>NC_134697.1:91403611-92681111 GCF_050947455.1 Rhinoderma darwinii | reverse complement strand
TACATACAAGCAAACATACATACAAGCAAACATACATACAAGCAAGCAAGCATACATACATACATACAAGCAAACATACATACAAGCAAACATACATGCACATATACACATACAAACATGCAAACATACATACATACATACATACAAGCAAACATACATACAAGCAAACATACGTATATGCAAACATACATACATGCAAACATACATACAAGCAAACATACATACAAGCAAACATACAAGCAAACATACATACAAGCAAACATACATATATGCAAACATACATACATGAAAACATATACATACATACAAGCAAACATATACATACATACAAGCAAACATACATACCTACAAGCAAACATACATACAAGCAAACATACATACAAGCAAACATACATACAAGCAAACATACAAGCAAACATACATACATGCAAACATACATACAAGCAAGCATGCATACATACAAGCAAAAATACATGCACATATACACATACATGCACATATACACATACAAATATGCAAACATACATACAAGCAAACATACATACAAGCAAACATACATACAAGCAAACATACATACAAGTAAACATACATATATGCAAACATACATACATGTAAACATACATACTTGCAAACATACATGCACATATACACATACAAACATGACAACATATATACATGAAAACACATACATGAAAACATACAAACATGACAACATACATACAAGAAAACATACATACAAGAAAACATACATGCAAACATACATACATGAAAACATACATACATGAAAACATACATACATGAAAACATACATACATGCAAACACATGCACATATACACATACATGCACATACAAACATACATACAAGCAAACATACATACAAGCAAACATACATACAAGCAAGCAAGCATACATACATACATACAAGCAAACATACATACAAGCAAACATACATGCACATATACACATACAAACATGCAAACATACATACATACATACATACAAGCAAACATACATACAAGCAAACATACGTATATGCAAACATACATACATGCAAACATACATACAAGCAAACATACATACAAGCAAACATACAAGCAAACATACATACAAGCAAACATACATATATGCAAACATACATACATGAAAACATATACATACATACAAGCAAACATATACATACATACAAGCAAACATACATACCTACAAGCAAACATACATACAAGCAAACATACATACAAGCAAACATACATACAAGCAAACATACAAGCAAACATACATACATGCAAACATACATACAAGCAAGCATGCATACATACAAGCAAAAATACATGCACATATACACATACATGCACATATACACATACAAATATGCAAACATACATACAAGCAAACATACATACAAGCAAACATACATACAAGCAAACATACATACAAGTAAACATACATATATGCAAACATACATACATGCAAACATACATACTTGCAAACATACATGCACATATACACATACAAACATGATAACATACATACAAGAAAACATATACATACATACACACATACATACATACATACATACATACATACATACATAACAACATACATACAAAAATAAACTCACCTAAGACGTTCCCACGAAGAGCTGAACGGTCCCGTCACTTTTCTTCTCCCATTCACAATAACAGAGCGGTGGGCGCAGATGAAGTAATCACGTGGGCCTGATATGATTACGTCATCTGCGCCACAACGCATTGTTACTATGAATGCGAGCGGCGCCAAGAAGAAGGAAGATGGCAAGTGACGGGACCGTTCAGAGCGCCGTTAGAACGTCTTAGGTGATTATTATTTTATTTTATATATTTTTAGTTGTTCGCCGGGTGCTGATGCAGCACCGGTGCGGCGGGTACAAAAATGTAGTGACAGGGTGGGGGAGGGAAAAGTGGCTTGCCGAAACGGGGTGAATGTAGTGTAGTGTAGTGTACAGTACATTCACGGTAAGTTCGTCTCAATCGGGCTTACCATGCCCGCTTGAGACGAACATTCTCCCGATGTTGCTAGAACTACAGTATCTAGCAACATCGGGAGCGCGCACACTGCAGAGCGGAGCGGCTTGATTGACATCGAGCCGCTCACGCCCCTTTTTAGAAAAGATAACCAGCACTTGCTGAGTTATCAAGTGTAAAAAAAAGGCACTTAGGAAATGAATTTTAAATTTTTTTTAACACCAAATGTTTTAAAATTCATTTCCTGCTTAGAATGTATAAAAAAAAAAATTTGAGTCAACTTGGGACAACCCCTTTAATGCTGTTATAATTTGATGATGTTTTATGAATTTATTGTCCACTTCCTCCTTGAGAACTTGAGTCATCGTCCCCACGAGGGGCAACATCAACACCAACCCTGCCAAGGGCAACATCATGGATCGAGGCGACGTCATCTGGGCTGATAACTTTTTTACAATGGCTTGCATGTATCCAATTGGCTCGTCCTTGGAGCTTCACTGATGTGGCGGTGACCAGCTGTACTTCTACTGGTTGGCTGTACCTTGGAGCTTCACTGATGTGGCGGTGACCAGCTGTACTTCTACTGGTTGGCTGTACCTTGGAGCTTCACTGATGTGGCGGTGACCAGCTGTACTTCTACTGGTTGGCTGTACCTTGGAGCTTCACTGATGTGGCGGTGACCGGCTGTACTTCTACTGGTTGGCTGTACCTTGGAGCTTCACTGATGTGGCGGTGACCAGCTGTTCTTCTACTGGTTGGCTGTACCTTAGAGCTTCACTGATGTGGCGGTGACCAGCTGTACTTCTACTGGTTGGCTGTACCTTGGAGCTTCACTGATGTGGCGGTGACCAGCTGTACTTCTACTGGTTGGCTGTACCTTGGAGCTTCACTGATGTGGCGGTGACCAGCTGTACTTCTACTGGTTGGCTGTACCTTGGAGCTTCACTGATGTGGCGGTGACCAGCTGTACTTCTACTGGTTGGCTGTACCTTGGAGCTTCACTGATGTGGCGGTGACCGGCTGTACTTCTACTGGTTGGCTGTACCTTGGAGCTTCACTGATGTGGCGGTGACCGGCTGTACTTCTACTGGTTGGCTGTACCTTGGAGCTTCACTGATGTGGCGGTGACCAGCTGTACTTCTACTGGTTGGCTGTACCTTGGAGCTTCACTGATGTGGCGGTGACCAGCTGTACTTCTACTGGTTGGCTGTACCTTGGAGCTTCACTGATGTGGCGGTGACCGGCTGTACTTCTACTGGTTGGCTGTACCTTGGAGCTTCACTGATGTGGCGGTGACCGGCTGTACTTCTACTGGTTGGCTGTACCTTGGAGCTTCACTGATGTGGCGGTGACCAGCTGTACTTCTACTGGTTGGCTGTACCTTGGAGCTTCACTGATGTGGCGGTGACCGGCTGTACTTCTACTGGTTGGCTGTACCTTGGAGCTTCACTGATGTGGCGGTGACCGGCTGTACTTCTACTGGTTGGCTGTACCTTGGAGCTTCACTGATGTGGCGGTGACCAGCTGTACTTCTACTGGTTGGCTGTACCTTGGAGCTTCACTGATGTGGCGGTGACCAGCTTTACTTCTACTGGTTGGCTGTACCTTGGAGCTTCACTGATGTGGCGGTGACCAGCTGTACTTCTACTGGTTGGCTGTACCTTGGAGCTTCACTGATGTGGCGGTGACCAGCTGTACTTCTACTGGTTGGCTGTACCTTGGAGCTTCACTGATGTGGCGGTGACCAGCTGTACTTCTACTGGTTGGCTGTACCTTGGAGCTTCACTGATGTGGCGGTGACCAGCTGTACTTCTACTGGTTGGCTGTACCTTGGAGCTTCACTGATGTGGCGGTGACCGGCTGTACTTCTACTGGTTGGCTGTACCTTGGAGCTTCACTGATGTGGCGGTGACCGGCTGTACTTCTACTGGTTGGCTGTACCTTGGAGCTTCACTGATGTGGCGGTGACCAGCTGTACTTCTACTGGTTGGCTGTACCTTGGAGCTTCACTGATGTGGCGGTGACCAGCTGTACTTCTACTGGTTGGCTGTACCTTGGAGCTTCACTGATGTGGCGGTGACCAGCTGTACTTCTACTGGTTGGCTGTACCTTGGAGCTTCACTGATGTGGCGGTGACCGGCTGTACTTCTACTGGTTGGCTGTATCTTGGTTCCAGACTGCTCCTGTTGTGTATCTTTGTTACCACCCAGTCTCCAGGTTGTAGTGAGTGGGTACCTGAAAGAAAGTTTGGATCTTACCACTGCTTTGTGGGTGATTGGGAGTATGAAATGCTTGTTCTATCCCAAGGCTTTTTAATATGTTCCTCAATAGTTCTTGGGTAAAGTGAGTACCTCTGTCACTTTCAATTGTCTCTGGTACTCCATAGCGGCACACTACCTCAGCTATCAGTTTCTTTGCTGTGGTATCTGCATTTGCTTTAGCCACTGGAAAAGCTTCTGGCCATCCATTGTGGACCACAGCATACCCGGTGAGGAAATGTCCTTTGTCTTCGCTCCAATATCGAGATCCATCTTGGGAAATACAGTGACCAAGGAAAACCACTGTTTTGGCACATAATTGCAGCTTGTGCTCGCACGTTTTACAGCCACTTCTTCTAGGAACATTAATAGTGATTTAGAATCTGTTTCACTGTTCTCCAGACTCTCACTACAAAGTAACAAATCATCTACATATTGTAGTAGAACTGAGGACTAATTGGGGGGCTGCCAGGTGTCCAGAATATCTTTCATGGTACGTGAGAAGATATCAGGGGAGTTTGTGGCACCCTGTGGCAGCACTACCCAAGCATACTGTCTTCCCCTATGTGTAAATGCAAAATACTGCTGGCACTCTTTATCCAGCGGGATGGAGAAGAAAGCATTGGCTAAGTCTATAACTGTGAAATAGACTGCAGTGCCGGGGACCTGGTTGAGCAGGGTATGTGGGTTATACCTGTGACATAGACTGCAGTGCCGGGGACCTGGTTGAGCAGGGTATGTGGGTTATACCTGTGACATAGACTGCAGTGCCGGGGACCTGGTTGAGCAGGGTATGTGGGTTATACCTGTGACATAGACTGCAGTGCCGGGGACCTGGTTGAGCAGGGTATGTGGGTTATACCTGTGACATAGACTGCAGTGCCGGGGACCTGGTTGAGCAGGGTATGTGGGTTATCCCTGTGACATAGACTGCAGTGCCGGGGACCTGGTTGAGCAGGGTATGTGGGTTATACCTGTGACATAGACTGCAGTGCCGGGGACCTGGTTGAGCAGGGTATGTGGGTTATACCTGTGACATAGACTGCAGTGCCGGGGACCTGGTTGAGCAGGGTATGTGGGTTATACCTGTGACATAGACTGCAGTGCCGGGGACCTGGTTGAGCAGGGTATGTGGGTTATACCTGTGACATAGACTGCAGTGCCGGGGACCTGGTTGAGCAGGGTATGTGGGTTATACCTGTGACATAGACTGCAGTGCCGGGGACCTGGTTGAGCAGGGTATGTGGGTTATACCTGTGACATAGACTGCAGTGCCGGGGACCTGGTTGAGCAGGGTATGTGGGTTATACCTGTGACATAGACTGCAGTGCCGGGGACCTGGTTGAGCAGGGTATGTGGGTTATACCTGTGACATAGACTGCAGTGCCGGGGACCTGGTTGAGCAGGGTATGTGGGGTATACCTGTGACATAGACTGCAGTGCCGGGGACCTGGTTGAGCAGGGTATGTGGGTTATACCTGTGACATAGACTGCAGTGCCGGGGACCTGGTTGAGCAGGGTATGTGGGTTATACCTGTGACATAGACTGCAGTGCCGGGGACCTGGTTGAGCAGGGTATGTGGGTTATACCTGTGACATAGACTGCAGTGCCGGGGACCTGGTTGAGCAGGGTATGTGGGTTATCCCTGTGACATAGACTGCAGTGCCGGGGACCTGGTTGAGCAGGGTATGTGGGTTATACCTGTGACATAGACTGCAGTGCCGGGGACCTGGTTGAGCAGGGTATGTGGGTTATACCTGTGACATAGACTGCAGTGCCGGGGACCTGGTTGAGCAGGGTATGTGGGTTATACCTGTGACATAGACTGCAGTGCCGGGGACCTGGTTGAGCAGGGTATGTGGGTTATACCTGTGACATAGACTGCAGTGCCGGGGACCTGGTTGAGCAGGGTATGTGGGTTATACCTGTGACATAGACTGCAGTGCCGGGGACCTGGTTGAGCAGGGTATGTGGGTTATACCTGTGACATAGACTGCAGTGCCGGGGACCTGGTTGAGCAGGGTATGTGGGTTATACCTGTGACATAGACTGCAGTGCCGGGGACCTGGTTGAGCAGGGTATGTGGGTTATACCTGTGACATAGACTGCAGTGCCGGGGACCTGGTTGAGCAGGGTATGTGGGGTATACCTGTGACATAGACTGCAGTGCCGGGGACCTGGTTGAGCAGGGTATGTGGGTTATACCTGTGACATAGACTGCAGTGCCGGGGACCTGGTTGAGCAGGGTATGTGGGTTATACCTGTGACATAGACTGCAGTGCCGGGGACCTGGTTGAGCAGGGTATGTGGGTTAGGCACTTGTGGTGTATTAATTATTGTCACAGCATTCACAGCCCGTAGGTCATGTACCAACCGGTACTGTACAGGTTGACCGGGCAGTGTCTTTTTCTTTACCGGGTAGAGAGGAGTGTTGAAAGGCGAGATTATGGGCACTATAAGATTGTTTTCCAGTAAGGAGTTAATATCCTTTTCTATAGCAGCGTCTTGCTGTGGACTCAGAGGATATTGCTTTATACATACAGGACGGTTCTGCATGTCTGATTTTACATTTACTTGTACAGGCGGCACATTTAAAACTCCTACATCCATCTTATCTTGTGCCCATAGTTTTTCTGGGATGTCTGCCAACCAAAGGGGAGGGGTACTTGGGGCTTTTTCAGTGTCTGGCATACTTGCCATACTAAGAAGTTTGCATAGCAGAGACTCTGGAATGGCAGAGGTTAATATAGGCGTGCCAGAAGAAAAGTCCAATGCTGCTCCCAGGGCACTGAGTACATCTGTCCCCAATAAATTGTAGGGAGTGTGTGGTGACACTAACACACAGGAGACAATTGATTGTGTGTCATGTATATTCAGTCGCATTGGTTTTGTTAACTGTAACTGAAATGATGTTCCCTCCACCCCTTCACAATCTATATAGTCTGGCGATAGCAACTCTGCCGGTACATATTTGGTTTGTAACAGGGGCATAGCTAAAGGCTCATGGGCCCGGGTGCAAGAATTCAGCTTGGGCCCCCCTACCCCTCCCCAGCACCACCATCATCATCAGACCCCTGCGCGCTCCTATGCCCAGACGCCTTGCCCAACAGCCACCATACCTATCCCCGTTCCCACGTCGAGTGGAGGATCCTTCGCCTCCTCCGGTGTGTACTATGAGTGACTCAGCGCAGGAAGGCGCGATGATGTCGCTACATCCCGCCTGCCTGCGTCGAGCCGCTCATGGCACAGGGAATGCTGGATCAAGGAGATGTCAGCTCCTTGCTCCAGCATTGATTGGAACCGGGACCTCGGTGAGTGACTCACGAACCCCCAGGGGGACGCGACCCACAGTGTAGGGATGTCACGATACCAAAATTTGGACTTCGATACCGATACTTCGTTTAATTTGCCAACAGTAATAAAAATTAAAAAAAAGTTCTTCCATTTTCTGATGTGAGGCACGAGGTGTGATGATGAATTTTGAATGTGCCTCACATTAATAGTAATTAACCTCATCATGTTTCTCAGTCATAATGGGTTAATGTGTAAGGTACATGATGGGGTTAATTACTATTAATGTGAGGCACATGGAGGTTAAATTCATCATCGCACCTTGTGCCTCATAATTAGGCCCCATGCACACGACCGTAAATAACCTCCATTCACTTTCATTGAGCGCGGACACATTTCCGTAGCACTAAAATTATGGAACATGTCCGTCCTTTTGAATTTTGCGGGCCGTTCTCCCATACTTAGTATGGGAGCACGGCCCGAAAATGCGGGTGGCAGTCGGCGGAGTACAGAGTACACATCATAAATGATGCAAAAAAATTGTTGTGCAGGTTATTACGGGTGCGCCAATACCGATTATGTGTATGTTTTATGTATTGAGACTTATTTTAATGTTTATTATAAAAAAAAGTGTATGTGTATTTTTTTTATTTAACATTACTTTGTTTTTATTTTATTTTTAAACTTCAATGTACTGACATATATCTATATGCCAGTACATTAGCCTGTGTACGGATAGTACACAGGCAGTTGTTAGGACATACCTCAGTATGCCCTAACAACAGGAAATATGGTAGGACAGCCCTGGGGTCCTTCAACAGACCCTGGGCTGTCTGCCCATATATGGTATGTCCCTTAATCGCATCACAGGAATTCCCTGTGACGCGATCCAGGGGCATCCCCCCTTCTCATTTTCCCCTGAATGCTGCAGTCAGCTTTGATCGCAGCATTCAGGAGATGAGCAACGGAGATGAGCGGTTTCTCTGATCTCCGCCGTTATAGAGCGGGGCTGCAGCTGTGTAATACAGCCATTGCCCCGCTCCTGATATAAGTGTGGGCGCAGTCAGCATGTGGAGATGCGGCCGGCGCTGCACTAATGAGCGGCGGTTCAGGCATTGAGGACAGAACATGGGGGTGTTTTGCAGTGCGCCCACCATGTTCTGTCTTCAGTGCCGACGCTCATTAGTGCAGCGCCGGCCGCATCACATCATCCTGACGGCGCGCACATGTTAGGACTCAGGAGCGGGGCAGTGAATGTATTACACAGCCGCAGCCCCGCTCTCATACACTCATGTGTACTATACTGTATTGTGCAGTTTGCGGTGGAGGAGGGGGGGGGGCTGTGATTTAACGCTCCCCCCCTCTCCACCGCATACAACACAACACATTACAAGGCATCACATACATTACATTACAATACATAACGTTACAACACAATACATTACATTACATTACACTGCAGCTTACCTGGAGTCCTCCGCACCGACTCTTCTGCTCTGTCTGGAAGCTGTGTCACGTGACAACACGGTCACATGGTACACTAAGTGTACCATGTGACCGTAACCCGGAAGTGCCGGCTTCACGGCACAGAAGATTTAGTTAGAAAAAATGCTGTATGGCAACGGGGGCCCGTGGGCCCCCCAGGCTTAGGGGCCCGGTCGCAACTGCGACCGCTGCAACCCCTATAGCTATGCCACTGGTTTGTAATACAGTTCTGGCTGCCCCTGTGTCTACTAGAAAAGAGGTATTTTCCCCTGTGGGTAAAGTAACAGGCACCATCAATGATGGACCTGTCGGGGGGAGCACTGGGCAGAGGGAGACATCAGGGTTGCCAGTTTCCTATGCAGCAATCAAAGAATTGGGAGGCTCAACTGGACGGGAGGGACATCGGGCTGAATAATGACCCTTCTTATCACAATTCCAGCATGTAATCCGGCTAAGATCCCTTCTCCGGGTTCTCAAAGCGTCTTTTTGTTCCCTGCCTCTTCCTCTATAGCCCCCCTTTTGTTGCATCGGGGCGAGACGGGTTCTTTTAGGAGCTAAATCTAACTCTGCACCTTTTGCAATGCTTACTAAATCATTAAACTGGCATGTACGCCAGTCGGGGCGGGATCTTTTAGCAGCTTCTTGTACTGCCGGCTTAAGACCGGACATAAAAGTTATTTTTAGTAGGCGCAAGTCTTTTGCATCACCTTCTTCATACCCGTGATCTAACCACTGCTGCTGTAAAGTTGTGGCATAATCAGGGACTGACTGTTTAACATCTTGGGAAAATGACATAAAACTATCAGTTCGATCCTGTTGAGTAGCATCTACCCAGGGCTGCATAGCGTTCAGGTATTCTAGTCCTGATTGCTCATTGGTTTTATTTGCTGGTACGGGATTTGTAATAGCAGCTTGTATTTGATTTTTGAGCACTTCCCCTCCCTTTGTTTCTACCAGGCTCTCCATATCTGACCATGTAGCACGGTAAGCTAGATGTACTGCTCGCAGCTTTCTATGGAAAGCGCTGGGTGTTTTCCGTGGGTCTGGGAGTGTGCCACATACAGCTAGTGAATCTGCCGGGCTCCAGGGGCGATACACAGTGGCTTCATGTGACTGGATTTCCCCTACTGCCCCAGGTACTGGTTGCCCGTCTACATCTACTGGTTTTGGTCCCCTGTGTGTATGGATACTTTATACTAACGGAAACAATCTAGTGGGGCGCTGCGTACCACAAGTGACACAATATCCTGCAGTGAGGGGGTTCTGCTGCCCACAGTGTGGACATGTCCAGCAGCTGCCTTTCCTGCTATTTTCAGGATAAGGAGATGGCGCAGTTGCTGCTGTGGGGCTGTTTGGCAGTTGTAAAGGGGTTAACACATTAGTGAGGAGCTTTTCACTTAAAGGGTCATATAAATCATACATTATTCCATGATTTGCTTCCATACTCTTATGTTCTGTGTTACTCACTCTCTGTGCTACCTCATACCACATTTGGGCTTTTTCCACCATGTTATTGTCTTTCAACCATCCAACACAATTTGTCATAAATCTTTTCCAATCACATTCTGCTAATGTTCCATAGGACCCAACTCCCATCATTTTAAACATTCTTTTACAATCCTTCACAGCCTCAGATCCTTTTGCTCTTTCTACTATTTTGATGGCAGAGACCCACGTCTCAGGGCTGTCCCGCATTTTTGTCTTACTATTTCCTGACCCCATGGTCAGAGGGCGTAGGGTAGTCTCCGGAAAACTCCCCAGCTCCAAACAGACAGGCCTTAGTCTGTTGACTGATATCTCAGACAATCTTACAGTTTCAGAAAGACTATCAATATCAAAAGTCGTTCCTTCAGTCTATTCTAGCAGTGGGATATCCTTTTCTCTGATCCCTCACTGTTTTGAACATCAAGAACAGACAAAATGCTGCCAATCCACAAATTGCAAGAGCAAATCCTTCAACACAATCTACATTCATGAACTTCCATTGATTCAAGCAGGAGTTGGTCACATTCATTTCAAACTTCTACAAACCCTTCGCCTCTTTCACTTATGCAGAACATTTGCTGCCTCGGTGTCTTTCGGTTCATACAGCCTGTGATGTAGCATATATCCCAAACTCTTTCCTCTAGCACTTTGCAATGGTTTCACATGCAAATTATATTTGGTAACATATATGTTATCCTCCCCGCTCAGCCGTTCACTCTGTGGGTTGTAGTTTAGGGGCCTGTTATGTATGTTGGTGATGATTTCTTTAGGGGCTCTGGGTCTGAGCCAATACCAATGTCCTTCACTGTAATTAGTCTGGGTAGTTATACTACTCCGACACAGGTGGCACCTGGGGTAAGTGTCAGGGTCATTCGTTGAATACAGGATGTTATATTACAACGGTATTCAATCCAGCGGTCTGATGTTATACTACTACAGACTTAATTACTTGGATGTTATTTTACATCAAAGTGTACATCAAAGTGTATATGCCGGATTATCATGTGCTAGAAATCAGTCTGTACTGATTCCCACCTTATGCCAGTCTGGCAATGCATACAACTGGTTTATGGACCGTTACACACAATATCACTGGCTGGCAATGCATACAACTGGTTTATGGACCCTTACACACAATATCACTGTTTGGCAGTGAATTAGGAAAATATAAATGATTTTCTAATACAGTATTCAAAGTTTTCCCTATTGCACTGGGTAATGGTATTGAGTGCAAATTCAATATAGACACAATTGCTCCTCCTTGCACTGAGTGGATATCGTCTTCTATGAAGTGGATATTACTTCTGGGCTGGGAGCCATACAGTTTCAACCATTTGATATGTACGTCTTCTCACAGATGTATTCAACATCACACTACACACACATTCATCACACTTGTCACATACACCCCCATGTAAATCCATCTAACCACACTACCATCCTGACAAAGGACCTGATTATTACGGGACCCCTTTGTAGAGACTTACATATACAAAGTACGTTTCCAGGGACTTAACAGAGTGGCTGAAACAAATGGTGTAACATAAAGTCTGTTACTTACCGATCGGTTTTGGTTTCAGTGACTCCCCAGGTCCTTCCAGATTAGTGGACTTTGCACAAAATTCTCATTAGGAGGTCCCGGGCTGTTCGGCACCATAACTGTCGAAGAAACCCCTTCCAGGTAGCACCTTTTGGGATGGGCGCTCTAATGGGCTCCCTCTGCTTTGTCAGGTGGTATTCTAATATGGTAATTGAAGTATCAGCAGTGCACCGGGAGATCAATAAAGACAATAGCAATCTGTTGTCTCAATCAATATTCTCATTTATTATCAAGATACATCGGTTAATATACCCTCAGGGCGTACCCTCTAACCAGGGTGTTACCTCTCATGGAACAACCAATCATAACATTTTACACGTAGACTGAAAATACGTCACAGGGTACCTTCCCACTGAGGTCACGTGATCTTTCTAACACCTGCAAATCCTGGCCTACAAACAATAGAAATGTAGGAGGTTTTCATAAGTGTATGTGGTGATTTCATATATGTGTGTGAAATACTGAGATGAAGAGAATTAATTACAAATATGATGATTATTTCAGGCCTAGGCGTTCTGCCAGACTCCTATCTACCAGTATTGAAGGCCACGAAAAAGAACACAAAGTAATAACTTATTCCCTTGTGATTTAAGCAGAACCAGAAAGAGATCATTACAAAATGGAGAATCCATATCTTCATAATCCGGCATCCTGCTGGATAATTCATAGTGTCGTTTAATACAGAGAACATAAGCAATTTGACCATCCATCACACTGGTAATATGAAGAAACAGGGACGTAATGCTGATAATATGAGGGGACAGGGACATTATGCTGGTAATATGAAGGAACAGGGACATAATGCCTGTAATATGAAGGGACAGGGACATAATGCCGGTAATATGAAGGAACAGGGACATAATGCCTGTAATATGAAGAAACAGGGACATCATGCCTGTAATATGTTACCACCGCATGTGTATAAAAATGACCATTGTACAGAACAAACACTATTACACTTTGTGTCTCCCTTATTTCCTCATAGATTGTAAGCTCTTGCGAGCAGGGTCCTCACTCCCCAGGTTTGAATTGTAAATGGACTTTGTCACTATGTAATGTCTGATATTGTTTGTTTCATGTCTCCTCTAAATTGTAAAGTGCTGCGTAATATGTTGGCGCTATATAAATAAAGATTATTATTATTATAATATGAAGAAACAGGGACGTAATGCCGATAAAATGAAGGAACATGCACATAATGCCGGTCAGATGAAGAAACAGGGACGTAATGCCGGTAAGATGAAGGAACAGGGACATAATGCCGGTAAGATGAGGAAACAGGGACAAAATGCCGGTAAGATGAGGGAACAGGGACATAATTCCGTTAATATGAAGGAACAGGGACGTAATGCCGGTAATATGAAGGAATAGGGACGTAATTCCGGTAATATGGAGGAACAGGGACGTAATGCCGGTAAGATGAAGGAACAGGGACATAATGCCGGTAAGATGAGGGAACAGGGACAAAATGCCGGTAAGATGAGGGAACAGGGACATAATTCCGTTAATATGAAGGAACAGGGACGTAATGCCGGTAATATGAAGGAACAGGGACGTAATGCCGGTAAGATGATTGGTAATGTAAATTAGCTGAGAAGAACGCCCCGAAATGACATGTCTTACAGTTCTCTCTCTGGTCCACAAAAGGTCTATATAAAGACGCACCCCGCGGTTCTCGGTATAATAGTTCTCTTTAGCTCCAGCTTACAGGATGTCTGGTCGCGGTAAAGGAGGAAAAGGACTCGGAAAGGGCGGTGCCAAGCGGCACAGGAAGGTGCTCCGTGATAACATCCAGGGCATCACCAAGCCTGCCATCCGCCGTCTAGCTCGCAGGGGAGGCGTCAAACGCATCTCCGGTCTCATCTATGAAGAGACTCGCGGCGTGCTGAAGGTTTTCCTGGAGAACGTCATCCGTGACGCCGTCACCTACACCGAGCACGCCAAGAGGAAGACTGTCACCGCTATGGACGTGGTGTACGCGCTCAAGCGCCAGGGCCGCACTCTCTACGGCTTCGGAGGTTAATTCCGCTCCTGTTCTGCTCCATCTTACACAACACAAAGGCTCTTCTCAGAGCCGCCACATCCTCTATAGATCAGCTATGATGTCTGCTGGTGACCGCTCGTGTATCTGAGCAGTGACCTTCTACTTCTATATACACGGGGGTAGGGGCTTCAGTATCACGTCCGTCTTCCAGTGAGGAGCCGGATATGTGGACTGCAGTGTGTCCCCTAATCGCGTCCTAGAAGCAGCTGACTGAATTGGGTCTTGGACCAGGGAATGTTAATCTGAAGGGAAAGAGTGCCTTAGTGCTATACTTGCTGGCGAGTGATCCTCCGGCATGAAGACACATCCTCGTAGCGGCGCTGCCGGACGCCGTTTGTGCCGATGCCTGCACGTACAGGAGTGGCAGAAACACCACTGAATATCCGCTCAGTTGCTCATAGCGCTGTATAAGCGCACGAGCAGTGGATCAAACAGCTGACTTGCGGTGTTGCTTCTTCGGCGTCCAGCTTGCTGCTGGGCAACGTGCTTTCCGCAATCCTTGGAGAGAGGGCCAGTGTTTTCTTAGCTGCTGTCACTGCTACTAATGTTACCAGATTCTTACAACAAACAAATAAATCTGTTACTGGGACCAACTTTGACACAAGTATCGGCTCGGCCCGTATCTCATTCTGCCGGACGGCTGGGATTAATAATGCTGCTGGCAATAAATCTGTTAACCTCTAGTACTAATAATGAATCTGTCTGCTGTCCCTATATAGGACTCACTTTATTACAGTAACGCGTGCAGTTTCTTGCAGAGCAACATTTAGTGAGACGCATTCAATGAATGAAAAAGGACAAAACTGATGCAGCCGATACGGCATTTTTCAAGATCAAAACCCAATGTTGGAGGGGCCGTGTTTTCCAAGCTGCTCTCATTGCTACAAATGTTACGAGATTTTCAAAACAAACTAGCAATTTGTAGCACCAAGTTCCACATAAGTATGGACTTGCATTGTCTTGTATGTCACTTTGCCAGACTGCTGGTATAATCGAGATGCTGGCAATACAATGACAGGAAACAGAATGCACCTATTTCTACTTCGTACTAACACTGTGCGTTGTCTATACTTAGGACTCACCTCATCCCACTAACGCATGAAGTTGCTGCAGAGTAACATTTACTGAGACGCATTCGAAGAATCCAGTGAGACTGGAAGATATAATTTAAGACACTATGTAGTCGGGGGCGAGTTGTAGATCATGAACATGAATCACTGGAGTAGTTGTACTATTAATGTGTTCT
Source organism: Rhinoderma darwinii (assembly GCF_050947455.1). NCBI lineage: Eukaryota > Metazoa > Chordata > Amphibia > Anura > Rhinodermatidae > Rhinoderma > Rhinoderma darwinii. The sequence goes on along the minus strand of NC_134697.1, from coordinate 92,665,700 downwards.
GTACAGTATAGTTAGTGCACCAATGAGGACAGCGCCACCATCTGCACGAGGCAGTAGTGAATGTATAGGTCATGAGTAACGCGGTTCTACACCCACCCACCCTACGGCTTCCTCTTCAATGTTTATCCCCGCGGTATATGAATTCATATGGGTAGATCTCTGTACAAGCAGAGCCACTTATCTGGCGCAGAACGTTTACATATCGGAGATCAGCGGTGAGAGCTCTGTTCTAAGGACCATGTGGGCGGCTCTTAAAAGAGCCTTTGTGGTTAAATGTGGGATAAGCGGCGCTCACTTGCTCTTGGCGCTTTTGCTGCTCTCGGTCTTCTTGGGCAGCAGAACGGCCTGGATGTTGGGCAGGACGCCTCCCTGAGCGATGGTCACACCACCCAGCAGCTTGTTGAGCTCCTCGTCATTGCGCACGGCCAGCTGCAGGTGACGGGGGATGATTCGGGTCTTCTTGTTGTCCCGGGCTGCATTTCCGGCCAGTTCCAGGATCTCAGCGGTCAAATATTCAAGCACAGCGGCCAGGTAGACCGGAGCGCCGGCGCCGACCCTCTCAGCGTAGTTGCCCTTGCGAAGAAGTCTGTGCACACGACCGACAGGGAACTGAAGTCCTGCCCGGGATGAGCGAGTCTTGGCTTTAGCCCGCACTTTGCCTCCCTGTTTACCACGTCCAGACATCGCTAAAGGAGAGAAATGTCCTATTCGTATCTTAACAATCACCCCCTTTCTGCTGCCTTTTATAAGCTACTGCACCGCTCACCAGCTCCTGGGATTGGAGAGATTTAAAGCCACCAATAGAGAACAGACTCGTGGAAACCACCAATTAGCTGCACTGGGAGTGGCTAATGACGATTCCACAGGTCACATGACTTGCTCTTCCAGTAGAACAGTGGTCAGGCAGTGTTGCTCATTTGCATAGCCCGTGTATAAATACAGCAGCGGTGGGAGGGTAAAGCATTCCATTATCTCAGTTGTGAGTAGATCGCAGTGTGTTATCATGCCTGAGCCCGCCAAGTCTGCCCCGGCGCCCAAGAAGGGCTCCAAGAAAGCCGTGACCAAGACACAGAAGAAGGACGGCAAGAAGCGGAGAAAGAGCAGGAAGGAGAGCTACGCCATTTACGTGTACAAGGTGCTCAAGCAGGTCCACCCCGACACCGGCATCTCGTCAAAGGCCATGGGTATCATGAACTCCTTCGTCAATGACATCTTCGAGCGCATCGCAGGGGAAGCCTCCCGCCTGGCTCACTACAACAAGCGCTCCACCATCACCTCCCGGGAGATCCAGACTGCCGTGCGCCTGCTGCTGCCTGGAGAGCTGGCCAAGCACGCCGTGTCCGAGGGCACCAAGGCCGTCACCAAGTACACCAGCGCCAAGTAATGTGCCCCGTCCCTGCAGTAAGAACACAAAGGCTCTTCTAAGAGCCACCCACCTTGTCTACAACAGAGCTGTGCCTGCTATTGTCTGGCCTCCCGCTAGTCTCCCTGTTCTATGTGCGGCCGTTCTCGTGTCGGTGCAGATGCTGCTTCATACATTATGTGGCTGCCGGACAGGGAGGGACAATGCCGCGTGTGAGGAAGCCGGGACACGGATCCTGCGGGCAGATGACCCGTCCCAATATCACACTGTCCAGAAAAAACGGAACATTTCTACACTAGGAGACGGAAGGAAGCATGGGACATCTGTAAATAACAATGATGAGGGTAGTAGTCAGATTTATAACAGATGCCAGGGAAACTGTTTGTCGACGATAGAGAACAAGCAATCACACTGGCGAGGACTGGATAAAGGGTGGTTATTGTAATACAGGCGGAGCAGACTCTGGTGTCTCCTCTGTGTCGGGTGTTGTAATACAAGTGGAGCAGACTCTGGTGTATCCTCTGTGCCAGGTATTGCAATACAGGAGGAGCAGACTCTGGTGTCTCGTCTGTGCCGGGTATTGCAATACAAGTGGAGCAGACTCTGGTGTCTCCTCTGTACCGGGTATTGCAATACAAGTAAAGTGGAGCAGACTCTGGTGTCTCCTCTGTACCGGGTATTGTAATACAGGCGGAGCAGACTCTGGTGTCTCCTCTGTGCCTGGTATTGCAATACAGACTTTGCTGTTACAATAATCTTGCACAAAACAACAAAGTTTGCCCCACCCGTATTACAATACCCGATTTTTTTTTTTTTGGTGCAAGGTTGTTGTAGCCGCAAACTCTAGTGTGTTGAGTCGTTATTGTAATACAGGTGGAAAAGCCTCTATTTCTTGTCTGTGAGGGCTTCTTTTAATACAGGTGGAGCAGACTCTGGTGTTTGTGCCTGGTTATTGGAGGAGCAGTCTCTGGTGACTTCTACACGCTGTAATGGAACAGGGACATAATGCCGGTAATATGAGGGAGCAGGGACATAATGCCTGTAATATGAGGGAACAGGGACAAAATGGCGGTAAGATGAGGGAACAAGGACATAATGCTGGGAATATGAAGGAACAGGGACATAATGCCTGTAATATGAAGGAACAGGGACGTAATGCCGGTAATAGGAAGGAACAAGGACATGATGCCTGTAATATGAGGGAACAGGGATATAATGCCTGTAAGATTAGGGAACAGGGACTTATTACTGGCATTATGTCCCTGTTCCCTCCTACATAGGACATAATGCCTGTAATATGAGGGAGCAGGGACATAATGACGGTAATATGAAGGAACAGGGACATAATGCCGGTAAGATGAGGGAACAGGGACATGTTACCGGCATTGTGTCCCTGTACCCTCCTACAAAGGACATAATGCCAGTTATATGAGGGAACAGGGACATAATGCCGGTAAGTCGGGAACGATACGGATGTAATAAAGACGTGTTACATGTTTGTACGTCACCACCTTTATACTGGAGATTGGTACTTTGGAATTGTGCGTTTCACGGTATCGTTGGATAGAGAAGAATCAGCCCGTGCAGCCCGCAGATAACAAGACCCTAATGCAGCAGCTCTGCGCTACTCTGTTGTAGACTTGGTGGGGGGCTCTTAGAAGAGCCTTTGGGTCCTTCCTACAGGGACGGGGCACATTACTTGGCGCCTAATGAGAAGAATCCGCCGCTGCTGCTTTATTCCTGCTCCATTCGAGTTCAGGCGGGAGATGTTCCTATTGGTAGAGACAGAGGAGGAGGCGTGGTGTTATCTGCGAGTCTATAGAAATATTCTACTTCCTCATTGGCTACAGCGTCTGGCGTTGAATATCAGTTTTAGATGCGGCCAATCAGAGAAGAAGCTCTCTGCTCCATCCGGGTATAAGAAGTGACGGTGGGAGCGCAGCCGTTAGATCTGATCAGATAATAGACATGTCTGGAAGAGGAAAGCAAGGAGGCAAAGTGCGGGCTAAAGCCAAGACCCGCTCATCCCGGGCAGGACTTCAGTTCCCTGTCGGTCGTGTGCACAGACTTCTCCGCAAGGGTAACTACGCTGAGAGGGTCGGCGCCGGCGCTCCGGTCTACCTGGCCGCTGTGCTGGAATATCTGACCGCTGAGATCCTGGAACTGGCCGGAAATGCCGCCCGGGACAACAAGAAGACCCGAATCATCCCCCGTCACCTGCAGCTGGCCGTGCGCAATGACGAGGAGCTCAACAAGCTGCTGGGTGGTGTGACCATCGCTCAGGGAGGCGTCCTGCCCAACATCCAGGCCGTTCTGCTGCCCAAGAAGACCGAGAGCAGCAAAAGCGCCAAGAGCAAGTGAGCGCCGCTTATCCCACATTTAACCACAAAGGCTCTTTTAAGAGCCGCCCACATGGTCCTTAGAACAGAGCTCTCACCGCTGATCTCCGATATGTAAACGTTCTGCGCCAGATAAGTGGCTCTGCTTGTACAGAAATCTAGCCATATCAATTCATATACCGCGGGGATAAACATTGAAGAGGAAGCCGTACGGTGGGTGGGTGTAGAACCGCGTTACTCATGACCTATACATTCACTACTGCCTCGTGCAGATGGTGGCGCTGTCCTCATTGGTGCACTAACTATACTGTACAGGACACATTAATAGTACAACTACTCCTGTGATTCATGTTCACGATCTACAACCCGCCCCCGACTACATAGTATCTTAAATTATATCTTCCAGTCTCACTGGATTCTTCGAATGCGTCTCAGTAAATGTTACTCTGCAGCAACTTCATGCGTTAGTGGGATGAGGTCAGTCCTAAGTATAGACAACGCACAGTGTTAGTACGAAGTAGAAATAGGTGCATTCTGTTTCCTGTCATTGTATTGCCAGCAGCTCGATTATACCAGCAGTCTGGCAAAGTGACATACAAGACAATGCAAGTCCATACTTATGTGGAACTTGGTGCTACAAATTGGTAGTTTGTTTTGAAAATCTTGTAACATTTGTAGCAATGAGAGCAGCTTGGAAAACACGGCCCCTCCAACATTGGGTTTTACTCTTGAAAAATGCCGTATCAGCTGCATCAGTTTTGTACTTTTTCAATCATTGAATGCGTCTCACTAAATGTTGCTCTGCAAGAAACTGCACGCGTTACTGTAATAAAGTGAGTCCTATATCGGGACAGCAGACAGATTCATTATTAGTACTAGAGGTTAACAGATTTATTGCCAGCAGCCTTATTAATCCCAGCCGTCCGGCAGAATGAGATACGGGCCGAGCCGATACTTGTGTCAAAGTTGGTCCCAGTAACAGATTTATTGTTTGTTGTAAGAATCTGGTAACATTAGTAGCAGTGACAGCAGCTAAGAAAACACTGGCCCTCTCTCCAAGGATTGCGGAAAGCACGTTGCCCAGCAGCAAGCTGGACGCCGAAGAAGCAACACCGCAAGTCAGCTGTTTGATCCACTGCTCGTGCGCTTATACAGCGCTATGAGCAACTGAGCGGATATTCAGCGGTGTTTCTGCCACTCCTGTACGTGCAGGCATCGGCACAAACGGCGTCCGGCAGCGCCGCTACGAGGAGGTGTATTCCTGCCGGAGGATCACTCGGCAGCAAGTATAGCACTAAGGTACTCTTTCCCTTCACATTAACATTCCCTGGTCTAAGACCCAATTCAGTCAGCTGCTTCTAGGACGCTATTAGGGGACACACTGCGGTCCACATATCCGGCACCTCACTGGAAGACGGACGTGATACTGAAGCCCCTACCCCCGTGTATATAGAAGTAGAAGGTCACTGCTCAGATACACGAGCGGTCACCAGCAGACATCATAGCTGATCTATAGAGGATGTGGCGGCTCTGAGAAGAGCCTTTGTGTTGTGTAAGATGGAACTGAGCAGGAGCGGAATTAACCTCCGAAGCCGTAGAGAGTGCGGCCCTGGCGCTTGAGCGCGTACACCACGTCCATAGCGGTGACGGTCTTCCTCTTGGCGTGCTCGGTGTAGGTGACGGCGTCACGGATGACGTTCTCCAGGAAAACCTTCAGGACGCCGCGAGTCTCTTCATAGATGAGACCGGAGATGCGTTTGACGCCTCCCCTGCGAGCTAGACGGCGGATTGCAGGCTTGGTGATGCCCTGGATGTTATCACGGAGCACCTTCCTATGCCGCTTAGCACCGCCCTTTCCGAGTCCTTTTCCTCCTTTACCGCGACCAGACATCCTGTAAGCTGGAGCTGAAGAGAAATATTATACCGAGAACGGCGGGGCGCGTCTTTATATAGATCTTGGGTGGACCAGAGAGAGAACTGTTATTCATGTCACTTTCAGGGCGTTTCTTTCAGTAAATTCACATTACCAATCCCTCCCCCTCCCGTTGATTGGCTTAACTCAGATTTTGAATTGCACGTTCATTTTACAATACCGGCCGCTCTTTTCCCGCTTCTACTTGTACTTTCATATTACCGGCATTATGTCCCTGTTCCTTCATATTACAGGCATTATGTCCCTGTTCCTTCATATTACAGGCATTATATCCCTGTTCCTTCATATTAACGGCATTATGTCCCTGTTCCTTCATATTATCGGCATTATGTCCCTGTTCCTTCATATTACAGGCATTATATCCCTGTTCCCTTATCTTACCGGCATTACGTCACTGTTCCTTCATATTACCGGCATTATGTCCCTGTTCCTTCATATTACCGGCATTATGTCCCTGTTCTTTCATATTAAGGGCATTATGTCCCTGTTCCCTTATCTTACCGGCATTACGTCACTGTTCCTTCATATTACCGGCATTATGTCCCTGTTCCTTCATATAACCGGCATTATGTCCCTATTCCCTCATCTGAACCGGCATTATGTGCCTGTTCCGTCATCTTACCGGAATTATGTCCCTGTTCCTTCATCTTACCGGGATTACGTCACTGTTCCTTCATATTACCGGCATTAGGTCCCTGTTTCTTAATATTATCGGCATTACGTCCCTGTACCTTCATATTACCGGCATTATGTCCCTGTTCCTTCATATTACCGGCATTATTTTCCTGTTCCTTCATATTACTGCCATTATGTCCACTGAAGGAGGGTACAGGGACATAATGCCGGTAATATGTCCCTGTTCCCTCATCTTACAGGCATTATGTCCCTGTTACTTCATATTACCGGCTTCATGTCCCTGTTCTCTCATATTACAGACATTATGTCCCTGTTCCCTCATATTACCGGCATTACGTCCCTGCTCCTTCATATTATCGGCACTACGTCCCTGTTTCTTCATATTACCAGAAATGCGTCCCTATTCCTTCATATTACCGGCATTATGTCCCTGTTCCTTCATATTACCAGCATTATGTCCCTGTTTCCTCATATTACAGGCATTTTGTCCCTGTACCTTCATATTACAGGCATTATGTCCTTGTTCTTTCATATTACCGGCTTCATGTCCTTGTTTCTTCATATTACAGGCATTATGTCCTTGTTCCTTCATGTAACCGGCATTAAGTCCCTGTTCCCTCATCTTACCAGCATTATGTCCCTGTTCCCTCACCTTACCGGCATTATGTCCCTGTTCCCTCATTTGAACCGGCATTATGTGCCTGTTCCTCCATATTACCGGAATTACGTCCTATTCCTTCATATTACTGGCATTATGTCTTTGTTCCTTCATATTACAGGCATTATGTCCCTATTCCTTCATATTACCGGCATTATGTCCTTGTTCCTTCATATTAGAGGCATGATGTCCCTGTTCCTTCATATTACCGGCATTAAGTCCCTGTTCGATCATCTTACCGGCATTATGCCTCTGTTCCCTCATCTTACCGGCATTATGTCCAAGTTCCCTCATCTGAACAGGCATTATGTGCCTGTTCCGTCATCTTTCCGGCATTACGTCCCTGTTCCTTCATATTAATGGCATTATGTCCCTGTTCCTTCATATTACCAGCTTTATGTCCCTGTTCTCTCATATTACAGACATTATGTCCCTGTTCCCTCATATTACCGGCATTACGTCCCTGCTCCTTCATATTATCGGCATTATGTCCCTGTTAATTCATATTACCAGCATTACGTCCCAGTTCCTTCATATTACCAGAATTGCGTCCCTATTCCTACATATTACCGGCATTATGTCCCTGTTCCTTCATATTACAAGCATTATGTCCATGTTCCTTCATATTACAGGCATTTTGTCCCTGTTCCTTCATATTACAGGGATTATGTCCCTGTTCCTTCATATAACAGGCATTAAGTCCCTGTTCCCTTATATTACCGGCATTATGTCCCTGTACCCTCACCTTACCGGCATTATGTTCCTGTTCCCTCATTTGAACCGGCATTATGTGCCTGTTCCTCTATTATACCGGAATTACGTCCCTATTTCTTCATATTAATGGCATTACGTCCCTGTTCCTTCATATTACAGGCATTATGTCCCTGTTCCTTCATATTAACGGCATTATGTCCCTGTTCCCTTATCTTACCGGCATTACGTCACTGTTCCTTCATATTACCGACATTATGTCCCTGTTCCTTCATATTACCGTCATTACGTCCCTGTTCCTTCATATTAACGGCATTATGTCCCTGTTCCCTTATCTTACCGGCATTACGTCACTGCTCCTTCATATTACCGACATTATGTCCCTGTTCCTTCATATTACCGAAATTGCGTCCCTATTCCTTCATATTACCGGCATTATGTCCTTGTTCCTTCATATTACAGGCATTTTGTCCCTGTTCCTTCATATAACCGGCATTAAGTCCCTGTTCGCTCATCTTACCGGCATTATGCCCCTGTTCCCTCATTATACCGGCATTATATCCCTATTCCCTCATCTGAACCGGCATTATGTGCCTGTTCCGTCATCTTACCGGCATTATGTCCCTGTTCCTTCATTTTACCGGGATTACGTCACTGTTCCTCCATATTACCGGAATTATGTCCCTATTCCTTCATATTACCGGTATTACGTCCCTGTTCCTTCATATTACCGGCATTAAGTCCCTATTTCTTAATATTATCGGCATTACGTCCCTGTTCCTTCATATTACCAGAATTGCGTCCCTATTCCTTCATATTACTGGCATTATGTCCCTGTTCCTTCATCTTACCGGCATTAAGTCCCTGTTCCCTCATCTTACCGGCATTATGTCCCTGTTCCCTCATCTTACAGGCATTATGTCCCTGTTCCCTCATTTGAACCAGAATTACGTCCCTGCTCCTTCATATTATCGGCTTTACGTCCCTGTTCCTTCATATTATCGGCATTAAGTCCCTGTTCCTTCATATTATCGGCATTATGTCCCTGCTCCCTCATATTATCGGCATTACGTCCCTGTCCCTTCATATTATCGGCATTACGTCCCTGTTCCTTCATATTATCGGCATTATGTCCCTGTTCCTTCATATTATCGGCATTACGTCCCTGTTCCTTCATATTATCGGCATTATGTCCCTGTTCCTTCATATTATCTGCATTACGTCCCTTTTCCCTCACCTTACCGGCATTTTGTCCCTGTTCCCTCATCTTACCGGCGTTTTGTCCCTGTTCCCTCATCTTACAGGCATTATGTCCCTGTTCTCTCATCTTACCGGCATTATGTCCCTGTTCCTTCATATTATCGGCATTATTTGCCTATTCCTTCATATTATCGGCATTATGTCCCTGTTCCTTCATATTATCGGCATTATGTCCCTGTTCTTTCATATTATCGGCATTATGTCCCTATTTCTTAATATTATCGGCATTACGTCCCTGTTCCTTCATATTACCAGCATTAGGTCCCTATTTCTTAATATTATCGGCATTACGTCCCTGTTCCTTCATATTACCAGAATTGCGTCCCTATTCCTTCATATTACCGGCATTATGTCCCTGTTCCTTCATATAACCGGCATTAAGTCCCTGTTCCCTCATCTTACCGGCATTATGTCCCTATTCCCTCATCTTACCGGCATTATGTCCCTGTTCCCTCATTTGAACCGGCATTACGCCCCTGTTCCTTCATATTAACGGCATTACGTCCCTGCTCCTTCATATTATCGGCATTACGTCCCTGTTCCTTCATATTATCGGCATTACGTCCCTGTTCCTTCATATTATCGGCATTATGTCCCTGTTCCTTCATATTATCTGCATTACGTCCCTTTTCCCTCACCTTACCGGCATTTTGTCCCTGTTCCCTCATCTTACCGGCATTTTGTCCCTGTTCCCTCATCTTACAGGCATTATGTCCCTGTTCTCTCATCTTACCGGCATTATGTCCCTGTTCCTTCATATTATCGGCATTATTTGCCTATTCCTTCATATTATCGGCATTATGTCCCTGTTCCTTCATATTATCGGCATTATTTTCCTGTTCCTTCATATTATCGGCATTATGTCCCTGTTCCTTCATATTATCGGCATTATGTCCCTGTTCCTTCATGTTACCGGCATTACGTCCCTGTTCCTCCATATTACCGGCATTATGTCCCCTTTCCTTCATATTACCGGCTTTATTTCCCTGTTCCTTCATATTACCGCCATTATGTCCCTGTTCCTTCATATTACAGGCATTTTGTCCCTGTGCCTTCATATTACCGGAATTATGACTATGTTACTTCATATTACCGACATTATGTCCCTGTTCCTTCATATGACAGGCATTATCTCCTTGTTCCTTCATATTACCGGCATTATGTCCCTGTTACTTCATATTACAGGCATTATGTCCTTGTTCCTTCATATTACCGGCATTATGTCCCTGTTCCTTCATATTACCGGCTTTATGTCCCTGTTCCTTCATATTACCGGCATATTGTCCCTATTCCTTCATATTAACGGCATTATGTCCCTGTTACCTCATCTTACCGGTATTATGTCCCTGTTCCTTCATATTACCGGCATTATGTTCCTGTTCCTTTATATTACCGGCATTATGTCCCTGTTCCCTCATATTATCGGCATTATGTCCCTGTTCCTTCATACTATAGGCATTATGTCCTTGTTCCCTCATTCTACAGGCATTTTGACCCTGTTCCTTCATATTACAGGCATTATGTCCCTGTTCCCTCATATTACAGGCATTATGTCCCTGTTCCTTCATATTATAGGTATTATGTCCCATTTTATAGGCATTTTGACCCTGTTCCTTCATATTACAGGCATAATGTCCATTTTCCCTCATCTTACCGACATTATGTCCCGGTTCCCTCATCTTACCGGCATTATGTCCCTGTTCCTTCATATTACTGGCATTATGTCCTTGTTCCTTCATATTACAGGCATTATGTCCCTGTTCCTTCATATTACCGGCATTATGTCCATGTTCCCTCATATTACAGACATTATGTCCCTTTTCCCTCATCTTACAGGCATTATGTCCCTGTTCCCTCATGTTACCGGCATTACGTCCCTGTTCCTCCATATTACCGGCATTATGTCCCTGTTCCTTCATATTACCGCCATTATGTCCCTGTTCCCTCATCTTACAGGCATTATGTCCCTGTTCCTCCATATTACCGACATTATGTCCCTGTTCCTTCATATTACAGGCATTATCTCCTTGTTCCTTCATAATACCGGCATTATGTCCTTGTACCTTCTAATTACCGGCATTATGTCCCTGTTCCCTCATCTTACAGGCATTATGTCCCTGTTCCCTCATATTACAGGCATTATGTCCCTGTTCCTTCATATTATAGGCATTATGTCCCTGTTCCCTCATATTACAGGCAATATGTCCCTGTTCCTTCATATTATAGGCATTATGTCCCTGTTCCCTCATATTACAGGCATTATGTCCCTGTTCCTTCATATTAAAGGCATTATGTCCCTGTTCCCTCATCTTACCGGCATTATGTCCCTGTTACCTCATCTTACCGGTATTATGTCCCTGTTCCTTCATATTACCGGCATTATGTTCCTGTTCCTTTATATTACCGGCATTATGTCCCTGTTCCCTCATATTACCGGCATTATGTCCCTGTTCCTTCATACTATAGGCATTATGTCCTTGTTCCCTCATTCTACAGGCATTTTGACCCTGTTCCTTCATATTACAGGCATTATGTCCCTGTTCCTTCATATTACAGGCATTATCTCCTTGTTCCTTCATAATACCGGCATTATGTCCTTGTTCCTTCTAATTACCGGCATTATGTCCCTGTTCCCTCATCTTACAGGCATTATGTCCCTGTTCCTTAATATTACAGGCATTATGTCCCTGTTCCTTCATATTATAGGCATTATGTAGCTGTTCCCTCATATTACAGGCATTATATCCCTGTTCCTTCATATTATAGGCATTATGTCCCTGTTCCCTCATATTACAGGCATTATGTCCCTGTTCCTTCATATTAAAGGCATTATGTCCCTGTTCCCTCATCTTACCGGCATTATGTCCCTGTTCCTTCATATTACCGACATTATGTCCTTGTTCCTTCATATTAGCGGCATTATGTCCCTGTTCCTTCATATTACAGGCATTATGATCCTGTTCCTTCATATTACCGGCATTATGTCCCTGTTCCCTCATCTTACCAGCATTATGTCCCTGTTCCTTCATATTAGCGGCATTATGTCCCTGTTCCTTTATATTACCGACATTATGTCCCTGTTCCCTCATATTACAGGCATAATGTCCCTGTTCCCTCATATTACTGGCATTATGTCCCCTGAAGAAGGGTGCAGGAACAAAATGCCGGTAATATGTCCCTGTACCCTTATCTTACAGGCATTATGTCCCTGTTCCTCGTATTACCGGCATTACGTCCCTGCTCCTTCATATTACCGGCATTATGTCCCTGTTCCTTCATATTACCAGCATTATGTCCCTGTTCCTTCATATTACCAGCATTATGTCCCTGTTCCTTCATATTACAGGCATTTTGTCCCTGTTCCTTCATATTACCGGCATTATGTCCTTTTTCCTTCATATTACCGGCATTATGTCCCTGTTCCTTCATATTACCGGCTTTATGTCCATGTTCCTTCATATTACCGGCATTATGTCCCTATTCCTTCATATTACCGGCATTATGTCCCTGTTACCTCATCTTACCGGTATTATGTCCCTGTTCCTTCATATTACCGGCATTATGTTCCTGTTCCTTCATATTACCGGCATTATGTCCCTGTACCCTCATATTACCGGCATTATGTCCCTGTTCCTTCATACTATAGGCATTATTTTCCTGTTCCTTCATATTACAGGCATTATGTCCCTGTTCCCCCTTTTTAAAGGAATTTTGACCCTGTTCCTTCATATTACAGGCATTATGTCCCTGTTCCCTCATCTTACCGGCATTATGTCCCGGTTCCCTCATCTTACCGGCATTATGTCCCTGTTCCTTCATATTACCGGCATTATGTCCTTGTTCCTTCATATTACCGGCATTATGTCCTTGTTCCTTCATATTACCGGCATTATGTCCATGTACCCTCATATTACAGACATTATGTCCCTTTTCCCTCATCTTACAGGCATTATGTCCCTGTTCCCTCATATTACAGGCATTATGTCCCTGTTCCTTCATATTATAGGCATTATGTCCCTGTTCCCTCATATTACAGGCAATATGTCCCTGTTTCTTCATATTATAGGCATTATGTCCCTGTTCCCTCATATTACAGGCATTATGTCCCTGTTCCTTCATATTAAAGGCATTATGTCCCTGTTCCCTCATCTTACCGGCATTATGTCCCGTTCCTTCATATTACCAACATTATGTCCTTGTTCCTTCATATTAGCGGCATTATGTCCCTGTTCCTTCATATTACAGGCATTATGATTCTGTTCCTTCATAATTACCGGCATTATGTCCCTGTTCCCTCATCTTACCAGCATTATGTCCCTGTTCCTTCATATTAGCGGCATTATGTCCCTGTTCCTTTATATTACCGACATTTATGTCCCTGTTCCCTCATATTACAGGCATAATGTCCCTGTTCCCTCATATTACTGCCATTATGTCCCTGTTCCCTCATATTACTGGCATTATATCCCTGTTCCTTCATATTACAGGGATTATGTCCCTGTTCCTTCATATTACAGGCATTATGTCCCTGTTCCCTCATCTTACCGGTATTATGTTCCTGTTCCCTCATATTACCGGCTTTATGTCCCTGTTCCCTCATATTACAGACATTATATCCCTGTTCTCTCATATTACAGACATTATATCCCTGTTCCCTCATATTACAGGCATTATGTCCCTGTTCCCTCATATTACAGGCATTATGTCCCTGTTTCCTCATCTTACAGGCATTATGTCCCTGTTCCTTTATATTACCGGCATTATGTCCTTGTTCCTTCTAATTACCGGCATTATGTCCCTGTTCCTTCATATTACAGGCATTATATCCCTGTCCCTTCATATTACCGGCATTATGTCCCTGTTCCCTCATGTTACAGGCATTATGTCCCTGTTCCTTCATATTATAGGCATTATGTCCCTGTTCCCTCATATTACAGGCATTATGTCCCTGTTCCTTCATATTATAGGCATTATGTCCCTGTTCCCTCATATTACAGGCATTATGTCCCTGTTCCTTCATATTATAGGCATTATGTCCCTGTTCCCTCATATTACAGGCATTATGTCCCTGTTCCCTCATATTACTGGCATTATGTCCCCTGAAGGAGTGTACAGGGACAAAATTCCGGTAATATGTCCCTGTTCCCTCATCTTACAAGCATTATGTCCTTGTTCCTTCATATTATCGGCATTACGTCCCTGCTCCTTTATATTACCGGCATTATGTCCCTGTTCCTTCATATTACCGGCATTATGTCCCTGTTCCCTCATATTACAGACATTATGTCCCTGTTCCTTCATCTTACCGGTATTATGTTCCTGTTCCCTCATATTACCGGCTTTATGTCCCTGTTCCCTCATATTACAGACATTATAGCCCTGATCCCTCATATTACAGGCATTATGCCCTATGTAGGAGGGAAAATTGATATAATGGCAGTAATATGTCCCTGTTCCCTCATCTTACCGCCAATATGTCCCTGTTTCCTCATCTTACAGGCATGATGTCCCTGTTCCTTCGTATTACCGGCATTACGTCCCTGCTCCTTCATATTACCGGCATTATGTCCCTGTTCAATCATATTAAAGACATTTTGTCCCTGTGCCTTCATATTACCGGCATTATGACTATGTACCTTCATATTACCGGCATTATGTCCCTGTTCCTTCATATTACAGGCATTATGTCCCTGTTCCTTCATATTACAGGCATTATGATCCTGTTCCTTCATATTACCGGCATTATGTCCCTGTTCCCTCATCTTACCAGCATTATGTCCCTGTTCCTTCATATTAGCGGCATTATGTCCCTGTTCCTTTATATTACAGGCATAATGTCCCTGTTCCCTCATATTACAGGCATTATGCCCTATGTAGGAGGGAAAATTGATATAATTCCAGTAATATGTCCCTGTTCCCTCATCTTACCGCCAATATGTCCCTGTTTCCTCATCTTACAGGCATGATGTCCCTGTTCCTTCATAATACCGGCATTATGTCCCTGTTCCCTCATATTACTGGCATTATGTCCCCTGAAGAAGCGTACAGGAACAAAATGCCGGTAATATGTCCCTGTACCCTCATCTTACAGGCATTATGTCCTTGTTCCTCGTATTACCGGCATTACGTCCCTGCTCCTTCATATTACCGGCATTATGTCCCTGTTCCTTCATATTACCAGCATTATGTCCCTGTTCCTTCATATTACCAGCATTATGTCCCTGTTCCTTCATATTACAGGCATTTTGTCCCTGTTCCTTCATATTACCGGCATTATATCCCTGTCCCTTCATATTACCGGCATTATGTCCCTGTTCCCTCATATTACAGGCATTATATCCCTGTTCCTTCATATTATAGGCATTATGTCCCTGTTCCCTCATATTACAGGCATTATGTCCCTGTTCCTTCATATTATCGGCATTATGTCCCTGTTCCTTCATATTATCGGCATTATGTCCCTGTTCCTTCATATTATCGGCATTATTTTCCTGTTCCTTCATATTATCGGCATTATGTCCCTGTTCCTTCATATTATCGGCATTATGTCCCTGTTCCTTCATATTATCGGCATTATGTCCCTGTTCCTTCATATTACAGGCATTATGTCCCTGTTCCTTCATATTACAGGCATTATTTCCCTGTTCCTTCATATTACAGGCATTATTTCCCTGTTCCTTCATATTATCGGCATTATGTCCCTGTTCCTTCATATTACAGGCATTATGTCCCTGTTCCTTCATATTACAGGCATTATGTCCCTGTCCCTTCATATTACAGGCATTATCTCCTTGTTCCTTCATATTACAGGCATTATGTCCCTTTTCCTTCATATTACAGGCATTATGTCCTTGTTCCTTCATATTACCGGCATTATGTCCCTGTTCCTTCATATTACCGGCTTTATGTCCATGTTCCTTCATATTACCGGCATTATGTCCCTGTTCCTTCATATTACAGGCATTATGATTCTGTTCCTTCATATTACCGGCATTATGTCCCTGTTCCCTCATCTTACCAGCATTATGTCCCTGTTCCTTCATATTACCAGCATTATGTCCCTGTTCCTTCATATTACAGGCATTTTGTCCCTGTTTCTTCATATTACCGGCATTATGTCCTTTTTCCTTCATATTACCGGCATTATGTCCCTGTTCCTTCATATTACCGGCATTATGTCCCTGCTCCCTCATGTTACTGGCATTACGTCCCTGTTCCTCCATATTACCGACATTATGTCCCTGTTCCTTCATATTGCCGTCATTACGTCCCTGTTCCTTCATATTACAGGCATTATCTCCTTTTTCCTTCATATTAAAGGCATTATGTCCCTGTTCCTTCATATTACCGGCATTACGTCCCTGTTCCTTTATATTACTGACATTATGTCCCTGTTCCCTCATATTACAGACATTATGTCCCTGTTCCCTCATCTTACCGGCATTATATCCCTGTTCCTTCATTTTACCGGCATTATGTCCCTGTTCTTTTATATTACAGGCATTTTGTCCCTGTTACTTCATATTACAGGCATTATGTCCCTGTTCCCTCATCTTACCGGTATTATGTTCCTGTTCCCTCATATTACCGGCTTTATGTCCCTGTTCCCTCATATTACAGACATTATATCCCTGTTCCCTCATATTACAGACATTATATCCCTGTTCCCTCATATTACAGGCATTATGTCCCTGTTCCCTCATATTACAGGCATTATGTCCCTGTTTCCTCATCTTACAGGCATTATGTCCCTGTCCCTTTATATTACCGGCATTATGTCCTTGTTCCTTCTAATTACCGGCATTATGTCCCTGTTCCTTCATATTATAGGCATTATGTCCCTGTTCCCTCATATTACTGGCATTATGTCCCTGTTCCTTCATATTACCGGCATTATGTCCATGTTCCCTCATATTACCGGCATTATGTCCCTGTTCCCTCATGTTACTGGCATTACGTCCCTGTTCCTCCATATTACCGACATTATGTCCCTGTTCCTTCATATTGCCGTCATTACGTCCCTGTTCCTTCATATTACAGGCATTATCTCCTTTTTCCTTCATATTACCAGCATTATGTCCCTGTTCCTTAATATTACCGGCATTACGTCCCTGTTCCTTTATATTACTGACATTATGTCCCTGTTCCCTCATATTACAGACATTATGTCCCTGTTCCCTCATCTTACCGGCATTATATCCCTGTTCCTTCATTTTACCGGTATTATGTCCCTGTTCCTTCATATTACAGGCATTATGTCCCTGTTCCTTCATATTACAGGCATTATGTCCCTGTTCCCTCATCTTACCGGTATTATGTTCCTGTTCCCTCATATTACCGGCTTTATGTCCCTGTTCCCTCATATTACAGACATTATATCCCTGTTCCCTCATATTACAGACATTATATCCCTGTTCCCTCATATTACAGGCATTATGTCCCTGTTCCCTCATATTACAGGCATTATGTCCCTGTTTCCTCATCTTACAGGCATTACGTCCCTGTTCCTCATCTTACAGACATTACGTCCCTGTTCCTTTATATTACCGGCATTATGTCCTTGTTCCTTCTAATTACCGGCATTATGTCCCTGTTCCTTCATATTACAGGCATTATATCCCTGTCCCTTCATATTACCGGCATTATGTCCCTGTTCCCTCATATTATGTGCCTGTTCCTTAATATTACAGGCATTATGTCCCTGTTCCTTCATATTATAGGCATTATGTCCCTGTTCCTTCATATTAAAGGCATTATGTCCCTGTTTCCTCATCTTATCGGCATTATGTCCCGTTCCTTCATATTACCAACATTATGTCCTTGTTCCTTCATATTAGCGGCATTATGTCCCTGTTCCTTCATATTACAGGAATTATGATTCTGTTCCTTCATATTACCGGCATTATGTCCCTGTTCCCTCATCTTACCAGCATTATGTCCCTGTTCCTTCATATTAGCGGCATTATGTCCCTGTTCCTTTATATTACAGACATTATGTCCCTGTTCCCTCATATTACAGGCATAATGTCCCTGTTCCTTCATATTAGCGGCATTATGTCCCTGTTCCTTTATATTACAGACATTATGTCCCTGTTCCCTCATATTACAGGCATAATGTCCCTGTTCCCTCATATTACTGGCATTATGTACCCTGAAGAAGGGTATAGGAACAAAATGCCGGTAATATGTCCCTGTACCCTCATCTTACAGGCATTATGTCCCTGTTCCTTCATATTACCAGCATTATGTCCCTGTTCCTTCATATTACCAGCATTATGTCCCTGTTCCCTCATGTTACTGGCATTACGTCCCTGTTCCTCCATATTACCGACATTATGTCCCTGTTCCTTCATATTGCCGTCATTACGTCCCTGTTCCTTCATATTACAGGCATTATCTCCTTTTTCCTTCATATTACCGGCATTATGGCCCTGTTCCTTCATATTACCGGCATTACGTCCCTGTTCCTTTATATTACCGACATTATGTCCCTGTTCCCTCATATTACAGACATTATGTCCCTGTTCCCTCATCTTACCGGCATTATATCCCTGTTCCTTCATATTACAGGCATTATGTCCCTGTTCCTTCATATTACAGGCATTATGTCCCTGTTCCCTCATCTTACCGGTATTATGTTCCTGTTCCCTCATATTACCGGCTTTATGTCCCTCTTCCCTCATATTACAGACATTATATCCCTGTTCCCTCATATTACAGACATTATATCCCTGTTCCCTCATATTACAGGCATTATGTCCCTGTTCCCTCATATTACAGGCATTATGTCCCTGTTTCCTCATCTTACAGGCATTATGTCCCTGTTCCTTTATATTACCGGCATTATGTCCTTGTTCCTTCTAATTACCGGCATTATGTCCCTGTTCCTTCATATTACAGGCATTATATCCCTGTCCCTTCATATTACCGGCATTATGTCCCTGTTCCCTCATATTACAGGCATTATGTCCTTGTTCCTTCATATTAGCGGCATTATGTCCCTGTTCCTTCATATTACAGGCATTATGATTCTGTTCCTTCATATTACCGGCATTATGTCCCTGTTCCCTCATCTTACCAGCATTATGTCCCTGTTCCTTCATATTAGCGGCATTATGTCCCTGTTCCTTTATATTACCGACATTATGTCCCTGTTCCCTCATATTACAGGCATAATGTCCCTGTTCCCTCATATTACTGGCATTATGTCCCCTGAAGAAGCGTACAGGAACAAAATGCCGGTAATATGTCCCTGTACCCTCATCTTACAGGCATTATGTCCTTGTTCCTCGTATTACCGGCATTACGTCCCTGATCCTTCATATTACCGGCATTATGTCCCTGTTCCTTCATATTACCAGCATTATGTCCCTGTTCCTTCATATTACAGGCATTTTGTCCCTGTTCCTTCATATTACCGGCATTATGTCCTTATTCCTTCATATTACCGGCATTATGTCCCGGTTCCTTCATATTACAGGCATTATGTCCCTGTTCCTTCATGTTACCGGCATTATGTCCCTGTTCCTTCATATTACCGGCATTATGTCCATGTTCCCTCATATTACAGACATTATGTCCCTGTTCCCTCATCTTACAGGCATTATGTCCCTGTTCCCTCATGTTACTGGCATTACGTCCCTGTTCCTCCATATTACCGACATTACGTCCCTGTTCCTTCATATTACAGGCATTATCTCCTTTTTCCTTCATATTACCGGCATTATGTCCCTGTTCCTTCATATTACCGGCATTACGTCCCTAATCCTTTATATTACCGACATTATGTCCCTGTTCCCTCATATTACAGACATTATGTCCCTGTTCCCTCATCTTACCGGCATTATATCCCTGTTCCTTCATTTTACCGGCATTATGTCCCTGTTCCTTCATATTACAGGCATTATGTCCCTGTTCCTTCATATTACAGGCATTATGTCCCTGTTCCCTCATCTTACCGGTATTATGTTCCTGTTCCCTCATATTACCGGCTTTATGTCCCTGTTCCCTCATATTACAGACATTATATCCCTGTTCCCTTATATTACAGACATTATGTCCCTGTTTCCTCATCTTACAGGCATTATGTCCCTGTTCCTTTATATTACCGGCATTATGTCCTTGTTCCTTCTAATTACCGGCATTATGTCCCTGTTCCTTTATATTACAGGCATTATATCCCTGTCCCTTCATATTACCGGCATTATGTCCCTGTTCCCTCATATTACAGGCATTATGTCCCTGTTCCTTCATATTATAGGCATTATGTCCCTGTTCCCTCATATTACAGGCATTATGTCCCTGTTCCTTCATATTATAGGCATTATGTCCCTGTTCCCTCATATTACAGGCATTATGTCCCTGTTCCTTCATATTACTGGCATTATGCCCCTGTTCCCTCATATTACAGGCATTATGTCCCTGTTCCCTCATGTTACTGGCATTACGTCCCTGTTCCTCCATATTACCGACATTATGTCCCTGTTCCTTCATATTGCCGTCATTACGTCCCTGTTCCTTCATATTACAGGCATTATCTCCTTTTTCCTTCATATTACCGGCATTATGTCCCTGTTCCTTCATATTACCGGCATTACATCCCTGTTCCTTTATATTACTGACATTATGTCCCTGTTCCCTCATATTACAGACATTATGTCCCTGTTCCCTCATCTTACCGGCATTATATCCCTGTTCCTTCATTTTACCGGCATTATGTCCCTGTTCCTTCATATTACAGGCATTATGTCCCTGTTCCTTCATATTACAGGCATTATGTCCCTGTTCCCTCATCTTACCGGTATTATGTTCCTGTTCCCTCATATTACCGGCTTTATGTCCATGTTCCCTCATATTACAGACATTATATCCCTGTTCCCTCATATTACAGACATTATATCCCTGTTCCCTCATATTACAGGCATTATGTCCCTGTTCCCTCATATTACAGGCATTATGTCCCTGTTTCCTCATCTTACAGGCATTATGTCCCTGTTCCTTTATATTACCGGCATTATGTCCTTGTTCCTTCTAATTACCGGCATTATGTCCCTGTTCCTTCATATTACAGGCATTATATCCCTGTCCCTTCATATTACCGGCATTATGTCCCTGTTCCCTCATATTACAGGCATTATGTCCCTGTTCCTTCATATTATAGGCATTATGTCCCTGTTCCCTCATATTACAGGCAATATGTCCCTGTTCCTTCATATTATAGGCATTATGTCCCTGTTCCTTCATATTAAAGGCATTATGTCCCTGTTCCCTCATCTTACTGGCATTATGTCCCGTTCCTTCATATTACCAACATTATGTCCTTGTTCCTTCATATTAGCGGCATTATGTCCCTGTTCCTTCATATTACAGGCATTATGATCCTGTTCCTTCATATTACCGGCATTATGTCCCTGTTCCCTCATCTTACCAGCATTATGTCCCTGTTCCTTCATATTAGCGGTATTATGTCCCTGTTCCTTTATATTACCGACATTATGTCCCTGTTCCCTCATATTACAGGCATAATGTCCCTGTTCCCTCATATTACTGGCATTATTATCCCTGAAGAAGGGTACAGGAACAAAATGCCGGTAATATGTCCCTGTACCCTCATCTTACAGGCATTATGTCCTTGTTCCTCGTATTACCGGCATTACGTCCCTGCTCCTTCATATTACCGGCATTATGTCCCTATTCCTTCATATTACCAGCATTATGTCCCTGTTCCTTCATATTACCAGCATTATGTCCCTGTTCCTTCATATTACAGGCATTTTGTCCCTGTTCCTTCATATTACCGGCATTATGTCCTTTTTCCTTCATATTACCGGCATTATGTCCCTGTTCCTTCATATTACCGGCATTATGTCCATGTTCCCTCATATTACCAGCATTATGTCCCTGTTCCTTCATGTTACTGGCATTACGTCCCTGTTCCTTCATATTACCGACATTATGTCCCTGTTCCTTCATATTGCCGTCATTACGTCCCTGTTCCTTCATATTACAGGCATTATCTCCTTTTGCCTTCATATTACCGGCATTATGTCCCTGTTCCTTCATATTACCGGCATTACGTCCCTGTTCCTTTATATTACCGACATTATGTCCCTGTTCCCTCATATTACAGACATTATGTCCCTGTTCCCTCATCTTACCGGCATTATATCCCTGTTCCTTCATTTTACCGGCATTATGTCCCTGTTCCTTCATATTACAGGCATTATGTCCCTGTTCCTTCATATTACAGGCATTTTGTCCCTGTTCCCTCATCTTACCGGTATTATGTTCCTGTTCCCTCATATTACCGGCTTTATGTCCCTGTTCCCTCATATTACAGACATTATATCCCTGTTCCCTCATATTACAGACATTATATCCCTGTTCCCTCATATTACCGGCATTATGTCCCTGTTTCCTCATCTTACATGCATGTTGTCCCTGTTCCTTTATAATACCAGCATTATGTCTCTGTTCCTTCATATTACAGGCATTATGTCCCTGTTCCTTCATGTTACCGGCATTATGTCCCTGTTCCCTCATATTACAGGCATAATGTCCCTGTTCCCTCATATTACTGGCATTATTATCCCTGAAGAAGGGTACAGGAACAAAATGCCGGTAATATGTCCCTGTACCCTCATCTTACAGGCATTATGTCCTTGTTCCTCGTATTACCGGCATTACGTCCCTGCTCCTTCATATTACCGGCATTATGTCCCTATTCCTTCATATTACCAGCATTATGTCCCTGTTCCTTCATATTACCAGCATTATGTCCCTGTTCCTTCATATTACAGGCATTTTGTCCCTGTTCCTTCATATTACCGGCATTATGTCCTTTTTCCTTCATATTACCGGCATTATGTCCCTGTTCCTTCATATTACCGGCATTATGTCCATGTTCCCTCATATTACCAGCATTATGTCCCTGTTCCTTCATGTTACTGGCATTACGTCCCTGTTCCTTCATATTACCGACATTATGTCCCTGTTCCTTCATATTGCCGTCATTACGTCCCTGTTCCTTCATATTACAGGCATTATCTCCTTTTGCCTTCATATTACCGGCATTATGTCCCTGTTCCTTCATATTACCGGCATTACGTCCCTGTTCCTTTATATTACCGACATTATGTCCCTGTTCCCTCATATTACAGACATTATGTCCCTGTTCCCTCATCTTACCGGTATTATGTTCCTGTTCCCTCATATTACCGGCTTTATGTCCCTGTTCCCTCATATTACAGACATTATATCCCTGTTCCCTCATATTACAGACATTATATCCCTGTTCCCTCATATTACCGGCATTATGTCCCTGTTTCCTCATCTTACAGGCATGATGTCCCTGTTCCTTTATAATACCAGCATTATGTCCCTGTTCCTTCATATTACAGGCATTATGTCCCTGTTCCTTCATGTTACCGGCATTATGTCCCTGTTCCTTCATATTACCGGCATTATGTCCATGTTCCCTCATATTACAGACATTATGTCCCTGTTCCCTCATCTTACAGGCATTATGTCCCTGTTCCCGCATGTTACCGCCATTACGTCCCTGTTCCTCCATATTACCGACATTATGTCCCTGTTCCTTCATATTGCCGTCATTACGTCCCTGTTCCTTCATATTACAGGCATTATCTCCTTGTTCCTTCATATTACCGGCATTATGTCCCTGTTCCTTCATATTACCGGCTTTATGTCCCTGTTCCTTCATATTACCGCCATTATGTCACTGTTCCCTCATCTTACAGGCATTATGTCCCTGTTCCATTATATTACAGGCATTATGTCCTTGTTCCTTCTAATTACCGGAATTATGTCCCTGTTCCTTCATATTACACGCATTATGTTCCTGTTCCTTCATATTATAGGCATTATATCCCTGTTCCCTCATATTACAGGCATAATGTCCCTGTTCCCTCATATTACTGGCATTATGTCCCCTGAAGGAGTGTACAGGGACAAAATTCCGGTAATATGTCCCTGTTCCCTCATCTTACAAGCATTATGTCCTTGTTCCTTCATATTACCGGCATTACGTCCCTGCTCCTTCATATTACCGGCATTATGTCCCTGTTCCTTCATATTACCGGCATTATGTCCCTGTTCCCTCATATTACAGACATTATGTCCCTGTTCCCTCATCTTACCGGTATTATGTTCCTGTTCCCTCATATTACCGGCTTTATGTCCCTGTTCCCTCATATTACAGACATTATAGCCCTGTTCCCTCATATTACAGGCATTATGCCCTATGTAGGAGGGAAAATTGATATAATGGCAGTAATATGTCCCTGTTCCCTCATCTTACCGCCAATATGTCCCTGTTTCCTCATCTTACAGGCATGATGTCCCTGTTCCTTCATAATACCGGCATTATGTCCCTGTTCCCTCATCTTACCAGCATTATGTCCCTGTTCCTTCATATTAGCGGCATTATGTCCCTGTTCCTTTATATTACCGACATTATGTCCCTGTTCCCTCATATTACAGGCATAATGTCCCTGTTCCCTCATATTACAGGCATTATGCCCTATGTAGGAGGGAAAATTGATCTAATTCCAGTAATATGTCCCTGTTCCCTGATCTTACCGCCAATATGTCCCTGTTTCCTCATCTTACAGGCATGATTTCCCTGTTCCTTCATAATACCGGCATTATGTCCCTGTTCCCTCATCTTACCAGCATTATGTCCCTGTTCCTTCATATTAGCGGCATTATGTCCCTGTTCCTTTATATTACCGACATTATGTCCCTGTTCCCTCATATTACAGGCATACTGTCCCTGTTCCCTCATATTACAGGCATTATGCCCTATGTAGGAGGGAAAATTGATATAATTCCAGTAATATGTCCCTGTTCCCTCATCTTACCGCCAATATGTCCCTGTTTCCTCATCTTACAGGCATGATGTCCCTGTTCATTCATAATACCGGCATTATGTCCCTGTTCCCTCATCTTACCGGTATTATGTTCCTGTTCCCTCATATTACCGGCTTTATGTCCCTGTTCCCTCATATTACAGACATTATAGCCCTGTTCCCTCATATTACAGGCATTATGCCCCTGTTCCTTCATATTACCGGCATTATGTCCTTTTTCCTTCATATTACCGGCATTATGTCCCGGTTCCTTCATATTACAGGCATTATGTCCCCGTTCCTTCATGTTACCGGCATTATGTCCCTGTTCCTTCATATTACCGGCATTATGTCCATGTTCCCTCATATTACAGACATTATGTCCCTGTTCCCTCATCTTACAGGCATTATGTCCCTGTCCCCTCATGTTACTGGCATTACGTCCCTGTTCCACCATATTACCGACATTATGTCCCTGTTCCTTCATATTGCCGTCATTACGTCCCTGTTCCTTCATATTACGGGCATTATCTCCTTTTTCCTTCATATTACCGGCATTATGTCCCTGTTCCTTCATATTACCGGCATTACGTCCCTGTTCCTTTATATTACCGACATTATGTCCCTGTTCCCTCATATTACAGACATTATGTCCCTGTTCCCTCATCTTACCTGCATTATATCCCTGTTCCTTCATTTTACCGGCATTATGTCCCTGTTCCTTCATATTACAGGCATTATGTCCCTGTTCCTTCATATTACAGGCATTATGTCCCTGTTCCCTCATCTTACCGGTATTATGTTCCTGTTCCCTCATATTACCGGCTTTATGTCCCTGTTCCCTCATATTACAGACATTATATCCCTGTTCCCTCATATTACAGACATTATATCCCTGTTCCCTCATATTACAGGCATTATGTCCCTGTTCCCTCATATTACAGGCATTATGTCCCTGTTTCCTCATCTTACAGGCATTATGTCCCTGTTCCTTTATATTACCGGCATTATGTCCTTGTTCCTTCTAATTACCGGCATTATGTCCCTGTTCCTTCATATTACAGGCATTATGTCCCTGTTCCTTCATATTACAGGCATTATGTCCCTGTTCCCTCATATTACAGGCATTATGTCCCTGTTCCTTCATATTATAGGCATTATGTCCCTGTTCCCTCATATTACAGGCATTATGTCCCTGTTCCTTCATATTATAGGCATTATGTCCCTGTTCCCTCATATTACAGGCATTATGTCCCTGTTCCTTCATATTACTGGCATTATGTCCCTGTTCCCTCATATTACAGGCATTATGTCCCTGTTCCCTCATGTTACTGGCATTACGTCCCTGTTCCTCCATATTACCGACATTATGTCCCTGTTCCCTCATCTTACCGGCATTATGTCCCGTTGCTTCATATTACCAACATTATGTCCTTGTTCCTTCATATTAGCGGCATTATGTCCCTGTTCCTTCATATTACAGGCATTATGTCCCTGTTCCCTCATATTACAGGCATTATGTCCCTGTTCCTTCATATTATAGGCATTATGTCCCTGTTCCCTCATATTACAGGCATTATGTCCCTGTTCCTTCATATTACTGGCATTATGTCCCTGTTCCCTCATATTACAGGCATTATGTCCCTGTTCCCTCATGTTACTGGCATTACGTACCTGTTCCTCCATATTACCGACATTATGTCCCTGTTCCCTCATCTTACCGGCATTATGTCCCGTTGCTTCATATTACCAACATTATGTCCTTGTTCCTTCATATTACAGGCATTATGATCCTGTTCCTTCATATTACCGGCATTATGTCCCTGTTCCCTCATCTTACCGCCAATATGTCCCTGTTTCCTCATCTTACAGGCATGATGTCCCTGTTCCTTCATAATACCGGCATTATGTCCCTGTTCCTTCATATTACAGGCATTATGATCCTGTTCCTTCATATTACCGGCATTATGTCCCTGTTCCCTCATCTTACAGGCATGATGTCCCTGTTCCTTCATAATACCGGCATTATGGCCCTGTTCCCTCATCTTACCAGCATTATTTCCCTGTTCCTTCATATTAGCGGCATTATGTCCCTGTTCCTTTATATTACCGACATTATGTCCCTGTTCCCTCATATTACAGGCATTATGCCCTATGTAGGAGGGAAAATTGATATAATTCCAGTAATATGTCCCTGTTCCCTCATCTTACCGCCAATATGTCCCGGTTTCCTCATCTTACAGGCATGATGTCCCTGTTCCTTCATAATACCGGCATTATGTCCCTGTTCCCTCATATTACTGGCATTATGTCCCCTGAAGGAGGGTACAGGGACAAAATGCCGGTAATATGTCCCTGTTCCCTCATGTTACAGGCATTATGTCCCTGTTCCCTCGTATTACCGGCATTACGTCCCTGCTCCTTTATATTACCGGCATTATGTCCCTGTTCAATCATATTAAAGGCATTTTGTCCCTGTGCCTTCATATTACCGGAATTATGACTATGTACAATCATATTACCGGCATTATGTCCCTGTTCCTTCATATTACAGGCATTATGTCCCTGTTCCTTCATATTACAGGCATTATGATCCTGTTCCTTCATATTACCGGCATTATGTCCCTGTTCCCTCATCTTACCGCCAATATGTCCCTGTTTCCTCATCTTACAGGCATTATGTCCCTGTTCCTTCATATTAGCGGCATTATGTCCCTGTTCCTTTATATTACCGACATTATGTCCCTGTTCCCTCATATTACAGGCATACTGTCCCTGTTCCCTCATATTACAGGCATTATGCCCTATGTAGGAGGGAACATTGATATAATTCCAGTAATATGTCCCTGTTCCCTCATCTTACCGCCAATATGTCCCTGTTTCCTCATCTTACAGGCATGATGTCCCTGTTCCTTCATAATACCGGCATTATGTCCCTGTTCCCTCATATTACTGGCATTATGTCCCCTGAAGAAGCGTACAGGAACAAAATGCCGGTAATATGTCCCTGTACCCTCATCTTACAGGCATTATGTGCTTGTTCCTCGTATTACCGGCATTACGTCCCTGCTCCTTCATATTACCGGCATTATGTCCCTGTTCCTTCATATTACCAGCATTATGTCCCTGTTCCTTCATATTACCAGCATTATGTCCCTGTTCCTTCATATTACAGGCATTTTGTCCCTGTTCCTTCATATTACCGGCATTATGTCCTTTTTCCTTCATATTACCGGCATTATGTCCCGGTTCCTTCATATTACAGGCATTATGTCCCTGTTACTTCATATTACCGCCATTATGTCCCTGTTCCCTCATATTACAGACATTATGTCCCTGTTCCCTCATCTTACAGGCATTATGTCCCTGTTCCCTCATTTTACTGGCATTACATCCCTGTTCCTCCATATTACCGACATTATGTCCCTGTTCCTTCATATTGCCGTCATTACGTCCCTGTTCCTTCATATTACAGGCATTATCTATTTTTTTCTTCATATTACCGGCATTATGTCCCTGTTCCTTCATATTACCGGCATTACGTCCCTGTTCCTTTATATTACCGACATTATGTCCCTGTTCCCTCATATTACAGACATGATGTCCCTGTTCCCTCATCTTACCGGCATTATATCCCTGTTCCTTCATTTTACCGGCATTATGTCCCTGTTCCTTCATATTACAGGCATTATGTCCCTGTTCCCTCATCTTACCGGCATTATATCCCTGTTCCTTCATTTTACCGGCATTATGTCCCTGTTCCTTCAAATTACAGGCATTATGTCCCTGTTCCCTCATCTTACCGGTATTATGTTCCTGTTCCCTCATCTTACAGGCATGATGTCCCTGTTCCTTTATAATACCAGCACTATGTCCCTGTTCCTTCATATTACAGGCATTATGTCCCTGTTCCTTCATGTTACCGGCATTATGTCCCTATTCCTTCATATTACCGGCATTATGTCCATGTTCCCTCATATTACAGACATTATGTCCCTGTTCCCTCATCTTACAGGCATTATGTTCCTGTTCCCTCATGTTACCGGCATTACGTCCCTGTTCCTCCATATTTCCGACATTATGTCCCTGTTCCTTCATATTGCCGTCACTACGTCCCTGTTCCTTCATATTACAGGCATTATCTCCTTGTTCCTTCATATTACCGGCATTATGCCCCTGTTCCTTCATATTACCGGCTATATGTCCCTGTTCCTTCATATTACCGCCATTATGTCACTGTTCCCTCATCTTACAGGCATTATGTCCTTGTTCCTTCTAATTACCGGAATTATGTCCCTGCTCCTTCATATTACAGGCTTTATATCCCTGTCCCTTCATATTACCGGCATTATGTCCCTTTTCCCTCATATTACAGGCATTATGTCCCTGTTCCTTCATATTATAGGCATTATGTCCCTGTTCCCTCATATTACAGACATTATGTCCCTGTTCCTTCATATTAAAGGCATTATGTCCCTGTTCCCTCATCTTACCGCCATTATGTCCCTGTTTCCTCATCTTTACAGGCATGTTGTCCCTGTTCCTTCATAATACCGGCATTATGTCCATGTTCCCTCATATTACAGGCATAATGTCCCTGTTCCCTCATATTACTGGCATTATGTCCCCTGAAGGAGGGTACAGGGACAAAATGCCGGTAATATGACCCTGTTCCCTCATCTTACAGGCATTATGTCCTTGTTCCTTCATATTACCGGCATTACGTCCATGCTCCTTCATATTACCGGCATTATGTCCCTGTTCCTTCATATTACCGGCATTATGTCCCTGTTCCTTCATATTACCGGCATTATGTCCCTGTTCCCTCATATTACAGACATTATGTCCCTGTTCCCTCATCTTACCGGCATTATGTCCCTGTTCCTTCATTTTACCGGCATTATGTCCCTGTTCCTTCATATTACAGGCATTATGTCCCTGTTCCTTCATATTACAGTCATTATGTCCCTGTTCCCTCATATTACCGGCTTTATGTCCCTGTTCCCTCATATTACAGACATTATATCCCTGTTCCCTCATATTACAGGCATTATGCCCTATGTAGGAGGGAAAATTGATATAATGCCAGTAATATGTCCCTGTTCCCTCATCTTACCGCCAATATGTCCCTATTTCCTCATCTTACAGGCATGATGTCCCTGTTCCTTCATAATACTGGCATTATGTCCCTGTTCCCTCATATTACTGGCATTATCTCCCCTGAAGGAGGGTACAGGGACAAAATGCCGGTAATATGTCCCTGTTCCCTCATCTTACAGGCATTATGTCCCTGTTCCCTCGTATTACCGGCATTACGTCCCTGCTCCTTCATATTACCGGCATTATGTCACTGTTCCTTCATATTACAGGCATTATGTCCCTGTTCCTTCATATTACAGGCATTATGTCCCTGTTCCTTCATATTACAAGCATTATCTCCTTGTTCCTTCATATTACCGGCATTATGTCCCTGTTCCTTCATATTACAGGCATTATGTCCTTGTTCCTTCATATTACCGGCATTATGTCCCTGTTCCTTCATATTACCAGCTGTATGTCCCTGTTCCTTCATATTACCGGCATTATGTCCCTATTCCTTCATATTACCGGCATTATGTCCCTGTTAGTTCATCTTACCGGTATTATGTCCCTGTTCCTTCATATTACTGCCATTATGTCCCTGTTCCCTCATATTACCGGCATTATGTCCCTGTTCCTTCATACTATAGGCATTATGTCCCTGTTCCCTCATTCTACAGGCATTTTGACCCTGTTCCTTTATATTACAGGCATTATGTCCCTGTTCCCTCATATTACAGGCATTATGTCCCTGTTCCTTCATATTATAGGTATTATGTCCCTGTTCCCTCATCTTACCGGCATTATGTCCCTGTTCCTTCATATTACCGGCATTATGTCCTTGTTCCTTCATATTACCGGCATTATGTCCCTGTTCCTTCATATTACCGGCATTATGTCCATGTTACCTCATATTACAGACATTATGTCCCTTTTCCCTCATCTTATAGGCATTATGTCCCTGTTCCCTCATGTTACCGGCATTACGTCCCTGTTCATCCATATTAACGGCATTATCTCCCTGTTCCTTCATATTACCGGCTTTATGTCCCTGTTCCTCCATATTACCGACATTATGTCCCTGTTCCCTCATATTACAGGCATTATCTCCTTGTTCCTTCATAATACCGGCATTATGTCCCTGTTCCTTCATATTACCGGCTTTATGTCCCTGTTCCTTCATATTACCGCCATTATGTCCCTGTTCCCTAATCTTACAGGCATTATGTCCCTGTTCCTTTATATTACCGGCATTATGTCCTTGTTCCTTCTAATTACCGGTATTATGTCCCTGTTCCCTCATATTACAGGCATTATGTCCCTGTTCCTTCATATTATAGGCATTATGTCCCTGTTCCCTCATATTACAGGCATTATGTCCCTGTTCCTTCATATTAAAGGCATTATGTCCCTGTTCCCTCATCTTACCGCCATTATGTCCCTGTTTCCTCATCTTACAGGCATGTTGTCCCTGTTCCTTCATAATACCGGCATTATGTCCCTGTTCCCTCATATTACAGGCATAATGTCCCTGTTCCCTCATATTACTGGCATTATGTCCCCTGAAGGAGGGTACAGGGACAAAATGTCGGTAATATGTCCCTGTTCCCTCATCTTACAGGCATTTTGTCCTTGTTCCTTCATATTACCGGCATTACGTCCCTGCTCCTTCATATTACCGGCATTATGTCCCTGTTCCTTCAAATTACCGGCATTATGTCCCTGTTCCCTCATATTACAGACATTATGTCCCTGTTCCCTCATCTTACCGGCATTATGTCCCTCTTCCTTCATATTACAGGCATTATGTCCCTGTTCCTTCATATTACAGTCATTATGTCCCTGTTCCCTCATCTTACCGGTATTATGTTCCTGTTCCCTCATATTACCGGCTTTATGTCCCTGTTCCCTCATATTACAGACATTATATCCCTGTTCCCTCATATTACAGGCATTATGCCCTATGTAGGAGGGAAAATTGATATAATGCCAGAAATATGTCCCTGTTCCCTCATCTTACCGCCAATATGTCCCTGTTTCTTCATCTTACAGGCATGATGTCCCTGTTCCTTCATAATACCGGCATTATGTCCCTGTTCCCTCATATTACTGGCATTATGTCCCCTGAAGGAAGGTACAGGGACAAAATGCCGGTAATATGTCCCTGTTCCCTCATCTTACAGGCATTATGTCCCTGTTCCCTCGTATTACCGGCATTACGTCCCTGCTCCTTCATATTACCGGCATTATGTCCCTGTTCCTTCATATTACAGGCATTTTGTCCCTGTGCCTATATATTACCGGCATTATGACTATGCTCTTCATATTACCGGCATTAAGTCCCTGTTCCTTCATATTACAGGCAATATGTCCCTGTTCCTTCATATTACAGGCATTATGTCCCTGTTCCCTCATATTACAGGCATTATGCCCTATGTAGGAGGGAAAATTGATATAATTCCAGTAATATGTCCCTGTTCCCTCATCTTACCGCCAATATGTCCCTGTTCCTTCATATTACCGGCATTATGTCCTTTTTCCTTCATATTACCGGCATTATGTCCCGGTTCCTTCATATTACAGGCATTATGTCCCCGTTCCTTCATGTTACCTGCATTATGTCCCTGTTCCTTCATATTACCGGCATTATGTCCATGTTCCCTCATATTACAGACATTATGTCCCTGTTCCCTCATCTTACAGGCATTATGTCCCTGTCCCCTCATGTTACTGGCATTACGTCCCTGTTCCTCCATATTACCGACATTATGTCCCTGTCCCTTTATATTGCCGTCATTACGTCCCTGTTCCTTCATATTACAGGCATTATCTGATTTTTCCTTCATATTACCGGCATTATGTCCCTGTTCCTTCATATTACCGGCATTACGTCCCTGTTCCTTTATATTACCGACATTATGTCCCTGTTCCCTCATATTACAGACATTATGTCCCTGTTCCCTCATCTTACCTGCATTATATCCCTGTTCCTTCATTTTACCGGCATTATGTCCCTGTTCCTTCATATTACAGGCATTATGTCCCTGTTCCTTCATATTACAGGCATTATGTCCCTGTTCCCTCATATTACAGGCATTATGTCCCTGTTCCTTCATATTATAGGCATTATGTCCCTGTTCCCTCATATTACAGGCATTATGTCCCTGTTCCTTCATATTATAGGCATTATGTCCCTGTTCCCTCATATTACAGGCATTATGTCCCTGTTCCTTCATATTACTGGCATTATGTCCCTGTTCCCTCATATTACAGGCATTATGTCCCTGTTCCCTCATGTTACTGGCAATACGTCCCTGTTCCTCCATATTACCGACATTATGTCCCTGATCCCTCATCTTACCGGCATTATGTCCCGTTGCTTCATATTACCAACATTATGTCCTTGTTCCTTCATATTAGCGGCATTATGTCCCTGTTCCTTCATATTACCGGCATTATGATCCTGTTCCTTCATATTACCGGCATTATGTCCCTGTTCCCTCATCTTACCGCCAATATGTCCCTGTTTCCTCATCTTACAGGCATGATGTCCCTGTTCCTTCATAATACCGGCATTATGTCCCTGTTCCTTCATATTACCGGCATTATGTCCCTGTTCCCTCATCTTACCGCCAATATGTCCCTGTTTCCTCATCTTACAGGCATGATGTCCCTGTTCCTTCATAATACCGGCATTATGGCCCTGTTCCCTCATCTTACCAGCATTATGTCCCTGTTCCTTCATATTAGCGGCATTATGTCCCTGTTCCTTTATATTACCGACATTATGTCCCTGTTCCCTCATATTACAGGCATACTGTCCCTGTTCCCTCATATTACAGGCATTATGCCCTATGTAGGAGGGAAAATTGATATAATTCCAGTAATATGTCCCTGTTCCCTCATCTTACCGCCAATATGTCCCTGTTTCCTCATCTTACAGGCATGATGTCCCTGTTCCTTCATAATACCGGCATTATGTCCCTGTTCCCTCATATTACTGGCATTATGTCCCCTGAAGAAGCGTACAGGAACAAAATGCCGGTAATATGTCCCTGTACCCTCATCTTACAGGCATTATGTCCTTGTTCCTCGTATTACCGGCATTACGTCCCTGATCCTTCATATTACCGGCATTATGTCCCTGTTCCTTCATATTACCAGCATTATGTCCCTGTTCCTTCATATTACCAGCATTATGTCCCTGTTCCTTCATATTACAGGCATTTTGTCCCTGTTCCTTCATATTACCGGCATTATGTCCTTTTTCCTTCATATTACCGGCATTATGTCCCGGTTCCTTCATATTACAGGCATTATGTCCCTGTTACTTCATATTACCGCCATTATGTCCCTGTTCCCTCATATTACAGACATTATGTCCCTGTTCCCTCATCTTACAGGCATTATGTCCCTGTTCCCTCATTTTACTGGCATTACGTCCCTGTTCCTCCATATTACCGACATTATGTCCCTGTTCCTTCATATTGCCGTCATTACGTCCCTGTTCCTTCATATTACAGGCATTATGTATTTTTTTCTTCATATTACCGGCATTATGTCCCTGTTCCTTCATATTACCGGCATTACGTCCCTGTTCCTTTATATTACCGACATTATGTCCCTGTTCCCTCATATTACAGACATGATGTCCCTGTTCCCTCATCTTACCGGCATTATATCCCTGTTCCTTCATTTTACCGGCATTATGTCCCTGTTCCTTCATATTACAGGCATTATGTCCCTGTTCCCTCATCTTACCGGCATTATATCCCTGTTCCTTCATTTTACCGGCATTATGTCCCTGTTCCTTCAAATTACAGGCATTATGTCCCTGTTCCCTCATCTTACCGGTATTATGTTCCTGTTCCCTCATCTTACAGGCATGATGTCCCTGTTCCTTTATAATACCAGCACTATGTCCCTGTTCCTTCATATTACAGGCATTATGTCCCTGTTCCTTCATGTTACCGGCATTATGTCCCTGTTCCTTCATATTACCGGCATTATGTCCATGTTCCCTCATATTACAGACATTATGTCCCTGTTCCCTCATCTTACAGGCATTATGTTCCTGTTCCCTCATGTTACCGGCATTACGTCCCT
Organism: Rhinoderma darwinii; assembly: GCF_050947455.1. Classification (NCBI taxonomy): domain Eukaryota; kingdom Metazoa; phylum Chordata; class Amphibia; order Anura; family Rhinodermatidae; genus Rhinoderma; species Rhinoderma darwinii. Next base: position 92,630,746 of record NC_134697.1, on the reverse strand, counting down.
GTTCCTCCATATTTCCGACATTATGTCCCTGTTCCTTCATATTGCCGTCACTACGTCCCTGTTCCTTCATATTACAGGCATTATCTCCTTGTTCCTTCATATTACCGGCATTATGCCCCTGTTCCTTCATATTACCGGCTATATGTCCCTGTTCCTTCATATTACCGCCATTATGTCACTGTTCCCTCATCTTACAGGCATTATGTCCTTGTTCCTTCTAATTACCGGAATTATGTCCCTGCTCCTTCATATTACAGGCTTTATATCCCTGTCCCTTCATATTACCGGCATTATGTCCCTGTTCCCTCATATTACAGGCATTATGTCCCTGTTCCTTCATATTATAGGCATTATGTCCCTGTTCCCTCATATTACAGACATTATGTCCCTGTTCCTTCATATTAAAGGCATTATGTCCCTGTTCCCTCATCTTACCGCCATTATGTCCCTGTTTCCTCATCTTTACAGGCATGTTGTCCCTGTTCCTTCATAATACCGGCATTATGTCCATGTTCCCTCATATTACAGGCATAATGTCCCTGTTCCCTCATATTACTGGCATTATGTCCCCTGAAGGAGGGTACAGGGACAAAATGCCGGTAATATGACCCTGTTCCCTCATCTTACAGGCATTATGTCCTTGTTCCTTCATATTACCGGCATTACGTCCATGCTCCTTCATATTACCGGCATTATGTCCCTGTTCCTTCATATTACCGGCATTATGTCCCTGTTCCTTCATATTACCGGCATTATGTCCCTGTTCCCTCATATTACAGACATTATGTCCCTGTTCCCTCATCTTACCGGCATTATGTCCCTGTTCCTTCATTTTACCGGCATTATGTCCCTGTTCCTTCATATTACAGGCATTATGTCCCTGTTCCTTCATATTACAGTCATTATGTCCCTGTTCCCTCATATTACCGGCTTTATGTCCCTGTTCCCTCATATTACAGACATTATATCCCTGTTCCCTCATATTACAGGCATTATGCCCTATGTAGGAGGGAAAATTGATATAATGCCAGTAATATGTCCCTGTTCCCTCATCTTACCGCCAATATGTCCCTATTTCCTCATCTTACAGGCATGATGTCCCTGTTCCTTCATATTACTGGCATTATGTCCCCTGAAGGAGGGTACAGGGACAAAATGTTGGTAATATGTCCCTGTTCCCTCATCTTACAGGCATTTTGTCCTTGTTCCTTCATATTACCGGCATTACGTCCCTGCTCCTTCATATTACCGGCATTATGTCCCTGTTCCTTCAAATTACCGGCATTATGTCCCTGTTCCCTCATATTACAGACATTATGTCCCTGTTCCCTCATCTTACCGGCATTATGTCCCTCTTCCTTCATATTACAGGCATTATGTCCCTGTTCCTTCATATTACAGTCATTATGTCCCTGTTCCCTCATCTTACCGGTATTATGTTCCTGTTCCCTCATATTACCAGCTTTATGTCCCTGTTCCCTCATATTACAGGCATTATGCCCTATGTAGGAGGGAAAATTGATATAATGCCAGAAATATGTCCCTGTTCCCTCATCTTACCGCCAATATGTCCCTGTTTCCTCATCTTACAGGCATGATGTCCCTGTTCCTTCATAATACCGGCATTATGTCCCTGTTCCCTCATATTACTGGCATTATGTCCCCTGAAGGAAGGTACAGGGACAAAATGCCGGTAATATGTCCCTGTTCCCTCATCTTACAGGCATTATGTCCCTGTTCCCTCGTATTACCGGCATTACGTCCCTGCTCCTTCATATTACCGGCATTATGTCCCTGTTCCTTCATATTACAGGCATTTTGTCCCTGTGCCTATATATTACCGGCATTATGACTATGCTCTTCATATTACCGGCATTAAGTCCCTGTTCCTTCATATTACAGGCAATATGTCCCTGTTCCTTCATATTACAGGCATTATGTCCCTGTTCCCTCATCTTACCGGCATTTTGTCCCTGTTCCCTCATCTTACAGGCATTATGTCCCTGTTCCCTCATTATATCCCTTTTCCTTCATATTACAGGCATTACGTCCCTGTTCCCTCATCTTACCAGCATTATATCCCTGTTCCTTCATCTAACCGACATTATGTCCCTGTTCCTTCATATTACAGGCATTATGCCCCTGTTTCTTCATATTACCGGCATTATGTCCTTGTTCTTTCATATTACCGGCATTATGTCCCTGTTCCTTCATTCTACAGGCATTATATCCGTGTCCCTTCATACTACCGGCGTTATGTCCCTGTTCCCTCATCTTCCAGGCATTATGTCCCTGTTCCCTCATCTTACAGGCATTATGTCCCTATTCCCTCATATTACCCGCATTGTGTCCCTGTTCCTTCATATTACCGGCATTATGTCCCTGTTCATTCATATTACAGGCATTATGTCCATGTTTCCTCATATTACAGGCATTATGTCCCTGTTCCTTCTTATTACAGTCATTATGTCCCTGTTCCTTCATATTACCGGCATTATATCCCTGTTCCCTCATCTTACTGGCATTATTTCCCTGTTTCTTCATATTACAGGCATTATGTCCCTATTCCTTCATATTACAGGCATTATGTCCCTGTTCCTTCATATTACAGGCATTATGTCCCTGTTCCCTCATCATACCGGCATTATGTCCCTGTTCCTTCATAGTACCGGCATTATGTCCCTGTTCCCTCATATTACAGGCATTATGTCCCTGTTCCCTTAAATTACAGGCATTATGTCCCTGTTCCCTCAAATTACAGGCATTATGTCCCTGTTCCTTCATATTACAGGCATTATGTCCCTGTTCCTTCATATTACCGGCATTATGTCCATGTTCCTTCATATTACCGGCATCATGTCCTTGTTCCTTCATATTACCGGAATTACGTCCCTGTTCCTTTATATTACAGGCATTATGTCCCTGTTCCTTCATATTACCGGCATTATGTCCCCTATCCTTCATATTACAGGCATTTTGTCCCTGTTTCTTCTTATTACAGGCATTATGTCCCTGTTCCTACATATTACCAGCATTATGTCCCTGTTCCTTCATATTACAGACATTATGTCCTTGTTCCTTCATATTACAGGCATTATGTCCCTGTTCCTTCATATTACCGGCATTATGTCCATGTCCCCTCAAATTACAGGTATTATGTCCCTGTTCCCTCATCTTACCGGCATTTTGTCCCTGTTCCCTCATCTTACAGGCATTATGTCCCTGTTCCCTCATTATGTCCCTTTTCCTTCATATTACAGGCATTACGTCCCTGTTCCCTCATCTTACCAGCATTATATTCCTGTTCCTTCATCTAACCGGCATTATGTCCCTGTTCCTTCATATTACAGGCATTATGTTCCTGTTCCTTCATATTACAGGCATTTTGTCCCTGTTTCTTCATATTACAGGCATTTTGTCCCTGTTTCTTCATATTATCGGCATTACGTCCCTGTTCCTTTATATTACAGGCATTATGCCCCTGTTTCTTCATATTACCGGCATTATGTCCCTGTTCCTTCATATTACAGGCATTATGTCCCTGTTCCTTCATTCTACAGGCATTATATCCGTGTCCATTCATACTACCGGCGTTATGTCCCTGTTCCCTCATCTTCCAGGCATTATGTCCCTGTTCCCTCATCTTACAGGCATTATGTACCTATTCCCTCATATTACCGGCATTTTGTCCCTGTTCCTTCATATTACCGGCATTATGTCCCTGTTCCGTCATATTACATGCATTATGTCCCTGTTCCTTCATATTACCGGCATTATGTCCCTGTTCATTCATATTACAGGCATTATGTCCATGTTCCCTCATATTACAGGCATTATGTCCCTGTTCCTTCTTATTACAGGCATTATGTCCCTGTTCCTTCATATTAACGGCATTATGTCCCTGTTCCCTCATCTTACCGGCATTATTTCCCTGTTTCTTCATATTACAGGCATTATGTCCCTATTCCTTCATATTACAGGCATTATGTCCCTGTTCCCTCATATTACAGGCATTATGTCCCTGTTCCCTCATCATACCGGCATTATGTCCCTGTTCCTTCATAGTACCGGCATTATGTACCTGTTCCCTCATATTACAGGCATTATGTCCCTGTTCCCTCAAATTACAGGCATTATGTCCCTGTTCCCTCAAATTACAGGCATTATGTCCCTGTTCCTTCATATTACAGGCATTATGTCCCTGTTCCCTCATATTACAGGCATTATGTCCCTGTTCCCTCATATTACAGGCATTATGTCCCTGTCCCCTCATATTACCGGAATTATGTCCCTGTTCCTTCTTATTACAGGCATTATGTCCCTGTTCCTTCATATTACAGGCATTGTGTCCCTATTCCTTCATATTACCGCCATTATGTCCCTGTTTCTTCATATTACCGGAGTTATGTTCTTGTTTGTAGCCTGAAACTCGGGTTGACTCGTTATTGTAATACAAGTGGAGCAGACTCTGGTGTCTCCTCTGTGCCAGGTATTGTAATACAGGCGGAGCAGACTCTGGTGTCTCCTCTGTACCGGGTATTGTAATACAAGTGGAGCAGACTCTGGTGTCTCCTCTGTGCCGGGTATTGTAATACAAGTGGAGCAGACTCTGGTGTCTCCTCTGTGACGGGTATTGTAATACAGGCGGAGCAGACTCTGGTGTCTCCTCTGTGCCGGGTATTGTAATACAAGTGGAGCAGACTCTGGTGTCTCCTCTGTGCCGGGTATTGTAATACAAGTGGAGCAGACTCTGGTGTCTCCTCTGTGCCGGGTATTGTAATACAAGTGGAGCAGACTCTGTTGTCTCCCCTGTGCCGGGTATTGTAATACAAGTGGAGCAGACTCTGGTGTCTCCTCTGTGCCAGGTATTGTAATACAAGTGGAGCAGACTCTGGTGTCTCCTCTGTGCCGGGTATTGTAATACAAGTGGAGCAGACTCTGGTGTCTCCTCTGTGCCGGGTATTGTAATACAAGTGGAGCAGACTCTGGTGTCTCCTCTGTGCCAGGTATTGTAATACAAGTGGAGCAGACTCTGGTGTCTCCTCTGTGCCGGGTATTGTAATACAAGTGGAGCAGACTCTGGTGTCTCCTCTGAGCCGGGTATTGTAATACAAGTGGAGCAGACTCTGGTGTCTCCTCTGAGCCGGGTATTGTAATACAAGTGGAGCAGACTCTGGTGTCTTCTCTGTGCCGGGTATTGTAATACAGGCGGAGCAGACTCTGGTGTCTCGTCTGTGCGGGGTATTGTAATACAAGTGGAGCAGACTCTGGTGTCTCCTCTGTGCCGGGTATTGTAATACAAGTGGAGCAGACTCTGGTGTCACACGACCTATTTTCAGACGTAATTCAGGCGTATTACGCCTCGAATTAAGCCTGAAAAGACGTCTCCATTACGTCTGCAAACATCTGCTCGTTGCTTGCAATGAGTTTTACGATATTCTGTTCAGACAAGCTGTAATTTTACACGTCGCTGTAAAAAAACGGCACGTAAAAATACGCCCGCGACAAACAAGTGCAGGACACTTCTTGGGACGTTTTTGGAGTCATTATTCATTGACTCCAATGAAGAACAGCGCCAATTACGTCTGTAAAGGACGCCGCGAAAAACGCAAGTACTTGCAATTACGTCTGAAATTCAGGAGCTGTTTTCGCCTGAAAACAGCTCCGTAATTTCAGACGTATTTTGCGTGTGAACATATCCTTATTGTTACACATGATTAGCAGACTGTGGTGTCTCGTCTGTGCTGGTTTGTTGTAGAAGAGTAGCAGCAGACTCTTTGGCGTAACTACAGCAGCTGCTACCTACGGGGCCCGCGGCTTGTGGGGGCCAGTGCCGCCAGCTGACACGCTCCCCCCATATGCTCGGTAGCGCCGCTAGCAGCCATTATGGCTAGTACAGCGGTAGTGCTGCTACTATGGGGCCCACGCCTCCGAGCCTCTAACAAGTATAGGCAGGGCGACACAGGCCCTCTCATGCCCGTAGGCGTCGCTGCCACCAGAGGGGGCCCCGGTGCTAGCGACAGCCAAATACATGCATTAGCGCTGAATGGCCGGGCATGTTTTGTGCCTGACCATTCAGCGCCTTACAATGACGCTGATTGGCTAGCGGTGCTTTGACGTCATCGCGCCGCTTCCGTGCTTGAAAGGTGCTGATTGACGGGGCAAGTCATTCTGCCCCGCCAATCAGCGTCATTGAACGACGCGTTGTTCAGCTCCTGCAGACCCGCTCAGAAGAGAGCATGTCTGCATTGTCAGCGGACAGGGTGGGAACGGGGTCATGTGAGCATGTAAAGTTTTTTTCTCATAAAACTGTGAGTGGCATTATCTATAGTGGGGGCTCTAGCTACAGGGGGGTCGTCTATATGTGGGCCACTATATACAGGGGGTCTATATGTGGGGATGTGGGCACGATCTACAGGGGTGGTCTATATGTGGGGATGTGGTGCACTATATACAGGGGAGGGTCTATATGTGGGGATGTCGGGCACAATCTACAGGGGGGTCTATATGTGGGGATGTGGGCCACTATATACAGGGGGTCTATATGTGGGGATGTGGGCCACTATATACAGGGGGTCTATATGTGGGGATGTGGGCACGATCTACAGGGGAGTCTATATGTGGGGATGTGGGCCACTATATACAGGGGGGTCTATATTTGGGCCACTGTCTACAGGGGGGTTCTATATGTGGAGATGTGGGCCACTATATACAGGGCGGTCTATATTTGGGCCACTATATATTGGGGTGGTGTATAAGTGGGCCACTATATACAGGGGAGTCTATATGTGGAGATGTGGGCCACTATATACAGGGGGGTCTATATTTGGGCCACTGTCTACTGAGCTTGGTTCTAGTGCTGTATATATGTCAGAGCTTGGTTCTGGAGCTGTATATATGTACTGAGCTTTGTTCTGGTGCTGTATATATGTACTGAGCTTGGTTCTAGTGCTGTATATATGTCAGAGCTTGGTTCTGGAGCTGTATATATGTACTGAGCTTGGTTCTAGTGCTGTATATATGTCAGAGCTTGGTTCTGGAGCTGTATATATGTACTGAGCTTTGTTCTATTGCTGTATATATGTCGGACTTGGTTCTGGAGCTGTAATTATATAGGATATATTTATAACAAAATTGCAGGGCAGATGGAATTTTTTTCAATTCATTGTATATTTCATGGGAACCTGTCTGGTAGTTTTAACCCCTTGAGCCGTCACCATGCGGTAATACATGATCTGACCGTATTCCGCTGTATGTTTTTTTCAGATGCAGCAAAATCCTTAAAATCCACTTTTAAAACGACGCACACTATATGCTAATTACTCATTAGAGGGTCATGGGGCGGTGCCGATATCCTCACGAGTCACATAGTCCTGCCTCCAAACCCACCTTTCCATGTTTGAGTGACATCTCCCTGGCTGATACAACTTTCTCGGATGTGCCATTGCCTTGTGGCACTATACACAAGGGGGAGAGCAGTGTGGCACTATACACAAGGGGGAGAGATGTGTGGCACTATAAACAAAGGGGGGCTGTGTGGCACTATACACAAAGGGGGCTGTGTGGCACTATACACAAGGGGGAGAGCTGTGTGGCACTATACACAAGGGGGAGAGCTGTGTGGCACTATACACAAGGGGGAGCTGTGTGGCACTATACACATAGGGGGCTGTGTGGCACTATACAGAAAGGGGGGCTGTGTGGCACTATACACAAGGGGGAGAGCTGTGTGGCACTATAAACAAGGGGGAGAGCTGTGTGGCACTATACACAAAGGGGGCTGTGTGGCACTATACACAAAGGGGGCTGTGTGGCACTATACACATAGGGGGCTGTGTGGCACTATACAGAAAGGGGGGCTGTGTGGCACTATACACATAGGGGGGCTGTGTGGCACTATACACAAGGGGAAGAGCTGTGTGGCACTATACACAAAGGGGAGCTGTGTGGCACTATACACAAAGGGGGCTGTGTGGCACTATACACAAGGGGGGCTGTGTGGCACTATACACAAAGGGGGGCTGTGTGGCACTATACACAAGGGGGAACTGTGTGGCACTATACACATAGGGGGGCTGTGTGGCACTATACACAAGGGGGAGAGCTGTGTGGCACTATACACAAGGGGGAGAGCTGTGTGGCACTATACACAAAGGGGGCTGTGTGGCACTATACACAAAGGGGAGAGCTGTGTGGCACTATACACAAGGGGGAGAGCTGTGTGGCACTATACACAAGGGGGGCTGTGTGGCACTATACACAAGGGGGAGCTGTGTGGCACTATACACATAGGGGGGCTGTGTGGCACTATACACATAGGGGAAGAGCTGTGTGGCACTATACACAAAGGGGAGCTGTGTGGCACTATACACAAAGGGGGCTGTGTGGCACTATACACAAGGGGGAGCTGTGTGGCACTATACACATAGGGGGGCTGTGTGGCACTATACACATAGGGGGGCTGTGTGGCACTATACACAAGGGGGAGAGCTGTGTGGCACTATACACAAGGGGGAGAGCTGTGTGGCACTATACACAAAGGGGGCTGTGTGGCACTATACACAAAGGGGAGAGCTGTGTGGCACTATACACAAAGGGGGAGAGCTGTGTGGCACTATACACAAGGGGGGCTGTGTGGCACTATACACAAGGGGGAGCTGTGTGGCACTATACACAAGGGGGAGAGCTGTGTGGCACTATACACAAAGGGGGGCTGTGTGGCACTATACACAAGGGGGAGCTGTGTGGCACTTTACACATAGGGTGGCTGTGTGGCACTATACACATGGGGGAGAGCTGTGTGGCACTATACACAAGGGGGAGCTGTGTGGCACTATACACAAGGGGGGGGCTGTGTGGCACTATACATATGGGGGAACTGTATGCCACTATTTACAAGGGGGAGGGCTGTGGCTCTATCTACAGGGGGCTGAGTGTGGCACAATCTACAGGTGTCTGTGTGTGGCACTATCTACTAAGGGGGGGCTGTGCTGCACTTTCTACTAAGGGGGGCTGTGTGGCACTATATACAAGGGAGGGGGCTGTGTGGCACTCTATACAGTGGGGGCTATATGGCATTCTACAAGGGGGAGGTGGGGGTGCTATCTACAAATAGGGTGACACTGTCTACAGGGGGGCTGTATGGCACATTCTACAGGGGGCACTAACTATAAGGGGGGGCTGCTTGTGGCACCCGAGGGGGGGGGGGCGGCCAAGAGTTTGCTATGGGGCCCAGTCTTTCCTAGTTACGCCTCTGAGCAGACTTTAGTGTCTCGTCTAGTTATATAATGCAAGTGGAACAGCCTCTATAGATGATGCGCTGCAGGAAAAAACTTACAAAATATAATGTAGAGTGCCACGGTGTGGTCACCGCGGGGAACTGTTTACTTTCATGGATGAAGTAATAGCCATTATGTGGTCATCGCTGGTATTACTGACTATATTTTACGACCTTATTACTTATGGAAGGCTGCATTGGCTATACGGCGCAGCAGCGCCATCGTGGGGTCAATTCTGGGAAATGCTCACTAAATTCAATGTAATTCAGACAGCCTTAGTGATACGCTAAGCAGCAGCGCCATCTTGTGGTCGATGCTGGGAAATGCGCACTATAGTCAATGTAATTCATGCAGCCTTAGGGATACGCTGAGTAGCAGCGCCATCGTGTGGTCGATGCTGGGAAATGCGCACTATATTCAATGTAATTCAGTCTGACTTAGGGATACGCTGAGCAGCAGCGCCATCGTGTGGTCCACGCTGAGAAATGCTCACTAAATTCAATATAATGCAGGTAGCCCAGTGATACGCTGAGCAGGAGCGCCATCTTGTGGTCAATGCTGGGAAATGCATAATCAATTACATGTAAGGGTATGTTCACACGGCAGCGTCCGTAACGGTTGAAATTACGGGGCTGTTGTCAGGAGAAAACAGCCCCGTCATTTCAGCCGTAACGGCATGTGCAGGCGCTTGAACGCCGCGTCCATTACGGACGTAACTGGAGCTGGTTTTCCATGGTCTGAAGTGACATGAAACTTCTTTGGCGCGGGCGTCTATTTACGCGCCGTCTTTTGACAGCGATGCGTAAATATACGCCTCATGTGAACAGACAAACGTCAGCCAATTGCTTTCAATGGGCAGATGTTTGTCAACGCTTTCAAGCCATAATTTCGGACGTAATTCGGGGGATAAAACGGCCGAATTACGTCCGTAAATAGGCCGTGTGAACTTACCCTAAGGGTATGTTCACACGGCCTATTTACGGATGTAAATCGGGCGTTTTTGCCCCGAATTACGCCCGAAAATAGCGCCTCAATAGCGCTGACAAACATCTGCCCATTGAAAGCAATGGGCAGACGTTTGTCTGTTCACACGAGGCGTATATTTACGCGCCGCTGTCAAATGACGGCGCGTAAATAGACGCCCGCGTCAAAGAAGTGACCTGTCACTTCTTTGGCCGTAATTGGAGCCGTTATTCATTGACTCCAATGAATAGCAGCGCTAATTACGGCCGTAATGGACGCGGCGTTCAAGCGCCTGCACATGCCGGTACGGCTGAAATTACGGGGATGTTTTCAGGCTGAAACATCCCCGTAATTTCAGCCGTTACGGACGCCCTCGTGTGAACATACCCTAATTCAGACCGATTTAGTGATACGCTGAGCAGCAGCGCCATCGTGTGGTCAATGCTGTGAAATGCTCACTAAATTCAATGTAATGCAGGTAGCCTAGTGATACAAGGAGCAGCAGCGCGCCATCGTGTGGTCACTGCAGGGAACTTTTTACTTTCAAATTATTCCGATATTGTATATATTAATGAATAATATAGCAATACTGCAGGGAATTTATAGACCTAGTTTTATATGATGCAGACAGCACAAAAGATGTGCAGTAGCAACAGCGGCCTCGTGTGGTCACTGTGGCAACTGTCTTGGTAGGCCATCTGAGTACCCGGAGAAAAATGACTGGAACACACAAACAGGAAGTGACGTTTATGACTTCTGGGTGAAGCGAGGCAATCATTCAGGTATTTACAGTCAGAATCTTTCCTGTCCGTTTATTAGGTGTCAGTGTGTGACGCATGATGCGCGTAGTATAAACATATTCAGCTTCTTTGTATGTGAGATTTTTACTAAAATGCTGATCAGGCGGATGATGAACGCAATCTGTACTATGGCCACCAGGTGGCGCTATGACATAACATTATTATATTATTACCATTTACATGTTCCAGAATCAAACCTCACACTTTTTGGAGATATAAAACAGATATTTGATCTTTTTTCAGAGCCCCTGTGACACCCCCCTCTCCTATGTAACCGTGTTAACACCAGTGTAGCCACAAGGGTCTGTTCACACAAAATTCAGATGTAATTCAGGCGTTTTAGGCTATGTTCACACAGAGGTTTTTTTCCGGAAACCGCGCCAAAAAACTCGTCAAAAACGGCTCGAAAATGCCTCCCATTGTTTTCAATGGGAGGCGGAGGCGTCTTTTTCCCGCCAGCGGTAAAACCGCCTCCCGGGAAAAAGAAGCAACATGCCCTATTTTTGGGCGTTTACGCCTCTGACCTCCCATTGACTTCAATGGGAGGCAGAGAAAGCGTATTTCGCGGCGTTATATGGCCGCGGTGGTCAATGGCTGCGGGCGAAAAATGCTGCGAAAATCGGCGTGCAGGGAGAGGTAAATCTGCCTCAAACTTCCAAACGGAATTTTCAGGCAGAAATTCCGCCTGCAAAAAACTCTGTGTGAACCCAGCCTTACGCCTCGATTTACGCCTGAAAAAGCGGCTCCATTACGCCTACAAACATCTGCCCGTTGCTTTCAATGGGTTTTACGATGTTCTGTTCAGACAAGGTGCAATTTTACGCGTCGCTGTCAAAATACGGCGCTTAAAATGACGGCTCGTCAAAAGAAGTGCAGGTCACTTCTTGGGACGTTTTTGGAGCCGTTTTTCATTGACTCTATTGAAAACAGCTCCATAAACGGCCGCAAAAACGTTGCAAAAACGCGAGTGGCTCAAAAAACGTCTGAAAATCAAGAGCTATCTTTCCTTGAAAACTTCTCCTGATTTTCAGACGTTTTTTAAGCTTTTTTCGCTAGAGTCAATGAAAAACGGCTCCAAAAACATACCAAGAAGTGACCTGCACCTCTTTTCGCGACCGTTATTTTACGCGTAAAAAAACGCTCTGTCGGAACAGAACGCCGTTTTGAAATCAATGTTTCTACTTCCGATCTTCCGGACGCTTTTCGGACGTTTACAGCCGGAAAAACGGCCAAAAATAGACCGTATGAACATACCCTAGGGGTATGTTCACACGACAGCGCAAAATACGTATGAAATTACGGTGCTGTTTTCAGAAGAAAACAGCTCCTGAATTTCAGAAGTTTTTGCATGATCTCGCATTTTTCGCCGCGTCTTTTACGGACGTAATTGGAGCTGTTCTTCATTGGAGGAAAAACGGCTCCAAATACATTCGGAGAAGTGTCCTGCACTTCTTTGACGCGGGCGTAATTTTACGCGCCGTCTTTTGACAGCGACGCGTAAAATGACACCTCGTGGGAACAGAACATCGTATAACCCACTGCAGGCAATGGGCAGATGTTTGCCGACGTATTGGAGCCGTCTTTTCAGCCGTAATTCGAGGCATATAACGCCTCCATTACGACTGAAAATAGGTCGTGTGCACATACCCTTATGGTGACGGTCACAGTGCCCACATTACAGCAACAGTCAAGGGCCCCCAGAACAGTGACAGCCATAGTGCTCCCATAACATTGACTGTTGCTGTTATGTGGGCACTGTGAGGCTGGATTCACATGAGCACATTACGTCCGTAATGGACGGAACGTAATTCGGGCGCTAATCCCGGACCGAACACACTGCAGGGAGCCGGGCTCCTAGCATCATAGTTATGTACGATGCTAGGAGTTCCTGCCTCTCCGTGGAACTACTGTCCCGTACTGAAAACATGATTACAGTACGGGACAGTTGTCCCGCAGCGAGGCAGGGACTCCTAGCGTCGTACATAACTATGATGCTAGGAGACCGGCTCCCTGCACTGTGTTCGGTCCGGGATTAGTGGCCGAAATACGTTCCGTCCATTACGGACGTAATGTGCTCGTGTGAATCCAGCCTGACTGTTACTGTTATGGGAGCACTATGGCTGTCACTGTTCTGGGGAGAGTTGGTTGTCCCTGTTATGGAGGACTTTGACTGTTGCTGTTATGTGGGCACTGTAACTGTCAAAGTCCTCCATAACAGGGACAACCAACTCCCCTAACAGTGACAGTCACAGTGCCCACATAACAGCAACAGTCAACAGTTGATTAACAGCTGATGGCCACTGTTACATTGTTTGAAATTCCATCTAAGGGTGCGTTCACATTTATCAATTGCATCATCATCAGTTTTTTTGTCTCAAGTGATTACAACTGATGCAAAAACCGATTAAAAAAAATGTATCAGTTGCATCAGACTTTTTCACAATTTTTACTACAAAACCATCAGTTGTCGTTAGTTGTCATCCGTTTTTAACATCAGTTTTTACCACAATGGTCCACCAAAAAGGTCATCTAGGGTCTGAAAATGTCACACCCCTCCTGTAGATAATGCCACACCCCCCCTGTAGATAACGCCACACAGCGCCCACTGTAGATTGTGCCACACAGCGTCCCCCTGTAGATAGCACCGGATACATATAGCACTACCCCCCTTCTCCTGTAGATAGCGCCACTCAAGCTCCCTCTAGCATACATGGACAGTGGAGTCAGGGGTTACTCCCTAAACGGAATCCCCGGCCGCAGCATTACCAATGCTGTGGCCGGGGATTGCCTCAAGAAGGACCCCCTGACGCCACTGTCCATATATGGACAGTGACGTCAGTGTCTACTCCTTGAGTGGAATCCCCTTACCGACTCTGACGTCAGGGATCTCCTCCTGGAGCGGAATCCCTGGCCAATGTCCAAATGTGGACATTAACTTCAGGGGTTTCCTCTTGGAGCCAAGATCATCGGCAATGGGGATTCCGGACAATCCGTAGCCACTGACGTCACTGTCCATATATGGACAGTGACGTCAAGGGCTTCCCCGTAGGTAGCGCTGTGGCCAGAGAGTCCTCAGCAAGCGGAGGAGCTCCCTCTGCTTCTCCGCTCTGAACTAATTTTGAAGCAGGGAGCTGATGGTTCTTCAGAATTGGGTTCAACTCTATCTGCGTCCTGAGGATGCAGATACAGTTGACAGCGGGACATACCCCCGGCCATCTTTCCGCCAGGTGCTGCTGGTAGGTGGATGCGGCAGCACCTGGTGTTCATCAGGCCACTGTTAAAATAGATAGGATACGGCGCCGGACATCCTGGGAGCCAGACCAAAAAACACTGCAGGTAAGGTTTTTGGATCCTGGTTCCTGCACTGGTCTATCACTGTACGGAGCCACAAATGATGTTCCCTGTGCCAGGACAGATCACATAGAAAGCTATGGGATCCGTTCTAGCATCAGTTTCACTCCGGCTGTTCTGCAACACGATGGAGGGAAACTGACAGGAGCAACGGTCATATGTGAACGGCCCCTAATCTGGCATTGATAACAAATATTTGGTGAAAGTTTTTGGTGGATTGTCAGGATTTTCTCGGCACAGCGTCAGTTCTGAGCATGTTGAAGGTATCAGTGTCTGGAGAGGAGCTGGGTCAGGTGAGATGTGGACACTTCAGTTCAGGCATTATAATGACCGACAACATTATAACCTCTGACAAGGACATTACCTGACTGGACCATAAAGTTGACTTGTTTACAGAACGCTGAGTTGGCTCCATTTTTGGTCAGAGATCTCCAAGTGTAATACTGGAAGGTTCCCACGGCTAAAGAGAGTTCAGTGCTCCAGAATTAAAGGGGTTGTCCGGGCAGGGGGCGGTTTTTCATACTGATGACCTTTCCACAGGATAGGTCATCGGTATATCATTGATGGGGGTCCGTTCCGGAAGCAGATGGCTCACAGTATAGCGGCCGTGAATGTGACTGGAGCTGCAGTTCTGCAGCACGGCCGCTATACAGTGTATGAAGCACTATTAATTAGACAAGAAGTCTCACAGGACAAATGCGTGTCAAGGTGGGAGACAAATCTCAACCACCCATATAAATAATTAGAGATAAGGACTCTAACAATACATGATAAACAAGAGAAAAAAGAGTCCATACATATCAACATATGAAAGAATTAAACATCTTTATTGATAACATAAAATACACTAAATGACATAGACAGAGAATCTAAAATAAATCCTTGTACGGATCACAGATGTATACATTGATAGCAGTACATATATACAATACACAAATGGTATGCACAGTTAATGTAGCTCCAACACAGGGTGCATCAAATAGGAGTAAATTGAAATGTAAGCAGTGCAAGGATGGACAAAATGCCTAACTCAAAAGGCCTGTAACAACTCTAAGTGATTGGTGCCTTGGAAAAACGGCATAAAGCCAAGTTAGGTCCGATAGATGCACTTACCCATGTATGGGAGATTGAGTGTGACCCAGAGGTGTGGAAGAGCGCCCCTTATTACATTACCGGGTACATATCACAATGTAATGACCATTACTCACCGTCTGCTGGAAGTTGACATGGCCATAACCAAGAGGCTATCTTTTGATCATGTTCCTGCAGACACGTATAGACAGCTCAGGCCCATCTGGACTAAACTTCTGATAGATAGGCGGAAGCCGAAACGCGTTGGGGCCGGTCGCCATTCTCTGAGTCTCAGCCACATGGGTTAGTACTCTGTTATTCATCGCTCGCTGTTCTTGTTGCTCTCTATATATTAATCACACTTAGTATTTACTAATGTATGAGCTCTATTTCGGATACAATATTCCTCATTGGTCTTGTTACAACTTTAATTCCAATGTATGGTACTAACATCCTTCCTATCCATTCCTAAACAGTAGAACACCTCATTTCGTAGCCAGTATATCTTACCATATTCACACCATGCTATATGCATTTTCGTCTTGAGGTGTAATCCAATAAGTTCATAACAATATGACTTCTTTTGGTGAATAATTGACTCTTGTTTGGCGGCCATGCTTTTATTTGTGATTCATTTTTAGAAACTTATATTTACTACCTGTATAATTTTGTTGTGCAATAAAAAGATTATATATTTATACATTTTGACTTATAGACTCCATGATCCTTTCTTTGTTTGGTTAAAGATGTCCCTACATGTCTGGAGGATGGACCAGTACCATCACGGAGCCTTCACTGATACCTAAGAGAAACAACGAGCAGAAGATCCTAGAACTCACCAACAAGATCATTCATGTGCTGACTGGAGAGGTGAGGACTACCGGGAATGCTGGGACATTATATAGTAACGCTATGAAGGTGTCGGGGTGATGACTGTCTCATTGTGTGTCAGGTTCCTATAAGGTGTCAGGATGTCACCGTCTATTTCTCCATGGAGGAGTGGGAGTATATAGAAGAACACAAGGATCTGTACAGGGACGCCATGATGGAGGACCACCAGCCCCTCACATCACCGGGTAAGAGGGATCTGTACAAGGACGTCATGATGGAGGACAACCGGCCCCTCACATCACCGGGTAAGAGGGATCTGTGCAGGGACGTCATGATGGAGGAGCACCAGCCCCTCACATCACCGGGTAAGAGGGATCTGGAGGACCACCGGATCCGTGCACCACCGGGTAAGAGGGATCTGTACAGGGACGTCATGATGGAGGACCACCAGCCCCTCACATCACCGGGTAAGAGGGATCTGTACAGGGACGTCATGATGGAGGACCACCAGCCCCTCACATCACCGGGTAAGAGGGATCTGTGCAGGGACGTCATGATGGAGGAGCACCAGCCCCTCACATCACTGGGTAAGAGGGATCTGTACAAGGACGTCATGATGGAGGACCACCAGCCCCTCACATCACCGGGTAAGAGGGATCTGTACAGGGACGTCATGATGGAGGACCACCAGCCCCTCACATCACCGGGTAAGAGGGATCTGTGCAGGGACGTCATGATGGAGGACCACCAGACCCCATCACCGGGTAAGAGGAGAGCATTTTTGACAGTCCACAAGATACACCCATCACCTGATAACTACATATAAACAATGTCTTCCACTGTATGTGTCTCCTACAGGTATATCCAGTAAGAGAAATCCATCAGAGAGATGTCCCAGTTCTGTGTTTTCCTGGGATTGTCCACAGGAATATCACAACGTCCCAGAGGGTCATCACGTAGGTGGAACCAAAGTCTCGTCAAATCCCATAAAGGTGAATGTGCACTTCATGCTTTGCCAATATTACCTAATAATTTGTTACATTTCAGCTCATTAACTGAGGAAATAATTTGTAATATTTTTTGTGAGTGTTTAGGGAAATATTCATATTAAAGTTGAGAATGTAGACGGAGGATACAAGGCGTATGTGTGGGAGGATCAAAAGTGCAATAAGGAAGAAACTTCTAACAATATCTACCCAGGTGAGCGACAACCACAAACTGTTCAGTGACTAAAACAATCCCTTTTTATGAACTCTCCTTGGCTACATGCAGACGACCGTTCTTCTCGTCAGTGTGCTATCCGTATTGTAACGGACGGCAGACTGACCCCTTCATTTCTATGGCTCCGTGCACACTACCATGTTCTTCACAGATCCTTGAGTGGGACCGGGCCACAAAACTCAGAGCAGGTCCTGTTCCTGTCAGTATTTGTGGCTCGGTCTCGACCATTCAAGTCAAACCTATGGAACAAACGGGACGCATGCGGAGGACACACTGTCGTACCGCAAAAAAACGGACAATGGATCCATTGTTTGCAGGATGCAAATACAAACAATCATGAGCAGGTAGCCTTGGTATGTGAGAAGTGTCCGGTAGGGGCTACGAGGAGCAAACATCATCTTTTGGACTCCTGCCATCCTTGGAAATGCTGTGACATCTATCATCATTGTCATAACTTTCTACTCTGACACTTTGATAAGAGATCTTTACATTTAACATCTTCACATTTGCTCCCACAGATGGAGAGGACAGCAAAAATATTTTGGAAGGATGTCTCTTTTTATCTCCAGTCTGTATACTGGACAACGGCAACGTCACTCAAGGTTCTCCAGGAGAAAACGTCACTTCTCCAAGGGTTGTTAGTGCAGGTTTATCATCCGATTCTTCTGACCACCAGGAATGTTCTTCTATTAGATTGAGCGTCAATTCACCTAGTACAGATTGTAAGGACAATAATATGTGTTCATGTTCTGAGTGTGGGAAATGTTTTCCACTAAAATCCTATCTGAATAAACATAAGAAAACTCACACCGAGGATAAGCCGTTCCAATGTGGACAATGCGGAAAATGCTTTCGAAGTGGATCAAAACTTAGAAGACACCAGAGGGTTCACACAGGGGAGAAACCATATCCATGTGCTGATTGCGGGAAGCTCTTTGCTCATAAACTAAGTCTCGTCAACCATGGGAAAACCCACACAGGGGAGAAGCCATTCTCTTGCACCGAATGTGGGAAATGTTTTTCATTGAAGACGTATCTGACCATCCATCAAAGGACGCCGCACACTGGAGAGAAGACGTTTTTCTGCTCAGATTGTGGAAAATGTTTTGCACAGAAAACAAGTCTTAATATACATCAAAAATCCCACAAAAGTGAGACAAAAATGACATGTTCAATTGTGGGAGAACATTGATGTAAAGAATGATTATGTTCTCTAAACGGGAAATTGACAAATCACCGTCCTTAGATGGAAACAGATTTTATAAATAAAGACCCGGCACCGATCAGCGGCTCCGGCTGATTCCGAGCACCGGATGTCCATGCCTATCCTGAGGACCTATCCTGTGGACCATAGGTCCTCCGTATTAAAGACCGCCCGTGCCCGGACAACCCCTTTAAGGACCAAGCATTGTTTTTGCTTCTTCCATCGTTGCATTCCAAGAGCCATAACATTTTTATTTTTCAGTCGACGTAGCTGTATGGACGTCATTCTGTGTTAAGGGGTTATAGAAAACTTGTAATCACGTGTTCAGATTTTTTGGGGCGAGAAATATTCTTTTTCTGTTCACTAAAAATAGACATACGAAATACACAAACTCTTCCCTTGTCAGTCTGGGTATTAATACCTACGATATCTACTTGTGCCTACTTTGATTAGTGCAAAGTGGAGGGCACTCTGTCACTAAGTAGATGCACCCACACAACCGCCCATGAGAGTTTAGAAGGCAAAGCCCCTTCTCTTAGGATTTCCATTCATTACAATGGAGGTGTCACGAAGGGTCTGTGGACCCACTGGGCTGTACCGACTTGGCGGTAAGGCAGCTGGCCAACAGGGAGCAGGTGAGGGTCTATAGTTCTATAGGTACCTGTGGCATCTCAGACAGCAGCAGGGCAGGCTCGGCTGGGACTTGGGTAGCAGGCGAACGTCAGGCGAGGTGAAGCAGGTCAGGCGTGGATGCAGCACAGCATGACTTTGGCACAGCTCAGTGCTAGACCAGGAAGGTATGGATTGCTAGGAACACGAACTGGAAACGGGTATAGGGACAGGGACTGGAACAGGAAACACACTAGGAGGCCATCACATAAACAAACTAGGGAACACAACAACGCTCAGGCATAGAACTAGGGGGCTGGACCCCTCTTATAGTCCAGGGTACTCACGGGTCAAAGTTCGTCCTTGAGGTTCGGAGCGCGCTGCCCCTTTAAGAGCGGGCACGAGCATGCGCGCGCACCCTACGGGACGGCAGAGGTGAGTGGATGCAAGAGCTGGCGTCTCCTGAGGAGGAGGCTGGGGCCAGCGCTTGCCGACTCGTGGCTGCGGCTGTCAGGGGGAGGTTGGCACTGACAGCCCGCAGCCACGGACATTACAGGAGGCAGCTGTCCGGCAGAAACCAGCTATTATTCGATGTATGTTTCAAAAATATTAGTCACAAGCTGTAACTAAGGACTGGATCTCCTAAGACGACTGTCTGACCTCTATGGATAATTCTTAGCTTCGTCGGGTATATAAGTGAAAACTCAACATTTTTGTTATCTTTTTACCTCCAAAAAGACCCTCTCAGCTTTTGATCTCTTTTACAGTCTGAGAATAACATTATTTGTTTTACTTTATTACGCGAATTTCCCCTTTACACCACAACTTTTTAAGGATCACATCTCGGTCTATTGAGGATAGACATTTAGTAGAATAAATACATTGCGTAAAATCTGCAGCCTAAGGCCTCATGCACACGAACATATTTTTTTCCTCCCGTAAATACTGGCGTAAATACGGGTCCTTTGTTACACGTATTTGACTCATATTCCACCAGTATTTACGGACCCGTGCCCGTAAATACATCCACTTCGTCCTCCCTGGATGACGCGGCAGTCCATGTGACCGCTGCAGCCTGTGATTGGCTGCAGCAGTCACATGGGATGAAACGTCATCCCTGGAGGCCGGACTGGAGCAAGCAGCAGGGAGTTCTGGGTAAGTTAACTTTTAATACTATTAACTCCTGTAGTCACTGTCCCGGGTGCTAAAAGAGTTACTGACGATCAGTTAACTCTTTCAGCACCCTGGACAGTGACTATCCCCTGATGTCGCCTAGCAACGCTCCCGTGATTGCACACACGTAGCCACCCGTAATTAAGGGAGCCCCATAGACTTCTATGGGCTGCCCGTGCTGTTATTACAGCCCGAAATAGGACATGTTCTATATTATTCAACGGCTCGGGTACCTTCCTGTAAGTAAACGGGAAGGTTCCCGTGGCCAATAGAAGTCCATGTGCATGAGGCCTAATGCAGTAGCAGTAGAGGGAATGAGATTTGAACAATCGGATTTATATGAATCCGCAGCATTATGCTGTGAAATTGCTGTTTTTTTCTTGCAGGTTTTCGCCATTTAATTCAATGCGGAGGTAAAACTTGCGACAAATCTCAAATGTTGCGTTTTTTTGCGACGGAATAGCTGAAACAAAAGAAAAGCTTAAACTTACCCGTTTTATATACTTCTCCATCCAGGCCGGCCTCCTCGGATGACGTTTCATGACGCCAATCACAGGCTGCAGCAGTCACATGAGATGAAACGTCATCCCAGGAGGCCGGGCTGCTGGACAATACAGGGACACGTCGCCATGACTACTTTTAGACCCTTAACGTAGTGGTCCCATTATTAAATATCATATACATTGTAAAGATCATTAAAAAAATAATGTTTTCCATTTACTGTTAAAAAAAAAATGATCCAGTGGAGATTTATGAAATTTACCTTACATATTTATGGCGCCTCCGGGTGTTCAAAGTGTATAGCAATGTGCACGTCCACCTACTGAGCTCAATGCTGGTGGACATGCATGCACAGTCACTCTCCCCACAACCTTGTCTCTGCATTGTAATCTTCTGATACCTGCAGATCAGCCAATAGAAATAGCTTTCATTCCTGCTTGTCAGGAAAGGAGCGGAGCCTCTGCAGTTCCATGTCGGTATAGCTTTGGAGACTCCTTCTGCTGTGAAAATAAGGCACTGTTGTCAGCTGCCGGAGTGGGAAGGAGAATAGTTTTGCTTAGAGCCTCTCCCCCAGGAGCACAGATTAGCTGCAGCACCAAGGGGCAGGACAAAGATCCGAAGTCCACAAGACAGTCCACCTCTGAATGGGTCAACAGAAACAAAATTAAGGATTTGGAGTGGACGAGTCAAAGTCCTGACTTGAATCCCATTGAGATGCTGTGGCAAATCCTTAAATTGGCACTTCATGCTCAAAATCCCTCCAATGTAACCAAATAAAAACAATTCTGCAAAGACGAGCGCGCCAAAATTCCTCCACAGAGATGTAAAAGACTCATCGCAAGTTATCGCAAACGTTTGATTGCAGTTGTTACCACCAAGGCTGGCGCAACCAGTTGTTCGCTTTAGGGGGGCAATTACTTGATCACATGGGCAAAATAGGTTTTGAATTATTCTCATTAAATGGAATGGAATTAAAATAGGTTGGATGATGTGAAAC
The DNA here is from genome assembly GCF_050947455.1 of Rhinoderma darwinii. Lineage (NCBI taxonomy): Eukaryota > Metazoa > Chordata > Amphibia > Anura > Rhinodermatidae > Rhinoderma > Rhinoderma darwinii. The sequence continues at coordinate 92,608,747 of NC_134697.1, read as the reverse complement.
ATTTACATGGGACAAATTATCAAAATTTTTAGAATTCAAGTAAGGGGCAAATAGTTTTTCCAACGCACTGTATAATGTTAGTGCAAAACGTTCGGTGTAAGCACCACTAAAGGAGCGCACCTACTAGTAGTCTCTATAGGCCTGGCTTGGAAATACCTGTAGGTTAAACTACACCCTGGTTTTGGGAGGCCGTTGTGTGACCGATTCTAAAAAAGAGACGCAGTAAAACTCTCCTGAGGTGGTTAGTTAGAAAGAAGGGGATGTGAGGGCCACAAGGGACCTGTGCTCACCAGATGTGGAAGAAAGAAGGCAACTCGGAGGAGCTCAGCGGAACGATGCTGCCGCTACAGTCGCTGTTGTACTCTGGAACCAGCCAGTGGGAGTAACATCTAATGGATAAGGGAACTCCTGGTGGAGTCTACGTAGAAGGGGTTGTTGGTCACAGATGTGAGCAGTTCACTGGTTGTAGCCGCTTTCTGCAGATGTCCGTAGTTCGGAGGGTGATGACACCTTCCTGTGTACAGTCATCAATATACCAGGTGGCCGGTTGGTATCCAAGAGGCCGTCATATGGAGATACATCTGTAAAGACCTGTGCCAGGCAAAATGGCTTGAGTGGATGTCACCAAATGCTAGTGGCAAACTCACAGATACCTGCTGGGGCCCTGTATCTAAGGCCCTGTTCACACAGAGTTTTTTGGCGCGGAAACCGCTCCACAAAACTCGTCCAAAAACTCCAGAAAATGGCAATGGGAGTTGTAAAAGTTTTTTTACCGCAAGTAAAAAAACCGCGTTGCGGTAAAAAGAAGCAACATGACCCATCTTTCAATCAGTCAGAAAGGGTAAAAAAAACACCTTGACGAGTTTTTGTCAAACCACTGTGCAAAAAACGTCTGGAGCATTTAATGCAGGAGGAATTTTCCTCCTGCAAAAAACTCAGTGTGAACACAGCCTACTACCATGTGCAATACTGTCTGCCTGGACCATGGACTGTATATAAGCCTATCATGTGTGATACTGTCAGTTGGGCCTGATATCCAAGCCTATCATGTGTGATACTGTCCTCTGTATCTAAGCCTATTATGTGTAAGGGGATGTTCACACGCTTAACAAAAAACGTCTGAAAATACGGAGCGGATTTCAGAGAAAACAGTCTCAGATTTTCAGGTGTTTTTGAAGCTGAAAATGACATTTGGAGCTTCTTTTGAGGCTTCTTTTGAGGCGTTTTTTGAGGCGTTTTTCATAGTGTTCAATGGAAAATCAGCTCCAAGAAGTGACATGCTACTTCTTTTTATGGAGCGTCTTTTTACGCTCCGTTTTTTTAAACAGGCGAAAACTACATGCTGTTTTTCCCATTGATTTCAATGGGCAGATGTTTGTAGGCCTTCAGCTTCCGTTTTTTCAGGCGTTTTTCGAGGCGTAAACGCCCCGAAATACGCCTGAAAACACTGCGTGTGAACATACCCTGAGGGTATGTTTACACGTGCACGTCCGTTAGGGTATGTTCACACGCTAGCTGTCATTTACGTGTGAAAAGACAGACTGTTTTCAGGAGAAAACAGCTGCCTCGTTTCACACGTAAAAGCTCCTCCTCGCATTTTGTGAGCCGTCTGAGACGCTCGTAAATCTTGAGCTGTGCTTCATTGAGTTCAATGAAGAACAGCTCAAATTACGTGGCAAAGAAGTGTCCTGTACTTCTTTGCCGAGGCAGTCCATTTACGCGTCGTCGTTTGACAGATTTCAAACGACGACGCGTAAATTACAGGTCGTCTGCACAGTACGTCGGCAAACCTATTCAAATGAATGGGCAGATGTTTGCCGACGTATTGTAGCCCTATTTTCAGACGTAAAACGAGGCATAATACGCCTCGTTTACGTCTGAAAATAGGTCGTGTGAACCCAGCCTTACGGCTGAAATTACGGAGCTGTTTTCAGGAGAAAACAGCTCCTGAATTTCTGACGTAATGGCATGTGCAGGCGTTTTTTGCAGCGTCCATTACGGACGTAATTTGAGCTGTTTTTCTATGGAGTCAATGGAAAACGGCTCCAATTACGTACCAAGAAGTGACAGGCACTTCCTTGACGCGGGCGTCTTTTTTACGCGCCGTCTTTTGTCAGCGGTGCGTAAAAAAAAATGACCGTCTGCACAGAACACCGTAAAACCCATTCAAATGAATGGGCAGATGTTTGCCGACGCTTTCAAGCAGTATTTTCGGCCATAATTCCAGGTGTAAAACGCCTGAACTACGTCCGTAAATAGTGCGTGTGAACATACCCTCATACTGTCTGCAGTGAAAACCGCTTTGTCTGCCTCCCATTGTAAATGGGGGGTCAGAGATCGAAACGCCCGAAGAAAAGGCATGTTGCTTCTTTATCCTAAGGACAAGCCATCAATTTCTTATGACTGGCCTGCCCAATGTGATCGGGGTTACTAGCGATAACATTGAAAGTAGGTCCCTGACTAGTAACCCCGGTATCATAGCTAACGCAGGATACTGACACTTTAGGTCCCTACTTTAGCTTTTTCTGGTGCACAGGACCTCCCAGATGCGCCAGAATTATTAATACCTATTGATATTTCTTGTGCATCTCCAGGCCCCGTACGCTACAATAGGAACTATAGTTCATTGGCCTCTATTTTGCGGCGCAGGGGAGAAGACAGACCTCTGCTGTAGGTGAGTATGTGTTTTATTTTTCATACTGCTAACTTTTTTTTTCCGCAGGTTCCACTGGACCATTTGGACTATTTTGGAGATTCATTGGACTACTTTGATGATCTCCTTTTTTTTTTTTTTTTTAAAGGGTGAAAAAGGGTTTTTAAAACATTTTCTTATGTCTCTGTTTTTTAATATTCTATTACCGCCTTAGTAATAGCCGTTCTGATTGACAGCGTCCATTACTAAGGCGGGGCTTAGTGTTAGCCAGTAAAAAGGCTAGTACTAACCCCCCCATTATTACCCCAGTAGTACGATCCAGTACCCGATCATTTGAAGTGATGGCCGGCTGGATACTATCAAGCTGGAAAGAGACAAAAACTGTGGCCCTTCCCACCCTGATAATGCTAGGCCACTTTAATGTATCTTGCTGGTTATGAAAAATGGGGGGGACCCCATGTTGTTTTTTAAATAAACAATAGAAACTAGGTGGGTTCCCCAATTTTCATAACCAAACATATACAATAAAGCAGCCGCGGCCTAGCATTACCAGGGTAGAAAGGGTCACAGTTCTTTCTAGCCCGATGATACCAGCCTGCGGCTGCCCCATTGCCCGGCCATCACTTCAGATGGTCGGGTACTGGATTGTACCCGGCTCTTCCCTGTACCCATGGTGGTGATGGGTACCGGGGTAATAATGGGGGTTATTTGCATCCTTTTTACTGGGTAACACTAAGCCCGGCCTTAGTAATGGATGCTGTCAACCAGACAGTGGCCTTTACTAAGGCGCAATGCAATATAAAACACAGACATTAGAATAAAAAATGTAAATAAAAACTCCACCACGCAGCCCTTTTAATTTTTGTATGTTTTTAAAAAAAAACATAGATTATCGCAATAGTCCAACAAATCTACGACAAAGTCCAAAGGGTCCAGCTACACCTGAAAAAAATAAAAATAAATGAGCAATATAAAAAAATAAAAAAAACATATAGGCACATACAGTATTCTTCCGTCTTCTATTTTCTCCCCTGCGATGCATCAGAAAATAAAGGTCAATAATTCCCCATCATGTAACTCTGCTACCTGTCAACTCAAAAGTCATCTGTCAGAGGGAAAAAAATTCCCCCGTCGTGTAATTCCCAAGTGACTCTTTCTGGTTTTTCGCCATGGGGAAACATTTTTCCCTCTTGTGGATGACTTTTCAGTTGACAGGTAGCAGAGTTACATGGTGGGGAATTATTTTTCTATATGGGGAATTATTTACTATAATTGACCCCAGAAGCTGGCGTAAATGATAGCGGAATAAGGCTCCTGGCTGGCGTAGAGTTCACTCTGTGGGGCGTAACAAGGTAGAGGCCCATACCGGACCCCGGACCTTCCCCCTCTCCAATCAGGCTAAACATTCATTAAGAGACGTTCACCTCCTAATAAGTGTGTCACATCCTGTAAACTCTTTATTAAGGCTGGCGTATAAAACGCCAGTCTTAATAAATCTCGCCACGGAATATCCTTTGGAAAAAAAATGGACATTAAAATTGATCAAAGTTGGAAGCTTCAAATTCAATTGGGGAGGTTTATGAAAAGTAGTGCAGAGGAAAAGTGGAGTCGTTCCCTTCAGTAACCAATCAGATTCCATCTCTCCTATTCCAGAGGATCTTTGGAAACCTAAAATCTGATTGGTGGCTCTGGGCGACTACTGTACTTTTCTTTTGTACTACTTTTCATGAATCTTACCGAATGTGTGCAGACCTCTATTGACCAATGCAAAGAAGTTTTTCCAAAGGACTAAAAACTACTATGGGCAGCCATTGTTGCACTCCTTTGGGCATTGTCACGCAGCTTCTTCACAAACTGGAGAAAAACAAAGCTCCTATCTAGGTGAAGGAAGTATTCACTTTGCAACTTACCGAGTTTGGTGTTTCTGAATGACTAAATTATGATGGTGGATCAGGACCCTATCGGTGACCATAAAGATAGAAAATATATTTTTAAAAAATGGTCTGTAATACTAACACGCTGATGCTTTAAAGAGGACCTGTCACTGGTCATATAATGTGAACTGGTCTACTGACCTGAATAGCGCTGTCTCCCTGATTCCAGCGCTGTTTTTCTTTTTTTCCTGATATAGAGATATGACCCACTGTTGTGTTGGCTCCCTATATGCTAATTTGCTGTAGTTAGCCAAGGGGGTGGGGCTAGCTTCCCTGCCTGTGATACTGACCAACCAGCGCGAGGCAGCTTGAGGGTAGTTCACGCCTTGTTGGCTAACTACAGCATATAGGGAGCCAACACAACAGTGGCCATATCTCTGGAATGTGGGGGTCCAGGAAAAAAAGAAAAACAGCGCTGGAATCAGAGACAGCGCTAATCAGGTCAGTAGACTGGCTCAACTTATATGACCAAGTGACGGGTCCTCTTTAAATTTGGAGAAGAAAAACACTATTAGTTGCAAGATAAAAATGGATTCACATCCACATGTGTGTAATAAATTAAGATGAGTTTTATTTCGTTTTTTTTTATGCATTACAGGTTCCAAAAATAGAATTGATGCCTTAGGAGTCATTTTCTGATTGACATTTCTGTAATATTCCTCATCAGTTGGAGCATGAAAACGGCGCCTCGATTGAGTGCATGATTTGATGTATCGCCATGTCTGCCTTACGGGCAAAAAGTTTCCCACATTTTGCACATGAAAATGGCTTCTCCCCTGTGTGGGTCCGCTTATGAGTGACAAGGTGTCCTTTGTAAAACATCGCCCACATTCAGAACAGGAGAAAGGTTTCTCCCCTGTGTGTGTCCTCAAGTGATAGATGAGGGCGCCCTTGTTGGTTAAATATTTTCCACACTCCGAACAAGAAAAGGGTTTTGTCTTCGTGTGAGTTATTTGATGTTTAACAAGATACGATTTGTACTGAAAACACGTCCCACAATCGGAGCACTGAAATGGGTTCTCTCCTGAGTGAAATTTCAGATGTGTTGCAAGTATAGCTCGATTTGTAAAACATCTTCCACACTCGGGACATGGGAAGAGAATTTCACCAGTGTGGGTACGTTGATGACTTACCAGCTTTGACTTTTGACTGAAACACTTCCCACACACTGAACATACAAAGGGCTTTTCTCCAGTGTGAACTCGGTAATGTCTAACCAGGTCAGATTTACGCATAAACAATTTTCCGCTTTCTGAACAAGAGAAGGGTTTCTCCCCTGTGTGGATTCTTTTATGGACGTTAAGAGACCCGTTTTGGGTAAAACATTTCCCGCATTCAGAGCACTGATACTTGTCACCACTTCCATGGGCTATTCTACCATTATGGGAGTCTGTTATATTGTGAGAAATGGGGTAATGTCCTGGAGAATTGTGTGCGGGTTTGTCATTGTCTATGTTACAATCAGAAGACAACATGAGACATTTCTCCAGTGTATTCTTGATCATGGATCCATCTGCACGAGAAAAATAAAATCTTTAATCATTAAAGTTTACTACAGAAACATCTTACAATAACAAGCACATATTTATAAATCACTATTATTGAAAGGATCAAGGCTAAGGCCTCGTTCACATCTGCGTTGTGGTCCCGTTATGACGTTCCGTCGGAGGTTTCCCGGGACCAGGAACAGACACAAACTGACGGAAACCAGAGGTTTCCGTTTCCATCGCCATTGATTTCAATGGTGACGGATCCGGTGCCCATGGTTTCCGATTTTCTCTGTTGTGCATCGGACCCGTAGTTTTGCCGGAAGCAATTGCCTAGGCTATTGCGTAATTTGATGAAGAAAATCGGAATCAAAACGGTAGGTAAAGACAGGCGGGTCAAATCCGCACCGTTCTTTTATGCGTTTTTAGGTCGGTTTTTACATTTTGCTGCGTTTTTTTTCCAATTTTGTCAGATACAATTGTGAGGCAGAAACGCAAGATAAATTGACATGCTGTAGATTAGAAAATACGCACCGCAGGGCAACTTATGTGCAGGAAAAATTCTGCTTTGTGTAGATGAGATTAGTTGAAACCTGATTTGCCTTCGCCGGTACTGTATTACGCTGCGGATTTGCTGCAGGAAAACCTGCACGGCAACTCCGCACGTAATACGCAGCGTGTGCATGTCACTGAAGGCTCCTCCTTCCCACCTCTCATATGGCAAATGCATTTTCCTCACTAGTTTACATTGGCAGAGAAGATGGCAGAATACGAGACTGACGAAGGGGTTAAACATGGGCAATATGTTCCTCTTTTCTGTATTTAGTGGTTAGTAGTCACCTAGACTGGTATCTGTGAGAATGTCCTCCTCTGTATTCTGCCAATCATGCCAGATAAATGTCTCTCCTTCTTCCTCTAGCCCTTCCACCTCTTCAACTTTAATAATAACCAGTTCTTCAGCCTAAAAAAAGAAATAAATCAAGAAAGACAAAAAATCTAACAAACATAATAACGTTCAATATGTGTAGAGGTTCCACAGGTCACAATGTCGTTTCTAAGATATTTGCTATATACCTGATGACTCTGTCGGACATTGTGATTTTTCTCTGGTCTATCCTTGGGGTTCACTGGACTGGCACATCTCCCTGCTGGCCATTTCCTGCTGGATCCATCTATAGGAAACACGTGGACAGTGACTGAATACATAGTGTATATTTGATAAAAAGATGGTGGGGTGACAGATAGGTGACCCTCAAAACTGTTCTCTTCTTAATGGGTTATGCGGGGACCAAAATGTATTAGCGGTGTAGTCTGTGCAGCATGTGAGTACACTCGCTAATATACATTCCGGTCCCCGGTGGCGCGGATTATGAGATTTAATAGATTTTTATAGCGCTGCCGGGGGACCGGAAGTCTAGTTGCAGTGTCTTCTTTGATGACGATATGACTCTTCGTCATGTGACCGGCCCCGCTTTACTCTATGTACAAGCAGGAGAAATAGAACAGCGATTACATAGAGTACAACGGGCTCAGTCACATGACAAAGAATCGTCATCAAAGAAGGGGACCGGAATGTATATTAGCGAATGTATTTACATACTGCAGGGATAATCATTTTTGGACCCCACATAACCCCTATAATGGAAGTTTCCTCTTACCCGGTGATGTGTGGTTCCGGTGGTCCTCCATCATGACGTCCTTGTACAGATCCCTCTTACCCAGTGATGTGCGGTTCCGGTGGTCCTCCATCATGACGTCCCTGTACAGATCCCTCTTACCCGGTGATGTGCGGTTCCGGTGGTCCTCCATCATGAGGTCCTTGTACAGATCCCTCTTACCCGGTGATGGGGTCTGGTGGCCCTCCATCATGACGTCCCTGCACAGATCCCTCTTACCCGGTGATGTGAGGGGCTGGTGGTCCTCCACCATGACGTCCTTGTACAGATCCTTGTGTCCTTCTATATACTCCCACTCCTCCATGGAGAAATAGACGGTGACATCCTGACACCTTATAGGAACCTGACACACAATGAGACAGTCATCATCCCGACCCCTTCATAGCGTTACTATATAATGTCCCAGCATTCCCGGTAGTCCTCTCCGGTCAGCAGATGAATGATCTTGTTGGTGAGGTCTAGGATCTTCTGCTCATGTATCAGTGAGTGAGGTAGAGGTCCTGTGATGGGGCTGTGGGTCCTGCTCCCTCCTCCTGACACACGGGAACGGCCGCCGAAGGTCACACCCTCATCAGATGTTTTCTTCAGGACAGCGTAGTCCTGTGTATGGGGAGACACTGATACATGTCCGGATACACATTCTTTCAATCCCTTATACTCGTAGTATATTTGTAAAAGATCTGCCAGGCACAGCTTCGGGGTTAACTCCCTTAATTAATCAGTCAGCACCTGAATCTACATCCCTGAGACTGACTCCAGCTTCCACCACTCAGGCTGGCAGGCTTAGGAGTGGGAGAGCCTATCGCAGCCTGGCCAGACTCAGCTAGCTCCCGCCCTCTGTCTATTTATACCTGCATTTCCTGTTCCTCCTTGCTTGTTATTCTTTTTCGTGTGGTTTCCTGGCCCAGCTACAGCTCCTTCTATTTTGTTCCTGCTCCATACAGACCCTGGCTTACTGACTACTCTTCTGCTCTTCGTTTGGTACCTCGCACACTCCTGGCTTGACTCGGCTCGTTCACCACTCTGGTTGCTCACGGTGTTGCCGTGGGCAACTGCCCCTTTCCCTTGCTTGTATTCCCTTGTATGTTTGTCGTGCACTTACTGAGTGCAGGGACCGCCGCCCAGTTGTACCCCGTCGCCTAGGGCGGGTCGTTGCAAGTAGGCAGGGACAGAGTGGCGGGTAGATTAGGGCTCACTTGTCCGTTTCCCTACCCCCCGGTCATTACATAATAACAAGCCCATACCTAGTCTACCCTGGTCCCTGACACCACTATGGACCCCCGTGAGACCCTGGCTCAGCAAATGCAGGGCCTCTCCCTACAGGTCCAGGCCCTGGCTCAGAGGGTCAACCAGCCTGATGCTACCTTGGTAGTTCCCCTCACCGCACCTCTTGAACCCCACCTCAAGTTGCCCGACCGGTTCTCAGGGGACCGGAGGGCTTTTCTCTCCTTTCGGGAGAGTTGTAGGCTTTACTTTCGTTTAAAGCCTCATTCCTCAGGTTCTGAGAGCCAGCGGGTGGGTATAATTATGTCCCGGCTCCAGGAAGGGCCCCAAGAGTGGGCCTTCTCCTTGGCTCCTGACGCCCCTGAACTTTCCTCAGTTGATTGTTTCTTTTCTGCTCTCGGACTTATTTATGACGAGACTGACAGGACTGCCTTTGCCGAGAGTCAGCTGGTGACCTTACGTCAGGGTAAGAGACCTATTGAGGAGTATTGCTCTGACTTTAGGAAGTGGTGCGTATAACCTTATTCGCATCAAAGAGGGGGATGAGTGGAAGACTGCGTTTAACACGCCCGAAGGCCATTTCGAATACCTCGTCATGCCCTTTGGGTTGTGTAATGCCCCTGCGGTCTTCCAGAATTTCATAAATGAGATTTTGAGAAATTACCTGGGGATATTTCTTGTAGTGTACCTTGATGACATACTGGTGTTTTCCAAGGACTGGTCCTCCCACATTGAGCATGTCAGGAAGGTGCTCCAGGTCCTTCGGGAAAACAAACTGTTTGCCAAAACCGAAAAATGTGTGTTTGGGGTACAGGAGATACCATTTTTGGGTCAAATCCTCACTCCTCATGAATTCCGCATGGACCCCGCCAAGGTTCAGGCTGTGGCGGAATGGGTCCAACCTGCCTCCCTGAAGGCGTTACAGTGTTTTTTTGGGGTTCGCTAATTATTACAGGAGATTTATTGCTAACTTCTCGGTCATCGCTAAGCCTCTTACGGACCTCACTCGCAAAGGTGCTGATCTCCTCCACTGGCCTCCTGAGGCTGTCCAGGCTTTTGAGGTCCTTAAGAAGTGCTTTATCTCGGCCCCGGTGCTGGTTCAGCCCAACCAAATGGAGCCATTTATCGTGGAAGTTGACGCATCTGAGGTGGGAGTGGGGGCTGTCTTGTCCCAGGGTACCAGGTCCCTCACCCATCTCCGCCCCTGTGCCTACTTCTCCAGGAAGTTTTCGCCAACTGAGAGTAACTATGATATTGGCAACCGCAAACTCTTAGCCATTAAATGGGCATTTGAAGAGTGGCGCCACTTCCTGGAGGGGGCTAGACACCAGGTAACGGTCCTTACCGACCACAAGAATCTGGTTTTCCTAGAATCTGCCCGGAGGCTAAACCCGAGACAAGCTCGATGGGCGTTATTTTTTACCAGATTCAATTTTTTGGTTACCTATAGGGCTGGGTCTAAAAATATTAAGGCTGATGCACTGTCGCGTAGCTTCATGGCCAGCCCTCCTTCGGAGGAAGATCCTGCTTGTATTTTGCCTCCAGGTATAATCATTTCCTCGATCGATTCTGATTTAGTCTCTGAAATTGCTGCTGCTCAAGGTTCAGCTCCCGGGAACCTTCCTGAGAACAAGCTGTTTGTTCCCCTGCAATTCCGGCTAAGGGTACTTAGGGAAAATCATGACTCCGCACTATCTGGTCATCCAGGCATCCTGGGTACCAAACACCTCATTACCAGAAATTATTGGTGGCCTGAGTTGCCTAAAGACGTTAAGGCCTACGTCGCCGCTTGTGAGGTTTGTGCTAGGTCCAAGACTCCCAGGTCCCGACCAGCGGGCTTACTGCGTTCGTTGCCCATTCCCCAGAGACCTTGGACACATATCTCCATGGATTTTATCACCGATTTGCCTCCATCCCAAGGCAAGTCGGTGGTGTGGGTGGTGGTAGACCGCTTCAGTAAGATGTGCCACTTTGTGCCCCTCAAGAAACTACCCAACGCCAAGACGTTGGCTACCTTGTTTGTCAATCACATCCTTCGTCTCCATGGGGTCCCTGTCAATATTGTTTCGGACAGAGGGGTACAATTTGTTTCATTGTTTTGGAGAGCCTTCTGTATGAAGTTGGGGATTGATCTGTCCTTCTCCTCGGCCTTCCATCCTGAAACCAATGGTCAAACTGAGAGGACTAATCAGTCTCTAGAACAATATTTAAGGTGTTTTGTCTCTGACTGTCAATATGATTGGGTCTCATTCATTCCCCTCGCCGAATTTTCCCTTAATAACCGGGTCAGTAACTCGTCAGGGGTCTCTCCCTTTTTCTGTAATTTTGGGTTTAATCCACGGTTCTCCTCCGTTTCACCTGGTAGTTCCAACAATCCTGAGGTAGAGGTCGTTCATCGGGAACTGTGCACAGTCTGGGCCCAGGTTCAGATGAACCTAGAGGCGTCCCAGAGCATACAAAAGACTCAGGCTGATAGAAAACGTTCTGCTAACCCCCTGTTTATGGTCGGGGATCTGGTGTGGTTGTCGTCTAGGAACTTGCGTCTCAAGGTTCCGTCCAAGAAGTTTGCTCCCCGGTTTATTGGGCCGTATAAGGTCATTGAGGTCCTCAATCGTATCTCCTTCCGGCTGGAGTTACCCCCGTCTTTTCGTATACACTACGTGTTTCATGCCTCCCTCCTTAAACGCCGCTCCCCGTCCTTGGCTCCCTCGAGGAGACCTCCTGTTCCCGTCCTCACCCCTGAGGGGGTGGAATTCGAGGTGGCCAGGATTGTGGACAGCAAGATGGTCCAAGGCTCCCTCCAGTACCTGGTCCATTGGAGAGGTTACGGGCCCGAGGAGAGGACTTGGGTACCCGCCCAGGATGTTCACGCTGGGGTATTGGTCAGGAGGTTCCACCTGCGTTTCCCCAGTAAGCCAGGTCCACTTAGAAAGGGTCCGGTGGCCCCTCATAAAAGGGGGGGTATTGTAAAGGATCTGCCAGGCACAGCTTCGGGGTTAACTCCCTTAATTAATCAGTCAGCACCTGAATCTACATCCCTGAGACTGACTCCAGCTTCCACCACTCAGGCTGGCAGGCTTAGGAGTGGGAGAGCCTATCGCAGCCTGGCCAGACTCAGCTAGCTCCCGCCCTCTGTCTATTTATACCTGCATTTCCTGTTCCTCCTTGCTTGTTATTCTTTTTCGTGTGGTTTCCTGGCCCAGCTACAGCTCCTTCTATTTTGTTCCTGCTCCATACTGACCCTGGCTTACTGACTACTCTTCTGCTCTTCGTTTGGTACCTCGCACACTCCTGGCTTGACTCGGCTCGTTCACCACTCTGGTTGCTCACGGTGTTGCCGTGGGCAACTGCCCCTTTCCCTTGCTTGTATTCCCTTGTATGTTTGTCGTGTTTGTCGTGCACTTACTGAGTGCAGGGACCGCCGCCCAGTTGTACCCCGTCGCCTAGGGCGGGTCGTTGCAAGTAGGCAGGGACAGAGTGGCGGGTAGATTAGGGCTCACTTGTCCGTTTCCCTACCCCCCGGTCATTACAATATTAATATAGATTAGAGAGACGTCATGTGACATAACTCCCAGAATCCCTCACCTCTCCCGTTAGCAGGTAGATGATCTCCAGAGTGGGGTTTAGTATTCTCTCATTCTTATGACGGATTCCTTTACCCATCATGATGACACAATTAATGGACCTAATATAAACACAATCGGGCAACCATCTACAGAAAGAGAAAAAAGTCATTTCAAGCCTGAACCAACAATTTTCTATCTGCTCCCCCCTCTAGTAGTAAGCGCACATTCACACCGGGCAGTATTTTTTGTGCAGTTTTGCCATGAGTGCCATAAAATCTGCATTTAATTCCATGCCGATATGCCATGATGCAGTGAAGATACCATAAAGCTTGTGTCCAGCTTGGCCGTCCGCCGTTTCCCCAGTAGTTACAGAAGCACCCCTCCACCCTCCCAATAGTCACAGCAGGCCCCCCACCCTCCCAATAGTCACAGCAGGCCCCCCACTCCCTCCACCCTCCCAATAGTCACAGCAGGCCCCCCACCCTCCCAATAGTCACAGCAGGCCCCCCACTCCCTCCACCCTCCCAATAGTCACATCAGGCCCCCACTCCCTCCACCCTCCCAATAGTCACAGCAGGCCCCCCACCCTCCCAATAGTCACAGCAGGCCCCCCACTCCCTGCACCCTCCCAATAGTCACAGCAGGCCCCCCACTCCCTCCACCCTCCCAATAGTCACAGCAGGCCCCCACTCCCTCCACCCTCCCAATAGTCACATCAGGCCCCCACTCCCTCCACCCTCCCAATAGTCACAGCAGGCCCCCCACCCTCCCAATAGTCACAGCAGGCCCCCCACTCCCTCCACCCTCCCAATAGTCACAGCAGGCCCCCCACTCCCTCCACCCTCCCAATAGTCACAGCAGGCCCCCCACTCCCTCCACCCTCCCAATAGTCACAGCAGGCCCCCCACTCCCTCCAGCTCATCTTCTTCTCAGTAGTCACAGCCACGATGCATACCCCTCCGCTGCGTGCACTCGGCCCCGCAGGAGCGGTCTGTGATCAACTTCAGCCCCGGGACCAGATTGGGGCCCCCAGCTGCTGAGTGTATAAAGTGCAGGGAGCGGAACCAGGTCGCCAGAGAATGGGATTTGTCCTGCGAACACACAGGAAAGTACACAAAATATTAGTTCTGGAAGCCGCAGGGAATCCCACCACCCGAAAAAAACACACCAAATTGTGGTGCAGGGTTATCAGGCAAAAATGTCCGCTGTAGAAAATCTAAAAAAAAACCAAACAGTTTATACTTACCCTCCGGCTTTGTCATGGCGACACGTCTCCCTCTTCTATGCGTAGCCCGGCCTCCTGGGATGACGCTGTAGTCCATGTGACCGCTGCAGCCTTTGATTGGCTGCTGCAGCCACATGGGTTGAAACGTTATCCCAGGAGGCCGGGCTACGCTCAGAAGACGGAGACGTGTCGCCATGACAACGCCGGAGGGTAAGTATAAACTGTTTTCTTCATTTTAACTCAAAAACCTTTTTTCTCATTTGCGATATTTGCGGTGGAATCGCAGGGTTTCCGCCGCAACGCATGGCTCATCTTCCCTTTAAATTCAATGGGGAAAACCTGCACCAGAAAAGCAGCGATTCCGCAGCATAAATTGGCAAACTACGGCTTAAAAACGCACCGCCGTTCAGTCTATGAAGGGTTTTCGGTGGATTTGTTCTTTCTCATCCACTTTGCTGCTAATGTAATTTGCCGCGGTCTCTCCGCAGTATTGACGCTACGTGTGAACTGACCCCAATTCTCTAACAAGCGCGTGGCTCCCAAGCATCCTGGATTTTAGGCCCGATACTTCCTTCTAGAGGAAACACTGTGGTTGTCCCGGTTATGAGGGCACTGTGGCTGTCACAATTGTAGGGAAAATATGGCTGTCACTGTTATGGGGGAACTGTGGATGTCACTGAGCTATTACTATTATGGGGCACTGTGTCTGATATGGGAGCACTCTGTACATTACTTATGTGAGGACACCGTTACTGTCATTGTTATGGGGGCTCTGTGGCCGTACCGTGGCTATTACTGTCATTGTTATGGGGGCTCTGTGGCTGTACCATGGCTATTACTGTCATTGTTATGGGGGCTCTGTGGCTGTACCATGGCTATTACTGTCATTGTTATGGGGGCTCTGTGGCCGTACCGTGGCTATTACTGTCATTGTCATGGGGGCTCTGTGGCTGTACCATGGCTATTACTGTCATTGTGATGGGGGCTCTGTGGCTGTACCATGGCTATTACTGTCATTGTTATGGGGGCTCTGTGGCTATACCATGGCTATTACTGTCATTGTTATGGGGGCTCTGTGGCTGTACCATGGCTATTACTGTCATTGTTATGGGGGCTCTGTGGCTGTACCATGGCTATTACGGTCATCGTTATGGGGGCTCTGTGGCTGTACCATGGCTATTACTGTCATTGTGATGGGGGCTCTGTGGCTGTACCATGGCTATTACTGTCATTGTTATGGGGGCTCTGTGGCTGTACCATGGCTATTACTGTCATTGTTATGGGGGCTCTGTGGCTGTACCATGGCTATTACTGTCATTGTTATGGGGGCTCTGTGGCTGTACCATGGCTATTACTGTCATTGTTATGGGGGCTCTGTGGCTGTACCATGGCTATTACTGTCATTGTTATGGGGGCTCTGTGGCTGTACCATGGCTATTACTGTCATTGTTATGGGGGCTCTGTGGCTGTATCATGGCTATTACTGTCATTGTTATGGGGGCTCTGTGGCTGTACCATGGTCATTACTGTCATTGTTATGGGGGCTCTGTGGCTGTACCATGGCTATTACTGTCATTGTTATGGGTTCTCTGTGGCTGTACCATGGCTATTACTGTCATTGTTATGGGGGCTCTGTGGCTGTACCATGGCTATTACTGTCATTGTTATGGGGGCTCTGTGGCTGTACCATGGCTATTACTGTCATTGTTATGGGGGCTCTGTGGCTGTACCATGGCTATTACTGTCATTGTTATGGGGGCTCTGTGGCTGTACCATGGTCATTACTGTCATTGTTATGGGGGCTCTGTGGCTGTACCATGGCTATTACTGTCATTGTTATGGGGGCTCTGTGGCTGTACCATGGCTATTACTGTCATTGTTATGGGGGCTCTGTGGCTGTACCATTGCTATTACTGTCATTGTTATGGGGGCTCTGTGGCTGTACCATGGCTATTACTGTCATTGTTATGGGGGCTCTGTGGCTGTACCATGGCTATTACTGTCATTGTTATGGGGGCTCTGTGGCTGTACCATGGCTATTACTGTCATTGTTATGGGGGCTCTGTGGCTGTACCATGGCTATTACTGTCATTGTGATGGGGGCTCTGTGGCTGTACCATGGCTATTACTGTCATTGTTATGGGGGCTCTGTGGCTGTACCATGGCTATTACTGTCATTGTTATGGGGGCTCTGTGGCTGTACCATGGCTATTACTGTCATTGTTATGGGGGCTCTGTGGCTGTACCATGGCTATTACTGTCATTGTTATGGGGGCTCTGTGGCTGTACCATGGCTATTACTGTCATTGTTATGGGGGCTCTGTGGCTGTACCATGGTCATTACTGTCATTGTTATGGGGGCTCTGTGGCTGTACCATGGCTATTACTGTCATTGTTATGGGGGCTCTGTGGCTGTACCATGGCTATTACTGTCATTGTTATGGGGGCTCTGTGGCTGTACCATGGCTATTACTGTCATTGTTATGGGGGCTCTGTGGCTGTACCATGGCTATTACTGTCATTGTTATGGGGGCTCTGTGGCTGTATCATGGCTATTACTGTCATTGTTATGGGGGCTCTGTGGCTGTACCATGGTCATTACTGTCATTGTTATGGGGGCTCTGTGGCTGTACCATGGCTATTACTGTCATTGTTATGGGTTCTCTGTGGCTGTACCATGGCTATTACTGTCATTGTTATGGGGGCTCTGTGGCTGTACCATGGCTATTACTGTCATTGTTATGGGGGCTCTGTGGCTGTACCATGGCTATTACTGTCATTGTTATGGGGGCTCTGTGGCTGTACCATGGCTATTACTGTCATTGTTATGGGGGCTCTGTGGCTGTACCATGGTCATTACTGTCATTGTTATGGGGGCTCTGTGGCTGTACCATGGCTATTACTGTCATTGTTATGGGGGCTCTGTGGCTGTACCATGGCTATTACTGTCATTGTTATGGGGGCTCTGTGGCTGTACCATTGCTATTACTGTCATTGTTATGGGGGCTCTGTGGCTGTACCATGGCTATTACTGTCATTGTTATGGGGGCTCTGTGGCTGTACCATGGCTATTACTGTCATTGTTATGGGGGCTCTGTGGCTGTACCATGGCTATTACTGTCATTGTTATGGGGGCTCTGTGGCTGTACCATGGCTATTACTGTCATTGTGATGGGGGCTCTGTGGCTGTACCATGGCTATTACTGTCATTGTTATGGGGGCTCTGTGGCTGTACCATGGCTATTACTGTCATTGTGATGGGGGCTCTGTGGCTGTACCATGGCTATTACTGTCATTGTTATGGGGGCTCTGTGGCTGTACCATGGCTATTACTGTCATTGTTATGGGGGCTCTGTGGCTGTACCATGGTCATTACTGTCATTGTTATGGGGGCTCTGTGGCTGTACCATGGCTATTACTGTCACTGTTATAGGGGCTCTGTGGCTGTACCATGGCTATTACTGTCATTGTTATGGGGGCTCTGTGGCTGTACCATGGCTATTACTGTCATTGTTATGGGGGCTCTGTGGCTGTACCATGGCTATTACTGAGAATGTTATGGGGGCTCTGTGGCTGTACCATGGTCATTACTGTCATTGTTATGGGGGCTCTGTGGCTGTACCATGGCTATTACTGTCATTGTTATGGGGGCTCTGTGGCTGTACCATGGCTATTACTGTCATTGTTATGGGGGCTCTGTGGCTGTACCATGGCTATTACTGTCATTGTTATGGGGGCTCTGTGGCTGTACCATGGTCATTACTGTCATTGTTATGGGGGCTCTGTGGCTGTATCATGGCTATTACTGTCATTGTTATGGGGGCTCTGTGGCTGTACCATGGCTATTACTGTCACTGTTATGGGGGCTCTGTGGCTGCACCATGGTCATTACTGTCATTGTTATGGGGGCTCTGTGGCTGTACCATGGCTATTACTGTCATTGTTATGGGGGCTCTGTGGCTGTACCATGGCTATTACTGTCATTGTTATAGGGGCTCTGTGGCTGTACCATGGCTATTACTGTCACTGTTATAGGGGCTCTGTGGCTGTACCATGGCTATTACTGTCATTGTTATGGGGGCTCTGTGGCTGCACCATGGCTATTACTGTCATTGTTATGGGGGCTCTGTGGCTGCACCATGGCTATTACGGTCATTGTTATGGGGGCTCTGTGGCTGTACCATGGCTATTACTGTCATTGTTATGGGGGCTCTGTGGCTGTACCATGGCTATTACTGTCACGGCGGTGATGTGGCTGTTATTATTATGCATATACTTTGAATGTGACTGTAATGGGGGCATTGGGAATGTTACTGGGACACTATGACTATCACTGTTATGGGGACACTTTGGCAGGTAGTTGTTACTGTTATGGGAGAACTGTTGTTGTCACTTTCAAGTAGTAACTGTGTGTCACTATTATGGGGACACTGTCACTTTTACAGTTATGGGGGCACCACAGCTATTTTGGTTATGGGGGCACTACAGCTATTTCGGTTATGGGGGCACCGCAGCTATTACAGTTATGGGGACACCGCAGCTATTACAGTTATGGGGGCACCACAGCTATTACAGTTATGAGGGCACCGCAGCTATTATAGTTATGGGGACACCAAAGCTATTACAGTTATGGGGGCACCACAGCTATTACAGTTATGCGGGCACCGCATATATTATAGTTATGGGGCACCGCAGCTATTATAGTTATGGGGGCACCGCAGCTATTACAGTTATGGGGCACCGCAGCTATTATAGTTATGGGGCACCGCAGCTACTACAGTTATGGGGCACCACAGCTATTATAGTTATGGGGACACTGCAGCTATTACAGTTATGTGGGCACCACAGCTATTACAGTTATGGGGACACCACAACTTTTACAGTTATGGGGGCACCACAGCTATTACAGTTATGAGGGCACCACAGCTATTACAGTTATGGGGGCACCACAGCTATTATAATTATGGGGACACCACAGCTATTACAGTTATGCGGGCACCACAGCTATTACAGTTATGAGGGCACCGCAGCTATTACAGTTATGGGGCACCACAGCTATTACAGTTATGGGGACACCGCAGCTATTACAGTTATGGGGACACCACAGCTATTACAGTTATGGGGACACCGCAGCTATTACAGTTATGAGGGCACCACAGCTATTACAGTTATGGGGACACCGCAGCTATTACAGTTATGGGGACACCGCAGCTATTACAGTTATGGGGGCACTGCAGCTATTACAGTTATGGGGCACCACAGCTATTACAGTTATGGGGACACCACAGCTATTACAGTTATGGGGGCACCACAGCTATTACAGTTATAGGGGCACCACAGCTATTACAGTTATGGGAGCACCACAGCTATAACAGTTATGGGGACACCGCAGCTATTACAGTTATGGGGACACCACAGCTATTACAGTTATGGGGACACCGCAGCTATTACAGTTATGGGGAGCACCGCAGCTATTACAGTTATGGGGACACCGCAGCTATTACAGTTATGGGGACACCGCAGCTATTACAGTTATGAGGGCACCGCAGCCATTACAGTTATGGGGAGCTGTGGGGGTATATGATACCTGGAAAGTACATGCTATAGGGCAGCATCTCTATATATCTGCTATATACTTCTATATGATATACATACTAATAAGGACATACAAACATGCTGCTCCAAAATACAGAACAGAACAAGAAAAATGCCACTAGATCTAATAGAATGTATGCACAAGCCGTCATGGAGCCGCAGACCTTAATAACAGCCTATGATACAGTCACAGCAATGTCTCCTCACTGCCCCGCCTCCTCTTACCCTCTCACCCGGAAGTCGCTCACGGTACAGGCCACGCCCCCGCACACTTCTTTTCTGTCGTTTGGTTGTAGTCATGGAGACGCCATATATGGAGGGTGGGACGTTCCCAGGTCCGTGTCTTGTGTCTGTTCTCCAACATGAGCGCGATCAATCTTCCAGAGCGAGCAGGGGAGACGCTGTGAATAGCCGGCCTGGGGTCTGTACTGAGCGGGGTCAGTCTTAAGGGGGAGTCTGTGTTGATAGTGGTAAAGAGAGTTTGGTCTTTGTTGAGGGGTGTTCTGGGGTCTGTTATGGGAGGGGGTCTGCTCTAGGTTCTGTGGTGGAGTGTCTGGTCTGTACTAAGGGGAGGGTCTTGTCTGGGGTCTAAACCATGGGGAACAGCTTGTGTCGTAGAGGGGGGAACTATAAGGAGCAGTCTATGTGAGTGAGGGGGCACTTCAGGGTCCTGTGTGTGCGTGCGGGGTCACTTCAGGGTCGTGTGTGTGCGTGCGGGGGCATTTCAGGGTCTTGTGCGTGCGGGGGCACTTTAGGGTCCTGTCTGTGCGTGCTAGGGCACTTCAGGGTCCTGTCTGTGCGTGCTAGGGCACTTCAGGGTCCTGTCTGTGCGTGCTAGGGCACTTCAGGGTCCTGTCTGTGCGTGCTAGGGCACTTCAGGGTCCTGTCTGTGCGTGCTAGGGCACTTCAGGGTCCTGTCTGTGCGTGCTAGGGCACTTCAGGGTCCTGTCTGTGCGTGCTAGGGCACTTCAGGGTCCTGTCTGTGCATGCTAGGGCACTTCAGGGTCCTGTCTGTGCGTGCTAGGGCACTTCAGGGTCCTGTCTGTGCGTGCTAGGGCACTTCAGGGTCCTGTCTGTGCGTGCTAGGGCACTTCAGGGTCCTGTCTGTGCGTGCTAGGGCACTTCAGGGTCCTGTCTGTGCGTGCTAGGGCACTTCAGGGTCCTGTGTTTGTGTGCGTGCGGGGGCACTTCAGGGTCCTGTGCGTGCGGGGGCACTTCAGGGTCCTGTGCGTGCGGGGGCACTTCAGGGTCCTGTGCGTGCGGGGGCACTTCAGGGTCCTGTGCGTGCGGGGGCACTTCAGGGTCCTGTGCGTGCGGGGGCACTTCAGGGTCCTGTGCGTGCGGGGGCACTTCAGGGTCCTGTGCGTGCGGGAGCACTTCAGGGTCCTGTGCGTGAGGGGGCACTTCGGGGTCCTGTGCGTGCGGGGGCACTTCGGGGTCCTGTGCGTGCGGGGGCACTTCGGGGTCCTGTGCGTGCGGGGGCACTTCGGGGTCCTGTGCGTGCGGCGGCACTTCGGGGTCCTGTCTGTGCGTGCGGGGGCTCTTTGGGGTCCAGTGCGTGCGGGGGCTCTTCGGGGTCCTGTGTGGGCATGCGCGGGCTCTTCAGGGGTCCTGTGTATGCATGCGGGGGCTCTTCGGGGTCCTGTGCGGGCTCTTCTGGGGGTCCTGTGTGGGCGTGCGCAAGCTCTTCAGGGGTCCTGTGGGGGCTCTTCGGGGTCCTGTGGGGGCTCTTCGGGGTCCTGCGTGGGCTCTTCGGGGTTCTGTGTGGGCATGTGTGGGCTCTTCGGGGTCCTGTGTGGGCTCTTCGGGGTCCTGTGGGGGCTCTTCGGGGTCCTGTGTTCACATGTGCGGGCTCTGATTGTGTATGCGGGATGTCATTCATTACACAGGAACCCACCAACCTTGTACCTTATGTAAGAGCCCGACCTCATGTATTACACAACAATAATGAATTCTGTATTTTTACAGGTTCAGGAGCTTTGGGCTTGTTCTCTACAACTGGCCCGCTGTGCTGGGGGGCAGCTATAGGGGCATAATACTGTGTGAGGGGCAGCTATAGGGGCATAATAAATACTGTGTGAGGGGCCGCTATAGGGGCATAATACTGTGTGAGGGGCAGCTATAGGGTCATAATACTGTGTGAGGGGCCGCTATAGGGGCATAATACTGTGTGAGGGTCCGCTATAGGGTCATAATACTGTGTGAGGGGCAGCTATAGGGTCATAATACTGTGTGAGGGGCCGCTATAGGGGCATAATACTGTGTGAGGGGCAGCTATAGGGGCATAATACAGAGTGAGGGGCAGCTATAGGGGCATAATACTGTGTGAGGGGCCGCTATAGGGACATAATACTGTGTGAGGGGCAGCTATAGGGCATAATACTGTGTGAGGGGCAGCTATAGGGCATAATACTGTGTGAGGGGCAGCTATAGGGCATAATACTGTGTGAGGGGCAGCTATAGGGCATAATACTGTGTGAGGGGCAGCTATAGGGCATACTACTGTGAGGGGCAGCTATAGGGGCATATTACTGTGTGAGGGGCAGCTATAGGGGCATAATACTGTGTGAGGGGCAGCTATAGGGGCATAATACTGTGTGAGGGGCAGCTATAGGGGCATAATACTGTGTGAGGGGCAGCTATAGGGTCATAATACTGTGTGAGGGGCCACTATAGGGGCATAATACTGTGTGAGGGGCAGCTATAGGGTCATAATACTGTGTGAGGGGCAGCTATAGGGGCATCATACTGTGTGAGGGGCATAATACTGTGTGAGGGGCAGCTAAAGGGGCATAATTCTGTGTGAGGGGCAGCTATAGGGTCATAATACTGTGTGAGGGGCCGCTATAGGGGCATAATACTCTGTGAGGGGCAGCTATAGGGGCATAATACAGAGTGAGGGGCAGCTATAGGGGCATAATACTGTGTGAGGGGCCGCTATAGGGGCATAATACTGTGTGAGGAGCCGCTATAGGGGCATAATACTGTGTGAGGAGTAGCTATAGGGCATAATACTGTGTGATGGGCAGCTATATGGGCATAATACTGTGCGAGGGGCAGCTATAGAGGCATAATACTGTGTGAGGGGCATAATACTGTGTGAGGGGCAGCTAAAGGGGCATAATGTGTGAGGGGCAGCTATAGGGGCATCATATTGTGTGAGGGGCAGCTATAGGGGCATAATACTGTGTGATGGGCAGCTATAGGGGTATAATACTGTGTGAGAGGCAGCTATAGGGTCATAATACTGTGTGAGGGGCCGCTATAGGGGCATAATACTGTGTGAGGGGCAGCTATAGGGCATAATACAGAGTGAGGGGCAGCTATAGGGGCATAATACTGTGTGAGGGGCCGCTATAGGGGCATAATACTGTGTGAGGGGCCGCTATAGGGGCATAATACTGTGTAAGGGGCAGCTATAGGGGCATAATACTGTGTGAGGGGCATAAAACTGAGGGGCCGCTATAGGGGCATAATACTATGTGAGGAGCAGCTATAGGGTCATAATACTGTGTGAGGGGCCGCTATAGGGGCATAACACAGAGTGAGGGGCAGCTATAGGGGCATAATACTGTGTGAGGGGCCGCTATAGGGGCATAATACTGTGTGAGGGGCCGCTATAGGGGCATAATACTGTGTGAGGGGCAGCTATAGGGGCATAATACTGTGTGAGGGGCAGCTATAGGGCATAATACAGAGTGAGGGGTAGCTATAGGGGCATAATACTGTGTGAGGGGCCGCTATAGGGGCATAATACTGTGTGAGGGGCCGCTATAGGGGCATAATACTGTGTGAGGGGCAGCTATAGGGGCATAATACTGTGTGAGGGGCATAAAACAGTGTGAGGGGCCGCTATAGGGGCATAATACTGTGTGAGGGGCCGCTATAGGGGCATAATACTGTGTGAGGGGCCGCTATAGGGGCATAATACTGTGTGAGGGGCAGCTATAGGGGCATAATACTGTGTGAGGGGCAGCTATAGGGGCATAATACTGTGTGAGGGACATAATACTGTGTGAGGGGCAGCTAAAGGGGCATAATACTGTGTGAGGGGCAGCTAAAGGGGCCTAATACTGTGTGAGGGGCAGCTATAGGGGCATAATACTGTGTGAGGGGCAGCTATAGGGGCATAATACTGTGTGAGGGGCAGCTATAGGGGCATAATACTGTGTGAGGGGCAGCTATAGGGGCATAATACTGTGTGAGGGGCAGCTATAGGGGCATAATACTGTGTGAGGGGCAGCTATAGGGGCATAATACTGTGTGAGGGGCAGCTATAGGGGCATAATACTGTGTGAGGGGCAGCTATAGGGGCATAATACTGTGTGAGGGGCCGCTATAGGGGCATAATACTGTGTGAGGGGCAGCTATAGGGGCATAATACTGTGTGAGGGGTAGTTATAGGGGCATAATACTGTGTGAGGGGCAGCTATAGGGGCATAATACTGTGTGAGGGGCAGCTATAGGGGCATAATACTGTGTGAGGGGCAGCTATAGGGGCATATTACTGTGTGAGGGGCAGCTATAGGGGCATAATACTGTGTGAGGGGCAGCTATAGGGGCATAATACTGTGTGAGGGGCAGCTATAGGGGCATAATACTGTGTGAGGGGCAGCTATAGGGGCATAATACTGTGTGAGGGGCAGCTATAGGGACATAATACTGTGTGAGGGGTAGCGATAGGGGCATAATACTGTCTGAGGGGCAGCTATAGGGGCATAATATTGTGTGGAGGGGCAGCTATAGGGGCATAATACTCTGTGAGGGGCAGCTATAGGGGCATAATACTCTGTGAGGGGCAGCTATAGGGGCAGTGTCGGGTATATTCTATACAGTAGTTTCAGGGGATCTAGATGAATTCAATGGCGTGACCTGCAATAAGGGCATGCCGTAAACCGTTAATTAATCGTGATTTTGATTTAGGCCATAATTGCCCAGCCCTCCCGCCATGTATAGCCGTTTCATACGTCCGGGTCATGTGTTCGGTGGATACAAACACTACAATGTGAATAAAGCCTTCAGGAGGATGTCGGATGGATTACAGGACTTTGATGGTCTTTGATTATGGGCTGCCGGCAATGATTGGCTGAAGCGGTCACACACCGCCACGTCACTGCTGGCAGCCTATAAAAAACAAAACGGTGTCTGATCACCTGAGCAGTTGCGCTGGATTTGAGGGGAATTTAACTCCTTCCCGCTTTTAGGCGTGACTGTACGTCCAAATTCAAGGTGCTTTCCCGCACACGGGCGCACAGTCACGCCCTGTAGATGAAGCCGGCACAGGAGCTGCGCGCTTCATCTTCAGCGGCTGTCATACACAGCTGCCATCCCGCTGCAATGGCAGTTACCGCCGATCTCAGCCATTTAACCCCTTCAATGCGGAGGTCAATGGTGTCCGCCACTTTGAAGTGGTTGACAGAGGGATGGAGCTCCCTCTGTACCCCCCGAGGCCCCCCGCGATGGATCGCGGATAGCGATGGTTGCTATGGCAACCAGGCAACTGTTGCTAGGCTTCCTGGTTGCCCAGGTGCGGCAGCCTATCGGGTCCTGCCCGAGGCATGACGTAATAGGTAACTGTCAGATGATGAGTGACGTTACAATACACTGCACTACACAAGTACATACAGAAGTAGTGCAGTGTATTGTATCGGCGATCAGAAGATCAGATCTCCAAGTCCCAGGTCAGTGTAAAAGAAAAAGTGACAAAAAAAATGTGAAAGAAAAATCAATAAATAAAAGGTTTAACTAATAAAAACAATCTCACATTGTTTTTACCGCACGGTGAACACCGTAATTTTTTTTAATAAAAAGTGATCAAAAAGTTGCAAGTAACGCAAAATGGCACCAATAGAAACGACAGTTCGTCACGCATAAAACAAGCCGTCCCGCAGCGATATCAACGGAAAAATAAAAAAGTTATGGCTGTCAGAAAATGGCGACACTAAGACATGATTTTTTTAGAAAACAGTATTATTATTGTGGGAACGCAGCGAAACGTAAGAAAACGATATAAACTTGGTGTCGCTGTAATCGTATCGCCCGCAGAATAAAGTTACCACGTTGTTATACCGCACGGTGAACACTGTAAAAAATAAAAACCGGGCTGGAATGGCTGTTTTTTGGTTTCCTCATCTCCCCAAAAATGTAATAAATAGTGAGAAAAAAAAAATCGCATGTACCCCAAAATGGAACCAATAAAAATGACAGCTCGAGACACAAAAAACGCGCCTCACACGGCTCCGTCACCGGAGAAATAACACGTTATGACTCTAAGAACGCAATGATGCAAAATGACGGGCCAGACTAGAATTTCACTAAATACCCCACATCGTCATCTGCTGGACCCCACAGGTGGACCCCGTAGATGCAGCCGAGATGAGGAAACTTTAGGGCCTTGTGCGGCTTATAGGACTAGTGAAGAAGTCAAAGATTAGGCAACACCGGAGCTCAGATATTCTGTATAATCCCCAATAATCCCGGCCTGTGTATAAAGGATCGGTTCAAAGCCACACCAATCCATGGATTATTCATTCTCCCCATTATTACATCATCCTATTATACCCTGATGTACTCCGCCCATCATCCTATTATACCCTGATGTACTCCGCCCATCTTACATATACCCTGATGTACTCCGCCCATCATACATATACCCTGATGTACTCCTCACAGATTACATATACCCTGATGTACTCCACCCATCTTACATATACCCTGATGTACTCCGCCCAGCTTACATATACCCTGATGTACTCCTCACATATTACATATATCCTGATGTACTCCGCCCATCTTACATATACCCTGATGTACTCCTCACATATTACATATACCCTGATGTACTCCTCACATATTACATATACCCTGATGTACTCCTCACATATTACATATACCCTGATGTACTCCTCACAGCTTACATATACCCTGATGTACTCTTCACATATTACATATACCCTGATGTACTCCTCACATATTACATATACCCTGATGTACTCCTCACAGATTACATATACCCTGATGTACTCAGCACAGATTACATATACCCTGATGTACTCCTCACATATTATATATACCCTGATGTACTCCGCACAGCTTACATATACCCTGATGTACTCCGCGCATATTACATATACCCTGATGTACTCCGCCCATCTTACATATACCCTGATGTACTCCTCACATATTACATATACCCTGATGTACTCCTCACATATTACATATACCCTGATGTACTCTGCCCATCTTACATATACCCTGATGTACTCCTCACATATTACATATACCCTGATGTACTCCTCACAGCTTACATATACCCTGATGTACTCCTCACAGCTTACATATACCCTGATGTTCTCCTCACATATTACATATACCCTGATGTACTCCTCACATATTACATATACCCTGATGTACTCCTCACATATTACATATACCCTGATGTTCTCCTCACATATTACATATACCCTGATGTACTCCTCACATATTACATATACCCTGATGTACTCTGCCCATCTTACATATACCCTGATGTACTCCTCACATATTACATATACCCTGATGTACTCCTCACAGCTTACATATACCCTGATGTACTCCTCACAGATTACATATACCCTGATGTACTCTACACAGCTTAGATATACCCTGATGTACTCCGCACATATTACATATACCCTGATGTACTCCTCACAGATTACATATACCCTGATGTACTCCTCACAGATTACATATACCCTGATGTACTCCTCACAGATTACATATACCCTGATGTACTCCTCACATATTACATATACCCTGATGTACTCTACACAGCTTACATATACCCTGATGTACTCCTCACAGATTACATATACCCTGATGTACTCCTCACATATTACATATACCCTGATGTACTCCTCTCAGATTACATATACCCTGATGTACTCCTCACATATTACATATACCCTGATGTACTCCTCACATATTACATATACCCTGATGTACTCCTCACATATTACATATACCCTGATGTACTCCTCTCAGATTACATATACCCTGATGTACTCCTCACAGCTTACATATACCCTGATGTACTCCTCTCAGATTACATATACCCTGATGTACTCCTCTCAGATTACATATACCCTGATGTACTCCTCACAGATTACATATACCTTGATGTACTCCTCACAGCTTACATATACCCTGATGTACTCCTCACAGATTACATATACCCTGATGTACTCCTCACAGCTTACATATACCCTGATGTACTCCTCACATATTACATATACCCTGATGTACTCTGCCCAGTTTACATACACTACTGTTCAAAATTTAGGTTCACTTAGAAATTTCCTTTATTTTTGAAAGAAAAGCACAGTTTTTTTTCAATGAAGATAACATTAAATTAATCAGAAATACACTCCATACATTGTTAATGTGCTAAATGACTATTCTAGCTGCAAACGTCTGTTTTTTAATGCAATATCTACATAGGTGTATAGAGGCCCATTTCCAGCAACCATCACTCCAGTGTTCTAATGGTACATTGTGTTTGCTAACTGTATTAGAAGGCTAATGGATGATTAGAAAACACTTGAAAACCCTTGTACAATTATGTTAGCACCACTGTAAACAGTTTTGCTGTTTAGAGGAGCTATAAAACTGACCTTCCTTTGAACTAGTTGAGAATCTGGAGCATTACATTTGTGGGTTCGATTAAACTCTCAAAATGGCTACAAAAAGAGAGCTTTCATGTGAAACTCGACAGTCTATTCTTGTTCTTAGAAATGAAGGCTATTCCTTGCGAGAAATTGTCAAGAAACTGAAAATTTCCTACAACGGTGTGTACTACTCCCTTGAGAGGAAAGCACACACAGGCTCCAACCAGAGTAGAAAGAGAAGTGGGAGGCCCCGCTGCACAACTGAGCAACAAGACTAGTACATTAGAGTCTCTAGTTTGAGAAATAGACGTCTCACAGGTCCTCAACTGGCAGCTTCATTAAATAGTACCCGCAAAACGCCAGTGTCAACGTCTACAGTGAAGAGGCGACTCCGGGATGCTGGCCTTCAGGGCAGAGTGGCAAAGAAAAAGCCATATCTTAGACTGGCTAATAAAAGGAAAAGATTAATATGGGCAAAAGCACACAGACATTGGACAGAGGAAGATTGGAAAAAAGTGTTATGGACAGACGAATCGAAGTTTGGATCACACAGAAGAACATTTGTGAGACGCAGAACAACTGAAAAGATGCTGGAAGAGTGCCTGACGCCATTTGTCAAGCATGGTGGCGGTAATGTGATGGTCTGGGGTTGCTTTGGTGCTGGTAAAGTGGGAGATTTGTACAAGGTAAAGGGGATTTTGAATAAGGAAGGCTATCACTCCATTTTGCAACGCCATACCCTGTGGACAGCGCTTGATTGAAGCCAATTTCATCCTACAACAGGACATACACACACTATAACGTTACTACAGCGTCCTGACAATGAATATACATTACCTGCAGCCAGGACGGGATGTTTATTCAGAATCCTGACACTTCTGTAGCGTCTCTGTGATATTTACAGCAAGGCAAGCGTAATCTCGCGAGATTACCATGTAACCTGTAATTTCAAACGAGATTACGCTTGCATTGCTGTAAATATCACAGAGACGCTACAGAAGTGACAGGATTCTGAATAGACATCACGTCCTGCCTGGAGGTAATGTTTATTCACTGTCAGGACACTGCAGTAATGTTATAGTGTGTTTATGTGGCTGCATATAGCGATATAGGTATATCGCTATGTGCTGTGTAAATGAATGGAGAGAAGTGTATGACGCTGATTGGCACACGGACAGTATTGCTAAAGAATTCAATTTCTACTACCAATACCTTGATAATATCAACACGACTCCTGATGGCCGGGATCCCTGTCTGGACAGGACTGCATAACCTATTTTTTACTATCCCACTGGGTCCAGATGGGTTTCTGACCGCTTATTACAAAAGATCCTCTGACATCCTGGTTCCCAGATCTATAAAGATTTGTAACTCCCTCATGGTCGGTGCTTTCTGGCCTACTGAGATTTCTCTTAATACTGATGTAAAAAGGTGGTCTAAGCTTTTGGCAGCCGGGATATCAGAGTTCTTGAAAGAGCTGATCGGTCCTGAACACATGGGTTTTATTCCAGTGGGTCCCATTGATTCTTCTCGCCGAAAAGACTTGTTGACCGTGTCAACTGGGATTTTATGCGCGCTACCCTTACGAAGTTTCGTTTCCCATCTAGTTTAATCTCAACCGTGTTTTGCTCATACTCTGCGCCAGCAACAGTTTAGGGTTAATGGTACACTTTCTGATCGATTTCATATTAAAAATGTTACTCGGCAGGGATGCCCCCTCTCCCCAGCACTTTTCATCCTGATTTTTTAAACGCTCCTCCAGAAGATTAGGTAAAACCCCTGATATACAGGGTCTGACAGCCGGTAATTACACCCATATACCACTGCAGCCTCCATGAATGATCCCGTTGTTTTGATCACTGACCCTGTCACATTGGTTTACCTCCATCCTACAATGGTTTGTTCTATTTGCAAAGTTTCTAACTTTAACCCCTTAGTGACCAGCCTATTTTAAACCTAAATGACCAAGCTATTGTTTAAGTTTTTCCATCGCCGCATTCCACGAGCTATAACTTTTTTATTTTTCTGTCGACATCGCTGTATAAGGTCTTTTTGCGGGACAAGTTGTATTTTTTAATAGCACTATTTTTGGGTACATATAATTTATTGATTAACTTTTATGAACTTTTATTCGGGGGGAATAGGAAAAAAACAAATTTTGCCACTGTTTTTTCATTCTAAATCTACGCCGTTTACCGTGTGGTATAAATAACACAATAACTTTATTCAGCGGGTTGTTACGATTGCAACAATACCAATTTGTATAGATTTTGTATGTTTTTTACTACTTTTACACAGTGAAAGCACTTTTTTTTTCAAAATTATTTGTTTTTGTGTGTCTATATTTGAGGAGCAATAACTTTTTTATTTTTCCGCCGATGCAGCTGTATGAGGGCTTTTTTTTGCAGGACAACTTGTCGTTTTTATTGGTACCATTGTGGAGTAGATGCGACTTTTTGATCACTTTTTATCACATTATTTTTACGGCAAGATTCACAGAAAACAGCAATTTTTCCATTGTTTTTTATTTTATTTTATACGGCGTTCACCGTGCGAGTTAAATAATGTAATAACTTTATAGTTGGGGTCGTTAAGGACGCGGCAATACCAAATATGTGTAACTTTTTTACTTTATTTAGTTTTTTTTTAATAATAAAGCATTTTGTAATGGGAAAAAGTGGGTTTTTAATTTATTTTTTTTCACTTTTTTTTGTTAACTTTATTAAAGTTTTTTTTTACCTTTTTACTAGTTCCACTAGGGGACTTTAATATGCGATCCCTTGATCGCTTTTATAATACACTGCAATATTTCTGTATTGCAGTGTATTACTGCCTGTCCGTTTAAAACAGACAGGCATCTGCTAGGACATGCCTCTGACATGACCCAGCAGGCATTCACTACAGACAGACCTGGGGCCTTTATTAGGCCCCCGGCTGCCATACACGACACAGACACTCGGTGATCTTATCGCCGGGTGCCGGTGGGATGAGAGGGAGCTCCCTCCCTCCCTCTCTCCAAAACCACTCAGATGCGGCGCTCGCTAATGAGCGCCGCATCTGAGGAGTTAAACGGCTGAGAGCGATGTTGATATCGATCTCACCCGTTCGAGCAGGGACGCCCCCAGCCCTCAGCTACCTCAGGCAGCTGAGAGCAGGGAGATTTAACGGCTCCCTGCTCTGTTTACTTATTCCGATGCCGCGACGTGAAAAGGTGTATTGGCGGTCACTAACAATTAAAGTCAACTTGGGTAAATGTAAAATGTGTCAGCTCCCTCCTCTGCTACTAGATCATTGACACCCATCACTCCCTTCATGTGGCCTCATAAGTCTATTAAGGTTTTGGGTGTACAGATTCCAGCTAAGCCCGACCTTTTATATCCTCTTGACTATATTTCGTTGCTATCTAATTTTAAATCACAAATTTCAGACTTTCTTATACTTCCTAGATCGGTCAGTAGAATATATTGAAAACCTTTATCCTGCCCAAAATTCTCTACATACTGCAAACTGTAGCTACTGAACTTCCTAAATCCCTCTTTACCCATCTTCAACGTTTATTTTCCTCCTTCCTATGGAACAGCAGACGTCCCAGACCAGCTTACTCCCTCCCAACACAGAAAAAGGGACACAATCCCTGATATTTATATGTATTATAAGGCCAATCTTACTTCCCGTTGGCTGGATTTGGTCTCTCCATCTCCTGTTCCCATACTTGGGAATATAGAGAGCTCTTAGGATCGCGAGCCATCCCCTGTCTGTGGAAGTCCAAATTAATTCACCAGAAACGGGATGTACTCTGTGCTATTACTGGGGCCCGATTAAGGTCAACTTAGACCTGACAAAATCTTTAAGCACGAGTGATATGTCCCTTTGATGCAGATTGGAATAATCGGATGAATTTGTGGACATCACGGCTCCCTGGTCTGAACTTCTCAGGTCCCATATTAAAGACATTCATTTCCGAGGTTCTCTTATAGACATCTCTTCTTTGTTACCTGGAAGTGACAATATGGAACTAACGTTTTTGCATGGTTTATCTTGTAGACAAACTGCATTTTATACCTTCTCCACTTAGATTCGGCTTGAGGTGCAGTATCATCAAGGAGTTTCTCCAACCAATTCAAATTTCTATGTCCCATATTTACTCGCTATTTCTTTTACAGAACTCTGGCCCAAAACCGGGCGATGTAAGAGAATGGGAGAATGAGCTATTCACATAGTTTGAACTTAAAATCATCCTGCCTTATTCAGACTAACGTAGAATAAGTCCATGTGACGGCCGTTAAAACTACGGCCGTCACACGGACGCATGTATTTCAGTGGGGCCATTCACATAGCCATTCAATGGACCGCGTTAAGTGTGTAATGGTGGGCGCTAACCGCAGACCCCTTTCATCCTGCCGACGTCTTCATCCCCGGAGATGCCAGCACATGCGGCCGTCCTGTTCTGCAGTGACCACAAGGGTGTGTGCGCATGCTCATTCCCGGCCTTAAAGGGCCAGCGTGTGCACGTTAATAATTAACTAATTACTCCCAGATCACCCTGGACTATAAAAAATGTCCTGCCCTTTCACTCCTTGCCTGAGCGTTGTTTGTATTTCTCTCTTCGTCTTGCAAATAGTCCCTTTGCCGTATCCTGTTCGCGTGCCCTGCTACCTCTTTTTATTGTGCAAAAGTAGTAATACATTAAAAAAAATATATATAAATTTGGTTTCACCGTAATTATATTGTCCCACAAAATAACGTTAACAACTGTAACTGTGTTTGTTCCTGTGCCATCTGTAGTGTTGTAGTCGTCTTGTGACTGCTGACTTACACCACATCTGGTGTCAGTTGCTACGTTTTTCATCTCCTGCCGCCTAGGTCCCATCTGTGCCGTTGCTACTGTCTGGACTATTACAGGTACCCTTGTGCTCGGACCTTATATTGACTTGGTACTCTGTTGTTTGGCCAACTGCTACCCTTTAACGGCGGTGCAGCCTAGTGGGTCCACATATCCACAGATCGTGACAGTACGCTCAGGCCATGGACTCCGCTGGTCAAACCAAGACCATGACATCAGAAGTAATGCGAGCGGATATGCTAGACCTCTGGTCACGACAGGACCAACTCCTCCAGGGAGTGAACATAATTGCACATCGGCTGGAAATGCAAGCTGCAGCCACGGCACCTGCTCCTATTGCTACTGCTGTTCCTCCAATTACAACTCCTGGCAGCACCGATTCCCGATTCTCTCTGCCACTGCCTCCTCGCTACGACAGAGACGCGAGGATCTGCAGGGGATTTCTGAACCAGAGTCAGATCCACATGCCAGAGCATTTCCTTGGCAAAAGGATCACATTCATAGTCTCTCTTCTTACTGGCAAGGCCCTCGCATGGGACAACCCCATCTGGGAACGTCAGGGAACAGTGTTTTCTACAGACTTTCCGCACTGTATTTTAGGAACCTGGGCGAGTCACTTCAGCAGCTGCATCCCTGCTGACCCTTCACCAAGGAGACACCTCTGTGGGCGAGTACGCCATTCAGTTCCATACCCAGACGGCAGAGCTATCCTGGAACAACGATGCCTTTGTGGCTACCTACTGACAGGGTTTATCCTCTGATATCAAAGACGAGCGTCTGGTGAGCAGACGCACCAGGTCTCTGCCTACCTGGACTCCGGGTCCGTGGCAAACTTCATCCAACATGACCTAGTGTATCAGCTCCAGTTGCCGACTGTTCCCTTGGAGGCAACTCTGGCGCTTGCCTCGGTGAATGGACTTCCTCTGCCCGACCCCATCATGTCTGAGACCAAGCCACTGAAGCTCCAAGTGTGAGCTCTTTATACTGAGCAGATTACTTTCCTCATCTTGCCCAAAGCCATCAATCCGGTGTTGCTGGGCCTGCCTTGGCTCTGGCTTCATGCCCCGGTTCTGGACTGGAATTCCGGGGGAAGCTCTCCAATGGGGCTTCAAATGTCTCCACCACTGCCTGTCACAGATTTAGCCTCTCCTGCCTCCTATGTCTGAGTCATTGACAGGATTACCCACTCATTTTGAACAGTTTGCGGACGTCTTTTGCAAGAAGGAGGCTGAGATGCTTCCCCATCAACGGGCGTACAACTGCCCGATTGAACTGGTTCCTAATGCTTCACCGGCCTGTGGACGGGTATAACCCCTCTCCTTGCCAGAGACTCAGTCCATGTCGGCCCGTATCAAGGAGAATCTGGAGAGGAGTTTTATACGGAAATCCTCCTCCCCGGCCGGTGCCGGGTTCTTCTTTGTAAAGAAGAAATACGGATCTCTTTTTTTCTTTTTAAATTCTTTATTTTCATGACCGAAAGGTCCATTTTATCAAGCATGTGGGGTACAGAAGTACGCAAAAGCACAGAAAATATAAATGTAGAATATACATAAACATAAAACATTGTTATGAAAACACCTATTCCCACGCAGGAGAATAATCTAAGTGATTCCATGCACCCTACGTGAAGGCCCGATTCAGGAGGCAGCAAAATAATACAGAGGGAGAAAAAAGTTACAAGGGAAAAGGAGCAGAGGAGGGAGAAAAGTGGGGTAAAGTGTATGGAGATTCCCACCACCACATCCCGCAGTTCAGCAAAAGCTCTACTCAGGTTGCTGAGCAACACTCAACTCCCTTATAATGTCTTTGTAAGAGTCAGAATCCTGAAAAGCAATCCAAGGAGCCCATACTTGGCTAAACTTGACATGTGAGATGTGAATAATGGAGGTCAAATCCTCCATGTGCATAAGGTCGTTGATCCTGGAAACCCAGAGGGACAAAGCAGGGGGCGAGGAATCCTTCCATCTCAATGGGATGCAGTGACGTGCTGCATCACTAAAAAGTGAAGCAAGGAACGCTTGTAGATATCCACCGGAATGTCGCAGTGATGGAGAAGGAAAAAGGCCGCATCCATGGTTATACCGGTGTCTGTGACCTCACCTATCACCCTTTTAACGCCCTCCCAGAACGAGGTAAGAAGAGAACACGACCAAAAGATGTGAATGAGGGTGCCATTCTCACGTCCACATCTCCAGCACATGGGGGACGCTGTAGGGAAGATGCGGTGTATACGGACCGGAGTCCTATACCAGCGAGATAGAAGTTTGAAGCTGGCTTCTTGATAGCGTGAACCGATCGATGTCTTGTGAGCCATAGTTAGGATACGTTTACTTTGTGTGATAGAAAAGGAGATACCCAGGTCAGACTCCCATTTAGAAAGCTAATCGGGGGTAGGTAAGTCAGGGGTGTCCATAAGAAGATACGGATCTCTTTAACCCTGCATTGACTACCGTAGTCTCAACCAGATCACGGTAAGAAACCGATACCCTTTGCCACTGTTTTAGGAACAATTTTATCGCATATGAGCCAAGATCTTCTCTAAACTAGACTTGCGTGGGGCCTACAACTTAATCTGAATCCGTCAAGGTGATGAGTGGAAGATGGAATTTAACACCCGGGACGGGCACTACAAATACCTGGTTATGCCCTTTGGCCTGTGTAATACTCCAGCGGTCTTCCAAGAATTTGTGAATTGTATCTTCTGAGATCTCCTCTATGTTTTTGTTGTGGTCTATCTCGATGACATTTTGATTTTCTCCCCAAATCAGATGACAGATCGGAGGCATGTCCGTCAAGCTATGCTTTGATTTAAGGGGGAATTGCCTGAATGCCAAGTTGGAGAAATGCACTTTTGAAAATAATTTTCTGCCCTTCCTGGGCTACATCATCTCGGATCAGGGTCTAA
This sequence comes from Rhinoderma darwinii, assembly GCF_050947455.1. NCBI lineage: Eukaryota > Metazoa > Chordata > Amphibia > Anura > Rhinodermatidae > Rhinoderma > Rhinoderma darwinii. The sequence goes on along the minus strand of NC_134697.1, from coordinate 92,572,994 downwards.
AGATGGATCCTGAGAAAGTAAAGTCCATTCTGGGGTGGCCACGTCCTCAGGGCCTGCGGTCCATACACCATACAAAACTTCTAGCAATTCATCCCAAACTTCTCTTCACTGACGGCCCCCATCTCTACCCTTACCAAGAAAGGTATGAACGCCAAGGTGTGTACTCCAGATGCAGAATTAGCATTCAATAGCCTCAAAAATGCCTTCACTTCAGCCTCGATCCTCCATCATCCTGACGTGACTCGGCAGTTCTCGTTGGAGGTGGACGCTTCTTCTGTTGGTGCAGGTGCACTTCTGTTCCAGAGAAGCCTCAAAGGAATGGCAGTAGTATGTGGCTATTACTCGAGACTTTTCTCCTCCGCAGAGCACAATTACTCTATTGGGGATCGGGAGTTACTGGCCATCAAATTGGCTCTGGAAGAGTGGAGACATCTGCTGGAGAGCACAGCTCACCCCATCCCGATATACACCGACCACAAGAATCTCACCTGTCTCCAGTCGGCTCAATAGCTAAACCCCTGTCAAGCCAGGTGGTCGCTGTTCTTCACCTGTTTCCAATTTGTGTTGCACTACGTCACGCTGACAATAATGTGAGGGCCGATGCCCTATCCATGTCGTTTGAAACGGGGGACACTGTGGCGCCCTCTCAATATATCATAGACCCAGCCTGCTTTGTCACTGTCAATCCTTTGCAAGTTAGAGATATCCCTCCAGAGTTGTCCTTTCCCACTGAATTTGTTTTTATGGCTGTGCTGCTGTTTTCCTGAATGTGTGTAAAAAAAAAAAAAAGCCCCGTTAAAAGAAGTGTGTGAGACGTTTTTCATAGTTCTAAGTAGAAAAACGGCTCCAAAAACGTCCGTAAAAAACGCTTGATGCTTTAAAGACGGATGAAAACCAGGGGCTGTCTTCCCTTGAAAACAGCTTCGTATTTTACAGCCGTTTTTAGTTTGCCTTGTGAACATAGCCTTAGTCCTAAAACGATGCTCTGCTGGGTCCCCTCCCCGGACTACAAACTGTCCAAGCATTGTTTAGTCACCTGGCTGGTACAAGCAGCTAAACTGCTTACTTCCCTACACTGGGGGCACATAGAAACTATATAACTAATAGAACCTCCTTCCATCCAACATTGGCGGGAAAAGGTCCAAGAACTTTTTTGGGGGAATCTGGTAATAGACTAAAGATCTTCCACACATTGGACAGGTAGATTAAGTATAAAATGTACAGGATGGGACTTCTCAAACTCCTTCTCTCGCTATCTAGACTGATTGTTTTATAACCTGTGTGCTGTCCTTCCCACCTACTCATATAGCGACATATAATGATATCTCTTTGGCCTAAAGGCTTGGGTATTCTAATTCTATGGTTATTGCTGCTACATATTTACCTTCCTGCTACTTCTAATAATCTTCCGTAACAGACGACACCTTGATTGGAGGTCGCCCTCTGTCTTTTTGTTTTGTTTCCATTTCTTTTCATTATGTTTTATTAAGCGGTCTGGTCTCGTGCGCATTTTGTACTCCGTACTATATAAAATATATGTCTATAATATATGTACATAAGATTTCTTAGCTACACAGGCTTTTGAGATATCATGTGTTTTTTAAGCCGCCCTGCGGGGTCAGCAAATGACTTTGTGCTCGATTTGTTTGTCTATTTATCTGTAATAAAAAAACGTTTTCATAAAAATAGAATCGATCTAAAGTGAGTTCTGTTGAATGTCAGGTTACTGCGCTTTTCTATGAGATGAATAATATGTTCTGGTGGAGCCACTGAGCAGCGAGCTCACAGCTTTTGTGCTCATAATTCAACTTTCCCCCTTTCCCATAGAGCACCATCTATGGGGTGATGAAATGTGACACTTGTTTCAGTGATGAGGATATTGCTGAAATCTGCAATAATGTAGCAGAAAAGTAAGATGGTTCAGCAGCATAAGTACCTTTCTTATGCAGTAACCTACTCATTATTCTGCCTCCACACAGTAAGGTGTCCTTTCAGACAAGGCTACACATCAGGAATTGAACCAGGAATCTGCATAGAAGACTCTCACTGTTTAAGTACCACCCCACCAGCTCAGGTTATTCTCTAGAGCTTCTTATTGTTCCCATTAGACCAAATGTAATCATCACGTCCAGCAGGAATAAGAACGTCACCTTTGGAAGAATATGTGACTGGCTCTTGACAGCAGAGGAAGCGCACTGGTAAAGTTCCCTGCCGATGAATTAGAGGAGTCAGGAGTGTGTGGGTTCTATCCCCAGGATCTCTGCCTTGTGTCTCCAGCCTTAAAAGCGCTAATGAGGTGTAGAGTTTCTCTTGTTGAAAGTCTGATTACCCATGATTTTTAAAGAGTTGATAAATGTGGTATTGTGTATCTGCAGTCCAGCTGGCTCACAGCTTGTGTGATCTGAGTTGAGTGCAGGTATCACTGCTAAACAATGTGGGTTCTAATCCCCATGTTGTCCTCCTGGTGGCCTTGGGGTGCTTCCCCCTTCCCAAGGTGCTGCCTATGGAGTAAGGGTTATGATACTGGTTTGAGTGATGAGTAGATTGTTGAAAATGTTCGCTAAGTACAGCCGTCTCGAAAAAGAGACTGCTGTGTCGGTAACATTCTTCATATAAGTAACTTTCTTAAGCACTGACAATCACGTTGTGCGGCATCCAGACCACTATAAACACCACCCAGGAAGGCATCTTTTTGGACTAGGCCACACACCCCAGGACTTGAACCAGAGATCACACAGAAGACACTCACTGGTTAGACACTGCTCATGCACCATGCCACCAGCTCTGATTGATCTCTGGACTTTCTTATTGTCCCCATTAGACCAAATGTAATTGTCACTTCCAGCAGGAATAAGAACATGTCATCATTGGAAGAATTTGCAGCCAGCTCTCAGCAGCAGAGGTAGCGCACTGGTAAAGTTATTTTCTGATAAATTAGAGGAGTCGGGAACATGTGGGTTCTATCCCCAGAATCTTCTCCTTGTGTATCCAGCCTTGAAAGCACTTAAGCCCCAAGCCACTGTGCTGTCATGCCCCAATGTGGTCTAAAGTTTCTCTTCATGAAAGTTTAATCCCGCCTCAGGATAAGCACTCTCTAAACTGACTCACCCAACTGCCTACTTTCAGACTCTTTTAAGGCAGGTTTTAGATTTTAAGGGCTGCTTTGAGCTGCAAGTACACAGGATTAAGGTGATTGGGCAGCCACCCCACTCAGGAGCCAAGATCTGCCCCATTACCTCGCTTTTTATGTGGTGACAGGGTAACGAATTGTGACACTTGTTTGAGTGATGAGTATATAGCTGAAATATGCAATAATATACTGTAGAAGTAAGTAACTTCCTAATGCAGGAACCTTCTCATTATACCAACTCCACGGTATTCTTTCTAACAAGGTCACACACACATCAGGATTTGAACCAGGGCCTGCACATAAAACACTCACTGGTTAGACACTACTTAAGTACCAGACCACCAGCTCAGGTTGATCGCTGTGTTTTCTTATTGTCCCCATAAGACCAAATGTAATTGTCTCTTCCAGCAGGAATAAGAACATGTCATCTTTGGAACTGTCTCTTGACATCAGAGGTAGCGCACTGGTAAAGTTTTCTGCTGATAAATTAGAGGAATCAGGCACATATGGGTTCTATCCCCAGGATCTCCACCTTGTGTCCTCAGCCTTAAAAGCACTAATGAGATGTAGAGTTTTTCTTGTATGATTACCCATTTTTTAAAGGGGTGATACATGTGTTGCGGTGCAGCTGCGGTGATCTGAGTTGAGTGCAGGGATCACTTCTGTACAGCATGGGTTCTAATCCCCACATTGTCTCCTGGTGACATTGGGCAGCTCCACCCTTTCCCAAAGTACCACATGTGGAGTGATGAATTATGATACCTGTTTGAGTGATGAGTATATTGCTGAAATCTGCAATAATCTACTCTATAAATACAGCTGTCTAGAAAAAAGAAGACAGCTGTATAAGTAACTTTCTTATCCTACAAAAAAACTTGTTGCACTGCCCCCACACCACTAAGCAACTTACCTTTTTTTTGACAAGACCACACATCAGGATTTGAACCAGGGTCTGCATAGAAGACATTTGCTGTTTAGAAACTGCTTACGCACCAGACCACCAGCTCAGGGTGATCTCGGTGCTTTCTTTTTGTCCCCTTAAAACCAAATGTACTTGTCACTTCCAGCAGGAATAAGAACATGTCATCTTTGGAGCTGTCTCTTGGCAGCAGAGGTAGCGCACAGGTAAAGTTCTCTGCTGATAAGTTAGGAACATACAAGTTCTATACCCTGGTTCTACTCCTTGTGTCTCCAGTCTTGAAAGCACTTAAAGCTGCTGCGCTGTTGTACCCCGATGTGATCTAATGGTTCTTTTGTTGAAAATCCGATTACCCCTATTTTTAAAGAGGTGATAAATAGACCACGCCAGCTGCACTGCAGCTACATAAAGTCAGAGTTAAGTGCAGGGATCACTTCTATACAACGTGGGTTCTAATCCCCATGTTGTTCTCCTGGTCACCTTCCCCCTTCCCCAAAGTGTCACCTATGGATTATGATGCCTGTTTGAGTGATGAGTATATTGCTGAAATCTGCAATAATCTACTATATGAATACAGCTCTCTAGAAAAAGAAACAGCTGCACAAGTAACTTTCGTCATATAAGTAACTTTCTTATGCAGCAACATATTTATTGCACTGCCTCCACACCACTATAAACACCACCCAGCAAAGTATATTTTTTGGATTAGGCCACACATCAGAAATTGAACCAGGGCCTGCACAGAAGACAATCTCTGCTTAGACACTGCTTAAACACCATACCACCACTAGCTCAGGTTGATCTCTGGGCTTTTTCATTGTCTCCCATAAAACCAAATGTACATTTTTTACTTCGAGCAGGAATAAGAACATGTCATCTTTGGAAGAATTTGCAGACAGCTCCTGATAGCAGATGTAGCATGCGGGTAAAGTTCTCTGCTGATAAATTAGAAGAATCAGGCACATATGGGTTCTATCCCCAGGATCTCCTTCTTGTGTCTCCAGCTTTTCACCAGTTTAGGTTCACAAGGCGAGGGATTCTTTTAAAGGAGAAATTCTTTGCCTGTTGAGCGTAAGCTGCTTGACAAAATTGTTGGAAAAACATTGTCACCGTTAAGCACAGGCAGCAAGCGTGTATAAGTAAGGAGAATGCCACCTACCACACAAGCTGCATGCAACAAGATATGAACCCAGGCACATGGGCTAACTCCATAACTGGTCTAGGCACTTAATCCCAAAGCCACCATGCTATCATGCACCCTATGTGATCTAAAGTTTCTAATGTTGAAAGTCTGATTACCCCTGTTTTTTAAGAAGTGAATAAACGTGTTGTTGAGAAGCTGCAGCGCAGCTTGCGTGATCTGAGTTAAGTGCAGGGATCGCTTGTGTCAACGTGGGTTCTAATCCCCACATTGGCCTCCTTGGGCAAAGTGCCACCCATGGAGTGATGGATTATAATACCTGTTTGAGTGATTTGTATATTGTTATAATCTTCTATATAAATACAGCTGTATAAGTAACATTATTCATGTAAGTGACTTTCTTATGCAGCAACATACTCACTGTGCTGCCTCCACACCACTATAAACACCACCCAGCAAGGTATCTTTTGGACAAGACCACACATCAGGATTTGAACCAGAGACCACACAGAAGACACTCACTGGCTAGACACTGATCATGCACCATGCCACCAGCTCAGGTTGATATTTGGACTTTCTTATTGTCCTCATAAGACCAAATGTAAACATTACTTCCAGCAGGAATAAGAACATGTCATCTTTGGAATAATTTGCAGCTGGCTCTCGACAGTAGAGGTAGCGCACTGGTAAAGTTCTCTGCTAACAGAAGAGTCAGGAACATGCAGGTTCTATCCCCAGAAAACTTGTATAAGTAAGGAGAATGCCATCTACAACACCAGCGGCACGCAGCAAGCTTCAAACCCAGGTGCATGGGCTGGCACTGTAGTGTTCCTGAACTCAGCACTTAACTGCTTCTTTATAGGGTGCAGGAGTCAATATAAATCAAGTAGAAAAATAAATGAGACCATTAAATTACAAAGATGTGATATTATTTTTCTTTTTAAAGACAATTTTGACGCAGCGATTATCAAACAAGAACATTTTTATTATTTTGACATGGAAAGAAAGCCAAAAAACTGGAGGCAAGATAATAATTTTAGGCACAACTCCAAGCAGTAAAGCTCATATAAAGTGCCTATAGTTCCCCTCCCCCATCACTTATTAATTGTTCTTCTTCACACACTGTACAGTCGTTTATATTTCCTATTCTTACTAAAGATATTTCACAAATATTATCCAAGAAAATGGTGTCAGTAACATCTAGAGAAGCCGAGTAATTCATTAATGGAAAACTTCTAAACCAACTTCCTGTAACACTTGTTGGAGCCGGGTCACTATAAATGACACAGTTTCGAGACTGACACAAATTTTGGTTTTCCCAAAGTTTGCTGCTTTAGTGTTTATCGATCGTTTAGGCCCCATGCACACAACCGTAAAAATCATCCGTACTTGCGGACAGTAATTACGGTCCGCAATTACAGACCTATTCACTTCTATTGACCACGGACAACTTCCCATATAAGTGGCTTCTTTGCTGCCCTTCTTGACACCAGGCCAATCTCCAAAATCCTTCACCTGCCTGTGCGTGCAGATGCACTGACGCCTGCCTGCCGCCATTCATGAGCAAGCTCTGCACTGTTGTTAAAACTGATCCCATAGCTGAATCCTCTTTAGGAGACGGTCCTGGCACTTGCTGGACTTTCTTGAGTGCCCTTAAGCCTTCTTCACAGCAATCGAACCTCTCTCCTTGAAGTTCTTCTTGATCCGATAAATGGTTGATTTAGGGGCAATCTTACATGCAGCAATGTCCTTACCTGTAAAGCCCTTTTGATGCAAAGCAATGATGACTGTACGCGTTTCCATGGAGGTAACCATGGCTAACAGAAGAAGACTGATTTCAAGCACCTTTCCATTTTAAAGCAACCAGTCCACTCTTATAATTCTATCAGCTGCCTTGTCCTCATTAACACTTTCTCCTGAGCGAACGTGAAATGATGGTAGGAGGTCATTTTATGGCAGGGCTGAAATGAGGTGGAAATGTTTTTTTTGTGATTAAGATAATTTTCATGGCAAGGAATGACTATACTATTAATTGCAATTCATCTGATCACTCTTCATATCAATCTAGAGTTAATGCAAATAGCACTATGAAAACTGAAGAAGCAAACTGTGAAAACCAAAATTTGTTTCAAAACTTTTGGCCAGGACTGCACACATAGAACACAAGCCGCACACACGCCACTGAAAGCCAGGACATTATCTTACAATGTGGTGAATCGGGCCAGAGCGTGGTGCAACATATAGCATTGTTTTTCCCGTCAAATCTGACGGAAACTGCCATACACGCAGATGAGAACAGACCTTAACTTCTCGGCAGCTACTTGGGGTGTTGGTTTACTGTAGACAGTAATGGAGTCGCACTGCTGAGCAGCTACTGTATACTGGATACTGCTCTCCCCGACAGCCAGGAGGACAGCCCAGCTGGTAGCCGGGGGGATGGTAATGAAGTTAGGGCAAGATAAGAAGTGGTTCTAGGGGATTCAGCCATCAAGAGGCGTCAGACTATATTGGTGGGTGAAGTATTAGGTCACAGGATAATGAGATCCGTGCGTTACAAACCAACATTGAAGACACATGTGCCTAAAAATGTCAATCACATTCCTGAAACTGAACATGAAAAATTGGACGGCAACCTATAGTGTATGTTCACAAATGCCAGAAGTCTAGGAAGCAAAACTGGGGGCGCTTGAGGCCTTGGTACTGGAGGAACATATCGATATAGTTGGCTTCGCAGAAACATAGCCGGGACCTTCACACAATTGGGCTGTCAATCTTCAGTGTTTTACACTCGTTCGGAAAGACAGGACAAATAGGAAAGGTGGGGGAGAATGTCTGCATGTTAAACGTCATACGAAGGGAAGTGTAAAAGAAGCAATACTGGAGGAAGATTGTCAGGAGGTGGAAACCTTGTGGGTGGAATTACAAAGGAACACAGAAATGATTATTTTTGGGTGTAATCTAGACCCCCCCCCCCCCCACGTCACTCAGGAGACGGATGGTCAGATATAGAAACAGATAGAGTGGGCTGCCCAGGCTGGCACTGCAGTGATAATGGGAGAATAGGAACCGTTCTGCTCCAACTGCAAAGGGAATAACATGTTTGTGGCAAATTGTGGAGAACCAAACAAAATGTGATGCTCAGTTAAAATCTGGTAATGTCTAACAATGCAGAGCTGGTTGGGAATGTCACGGAGTGTGGAAACTTTGGTAACAATGATCACAATATCATTTGATTATATAAACGGTAAAAAAATAAACACGGGCTAGGTGGTCAAAAACACAGGGTTTTTTTATTTTTATTTTTAAAAAAAGGCAAATTTCTGCAGGTAAAATGGTAATTGAACTTTCAAAAAAACTTCTGGCTTGTCATAGTGAGATGTCTGAAGTTTTGATGACTGGGTGTCCGAGCACGGAGACCCCCACAGATCGCTAAAACGAAGCAGGAGAAGTGCTCAGGTGAGCGCTGAGCCGCTTCGTTTCTGATCGGCTTTTCTCGGAAAGCCGAGCATTTGGTGTACGGGCTCGTATATTATACAGAAGTTGCTGTAGGTGAGGCCGGTGCTTTAAGCCTCTTGTAGCACCAGGACGTAACTGTACCTTATGGCACGAGGAGAGGAGCATGGAGCGGGCTCACTTACGTGGTGTTGATGGTTGTCATGGCAGTCTGGGGGCCTAATAAAAAGGACCCCAGGTCTGCCATCTTTGTGCTCCTATTAAGCCCTTTAATAGGAGGCTGTAAATAGCACAATACACAGCAATACGGAAGTCCTTAGGGGGATGGAAAAAATGTTTACAAAAAAAAAAGGGAGTAAGGCCGGGTTCTCGCGTAGCGTAAATGCTGCGGAATTTCCACAACTGAACTCTGTGCGGATATTCCACAGCATTTACAGTAGCAGCAAAGTGAATAAGAGAATCTCATGCCCGCGCTGCGGAAAACAAAACCGCAGAAAAGTCACGCGAAAGTGTTCTGCGGTGCGTTTCTCATGCTGCGTGTTGTGCAGAGATCCTGCGTGTTTGGCCCATAGACTTCAATAGGGAGCAGAAATTCTGCAACAGATTTATGTTGTTGCGGTTTTTACAGCGTTTGCGGAAACACGCAGGTGCACATATACTTTGCTATAACCAATGTGTAAAACGAAATCCGCAGGTAAAACACAGCATTACCGCAGCAAAATGAGCCGAAGAAACACGTTATTTGGTGGGGATTTCTGTCACACATTGACCAGCGTTTTTATTGAGATTCTGCTGCAGATTTTCTGTTTCAGAAAATCTGCAGCGTATCCGGTGTGTGGGAACATACCCTTAAAGTTTTTAGTAATACACCAAAAAAAAAAAAGACCCTCATCCTCTAAAGTGATATAAAAAAAATAAAATCAACATAATTGATGGACTTGTCCGTATAAGTCTGATCTAAAATAACGTTATTTAACCTGCAGGGTAAATGCCATATTTAAAAAAGAACGAGAAAAAAAACCCACCAGAATTGCTGGTTTTTGGGTACCTTAAATCCTTAAAAAAATTTAATAAAAAGTGATCAAAAAGTACCCAAAATGGTGCTAATAACAAACTAGGTTTTTTTCTATACAATCCTATTGTAATGTCGGGGTAGGGAGAAGACAGGTGAGCCCTAATCTACCCGCCACTCAGTCCCTGACTACTTGCACGGTCCGTCCTAGGCGACGGCGTACAACTGGGCGACGGTCCCTACGCTCAATATGTGCACGACAGACAAACAGACAAGGGTACACAGAAGCTAAGGGAAATGGGGCAGTTGCCCACGGCAACACCGTGAGCAACAAGAGTAGTGAACGAGACGAGTCAAACCAGGAGTGTACGAGGTACCAAACGCAGAGCAGGAGAATGGTCAGTCAAGCCAGGGTCATATGAAGCAGAGGTGAATAGTTATAGCAGGAACAGTAGAGCCAGGAAACCAGAGAGAATCACAGGCAAAGACAAGCAGGAAATGAAGGTATACATAGACCGAGGGCGGGAGCTAGAACTGTCTGGCCAGGCTGTGATTGGTTCTCCCACTCCTCAGCCTACCAGCCTGAGTGGTAACAGATCGAGTCACTCTATCAGACCTAGGAGCAGGAGCAGACTGATTAACCACGGGCGTCGACACAGAAGCGGTGTCTGGCAGATCCTTTACAGTACCCCCCCTTTTATGAGGGGCCACTGGACCCTTCCTAGGTGGACCTGGCTTATTGGGGAACCGAAGATGGAGCCTCCTGAGCAATACACCAGCGTGAACATCCCGGGCGGGTACCCAAGTCCTCTCCTCAGGCCTGTATCCTCTCCAATAGACCAGGTACTGGAGGGAGCCTTGGACCAACCTGCTATCCACAATCTTGGCCACCTCGAATTCTACCCCTTCAGGGGTGAGAACAGGGACCGGAGGTTTCCTCGAGGTAACCAAGGACGGGGAGCAGCGTTTCAGGAGGGAGGCATAAAACACGTTGTGTATTCGAAAAGACGGGGGTAACTCCAGCCGGAAGGAGACAGGGTTAAGGACCTCAATGACCTTGTACGGCCCTATATACCGGGGAGAAAATTTTTTAGACAGAACTTTAAGGCGCACATTTTTTGAAGACAGCCACACCAGATCCCCGACCACAAACAAAGGGTTAGCAGAACGTCTTCTATCTGCCTGAGTCTTTTGTACGCTCTGGGACGCCTCTAGGTTCTTCTGAACCTGGGCCCAGACTGTGCACAGTTCCCGATGAACGACCTCTACCTCGGGATTGTTGGAACCACCAGGTGAAACGGAGGAGAACCGTGGATTAAACCCAAAATTACAGAAAATGGGGGAGTTTCCTGACGAGTTACTGACCCGGTTATTAAGGGAAAATTTGGCGAGGGGAATGAATGAGACCCAATCATATTGACAGTCAGAGATAAAACACCTTAAATATTGTTCTAGAGATTGATTAGTCCTCTCAGTTTGGCCATTAGTTTCAGGATGGAAGGCCGAGGAGAAGGACAGATCAATCTCCAACTTCTTACAGAAGGCTCTCCAAAACAATGAAACAAATTGTACCCCTCTGTCCGAAACAATATTGACAGGTAGAGATGAGCGAACCGGGACAGCGAATCCGAACTTCACCGGGTTCGGCCGAACCCGTTTTGACCGAACCCGGTCAAAAATATTATACAAATCGGCAGCCACTTGTCTCTATCGATCACTGATAGAGAAAAGAGGCTGCTGATTAAAAATAAAATAAAAAACATTTCATATGTACCCGGTCGTTGTCTTGGTGACGAGTCCCTCTTCTTCCTCCAGTCCGACCTTCTTTTCTGACGCGGCAGCCTGTGATTGGCTACAGAGGCCTCTGCAGCCTGTGATTGGCTGCAACGGTCACATGGCCTGTAACGTCACCCAGGAATGTCGGGCCGGATGTCGAGAGGGACGCGTCACCAAGGCAACGGCCAGGAGACCGGACTGCAGGAAGCAGAAAGTTCTCGGTAAGTATGAACGTCTTTTTTTTTTGACAGGTTACTCTATATTGTGATCGGTAGTCACTGTCCAGGGCGCTGAAACAGTTACTGCCGATCAGTTAACTCTTTCAGCACCCTGGACAGTGACTATTTACTGACGTCGCTTAGCAACGCTGCCGTAATGACGGGTGCACACACGTAGTCACCCGTCATTACGGGGCCTCATGCACACGACCGTAAAAACACCCGTTATTACGGGTCGTAATTACGACCCGAAATAGCGGGCCCATAGACTTCTGTTAGCCACGGGTACCTTCCCGTTTTCTCACGGGAAGGTGCCCGTGCCGTTAAAAAGATAGAATATGTTCCATTTTTTTATTTTACGGGCCGTGCTCCTATACTTTATAATGGGAGCACGGCTCGGAAAAACGACCGGCTGCCCGTGGCCGGCCGTGCTCATCTCCTGAAATACTCTGTGCTGCCTTAATCTCTGTGGACAGGTCAGGATCCTGTTTCTTTTAAATGCTGCTGGGGAACCCGCTCGATCCACTATATAAGGCTGCGCTACAGTGCAACATTTGAAAGAAACAGGATCCTGACCTGTCCACAGAGTTTAAGGCAGCACACAGTATTTCAGGAGAGGAGCGTGCAGATTCTGTGCTGCTGAGAACTCTGTTCTTACCATTACGTAGCTCTCAGTCTGTTACCTCTCCTCCACTCCTGTCCTCAATAACACCTTCACATGATTGGCAAGTCACCACGTAATGGTAAGAGCAGAGTTCACAGCAGCACAGAGTATTTCAGGAGATGAGCGTGTGGATCTTGTGCGGGGTGGTGACTTGCCAATCATGTGAAGGTGTTATTGAGGACAGGAGTGGAGGAGAGGTAACAGACTGAGCTACGTAATGGTAAGAGCAGAGTTCACAGCAGCACAGAGTATTTCAGGAGAGGAGCGTGCAGATTCTGTGCTGCTGTGAACTCTGCTCTTCCCATTACGTAGCTCTCATTTCTCTTAGGTATCAGTGAAGGCTCCGTGATGGTACTGGTCCATCCTCCAGACATGTAGGGACATCTGTTGGGGGATAGAGAGTCACCAGAAGTCTTCTTCACTACTGGACTATCCTGGATATCGAGATGGAACATACAAGAGAATCAAAATGAACAGGAAGTTCTTAGTAAACATTTTGATCGTATAAGCCCACCTGCCTCCTCATGGCAACTTCTTTTAAGTGGGTCCCTAATCTATTAGGTGGCGCACCACATGGCAACCAGTGACACCGCAACACCCCGCCTGCAGAGGGAGCAACACAGTCCCCAGGCTAAGACACCTTATGTTGTAGCCCACAGATCAGTCCATAGTAATGCATCCAAAGGATAACTGAATGCAACCACCACCAGGTAACTCAGTCCAGGTATAGAACAGGTGAATGATAGGTTATTAAACCCTTAATGAACAGCCTATTTTCGTTTTTACCTCCCACCATTCCAAAAATCATAACTTTTGTAATGCGTGTCCACCGCGGACTGTTTAGGAAGGTGGAAGCAGCATTAGGGGGGCAGTCAAAATGCTAGGGGGCGCTATCATTGTATTAAAATAAATATCTATGCACCAGAGAAGATTTGTTACAGCATTTATATTTACAAATCAATTATGATGACGTGATCTTTTGCTTTTTCTATAATATTGTCCGTAGGATAGAAAGATAAGAGAAAGGACATATACATGAGTCCCGGATTATTTTACCTCTCCGGTAAGAAGGTAGATTATCTCCAGGGTGACGTTCAGTATCTTCTCCGTTATGTGTCCCTTATCCATCACAAAGAACAATGACGTGTAGATGGTTCCGAATGAGATCTACAAATAAAGAGATGATAACTAGATGATATAATTATGAAATGTTAAAGGGACACTCCGGCCAAAACTAACCTCTCCCATGTGCTGCATTCTGGTATTCCATGTGTCGGTCTCTCACCTGTTATTTATCTCTATATATCAGACCGGGACGGTTGCTTAGCAGCAGTGTGAATCCGGCTCGGTGACTACTTTCTCTACTTGGGTCTCCGGAGATCTATGTGTCACCCATCACAGGCTTCAGCAGTTCCTGTACCGCACTAGTTATACACGGGGGGAAACAGAAACTTCTATCATCAACTGCCACTGATACTTAGACAGGTTCCTGTCACACTGGTGTAGCAGAATATAGTGCAGCCTCCCTGTCTGTATACTTATGGTTTCTCAGCTTATTTAGAAGAATATAGAGAGAATAATAATCACAGTGTCCCCCAGCATAAAGAAATTATATGGTCTTTAGCTGGTCATGTGATTGATAGCAAAGCAGAGAGGAAGAGAAAGCTGGGGAAATCTAAGAATCAAGACGGAGGCTTCTTTTAAAGCACGGACAAGGCAGGCGTTCAAAAAGTAAGTACAGTATACATAAAAGAAGTGTAGAGTGATATATACAGTCAGGTGGGGGTGCAGACATGGAAAGTTGTGCTTCCACTGGAGCTCTTCTTTAATTTTTAGTTCTGTGTCTCTTGGCAGTAAGGAGAAAATACAGCATGTGGGAGGTGAGAGACAATACTATATGGATAAAAGTACGTGAACACCCCCCCTAATTATTGAGCTTCACGCATTGAGCTGTTTCAGCTTCACGCATTGCAAACAGGTGCATAAATCAAGCCCACAGCCATGCACTCTCCAGAGAAACATTGCTAGTAGTATGGGTCGTACTGAAGAGCTCAGTGGCTTTAAACGTGGCGCAGAACAAGAACTGTGTGTCAGGAGCTTCATGAAATGGATTTCCTTAGATCACCCTGCACAATGCCAGGAGTCAGCTGGAGAGGTGTAAAGCACGTCGTTCTCTAGAGTGATGACGTCTTGTTATCTGGTAGTCTGATGGGTGAATCTGGGCCTCTGAACGTTACCTACAGTAATACATAGTGTCTACTGGGGAAGGACCTTTCCTGTCCCCGCATGACTGCGCCCCTGTAAGCAAGGTCCATAAAGACATGGTTTGATGAGTTTGTTGTGTAGTGACTCGAGTGGCCTGCCCAAAGGACCATCCAACACCTTTGGGATGAATTATAACACGGGTTGCAAGCAAAACCTACTCATCCAATATCAGCGCTTGTCTGTGGGAATTTGTGCCCATTCAGCCAAAAAAAGCATCTGTGAGGTCACACTCCAAAATCTTGTGGCAAGCCTTCCCAGAAGAGTAGAGACTGTTAAAGCCGCAAGAGGGCAATGATCGAGAGCGAGGGTTCATATGGCAGTAAAATTTCTACCGATCGCAAAATGATGGCATAACCCAACGACAGACTTTGTGTGATGAGAATATTCCGTTACTTCTTCAGTGGAGATCCGCACAGTAACAGCCAATATCCTATGGCCTTCCTCTATCTATCAGAAGTTTAGTCCAGATGGGCCTGAACTGTCTATACGTATCTGCAGGAACATGATCAAAAGATGGTCTCTTGGTTATGGCCATGTCAACTTCCAGCAGACGGTGAGTAATGGTCATTACATTGTGATATGTACCCGGTAATGTAATAAGTGGTGAAATATGACACCCGGACCCCACACCGATCAGCTGTTCGGGCTGCCTCCGGGCACCGGATGTTATGCTGGGCATGCAGTGCTTCATACACTGTATAGCGGCCGTGCTGCAGAACTGCAGCTCCAGTCACATTCACGGCCGCTATACTGTGAGCCATCTGCTTCCGGAACGGACCCCCATCAATGATATACCGATGACCTATCCTCTGGAAAGGTCATCAGTATGAAAAACCGCCCCCTGCCCGGACAACCCCTTTAATTCTGGAGCACTGAACTCTCTTTAGCCATGGGAACCTTCCAGTATTACACTTGGAGATCTCTGACCAAAAATGGAGCCAACTCAGCGTTCTGTAAACAAGTCAACTTTATTACCAATGCTGTGGCCGGGTTGTTTCCTTCAAGAAGGACCCCCTGACGCCAATGTCCATATATGGACATTGACGTCAGGGATCTCCTCCTGGAGCGGAATCCCTGGCCAGAGTTGGCAAGGGGATTCCACTCAAGGAGTAGACACTGACGTCACTGTCCATATATGGACAGTGGCGTCAGGGGGTCCTTCTTGAGGCAATCCCCGGCCACAGCATTGGTAATGCTGCGGCCGGGGATTCCGTTTAGGGAGTAACCCCTGACGCCACTGTCCATATATGCTAGAGGGAGCTTGAGTGGCGCTATCTACAGGAGAAGGGGGGTAGCGCTATATGTATCCGGTGCTATCTACAGGGGGGCGCTGTGTGGCACAATCTACAGTGGGCGCTGTGTGGCGTTATCTACAGGGGGGTGTGGCATTATATACAGAGGGGGTGTGGCATTTTCAGACCCTAGACAACCTTTTTGGTGGACCATTGTGGTAAAAACTGATGTTAAAAACGGATGACAACTAACGACAACTGATGGTTTTGTAGTAAAAATTGTGAAAAATTCTGATGCAACTGATACATTTTTGAATCGGTTTTTGCATCAGTTGTAATCACTTGAGACAAAAAAACTGATGATGATGCAATTGATATATTCAAACAATGTAACAGTGGCCATCAGCTGTTAATCAACTGTTATGGGGGACTTTGACTGTTGCTGTTATGTGGGCACTGTGACTGTCACTGTTAGGGGAGTTGGTTGTCCCTGTTATGGAGGACTTTGACAGTTACAGTGCCCACATAACAGCAACAGTCAAAGTCCTCCATAACAGGGACAACCAACTCTCCCCCAGAACAGTGACAGCCATAGTGCTCCCATAACAGTAACAGTCACAGTGCCCACATAACAGCAACAGTCAATGTTATGGGAGCACTTTGGCTGTCACTGTTCTGGTAGAAAGGTGGTTGTCCTTGGTATGGAGGCCCTTGACTGTTGCTGTCATGTGGGCACTGTGACCGTCACTGTAAGGGTATGTGCACACGACCTATTTTCAGACGTAATGGAGGCGTTTTATGCCTCGAATTACGGCTGAAAAGACGGCTCCAATACGTCGGCAAACATCTGCCCATTGCCTGCAGTGGGTTATACGATGTTCTGTTCCCACGAGGTGTCATTTTACACGTTTTTTTACGTGGTAAAAATAGGCCGTGAAAAAGAAGTGCAGGTCACTTCTTGGGACGTTTTTGGAGCCGTTTTTGGAGCTGTTTTCAATAGAGTCAATGAAAAGCGGCTCCAAAAACGTCCCAAGAAGTGACCTGCACTTCTTTTGACGAGCCGTCATTTTACGCGCCGTATTTTGACAGCGACGCGTAAAATTACACCTTGTCTGAACAGAACATCGTAAAACCCATTGCAAGCAATGGGCAGATGTTTGTAGGCGTAATGGAGACGGTTTTTCAGGCGTAAGAGTTTTTTGCAGGCGGAATTTCTGCTTCTAAATTCCGTTTGGAAGTTTGAGGCAGATTTTCCTCTCCCTGCATACCGCGGGCATAAAACGCTGCGAAATACGCTTTCTCTGCCTCCCATTGAAGTCAATGGGAGGTCAGAGGCGTAAACGCCCGAAAATAGGGCATGTCGCTTCTTTTTCCCGCGAGGCGGTTTTACCGCTGGCGGGAAAAAGACGCCTCCGCCTCCCATTGAAATCAATGGGAGGCACTTTCGAACTGTTTTTGATGAGTTTTTTGGAGCGGTTTCCGCGTCTAAAAACTCGGAAAAAAAATTACACCTGTGAATTACGTCTGAAAATAGGTCGTGTGAACATACCCTTATGGCTACACTGGTGTTACCACGGTTACATAGGAGAGGGGGGTGTCACAGGGGCTCTGAAAAAAGATCAAATATCTGTTTTATATCTCCATAAGTGTGAGGTTTGATTCTGGAACATGTAAATGGTAATAATATAATAATGTTATGTCATAGCGCCACCTGGTGGCCATAGTACAGATTGCGTTCATCATCCGCCTGATCAGCATTTTAGTAAAAATCTCACATACAAAGAAGCTGAATATGTTTATACTACGCGCATCATGCGTCACACACTGACACGTAATAAACGGACAGGAAAGATTCTGACTGTAAATACCTGAATGATTGCCTCGCTTCACCCAGAAGTCATAAACGTCACTTCCTGTTTGTGTGTTCCAGTCATTTTTCTTCCGGGTACTCAGATGGCCTACCAAGACAGTTGCCACAGTGACCACACGAGGCCGCTGTTGCTACTGCACATCTTTTGTGCTGTCTGCATCATATAAAATTAGGTCTATAAATTCCCTGCAGTATTGCTATATTATTCATTAAAATATACAATATCGGAATAATTTGAAAGTAAAAAGTTCCCTGCGGTGACCACACGATGGCGCGCTGCTGCTCCTTGTATCACTAGGCTTCCTGCATTACATTTAATTTAGTGAGCATTTCCCAGCATTAACCACACGATGGCGCTGCTGCTCAGCGTATCACTAGGCTGCCTGCACTACATTGAATTTAGTGAGCATTTCTCAGCATTGACCACACGATGGCGCTGCTACTCAGCGTATCCCTAAGGCTGCATGAATTACATTGAATATAGTGTGCATTTCCCAGCATTGACCACAAGATGACGATGCTGCACAGTGTATCACTAGGCTGCCTGTATTACATTCAATTTAGTGAGATTTCTCAGCATTGACCACACGATGGCGCTGCTGCTTAGCGTATGACTAAGGCTGTCTGAATTACATTGAATTTAGTGAGCTTTTCCCAGCATTGACCCCACGATGGCGCTGCTGCAGAGCGCATCACCAGGCTACCTACATTACAATGAATTTAGTGATCATTTCCCAGCATTGACCACACGATGGCGCTATTGCGACGTATAGCCAATGCAGCCTTCCATAAGTAATAAGGTCGTAAAATATAGTCAGTAGTTTCCCAGCGATGACCACATAATGGCGCTATTACTTCATCCATGAAAGTAAACAGTTCCCCGCGGTGACCACACCGTGGCACTCGACATTATATTTTGTATGTTTTTTCCTGCAGCGCATCATCTATAGAGGCTGTTCCACTTGCATTATATAACTAGACGAGACACTAAAGTCTGCTCAGGGGCGTAACTAGGAAAGACTGGGCCCGATAGCAAACTCTTGGCCGCCCCCCCCCTCGGGTGCCACAAGCAGCCCCCCCTTATAAATAGTGCCCCCTGTAGAACGTGCCATACAGCCCCCCTGTAGACAGTGCTATATAGCCCCTCCTATAGACAGTGTCACCCCATTTGTAGATAGCACCCCCACCTTCCCCTTGTAGAATGCCATAAACCCCCCACTGTACATAGTGCCACACAGCCCCCCTTAGTAGAAAGTGCAGCACACCACCCCCCTTAGTAGATAGTGCCAAACACAGACACCTGTAGATAGAGCCACATCCCTCCCCTTGTAAATAGTGCCACACAGCCCCCCTTGTGTATAGTGCCACACAGCCCCCTTTGTGTATAGTGCCACACAGCCCCCTTTGTGTATAGTGCCACACAGCTCTCCCCCTTGTGTATAGTGCCACACAGCTCTCCCCCTTGTGTATAGTGCCACACAGCCCCCTTTGTGTATAGTGCCACACAGCTCTCCCCCTTGTGTATAGTGCCACACAGCTCTCCCCCTTGTGTATAGTGCCACACAGCCCCCTTTGTGTATAGTGCCACACAGCTCCCCCTTGTGTATAGTGCCACACAGCTCTCCCCCTTGTGTATAGTGCCACACAGCCCCCTTTGTGTATAGTGCCACACAGCTCTCCCCCTTGTGTATAGTGCCACACAGCTCTCCCCCTTGTGTATAGTGCCAGAAGGCAATGGCACATCCGAGAAAGTTGTATCAGCCAGGGAGATGTCACTCAAACATGGAAAGGTGGGTTTGGAGGCAGGACTATGTGACTCGTGAGGATATCGGCACCGCCCCATGACCCTCTAATGAGTAATTAGCATATAGTGTGCGTCGTTTTAAAAGTGGATTTTAAAGGAACAGTGTCATCACAAATAATTTTTTTATATGTTAAAGATGTTAGTGCTTTATTAAAAACGTTTATATTCATTTGTGTGTTTGTGTTTTACTTTTTCTTATTTTTACACTTTTTCTTCCCTATGGGGGCTGCCATTTTTTGATTAACGACACATACAGACATGGAATACGGCAGCCACAGTCCCATAGGGACTGCGAACAGCTCCCGTCCCATTGACTGCAGTGTACGGCGTCTGTGTGGGAACTGCGCATGCGCCGCTCCCACACAGTCCTATTCGAAATTGGCGCCGTCCGGCGCCATTTTCCTGTGGACCGGAAGTCGCGGCCGGACAGTAATATTACTACTTCCGGTCGCGGCTTCCGGATTTGTGCACTTGCACCAGCGGCAGCAAACGGAGCGGACGGGCCGGAGGGAGCCGCGGTGGCAGGAGCAGGTAAGAGATTTCAATGTATGTTCGTGTTTGTGTGTGTTTACTACTGTATGTAAACCTACTACACTGTGGGTTAGCTCAAAAAATGGCGACACACAGTGTAGGAGGTTACACCGTTCAAACCCCTCGTTTATCCCGGCACTAGCCAGGATAAAGGAGGGGGGGTTGCTGAGAGCTCACTAGAGCGAGGGCTTTTAACCCAATGTTGCAATGCTGCAATTTTGGGAACAGCTCCATCTAGTGACCAAAAATGGGTAGTATTATAAATTAGAAATAATTTATAATATTTCCTGGCTCGTGCAAAAAAAAAAAAAAAAAAAATTTGAACAATGTTTAATCACCCACACACTAAATGTTTAATTTTTAAAAAAAAAACATGTTTTTCTGGCAACACATTCCCTTTAAGGATTTTGCTGCATCTGAAAAAAACATACAGCGGAATACGGTCAGATCATGTATTACCGCATGGTGACGGTTCAAGGGGTTAAAACTACCAGACAGGTTCCCATGAAATATACAATGAATTGAGAAAAGAAAAACCAGAGACTGCTCGTCCAATAACCAGGCAATTATACCCAGCACTCCACTATATACACCCAGCACTCCACTATATACACCCAGCACTCCACTATATACACCCAGCACTCCACTATATACACCCAGCACTCCACTATATACACCCAGCACTCCACCATATACACCCAGCACTCCACCATATACACCCAGCACTCCACCATATACACCCAGCACTCCACCATATACACCCAGCACTCCACCATATACACCCAGCACTCCACCATATACACCCAGCACTCCACCATATACACCCAACACTCCACCATATACACCCAGCACTCCACTATATACACCCAGCACTCCACTATATACACCCAGCACTCCACTATATACACCCAGCAATAAACTATATACACCCAGCAATATACTATATACACCCAGCACTCCACTATATACACCCAGCACTCCACTATATACACCCAGCACTCCACTATATACACCCAGCACTCCACTATATACACCCAGCACTCCACTATATACACCCAGCACTCCACTATATACACCCAGCACTCCACTATATACACCCAGCACTCCACCATATACACCCAGCACTCCACCATATACACCCAGCACTCCACCATATACACCCAGCGCTCCACCATATACACCCAGCGCTCCACCATATACACCCAGCGCTCCACCATATACACCCAGCGCTCCACCATATACACCCAGCGCTCCACTATATACACCCAGCACTCCACTATAAACACCCAGCAATACACTATATACACCCAGCAATAAACTATATACACCCAGCAATACACTATATACACCCAGCTCTCCACTATATACACCCAACAATCCACTATATACACCCAGCACTCCACTATATACACCCAGCACTCCACCATATACACCCAGCAATACACTATATACACCCAGCACTCCACTATATACACCCAGCACTCCACTATATACACCCAGCACTCCACCATATACACCCAGCGCTCCACCATATACACCCAGCGCTCCACCATATACACCCAGCGCTCCACCATATACACCCAGCGCTCCACCATATACACCCAGCGCTCCACTATATACACCCAGCACTCCACTATAAACACCCAGCAATACACTATATACACCCAGCAATAAACTATATACACCCAGCAATACACTATATACACCCAGCTCTCCACTATATACACCCAACAATCCACTATATACACCCAGCACTCCACTATATACACCCAGCACTCCACCATATACACCCAGCAATACACTATATACACCCAGCACTCCACTATATACACCCAGCACTCCACTATATACACCCAGCACTCCACTATATACACCCAGCACTCCACTATATACATCCAGCACTCCACTATATACACCCAGCACTCCACTATATACACCCAGCACTCCACTATATACACCCAGCACTCCACTATATACACCCAGCACTCCACTATATACACCCAGCACTCCACTATATACACCCAGCACTCCACTATATACACCCAGCACTCCACTATATACACCCAGCACTCCACTATATACACCCAGCACTCCACTATATACACCCAGCACTCCACTATATACACCCAGCACTCCACTATATACACCCAGCACTCCACTATATACACCCAGCAATATACCATATACACCCAGCTCTCAACTATATACACCCAGCAATACACTATATACACCAAGCAATATACCATATACACCCAGCACTCCACTATATACACCTATCAATATACCATATATACCCAGCGCTCCACTATATACACCCAGCAATATACCATATACACCCAGCACTCCACTATATACACCCAGCACTCCACTATATACACCCAGCAATATACCATATACACCCAGCACTCAACTATATACACCCATCAATATACCATATACACCCAGCACTCCACTATATACACCCAGCAATACACCATATACACCCAGCTCTCCACTATATACACCCAGCTCTCCACTATATACACCCAGCACTCCACTATATACACCCATCAATATACCATATACACCCAGCACTCCACTATATACACCCAGCAATACACCATATACACCCAGCTCTCCACTATATACACCCAGCTCTCCACTATATACACCCAGCTCTCCACTATATACACCCAGCACTCCACTATATACACCCAGCTCTCCACTATATACACCCAGCACTCCACTATATACACCCAGCACTCCACTATATACACCCAGCAATATACCATATACACCCAGCACTCCACTATATACAACCAGCGCTCCACTATATACACCCAGCAATACACCATATACACCCAGCTCTCCACCATATACACCCAGCTCTCCACTATATACACCCAGCTCTCCACTATATACACCTATCACTCCACTATATACATCCAGAAATATACCATATACAACCAGCACTCCACTATATACACCCGGCAATATACTATATACACCCAGCACTCCACTATATACACCCAGCTCTCCACTATATACACCCATCACTCCACTATATACCCCCAGCACTCCACTATATACCCCCAGCACTCCACTATATACCCCCAGCACTCCACCATATACACCCAGCACTCCACTATATACCCAGCGCTCCACTATATACACCCAGCTCTCCACTATATACCCAGAGCTCCACTATATACCCCCAGCAATTATGTCCCTATTCCTTCATATTACCGGCTTTATGTCCCTGTTCCTTCATATTACCGGCTTTATGCCCCTGTTCCCTCATATTACCGGCATTATGTCCCTGTCCTCTCATATTACCGGCATAATGTCCCTGTTCCCTCATATTACTGGCATTATGTCCCTGTCCTCTCATATTACTGTCATTATGTCCCTGTTCTCTCATATTACCGGCATAATGTCCCTGTTGCCTCATATTACCGGCATAATGTCCCTGTTCCCTCATATTACCAGCATAATGTCCCTGTTCCGTCATATTACTGGCATTATGTCCCTGTTCCCTCATATTACCGGCATAATGTCCCTGTTCCCTCATATTACCGGCATAATGTCCCTGTTCCCTCATATTACCGGCATAATGTCCCTGTTCCCTCATATTACCGGCATAATGTCCCTGTTCCTTCATATTACCGGCATAATGTCCCTGTTCACTCATAATCCCGGAATTATGTCCCGTGTAGGAGGGCACGTTGTCACGTTTGGTGCTCGCTAATTTAAACTGTGGAGTTTAAGGAATCTCCCTCTTCCTCACCTTTAACCCCAGCAAGGAGGTATTGATTTTCCCGTTCGGATTCCTAGGTTGCAGTCCCGAGAGTAATGACAAATTGGCAGCGGAGCGTTGCATAGGGATGTTAGTGGTAAGATCAGAGGCGCAGTCCGGAACAGAGCTAAGGGTCATCACTAAGAGAGCAATAAGGATATGACAAGACGAGGACGTAGTCACAGTACAGACCAGGGTTTAAAACCCGGAGTAGTGAAAGCCCGGAGTAGTGAAAGCCCGGAGTAGTGAAAGCCCGAAGTAGTGAAAGCCCGAAGTAGTGAAAGCCCGGAGTAGTGAAAAGCCGGAGTAGTGACAACCCCGGAGTAGTGAAAGCCCGGAGTAGTGAAAGCCCTGAGTAGTGACAACCCGGAGTAGTGAAAGCCCGGAGTAGTGAAAGCCCGGAGTAGTGAAAGCCCGGAGTAGTGAAAGCCCGGAGTAGTGAAAACCCGGAGTAGTGAAAACCCGGAGTAGTGAAAACCCGGAGTAGTGAAAACCCGGAGTAGTGAAAGTCCGGAGTAGTGACAGCCCGGAGTAGTGAAAGCCCGGAGTAGTGAAAGCCCGGAGTAGTGAAAGCCCGGAGTAGTGAAAGCCCGGAGTAGTGAAAGCCCGGAGTAGTGAAAGCCCGGAGTAGTGAAAGCCCGGAGTAGTGAAAGCCCGGAGTAGTGAAAGCCCGGAGTAGTGACAGCCCGGAGTAGTGACAGCCCGGAGTAGTGAAAGCCCGGAGTAGTGACAGCCCGGAGTAGTGAAAGCCCGGAGTAGTGACAGCCCGGAGTAGTGAAAGCCCGGAGTAGTGAAAGCCCGGAGTAGTGAAAGCCCGGAGTAGTGAAAGCCCGGAGTAGTGAAAACCCGGAGTAGTGAAAGCCCGGAGTAGTGAAAGCCCGGAGTAGTGAAAACCCGGAGTAGTGAAAGCCCGGAGTAGTGACAGCCCGGAGTAGTGAAAGCCCGGAGTAGTGAAAGCCCGGAGTAGTGACAGCCCGGAGTAGTGAAAGCCCGGAGTAGTGAAAGCCCGGAGTAGTGAAAACCCGGAGTAGTGAAAGCCCGGAGTAGTGAAAGCCCGGAGTAGTGAAAGCCCGGAGTAGTGACAGCCCGGAGTAGTGACAGCCCGGAGTAGTGACAGCCCGGAGTAGTGAAAGCCCGGAGTAGTGAAAGCCCGGAGTAGTGAAAGCCCGGAGTAGTGAAAGCCCGGAGTAGTGAAAGCCCGGAGTAGAGCTACATGTAGCAGACAAGAAATCAAAAGGAGCGAGAGAGGGGCAGAATACAGAAACAAGCTGATGATTGAAGTCCAGAACAACCAGTGAAACACAAGGAAGTGCCTTCATTTGCAGGTAAGGGATGGCAGGTTGGATCCCTCTTTAAATGGGCCGCTGGGCTTGTTTCAATGGCAACTTAATGTGTCTGGAAGCATGGAACTGTGGCCCCTAGCAGGAAGACATTGCTAGTGTGAGTTGGGTTGCTTGGCAACCTGCTGTAACTACAAATAGAAATCCAACACGAATCGGGACACATGAGTAACAGTCCCGACCCTCTGAGGTCCCCTCTAGGAAAGAGTTCTGGGAGACCTGACAGGATGCTTTGAGTAAGTTGTGGAGCCTGAACTTTCTTCAGATTCCAAGTTTTCTGATGAAATAAAGTAAGTTGTGGGTCAGAGCTAGCCGCGCTGTGTGATGGTCGCCTGATTCCAGAGCTCTTCACCAACATGCCGCAATCCTCCAGCTAAACGGGTAAAACCCGGCCACGAAGGGTGGAATCGGGGACAAACGGAGAACTACTGGGCCGCACAAAACCCAACCTAAAAATGGATACGTTCCTCAGAAGGGAAAACATTTTTTCTCACCGGACGAATCCCATTCTCCATCAGCAGACGACTCCGAGTGTACAGGAGCTGTCATTTCCAGACACAGTCCTGTCACATGTCAATCTCTAGAGCATTCTTTCATAGTATGACATGAAGCAGATAGACCAGAGGGTGATGGGACTGGAGGACATAATGCCGGTAATAAGAAGGAACAGGGACATAATGATTGTAAGATGAAGGAACAGGGACATAATGATTGTAAGATGAAGGAACAGGGACATAATGCCGGTAATATGAAGGAACAGGGACATAATGATTGTAAGATGAAGGAACAGGGACATAATGCCGGTAATATGAAGGAATAGGGACATAATGCCTGTAATAAGAAGGAACAGGGACATAATGATTGTAAGATGAAGGAACAGGGACATAATGCCGGTAATATGAAGGAACAGGGACATAATGCCTGTAATAAGAAGGAACAGGGACATAATGATTGTAAGATGAAGGAACAGGGACATAATGCCGGTAATATGAAGGAACAGGGACATAATGATTGTAAGATGAAGAAACAGGGAAATAATGCCTGTAAGATGCAGGAGCAGGGACATAATGCCGGTAATAAGAAGGAACAGGGACATAATGCCTGTAAGATGAAGGAACAGGGACATAATGCCGGTAATAAGAAGGAACAGGGACATAATGCCTGTAAGATGAAGGAACAGGGACATAATGCCGGTAATAAGAAGGAACAGGGACATAATGCCGGTAATAAGAAGGAACAGGGACATAATGTCGGTAATATGAAGGAACAGGGACATAATGCCTGTAATAAGAAGGAACAGGGACATAATGATTGTAATATAAAGGAACAGGGACATAATGCCTGCAAGATGAAGGAACAGGGACATAATCCCAGTAATATGAAGGAATAGGGACGTAATGCCGGTAAGATGAGGGAGCAGGGACATAATGCCGGTAATAAGAAGGAACAAGGACATAATGCCTGTAAGATGAAGGAACAGGGACATAATGCCGGTAATAAGAAGGAACAGGGACATAATGCCTGTAATAAGAAGGAACAGGGACATAATGCCTGTAATAAGAAGGAACAGGGACATAATGCCTGTAAGATGAAGGAACAGGGACATAATGCCGGTAATATGAAGGAATAGGTACAAAATGCCTGTAATATAAAGGAACAGGGACATAATGCCTGTAAGATGAAGGAACAGGGACAAAATGCCGGTAATATGAAGGAATAGGGACACAATGCCGGTAATAAGAAGGAACAGGGAAATAATGCCTGTAATAAGAAGGAACAGGGACATAATGCCTGTAATAAGAAGGAACAGGGACATAATGCCTGTAATATGAAGGAACAGGGACATAATGCCTGTAATAAGAAGGAATAGGGACATAATGCCTGTAAGATGAAGGAATAGGGACATCATGCCTGTAAGATGAAGGAACAGGGACATAATGCCTGTAAGATGAAGGAATAGGGACATAATGCCGGTAATATGAAGGAACAGGGACATAATGCCTGTAATAAGAAGGAACAGGGACATAATGCCGGTAATATGAAGGAACAGGGAAATAATGCCTGTAATATGAAGGAACAGGGACATAATGGCTGTAAGATGAATGAACTGGGACATAATGCCGGTAATATGAAGGAATAGAGACATAATGCCGGTAATATGAAGGAACAGGGACATAATGCCGGTAATGTGAGGGAACAGGGACATAATGCCTGTAATAAGAAGGAACAGGGACATAATGCCTGTAATAAGAAGGAACAGGGACATAATGCCTGTAAGATGAAGGAACAGGGACATAATGCATGTAAGATGAAGGAACAGGGACATAATGCCTGTAATAAGAAGGAACAGTTACAAAATGCCTGTAATAAGAAGGAACAGGGACATAATGCCTGTAAGATGAAGGAACAGGGACATAATGCCGGTAATATGAAGGAACTGGGAAATAATGCCGGTAATATGAAGGAACAGGGACATAATGGCTGTAAGATGAATGAACAGGGACATAATGCTGGTAATATGAAGGAATAGGGACATAATGCCTGTAAGATGAAGGAACAGGGACATAATGCCGGTAAGATGAAGGAACAGGGACATAATGCCGGTAATAAGAAGGAACAGGTACAAAATGCCTGTAAGATGAGGGAACAGGGACATAATGCCGGTAATATGAACGAACAGGGACAAAATTCCTGTAAGATGAAGGAACAGGGACATGATGCCGGTAATATGAAGGAACAGGGACATAATGCCTGTAAGATGAAGGAACAGGGACATAATGCCAGTAATATGAAGGAACAGGGACATAATGCCTGTAATAAGAAGGAACAGGGACATAATGCCTGTAATAAGAAGGAACAGGGACATAATGCCTGTAAGATGAAGGAACAGGGACATAATGCCGGTAATATGAAGGAATAGGTACAAAATGCCTGTAATATAAAGGAACAGGGACATAATGCCTGTAAGATGAAGGAACAGGGACAAAATGCCGGTAATATGAAGGAATAGGGACACAATGCCGGTAATAAGAAGGAACAGGGAAATAATGCCTGTAATAAGAAGGAACAGGGACATAATGCCTGTAATAAGAAGGAACAGGGACATAATGCCTGTAATACGAAGGAACAGGGACATAATGCCTGTAATAAGAAGGAATAGGGACATAATGCCTGTAAGATGAAGGAATAGGGACATAATGCCTGTAAGATGAAGGAACAGGGACATAATGCCTGTAATATGAAGGAACAGGGACATAATGCCTGTAAGATGAAGGAATAGGGACACAATGCCGGTAATATGAAGGAACAGGGACGTAATGCCGGTAATATGAAGGAATAGGGACATAATGCCTGTAAGATGAGGGAGCAGGGACATAATGCCTGTAAGATGAAGGAACAGGGACATAATGCCTGTAAGATGAAGGAATAGGGACATAATGACGGTAATATGAAGGAACAGGGACATAATGCCGGTAATATGAAGGAACAGGGACATAATGCCTGTAATAAGAAGGAACAGGGACATAATGCCGGTAATATGAAGGAACAGGGAAATAATGCCTGTAATATGAAGGAACAGGGACATAATGGCTGTAAGATGAATGAACAGGGACATAATGCCGGTAATATGAAGGAATAGAGACATAATGCCGGTAATATGAAGGAACAGGGACATAATGCCGGTAATGTGAGGGAACAGGGACATAATGCCTGTAATAAGAAGGAACAGGGACATAATGCCTGTAATAAGAAGGAACAGGGACATAATGCCTGTAAGATGAAGGAACAGCGACATAATGCATGTAAGATGAAGGAACAGGGACATAATGCCTGTAATAAGAAGGAACAGTTACAAAATGCCTGTAATAAGAAGGAACAGGGACATAATGCCTGTAAGATGAAGGAACAGGGACATAATGCCGGTAATATGAAGGAACAGGGACATAATGCCGGTAATATGAAGGAACAGGGACATAATGCCTGTTATAAGAAGGAACAGGGACATAATGCCGGTAATATGAAGGAACAGGGAAATAATGCCGGTAATATGAAGGAACAGGGACATAATGGCTGTAAGATGAATGAACAGGGACATAATGCTGGTAATATGAAGGAATAGGGACATAATGCCTGTAAGATGAAGGAACAGGGACATAATGCCGGTAAGATGAAGGAACAGGGACATAATGCCGGTAATAAGAAGGAACAGGTACAAAATGCCTGCAAGATGAGGGAACAGGGACATAATGCCGGTAATATGTACGAACAGGGACAAAATTCCTGTAAGATGAAGGAACAGGGACATGATGCTGGTAATATGAAGGAATAGGGACATAATGCCTGTAAGATGAAGGAACAGGGACATAATGCCGGTAATAAGAAGGAACAGGTACAAAATGCCTATAAGATGAGGGAAGAGGGACATAATGACGGTAATATGAACGAACAGGGACAAAATTCTTGTAAGATGAAGGAACAGGGACATAATGCCAGTAATATGAAGGAATAGGGACATAATGCCGGTAATATGAAGGAACAGGGACATAATGGCTGTATGATGAGGAAACAGGGTCATAATGCCTGTAATATGAAGGAACAGGGACATAATGCCTGTAATAAGAAGGAACAGGGACAAAATGTCGGTAATATGAAGGAATAGGGACATAAAGCCTGTAATAAGAAGGAACAGGTACAAAATGCCTGTAATATTAAGGAACAGGGACATAATGCCTGTAAGATGAAGGAGCAGGGACATAATGCCGGTAATATGAAGGAATAGGGACGTAATGCCGGTAAGATGAGGGAGCAAGGACATAATGCCGGAAATATGAAGGAACAGGGACATAATGCCTGTAAGATGAGGGAACAGGGACATAATGCCGGTAATATGAAGGAACAGGGACATAATGCCGGTAATATGAAGGAACAAGGACATAATGCCAGTAATAAGAAGGAACAGGTACAAAATGCCTGTAATATGAAGGAACAGGGACATAATGCCTGCAAGATGAAGGAACAGGGACATAATCCCAGTAATATGAAGGAATAGGGACGTAATGCCGGTAAGATGAGGGAGCAGGGACATAATGCCGGTAATATGAAGGAACAGGGACATAATGCCTGTAAGATGAAGGAACAGGGACATAATGCCGGTAATATGAAGGAATAGGGACGTAATGCCGGTAAGGTGAGGGAACAGGGACATAATGCCTGTAATAAGAAGGAACAGGGACAAAATGCCGGTAATATGAAGGAATAGGGACATAAAGCCTGTAATAAGAAGGAACAGGTACAAAATGCCTGTAATATAAAGGAACAGGGACATAATGCCTGTAAGATGAAGGAACAGGGACAAAATGCCGGTAATATGAAGGAATAGGGACAAAATGCCGGTAATAAGAAGGAACAGGGAAATAATGCCTGTAATAAGAAGGAACAGGGACATAATGCCTGTAATAAGAAGGAACAGGGACATAATGCCTGTAATATGAAGGAACAGGGACATAATGCCTGTAATAAGAAGGAATAGGGACATAATGCCTGTAAGATCAAGGAATAGGGACATAATGCCTGTAAGATGAAGGAACAGGGACATAATGCCTGTAAGATGAAGGAATAGGGACATAATGCCGGTAATATGAAGGAACAGGGACATAATGCCTGTAATATGAAGGAACAGGGACATAATGCCTGGAATAAGAAGGAACAGGGACATAATGCCGGTAATATGAAGGAACAGGGAAATAATGCCTGTAATATGAAGGAACAGGGACATAATGGCTGTAAGATGAAGGAACAGGGACATAATGCCGGTAATGTGAGGGAACAGGGACATAATGCCTGTAATAAGAAGGAACAGGGACATAATGCCTGTAATATGAAGGAATAGGGACATAATGCCTGTAAGATGAAGGAACTGGGACATAATGCCTGTAAGATGAAGGAATAGGGACATAATGCCGGTAATATGAAGGAACAGGGACATAATGCCTGTAATAAGAAGGAACAGGGACAAAATGCCGGTAATATGAAGGAATAGGGACATAAAGCCTGTAATAAGAAGGAACAGGTACAAAATGCCTGTAATATAAAGGCACAGGGACATAATGCCTGTAAGATGAAGGAACAGGGACAAAATGCCGGTAATATGAAGGAATAGGGACACAATGCCGGTAATAAGAAGGAACAGGGAAATAATGCCTGTAATAAGAAGGAACAGGGACATAATGCCTGTAATAAGAAGGAACAGGGACATAATGCCTGTAATATGAAGGAACAGGGACATAATGCCTGTAATAAGAAGGAACAGGGACAAAATGTCGGTAATATGAAGGAATAGGGACATAAAGCCTGTAATAAGAAGGAACAGGTACAAAATGCCTGTAATATTAAGGAACAGGGACATAATGCCTGTAAGATGAAGGAGCAGGGACATAATGCCGGTAATATGAAGGAATAGGGACGTAATGCCGGTAAGATGAGGGAGCAAGGACATAATGCCGGAAATATGAAGGAACAGGGACATAATGCCGGTAATATGAAGGAACAAGGACATAATGCCAGTAATAAGAAGGAACAGGTACAAAATGCCTGTAATATGAAGGAACAGGGACATAATGCCTGCAAGATGAAGGAACAGGGACATAATCCCAGTAATATGAAGGAATAGGGACGTAATGCCGGTAAGATGAGGGAGCAGGGACATAATGCCGGTAATATGAAGGAACAGGGACATAATGCCTGTAAGATGAAGGAACAGGGACATAATGCAGGTAATATGAAGGAATAGGGACGTAATGCCGGTAAGGTGAGGGAACAGGGACATAATGCCTGTAATAAGAAGGAACAGGGACAAAATGCCGGTAATATGAAGGAATAGGGACATAAAGCCTGTAATAAGAAGGAACAGGTACAAAATGCCTGTAATATAAAGGAACAGGGACATAATGCCTGTAAGATGAAGGAACAGGGACAAAATGCCGGTAATATGAAGGAATAGGGACAAAATGCCGGTAATAAGAAGGAACAGGGAAATAATGCCTGTAATAAGAAGGAACAGGGACATAATGCCTGTAATAAGAAGGAACAGGGACATAATGCCTGTAATATGAAGGAACAGGGACATAATGCCTGTAATAAGAAGGAATAGGGACATAATGCCTGTAAGATCAAGGAATAGGGACATAATGCCTGTAAGATGAAGGAACAGGGACATAATGCCTGTAAGATGAAGGAATAGGGACATAATGCCGGTAATATGAAGGAACAGGGACATAATGCCTGTAATATGAAGGAACAGGGACATAATGCCTGTAATAAGAAGGAACAGGGACATAATGCCGGTAATATGAAGGAACAGGGAAATAATGCCTGTAATATGAAGGAACAGGGACATAATGGCTGTAAGATGAATGAACAGGGACATAATGCAGGTAATATGAAGGAATAGAGACATAATGCCGGTAATATGAAGGAACAGGGACATAATGCCGGTAATGTGAGGGAACAGGGACATAATGCCTGTAATAAGAAGGAACAGGGACATAATGCCTGTAATATGAAGGAATAGGGACATAATGCCTGTAAGATGAAGGAACTGGGACATAATGCCTGTAAGATGAAGGAATAGGGACATAATGCCGGTAATATGAAGGAACAGGGACATAATGCCTGTAATAAGAAGGAACAGGGACAAAATGCCGGTAATATGAAGGA
The DNA here is from genome assembly GCF_050947455.1 of Rhinoderma darwinii. NCBI lineage: Eukaryota > Metazoa > Chordata > Amphibia > Anura > Rhinodermatidae > Rhinoderma > Rhinoderma darwinii. The sequence goes on along the minus strand of NC_134697.1, from coordinate 92,540,148 downwards.
ATAGGGACATAAAGCCTGTAATAAGAAGGAACAGGTACAAAATGCCTGTAATATAAAGGCACAGGGACATAATGCCTGTAAGATGAAGGAACAGGGACAAAATGCCGGTAATATGAAGGAATAGGGACACAATGCCGGTAATAAGAAGGAACAGGGAAATAATGCCTGTAATAAGAAGGAACAGGGACATAATGCCTGTAATAAGAAGGAACAGGGACATAATGCCTGTAATATGAAGGAACAGGGACATAATGCCTGTAATAAGAAGGAACAGGGACAAAATGTCGGTAATATGAAGGAATAGGGACATAAAGCCTGTAATAAGAAGGAACAGGTACAAAATGCCTGTAATATTAAGGAACAGGGACATAATGCCTGTAAGATGAAGGAGCAGGGACATAATGCCGGTAATATGAAGGAATAGGGACGTAATGCCGGTAAGATGAGGGAGCAAGGACATAATGCCGGAAATATGAAGGAACAGGGACATAATGCCTGTAAGATGAGGGAACAGGGACATAATGCCGGTAATATGAAGGAACAGGGACATAATGCCGGTAATATGAAGGAACAAGGACATAATGCCAGTAATAAGAAGGAACAGGTACAAAATGGCTGTAATATGAAGGAACAGGGACATAATGCCTGCAAGATGAAGGAACAGGGACATAATCCCAGTAATATGAAGGAATAGGGACGTAATGCCGGTAAGATGAGGGAGCAGGGACATAATGCCGGTAATATGAAGGAACAGGGACATAATGCCTGTAAGATGAAGGAACAGGGACATAATGCCGGTAATATGAAGGAATAGGGACGTAATGCCGGTAAGGTGAGGGAACAGGGACATAATGCCTGTAATAAGAAGGAACAGGGACAAAATGCCGGTAATATGAAGGAATAGGGACATAAAGCCTGTAATAAGAAGGAACAGGTACAAAATGCCTGTAATATAAAGGAACAGGGACATAATGCCTGTAAGATGAAGGAACAGGGACAAAATGCCGGTAATATGAAGGAATAGGGACAAAATGCCGGTAATAAGAAGGAACAGGGAAATAATGCCTGTAATAAGAAGGAACAGGGACATAATGCCTGTAATAAGAAGGAACAGGGACATAATGCCTGTAATATGAAGGAACAGGGACATAATGCCTGTAATAAGAAGGAATAGGGACATAATGCCTGTAAGATCAAGGAATAGGGACATAATGCCTGTAAGATGAAGGAACAGGGACATAATGCCTGTAAGATGAAGGAATAGGGACATAATGCCGGTAATATGAAGGAACAGGGACATAATGCCTGTAATATGAAGGAACAGGGACATAATGCCTGTAATAAGAAGGAACAGGGACATAATGCCGGTAATATGAAGGAACAGGGAAATAATGCCTGTAATATGAAGGAACAGGGACATAATGGCTGTAAGATGAATGAACAGGGACATAATGCAGGTAATATGAAGGAATAGAGACATAATGCCGGTAATATGAAGGAACAGGGACATAATGCCGGTAATGTGAGGGAACAGGGACATAATGCCTGTAATAAGAAGGAACAGGGACATAATGCCTGTAATATGAAGGAATAGGGACATAATGCCTGTAAGATGAAGGAACTGGGACATAATGCCTGTAAGATGAAGGAATAGGGACATAATGCCAGTAATATGAAGGAACAGGGACATAATGACTGTAATATAAAGGCACAGGGACATAATGCCTGTAAGATGAAGGAACAGGGACAAAATGCCGGTAATATGAAGGAATAGGGACACAATGCCGGTAATAAGAAGGAACAGGGAAATTATGCCTGTAATAAGAAGGAACAGGGACATAATGCCTGTAATAAGAAGGAACAGGGACATAATGCCTGTAATATGAAGGAACAGGGACATAATGCCTGTAATAAGAAGGAATAGGGACATAATGGCTGTAAGATGAAGGAATAGGGACATAATGCCTGTAAGATGAAGGAACAGGGACATAATGCCTGTAAGATGAAGGAATAGGGACATAATGCCGATAATATGAAGGAACAGGGACATAATGCCGGTAATATGAAGGAACAGGGACATAATGTCTGTAATAAGAAGGAACAGGGACATAATGCCGGTAATATGAAGGAACAGGGAAATAATGCCTGTAATATGAAGGAACAGGGACATAATGCCGGTAATATGAAGGAACAGGGACATAATGCCTGTTATAAGAAGGAACAGGGACATAATGCCGGTAATATGAAGGAACAGGGAAATAATGCCGGTAATATGAAGGAACAGGGACATAATGCCTGTAAGATGAAGGAACAGGGACATAATGCCGGTAATATGAAGGAACAGGGACATAATGCCGGTAATATGAAGGAACAGGGACATAATGCCTGTAATAAGAAGGAACAGGGACATAATGCCGGTAATATGAAGGAACAGGGAAATAATGCCTGTAATATGAAGGAACAGGGACATAATGGCTGTAAGATGAATGAACAGGGACATAATGCCGGTAATATGAAGGAATAGAGACATAATGCCGGTAATATGAAGGAACAGGGACATAATGCCGGTAATGTGAGGGAACAGGGACATAATGCCTGTAATAAGAAGGAACAGGGACATAATGCCTGTAATAAGAAGGAACAGGGACATAATGCCTGTAAGATGAAGGAACAGGGACATAATGCATGAAAGATGAAGGAACAGGGACATAATCCCAGTTACAGGGACATAATGCCTGTAATAAGAAGGAACAGGGACATAATGCCTGTAATAAGAAGGAACAGGGACATAATGCCGGTAATATGAAGGAACAGGGAAATAATGCCTGTATTAAGAAGGAACAGGGACATAATGCCTGTAAGATGAAGGAACAGGGACATAATGCCGGTAAGATGAAGGAACAGGGACATAATGCCGGTAATAAGAAGGAACAGGTACAAAATGCCTGTAAGATGAGGGAACAGGGACATAATGCCGGTAATATGAACGAACAGGGACAAAATTCCTGTAAGATGAAGGAACAGGGACATGATGCTGGTAATATGAAGGAATAGGGACATAATGCCTGTAAGATGAAGGAACAGGGACATAATGCCGGTAATATGAAGGAACAGGGACATAATGCCTGTAAGATGAAGGAACAGGGACATAATGCCTGTAATTTGAAGGAACAGGGACATAATGGCTGTATGATGAGGAAACAGGGTCATAATGCCTGTAATATGAAGGAACAGGGACATAATGCCTGTAATAAGAAGGAACAGGGACAAAATGCCGGTAATATGAAGGAATAGGGACATAAAGCCTGTAATAAGAAGGAACAGGTACAAAATGCCTGTAATATTAAGGAACAGGGACATAATGCCTGTAAGATGAAGGAGCAGGGACATAATGCCGGTAATATGAAGGAATAGGGACGTAATGCCGGTAAGATGAGGGAGCAAGGACATAATGCCGGAAATATGAAGGAACAGGGACATAATGCCTGTAAGATGAGGGAACAGGGACATAATGCCGGTAATATGAAGGAACAGGGACATAATGCCGGTAATATGAAGGAACAAGGACATAATGCCAGTAATAAGAAGGAACAGGTACAAAATGCCTGTAATATGAAGGAACAGGGACATAATGCCTGCAAGATGAAGAACAGGGACATAATCCCAGTAATATGAAGGAATAGGGACGTAATGCCGGTAAGATGAGGGAGCAGGGACATAATGCCGGTAATATGAAGGAACAGGGACCTAATGCCTGTAAGATGAAGGAACAGGGACATAATGCTGGTAATATGAAGGAATAGGGACGTATTGCCGGTAAGATGAGGGAGCAGGGACATAATGCCGGTAATATGAAGGAACAGGGACATAATGCCTGTAAGATGAGGGAACAGGGACATAATGCCGGTAATATGAAGGAATAGGTACGAAATGCCTGTAATATAAAGGAACAGGGACATAATGCCTGTAAGATGAAGGAACAGGGACATAATGCCGCTAATATGAAGGAATAGGGACATAATGCCTGTTATATGAAGAAACAGAGACATGATGCCTGTAAGATGAGGGAACAGGGACATAATGCCGGTAATAAGAAGGAACAGGGAAATAATGCCTGTAATAAGAAGGAACAGGGACATAATGCCTGTAATAAGAAGGAACAGGGACATAATGCCTGTAATATGAAGGAATAGGGACATAATGCCTGTAAGATGAAGGAACTGGGACATAATGCCTGTAAGATGAAGGAATAGGGACATAATGCCGGTAATATGAAGGAACAGGGACATAATGCCTGTAATAAGAAGGAACAGGGACAAAATGCCGGTAATATGAAGGAATAGGGACATAAAGCCTGTAATAAGAAGGAACAGGTACAAAATGCCTGTAATATAAAGGAACAGGGACATAATGCCTGTAAGATGAAGGAACAATGACAAAATGCCGGTAATATGAAGGAATAGGGACACAATGCCGGTAATAAGAAGGAACATGGACATAATGCCTGTAATATGAAGGAACAGGGACATAATGCCTGTAATAAGAAGGAACATGGACATAATGCCTGTAATATGAAGGAACAGGGACATAATGCCTGTAATTAGAAGGAATAGGGACATAATGCCTGTAAGATGAAGGAATAGGGACATAATGCCGGTAAGATGAAGGAACAGGGACATAATGACTGTAAGATGAAGGAATAGGGACATAATGCCGGTAATATGAAGGAACAGGGACATAATGCCGGTAATATGAAGGAACAGGGACATAATGCCTGTAATAAGAAGGAACAGGGACATAATGCCGGTAATATGAAGGAACAGGGAAATAATGCCTGTAATATGAAGGAACAGGGACATAATGGCTGTAAGATGAATGAACAGGGACATAATGCCGGTAATATGAAGGAATAGAGACATAATGCCGGTAATATGAAGGAACAGGGACATAATGCCGGTAATGTGAGGGAACAGGGACATAATGCCTGTAATAAGAAGGAACAGGGACATAATGCCTGTAATAAGAAGGAACAGGGACATAATGCCTGTAAGATGAAGGAACAGGGACATAATGCCTGTAAGATGAAGGAACAGGGACATAATGCCGGTAAGATGAAGGAACAGGGACATAATGCCTGTAAGATGAGGGAACAGGGACATAATGCCGGTAATATGAAGGAACAGGGACATAATGCCTGTAATAAGAAGGAACAGGTACAAAATGCCTGTAATATAAAGGAACAGGGACATAATGCCTGCAAGATGAAGGAACAGGGACATAATCCCAGTTACAGGGACATAATGCCTGTAATAAGAAGGAACAGGGACATAATGCCTGTAATAAGAAGGAACAGGGACATAATGCCGGTAATATGAAGGAACAGGGAAATAATGCCTGTATTAAGAAGGAACAGGGACATAATGCCTGTAAGATGAAGGAACAGGGACATAATGCCGGTAAGAAGAAGGAACAGGGACATAATGCCGGTAATAAGAAGGAACAGGTACAAAATGCCTGTAAGATGAGGGAACAGGGACATAATGCCGGTAATATGAACGAACAGGGACAAAATTCCTGTAAGATGAAGGAACAGGGACATGATGCCGGTAATATGAAGGAACAGGGACATAATGCCTGTAAGATGAAGGAACAGGGACATAATGCCTGTAATATGAAGGAACAGGGACATAATGGCTGTATGATGAGGAAACAGGGTCATAATGCCTGTAATATGAAGGAACAGGGACATAATGCCTGTAATAAGAAGGAACAGGGACAAAATGCCGGTAATATGAAGGAATAGGGACATAAAGCCTGTAATAAGAAGGAACAGGTACAAAATGCCTGTAATATTAAGGAACAGGGACATAATGCCTGTAAGATGAAGGAGCAGGGACATAATGCCGGTAATATGAAGGAATAGGGACGTAATGCCGGTAAGATGAGGGAGCAAGGACATAATGCCGGAAATATGAAGGAACAGGGACATAATGCCTGTAAGATGAGGGAACAGGGACATAATGCCGGTAATATGAAGGAACAGGGACATAATGCCGGTAATATGAAGGAACAAGGACATAATGCCAGTAATAAGAAGGAACAGGTACAAAATGCCTGTAATATGAAGGAACAGGGACATAATGCCTGCAAGATGAAGGAACAGGGACATAATCCCAGTAATATGAAGGAATAGGGACGTAATGCCGGTAAGATGAGGGAGCAGGGACATAATGCCGGTAATATGAAGGAACAGGGACATAATGCCTGTAAGATGAAGGAACAGGGACATAATGCCGGTAAAATGAAGGAATAGGGACGTATTGCCGGTAAGATGAGGGAGCAGGGACATAATGCCGGTAATATGAAGGAACAGGGACATAATGCCTGTAAGATGAGGGAACAGGGACATAATGCCGGTAATGTGAAGGAATAGGTACGAAATGCCTGTAATATAAAGGAACAGGGACATAATGCCTGTAAGATGAAGGAACAGGGACATAATGCCGCTAATATGAAGGAATAGGGACATTATGCCTGTTATATGAAGAAACAGGGACATGATGCCTGTAAGATGAGGGAACACGGACATAATGCCGGTAATAAGAAGGAACAGGGAAATAATGCCTGTAATAAGAAGGAACAGGGACATAATGCCTGTAATAAGAAGGAACAGGGACATAATGCCTGTAATAAGAAGGAACAGGGACATAATGCCTGTAATAAGAAGGAACAGGGACATGATGCCGGTAATATGAAGGAACAGGGACATAATGCCGGTAATATGAAGGAATAGGTACAAAATGCCTGTAATATAAAGGAACAGGGACATAATGCCTGTAAGATGAAGGAACAGGGACATAATGCCGGTAATATGAAGGAATAGGGACATAAAGCCTGTAAGATGAGGAAACAGGGACATAATGCCTGTAATATGAAGGAACAGGGACATAATGCCGGTAATATGAAGGAATAGGGACATAATGCCTGTAAGATGAGGAAACAGGGACATAATGCCTGTAATATGAAGGAACAGGGACATAATGCCTGTAATAAGAAGGAACAGGTACAAAATGCCTGTAATATTAAGGAACAGGGACATAATGCCTGTAAGATGAAGGAACAGGGACATAATGCCGGTAATATGAAGGAACAGGGACATAATGCCGGTAATATGAAGGAACAGGGATATAATGCCGGTAATATGAAGGAACAGGGACATAATGCCTGTAGTTAGAAGGAACAGGGACATAATGCCGGTAATATGAAGGAACAAGGAAATAATGCCTGTAATATGAAGGAACAGGGACATAATGGCTGTAAGATGAATGAACAGGGACATAATGCTCGTAATATGAAGGAATAGGGACATAATGCCAGTAAGATGAAGGAACAGGGACATAATGCCGGTAATAAGAAGGAACAGGTACAAAATGCCTGTAAGATGAGGGAACAGGGACATAATGCCGGTAATATGAAAGAACAGGGACAAAATTCCTGTAAGATGAAGGAACAGGGACATGATGCCGGTAATATGAAGGAACAGGGACATAATGCCGGTAATATGAAGGAATAGGTACAAAATGCCTGTAATATAAAGGAACAGGGACATAATGCCGGTAATATGAAGGAATAGGGACATAATGCCTGTAAGATGAGGAAACAGGGACATAATGCCTGTAATATGAAGGAACAGGGACATAATGCCGGTAATATGAAGGAATAGGTACAAAATGCCTGTAATATTAAGGAACAGGGACATAATGCCTGTAAGATGAAGGAACAGGGACATAATGGCTGTAAGATGAAGGAACAGGAACATAATGCCGGTAATATGAAGGAACAGGGACATAATGCCTGTAAGATGAGGGAACAGGGATATAATGCCGGTAATATGAAGGAACAGGGACATAATGCCTGTAATAAGAAGGAACAGGTACAAAATGCCTGTAATATAAAGGAACAGGGACATAATGCCTGCAAGATGAAGGAACAGGGACATAATCCCATTAATATGAAGGAATAGGGACGTAATGCCGGTAAGATGAGGGAGCAGGGACATAATGCCGGTAATATGAAGGAACAGGGACATAATGCCTGTAAGATGAGGGAACAGGGACATAATGCCGGTAATATGAAGGAATAGGTACAAAATGCCTGTAATATAAAGGAACAGGGACATAATGCCTGTAAGATGAAGGAACAGGGACATAATGCCGGTAATATGAAGGAATAGGGAGGTAATGCCTGTAAGATGAGGGAGCGGGGACATAATGCCGGTAATATGAAGGAATAGGGACATAATGCCTGTTATATGAAGAAACAGGGACATGATGCCTGTAAGATGAGGGAACAGGGACATAATGCCTGTAATATGAAGGAATAGGGACATAATGCCTGTAAGATGAAGGAACAGGGACATAATGCCTGTAAGATGAAGGAATAGGGACATAATGCCGGTAATATGAAGGAACAGGGACATAATACCGGTAATATGAAGGAACAGGGACATAATGCCTGTAATAAGAAGGAACAGGGACATAATGCCGGTAATATGAAGGAACAGGGAAATAATGCCTGTAATATGAAGAAACAGGGACATAATGGCTGTAAGATGAATGAACAGGGACATAATGCCGGTAATATGAAGGAATAGGGACATAATGCCTGTAAGATGAAGGAACAGGGACATAATGCATGTAAGATGAAGGAACAGGGACATAATGCCTGTAATAAGAAGGAACAGGTACATAATGCCTGTAATATAAAGGAACGGGGACATAATGCCTGTAAGATGAAGGAACAGGGACATAATGCCGGCAATAAGAAGGAACAGGGACATAATGCCTGTAATATGAAGGAACAGGGACATAATGCTTGTAAGATGAAGGAACAGGTACAAAATGGCTGTAATAAGAAGAAACAGGGACATAATGCCTGTAATAAGAAGGAACAGGGACATAATGCCTGTAAGATGAAGGAACAGGGACATAATGCCGGTAATATGAAGGAATAGGTACAAAATGCCTGTAATATAAAGGAACAGGGACATAATGCCTGTAAGATGAAGGAACAGGGACAAAATGCCGGTAATATGAAGGAATAGGGACACAATGACGGTATTATGAAGGAACAGGGACATAATGCCTGTAAGATGAAGGAACAGGGACATAATGCCGGTAATATGAAGGAATAGGGACGTAATGCCGGTAAGATGAGGGAGCAGGGACATAATGCCGGTAATATGAAGGAACAGGGACATAATGCCTGTAAGATGAGGGAACAGGGACATAATGCCGGTAATATGAAGGAATAGGTACGAAATGCCTGTAATATAAAGGAACAGGGACATAATGCCTGTAAGATGAAGGAACAGGGACATAATGCCGCTAATATGAAGGAATAGGGACATAATGCCTGTTATATGAAGAAACAGGGACATGATGCCTGTAAGATGAGGGAACAGGGTCATAATGCCGGTAGTATGAAGGAACAGGGAAATAATGCCTGTAATAAGAAGGAACAGGGACATAATGCCTGTAAGATGAAGGAACAGGGACATAATGCCGGTAATAAGAAGGAACAGGTACAAAATGCCTGTAAGATGAGGGAACAGGGACATAATGTCTGTAATATGAAGGAGCAGGGACATAATGCCGATAATATGAAGGAGCAGGGACATAATGCCGATAATATGAAGGAACAGGGACGTAATGCCGATAATATGAAGGAACAGGGACATAATGCAGGTAATATGAAGGAACAGGGACGTAATGCCGGTAATTTGAAGGAACAGGGACGTAATGCCGATAATATGAAGAAACAGGCACATAATGCAGGTAAGATGAGGGAAAAGGGACATAATGCCGGTAAGATGAGGGAACAGGGACTAAATGTGGGTAAGATGAAGGAACAGGGAGAAAATGCCGGTAAGATGAGGGAACAGGGACGTAATGCCGATAATATGAAGGAGCAGGGACATAATGCCGATAATATGAAGGAACAGGGACGTAATGCCGATAATATGAAGGAACTGGGACATAATGCCGATAATATGAAGGAACAGGGACGTAATGCCGATAATATGAAGGAACAGGCACATAATGCCGGTTCAAATGAGGGAACAGGGACATAATGCCGGTAAGATGAGGGAACAGGGACATAATGCCGGTAAGATGAAGGTACAGGGACTTAATGCCGGTTATATGAAGGAACAGGGACATAATGCCGGTAATATGAAAGAACAAGGACATAATGCCTGTAATATAAAGGAACAGGGACAAAATGCCTGTAATATGAAGGAACAGGACAAAATGCTGGTAATATGAAGGAACAGGGACATAATGCCAGTAATATGAAGGAATAGGGACGCAATGCTGGTAATATGAAGGAACAGGGACGTAATGCTGGTAATATGAAGAAACAGGGACTTAATGCCGATAATATGAAGGAGCAGGGACGTAATGTCTGTAATATGAGGGAACAGGGACATAATACCTGTAATATGAAGGAACAGGGACATAATGCCTGTAATATGAAGGAACAGGGACGTATTGCCGGTAATATGAAGGAACAGGGACGTAGTTCCGGTAATATGGAGGAACAGGAACGTAATGCCGGTAAGATGAAGGAACAGGAACATAATGCCAAAAAGATGAGTGAACAGGGACAAAATGGCGGTAAGATGACGGAACAGGGACATAATCTCATTATGAAGGAACAGGGACCTAATGCCGGTAATATGAAGTAACAGTGACGTAATGCCGGTAAGATGAAGGAACAGGCACATAATGCCGGTTCAAATGAGGGAGCAGGGACGTAATGCCGGTAATATGAGGGAACAGGGACATAATGCCTGTAATATGAAGGAACAGGGACATAATGCCTGTAATATGATTGAACAGCGACGTAATGCCGGTAATATGAAGGAATAGGGACGTAATGCCGGTAAGATGAAGGAACAGGGACATAATGCCAAAAAGATGAGGGAACAGGGACAAAATGCCGGTAAGATGAGGGAACAGGGACATAATGCCGGTTCAAATGAGGGAGCAGGGACGTAATGCCGGTAATATGAGGGAACAGGGACATAATACCTGTAATATGAAGGAACAGGGACATAATGCCTGTAATATGAAGGAACAGGGACGTATTGCCGGTAATATGAAGGAACAGGGACGTAATGCCGGTAATATGAAGGAAAAGGGACGTAATTCCGGTAATATGGAGGAACAGGAACGTAATGCCGGTAAGATGAAGGAACAGGGACAAAATGCCGGTAAGATGAGGGAACAGGGACATAATCTCGGTAGTATGAAGGAACAGTGACGTAATGCCGGTAAGATCTAGGAACAGGCACATAATGCCGTTTCAGATGAGGGAACAGTGAAATAATGCCGGTAAGATGAGGGAACAGGGACATAATGCCGGTAAGATGAAGGAACAGGGACATAATGCCTGTAATATGAAGGAACAAGGACATTATGCCGGTAATATGAAAGAACAAGGACATAATGCCTGTAATATGAAGGAACAGGGACAAAATGCCTGTAATATGAAGGAACAGGGACATAATGCTGGTAATATGAAGGAACAGGGACATAATGCCGGTAATATGAAGGAATAGGGACGCAATTTCGGTAATAAGTAACAGTGACGTAATGCTGGTAATATGAAGAAACAGGGACGTAATGCCGATAATATGAAGGAGCAGGGACGTAATGCCGGTAATATGAGGGAACTGGGACATAATGTCTGTAATATTAAGGAACAGGGACATAATGCCTGTAAGATGAGTTACAGGGACATATTACCGGCATTATGTCTCTGTACCCTCCTACAGTGAACATAATGCCGGTTATATGAAGGAACAGGAAAATAATGCCGGTAATATGAAGTAACAGTGAAATTATGCCGGTAATTTGAAGGAACAGGGTCGTAATGCCGGTAATATGAAGGAATAGGGACGTAATTCCGGTAATATAGAGGAACAGGCAGATAATTCCGGTTCAAATTAGGGAACAGGGACATAATGCCGGTAAGGTGAGGGAACAGGGACATAATAGCGTCCTAGAAGCAGCAGACTGAATTGGGTCTTAGACCAGGGAATGTTAATCTGAAGGGAAAGAGTACCTTAGTGCTATACTTGCTGGCGAGTGATCCTCCGGCATGAAGACACATCCTCGTAGCGGCGCTGCCGGACGCCGTTTGTGCCGACGCCTGCACGTACAGGAGTGGCAGAAACACCGCTGAATATCCGCTCAGTTGCTCATAGCGCTGTATAAGCGCACGAGCAGTGGATCAAACAGCGGACTTGCGGTGTTGCTTCTTCGTCGTCCAGCTTGCTGCTGGCCAACGTGCTTTCCGCAATCCTTGGAGAGAGGGCCAGTGTTTTCTTAGCTGCTGTCACTGCTACTAATGTTACGAGATTCTCACAACAAACAATACATTTACTGGGACCAACTTTGACACAAGTATCGGCTCGGCTCGTATCTCATTCTGCCGGACGGCTGGGATTAATAAGGCTGCTGGCAATAAATCTGTTAACCTCTAGTACTAATAATGAATCTGTCTGCTGTCCCTATATAGGACTCACTTTATTACAGTAACGCGTGCAGTTTCTTGCAGAGCAACATTTAGTGAGACGCATTCAATGATTGAAAAAGGACAAAACTGATGCAGCCGATACGGCATTTTTCAAGATCAAAACCCAATGTTGGAGGGGCCGTGTTTTCCAAGCTGCTCTCATTGCTACAAATGTTACGAGATTTTCAAAACAAACTACCAATTTGTAGCACCAAGTTCCACATAAGTATGGACTTGCATTGTCTTGTATGTCACTTTGCCAGACTGCTGGTATAATCGAGCTGCTGGCAATACAATGACAGGAAACTGAATGCACCTATTTCTACTTCGTACTAACACTGTGCGTTGTCTATACTTAGGACTGACCTCATCCCACTAACGCATGAAGTTGCTGCAGAGTAACATTTACTGAGACGCATTCGAAGAATCCAGTGAGACTGGAAGATATAATTTAAGACACTACGTAGTCGGGGGCGGGTTGTAGATCGTGAACATGAATCACTGGAGTAGTTGTACTATTAATGTGTCCTGTACAGTATAGTTAATGCACCAATGAGGACAGCGCCACCATCTGCACGAGGCAGTAGTGAATGTATAGGTCATGAGTAACGCAGTTCTACTCCCACCCACCGTACGGCTTCCTCTTCAATGTTTATCCCCGCGGTACATGAATTCATATGGGTAGATTTCTGTACAAGCAGAGCCACTTATTTGGCGCAGAACGTTTACATATCGGAGATCAGCGGTGAGAGCTCTGTTCTAAGGACCATGTGGGCGGCTCTTAAAAGAGCCTTTGTGGTTAAATCTGGGATAAGCGGCGCTCACTTGCTCTTAGCGCTTTTGCTGCTCTCGGTCTTCTTGGGCAGCAGAACGGCCTGGATGTTGGGCAGGACGCCTCCCTGAGCGATGGTCACACCACCCAGCAGCTTGTTGAGCTCCTCGTCATTGCGCACGGCCAACTGCAGGTGACGGGGGATGATTCGGGTCTTCTTGTTGTCCCGGGCGGCATTTCCGGCCAGTTCCAGGATCTCAGCGGTCAGATATTCCAGCACAGCGGCCATGTAAACCGGAGCGCCGGCACCCACCCTCTGAGCGTAGTTGCCCTTGCGGAGAAGTCTGTGCACACGACCGACAGGAAACTGAAGTCCTGCCCGGGATGAGCGGGTCTTGGCTTTAGCCCGCACTTTGCCTCCTTGCTTTCCTCTTCCAGACATGTCTATTATCTGATCAGATCTAACGGCTGCGCTCCGACCGTCACTTCTTATACATGGATGGAGCAGAGAGCTTCTTCTCTGATTGGCCGCATCTAAAACTGATATTCAACGCCAGACACTGTAGCCAATGAGGAAGTAGAATATTTCTATAGACTCGCAGATAACACCACGCCCCCTCCTCTGTCTCTACCAACAGGAACATCTCCCGCCTGAACTCGAATGGAGCAGGAATAAAGCAGCAGCGGCGGCTTCTTCTCGTTAGGCGCCAAGTAATGTGCCCCGTCCCTGCAGGAAGGACCCAAAGGCTCTTCTAAGAGCCCCCCACCAAGTCTACAACAGAGCTGCCGCCTCCATCTTGTGCTTATTCGTGCGCATGTCTTTATTCCCGCTGGTCTCCCATGTCTGGAAGAGTCGTTCAGTCCGTGCAGCCGCTCCTTCATGCTGCAGGATATGGGGGAACATTCCCGGGTGTGATAGCGCAGAGCTGCTGCTGCTGCATTAGGGGCTTATCTGCGGGCTGCACGGGCTGATTCTTCTCCATCCAACGATACCGTGAAACGCACAATTCCAACGTCCCAATCTCCAGTATAAAGGGGGTGACGTACAAACATGTAACACGTCTTTATTACATCCGTATCGTTCCCGAATTACCGGCATTATGTCCGTTCCCTAATATTAGTGCCATTATGTCCCCTGTAGGAGGGTACAGGGACACAATGCCGGTAACATGTCCCTGTTACCTTATCTTCCAGACATTATGTCCTTGTTACTTATTATTACCGGCATTACGTCCCTGTTCCTTCCTATTACCGGCATTACGTCCCTGTTCCTTCCTATTACCGGCATTACGTCCCTGTTCCTACTTATTACCGGCATTCTGTCCCTGTTCCTTCATATTACCGCATTATGTCCCTATTCTATTAGAACGTGTAGAAGAAACCAGAGACTGCTCCAATAACCAGGCATAGACACCAGAGTCTGCTCCACCTGTATTAAAAGAAGCCCTCACAGACAAGAAATAGAGTCTGCTCCACTTGTATTACAATACCCGGCACAGACGAGACACCAGAGTCTGCTCCACTTGTATTACAATACCCGGCACAGAGGATACACCAGAGTCTGCTCCGCCTGTATTACAATAACCACCCTTTATCCAGTCCTCGCCAGTGTGATTGCTTGTTCTCTATCGGCGTCAAGCAGTTTCCCTGGCATCTATGTTATAAATCTGACTACTACCCTCATCATTGTTATTTACAGATGTCCCATGCTTCCTTCCGTCTCCTAGCGTAGAAATGTTCCGTTTCTTCTGGACAGTGTGATATTATGACGGGTCATCTGCCCGCAGGATCAGTGTCCCGGCTTCCTCACACGCGGCATTGTCCCTCCCTGTCCGGCAGCCACATAATGTATGAAGCAGCATCTGCACCGACACGAGAGCGGCCGCACATAGAACAGGGGGACTAGCGGGAGGCCAGACAATAGCAGGCACAGCTCTGTTGTAGACAAGGTGGGTGGCTCTTAGAAGAGCCTTTGTGTTCTTACTGCAGGGACGGGGCACATTACTTTGCGCTGGTGTACTTGGTGACGGCTTTGGTGCCCTCGGACACGGCGTGCTTGGCCAGCTCTCCAGGCAGCAGCAGGCGCACGGCAGTCTGGATCTCCCGGGAGGTGATGGTGGAGCGCTTGTTGTAGTGAGCCAGGCGGGAGGCTTCCCCTGCGATGCGCTCGAAGATGTCATTGACGAAGGAGTTCATGATGCCCATAGCCTTGGACGAGATGCCGGTGTCAGGGTGGACCTGCTTGAGCACCTTGTACACGTAAATGGCGTAACTCTCCTTCCTGCTCTTTCTCCGCTTCTTGCCGTCCTTCTTCTGTGTCTTGGTCACGGCTTTCTTGGAGCCCTTCTTGGGCGCCGGGGCAGACTTGGCGGGCTCAGGCATGATAACACACTGCGATCTGCTGACAACTGAGATAATGGAATGCTTCACCCTCCCACCGCTGCTGTATTTATACACGGGCTATGCAAATGAGCATCGTCATAAGCCACTCCCAGTGCAGATAATTGGTGGTTCCCACGAGTCTGTTCTCTGTTGGTGGATTTAAATCTATCCGATCACAGGAGCTGGTGAGCGGTGCAGTAGTTAACTACTGCCTCGTGTAGATAGTGGCGCAGTCCTCATTGATGCACTAACTATACTGTACAGAACACATTAATAGTACAACTACTCCAGTGATTCGTGTTCATGATCTACAACTCGCCCCCGACTACATAGTGTCTTAAATTATATCTTCCAGTCTCAAGAGCTTTGTCACAATTCGGTCTCCCTGAAGTATAACCACCATCATCCCAGGTGTTTAGGTAAGATTCCATCCCCGCGTCATGTACGGATAAGAGCAGTTCCTAAACTACAAAGGAGAAGTCCTACGAGGGGTCTGCGGCAATGCTTTATATATACAGGAGACGCTATTAGGGTAACAAACCCTTCCTCTCAAGGACTCTTATTGCTTCTAATTCTGCCCTGGTGTACACCACCAACTAAATTTAAACAAATGAAAAAGAGAGGGGAAGAGAAGGGCAAGAAGCGCACGGATCAAGGGATCTCTAGAATTAAGAAAAAATATCGATCAATAAAACAACGAGCTTAGAGGTATATTCTACCTAACAGGGAAGGGGTGAACGGTCCCTATGTAGAGAACACCCCATTTAATGAACAAATCCCATTCAGCATTGTGACTTAACGTAGATGAAGGGGAATAAAAGGGAAAGGTACATAAATCAAATATCAAAAGTGGGGGCATAAAGGGGACAAACTGGGCTGTAATGTTCGTCTCCCTCAAGTACCGCACTATTGGAGCGCTGATATTAGATGTTACTTCTGAATAGAGCTGCATCAATTTGTCCTTTTCATTCTCTGAATGCGTCTCAGTAAATGTTACTCTGCAGCAGCTTCATGCGTTAGTGGGATGAGGTCAGTCCTAAGTATAGACAACGCACAGTGTTAGTACGAAGTAGAAATAGGTGCATTCTGTTTCCTGTCATTGTATTGCCAGCAGCTCGATTATACCAGCAGTCTGGCAAAGTGACATACAAGACAATGCAAGTCCATACTTATGTGGAACTTGGTGCTACAAATTGTTTGTTTTGAAAATCTCGTAACATTTGTAGCAATGAGAGCAGCTTGGAAAACACGGCCCCTCCAACATTGGGTTTTGCTCTTGTAAAATGCCGTATCAGCTGCATCAGTTTTGTCCTTTTTCATTCATTGAATGCGTCTCACTAAATGTTGCTCTGCAAGAAACTGCACGCGTTACTGTAATAAAGTGAGTCCTATATAGGGACAGCAGACAGATTCATTATTAGTACTAGAGGTTAACAGATTTATTGCCAGCAGCCTTATTAATCCCAGCCGTCCGGCAGAATGAGATACGGGCCGAGCCGATACTTGTGTCAAAGTTGGTCCCAGTAACAGATTTATTGTTTGTTGTAAGAATCTGGTAACATTAGTAGCAGTGACAGCAGCTAAGAAAACACTGGCCCTCTCTCCAAGGATTGCGGAAAGCACGTTGCCCAGCAGCAAGCTGGACGCCGAAGAAACAACACCGCAAGTCCGCTGTTTGATCCACTGCTCGTGCGCTTATACAGCGCTATGAGCAACTGAGCGGATATTCAGCGGTGTTTCTGCCACTCCTGTACATGCAGGCATCGGCACAAACGGCGTCCGACGACGCCGCTACGAGAATGTGTTTTCCTGCCTGAATACCTTACTGCTATACTTGCTGGCGAGTGATCCTCTTTCCCTTCAGATTAACATTCCCTGGTCTAAGACCCAATTCAGTCAGCTGCTTCTAGGACGCTATTAGGGGACACACTGCAGTCCACATATCTGGCTCCTCACTGGAATACCGACGTGATACTGAAGCCCCTACCCCCGTGTATATAGAAGTAGAAGATCACTGCCTGTAATAAGAAGGAACAGGTACAAAATGCCTGTAATATTAAGGAACAGGGACATAATGCCTGTAAAGATGAAGGAACAGGGTCATAATGGCTGGGGATCCTTGTCGTGGATTGCGAGCTTGCGTCCTTTTGGCCAAAATGATTACCAATACCCCAGGTATTTTTCATTATTATGTATATTCGCTTCTCTTGGACACAGCCGGGTCTTTGATGCTGGGAGAGCATGGTGTGTTGTTGTTTGGCATAGCAAGCAGGGTAGCCCGCTCTATGAATTATCAAGGCGTCACAAATAGGCTTCTACCTGGCTATACACGTTGTGCCTCATGACGTACACACTATCCCTCCATGTTTCACTCACTTGCACCCCATTATCCATTTATTTCTATTGAGGCACTTCATTTATTACTGCCCCCTATATTTCACTTATAGTATTACACTTGCACACACACTATTCATTCATTATTTCTTAGTACACTTCCCATGCACCACACACCACTCCCCTCAAGACTAGTGGGAGTGGCTATTATTATTTAAAGCACCTGCTCGCCCTTTCATCAGCATTTCTGGCCTGGCTGTGTCCATTTGTAAGTATGGCCTTTGTCGGTGTTTTTGTAGATGTCCCTGTGTTTTTATCGGTTCTGTTTGTGCATCAGGAACGTTCTGTTCCAGTTTAGGAGTTAGGGACTCGCAAGTCTGGGGATCCTTGTCGTGGATTGCGAGCTTGCGTCCTTTTGGCCAAAATGATTACCAATACCCCAGGTATTTTTCATTATTATGTATATTCGCTTCTCTTGGACACAGCCGGGTCTTTGATGCTGGGAGAGCATGGTGTGTTGTTGTTTGGCATAGCAAGCAGGGTAGCCCGCTCTATGAATTATCAAGGCGTCACAAATAGGCTTCTACCTGGCTATACACGTTGTGCCTCATGACGTACACACTATCCCTCCATGTTTCACTCACTTGCACCCCATTATCCATTTATTTCTATTGAGGCACTTCATTTATTACTGCCCCCTATATTTCACTTATAGTATTACACTTGCACACACACCATTCATTATTTCTTAGTACACTTCCCATGCACCACACACCACTCCCCTCAAGACTAGTGGGAGTGGCTATTATTATTTAAAGCACCTGCTCGCCCTTTCATCAGCATTTCTGGCCTGGCTGTGTCCATTTGTAAGTATGGCCTTTGTCGGTGTTTTTGTATATGTCCCTGTGTTTTTATCGGTTCTGTTTGTGCATCAGGAACGTTCTGTTCCAGTTTAGGAGTTAGGGACTCGCAAGTCTGGGGATCCTTGTCGTGGATTGCGAGCTTGCGTCCTTTTGGCCAAAATGATTACCAATACCCCAGGTATTTTTCATTATTATGTATATTCGCTTCTCTTGGACACAGCCGGGTCTTTGATGCTGGGAGAGCATGGTGTGTTGTTGTTTGGCATAGCAAGCAGGGTAGCCCGCTCTATGAATTATCAAGGCGTCACAAATAGGCTTCTACCTGGCTATACACGTTGTGCCTCATGACGTACACACTATCCCTCCATGTTTCACTCACTTGCACCCCATTATCCATTTATTTCTATTGAGGCACTTCATTTATTACTGCCCCCTATATTTCACTTATAGTATTACACTTGCACACACACTATTCATTCATTATTTCTTAGTACACTTCCCATGCACCACACACCACTCCCCTCAAGACTAGTGGGAGTGGCTATTATTATTTAAAGCACCTGCTCGCCCTTTCATCAGCATTTCTGGCCTGGCTGTGTCCATTTGTAAGTATGGCCTTTGTCGGTGTTTTTGTATATGTCCCTGTGTTTTTATCGGTTCTGTTTGTGCATCAGGAACGTTCTGTTCCAGTTTAGGAGTTAGGGACTCGCAAGTCTGGGGATCCTTGTCGTGGATTGCGAGCTTGCGTCCTTTTGGCCAAAATGATTACCAATACCCCAGGTATTTTTCATTATTATGTATATTCGCTTCTCTTGGACACAGCCGGGTCTTTGATGCTGGGAGAGCATGGTGTGTTGTTGTTTGGCATAGCAAGCAGGGTAGCCCGCTCTATGAATTATCAAGGCGTCACAAATAGGCTTCTACCTGGCTATACACGTTGTGCCTCATGACGTACACACTATCCCTCCATGTTTCACTCACTTGCACCCCATTATCCATTTATTTCTATTGAGGCACTTCATTTATTACTGCCCCCTATATTTCACTTATAGTATTACACTTGCACACACACTATTCATTCATTATTTCTTAGTACACTTCCCATGCACCACACACCACTCCCCTCAAGACTAGTGGGAGTGGCTATTATTATTTAAAGCACCTGCTCGCCCTTTCATCAGCATTTCTGGCCTGGCTGTGTCCATTTGTAAGTATGGCCTTTGTCGGTGTTTTTGTATATGTCCCTGTGTTTTTATCGGTTCTGTTTGTGCATCAGGAACGTTCTGTTCCAGTTTAGGAGTTAGGGACTCGCAAGTCTGGGGATCCTTGTCGTGGATTGCGAGCTTGCGTCCTTTTGGCCAAAATGATTACCAATACCCCAGGTATTTTTCATTATTATGTATATTCGCTTCTCTTGGACACAGCCGGGTCTTTGATGCTGGGAGAGCATGGTGTGTTGTTGTTTGGCATAGCAAGCAGGGTAGCCCGCTCTATGAATTATCAAGGCGTCACAAATAGGCTTCTACCTGGCTATACACGTTGTGCCTCATGACGTACACACTATCCCTCCATGTTTCACTCACTTGCACCCCATTATCCATTTATTTCTATTGAGGCACTTCATTTATTACTGCCCCCTATATTTCACTTATAGTATTACACTTGCACACACACTATTCATTCATTATTTCTTAGTACACTTCCCATGCACCACACACCACTCCCCTCAAGACTAGTGGGAGTGGCTATTATTATTTAAAGCACCTGCTCGCCCTTTCATCAGCATTTCTGGCCTGGCTGTGTCCATTTGTAAGTATGGCCTTTGTCGGTGTTTTTGTATATGTCCCTGTGTTTTTATCGGTTCTGTAGGGTCATAATGGCTGTAAGATGAAGGAACAGGGACATAATGTCGGTGATATGAAGGAATACGGATGTAATTCCGGTAAGATGAGGGAGCAGGGACATAATGCCGGTAATATTAAGGGACAGGGACATAATGCCTGTAAGATGAGGGAACAGGGACATAATGCCGGTAATATGAAGGAACAGGGACATAATGCCTGTAATAAGAAGGAACAGGTACAAAATGCCTGTAATATAAAGGAACAGGGACATAATGCCTGTAAGATGAAGGAACAAGGACATAATGCCGGTAATATGAAGGAACAGGGACATAATGCTTGTAAGATGAGGGAACAGGGACATAATGCCTGTAATATGAAGGAACAGGGACGTAATGCCGGTAATATGAAGGAACAGGGACGTGATGCCTGTAATATGAAGGAACAGGGACGTAATGCCGATAATATGAAGGAACAGGGACGCAATGCCGGTAATATGAAGGAATAGGGACATAATGCCTGTAAGATGAGGGAACAGGGACATAATGCCGGTAAGATGAGGGAACAGGGACATAATGCCGGTAATATGAAGGGACACGGATATAATGCCTGCAATATGAAGGAACAAGGACATAATGCCTGTAATATGAAGGAACAGGGACATAATGCCTGTAAGATGAGGGAACAGGGACATAATGCCTGTAAGATGAGGGAACAGGGACATAATGCTGGTAATATGAGGGAACAGGGACATTATGCCGTGTCCCTGTCTCCTGACCGCCTCTTGGCAATCGGCTGTCCCTGACTCATGTCCGTCTCTCTGCACTTGGCTGTTCCTGTCTCCTGACCCACTCTCTGCCCTCGGCTGTCCCTGGCTCCTGACCGTCTCTCTGCACTCGGCTATCCCTGGCTCCTGACGGTCTCTCTGCACTCGACTGTCCCTGGCTCCTGATCGTCTCTCTATACTCGGCTTTCCCTGACTCCTGACAGTCTCTCTATACTCGGCTGTCCCTGACTCCTGACCATCTCTCTATACTTGGCTGTCCCTGGCTCCTGGCCGTCTCTCTGCACTCGGCTGTCCCTGGCTTCTGACCGTCTCTCTGTTTCCGGCTGTCCCTGTCTGCTGACCGTCTCTCTGCACTCGGCTGTCCCTGGCTCCTGACGGTCTCTCTGCACTCGACTGTCCCTGGCTCCTGATCGTCTCTCTATACTCGGCTTTCCCTGACTCCTGACAGTCTCTCTATACTCGGCTGTCCCTGACTCCTGACCATCTCTCTATACTTGGCTGTCCCTGGCTCCTGACCGTCTCTCTGCACTCGGCTGTCCCGGACTCCTGACCGTTTCTCTGCACTTGGCTGTCCCAGGCTCCTGACCGTCTGTCTATACTCGGCTGTCCCTGACTCCTGATCGTCTCTCTATACTCGGCTGTCCCTGACTCCTGACAGTCTCTCTGCAGTCGGCTATCCCTGTCTCCTGACCGTCTCTCTGCACTCGGCTGTCCCTGACTCCTGACCGTCTCTCTGCACTCGGCTGTCGCGGACTCCTGATCGTCTCTCTATACTCGGCTTTCCCTGACTCCTGACAGTCTCTCTATACTCGGCTGTCCCTGACTCCTGACCATCTCTCTATACTTGTCTGTCCCTGGCTCCTGACCGTCTCTCTGCACTCGGCTGTCGCTGACTCCTGACCGTCTCTCTGCACTCGGCTGTCCCGGACTCCTGACCGTTTCTCTGCACTTGGCTGTCCCAGGCTCCTGACCGTGTCTCTATACTCGACTGTCCCTGACTCCTGACAGTCTCTCTGCACTCGGCTGTCCCTGGCTACTGACCGTCTCTCTGTTTCCGGCTGTCCCTGGCTACTGACCGTCTCTCTGCACTTGGCTGTACTTGGCTACTGACCGTCTCTCTGCTCTCAGCTGTCCCTGGCTCCTGACCGTCTCTCTGCACTCGGCAGTCCCTGTCTCCTGGCCGTATCTCTGCACTCGGCTGTCCCTGGCTACTGACCGTCTCTCTGCACTCGGCTGTCCCTGGCTACTGACCGTCTCTCTGCACTCGGCTGTCCCTGTCTCCTGACCGTCTCTCTGCACTCGGCTGTCCCAGGCTCCTGACCGTCTGTCTATACTCGGCTGTCCCTGACTCCTGATCGTCTCTCTATACTCGGCTGTCCCGGACTCCTGACCGTTTCTCTGCACTTGGCTGTCCCAGGCTCCTGACCGTCTCTCTATACTCGGCTGTCCCTGACTCCTGACAGTCTCTCTGCAGTCGGCTTTCCCTGTCTCCTGACCGTCTCTCTGCACTCGGCTGTCCCTGACTCCTGACCGTCTCTCTGCACTCGGCTGTCCCGGACTCCTGATCGTCTCTCTATACTCGGCTTTCCCTGACTCCTGACAGTCTCTCTATACTCGGCTGTCCCTGACTCCTGACCATCTCTCTATACTTGGCTGTCCCTGGCTCCTGACCGTCTCTCTGCACTCGGCTGTCCCTGACTCCTGACCGTCTCTCTGCACTCGGCTGTCCCGGACTCCTGACCGTTTCTCTGCACTTGGCTGTCCCAGGCTCCTGACCGTGTCTCTATACTCGACTGTCCCTGACTCCTGACAGTCTCTCTGCACTCGGCTGTCCTTGGCTTCTGACCGTCTCTCTGTTTCCGGCTGTCCCTGGCTACTGACCGTCTCTCTGCACTTGGCTGTACTTGGCTACTGACCGTCTCTCTGCACTCGGCTGTCCCTGGCTCCTGACCGTCTCTCTGCACTCGGCAGTCCCTGTCTCCTGACCGTCTCTCTGCACTCGGCTGTCCCTGGCTACTGACCGTCTCTCTGCACTCGGCTGTCCCTGTCTCCTGACCGTCTCTCTGCACTCGGCTGTCCCTGGCTACTGACCGTCTCTCTGATTCCGGCTGTCCCTGTCCTGTACTATATGTGCTGGGACTTGGTTTCTTGTAATACAGGTGGAGCGTACTCTAATGTCTTGTCTGTTACAGTACACTAGAATCTGTTCCATCTGTAATACATCAATACGTATGTGCTGGGTTTTATTTATACAGGTGAAGTAGACTCTGGTGTCTATTCTGTGCGGGTTTATTGTATTACATGTGAATCAAACTATAGTTGCTTGTCTTTTCCGGATTATTATAATACAGGTGGAGCAGACTATAGCTTCTTGTCTGTGCCGGGTAATTGTATTGCAGGTGAAGTAGACTATAGTTGCTAGTCTGTTCCGGGTTATTGTAATACAGGTGGAGCAGACTATAGCTTCTTGTCTGTGCCGGGATATTGTATTACAGGTGAAGTAGACTAGAGTTGCTAGTCTGTTCCGGGTTATTGTATTACAGGGGGAGCAGACTATAGTTGCTAGTCTGTTCTGGGTTATTGTATTACAGGTGGAGCAGACTATAGTTGCTAGTCTGTTCCGGGTTATTGTATTACAGGTGGAGCAGACTATAGTTGCTAGTCTGTTCTGGGTTATTGTAATACAGGTGGAGCAGACTATAGTTGCTAGTCTGTTCTGGGTTATTGTAATACAAACTTTGTTGTTTCTTTTTTTTGGTGCAAGGTTATTGTAGCCGCAAACTCTAGTGTGTTTAGTCGTTATTGTAATTGCCTGGTTATTGGAGGAGCAGTCTCTGGTTTCTTCTACACACTGTAATAGAATAGGGACATAATGCGGTAATAGGAGGGAACAGGGACATAATGCCGGTAATAAGTAGGAACAGGGACATAATGCCGGTAAAAGGAAGGAACAGGGACATAATGCCGGTAAGATGAGTGAATAGGGACAAAATGCCGTTAAGATGAGGGAACAAGGACATAATGCCGGTAATATGAAGGAACAAGGACATAATGCCTGTAATATGAAGGAACAAGGACATAATGCCGGTAATTTGAAGAAATAGGGACGTAATTCCGGTAATATGAAGGAGCAGGGACGTAATGCCGGTAATATGAGGGAACAGGGACATAATGTCTGTAATATGAGGGAACAGGGACATAAAGCCGGTAATATGAAGGAACAGGGACATGTCCCTGTTTCCTCATCTTACAGGCATTATATCCCTGTTCCTTCATATTACCGGGTTTATGTCCCTGTTCCCTCATATTACAGACATTATATTACCGGCATTATGTCCCAGTACCCTCCTAGAGGAGATATAATGCCAGTTATATGAGGGAACAGGGACATTATGCCGGTAATATGAGAGAACAGGGACATAATGCCGTTATTATGAAGGAACAGGGACATCATGCCTGTAAGATGAGGGAACAGGGAGATAATGCCTGTAATATGAAGGAACAGGGACATAATGCCGGTAATATGATGGAACAGGGAGATAATGCCGGTAATATGATGGAACAGGGACATAATACCTGTAATATGAAGGAACAGGGACATAATGCCTGTAATATGAAGGAACAGGGACATAATGCCTTTTAATATGAAGGAATAGGGACATAATGCCTGTTATATGAAGGAACAGGGAGGTAATGCCGATAATATGAAGGAACAGGGGTATAATGCCGGTAAGATGAGGGAACAGGGACATTATGTCCTTGTACTTTCATATTACCGGCATGATGTCGGTAAGATGAAGGAACAGGGACATAATGCCGGTAAGATGAGGGAACAGGGACATAATGCCGGTAAGATGAGGGAACAGTGACGTAATGCCGATAATATGAAGAAACCGGGACGTAATGCAGGTCGAAGTAACAGGGACGTAATGCCGATAATATGAAGGAACAGGGACATAATGCCGGTAAGATGAAAGAACAGGCACATAATTTCGGTTCAGATGAGGGAACAGGGACATAATGTCGGTAAGATGAAGTAACAGGGACATAATGCCTGTAATATGAAGGAACAAGGACATAATACCGGTAATATGAAAGAACAATGACATAATGCCGGTAATATGAAGGAACAGGGACAAAATGCCTGTAATATGAAGGAACAGGGACATAATGTTGGTAATTTGAGGGAACAGGGACATGTCCCTGTTTCCTCATCTTACAGCATTATATCCCTGTTCCTTCATATAACCGGCTTTATGTCCCTGTTTCTTCATATTACAGGCATTTTGTCCCTGTACCTTCATATTACCGGCATTATGTCCATTTTTCCTCCTACATATGGCATAATGCCTGTAATATGAGGGAAAAGGGACATAAAGCCTGTAATATGAAGGAATAGGGACGTAATGCCGGTAATATGAAGGAACAGGGACATAATGCCTGTAATATGAAGGAACAGGAATATAATGCTGCTAATATGAAGGAACAGGGACGTAACGCCAATAATATGAAGGAACAGGGACATAATGCTCGAAGATGAGGGAACAGGGACATATTACCGGCATTATGTCCCTGTGCCCTCCTACACTGGACATAATGCCAGTAATATGAGGGGACAGGGACATTATGCCGGTAATATGAGAGGACATTGAAATAATGCCTGTAATTTGAACAAACAGGGACATGAAGCCTGTAATATGAAGGATCAGGGACGTAATGCCTGTTATATGAAGGAACAGGGAGGTAATGCCGGTAAAATGAGGAAACAGGGACATAATGCCGGTAATATGAAAGTACAAGGACATAATGTCGGTAAGATGAAGGAACAGGGACATAATGCCGGTAAGATGAGGGAACAGGGACAAAATGCCGGTAAGATGAGGGAACAGGGACGTAATGCCGATAATATAAAGGAGGCGGGACGTAATGTCGGTAATATGAAGAAACAGGGACGTAATGCCGGTAATATGAAGGAATAAAGATATAATGCCGGTAAGATGAAGGAACAGACACATAATGTCGGTTCAGATGAGGGAACAGGGACATAATGCCGGTAATATGAAGAAACAGGGACATAATGCCTGTCTCGAAGGAACAGGGATATAATGCTACTAATATGAAGGAACAGGGACGTAACGCCAGTAATATGAAGTAACAGGGACATAATGCTTTGAAGAAGAGGGAACAGGGACATATTACCGGCATTATGTCCCTGTGCCCTCCTACACTGGACATAATGCCAGTAATATGAGGGGACAGGGACATAATGTCGGTAATATGAAGAAACAGGGACGTAATGCCGGTAATATGAAGGAACCCGGGACGTAATGTCAATATTATGAAGGAATAGAGATATAATTCCGGTAAGATAAAGGCACATAATGCCGGTTCAGATGAGGGAACAGGGACATAATGCCTGTAATATGATGGAACAAGGACATAATACCGGTAACATGAAAGAACAAGGACATAATGCCGGTAATATGAAGGAACAGGGACAAAATGCCTGATGAAAGCGCCAGTTACTACTTGACTTCGGGATTTATCTCGTCCACATCAATTAGCAGCGCCGTTGTAGATCCGCTTGTTCTATTTGCATTTCTCTCGGTAATATGAAGGAACAGGGAAATAATGCCGGTAATTAGAAGGAAAAGGGAGATAATGGCAGTAAGATGAGGGAACAGGGACATAATGTCTGTAAAATGAGGAAGCAGGGACATAAAGCTGGTAATATGAAGGAACAGGGACATAATGCCTGTAAGATGAGGAAACAGGGACATTATGCCGGTACTATGAGTGAACAGGGACATAATGCCGGTATTATGAAGGAACAGGGACATAATGCCGGTATTATGAAGGAACAGGGACATCATGCCTGTAAGATGAGGGAACAGGGACATAATGCCTGTAATATGAGGGAACAGGGGCATAAAGCCGGTAATATGAAGGAACATTGACATGAAGCCTGTAATATGAAGGATCAGGGACATAATGCCTGTAATATGAGGGAACAGGGACATAAACCCTGTAATATGAAGGATCAGGGACATAATGCCTGTAATATGAAGGAACAGGGACATAATGCCTGTAATATGAGGGAACAGGGGCATAATGCCTGGTAGATGAGGGAACAGGGACATAAAGCCGGTAATATGAAGGAACAGGGACATAATGCCTCGAAGATGAGGGAACAGGGACATATTACCGGCATTGTGTCCCTGTACCCTCCTGCAGGGGACATAATGGCAGTAATATGAGGGGACAGGGACAATACTACGGTGTCTTGTCTTTTGCCGGCTTAATGTAGTACGAGAGGAACACACAGTGTCTGTTCCCTCCTCTGTGCTAGGTTATAGTTATACAGGTGGAGAAGTCTCTAGTGTCCTGTCTGTGTCCGGGTAATGTACTGCTGGAGGAGCAGGTTTTGGGGTCTGGCCTGTGTCAGGTTATTTTAGTAAAGGAGGAGCAGACTTGTGCCTTTTATGTGCTGGGAAGTTGTAATACAGGTGGAGCAGACGCTGGTGTCTTGCCTGTGACGACTTATTGTAACATAGGTAGAGCAAACTCTGGTGTTTCCTCTGTGCTGGGTTATTGTAACACAGGTGGAGCAGTTTCTGGTGTCTCCTCTGTGCCAAGTTACAGTAAGACAGGCGGAAGACACTCCGACATCGCGTCTGTGCCGGGTTACCCTTCTGGGCTCTCTGCAGCTCCAGGTCGCCCCCGCATCGGACAATCAGCTTCCCGCACGTTAGACATTGTGGTAAAGAACCCTGTGATAGTGACAAGTGCCGGGAATAGAGGGAACGAGCTCCCGCAAACACATTTATCTTGTCCGATCACAGCGACGTGCAGATCGGCAGAACTATGGCAGAGATCCCGGGGCCTCCTCCCGGCTCCTTCCAGCATCTCTGCCAGTGAAGGCTAGAAATGAGTAGGGGAATGTCAGGGAGGGGGAAGTCACGTAGAGAGCCCGCTCGCCCGGCCGCTTCTAGTCGGTAAAGGGCTCTTATCCCGGGCAGGGAAGCACAAGGGGAGAGCGGAGCTTCACTCCTGTCAGATGAGGAAAGGGAGGACATGTGATCAGTGTCAGCCAATAGACGCTCAGGACAATCGCAGCCAATCACCGAGCAGCCGCTGTACATATAAGAGGCGCCCCCCATCTCTGTTCTCAGTGTTTTTCCCTCGCAGAATAATTGTTTTAGTGGATTCCCGTGTTATACGATGGCAGAGACCGCACCAACCGCCGCTGTTCCTCCCACCGAGCCGGCCGCCAAATCCAAGAAGCAGCCGAAAAAACCTGCAGCAGGGGGCGCCAAGAAATCTTCCGGTCCCAGCGTGTCCGAGCTCATCGTGAAAGCCGTGTCCGCCTCCAAAGAGCGCAGTGGGGTGTCTCTGGCCGCCCTGAAGAAGGCTCTGGCTGCTGGAGGATACGATGTAGACAAGAACAACAGCCGCCTGAAGATGGCGCTCAAGACTCTGGTGACCAAGGAAACCCTGCTCCAGGTGAAAGGCAGCGGCGCCTCCGGCTCCTTCAAGCTGAACAAAAAGCAGCTGGAGACTAAGGACAAAGCGGTCAAGAAGAAGCCGGCGGCTGCTGCCAAATCCCCGAAGAAGACTCCGGCCAAGAGGCCTGCCGCTGCCAAGAAGGTGGCGAAGAGCCCCAAGAAGCCAAAACCTGCCCCCAAGAAAGTAACAAAGAGCCCAGCAAAGAAAGCTGCCAAGAGTCCGGCTAAGAAAGCTGCCAAGAGTCCGGCTAAGAAAGCTGCCAAGAGTCCGGCTAAGAAAGCTGCCAAGAGTCCGGCTAAGAAGGCGTCTAAGTCCAGGAAGACCGTGACGAAGAAATAACCGAGAGCCGCCCGTTCCTTGTCCCACAAAGGCTCTTTTCAGAGCCACCACTTTCTCCCCGGCAGAGCTGTATGATCACTGGCCGCTATTTCCTCCGGTACAGACAGCAGCGCGATCCTGAGATAAAGGAGGCGCCATCATCGCGTGTGCACGGAGGAGCTTCATGTCCCTGTTACTCTATGACAAGTGTCATTTCTGGTCATCGCGCTGGACGCCATAGCTGCTGTTTCCGGACCTCCACAGTGTCCGTCCCGTCACTATGGTGTAACATCCAGGCAGAGTTTATCAGGTCACAGCCCACCAGGTGTAATGTGTGAATAAGGACCGGGGCAGCAATAGACTTGTAGCTTACAGCACAGGATCCACGTGAAGGATGCCGATGGATTACACTCTCCGGTGTAAATAGAGCACAATGTCCCCTGCTCCTCATTACACGTGGTGGATGGTGACCCTTATAGCATGCCTCTGGATGTGGGGCACAGTGTCCTGTGTAAGGATGGGGTGGGGGATTGTCCCTTTGTGTAATCTATAAAACTACTGCAGCGGGGGATGATGGGGAAGTTGTCTCTTATATAACGCTGTGTACGTGATCTGCGGACATGGAAATACAGTGAGCTGTTACTGATGATAACTAATTCGCAGAGAGCTGGAGAAATTATCTTATTAACGCCCCCTGCTGTACAAGCTGCGTCTGGACATGATGTAAACCGGTGTCCGCCTCTTCGGAACGGTGATTGGTCGCGAATATCACATTTGCTTTGTCGGTCGCATATTTTTTTATGAAGAAGCCAATAGAATGTAGGGGTGTGCCTTTCATGGACCAATGAGGACACGCTCAAGTGTATAAATACTCTGCTCTCTCCTCTCCTCGTATCAGTCTACTAGTGTGCACGTTGTTGTAGAGCTATGGCCAGAACAAAGCAGACTGCGCGTAAATCCACCGGCGGGAAAGCGCCCCGCAAGCAGCTGGCTACTAAAGCTGCACGGAAGAGCGCTCCCGCTACCGGCGGAGTGAAGAAGCCTCATCGTTACCGCCCGGGCACAGTCGCTCTCCGTGAAATCCGCCGCTACCAGAAGTCCACCGAGCTTCTTATCCGTAAGCTGCCCTTCCAGCGCCTGGTGCGAGAGATCGCTCAGGACTTCAAGACCGATCTGCGCTTCCAGAGTTCAGCAGTCATGGCTCTGCAGGAGGCCAGCGAGGCTTATCTAGTCGGACTGTTTGAGGATACCAACCTGTGCGCCATCCACGCCAAGAGGGTCACCATCATGCCCAAAGACATTCAACTGGCCCGCAGGATTCGTGGGGAGAGGGCTTAGGTCTGAACCCGGCACCGACTACAACACAAAGGCTCTTTTCAGAGCCACCAAATCCTCCCTCAAACGAGCTGAATCCTTTTCCTCCGTTAATTCTACCGCGACTCTCCCGCTGGCTTCTCGGTGCTCTGCTATTAATATGTGGAGGTGCCATGTTAACCCTTTCAGTGCTTAGTTAGCGCCATTTACACTATAACCAGTCCCCGTCTCTAGCACTCACGTTATCCGGCCCTTTCAGCAGTCCTGTCATGTGTTATGCCGGATGTCTGCGCTGTATTCATCACCTCCCTCTCCGGCTGTATCGCAGTGATAACCCGCCCCACTCCTCACTGATGACTGCACATCGCTCTTCCTATAATAACCTCCGCTGCTGCTGCGAGGAATGACGCCGTTATGTGCGGCTAATGATCCACCGCTGACCAGTGTGTGCGGAGTCCTTGTTCCCTACTCCTTGTAAAGGCAAACCAGGCGCAGCGTGTAGGGTGGGGGAGCAGGTATCCTCCGCCCGGTGTGAACACAAGCGCAGGGGAATTATACTCTTATTCTGTGAGGTCATGATCATCGGGTGTAGTCCTGGTCACCGTTGTAAATCAGAGATCTAAACGCATTAACACTGCCCGAGTCTTCTCCCTATTCATTCTATAAAGCCGTTGTGGTGCTGGTGGCCGGAGGGGTGATCTGCGGGCACACAAATCCTGAACCTGACGGCAGATAACGAGCAGCCGCCATACTAATCCAAGACGTCACGCTTGTTCCTTGTTTCCCTTAACATTACTCTTTAGATTTGGGGCAGATAGAGATTACACAGCAGTCGCGCTATAAGCGGGAAAAGAGCGGCCGGTATTGTAAAATGAACGTGAAATTCAAAATCTGAGTTAAGCCAATCAAAGGGAGGGGGAGGGATTGGTAATGTGAATTCACTGAAAGAAACGCCCCGGAAGTGACATGTTTAACAGTTCTCTCTCTGGTCCACCCAAGGTCTATATAAAGACGCACCCCGCGGTTCTCGGTATAATATTTCTCTTCAGCTCCAGCTGACAGGATGTCTGGTCGTGGTAAAGGAGGAAAAGGTCTCGGAAAGGGCGGTGCTAAGCGGCACAGGAAGGTGCTCCGTGATAACATCCAGGGCATCACCAAGCCTGCAATTCGCCGTCTAGCTCGCAGGGGAGGCGTCAAACGCATCTCCGGTCTCATCTATGAAGAGACTCGCGGCGTCCTGAAGGTTTTCCTGGAGAACGTCATCCGTGACGCCGTCACCTACACCGAGCACGCCAAGAGGAAGACCGTCACCGCTATGGACGTGGTGTACGCGCTCAAACGCCAGGGCCGCACTCTCTACGGCTTCGGAGGTTAATTCCGCTCCTGTTCTGCTCCATCTTACACAACACAAAGGCTCTTCTCAGAGCCGCCACATCATCTATAGATCAGCTATGATGTCTGCTGGTGACCGCTCGTGTATCTGAGCAGTGACCTTCTACTTCTATATACACGGGGGTAGGGGCATCGGTATCACGTCGGTATTCCAGTGAGAAGCCGGATATGTGGACTGCAGTGTGTCCCCTAATAACGTCCTAGAAGCAGCTGACTGAATT
The DNA here is from genome assembly GCF_050947455.1 of Rhinoderma darwinii. NCBI lineage: Eukaryota > Metazoa > Chordata > Amphibia > Anura > Rhinodermatidae > Rhinoderma > Rhinoderma darwinii. The sequence continues at coordinate 92,507,836 of NC_134697.1, read as the reverse complement.
GGGTCTTAGACCAGGGAATGTTAATCTGAAGGGAAAGAGGATCACTCGCCAGCAAGTATAGCAGTAAGGTATTCAGGCAGGAAAACACATCCTCGCTGCCGGACGCCGTTTGTGCCGATGCCTGCACGTACAGGAGTGGCAGAAACTCACCGCTGAATATCCGCTCAGTTGCTCATAGCGCTGTATAAGCGCACGAGCAGTGGATCAAACAGCTGACTTGCGGTGTTGCTTCTTCGGCGTCCAGCTTGCTGCTGGGCAACGTGCTTTCCGCAATCCTTGGAGAGAGGGCCAGTGTTTTCTTAGCTGCTGTCACTGCTACTAATGTTACGAGATTCTCACAACAAACAATAAATCTGTTACTGGGACCAACTTTGACACAAGTATCGGCTCGGCCCGTATCTCATTCTGCCGGACGGCTGGGATTAATAAGGCTGCTGGCAATAAATCTGTTAACCTCTAGTACTAATAATGAATCTGTCTGCTGTCCCGATATAGGACTCACTTTATTACAGTAACGCGTGCAGTTTCTTGCAGAGCAACGTTTAGTGAGACGCATTCAATGAATGAAAAAGAACAAAACTGATGCAGCTGATACGGCATTTTACAAGAGCAAAACCCAATGTTGGAGGGGCCGTGTTTTCCAAGCTGCTCTCATTGCTACAAATGTTACGAGATTTTCAAAACAAACTAGCAATTTGTAGCACCAAGTTCCACATAAGTATGGACTTGCATTGTCTTGTATGTCACTTTGCCAGACTGCTGGTATAATCGAGCTGCTGGCAATACAATGACAGGAAACAGAATGCACCTATTTCTACTTCGTACTAACACTGTGCGTTGTCTATACTTAGGACTCACCTCATCCCACTAACGCATGAAGTTGCTGCAGAGTAACATATACTGAGACGCATTCGAAGAATCCAGTGAGACTGGAAGATATAATTTAAGATACTATGTAGTCGGGGGCTGGTTGTAGATCGTACAATCCCGGTAATATGAAGGAACAGGGACATAATGCCGGTAAGATGAGGGGACAGGGACATAATGCCTGTAATATGAGGGAACAGGGACATGATGCCAATAATATGAAGGAACAGGGACGTAATGCCGATAATAGGAAGGAACAGGGACGTAATGCTGATAATATTAAGATACAGGGTCCTAATGCCGGTAATATGAAGGAACAGGGACGTAATGCCGGTAATATGAAGGAATAGGGACGTAATTCCGGTAATATGGAGGAACAGTGACGTAATGGCGGTAAGATGAAGGAACAGGGACATAATGCCGGTAAGATGAGGAAACAGGGACACAATGGCGGTAAGATGTGTAATATGAAGAAACAGGGACATATTGCTGGTAATATGAAGGAGCAGGGACGTAATGCCGGTAAGATGAGGGAACAGGGACATATTACCGGCATTATGTCCCTGTACCCTCCTTCAGTGGACATAATGGCAGTAATATGAAGGAACAGGGACATAATGCCTGTAATATGAAGGAACAGGGACATAATGCCGGTAATATGAAGGAACAGGGACGTAATGCCGATAATATTAAGAAACAGGGACGTAATGCCGGTAATATGAAGGAATAGGGACGTAATTCCGGTAATATGGAGGAACAGTGACGTAATGCCGGTAAGATGAAGGAAAAGGGACAAAATGCCGGTAAGATGAGGGAACAGGGACATAATGCCAAAAATATGAAGGAACAGGGACATAATGCCAGTAATATGAAGGAACAGGGACATAATGCCGATAATATGAAGGCACAGGGACATAATGCCGGTAATATGAAGGAATAGGGACGTGATGCCGGTAATATGAAGGAATAGGGACATAATGCCGGTAATATGAAGGAACAGGGACATAATGGCTGTAATATGAAGGAACAGGGACATAATGCCGGTAATATGAAAGTACAAGTAGAAGCGGGAAAAGAGCGGCCGGTATTGTAAAATGAACGTGCAATTCAAAATCTGAATTAAGCCAATCAACGGGAGGGGGAGGGATTGGTAATGTGAATTAGCTGAGAGAAACGCCCTGGAAGTGACATGTTTAACAGTTGTCTCTCTGGTCCGCCCAAGGTCTATATAAAGACGCACCCCGCGGTTCTCGGTATAATATTTCTCTTCAGCTTCAGCTTACAGGATGTCTGGTCGTGGTAAAGGAGGAAAAGGACTCGGAAAGGGCGGTGCTAAGCGGCACAGGAAGGTGCTCCGTGATAACATCCAGGGCATCACCAAGCCTGCCATCCGCCGTCTAGCTCGCAGGGGAGGCGTCAAACGCATCTCCGGTCTCATCTATGAAGAGACTCGCGGCGTCCTGAAGGTTTTCCTGGAGAACGTCATCCGTGACGCCGTCACCTACACCGAGCACGCTAAGAGGAAGACCGTCACCGCTATGGACGTGGTGTACGCGCTCAAACGCCAGGGCCGCACTCTCTACGGCTTCGGAGGTTAATTCCGCTCCTGTTCTGCTCCATCTTACACAACACAAAAAAGGCTCTTCTCAGAGCCGCCACATCCTCTATAGATCAGCTATGATGTCTGCTGGTGACCGCTCGTGTATCTGAGCAGTGACCTTCTACTTCTATATACACGGGGGTAGGGGCTTCAGTATCACGTCGGTCTTCCAGTGAGGAGCCGGTTATGTGGACTGCAGTGTGTCCCCTAATAGCGTCCTAGAAGCAGCTGACTGAATTGGGTCTTAGACCAGGGAATGTTAATGTGAAGGGAAAGAGTACCTTAGTGCTATACTTGCTGGCGAGTGATCCTCCGGCAGGAAAACACATCCTCGTAGCGGCGCTGCCGGACGCCGTTTGTGCCGATGCCTGCACGTACAGGAGTGACAGAAACACCGCTGAATATCCGCTCAGTTGCTCATAGCGCTGTATAAGCGCACGAGCAGTGGATCAAACAGCGGACTTGCGGTGTTGCTGCCTCGGCGTCCAGCTTGCTGCTGGGCAACGTGCTTTCCGCAATCCTTGGAGAGAGGGCCAGTGTTTTCTTAGCTGCTGTCACTGCTACTAATGTTACCAGATTCTTACAATAAATCTGTTACTGGGACCAACTTTGACACAAGTATCGGCTCGGCTCGTATCTCATTCTGCCGGACGGCTGGGATTAATAAGGCTGCTGGCAATAAATCTGTTAACCTCTAGTACTAATAATGAATCTGTCTGCGGTCCCTATTAGAGATTTCGGTCCGAACTTCACCAGGTTTGGCCGAACCCGTTTTGACCGAACCCGGCTACATTTTGGCGCCTGCCACATGTTACATCTAAAATGGAGGATTTCACAAGATCACCTGACATCAGGCTACCCCATAATGCCTTGCAAACGGCTCTCCCAGCCAATCGGGAGGCAGCATAGGGGCGGGCTCAAGCCTGCAATAAAAGTCTATGCACGGAGCTCAGCGGCCATTTTACAGACAGGAGCTGTAGGGAGAGCATCTCTGTGCAGTAAGGGAAAGCTTTAGGAATCTAAAAGGCAGGAATCCAGAAATCGAAAGGGCTCATCCACTACTCACTACTCAGCCAGTGTGTGAATACGCTTTTATAAGGGGCTCATCCCCGTTGCATCCAACTTGCAATACAGGCAGCCTTTGTAGTAGTGGTAGTAGTAGTACTACAAGGCCCAGTATTCCCTGAGTGCACTGCGGCGTGGCTGATAGAAATTCTCATTCATTGCCAGTGTCAGTGTGTGAATACGCTTTTAGAAGGGGCTCTGAAATGTCTGGGAAAAAAAAGGTTGTGAAAGGACGGGGTAGAGGAAAAAACACCCATGCCGTCTCCTCTTCCAGTCCAAATGTTGGATCTGTTGGTGCCAGACCCAGTACCAGCATTTGTGGCACAAGACATGTGCCCAGGTCCACTAGTAGCAGCTGCCATGTGCCTGCTGGTAGTATCAGCAAGCCAGACTTGTCCATCTCCTCCGGTGGGCGGGTTACTTTAGACAATACGGCCATTGTGGACTGGTTGGCTGGCTCGCGGTCATCTCAGCAGGAAGACTCTGACGATCTGGCTTCAAGCCATGTTTCGTTGGATTCCAGATCCTCTACAGTTCCTTGGCACGGTGACAGTAGTAATATAGGTATTTCTAGCGTTTCCATTCCATCATCTTTGTCTTCGCTCCCCCTTCCTAGCGGGAAGCCATCTTTCCTGAGAGTCCTAAGAGACATCTCCTCGGGTGCGAAGGAAGATACTGAACAACATAGTGATGATGATTTGTTTTCCGCGAGTCAGCCAACGGAGTGTGTTGCGGCGGTGGTGGAGGTGGAAGCGGTGTCCGAGACGCATAGCTGCGGTAGTGGGGGTGTTGGTGGTGGTAGCCGTGGTGGCAGGCGCAGTAATGAGGGGGGGCATGGAGCCCGCCATGATGTCACATCACATTCACAACACAGTGACAGAAGTGGCGGGGATGATGAGGAAGGCTATGATGATGATGTTGTTTTAGACAGGACGTGGGAACCAGGTGACGAGGTGATGACGGCGTCAGAGGAGTAGGGTCGTAGTGGCGGCACCGGCCGTGATAAACAGCCAAGCCGAGGTAGGGGCAGAAGTCAATCTGCAAAACGTTGCAGCGGTAGGGTCAGCTCAGGAGCCGGTGACGGCGACACTGATGCTGGTGTAGGCTCCCGAAAAAAGCCTGCCAGACAAGGGGCAAGCTCGGGTGGTGGTGGTGGACGTGGTACTACCTCTTTACGGTACTCTGCCGTGTGGCAATTTTTCTGTACCTTCCCGGAGGACGAAAACATGGCACAGTGCCGTATCTGCAAGCAGAAAGTAAGGTGTGGGCAGGGCAGCAATGTAGGAACTACCGCTCTACGTAAACACATGGAACGACATCACAAGGCCATGTGGGACAATCGACATGCCCCACCATCATCATGTACATCTAATGAAGACCCCTCTGCCGCTGCTGCTGCTGCTCCGAGTCCCTGTCATCTAAGTAGTAGCCAGGCCTTATCCACCATGTCATTGTCATCATCATCATCACTGTCATCTAGTGCTCCTCCTACGTCCCGTCAGTTATCCATTACGGAATCGTTGTCCAATAAGCAACAATATATACCCAGTCATCCACTTGTCGTGCGGCTTAATTCACACCTGGCTAAGTTGTTGGTGGTGCAGTCGCTGCCGTACCACCTGGTCGACTCCGCCGGCTTCAAGCAATTGATGGCGTGCGCTCAGCCTAGGTGGCGAATACCTAGCCGACATTACTTCTCCAAAACAGCTGTCCCTGCCTTGCACAAGCATGTGGAGGAAAAGGTGTGCCAGTCCTTGCAATTATCCGTGTGCAGCAGGGTACATGCCACCGTCGACACGTGGAGCAGCAACTATGGGCAGGGACAGTACATGTCTTTCACGGCCCACTGGGTCAATATTTTGCAGTCCGATGCACCACCGCAGCAATGCCAGGCATTACCACCTCCACGCTTGTATCTTTCTGGTTCAACTCCGGACACCAGGCGCCTACCATCCTCCTCCTCCTCCTCCTCCTTGCCTTCCTCCTTGGAGGTCTTCCCGTCCCCGACAGGACACAGCGTATCTTCCACTCCTCCTCCCTCCTCTTTTCATAGGTGCAAGGTGAAGCGCCACAACGCTGTCTTACACCTGCTGAGCCTGGGCGAGAAAAGCCACACAGGGCAGGAGCTGCTGCTGTGCATCAAGGAGGAAATCGCACGCTGGCTGTCTCCTCTGGAACTCACACTGGGCAATGTTGTCTCTGATAACGGGAAGAACGTTGTGGCTGCACTGCGTCTAGGTCACCTGACACACGCTCCTTGCATGGCACATGTGATCAATCTGGTCATAACACGCTTCTTAAAGTCATATGTTGGTTTGAAGGGTGTGCTGGCCATGTCCAGGAGGGTTTGCGTTCGCTTTAGACGTTCGTATGTATTTAAGCACGCCCTCCTGGACTTGCAGCGTCAAAACAATCTCCCAGAACACAGCCTGATTTGCGACGTTCCAACACGCTGGAATTCCACCCTGCACATGTTGGACCGTCTGTACGAACAGCGGAATGCCGTGAATGATTTCCTGATGCAGCAGACGGGCAGCGTTTGGAGCCAGTGTAATTTCGAGCTCAGGCACTGGCAGCTGGTTAGAGACGCATGTCACGTTTTGAGGCCCTTTGAAGAGGCCACACGATTTGTGAGCCGTGACGCTAGCGGAATGAACGATGTTATGCCGCTGATATTCATTATGGAGCAAACGCTCACAGCGATGATTCAGCAAAGGATGGAGGAAGGATCACATCTGGCTATGGATGTTGAGGAGGAGGAGGAGGATGAGGAAACAGGACCTGAAGAGGAGCTGGATTTGGAGATGGAATCACAGGAAGGGATAGGGGACGAGGCAGCCGCACAACATGACAGTGATGGTGGTGATGACGAGTCTGACGACGACCTTGATGATGGACAACCATGGCAGTATGGGGCGGAGATGGAACCAACCGGGCCCTCTGAAACGCTGGCCAGGATGGCGAGCTGTATGCTTCGTTACTGTCGTATTGTTAGCATGAAGCAAAGAGATGAGTACTGGATAGCCACACTTTTAGACCCTCGGTATAAAGCCAGAATGGGGGAGTTTTTTGCGCCTTCCGAGAGGGAGGCAAAATTGGCTTATTATCGAGAGAAGCTATGCAGCCAGCTTGTCACGGCTTTAAAACGGCAAACACCCGCTGCAAGCATGTCTGACCGGGGGGCCACTCTCCGCTCCCCACTGTCTCATCGTTCCACCGCCTCTGGCAGAGCTACCTCTGCAATAGGCGGCAGCAGCAGTAGCAGCAGCCAATTCAGTTTGGAAAATATGATGACAACATTTTTACATCCAATACCCCGACCTGACACACATCGTAGTCACCAAAGGGATGTTCACCATCACCAGGTGCAGCACCTAAACAACCAGGTTCACTCGTACCTGGACTGTGCCCTTTCTCCGTCAGAAATGCTGATCCCAGACCCCATGGACTTCTGGGTCAGCAGATTGGATCATTGGCAAGAACTGGCCCAGTTTGCCATGGGTGTACTGTCTTGTCCACCCTCCAGTGTAGCGTCAAAGAGGGTATTCAGCGCGGCAGGGGGCTTCGTCACCCCTAAGCGAACAAGATTGTGCGCTAACAGCTTGGAAAATCTCACGTTTCTGAAAATGAATCAAGCGTGGATCGGTGAGGATTTTAAAACCCCTGTGCCTGATGCCACTGATTAGATCTGACATTGCTGCTGCCACTGCCGCCTGCTACTGCCGCCTGCTACTGCCGCCTGCTACTACGGGATTCTGTCCTGTCCACTCTTTTTTTAATGTGCCGCTGTTGGTGCTGCTACTACTTCTACCACCAATCCACCCCAGTGCCGTCTGCTACAAGCAGGCCTGCCCCACCACAGGGCTTTGTCCTGTGATTGTCCAGTCTCTTTTTTTAATGTGCTGCTGCTACTACCAGTCTACCACCCTTGCTGTCTGTGTTGGCTAGTCTACCTCTACTACCACCAATACACCTACACTGCCGCCCGTCTGCTACAAGCAGGCCTGCCCCACCACAGGGCTTTGTCCTGTGACTGTCGTCCAGTGTCTTCTAATGTGCTGCTACTACTCACCCTTGCCAATAAAAAGGGTCCATTTTTGGAGGGCTTGTGAAAAGCCATTGCTTGTTGCTTTTACATCCATGTATGGAAGAACCCCGGCAGGCATCTGCCAAAAAAAAGGGTAAATTTTTGGAGGGCTTGTCAAAAGCCATTGCTTGTTGCTTTTACATCCATGTATGGAAGAACCCCGGCAGGCATCTGCCAAAAAAAAGGGTAAATTTTTGGAGGGCTTGTCAAAAGCCATTGCTTGTTGCTTTTACATCCATGTATGGAAGAACCCCGGCAGGCATCTGCCAATAAAAAGGGTCAATTTTTGGAGGGCTTGTGAAAAGCCATTGCTTGTTGCTTTTACATCCATGTATGGAAGAACCCCGGCAGGCATCTGCTAATAAAAAGGGTCAATTTTTGGAGGGCTTGTGAAAAGCCATTGCTTGCTGCTTTTACATCCATGTATGGAAGAACCCCGGCAGGCATCTGCCAAAAAAAAGGGTCAATTTATGGAGGGCTTGTGAAAAGCCATTGCTTGTTGCTTTAATGCTTTTACATCTATGTATGGAAGAATCCCGGCAGGCATCTGCCAAAAAAAAGGGTCAATTTTTGGAGGGCTTGTGAAAAGCCATTGCTTGTTGCTTTTACATCCATGTATGGAACTCTTTTATTATAAAAGTTAAAAAAAACATAACAACAGCATCAGCCGATGTAAACCATAACCAAAATACAACATATACGAACATAAACATAAGACATTATATACATATTTTTAAATACATCACTGTATTCCTCCATGTTCCCGGACTTGGCCAATTCCTCAACCAGCTACACTCGTCCACATTCAACTTTTTTCGTATCCCCCCCCCACCTCTCAGTATCCATTTGCCCCCACTCACTCCCTTCCGTACTCATTTGATACAATCAGCCAGAATGTGTCAAACCCCCCAACGTTCATAGCCATATTTATATACAACATACTTTAATCTTTACACCCACATATACATAAGAATATATATACACCTATATACACCTCCACCTATATACTTATATATATATTTATTTATTTTTTATTTATTTTTTTTCCTTTTTTTTTTATTTTTTTATTTTTTCCTCAATATATATACTAACCCTAACTCTAACTAACCTAATCCTTCACCACACCAGGCCAACACCCCGCCTCATGTCCCCTCATGTCCGCTTAGTCCTGATGCTGGCCTCCGCCACCACATCGTAGACCTCCCACTCAGACCCTCGCCCCATGTCCTCTCATGTTCTGCATAGTCCGGGCCCGAGCGGGAGAAAAAATTGAAAACAATATAATCCTCCCCACACCCCCCCATTCCCCCACCCAACCTATCTAAACCCCTGTCACTCTTCCTCGCATATACATAACAACAAAAAAACACAACCCGAAAGCACCAAGTTCGGTTCCTGTAAGCCTTTATTCTGCCTTTATGTACTGAAAACAAAAAACTCTGCCGTGCACAATCCCAGCCTACCACCAGAAAGAGGAGAAAGAGACCCACCCGACCCCCCCAGGGATAGGATCCACCCATGCCGACACCTTCCCTATCGCTTCCCCTATCGCTTTCCCCTAAAGCTGTCCCTTCTCTTACCCTCTGTTTGATCTAGCCCTAAACTCGCCCTCCTTTCCCTATTGTTTTCCCTATCGCTTAATTTTTTAGTGCCTAAGCGAGGGCGGACCTCCCCCCCCCCAGATGAGCCAGATGAGCCCCCCCCCTAAGGTCAATACCCTAAGGCACCCCAAAAGAAAAGCCCCTCCATAGGCGAGATGCTTTGGATGCTCCCAGTCTATCAACCTCCAAAGAACGTACCTTCACCAGGCCACCGATGATGTTCCCTACAACTTCTTCCACCAGAAGGATTTTGCTCTGCGTAGATACTAAACACCATGCGTTCCAGGTAAAGTGCCTAACCACTATGCTAACTAAAAAAGAAGTGTTACGGTCCCTACCACCTAGGTCTCCGAACATCCCATGAGCCCACCCGGCCTAGGAGAGGTTGGCTAAGCCGAGCCAGCCGATGGAGGCACCCACCCTTTTGTACACCTCTGCATTAAAGGAGCAATGAAGCAGGAAATGCTCCATACTCTCTAGTGTATCGCTACACTCCTCCCGAGGACATCCTCTGTCGTCAGTGTTTCTGTACTTCAAATTGCCCCGTACGTACAGTCTCCCGTGGAAGCAGCGCCAAGCCAGATCCCAAAACTTCTGGGGAATCCTCACTGAATTTAAAAGTTTTAATCCCTCCCCGAGGTCACTACTTGGGCAGTCTTTGAGAGCCAGGGGCTTCCGGAAGTGGGTCATCAGAACCCTTCTGTCGAGGAATTTCCTCGGCATGGTCCTGATCTCCCACACCTCCAGACACCACCGGCGTACCATCTTCAAGACCAGGGCGGCATAAGCCGGGAGATGTCCATGGGGTGTACGCAGGTCTTTCACTTGGCCTCCTCTCTCCCATTCCTGGAAGAAGGGCTGAAACCACTCCCTGTAGGAGAGAATCCACCAAGGAGCCCTCTCTTGCCAGAGGTTTGCCATATTGATCTTAACAAAGGTGTTCACTAGGAACAACACTGGGTTAACCATACCTAACCCTCATAGTTTCCTTGGTAGATGCGTAACTTCTCTCTTAATTAGGTTGAGCCTGTTCCCCCATAACAGTTGGAAGAACAGGCTATAGACCCAAGCCCAGAGAGGTTCTGGCAAGATGCACACACTGCCGAGGTATAGCAACATGGGCACCAGGTAAGCTTTGGCCAAGTGAACCCTTTCTCTAAGGGTTAAGGACCAACCCTTCCATTGGCCGACCTTCTGGGCAACTAACTTTAGCCTGTCATCCCAGTTTTTCTTGGGATAATCACCCGGGCCAAATTCCACTCCTAAGATCTTTGCAGACCCCTGAGGTTCTGGAAGGGTGCCCAGGAGACCAAAACTAGCCAGAGACTTACGCACTTGTCACGGTTAACCCTGAATCCAGATGCCCGTGAGTAACATTCCACTTCTGACATCACCCACTCCGCCTCCCCTTGCGAGGAGACGAAAATGGAGATGTTATCCCTTCCAAGCCGACCCCGATCCCCGCCAACGGTCCACGGTTAACCCTTCTTAAAAAAGGGTCAATCGCAAACACATATAGCAGGGGACTCAAAGGACAGCCCTGGCGGACACCAGACCCAACCTCAAAGGGGGTTCCAACCCAACCGTTAACCAGTGCGAAAGTCTCTGCCCCAGCGTATAAGGTCTGGAGCCAATTGACAAACCCTCCCGGCAGACCATACCTCAGAAGGACCGACCATAGATACTTGTGATTCACTCGGTCAAACACTTTGGCCTGGTCCAAGGACAGAACGTACCCCTTCCACTGGCCAGAATTTCCCCGTTCCACTGCCTCTCTGACACTGAGGACAGCACTAAAAGTGCTGCGGCCTGGAACGGAACAATGCTGGACCAGCGAAAGAAGCCGGGGTGCAAATTTCACCAACCGATTAAACAGCACCTTTGCGAGAACCTTTCTGTCCGTATTGTGGAGCGCTATGGGACGCCAATTCTCAATACGAGTCGAATCCTTACCTTTTGATAGAACAATCAAAGCTGACCTCCTCATTGACCTCGGCAGAGTGCCCGAGGATAGACACTCATTAAATACAGATGTCAAGAGGGGAACTAGGGTTCCTTTAAAGGTCCTGTAGAACTCTGATGTTAAGCCACCCGGCCCTGGCGATTTTTTCAGACCTAGTCCGTCAATCGCCAGCATTACTTCCTCTTCTTTGATTGGATCTATCAAGACATTAAGGGAGGAATCCTCTCCTGGCTCAGGGATAGTTTCAGCCAGGAAAGTCGACATCTCCTCTCGGTCTGGATCCTGCCTACCCAAAAGGTGAGAGTAGAAGGATCTAACGACCTCCAGGATCCCTGACTTGGATCTCCTCAGGGACCCTGTACTGTCTATTAGTCCTGTCACTATTTTACGACTCACTGACATCTTACAGTTCCTGTAGGGGTCGGGCGAGCGGTACCTCCCGAAATCCCTCTCAAGAACCAAAGATGCGTGCCAATCATACTGACACCTTTTGAGCAGCGCTTTCACCCCGAAGATCTCCTCCTGACTACCTCCGTCCGAGACCAGACGTTCGAGTTTCCTCCTCAGTTCCTGATACAGGCGGTACCTGCTCATGGACCTGAGGCCTGAAAGCTGGCGGAAAAATCCTGCTACCCGATATTTAATCAACTCCCACCACTCAGACTTAGTGCCACCTAGATCCAACAAAGGTACCTGGTCCTGGAGAAAATCTTCAAAGGCCTGTCTTATTTCTGCTTCTACCAGGAGAGTGGAATTCAGCCTCCATATACCTCGACCCATCCGAAGGGATTCTGCAATGTTCAGAGAAAACAAAATCATACAGTGGTCGGAGAATTCCACCTCAACAACGGACACTGGTGAAGAGATGGCTTCCTCCTTCAAAAAAAAACTATCTATCCTAGACCTACAGCTTCCTCTTTGATAGGTGAACCCGGGGTGACCTGGGCTATGCCTGATGTGGATATCCACCAGACGAGCTTCGCTAGCTATGCTATTTAAGGCTACACTATCGTAGGCCAGTCTGTCTATGGAACCTCCTCTATCGCGGGGTCTAACGACAGTGTTAAAATCCCCTCCAAAGATGACCTGTCGACTAGAAAAAAGGAAAGGCTTAATCCTCATGAAGAGATTTTTTCGATCCCAAAAATAAATGTGCACAAGGCCCCGGGACCAGATGGGTTACACCCTAGAGTTCTTAAAGAGCTTAGTTCAGTTATTTCTGTCCCCCTTTTCATAATATTCAGAGAATCTCTAGTGACTGGTATAGTGCCACGGGACTGGCGCAGGGCAAATGTGGTGCCTATTTTCAAAAAGGGCTCTATGTCTTCCCCGGGTAATTATAGACCAGTAAGCTTAACATCCATCGTGGGGAAAATGTTTGAGGGGCTATTGAGGGACTATATACAGGATTATGTGACAATAAATAGCATTATAAGTGACAGCCAGCACGGTTTTACTAAGGACAGAAGTTGTCAAACTAACCTAATCTGTTTTTATGAAGAGGTGAGCAGAAGTCTAGACAGAGGGGCCGCTGTGGATTTAGTGTTTTTGGACTTTGCAAAGGCATTTGACACTGTCCCCCATAGACGCCTAATGGGTAAATTACGGACTATAGGTTTAGAAAATATAGTTTGTAATTGGATTGAGAATTGGCTCAAGGACCGTATCCAGAGAGTTGTGGTCAATGATTCCTACTCTGAATGGTCCCCGGTTATAAGTGCTGTACCCCAGGGTTCAGTGCTGGGACCACTATTATTCAACTTATTTATTAATGATATAGAGGATGGGATTAATAGCACTATTTCTATTTTTGCAGATGACACCAAGCTATGCAATATAGTTCAGACTATGGAAGATGTTCATGAATTACAGGCAGATTTAAACAAACTAAGTGTTTGGGCGTCCACTTGGCAGATGAAGTTTAATGTAGATAAATGTAAAGTTATGCATCTGGGTACCAACAACCTGCATGCATCATATGTCCTAGGGGGAGCTACACTGGCGGATTCACTTGTTGAGAAGGATCTGGGTGTACTTGTAAATCATAAACTAAATAACAGCATGCAGTGTCAATCAGCTGCTTCAAAGGCCAGCAGGATATTGTCGTGTATTAAAAGAGGCATGGACTCGCGGGACAGGGATGTAATATTACCACTTTACAAAGCATTAGTGAGGCCTCATCTAGAATATGCAGTCCAGTTCTGGGCTCCAGTTCATAGAAAGGATGCCCTGGAGTTTGGAAAAAATACAAAGAAGAGCAACGAAGCTAATTAGGGGCATGGAGAATCTAAGTTATGAGGAAAGATTGAAAGAATTAAACCTATTTAGCCTTGAAAAAAGACGACTAAGGGGGGACATGATTAACTTATATAAATATATTAATGGCACATACAAAAAATATGGTGAAATCCTGTTCCTTGTAAAACCCCCTCAAAAAACAAGGGGGCACTCCCTCCGTCTGGAGAAAAAAAGGTTCAAGCTGCAGAGGCGACAAGGCTTCTTTACAGTGAGAACTGCGAATCTATGGAATAGTCACCGAAGGAGCCGTCACAGCAGGGACAGTAGATGGTTTTAAAAAAGGGTTAGATAATTTCCTAGAACAAAAAAATATTAGCTCCTATGTGTAGAAATTTTTCCTTCCCTTTTCCCTTCCCTTGGTTGAACTTGATGGACATGTGTCTTTTTTCAGCCGTACTAACTATGTAACTATGTAACTTAGTTTGGGGACCATAGATGTTGATTAATCGCAATTCTTGTCCCTTTATGAGAACATCTAAAATCAGGCACCTCCCCATTTCTAATTCTATCATCCGTCGGCATTTCACCGCTGCGGTGAAAAGAACCGCCACACCGCTATATGGCTCGGCCGCAAGAGACCAGTAGGAGGGCCCGCGTCGCCAATCCCTCCTGGCTTTTACGACGTCTGCCAAAAGTGACAGCCTGGTCTCCTGCAAAAACAAAATGTCAGCTTCAACTCGGCTGAGAAAATCAAAGGCCGCAAATTTAGCCATATCTGACTTAATGCTGGCGACATTAATGGAAGCCAGCGTCAACGGTATGGGTACCGCCATCCTGGATGATAAAATTAGATGGCTTTCTTCTTCCTACCCCTGTCATGGTCTGAGGAGGACCCCCCAGACTCTCTTCCTTTCTTGACACGTTTTTTTGAGGTGGTGGAGTCCATTCCCTCCTGGCGGACCTCCCCCCCTCACTCACACTCCCATCCTCGTCCCCCTGCCCCAGGTTGACCCCTGCCCCAGAGGCCTTTGTACCTCTCGGGGGAAGGGGTCCAGCACCCTCTGAGACCCCTACCTCACCCTCCTCTTCTCTTTGCTCAAGAGCTGGAAAATCCATGGAGGACTTGGTATCGGTTGGGGGAGAGCACCAGAGGGGTGCAGATGTTGCCTTCCGTGGCCGGGGCTTGGCCAGATGACTTTGGCCCGCTCAGGATCTTGCCCTGTGTCCCAGGTGTTTTTTTAGGCTGTACCCTCTCTTCCTCACCAACACTTTCATATTGGGAGGATTGAGAGTCCTCAGCCACTTGCTCCCTCTGGATCCTCCTGACCTCCTCATCCAATTCAGCGTCCCCAAGGGCATCCGTCTCCAGGGCAGGCTCCGGGTTCAGGCCAGAGGTCCGCCCAGTTGCCTGGGTTTCCCTCAGCTCCCTCTCCTTTTGCCTCTTCTCCAGCCTTCGATGGTAGGAAGGCTGGAGCCCTTTCCTTGATGTCTTCACTTTCCCTTTTGCTCCGCCCTATCTGCACGCCTCCCCACCCAAAGGAGCCACCCCACTCTCTCCTCCTGCAGGCTTGGCGACGGCATTGACCACGGAGCGGGGACACCTACTGAATGGGTGACCTAAGTCACCACACAGGTGACACCTAATCTGGTCACACGATGCAGCTAGATGACCTATCCCCCCACAATGAGCGCACTTCTGTACTGTGCAAGCTGCACTCAAATGCGAGGGGTCGCCGCACCGGTGACACAGCCTCGGTTGCCCCTGGTAGAAGACCAGGATACGATCCCTCCCAAGGAAAGCAGAGGATGGGATGTGGGACACAGTTTGCCCCAGACGTTTAAGTTTCACCATAAACGTCCAGGCCCCCGACCAGATGCCAAACTCGTCCAGGTTCTTCCTGGGCATCTCCGCTACTTCCCCATACCGACTTAGCCAGGTCATGATGTCAACGCAAGAAAGTGACTCGTTACGGGTGAGAACGGTCACCTTCTTGAGACCATTCTGACGGGATATTGCTTGTGCAGCAAAATCCCGCCAGCCGGGCTCGTCCTTCACCAGCTCATAATTCCCCCAGAAGACCTCTAGGCCTCCCGGTTGAACAAAGCTGATGTCGAACTCAGCTGAGCCATGAAGATGTATCAGGGCGAAGTTGTCACGCGCCCTGAAGCCCATCTCCAGAAGCAGCTCCACCACCGTTTTTCTGGGGGGACAGATTTCATTGCCACGCCACCGGAGACGGACCACATTCCTCCTGACCACAGCCTGCCCGGTTGTCGGGAGCGACCACTGATCTCCTCTTTTCTCTCGGAAGGCCTCTAACCCGTACCTATCTATCCAGAAGGATAGATCCCTCTGCACACCCTCTATGGTTAGGGACTGCTTCCCCTCCCTTAAGGCCTGCAGGAGGCGCTGTTGCAAGTGACCCTCCCCAGGGCCCGAGGACGAGGGTGAGCGGGCCGGCGGTCCCCCCCCCCACTACCCCGGCATAAGTCCTGCTTGGGGCGCTGGGAAGGGGAGCGCCAGGTCTCCCCACACTTCCGGCTGAAACATCCTCCCGTGATCCTAACACCCTTTTGGCCAAGCCAGGTTCCACATTGTTACGTTTTTCCTTAGCCTTCCCTGCCCTGACCCCCACCCCCACCTCTGCATCATCAGGCGCAACTATGGAGGGGACATAAGCGGCACCTCAACGCAACCCTCCGCATCATTGGTGTCCATGTCACTTGCCAGGGCAGGGAGAGGCACTTCTTCATTTATATTTACATTAGCATTTACATTAATATTTTTATTCACATTTGCATTTTTATTCACATTTGCATTTTTATTCATATTTGCATTTTTATTCATATTTTTATTCATATTTTTTTTTTCCACTGTATTTACTGTATTCACTGTATTATTGGCTTCTCTATTCTTTATCATGTTGCTTTCTGCTTCTATAAGCATTTTGCATGATGAGCTGCTTTGCAGTGGCCGCTCTGTGCATATGCCAGCCGGGCCACTCCCCTCCTCCGCTCTGGAGTGTCCGGCTCCGCCCCTTTCACCTGCCAGGCTGCACAGCAGCGGCCGCTCCGCGTGTTTACCAGCCAGGCCTCTCCCCTCCTCCACTCTGGAGTGGCCGGCTCCGCCTCCAGCAGCGGCTTTGGCTATGCCCTTGTCCGAGGCGTCGGGAGCCCGCTGGCCTATCACACTGGCCGGTCCCGGTGCGACCGGACCGGCCTCGTTGCAGGCACCCGACCCGCGGGACAGCAGTGCCCTCGACTTCCGGTCCGCCCCCTCCTCCGGTATGCGGCTCACACCGCACACCGGTCTCCGGGGCTCGCCGTCAGCCGGGACTGGGGCCACGCCCCCTGCAGCGCTCTGACAGCCAGCATCGCCCACTTCACAGTGAGCGGCTTCTGGCGCCATCTTGCCCGCCCTCGATGCTATCTCCCCGCTTTCCCGCCCAGACTCCACTGCAGAAGCCGGGGCTGGGGGGTTTGCGGGTCCTGCACGTCGGACCAGAATCTCTTCTGGCCCGGAGTGCAGGGGAGACCCGTGCACATATACAAGTCTCACCTCTCTTCTTTCTTCCATCTGTCTCCTCAGCTTTTTCCATCTCCTCCGCTCTGCTGCTGTACTTCTCTCACCTTCCTCCGGGGGCAGCTCCGTGCCGAAGCTGAACCCCTCCAGCGATACTGGGGATCAGGGCCGCCATCAGGAATTTCAGGGCCCCCTACAGCTAAATTTTCTGGGCCCCCCTACCGTGGCACCGCCTGTTAACGGTACTCCGTCCAGCACTATATCATGGTACCCAGGGCCGCCATCAGGGGGGGTATTAGGGGTACTGATGTGAGAGGCCCGGCCAAACCTAATTGAAAGGGGGGCCCGGCAAACTGCCGCGACTTGCCTTTGGTAGAAAAAAAACAGGCCCCTGCAATGGGGCCCGTTTTTTTCACCAAAAGAATGTCATGAGCTGCGGGCCCCCCTTTCAATTAGGTTTGGCCAGGCCTCTCACATCAGTACCCCTAATACCCCCCCTGATGGCGGCCCTGGGTAGCATGGGGGCCGTCAAACACCACCGCCCGTGCGACCGATTGCGCGCACCCGCAAACTCCCGCGCATGCGCTCCGGCGACCGCCTGGAACCGCGCACCGAATTTTGAGGCAGATTTTGACCTGCCCACACTATCTTGCCGCGTTTTTTGCCTGCGGCGATTGAGGACAGCAGACAGAAAACGCAGCGAAAAATGCATTTTCTGCCTCCCATTGATTTCGATGGCAGGTCAGAGGCAGAACCGCGGCAAGAAAGGATGTGCTGCTTTTTCTTTTTTCCGCGACTGGCTCCCATTCCCCGGTAGCCGCAGGGAATTCTGACCGCAAAACCGCACCAAATAGTGGCTCAGGTTTCGTGAGGCGTGTCCGCTGCGGGAATCCTGCAGGGAAAAAAAGTTTAGACTTACCCCGGCCGTAGTTTAGGTGACGCATCTCTCTCTTCTGAACGTAGCCCCGCCTCCTGGGATGACGCTGTAGACCATGTGACTGCTGCAGCGGTCACATGGGATGGAACGTCATGACAGGAGGCGGGGCTGCGCTAAGAATAGAGGATCGCGTCACCAGGACTACGGCCGGGGCAAGTCTAAACTTTTTTATAAAATTTAAAAAAGTGCCTTTTTTTTTTTTTTTCTCATTTGTGATTTTTGCGGCAGAACCGCAGCATTTCCGCAACAGAGGAGCAGCGATTCCACAGAATACATTGACACGCTGCGGCTTAAAAAGCCAAAAAGCCGCAGCATGTAAATTTTTTTTTCAGCGTGCGGATGAGATTTGTTTAAATCTCATCCCCTCTGCTGCGACTGTGATACACTGCGGATTTTCCACAATAAAATGTGTTGCATAAAATCCGCAGTGTTCATGCCTAGTGTGTTCCTACCCTAAGGCCGGATTCACACAAGCGTGTGCTTTTTGCGCGCGCAAAAAACGTGGCATTTTGCGCATGCAAAAGATCCATAACAGCTCCGTGTGGCAGCAGCGTATGATGCGCGGCTGCGTGATTTTCCCGCAGCCGCCATCATTATGATTGTATGTTTGTAGCACGTGGTGCTTTTCTGTTTTCATTCATAGTTTATACAGCTGCGGAAGTGCTGGGCGTGATTTTCACGCACCCATTGATGCGCGAACAATGCACAAATATCGGACATGTCGTGAGTTTTACGCAGCGGACACACGGACACACGCTGCGTGAAAATCACTGACAGTCTGAACGGCCCCATAGAGTAACATAGGTCCGTGCGAGGCGCGTGAAAATCACGCGCATTGCACGGATGTATTACACGTTCGTCTGAATAAGCCCTAACAATAAGGCCCAGTTCACAGAGTTTTTGGGCCTTGATATTGACTCGGACACTGCGTCAGAATCAGCACCAAAAAACTTCCAAAACCGCCTCCCATTGATTTAATCTGAAATCAATGGGAGCCAGTCGCGGAAAAAAGAAAAAGCAGCACGTCCTTTCTTGTTGCGGTTCCGCCTCTGACCTGCCATCGAAATCAATGGGAGGCAGAAAATGCATTTTTCGCTGCGTTTTTTGTCTGCTGTCCTCAATCGCCGCGGGCAAAAAACGCAGCAAAAAAACGCGGCAAGGTCAAAATCTGCCTCAAAATTCTTTAAGGAATTTTGAGGCAGATTTTTTTTTGCCTGCAAAATACTGTGTGAACAGGGCCATAAATGATCAGCACTTTGAGATAATTTACTCACTGTGTCAGAAGAGCTGCTCCCACTCCAGTCCTCTTCCGGCGATGTCTTCCAGGCGAGGTCTTCGGTCCAGACATCCAGTCCTTCACCTCCAGCCAGGCTCCAGGTAAGTTTTGTCCATGTGTGTCCGCGGCCGATCGCGGGTGCGCGCGCGGGCGGTCTCCAGTGCGGGAGTTCGTGGGTGCGCGCTCGGGAGTTTCCTTGGGCGCGCGATCGGGTGCGCGCGCGCGGGCGGACGGTTTGACGGCCCCCCATGACGAGGGGAGGGGGCTCGCAGCAGCAGCAGCTCACGACATTCTTTTGGTGAAAAAAACGGGCCCCATTGCAGGGGCCCGTTTTTTCCTACCAAAAGAATGTCGCGGCAGTTGCCGGGCCCCCCTTTCAATTAGGTTTGGCCGGGCCCCTCACACCACAACCCCTAATACCCCCCTGATGGCGGCCCTGCTGGGGATTCCTGGTCACGTATCTGGGTCATCATACGGGGGGGGGGTGCTCCCCCTCGGACACGGAGCTGCTCCCCGAATCTGCACCTGGCAAGATAGAACTCGCCAGAACTGACTGACCCGAATCCTCCTGCACAGGAACCGGTACTGACTTGCCAGGGTTTTCCTCGTCCGCAGTTCCTCTGCTTGCTGTCACCTTGCTTGCTGTCAGTTTTTTTTTTCTTTGTTTTCATTTTGGTTTAATCCTTCCATTTGCTGGAACCTGTCGTCGTTACGTAATTTTCTGTGAAGGCTCCTCCCCTTTCCAGAATTACATCTCTCCTGTCTTCCACCTCCTTTACCTCCCGCAGCAGGGAGCGGACCTGTGCCGAGTATTTGGCCCGCCTGCTGCCGGAGGATTTTGCCGCTCTCTGCCGGGCCGCCGTCACTTCTCCTCGGAGCCGCTGCAGGGACTTCCCCAGGTCTTTATATTCCTCGAGGTGGGCCACCAGGCGGGAGCCAAAAGTAGTGGCCTCCTCTCCCGGCCTCAGTGACCCCCACTCCACGAGGTCCCTGCAGCCATGGTGTTCCGGTCCTGCTTCTCCTTGCTCCATTGCCTCTGCTCTCCTGGCGGCATGCTGCGATGCCCCAGCCGCCTGGGGGGGGGGGGGGTGAGGCCACATTGCTGCAGCCCCGCGATGTCCTCCTCTCCCCTGGGGCTGGCTCAGCTTTCCCAGCCGACTGGGATGTCCCTCCACCCCCCACCGGTCTGCTCCGGAGGGTGGAGGCCCGGTACTCCATCTCCAGATGGAGCCCCCCTCGGGGCACTCTGCTAGCCCAGGCAGATGTACTATACCTGGGCAGATAACAGAGCAGAGTCCGTGGGAAGGTATGCAAAAAACACCACACCCAAAGTAAGCACCTCCTCTCTCCTCAGAGAGCAAGCCGCATCTGCCAATAAAAAGGGTCAATTTTTGGAGAGCTTGTCAAAAGCCATTGCTTGTTGCTTTTACATCCATGTATGGAAGAACCCCGGCAGGCATCTGCCAATAAAAAGGGTCAATTTTTGGAGGGCTTGTGAAAAGCCATTGCTTGTTGCTGTTACATCCATGTATGGAAGAACCCCGGCAGGCATCTGCCAATAAAAAGGGTCAATTTTTGGAGGGCTTGTGAAAAGCCATTGCTTCTTCTTTTACCACCTTATAGGTATGAACCCTGGCAGGCATCAGCCGCCTAAAATGGTTAATTTGTGTACCTTTTTTAACAATGCATTAAGCATACAACATGCACAAGTGCAGTGGTTCTGTTAGTTATCACCGTGTCCCATCCGTTTTCTTATAGCCATACATGTTGGCGTAACTTTGACACTAACGTTGCCTTAAAGACAGCTCAAAAGTACTTGGACACACTCATGGGTGACCTAAGAGTGTTAGGCCTCATTCACACGACAGGGTCCGAGTGTCGGCCGGGAAAATCGGCCGTTTTTGTCCGATTTTCCCGGCCGGTTTGCATCCGATTTGCATCCGTTCCGATTCCGTTCCGGGCCGAGTTGCCGTTTTTACCGGCCGATTTGGACCCGATTTGCATCCGTTTTTTTCCCTGTCTGTTTTAAAATCGGATGAATTTCATTTAAATTTGTTGCCACACACAGCCCTTTGTAGATAATGCCACAGCCCCCCTGGTAGGTAATGCCACCCAGCCCCCTGTTGGTGATGCCACACAGCCCCCTGTAGGTAATGCCACCCAGCCCCCTGCAGGTAATGCCACCCAGCCCCCTGTAGGTGATGCCACACAGCCCCCTGTTGGTGATGCCACCCTGCCCCCTGTAGGCGATGCCACCCAGCCCCCTGTAGGAATACCACCCTGTCCCCTGTAGGTAATGCCACCAAGCTCCCTGTAGGTAATGCCACCCAGCCCCCTGTAGGTAATGCCACCCAGCCCCCTGTAGGTAATGCCATCCAGCCCCCTGTGGATAATGCCACCCAGCCCCCTGTAGGTAATGCCACCAAGCCCCCTGTAGGTGATACCACCAAGCCCCCTGTAGGCGATGCCACACAGCCACCTGTAGGCGATGCCACACAGCCCCCTGTAGGCGATGCCACACAGCCCCCTGTAGGCGATGCCACACAGCCCCCTGTAGGCGATGCCACACAGCACCCTCTAGGCGATGCCACACAGCCCCCTGTAGGCGATGCCACCCTGCCCCTGTAGGCGATGCCACCCTGCCCCCTGTAGGCGATGCCACCCTGCCCCCTGTCCCTGTAGGCGATGCCACCCACCAGCCCCCTGTAGGCGATGCCACCCACCAGCCCCCTGTAGGTGATGCCACCCACCAGCCCCCTGTAGGTGATGCCACCCACCAGCCCCCTGTAGGTGATGCCACCCACCAGCCCCCTGTAGGTGATGCCACCCACCAGCCCCCTGTAGGTGATGCCACCCACCAGCCCCCTGTAGGTGATGCCACCCACCCTGCCCCCTGTAGGTGATGCCACCCTGCCCCCAGTAGGTGATTCCACCCTGCCCCCTGTAGGTTTTTCCACCCTGCCCCCTGTAGGTGATGCCACCCAGCCCCCTATATGTGATGCCACCCAGCCCCCTGTAGGTGATGCCACCAAGTCTCCTGTAGGTGATCCCACACAGCCCCCTGTAGGTTGCACCCATCCCCCCCCCCCCTTCCAGGAGAAGTCACTGACTTCAATGTCCATATATGGACAGTGTAGTCACTGACTTTTCCTGAAGAGGAATTCCCTGCCACAGGTCGGGAATTCCGCTTCAGAAGTGAGTGACGTCACTGTGTCCATATATGGACAGTGTAGTCACTCACTTCTCCTGTAGCGGCATCCCCGGCCATAGAGTCGGGGATTCCGCTGCAGAAGTGTGTGACTTCGCTGTGTCCATATATGGACAGTGTAGTCATGCACTTCTCCTGTAGCGGCATCCCCGGCCATAGAGTTGGGGATTCCGCTGCAGAAGTGCGTGACTTCGCTGTGTCCATATATGGACAGTGTAGTCACGCACTTCTCCTGTAGCGGCATCCCCGGCCATAGAGTCGGGGATTCCGCTGCAGAAGTGCGTGACTTCGCTGTGTCCATATATGGACAGTGTAGTCACGCACTTCTCCTGTAGCGGCATCCTCGGCCATAGACTGGGGGATTCCGCTGCAGAAGTGAGTGACTTCGCTGTGTCCATATCTGGACAGTGTAGTCACGCACTTCTCCTGTAGCGGAATCCCCAATCCCCGGCCGGGGATTGGGGATTCCGACTCCTACAGCGAGCAATAAAAGACCCTCCTCCTCCTCACATGCACTCTGCACTGTGAGGAGGAGGAGAGAGAGTGCGCGAGCGACGATAGACCCGGCCATCACTCGGGACACATTCCGGTGATGGCCGGGTATTACCGGGAGGTGATGGTGGAGCGCTTGTTGTAGTGAGCCAGGCGGGAGGCTTCCCCTGCGATGCGCTCGAAGATGTCATTGACGAAGGAGTTCATGATGCCCATGGCCTTGGACGAGATGCCGGTGTCAGGGTGGACCTGCTTGAGCACCTTGTACACGTAAATGGCGTAACTCTCCTTCCTGCTCTTTCTCCGCTTCTTGCCGTCCTTCTTCTGTGTCTTGGTCACGGCTTTCTTGGAGCTGAGAGTTCTCAGCTTTAGCGATGTCTGGACGTGGCAAACAGGGAGGCAAAGTGCGGGCTAAAGCCAAGACCCGCTCATCCCGGGCAGGACTTCAGTTTCCTGTCGGTCGTGTGCACAGACTTCTCCGCAAGGGTAACTACGCCGAGAGGGTGGGCGCCGGCGCTCCGGTCTGCCTGGCCGCTGTGCTGGAATATCTGACCGCTGAGATCCTGGAACTGGCCGGAAATGCCGCCCGGGACAACAAGAAGACCCGAATCATCCCCCGTCACCTGCAGCTGGCCGTGCGCAATGACGAGGAGCTCAACAAGCTGCTGGGTGGTGTGACCATCGCTCAGGGAGGCGTCCTGCCCAACATCCAGGCCGTTCTGCTGCCCAAGAAGACCGAGAGCAGCAAAAGCGCCAAGAGCAAGTGAGCGCCGCTTATCCCACATGTAACCACAAAGGCTCTTTTAAGAGCCGCCCACAAGGTCCTTAGAACAGAGCTCACCGCTGATCTCCGATATGTAAACGTTCTGCGCCAGATAAGTGGCTCTGCTTGTACAGAGATCTACCCATATGAATTCATATACCGCGGGGTTTCACATTGAAGAGGAAGCCGTAGGGTGGGTGGGTGTAGAATTGCGTTACTCATTACCTATACATTCACTACTGCCTCGTGTAGATGGTGGCGCTGTCCTCATTGGTGCACTAACTATACTGTACAGGACACATTAACCCGTTAGTGACCGCCAATATGCCTTTTCACGGCTGCCACTAACGGGCTTTATTCTGATGCATAGGCCTTTTCACGGCACTGCATCTGAATAAAATTGTGGCGCCGTGAAAAGAGATAGCTCCCTGCTCTCAGCTACCGGAGGTAGCTGAGGGCTTGGAGCACAGTCTGGGGACCGTTGTTGCGGTCCCCAAACCGGCGATCGCCGGTATTCAATGAATACCGGCGACCGCCGTTACAATTAATGCAGCGGTTGAAAATTAACATTTTTATCTCCTCTCACCATGAATGTTTGGTGAGAGGAGATAAAAAACTACTTGTTAGGCCCCCGATCGTGCCCCCCCTCCCCCCAACCGCCGTAAAAAAAAAAAAAAATGGCGCACGCATGCGCTGTCAGTGAAAGGCAGCTATTCTGCCTGTAAATAGAAACTGATCAGGGACCGTTATAATTGGTCCCTGATCAGATGGTCACTGTGATATACCTATCACAGTGACCATAGTCCCATATTTTCAAAATACAGCACAAGATTTGTGCTCTTTCCCTCCCTCCTCTCACTGTAGTTGATCTGTGAGAGGAGAGAGAGAGATACTATATATATATATATATATATCTTGTGCTGTATTATACTGTAAAATACACCACATACTTACTCGCCAGTGTTCCGATATTATCCGAATATTGTCCGTAATTACCCCAGATTACCCGTAATCACCCCAGATTACCCGTAATCACCCCAGATTACCCGTAATTACCCCAGATTACCCGTAATTACCCCAGATTACCCGTAATTACCCCAGATTACTCGTAATTAACCCAGATTACCTGTAATTACCCCAGATTACCCGTAATTACCCCAGATTACACGTAATTACCCCAGATTACCCGTAATTAACCCAGATTACCCGTAATTACCTCAGATTACCCGTAATTACCCCAGATTACCCGTAATTAACCCAGATTACCCGTAATTACCCCAGATTACCCGTAATTACCCCAGATTACCTGTAATTACCCCAGATTACCAGTAATCACCCCAGATTACACGTAATCACCCCCGTTTTTTTGTTTGTCTTCTAAAAAAAAATAATTATTAGTGTGGTGAACATGGACCGCAGAAGCCGCAGAATGTTCTCTGCAGAGCAGGCATACGCCATGCTGTGCTCTAGCGGTTCTGGCAGTGATACGGACACTGCGTTAGAAGCAGAACTTGGCTCAGAAAGCGACACAAGTTCTGCTTCTGCCACTGGACCCCCCAGCCCTATGGTGGTGGACGCAGCAGTCAGCGGTGAAGCGTCGGGAGACGGGCCTAGTACTGCAGTCCCTTCCGCAATTTGGGATCCTGCAATTGCTTTCTCCCCCCAAGTTTTGCCATTTACAGCGACTCCAGGCATCAACGCAGATGTCTCAAATTTTAGTCCCTATAATTTTTTTCATTTGTTTATAGGCGATCAGGTCCTGGAAATAATCGTCCAGCAGACGAATTTATACGCCAGGCAATTTGGCACCCAAAATCCCAGGTCTTGCTATGCCAGAGGATGGATCCCCACAACAGTTTCTGAAATAAACATTTTTTTGGGAATTACCCTAAACATGGGGCATAGTAAAAAAAACCTCTATCCGCTCCTATTGGGCTACCAGCGCTATCCATAGCACGCCTGTATTTGCAGCCGTTATGGCCCGAACGCGCTATGAGACTCTAATGCGTTTCATGCATTTTTCTGACAATACACAAATCCCCCCAAGAAGTGACCCAGCCTATGATCGCCTCAACAAACTGAGACCCCTCATCTCCCTCCTAAGTGACTCATTTTTCAATTTATACACCCCAGGCCAAAAAATAGCGGTAGACGAGTCCCTTATGTCCTTCAAGGGCCGTCTATTGTTTCGCCAATACATCCCCTCCAAAAGAGCCCGATACGGAGTGAAACTCTATAAGGTGTGCGAGAGCACAACGGGCTACACCTGTGGCTTTTTCATTTATGAGGCAGGGACCGCCACCTTAATCCCCCAGGATGCCCAGAGGATATTGGCATTAGTGGGAAAATTGTCTGGGAACTCATGGTGCCATTCCTACAAAAAGGGTACCATGTGTATACCGACAATAACTACACCAGTGTCCCCCTGTATAAGTCCCTCCATGCTGCGAATACAGGGGCCTGTGGGACGGTACGAGAAAATAGAGTCGGCTTCCCTCAACGACTGGTGTCCAGGCGACTAGTAAGGGGTGCGTCACTCTCATTCACCAGTGACCAGTTGCTCGCTGTCAAATGGAGTGACAAAAAGGAGGTGTACATG
Organism: Rhinoderma darwinii; assembly: GCF_050947455.1. Taxonomy (NCBI): domain Eukaryota; kingdom Metazoa; phylum Chordata; class Amphibia; order Anura; family Rhinodermatidae; genus Rhinoderma; species Rhinoderma darwinii. Next base: position 92,481,617 of record NC_134697.1, on the reverse strand, counting down.
CTCTCCACCGTGCACGAGGACACCACAGTGGCAGTGAGAGAGAGGGGCGCTACCTCTGATAAGAGGAAACCGGTCTGCGTTGTGGACTATAACAAGTTCATGGGGGGAGTCGATCTATCTGACCAGATCCTACAACCGTACCTGGTCAAGCGCAAAACTAGGGCCTGGTATAAAAAGGTAGCGATCTACCTCATCCAGATGGCCACTTACAACAGTTATGTGCTGTACAAGACCCAGGGAACGCTCAGTTTCCTCCAGTATCAGGAGAAAATTATAGAGCGCCTCCTGTTTGACTCCCCCGCACCTGGAGACTCCTTTGAGTCGGAGAATGTCAAAAGGCTCACTGAGCGCCACTTCCTTCACCCCGTCCCTGCCTCTGTGAACCAAAGATACCCCCAAAAGAGATGCCGGGTGTGCAGTAAGCACGGAAGGAGGAGCGATTCCCGGTTTTACTGCCCCATGTGCCCTTCAAATCCAGGCCTGTGCAACTACCCCTGTTTTGAGTCCTACCACACCGTATAATTTAGGGAACACCAAAAAAGGTGGGGGGGGATTCTTTTTAGGGAGTCAATTTCATTTATTCATATTTTATTTTTCGTTTCTGAGCTTTCCAAGGGAGGGAGGGATTCTCACGGGGAGGAAGTAAAGTATTTATTTCAGACTGTAAAACGAAATTTTCCCTTTATGATTTTTTTTTATACATTTCTTGGACAATTAAATCCAGGACTTGATCACTCACAAATGAATACTGTTTATTGTGCAGGAGCCACATCTGTCTATTCAGAACATGGACCCCACAAGTGTTCTTGAAATAAAAAATAAATGTGGGCATTGCATTTATTAGTAGATAAATCCCACCCCTGCGGCCCGTGCCGCCCCTGAATTAGTGGATAAATCCCACACCTGCGGCCCGTGCCGCCCCTGAATTAGTGGATAAATCCCACACCTGCGGCCCGTGCCGCCCCTGAATTAGTGGATAAATCCCACACCTGCGGCCCGTGCCGCCCCTGAATTAGTGGATAAATCCCACACCTGCGGCCCGTGCCGCCCCTGAATTAGTAGATAAATCCCACCCCTGCGGCCTGTGCCGCCCCTGAATTAGTGGATAAATCCCACACCTGCGGCCCGTGCCGCCCCTGAATTAGTAGATAAATCCCACCCCTGCGGCCCGTGCCGCCCCCGAATTAGTGGATAAATCCCACACCTGCGGCCCGTGCCGCCCCTGAATTAGTAGATAAATCCCACCCCTGCGGCCCGTGCCGCCCCTGAATTAGTGGAAGTCGTGCATTTTAGCAATGGTTACAAGAATAAATTGGGGATGTATTTCCTTTTTCTTATGACTGTGTCCTGCCACATGCGGCTGTTATATTCCTTATTCTGTACCGTGATACGGGCATGATATTTTTTTTTTGGAGGATCTCTAATAATCGAGCTGTTCCTTATCAATACACCATGGGCTTTTGTTACGGTTCTTCTGGAAATACTGACATCATTTTGGGGATTAGTGATCCTTTACTGTTCCTATAGATGGTTTTGGACACTGTCCCTTTATATATTCTGTAGGTGATTGGTTGTTTTGTGCACATAGCGGTTCCTACCTTGCCGGGCAGGGGTCTGTTATGGTGTACCGCGTCACTTGGCACGTTCGTCCCTCATAAGGATTGATGGAGCTAAAGAGACGTTGTACAACCAGTCACTGAAAAAAAAAATCCTTGTCATGGCCGCCCTGCAGGTGTTCTTCTATCTAGTGAACAGACTCGAGTTTGCCACATAGTTGGATACATTTTCCTCCATTTGTTTGAAGATATTGCCCGTCACTCCAGTACAGTTTATTTTTTCCTCTCTGACTGATTTTATATTAGGACAGAATTCTGTCCACAATGACATCATAATGGCACCAACTGCTTCTTCAGCAAGACATAGTCATAAGTACAGGCAAATACGTCTATAGCGACATGTATCCATTATGAATACACGGCTTCACTTCTCTTCTGTGCCGCACAAATTTATTAATGTGGCATATTTCTAACAAAATAACCTTCTACCACGTCTCCTCTATTTCATGTGGAAACGTAATAAGAGTTTGAAGAAAACATTATATACCCATAGTGTCTGAAATGATACCCATTATTTCCTCGTTTAATACATGTTTGGTCCGCATGCCCACTACACCACTAGATGAATACCTTTAGGGGTTTAGTTTTTAAAATGGGGTCATTTCTGCGTGTTTTTTTTTTTGTTCAGGCAGCTCAATGCCTCTAAATGCATGATATGGGGCCGAGAATTTATTCAATTGTGCCCTGAAAGCCAAAGGGTGCTCCCTCTCTTTTTGGCCCAGCCACACGTCTAATAAGCAGATTGGGGCAACAATGAGAGTATTTTTGAAAACAGGAGAAACGGGGTGATAGATTTTGGGGTGTGTTTCTTCATTTTCATGGTCGCTTTACAAAGAAATCTGTCTTCAAAGTGATACTTTTATGAAAAAAGTGAAGTTTAATTTTTTTTCACCTGCTATGCATTAAATTTAGCAAAAAACTGTGGAGTCAAAATACTCACTACAGCCCTAGATAAATACCTTAAGGGGTCTAGTTTTCTAAATGGGGTCGTTTATGGGAAGTTTCTATCGTTCTGGTAGTTCAAAACCTCTCCAAATATACAGTGGGGCCTAAAACATTTTCAAGCAAAAGTCCTGAAAGCCTCCGGGTGCTCCCTTCCTTTCAGGCCCTGCCGTGTGTCCAGGCAATGCATTAGGGTCACAATGGGGGCATTTTTGAAAACAGGAGAAACAGGGTGATAGATTTTGGGGGGTGTATCTTCATTCTCATGGTCGCTTTACAAAGAAATCGGTCTTCAAAGTGATAATTTTATGAAAAAAGTGAGATTATATTTTTTTACGCCTGCTTTGCATGAATTCTTACAAAACAACTGTGGGGTCAAAATACTTACAACACCCCTTAATAAATACATTAAGGGGTGTAGTTTGCAAAATGGGGTCACTTGTGGGGGTTTCCACCATTCTGACACCTATGAGCCTCTGAAAACCTGGCTTGGTGCAGGAAAACCAAATGTACTTCAAAATGTATAAAATTATTACTAAAATTGTAAGTCTTCTAAATTGCTCAAAAAATTTTTTTTTTTTCAAAAGTGCTGCCAAAATAGAGTAAAGCGATGGAAATATATATTTCATAAAAAAAATTGTACAGTATGTGTGTACATATGTGACATATTGCCGTTAAAAATAGGGAAAAATGATAATTTTTACAAAATTTTACCACTAAAATAAAGTACAACATGTGACGAAAAAACAATGTCAGAATTACTTGGATATTCAAAACTTTCGCAGAGTTATTCTCTGATGAAGTCACACATACCAGATTTAACAAATCTGGCTTGGTCATTAAGGCCCAAACAGGCCCCGTCATTAAGGGGTTAATACAGGTGGAACAAACTCTGGTGTCTGTGCCTGGTTATTGGAGCAGTCTCTGGTTTCTTCTACACGCTGTAATAGAACAGGGACATAATGTCGGTAATATGAGGGAGCAGGGACATAATGCCGGTTAATGCCTCAGAACCATGAGTCCTGCAGCCCATCCTCCAATGCCTCTGAACCATGAGTCCTGCAGCCCATCCTCCAATGCCTCTGAACCATGAGTCCTGCAGCCCATCCTCCAATGCCTCAGAACCATGAGTCCTGCAGCCCATCCCCCAATGCCTCTGAACCATGAGTCCTGCAGCCCATCCCCCAATGCCTCTGAACCATGAGTCCTGCAGCCGATCCTCCAATGCCTCTGAACCATGAGTCCTGCAGCCCATCCTCCAATGCCTCTGAACCATGAGTCCTGCAGCCCATCCTCCAATGCCTCTGAACCATGAGTCCTGCAGCCCATCCTCCAATGCCTCAGAACCATGAGTCCTGCAGCCCATCCTCCAATGCCTCTGAACCATGAGTCCTGCAGCCCATCCTCCAATGCCTCTGAACCATGAGTCCTGCAGCCCATCCTCCAATGCCTCTGAACCATGAGTCCTGCAGCCCATCCTCCAATGCCTCTGAACCATGAGTCCTGCAGCCCATCCTCCAATGCCTCAGAACCATGAGTCCTGCAGCCCATCCTCCAATGCCTCTGAACCATGAGTCCTGCAGCCCATCCTCCAATGCCTCTGAACCATGAGTCCTGCAGCCCATCCTCCAATGCCTCTGAACCATGAGTCCTGCAGCCCATCCCCCAATGCCTCTGAACCATGAGTCCTGCAGCCCATCCCCCAATGCCTCTGAACCATGAGTCCTGCAGCCGATCCTCCAATGCCTCTGAACCATGAGTCCTGCAGCCCATCCTCCAATGCCTCTGAACCATGAGTCCTGCAGCCCATCCTCCAATGCCTCTGAACCATGAGTCCTGCAGCCCATCCTCCAATGCCTCTGAACCATGAGTCCTGCAGCCGATCCTCCAATGCCTCTGAACCATGAGTCCTGCAGCCCATCCTCCAATGCCTCAGAACCATGAGGCCGGGTTCAGCCATGACAACCAGTCTGGCCAATTTAGGTTCCAATCTTCTTCAGAATTGGCTTTCCTAAATTCCTCCTTTAATTGCTGTGCTTGTTCAATATCATGTTTAATCTGTACTGTCCCTTGGGGATCTATATAATGACAGCATGCAGGACCCACTATCTGGCACATACCCCCTTGACTTGCAGTTAAGTAATCTAGTACAAGTGTATGTTGGTTAGTAACAGTAATAAGCTGTCGGGTAAGTACTGAAGAAACATTTAAAGCATCAAATATTAATTCGGTCATATTGTCAAACAACTCTGCTAGTTTTTCTATGTTATATGCGTTTCTAATTGGTCCTCCAAAGATAGAGCATATCCTAACTTGGTGTACCAAGGTAAGTGTACCAATGGGTGGGCTTTTTGCTTTCCCTCCCTTTTGTACAGCATATGTTTTGGTACTTTATCATAAGGAAGTGCATCCTTGTCCCATGTCCAGGTAGCAGACTGTAACCTAGCTAGGGTACAGGTACCTGTGGTAGTCTGCGGGATCCATTTATATGCATTATGTCCGCACACTATATATATATCATGGGGAAGGTCAAACCATTGCATACTTCCTAGGGTTAACATATGAGCAAAATGAACTAAGGGAAAAGACTGCTGTAATACACACCAAGGACAATTTGTTCCCAAAGAGCCATGGTATACTCCTGTGCATCCACAATACATAGTTTCATTCCCTTGTAAGTCTGTTTCTTCCATATACCCTGGATAACGTTTACAATCAGTCTTACTTCCTGAAGGGAAGAAATGGCCGTATTCCCAACTACCATTGTATGTACCGTTCTACCAGACTTGGTCTAAATACATCTGAGGTCTGTTGGGTTTTATTGCAGCTTATCTTTATGCCTTTTATGGGGATCTCACCTAGTGTCAGTGTTTTAGTGACATTTTTAGGGACCCATTTTCCATTTTCCTTCTGTGTGAGAATCAGTGCCTTACCAGGTATCAGGGTTAGATTTACCTGCCACCAGGGATCCTCCATCCATCCTGCTATGGGTAAGGGCACACTGGTATTAGACCATGTATACCTTTTTGTGTTATCCTTTACCTTTGAGGGATCCCAACATGTAGTGTTAAGAAGTTCTTTCTCACTAAGGGGCACAGCCATGTATGGCATGGATTTTGAACTTATAGGACTGTGTGTACATATCCAACAATTAGATAAGTTTGTTAATGCTGTTATAATTTGATGATGTTTTATGAATTTTATTGTCCACTTCCTCCTTGAGAACTTGAGTCATCGTCCCCACGAGGGGCAACATCAACATCAACCCTGCCAAGGGCAACATCATCGATCGAGGCGACGTCATCTGGGCTGATAACCTTTTTACAATGGCTTGCATGTATCCAATTGGCTCGTCCTTGGAGCTTCACTGATGTGGCGGTGACCAGCTGTACTTCTACTGGTTGGCTGTACCTTGGAGCTTCACTGATGTGGCGGTGACCAGCTGTACTTCTACTGGTTGGCTGTACCTTGGAGCTTCACTGAAGTGGCGGTGACCAGCTGTACTTCTACTGGTTGGCTGTACCTTGGAGCTTCACTGATGTGGCGGTGACCAGCTGTACTTCTACTGGTTGGCTGTACCTTGGAGCTTCACTGATGTGGCGGTGACCAGCTGTACTTCTACTGGTTGGCTGTACCTTGGAGCTTCACTGATGTGGCGGTGACCAGCTGTACTTCTACTGGTTGGCTGTACCTTGGAGCTTCACTGATGTGGCGGTGACCGGCTGTACTTCTACTGGTTGGCTGTACCTTGGAGCTTCACTGATGTGGCGGTGACCAGCTGTACTTCTACTGGTTGGCTGTACCTTGGAGCTTCACTGATGTGGCGGTGACCAGCTGTACTTCTACTGGTTGGCTGTACCTTGGAGCTTCACTGATGTGGCGGTGACCAGCTGTACTTCTACTGGTTGGCTGTACCTTGGAGCTTCACTGATGTGGCGGTGACCGGCTGTACTTCTACTGGTTGGCTGTACCTTGGCTCCAGACTGCTCCTGTTGTGTATCTTTGTTACCACCCAGTCTCCAGGTTGTAGTGAGTGGGTACCTGAAAGAAAGTTTGGATCTTACCACTGCTTTGTGGGTGATCGGGAGTATGAAATGCTTGTTCTATCCCAAGGCTTTTTAATATGTTCCTCAATAGTTCTTGGGTAAAATGAGTACCTCTGTCACTTTCAATTGTCTCTGGTACTCCATAGCGGCACACTACCTCAGCTATCAGTTTCTTTGCTGTGGTATCTGCATTTGCTTTTGCCACTGGAAAAGCTTCTGGCCATCCATTGTGGACCACAGCATACCCGGTGAGGAAATGTCCTTTGTCTTCGCTCCAATATCGAGATCCATCTTGGGAAATACAGAGACCAAGGAAAACCACTGTTTTGGCACATAATTGCAGCTTGTGCTCGCACGTTTTACAGCCACTTCTTCTAGGAACATTAATAGTGATTTAGAATCTGTTTCACTCTTCTCCAGACTCTGACTACAAAGTAACAAATCATCTACATATTGTAGTAGAACTGAGGACTGATTGGGGGGCTGCCAGGTGTCCAGAATATCTTTCATGGTACGTGAGAAGATATCAGGGGAATTTGCGGCACCCTGTGGCAGCACTACCCAAGCATACTGTCTTCCCCTATGTGTAAATGCAAAATACTGCTGGCACTCTTTATCCAGCGGGATGGAGAAGAAAGCATTGGCTAAGTCTATAACTGTGAAATAGACTGCAGTGCCGGGGACCTGGTTGAGCAGGGGATGTGGGTTATACCTGTGACATAGACTGCAGTGCCGGGGACATGGTTGAGCAGGGTATGTGGGTTATACCTGTGACATAGACTGCAGTGCCGGGGACCTGGTTGAGCAGGGTATGTGGGTTATACCTGTGACATAGACTGCAGTGCCGGGGACCTGGTTGAGCAGGGTATGTGGGTTATACCTGTGACATAGACTGCAGTGCCGAGGACCTGGTTGAGCAGGGTATGTGGGTTATACCTGTGACATAGACTGCAGTGCCGGGGACCTGGTTGAGCAGGGTATGTGGGTTATACCTGTGACATAGACTGCAGTGCCGGGGACCTGGTTGAGCAGGGTATGTGGGTTATACCTGTGACATAGACTGCAGTGCCGGGGACCTGGTTGAGCAGGGTATGTGGGTTATACCTGTGACATAGACTGCAGTGCCGGGGACCTGGTTGAGCAGGGGATGTGGGTTATACCTGTGACATAGACTGCAGTGCCGGGGACCTGGTTGAGCAGGGTATGTGGGTTATACCTGTGACATAGACTGCAGTGCCGGGGACCTGGTTGAGCAGGGGATGTGGGTTATACCTGTGACATAGACTGCAGTGCCGGGGACCTGGTTGAGCAGGGGATGTGGGTTATACCTGTGACATAGACTGCAGTGCCGGGGACCTGGTTGAGCAGGGTATGTGGGTTATACCTGTGACATAGACTGCAGTGCCGGGGACCTGGTTGAGCAGGGTATGTGGGTTATACCTGTGACATAGACTGCAGTGCCGGGGACCTGGTTGAGCAGGGTATGTGGGTTAGGCACTTGTGGTGTATTAATTATTGTCACAGCATTCACAGCCCGTAGGTCATGTACCATCCGGTACTGTACAGGTTGACCGGGCAGTGTCTTTTTCTTTACTGGGTAGAGAGGAGTGTTGAAAGGCGAGATTATGGGCACTATGAGATTGTTTTCCAGTAAGGAGTTAATATCCTTTTCTATAGCAGCGTCTTGCTGTGGACTCAGAGGATATTGCTTTATACATACAGGACGGTTCTGCATGTCTGATTTTACATTTACTTGTACAGGCGGCACATTTAAAACTCCTACATCCATCTTATCTTGTGCCCATAGCTTTTTCTGGGATGTCTGCCAACCAAAGGGGAGGGGTACTTGGGGCTTTTTCAGCGTCTGGCATACTTGCCATACTAAGGAGTTTGCATAGCAGAGACACTGGAATGGCAGAGGTTAATATAGGCGTGCCAGAAGAAAAGTCCAATGCTGCTCCCAGGGCACTGAGTACATCTGTCCCCAATAAATTGTAGGGAGTGTGTGGTGACACTAACACACGGGAGACAATTGATTGTGTGTCATGTATATTCAGTCGCATTGGTTTTGTTAACTGTAACTGAAATGATGTTCCCTCCACCCCTTCACAATCTATATAGTCTGGTGATAGCAACTCTGCCAGTACATATTTGGTTTGTAACAGGGGCGTAGCTAAAGGCTCATGGGCCCGGGTGCAAGAATTCACTGCACTAATGAGCGGCGGTTCAGGCATTGAGGACAGAACATGGGGGTGTTTTGCAGTGCGCCCACCATGTTCTGTCTTTAGTGCCGACGCTCATTAGTGCAGCGCCGGCCGCATAACATCATCCTGACGGCGCGCACATGTTAGGACTCAGGAGCGGGGCAGTGACTGTATTACACAGCCGCAACCCCGCTCTCATACACTCATGTGTACTATACTGTATTGTGCAGTTTGTGGTGGAGGAGGGGGGGGGCTGTGATTTAACGCTCCCCCCCTCTCCACCGCATACAACACAATACATTACAAGGCATCACATACATTACATTACAATACATAACGTTACAACACAATACATTACATTACACTGCAGCTTACCTGGAGTCCTCCGCACCGACTCTTCTGCTCTGTCTGGAAGCCGTGTCACGTGACAACACGGTCACATGGTACACTAAGTGTACCATGTGACCGTAACCCGGAAGTGCCGGCTTCACGGCACAGAAGATTTAGTTAGAAAAAATGCTGTATGGCAACGGGGGCCCGTGGGCCCCCCAGGCTTAGGGGCCCGGTCGCAACTGCGACCGCTGCGACCCCTATAGCTACGCCACTGGTTTGTAATACAGTTCTGGCTGCCCCTGTGTCTACTAGAAAATAGGTATTTTCCCCTGTGGGTAAAGTAACAGGCACCATCAATGATGGACCTGTCGGGGGGAGCACTGGGCAGAGGGAGACATCAGGGTTGCTAGTTTCCTATGCAGCAATCAAAGAATTGGGAGGCTCAACTGGACGGGAGGGACATCGGGCTGAATAATGACCCTTCTTATCACAATTCCAGCATGTAATCTGGCTAAGATCCCTTCTCCGGGTTCTCAAAGTGTCTTTTTGTTCCCTGCCTCTTCCTCTATAGCCCCCCATGATGAATTTTGAATGTGCCTCACATTAATAGTAATTAACCTCATCATGTTTCTCAGTCATAATGGGTTAATGTGTAAGGTACATGATGGGGTTAATTACTATTAATGTGAGGCACATGGAGGTTAAATTCATCATCGCACCTTGTGCCTCACAATTAGGCCCCATGCACACGACCGTAAATAACCTCCATTCACTTTCATTGAGCGCGGACACATTTCCGTAGCACTAAAATTATGGAACATGTCCGTCATTTTGCGGGCCGTTCTCCCATACTTTGTATGGGAGCACGGCCCGAAAATGCGGGTGGCAGTCGGCGGCCGGCCGTGCCCGCAATCGCGGGCCCTGATTGCGGGCACGGTCGTGTGAATGGGGCCTAAGTGATAGAAAGCAATTTTTATTTTATTTTTTTACAGAGTACACATCATAAATGATGCAAAAAAATTGTTGTGCAGGTTATTACGGGTGCGCCAATACCGATTATGTGTATGTTTTATGTATTGAGACTTATTTTAATGTTTATTATAAAAAAAGTGTATGTGTATTTTTTTTATTTAACATTACTTTGTTTTTACTTTATTTTTAAACTTCAATGTACTGGCCTATAGCTATATGCCAGTACATTAGCCTGTGTACGGATAGTACACAGGCAGTTGTTAGGACATACCTCAGTATGCCCTAACAACAGGAAATATGGTAGGACTGCCCTGGGGTCCTTCAACAGACCCTGGGCTGTCTGCCCATATATGGTATGTCCCTTAATCGCATCACAGAAATTCCCTGTGACGCGATCCAGGGGCATCCCCCCTTCTCATTTTCCCCTGAATGCTGCAGTCAGCTTTGATCGCAGCATTCAGGAGATGAGCGGCGGAGATGAGCGGTTTCTCTGATCTCCGCCGTTATAGAGCGGGGCTGCAGCTGTGTAATACAGCCATTGCCCCGCTCCTGATATAAGTGCGCGCGCGGTCAGCATGTGGAGATGCGGCCGGCGCTGCACTAATGAGCGGCGGTTCAGGCATTGAGGACAGAACATGGGGGTGTTTTGCAGTGCGCCCACCATGTTCTGTCTTCAGTGCCGACGCTCATTAGTGCAGCGCCGGCCGCATAACATCATCCTGACGGCGCGCACATGTTAGGACTCAGGAGCGGGGCAGTGACTGTATTACACAGCCGCAGCCCCGCTCTCATACACTCATGTGTACTATACTGTATTGTGCAGTTTGTGGTGGAGGAGGGGGGGGGCTGTGATTTAACGCTCCCCCCCTCTCCACCGCATACAACACAATACATTACAAGGCATCACATACATTACATTACAATACATAACGTTACAACACAATACATTACATTACACTGCAGCTTACCTGGAGTCCTCCGCACCGACTCTTCTGCTCTGTCTGGAAGCCGTGTCACTTGACAACACGGTCACATGGTACACTAAGTGTACCATGTGACCGTAACCTGGAAGTGCCGGCTTCACGGCACAGAAGATTTAGTTAGAAAAAATGCTGTATGGCAACGGGGGCCCGTGGGCCCCCCAGGCTTAGGGGCCCGGTCGCAACTGCGACCGCTGCGACCCCTATAGCTACGCCACTGGTTTGTAATACAGTTCTGGCTGCCCCTGTGTCTACTAGAAAATAGGTATTTTCCCCTGTGGGTAAAGTAACAGGCACCATCAATGATGGACCTGTCGGGGGGGAGCACTGGGCAGAGGGAGACATCAGGGTTGCCAGTTTCCTATGCAGCAATCAAAGAATTGGGAGGCTCAACTGGACGGGAGGGACATCGGGCTGAATAATGACCCTTCTTATCACAATTCCAGCATGTAATCTGGCTAAGATCCCTTCTCCGGGTTCTCAAAGTGTCTTTTTGTTCCCTGCCTCTTCCTCTATAGCCCCCCTTTTGTTGCATCGGGGCGAGACGGGTTCTTTTAGGAGCTAAATCTAACTCTGCACCTTTTGCAATGCTTACTAAATCATTAAACTGGCATGTACGCCAGTCGGGGCGGGATCTTTTAGCAGCTTCTTGTACTGCCGGCTTAAGACCGGACATAAAAGTTATTTTTAGTAGGCGCAAGTCTTTTGCATCACCTTCTTCATACCCGTGATCTAACCACTGCTGCTGTAAAGTTGTGGCATAATCAGGGACTGACAGTTTTATGTCATTTTCCCAAGATGTTAAACAATCAGTTGGATCCTGTTGAGTAGTATCTACCCAGGGCTGCATAGCGTTCAGGTATTCTAGTCCTGATTGCTCATTGGTTTTATTTGCTGGTACAGGATTTGTAATAGCAGCTTGTATTTGATTTTTGAGCACTTCCCCTCCCTTTGTTTCTACCAGGCTCTCCATACCTGACCATGTAGCACGGTAAGCTAGATGGCTCGCAGCTTTCTATGGAAAGCGCTGGGTGTTTTCCGTGGGTCTGGGAGTGTGCCACATACAGCTAGTAAATCAGCCGGGCTCCAGGGGCGATACACAGTGGCTTCATGTGACTGGATTTCCCCTACTGCCCCTTGTACTGGTTGCCCGTCTACATCTACTGGTTTTGGTCCCCTGTGTGTATGGATACTTGATACTAACGGAAACAATCTAGTGGGGCGCTGCGTACCACAACTGACACAATATCCTGCAGTGAGGGGGTTCTGCTGCCCACAGTGTGGACATGTCCAGCAGCTGCCTTTCTTGCTATTTTCAGGATAAGGAGGTGGCGCAGTTGCTGCTGTCGGGCTGTTTGGCAGTTGTAAAGGGGTTAACACATTAGTGAGGAGCTTTTCACTTAAAGGGTCATATAAATCATACATTATTCCATGATTTGCTTCCATACTCTTATGTTCTGTGTTACTCACTCTCTGTGCTACCTCATACCACATTTGGGCTTTTTCCACCATGTTATTGTCTTTCAACCATCCAACACAATTTGTCATAAATCTTTTCCAATCACATTCTGCTAATGTTCCATAGGACCCAACTCCCATCATTTTAAACATTCTTTTACAATCCTTCACAGCCTCAGATCCTTTTGCTCTTTCTACTATTTTGATGGCAGAGACCCACGTCTCAGGGCTGTCCCGCATTTTTGTCTTACTATTTTCTGACCCCATGGTCAGAGGGCGTAGGGTAGTCTCCGGAAAACTCCCCAGCTCCAAACAGACAGGCCTTAGTCTGTTGACAGATATCTCAGACAATCTATCTTACAGTTTCAGAAAGACTATCAATATCAAAAGTCGTCCCTCCAGACATTCTAGCAGTGGGATATCCTTTTCTCTGATCCCTCACTGTTTTGAACATCAAGAACAGACAAAATGCTGCCAATCCACAAATTACAAGAGCAAATCCTTCAACACAATCTACATTCATGAACTTCCATTGATTCAAGCAGGAGTTGGTCACATTCATTTCAAACTTCTACAAACCCTTCGTCTCTTTCACTTATGCAGAACACTTGCTGCCGGGGGGGGGGGGGGGGGGGGTGTCTTTCAGTTCATACAGCCTGTGATGTAGCATATATATCCCAAACTCTTTCCTCTAGCACTTTGCAATGGTTTCACATGCAAATTATATTTGGTAACATATATGTTATCCTCCCCGCTCAGCCGTTCACTCTGTGGGTTGTAGTTTAGGGGCCTGTTATGTATGTTGGTGATGATTTCTTTAGGGGCTCTGGGTCTGAGCCAATACCAATGTCCTTCACTGTAATTAGTCTGGGTAGTTATACTACTCCGACACAGGTGGCACCTGGGATAAGTGTCAGGGTCATTCGTTGAATACAGGATGTTATATTACAACGGTATTCAATCCAGCGGTCTGATGTTATACTACTACAGACTTAATTACTTGGATGTTATTTTACATCAAAGTGTATATGCCGGATTATCATGTGCTAGAAATCAGTCTGTACTGATTCCCACCTTATGCCAGTCTGGCAATGCATACAACTGGTTTATGGACCCTTACACACAATATCACTGGCTGGCAATGCATACAACTGGTTTATGGACCCTTACACACAATATCACTGTTTGGCAGTGAATTAGGAAAATATAAATGATTTTCTAATACAGTATTCAAAGTTTTCCCTATTGCACTGGGTAATGGTATTGAGTGCAAATTCAATATAGACACAATTGCTCCTCCTTGCACTGAGTGGATATCGTCTTCTATGAAGTGGATATTACTACTGGGCTGGGAGCCATACAGTTTCAACAATTTGATATGTACGTCTTCTCACAGATGTATTCAACATCACACTACACACACATTTATCACACTTGTCACATACACCCCCATGTAAATCCATCTAACCACACTACCATCCTGACAAAGGACCTGATTATTACGGGACCCCTTTGTAGAGACTTACATATACAAAGTACGTTTCCAGGGACTTAACAGAGTGGCTGAAACAAATGGTGTAACATAAAGTCTGTTACTTACCTTTCGGTTTTGGTTTCAGTGACTCCCCAGGTCCTTCCAGATTAGTGGACTTTGCACAAAATTCTCATTAGGAGGTCCCGGGCTGTTTGGCACCATAACTGTCGAAGAAACCCCTTCCAGGTAGCACCTTTTGGGATGGGTGCTCTAATGGGCTCCCTCTGCTTTGTCAGGTGGTATTCAAATATGGTAATTGAAGTATCAGCAGTGCACCGGGAGATCAATAAAGACAATAGCAATCTGTCGTCTCAATCAATATTCTCATTTATTATCAAGATACATAGGTTAATATACCCTCAGGGCGTACCCTCTAACCAGGGTGTTACCTCTCATGGAACAACCAATCATAACATTTTACACGTAGACTGAAAATACGTCACAGGGACCTTCCCACTGAGGTCACATGATCTTTCTAACACCTGCAAATCCTGGCCTACAAACAATAGAAATGTAGGAGGTTTTCATAAGTGTATGTGGTGATTTCATATATGTGTGTGAAATACTGAGATGAAGAATTAATTGGAAATATAATAATTATTTCAGGTCTTGGCGTTCTGCCAGACTCCTATCTACCAGTATTGAAGGCCACGAAGAAGAACACAAAGTAATAACTTATTCCCTTGTGATTTAAACAGAACCAGAAAGAGATCATTACAAAATGGAGAATCCATATCTTCATAATCCGGCATCCTGCTGGATAATTCATAGTGTCGTTTAATACAGAGAACATAAGCAATTTGACCATCCATCACACTGGTAATATGAAGAAACAGGGACGTAATGCTGATAATATGAGGGGACAGGGACATTATGCTGGTAATATGAAGGAACAGGGACATAATGCCCGTAATATGAAGAAACAGGGACATAATGCCGATAATATGAGGGGACAGGGACATAATGCCTGTAATATGAAGGAACAGGGACATAATGCCTGTAATATGAAGAAACAGGGACATCATGCCTGTAATATGTTACCACCGCATGTGTATAAAAATGACCATTGTACAGAACAAACACTATTACACTTTGTGTCTCCCTTATTTCCTCATAGATTGTAAGCTCTTGCGAGCAGGGTCCTCACTCCCCAGGTTTGAATTGTAAATGGACTTTGTCACTATGTAATGTCTGATATTGTTTGTTTCATGTCCCCTCTAAATTGTAAAGTGCTGCGTAATATGTTGGCGCTATATAAATAAAGATTATTATTATTATAATATGAAGAAACAGGGACGTAATGCCGATAAAATGAAGGAACATGCACATAATGCCGGTTCAGATGAAGAAACAGGGACGTAATGCCTGTCATCTGAAGGAACAGGGACATAATGCCGGTAAGATGAAGGAACATGCACATAATGCCGATTCAGATGAAGGAACAGGGACATAATGCCGGTAAGATGAAGGAACAGGGACATAATGCCGGTAAGATGAGGGAACAGGGACAAAATGCCGGTAAGATGAGGGAACAGGGACATAATGCCAAAAATATGAAGGAACAGGGACGTAATGCCGGTAATATGAAGGAACAGGGATGTAATGCCGGTAAGATGAAGGAACAGGGACATAATGCCGGTAAGATGAGGGAACAGGGACATAATGCTGGTAATATGAAGGAACAGGGACATAATGCTGGTAATATGAAGGAACAGGGACATAATGCCGGTAATATGAAGGAATAGGGATGCAATTTCGGTAATATGAAGGAACAGGGACGTAATGCTGGTAATTTGAAGAAACAGGGACGTAATGCCGATAATATGAAGGAGCAGGGACGTAATGCCGGTAATATGAGGGAACAGGGACATAATGCCGGTTCAAATGAGGGAACAGGGACATAATGCCGGTAAGGTGAGGGAACAGGGACATAATGCCAGTAAGATGAGGGAACAGGGACTTAATGCCGGTTATATGAAGGAGCAGGGACATAATGCCTGTAATATGAAGAAACAAGGACATAATGAGGGTAATATGAAGGAACAGGGACAAAATGCCTGTAATATGAAGGAACAGGGACATAATGTGGGTAATATGAAGGAACAGGGACATAATGCCGGTAATATGAAGGAATAGGGACGCAATTCTGGTAATATGAAGGAACTGGGACGTAATGCTGGTAATATGAAGAAACAGGGACGTAATGCCGATAATATGAAGAAACAGGGACGTAATGCCGGTAATATGAGGGAACAGGGACATAATGTCTGTAATATGAGGGAACAGGGACATAAAGCCGGTAATATGAAGGAACAGGGACATAATGCCTGTAAGATGAGGGAATAGGGACATATTACCGGCATTATGTCCCTGTACCCTCCTACAGTGGACATAATGGCAATAATATGAAGGAACAGGGAAATAATGCCGGTAAGATGAGGGGACAGGGACATAATGCCTGTAATATGAAGAAACAGGGACATAATGCCGGTAATATGAAGAAACAGGGACGTAATGCCGATAATATTAAGAAACAGGGACCTTATGCCGGTAATATGAAGGAACAGGGACGTAATGCCGTTAATATGAAGGAACAGGGACGTAATGCCGGTAATATGGACGTAATGCCGGTAATATGAAGGAATAGGGACGTAATTCCGGTAATATGGAGGAACAGGGACGTAATGCCGGTAAGATGAAGGAACAGGGACATAATGCCGGTAAGATGAGGGAACAGGGACAAAATGCCGGTAAGATGAGGGAACAGGGACATAATTCCGTTAATATGAAGGAACAGGGACGTAATGCCGGTAATATGAAGGAACAGTGACGTAATGCCGGTAAGATTACAGATCAGGCACATAATGCCGGTTCAGATGAGGGAACAGGGGCATAATGCCGGTTATATGAAGGATTAGGGACGTAATTTCGGTAATTTGAAGAAACAGGGACGTAATACAGGTAATATGAAGAAACAGGGACGTAATGCCGATAATATGAAGGAGCAGGGACGTAATGCCGGTAATATGAAGGAACAGGGACATAATGCCGGTAATATGAAAGTACAAGTAGAAGCGGGAAAAGTGCGGCCGGTATTGTAAAATGAGCTTGCAATTCAAAATCTGAGTTAAGCCAATCAACGGGAGGGGGAGGGATTTGTAATGTAAATTAGCTGAGAGGAACGCCCCGGAAGTGACATGAATAACAGTTCTCTCTCTGGTCCACCCAAGGTCTATATAAAGACGCGCCCCGCGGTTCTCGGTACAGTATTTCTCTTTAGCTCCAGCTTACAGGATGTCTGGTCGTGGTAAAGGAGGAAAAGGACTCGGAAAGGGCGGTGCCAAGCGGCATAGGAAGGTGCTCCGTG
Organism: Rhinoderma darwinii; assembly: GCF_050947455.1. NCBI lineage: Eukaryota > Metazoa > Chordata > Amphibia > Anura > Rhinodermatidae > Rhinoderma > Rhinoderma darwinii. Next base: position 92,464,165 of record NC_134697.1, on the reverse strand, counting down.
ATAACATCCAGGGCATCACCAAGCCTGCCATCCGCCGTCTAGCTCGCAGGGGAGGCGTCAAACGCATCTCCGGTCTCATCTATGAAGAGACTCGCGGCGTCCTGAAGGTTTTCCTGGAGAACGTCATCCGTGACGCCGTCACCTACACCGAGCACGCTAAGAGGAAGACCGTCACCGCTATGGACGTGGTGTACGCGCTCAAACGCCAGGGCCGCACTCTCTATGGCTTCGGAGGTTAAATCCGCTCCTGCTCAGCTCCATTTTACACAACACAAAGGCTCTTCTCAGAGCCGCCACATCCTCTATAGATCAGCTATGATGTCTGCTGGTGACCGCTCGTGTATCTGAGCAGTGACCTTCTACTTCTATATACACGGGGGTAGGGGCTTCAGTATCACGTCCGTCTTCCAGTGAGGAGCCGGATATGTGGACCGCAGTGTGTCCCCTAATAGCGTCCTAGAAGCAGCTGACTGAAACCGGTCTTGGACCAGGGAATGTTAATGTGAAGGGAAAGAGTGCCTTAGTGCTATACTTGCTGCCGAGTGATCCTCCGGCAGGAAAACACATTCTCGTAGCGGCGCTGCCGGGCGCAGTTTGTTCCGATGCCTGCATGTACACGAGTGGCATACACTCGCCGCTGAATATCCGCACGAGCAGTGGATCAAACAGCTGACTTGCTGTGTTGCTGCTTCGGCGTCCAGCTTGCTGCTGGGCAACGTGCTTTCCGCAATCCTTGGAGAGAGGGCCAGTGTTTTCTTAGCTGCTGTCACTGCTACTAATGTTACCAGATTCTTACAACAAACAATAAATCTGTTACTGGGACCAACTTTGACACAAGTATCGGCTCGACCCGTATCTCATTCTGCCGGACGGCTGGGATTAATAAGGCTGCTGGCAATAAATCTGTTAACCTCTAGTACGAATAATGAATCTGTCTGCTGTCCCTATATAGGACTCACTTTATTACAGTAACGCGTGCAGTTTCTTGCAGAGCAACATTTAGTGAGACGCATTCAATGAATGAAAAAGTACAAAACTGATGCAGCTGATACGGCATTTTTCAAGAGCAAAACCCAATGTTGGAGGGGCCGTGTTTTCCAAGCTGCTCTCATTGCTACAAATGTTACGAGATTTTCAAAACAAACTACCAATTTGTAGCACCAAGTTCCACATAAGTATGGACTTGCATTGTCTTGTATGTCACTTTGCCAGGCTGCTGGTATAATCGAGCTGCTGGCAATACAATGACAGGAAACAGAATGCACCTATTTCTACTTCGTACTAACACTGTGCGTTGTCTATACTTAGGACTCCCCTCATCCCACTAACGCATGAAGTTGCTGCAGAGTAACATTTACTGAGACGCATTCGAAGAATCCAGTGAGACTGGAAGATATAATTTAAGACACTACGTAGTCGGGGGCGGGTTGTAGATCGTGAACATGAATCACTGGAGTAGTTGTACTATTAATGTGTCCTGTACAGTATAGTTAGTGCACCAATGAGGACAGCGCCATCATCTGCACGAGGCAGTAGTGAATGTATAGGTAATGAGTAACGCAGTTCTACACCCACCCACCCTACGGCTTCCTCTTCAAAGTGAAACCCCGCGGTATATGAATTCATATGGGTAGATTTCTGTACAAGCAGAGCCACTTATCTGGCGCAGAACGTTTACATATCGGAGATCAGCGGTGAGCTCTGTTCTGAGGACCATGTGGGCGGCTCTTAAAAGGGTAGTAGTCAGATTTATAACATAGATGCCCGGGAAACTGCTTGCTTGTTCTCTATCGTCGTCAATCACACTGGCGAGGACTGGATAAAGGTTGGTTATTGTAATACAAGTGGAGCAGACTCTGGTGTCTCCTCTGTGCCGGGTATTGTAATACAAGTGGAGCAGACTCTGGTGTCTCCTCTGTGCCGGGTAATGTAATACAAGTGGAGCAGACTCTGGTGTCTCCTCTGTGCCAGGTATTGCAATACAGACTTTGCTGTTACAATAATCTTGCACACAACAACAAAGTTTGCTCCACCCGTATTACAATACCCGATTTTTTTTGGTGCAAGGTTATTGTAGCCGCAAACTCTAGTGTGTTGAGTCGTTATTGTAATACAGGTGGAACAGCCTTTATTTCTTGTCTGTGAGGGCTTATTTTAATACAGGTGGAGCAGACTCTGGTGTTTGTGCCTGGTTATTGGAGGAGCAGTCTCTGGTGACTTCTACACGCTGTAATAGAATAGGGACATAATGCCGGTAATATGAGGGAACAGGGGCATAATGCCGGTAATTTGAGGGAACAGGGACATGATGCCGGTAATATGAGGGATCAGGGACATAATGCCTGTAATATGAGGGAACAGGGACATAAAGCCGGTAATATGAAGGAATAGGGACATAATGCCTGTAAGATGAGGGAACAGGGACATAATGCCGGTATGATGAGGGAACAGGGAGAAAATGCCGATAAGATGAGGGAACAGGGACATAAAGCCGGTAAGATGAAGGAACAAGGACATAATGCCGGGAATATGAAGGAACAGGGACATAAAGCCTGTAGTATGAAGGAACAGGGATATAATGCCGGTAAGATGAGGGAACAGGGACATAAAGCCTGTAATATGAATTAACAAGAACATAATGCCTGTAATATGAAGGAAGAGGGACATAATGGCTGTAATATGAAGGAACAGGGACATAATGCCGGTAATATGAAGGAACAGGGACAAGATGCCGGTAAGATGAGGGAACAGGGATATAATGCCAGTAATATGTAGGAACAGGGACATAATACCGCTAATATGAAGGAACAGGGACATAATGCCTGGAAGATGATTGAACAGGGACATGTAACCAGCATTATGTCCCTGTGCCCTCCTACAGGGGACATAATGGCAGTAAAATGAGGGGACAGGGACATTTAGCAGGTAATATGAAGGCACAGGGACATAATGCCAGTAAGATGAGGGAACAGGGACATAATGCCGGTTATATGAAGGAACAGAGACATAATGCCGGTAATATGAAGGAACAAGGATATAATCCCGGTAAGATGAAGGAACAGGGACGTAATACCGATAATATGAAGGAACAGGGACATAATGCCGGTAGGATGAGGGAACAGGGAAATAATGCCGGAAATAATAAGGAACAGGGACATAAAGCCTGTAATATGAAGGAACAGGGACATAAAGCCTGTAATATGAAGGAACAGGGACATAAAGCCTGTAATATGAGGGAACAAGGACATAAAGCCGGTAATATGAAGGAACAGGGACATAATGCCTCGAAGATGAGGGAACAGGGACATATTACCGGCATTGTGTCCCTGTACCCTCCTACAGGGGACATAATGCCAGTAATATGAGGGGACAGGGACAATACTACGGTGTCTTGTCTTTTGCCGGCTTAATGTAGTACAAGAGGAACAAATAGTGTCTGTTCCCTCCTCTGTGCTACGTTATAGTTATACAGGTGGAGAAGTCTCTAGTGTCCTGTCTGTGTCCGGGTAATGTACTGCTGGAGGAGCAGGTTTTGGGGTCTGGCCTGTGTCAGGTTAGTTTAGTAAAGGAGGAGCAGACTTGTGTCTTTCTGTGCTGTGAAGTTGTAATACAGGTGGAGCAGACGCTGGTGTCTTGCCTCTGACGACTTATTATAACATAGGTAGAGCAAACTCTGGTGTTTCCTCTGTGCTGGGTTATTGTAACACAGGTGGAGCAGTTTCTGGTGTCTCCTCTGTGCCAAGTTACAGTAAGACAGGCGGAAGACACTCCGACATCGCGTCTGTGCCGGGTTACCCTTCTGGGCTCTCTGCAGCTCCAGGTCGCCCCCGCATCGGACAATCAGCTTCCCGCACGTTAGACATTGTGGTAAAGAACCCTGTGATAGTGACAAGTGCCGGTAATAGAGGGAACGAGCTCCCGCAAACACATTTATCTTGTCCGATCACAGCGACGTGCAGATCGTCAGAACTATGGCAGAGATCCCGGGGCCTCCTCCCGGCTCCTTCCCAGCATCTCTGCCAGTGAAGGCTAGAAATGAGTAGGGGAATGTCAGGGAGGGGGAAGTCACGTAGAGAGCCCGCTCGCCCGGCCGCTTCTAGTCGGTAAGGGCTCTTATCCCGGGCAGGGAAGCACAAGGGGAGAGCGGAGCTTCACTCCTGTCAGATGAGGAAAGGAAGGACATGTGATCAGTGTCAGCCAATAGACGCTCAGGACAATCGCAGCCAATCACCGAGCAGCCGCTGTACATATAAGAGGCGCCCCCATCTTTGTTCTCAGTGTTATTCCCTCGCAGAATAATTGTTTTAGTGGATTCCCTTGTTATACGATGGCAGAGACCGCACCAACCGCCGCTGTCCCTCCCACCGAGCCGGCCGCCAAATCCAAGAAGCAGCCGAAAAAACCTGCAGCAGGGGGAGCCAAGAAAAACAAAAAACCCTCCGGTCCCAGCGTGTCCGAGCTCATCGTGAAAGCCGTGTCCGCCTCCAAAGAGCGCAGTGGGGTTTCTCTGGCCGCCCTGAAGAAGTCTCTGGCTGCTGGAGGATATGATGTAGACAAGAACACCAGCCGCCTGAAGATGGCGCTCAAGACTCTGGTGACCAAGGAAACCCTGCTCCAGGTGAAAGGCAGCGGCGCCTCCGGCTCCTTCAAGCTCAACAAGAAGCAGCTGGAGACTAAGGACAAAGCGGTCAAGAAGGACAAGGCGGTCAAGAAGAAGAAGCCGGCGGCTGCTGCCAAATCCCCGAAGAAGACTCCGGCCAAGAGCCTGACAAAGGCCAAGAAGGTGGCGAAGAGCCCCAAGAAGCCAAAACCTGCCCCTAAGAAAATAACAAAGAGCCCAGCAAAGAAGGCGGCCAAGCCCAAAGCTGCCAAGAGTCCGGCTAAGAAAGCTGCCAAGAGTCCGGCTAAGAAAGCTGCCAAGAGTCCGGCTAAGAAAGCTGCCAAGAGTCCGGCTAAGAAAGCTGCCAAGAGTCCGGCTAAGAAAGCTGCCAAGAGTCCGGCTAAAAAAGCTGCCAAGAGTCCGGCTAAGATAGCGTCTAAATCCAGGAAGACCGTGGCGAAGAAATAACCGAGAGCCGCCCGTTTCTTGTCCCACAAAGGCTCTTTTCAGAGCCACCACCTTCTCCCCGGCAGAGCTGTATGATCACTGGCCGCTGTTTCCTCCGGTACAGACAGCAGCGCGATCCTGAGATAAAGGAGGCGCTATCATCGCGTGTGCACGGAGGAGCTTCATGTCCCTGTTACTCTATGACAAGTGTCATTTCTGGTCATTGCGCTGGACACCATAGCTGCTGTATCCGGACCTCCACTGTGTCCGTCCCGTCACTATGGTGTAACATCCAGGCAGAGTTTATCAGGTCACAGTCCACCAGGTGTAATGTGGAAATAAGGACCGGGGCAGCAATAGACTTGTAGCTTACAGCTCAGGATCCACGTGAAGGAGGCCGATGGATTACACTCTCTCCGGTGTAAATAGAGCACAATGTCCCATGCTCCTCATTACACGTGGTGGATGGTGACCCTTATACGCTGCCTCTGGATGTGGGGCACAGTGTCCTGTGTAAGGATGGGGTGTGGGATTGTCCCTTTGTGTGATCTATAAAACCACTGCAGCGGCGGATGATGGGGAAGTAGTCTCTTATATAACGCTGTGTACGTGATCTGCGGACATGGAAATACAGTGAGCTGTTACTGATAACTAATTCGCAGAAAGCTGGAGAAATGATCTCATTAACGCCCCCTGCTGTAAAAGCTGCGTGTGAACCTCATGTAAACCGGTGTCCGCCTCTTCGGAACGGTGATTGGTCGCGAATATCACATTTGCTTTGTCGGGCGCATATTTTTTATGAACAAGCCAATAGAATGTAGGGGTGTGCCTTTCATGGACCAATGAGGACACGCTCAAGTGTATAAATACTCTGCTCTGTCCTCTCCTCGTATCAGTTTACAAGTGTGCACGTTGATATAGAGCTATGGCCAGAACAAAGCAGACTGCGCGTAAATCCACCGGCGGGAAAGCGCCCCGCAAGCAGCTGGCTACTAAAGCTGCACGGAAGAGCGCTCCCGCTACCGGCGGAGTGAAGAAGCCTCATCGTTACCGCCCGGGCACAGTCGCTCTCCGTGAAATCCGCCGCTACCAGAAGTCCACCGAGCTTCTTATCCGTAAGCTGCCCTTCCAGCGCCTGGTGCGAGAGATCGCTCAGGACTTCAAGACCGATCTGCGCTTCCAGAGCTCAGCAGTCATGGCTCTGCAGGAGGCCAGCGAGGCTTATCTGGTCGGACTGTTTGAGGATACCAACCTGTGCGCCATCCACGCCAAGAGGGTCACCATCATGCCCAAAGACATTCAACTGGCCCGCAGGATCCGTGGGGAGAGGGCTTAGGGCTGAACCCGGCACCGACTACAACACAAAGGCTCTTTTCAGAGCCACCAAATCCTCCCTCAAACGAGCTGAATCCTTTTCATCCGTTATTCTACCGGGGCGCTGGCTTCTCTGTGCTCTGCTATTAATATGTGGAGGTGCCATGTTAACCCTTTCAGTGCTTAGTTAGCTCCATTTACACTATAGCCAGTCCCCGTCTCTAGCACTCACGTTATCCGGCCCTTTCAGCAGTCCTGTCATGTGTTATGCCGGGTGTCTGCGCTGTATTCATCACCTCCCTCTCCGGCTGTATCGCAGTGATAACACGCCCCACTCCTCACTGGTGACCGCACATCGCTCTTCCTATAATAACCTCCGCTGCTGCTGCGAGGAATGACGCCGTTATGTGCGGCTAATCATCCTCCGCTGACCAGTGTGTGCGGAGTCCTTGTTCCCTACTCCTTGTAAAGGCAAACCAGGCGCAGCGTGTAGGGTGGGGGAGCAGGTATCCTCCGCCCGGTGTGAACACAAGCGCAGGGGAATTCTACTCTTATTCTGTGAGGTCATGATCATCGGGTGTAGTCCTGGTCACCGTTGTAAATCAGAGATCTAAACGCATTAACACTGCCCGAGTCCTCTCCTCCCTATTCATTCTATAAAGCCGTTGTGCTGGTGGCCTGAGGGGTGATCTGCGGGCACACAAATCCTGAACCTGACGGCAGATAACGAGCAGCCGCCATACTAATCCAAGACGTCACGCTTGTTCCTTGTTTCCCTTAACATTACTCTTTAGATTTGGGGCAGATAGAGTTTACACAGCAGTCGCGCTATAAGCGGGAAAAGAGCGGCCACATCCTCTATAAATCAGCTATGATGTCTGCTGGTGACCGCTCGTGTATCATCTGAGCAGCGACCTTCTACTTCTATATACACGGTGGTAGGGGCTTCAGTATCACGTCCGTCTTCCAGTGAGGAGCCGGATATGTGGACTGCAGTGTGTCCCCTAATAGCGTCCTAGAAGTTAATGTGAAGGGAAAGAGTACCTTAGTGCTATACTTGCTGGCGAGTGATCCTCCGGCAGGAAAACACATCCTCGTAGCGGCGCTGCCGGACGCCGTTTGTGCCGATGCCTGCACGTACAGGAGTGGCAGAAACTCACCGCTGAATATCCGCTCAGTTGCTCATAGCGCTGTATAAGCCCACGAGCAGCGGATCAAACAGCTGACTTGCGGTGTTGCTTCTTCGGCGTCCAGCTTGCTGCTGGGCAACGTGCTTTCCGCAATCCTTGGAGAGAGGGCCAGTGTTTTCTTAGCTGCTGTCACTGCTACTAATGTTACCAGATTCTTACAACAAACAATAAATCTGTTACTGGGACCAACTTTGACACAAGTATCGGCTCGGCCCGTATCTCATTCTGCCGGACGGCTGGGATTAATAAGGCTGCTGGCAATAAATCTGTTAACCTCTAGTACTAATAATGACTCTGTCTGCTGTCCCTATATAGGACTCACTTTATTACAGTAACGCGTGCAGTTTCTTGCAGAGCAACATTTAGTGAGACGCATTCAATGAATGAAAAAGGAGAAACTGATGCAGCTGATACGGCACTTTACAAGAGCAAAACCAAATGTTGGAGGGGCCGTGTTTTCCAAGCTGCTCTCATTGCTACAAATGTATAATCGAGCTGCTGGCAATACAATGACAGGAAACAGAATGCACCTATTTCTACTTCGTACTAACACTGTGCGTTGTCTATACTTAGGACTGACCTCATCCCACTAACGCATGAAGTTGCTGCAGAGTAACATTTACTGAGACGCATTCAGAGAATGAAAAGGACAAATTGATGCAGCTCTATTCAGAAGTAACATCTAATATCAGCGCTCCAATAGTGCGGTACTTGAAGGAGACGAACATTACAGCCCAGTTTGTCCCCTTTATGCCCCCACTTTTGATATTTGATTTATGTACCTTTCCCTTTTATTCCCCTTCATCTACGATAAGTCACAATGCTGAATGGGATTTGTTCATTAAATGGGGTGTTCTCTACACAGGGACCGTTCACCCCATCCCTGTTAGGTAGAATATACCTCTAAGCTCGTTTTATTGATCTATAATTTTTCTTAATTCGAGAGATCCTTTGATCCGTGCGCTTCTTGCCCTTCTCTTCCCCTCCCTTTTTCATTTGTTCACATTTAGTTGGTGGTGTACACCAGGGCAGAATTAGAAGCAATATGAGTCCTTGAGAGGAATGGTTTGAACCCCAGATAGCGTCTCCTGTGTATATAAAGCATTGCCGCAGACCCCTCGTAGGACTTTTGTAGTTTAGGAACTGCTCTTATCCGTACATGACGCGGGGATGGAATCTTCGTCTAAACACCTGGGATGATGGTGGTTATACTCCAGGAGGACCGAACTGTGACAAAGCTCTTGAGACTGGAAGATAGAATTTAAGATATTATGTAGTCGGGGACGGGTTGTAGATTGTGAACATGAATCACTGGAGTAGTTGTACTATTAATGTGTCCTGTACAGTATAGTTAGTGCACCAATGAGGACAGCGCCACCATCTACACGAGGCAGTAGTGAATGTATAGGTCATGAGTAACGCAGAAGTTCTACACCCACCCACCCACCCTACGGCTTCCTCTTCAATGTGAAACCCTGCGGTATATGAATTCATATGGGTAGATCGCTGTACAAGCAGAGCCACTTATCTGGCGCAGAACGTTTACATATCGGAGATCAGCGGTGAGAGCTCTGTTCTAAGGATCACGTGGGCGGCTCTTAAAAGAGCCTTTGTGGTTAAATGTGGGATAAGCGGCGCTCACTTGCTCTTAGCGCTTTTGCTGCTCTCGGTCTTCTTGGGCAGCAGAACGGCCTGGATGTTGGGCAGGACGCCTCCCTGAGCGATGGTCACACCACCCAGCAGCTTGTTGAGCTCCTCGTCATTGCGCACGGCCAGCTGCAGGTGACGGGGGATGATTCGGGTCTTCTTGTTGTCCCGGGCGGCATTTCCGGCCAGTTCCAGGATCTCAGCGGTCAAATATTCAAGCACAGCGGCCATGTAAACCGGAGCGCCGGCGCCCACCCTCTGAGCGTAGTTGCCCTTGCGGAGAAGTCTGTGCACACGACCGACAGGGAACTGAAGTCCAGCCCGGGATGAGCGGGTCTTGGCTTTAGCCCGCACTTTGCCTCCCTGTTTACCACGTCCAGACATCGCTAAAGGAGAGAAATGTCCTATTCGTATCTTAACAATCACCCCCTTTCTGCTGCCTTTTATAAGCTACTGCACCGCTCACCAGCTCCTGGGATTGGAGAGATTTAAAGCCACCAACAGAGAACAGACTCGTGGAAACCACCAATTAGCTGCATTGGGAGTGGCTTATGACGATTCCATAGGTCACATGACTTGCTCTTCCAGTAGAACAGTGGTCAGGCAGCGTTGCTCATTTGCATAGCCCGTGTATAAATACAGCAGCGGTGGGAGGGTAAAGCATTCCATTATCTCAGTTGCGAGCAGATCGCAGTGTGTTAGCATGCCTGAGCCCGCCAAGTCTGCCCCAGCGCCCAAGAAGGGCTCCAAGAAAGCTGTGACCAAGACACAGAAGAAGGACGGCAAGAAGCGGAGAAAGAGCAGGAAGGAGAGCTACGCCATTTACGTGTACAAGGTGCTCAAGCAGGTCCACCCTGACACCGGCATCTCGTCCAAGGCTATGGGCATCATGAACTCCTTCGTCAATGACATCTTCGAGCGCATCGCAGGGGAAGCCTCCCGCCTGGCTCACTACAACAAGCGCTCCACCATCACCTCCCGGGAGATCCAGACTGCCGTGCGCCTGCTGCTGCCTGGAGAGCTGGCCAAGCACGCCGTGTCCGAGGGCACCAAGGCTGTCACCAAGTACACCAGCGCCAAGTAATGTGCCCCGTCCCTGCAGTAAGAACACAAAGGCTCTTCTAAGAGCCGCCCACCTTGTCTACAACAGAGCTGTGCCTGCTATTGTCTGGCCTCCCGCTAGTCTCCCTGTTCTATGTGCGGCCGCTCTCGTGTCGGTGCAGATGCTGCTTCATACATTATGTGGCTGCCGGACAGGGAGGGACATTGTCGCGTGTGAGGAAGCCGGGACACGGATCCTGCGGGCAGATGACCCGTCCCAATATCACACTGTCCAGAAACAACGGAACATTTCTACACTAGGAGACGGAAGGAAGCATGGGACATCTGTAAATAACAATGATGAGGGTAGTAGTCAGATTTATAACAGATGCCAGGGAAACTGCTTGTCGACGATAGAGAACAAGCAATCACACTGGCGAGGACTGGATAAAGGGTGGTTATTGTAATACAGGCGGAGCAGACTCTGGTGTATCCTCTGTGCCGTGTATTGTAATACAAGTGGAGCAGACTGGTGTCTCCTCTGTACCGGGTATTGCAATACAAGTGGAGCAGACTCTGGTGTCTCCTCTGTACCGGGTATTGCAATACAAGTGGAGCAGACTCTGGTGTCTCCTCTGTGTCGGGTATTGCAATATAAGTGGAGCAGACTCTGGTGTCTCCTCTGTACCGGGTATTGTAATACAGGCGGAGCAGACTCTGGTGTCTCCTCTGTGCCTGGTATTGCAATACAGACTTTGCTGTTACAATAATCTTGCACAAAACAACAAAGTTTGCTCCACCCGTATTACAATACCCGTTTTTTTTTTTTGGTGCAAGGTTATTGTAGCCGCAAACTCTAGTGTGTTGAGTCGTTATTGTAATACAGGTCGAAAAGCCTCTATTTCTTGTCTGTGAGGGCTTCTTTTAATACAGGTGGAGCAGACTCTGGTGTTTGTGCCTGGTTATTGGAGGAGCAGTCTCTGGTGACTTCTACACGCTGTAATGGAACAGGGACATAATGCCGGTAATATGAGGGAGCAGGGACATAATGCCTGTAATATGAGGGAACAGGGACAAAATGGCGGTAAGATGAGGGAACAAGGACATAATGCCGGGAATATGAAGGAACAGGGACATAATGCCTGTAATATGAAGGAACAAGGACATGATGCCTGTAATATGAGGGAACAGGGATATAATGCCTGTAAGATTAGGGAACAGGGACATATTACCGGCATTATGTCCCTGTTCCCTCCTACATAGGACATAATGCCTGTAATATGAGGGAGCAGGGACATAATGCCGGTAATATGAGGGAACAGGGACATAATGTCTGGAAGATGAGGGAACAGGGACATGTTACCGGCATTGTGTCCCTGTACCCTCCTACAAAGGACATAATGCCAGTTATATGAGGGAACAGGGACATAATGCCGGTAATTCGGGAACGATACGGATGTAATAAAGACGTGTTACATGTTTGTACGTAACCACCTTTATACTGGAGATTGGTACGTTTGAATTGTGCGTTTCATGGTATCGTTGGATGTAGAAGAATCAGCCCGTGCAGCCCGCAGATAACAAGACCCTAATGCAGCAGCAGCAGCTCTGCGCTACTCTGTTGTAGACTTGGTGGGGGCTCTTAGAAGAGCCTTTGGGTCCTTCCTGCAGGGACGGGGCACATTACTTGGCGCCTAATGAGCAGAATCCGCAGCTGCTGCTTTATTCCTGCTCCATTCGAGTTCAGGCGGGAGATGTTCCTATTGGTAGAGACAGAGGAGGGGGCGTGGTGTTATCTGCGAGTCTATAGAAATATTCTACTTCCTCATTGGCTACAGCGTCTGGCGTTGAATATCAGTTTTAGATGCGGCCAATCAGAGAAGAAGCTCTCTGCTCCATCCGGGTATAAGAAGTGACGGTGGGAGCGCAGCCGTTAGATCTGATCAGATAATAGACATGTCTGGAAGAGGAAAGCAAGGAGGCAAAGTGCGGGCTAAAGCCAAGACCCGCTCATCCCGGGCAGGACTTCAGTTCCCTGTCGGTCGTGTGCACAGACTTCTCCGCAAGGGTAACTACGCTGAGAGGGTCGGCGCCGGCGCTCCGGTCTACCTGGCCGCTGTGCTGGAATATCTGACCGCTGAGATCCTGGAACTGGCCGGAAATGCCGCCCGGGACAACAAGAAGACCCGAATCATCCCCCGTCACCTGCAGCTGGCCGTGCGCAATGACGAGGAGCTCAACAAGCTGCTGGGTGGTGTGACCATCGCTCAGGGAGGCGTCCTGCCCAACATCCAGGCCGTTCTGCTGCCCAAGAAGACCGAGAGCAGCAAAAGCGCCAAGAGCAAGTGAGCGCCGCTTATCCCACATTTAACCACAAAGGCTCTTTTAAGAGCCGCCCACATGGTCCTTAGAACAGAGCTCTCACCGCTGATCTCCGATATGTAAACGTTCTGCGCCAAATAAGTGGCTCTGCTTGTACAGAAATCTACCCATATCAATTCATATACCGCGTGGTTTCACATTGAAGAGGAAGCCGTAGGGTGGGTGGGTGTAGAACCGCGTTACTCATGACCTATACATTCACTACTGCCTCGTGCAGATGGTGGCGCTGTCCTCATTGGTGCACTAACTATACTGTACAGAACACATTAATAGTACAACTACTCCAGTGATTCGTGTTCATGATCTACAACCCGTCCCCGACTACATAGTGTCTTAAATTATATCTTCCAGTCTCACTGGATTCTTCGAATGCGTCTCAGTAAATGTTACTCTGCAGCAACTTCATGCGTTAGTGGGATGAGGTCAGTCCTAAGTATAGACAACGCACAGTGTTAGTACGAAGTAGAAATAGGTGCATTCTGTTTCCTGTCATTGTATTGCCAGCAGCTCGATTATACCAGCAGTCTGGCAAAGTGACATACAAGACAATGCAAGTCCATACTTATGTGGAACTTGGTGCTACAAATTGGTAGTTTGTTTTGAAAATCTCGTAACATTTGTAGCAATGAGAGCAGCTTGGAAAACACGGCCCCTCCAACATTGGGTTTTGCTCTTGTAAAATGCCGTATCAGCTGCATCAGTTTTGTACTTTTTCAATCATTGAATGCGTCTCACTAAATGTTGCTCTGCAAGAAACTGCACGCGTTACTGTAATAAAGTGAGTCCTATATAGGGACAGCAGACAGAGTCATTATTAGTACTAGAGGTTAACAGATTTATTGCCAGCAGCCTTATTAATCCCAGCCGTCCGGCAGAATGAGATACGAGCCGAGCCGATACTTGTGTCAAAGTTGGTCCCAGTAACAGATTTATTGTTTGTTGTAAGAATCTGGTAACATTAGTAGCAGTGACAGCAGCTAAGAAAACACTGGCCCTCTCTCCAAGGATTGCGGAAAGCACGTTGCCCAGCAGCAAGCTGGACGCCGAAGAAGCAACACCGCAAGTCCGCTGTTTGATCCACTGCTCGTGTGCTTATACAGCGCTATGAGCAACTGAGCGGATATTCAGCGGTGTTTCTGCCACTCCTGTACGTGCAGGCATCGGCACAAACGGCGTCCGGCAGCGCCGCTACGAGGAGGTGTTTTCCTGCCTGAGGATCACTCGCCAGCAAGTATAGCACTAAGGTACTCTCCCTTCACATTAACTTCTAGGACGCTATTAGGGGACACACTGCAGTCCACATATCCGGCTCCTCACTGGAAGACGGACGTGATACTGAAGCCCCTACCCCCGTGTATATAGAAGTAGAAGGTCACTGCTCAGATACACGAGCGGTCACCAGCAGACATCATAGCTGATCTATAGAGGATGTGGCGGCTCTGAGAAGAGCCTTTGTGTTGTGTAAAATGGAGCTGAGCAGGAGCGGATTTAACCTCCGAAGCCATAGAGAGTGCGGCCCTGGCGTTTGAGCGCGTACACCACGTCCATAGCGGTGACGGTCTTCCTCTTGGCGTGCTCGGTGTAGGTGACGGCGTCACGGATGACGTTCTCCAGGAAAACCTTCAGGACGCCGCGAGTCTCTTCATAGATGAGACCGGAGATGCGTTTGACGCCTCCCCTGCGAGCTAGACGGCGGATGGCAGGCTTGGTGATGCCCTGGATGTTATCACGGAGCACCTTCCTATGCCGCTTGGCACCGCCCTTTCCGAGTCCTTTTCCTCCTTTACCACGACCAGACATCCTGTCAGCTGAAGCTGAAGAGAAATATAGTACCGACAACCGCGGGGCGCGTCTTTATATAGACCTTATGTGGACCAGAGAGAGAACTGTTAAACATGTCACTTCCGGGGCGTTTCAATCAGTAAATTCACATTACCAATCCCTCCCCCTCCCTTTGATTGGCTTAACTCAGATTTTGAATTGCAAGCTCATTTTACAATACCGGCCGCTCTTTTCCCGCTTCTACTTGTACTTTCATATTACCGGCATTATGTCCCTGTTCCTTCATATTACAGGCATTATGTCCCTGTTCCTTCATATTACAGGCATTATATCACTGTTCCTTCATATTAACGGCATTATGTCCCTGTTCCTTCATATTATCGGCATTATGTCCCTGTTCCCTTATCTTACCGGCATTACGTCACTGTTCCTTCATATTACCGGCATTATGTCCCTGTTCCTTCATATTACCGGCATTATGTCCCTGTTCTTTCATATTAAGGGCATTATGTCCCTGTTCCCTTATCTTACCGGCATTACGTCACTGTTCCTTCATATTACCGGCATTATGTCCCTGTTCCTTCATATAACCGGCATTGTGTCCCTATTCCCTCATCTGAACCGGCATTATGTGCCTGTTCCGTCATCTTACCGGAATTATGTCCCTGTTCCTTCATCTTACCGGGATTACGTCACTGTTCCTTCATATTACCGGCATTAGGTCCCTGTTTCTTAATATTATCGGCATTACGTCCCTGTACCTTCATATTACCGGCATTATGTCCCTGATCCTTCATATTACCGGCATTTTTTTCCTGTTCCTTCATTTTACTGCCATTATGTCCACTGAAGGAGGGTACAGGGACATAATGCCGGTAATATGTCCCTGTTCCGTCTTACAGGCATTATGTCCCTGTTACTTCATATTACCGGCTTCATGTCACTGTTCTCTCATATTACAGACATTATGTCCCTGTTCCCTCATATTACCGGCATTACGTCCCTGCTCCTTCATATTATCGGCACTACGTCCCTGTTTCTTCATATTACCAGAATTGCGTCCCTATTCCTTCATATTACCGGCATTATGTCCCTATTCCTTCATATTACCGGCATTATGTCCTTGTTCCTCCATATTAGAGGCATGATGTCCCTGTTCCTTCATATTACCGGCATTAAGTCCCTGTTCGCTCATCTTACCGGCATTATGCCTCTGTTCCCTCATCTTACCGGCATTATGTGCCTGTTCCTTCATATTAATGGCATTATGTCCCTGTTCCTTCATATTACCAGCTTTATGTCCCTGTTCTCTCATATTACAGACATTATGTCCCTGTTCCCTCATATTACCGGCATTACGTCCCTGCTCCTTCATATTATCGGCATTACGTCCCTGTTTCTTCATATTACCAGCATTACGTCCCAGTACCTTCATATTACCAGAATTGCGTCCCTATTCCTTCATATTACCGGCATTATGTCCCTGTTCCTTCATATTACAAGCATTATGTCCATGTTCCTTCATATTACAGGCATTTTGTCCCTGTTCCTTCATATTACAGGCATTATGTCCCTGTTCCTTCATATAACCGGCATTAAGTCCCTGTTCCCTTATATTACCGGCATTATGTCCCTGTACCCTCACCTTACCGGCATTATGTCCCTGTTCCCTCATTTGAACCGGCATTATGTGCCTGTTCCTCTATTATACCGGAATTACGTCCCTATGTCTTCATATTAATGGCATTATGTCCCTGTTCCTTCATATTACCGGCATTATGTCCCTGTTCCTTCATATTAACGGCATTATGTCCCTGTTCCCTTATCTTACCGGCATTACGTCACTGTTCCTTCATATTACCGACATTATGTCCCTATTCCTTCATATTACCGTCATTACGTCCCTGTTCCTTCATATTAACGGCATTATGTCCCTGTTCCCTTATCTTACCGGCATTACGTCACTGTTCCTTCATATTACCGACATTATGTCCTTGCTCCTTCATATTACCGACATTATGTCCCTGTTCCTTCATATTACCGAAATTGCGTCCCTATTCCTTCATATTACCGGCATTACGTCCTTGTTCCTTCATATTACAGGCATTATGTCCCTGTTCCTTCATATAACCGGCATTAAGTCCCTGTTCGCTCATCTTACCGGCATTATGCCCCTGTTCCCTCATTATACCGGCATTATATCCCTATTCCCTCATCTGAACCGGCATTATGTGCCTGTTCCTTCATCTTACCGGGATTACGTCACTGTTCCTCCATATTACCGGAATTATGTCCCTATTCCTTCATATTACCGGTATTACGTCCCTGTTCCTTCATATTACCGGCATTAAGTCCCTATTTCTTAATATTATCGGCATTACGTCCCTGTTCCTTCATATTACCAGAATTGCGTCCCTATTCCTTCATATTACTGGCATTATGTCCCTGTTCCTTCATATAACCGGCATTAAGTCCCTGTTCCCTCATCTTACCGGCATTATGTCCCTGTTCCCTCATCTTACAGGCATTATGTCCCTGTTCCCTCATTTGAATCGGAATTACGTCCCTGTTCCTTCATGTTAACGGCATTACGTTCCTGCTCCTTCATATTATCGGCTTTACGTCCCTGTTCCTTCATATTATCGGCATTACGTCCCTGTTCCTTCATATTATCGGCATTATGTCCCTGCTCCCTCATATTATCGGCATTACGTCCCTGTCCCTTCATATTATCGGCATTACGTCCCTGTTCCTTCATATTATCGGCATTATGTCCCTGTTCCTTCATATTATCGGCATTACGTCCCTGTTCCTTCATATTATCGGCATTACGTCCCTGTTCCTTCATATTATCGGCATTATGTCCCTGTTCCTTCATATTATCTGCATTACGTCCCTTTTCCCTCACCTTACCGGCATTTTGTCCCTGTTCCCTCATCTTACCGGCATTTTGTCCCTGTTCCCTCATCTTACAGGCATTATGTCCCTGTTCTCTCATCTTACCGGGATTACGTCACTGTTCCTCCATATTACCGGCATTATGTCCCTATTCCCTCATCTTACCGGCATTATGTCCCTGTTCCCTCATTTGAACCGGCATTACGCCCCTGTTCCTTCATATTAACGGCATTACGCCCCTGCTCCTTCATATTATCGGCATTACGTCCCTGTTTCTTCATATTATCGGCATTATGTCCCTGCTCCCTCATATTATCGGCATTACGTCCCTGTTCCTTCATATTATCGGCATTACGTCCCTGTTCCTTCATATTATCTGCATTATGTCCCTGTTCCTTCATATTATCTGCATTACATCCCTTTTCCCTCACCTTACCGGCATTTTGTCCCTGTTCCCTCATCTTACCGGCATTTTGTCCCTGTTCCCTCATCTTACAGGCATTATGTCCCTGTTCTCTCATCTTACCGGCATTATGTCCCTGTTCCTTCATATTACCGGCATTATGTCCCTGTTCCTTCATATTACCAGCATTATTTCCCTGTTCCTTCATATTATCGCCATTATGTCCCTGTTCCTTCATATTATCGGCATTATTTGCCTATTCCTTCATATTATCGGCATTATGTCCCTGTTCCTTCATATTATCGGCATTATGTCCCTGTTCCTTCATATTATCGGCATTATGTCCCTGTTCCTTCATATTATCGGCATTATTTTCCTGTTCCTTCATATTATCGGCATTATGTCCCTGTTCCTTCATATTATCGGCATTATGTCCCTGTTCCTTCATATTATCGGCATTATGTCCCTGTTCCTTCATATTACAGGCATTATGTCCCTGTTCCTTCATATTACAGGCATTATTTCCCTGTTCCTTCATATTACAGGCATTATTTCCCTGTTCCTTCATATTATCGGCATTATGTCCCTGTTCCTTCATATTACAGGCATTATGTCCCTGTTCCTTCATATTACAGGCATTATGTCCCTGTTCCTTCATATTACAGGCATTATCTCCTTGTTCCTTCATATTACCGGCATTATGTCCCTTTTCCTTCATATTACAGGCATTATGTCCTTGTTCCTTCATATTACCGGCATTATGTCCCAATTCCTTCATATTACCGGCATTATGTCCCTGTTACCTCATCTTACCGGTATTATGTCCCTGTTCCTTCATATTACCGGCATTATGTTCCTGTTCCTTCATATTACCGGCATTATGTCCCTGTTCCTTCATATTACAGGCATTATTTCCCTGTTCCTTCATATTACAGGCATTATGTCCCTGTTCCTTCATATTACAGGCATTATGTCCCTGTTCCTTCATATTACAGGCATTATCTCCTTGTTCCTTCATATTACCGGCATTATGTCCCTTTTCCTTCATATTACAGGCATTATGTCCTTGTTCCTTCATATTACCGGCATTATGTCCCTGTTCCTTCATATTACCGGCTTTATGTCCATGTTCCTTCATATTACCGGCATTATGTCCCTATTCCTTCATATTACCGGCATTATGTCCCTGTTACCTCATCTTACCGGTATTATGTCCCTGTTCCTTCATATTACCGGCATTATGTTCCTGTTCCTTCATATTACCGGCATTATGTCTCTGTACCCTCATATTACCGGCATTATGTCCCTGTTCCTTCATACTATAGGCATTATTTTCCTGTTCCTTCATATTACAGGCATTATGTCCCTGTTCCCTCATTTTACAGGCATTTTGACCCTGTTCCTTCATATTACAGGCATTATGTTCCTGTTCCCTCATCTTACCGGCATTATGTCCCGGTTCCCTCATCTTACCGGCATTATGTCCCTGTTCCTTCATATTACCGGCATTATGTCCTTGTTCCTTCATATTACCGGCATTATGTCCCTGTTCCTTCATATTACCGGCATTATGTCCATGTACCCTCATATTACAGACATTATGTCCCTTTTCCCTCATCTTACAGGCATTATGTCCCTGTTCCCTCATGTTACCGGCATTACGTCCCTGTTCCTCCATATTACCGGCATTATGTCCCCTTTCCTTCATATTACCGGCTTTATTTCCCTGTTCCTTCATATTACCGCCATTATGTCTCTGTTCCTTCATATTACAGGCATTTTGTCCCTGTGCCTTCATATTACCGGAATTATGACTATGTTCCTTCATATTACCGACATTATGTCCCTGTTCCTTCATATTACAGGCATTATGTCCCTGTTCCTTCATATGACAGGCATTATCTCCTTGTTCCTTCATATTACCTGCATTATGTCCCTGTTACTTCATATTACAGGCATTATGTCCTTGTTCCTTCATATTACCGGCATTATGTCCCTGTTCCTTCATATTACCGGCATATTGTCCCTATTCCTTCAAATTAACGGCATTATGTCCCTGTTACCTCATCTTACCGGTATTATGTCCCTGTTCCTTCATATTACCGGCATTATGTTCCTGTTCCTTTATATTACCGGCATTATGTCCCTGTTCCCTCATATTACCGGCATTATGTCCCTGTTCCTTCATACTATAGGCATTATGTCCTAGTTCCCTCATTCTACAGGCATTTTGACCCTGTTCCTTCATATTACAGGCATTATGTCCCTGTTCCCTCATATTACAGGCATTATGTCCCTTTTCCTTCATATTATAGGTATTATGTCCCATTTTATAGGCATTTTGACCCTGTTCCTTCATATTACAGGCATAATGTTCATTTTCCCTCATCTTACCGCCATTATGTCCCGGTTCCCTCATCTTACCGGCATTATGTCCCTGTTCCTTCATATTACTGGCATTATGTCCTTGTTCCTTCATATTACAGGCATTATGTCCCTGTTCCTTCATATTACCGGCATTATGTCCATGTTCCCTCATATTTCAGACATTATGTCCCTTTTCCCTCATCTTACAGGCATTATGTCCCTGTTCCCTCATGTTACCGGCATTACGTCCCTGTTCCTCCATATTACCGGCATTATGTCCCTGTTCCTTCATATTACCACCATTATGTCCCTGTTCCCTCATCTTACAGGCATTATGTCCCTGTTCCTCCATATTACCGACATTATGTCCCTGTTCCCTCATATTACCGGCATTATGTCCCTGTTCCCTCATGTTACTGGCATTACGTCCCTGTTCCTCAATATTACCGACATTACGTCCCTGTTCCTTCATATTACAGGCATTATCTCCTTTTTCCTTCATATTACCGGCATTATGTCCCTGTTCCTTCATATTACCGGCATTACGTCCCTGTTCCTTTATATTACTGACATTATGTCCCTGTTCCTTCATATTACAGGCATTTTGTCCCTGTGCCTTCATATTACCGGAATTATGACTATGTTCCTTCATATTACCGACATTATGTCCCTGTTCCTTCATATGACAGGCATTATCTCCTTGTTCCTTCATATTACCGGCATTATGTCCCTGTTCCTTCATATTACAGGCATTATGTCCTTGTTCCTTCATATTACCGGCATTATGTCCCTGTTCCTTCATATTACCGGCATTATGTCCCTATTCCTTCATATTACCGGCATTATGTCCCTGTTACCTCATCTTACCGGTATTATGTCCCTGTTCCTTCATATTACCGGCATTATGTTCCTGTTCCTTTATATTACCGGCATTATGTCCCTGTTCCCTCATATTACCGGCATTATGTCCCTGTTCCTTCATACTATAGGCATTATGTCCTTGTTCCCTCATTCTACAGGCATTTTGACCCTGTTCCTTCATATTACCGGCATTATGTCCCTGTTCCTTCATATTACAGGCATTATGTCCTTGTTCCTTCATATTACCGGCATTATGTCCCTGTTCCTTCATATTACCGGCATTATGTCCCTATTCCTTCATATTACCGGCATTATGTCCCTGTTACCTCATCTTACCGGTATTATGTCCCTGTTCCTTCATATTACCGGCATTATGTTCCTGTTCCTTTATATTACCGGCATTATGTCCCTGTTCCCTCATATTACCGGCATTATGTCCCTGTTCCTTCATACTATAGGCATTATGTCCTTGTTCCCTCATTCTACAGGCATTTTGACCCTGTTCCTTCATATTACAGGCATTATGTCCCTGTTCCTTCATATTACAGGCATAATGTCCCTGTTCCCTCATCTTACAGGCATTATGTCCCTGTTCCTTCATATTACAGGCATTATGTCCCTGTTCCTTCATATTATAGGCATTATGTCCCTGTTCCCTCATATTACAGGCATTATGTCCCTGTTCCTTCATATTATAGGCATTATGTCCCTGTTCCCTCATATTACAGGCATTATGTCCCTGTTCCTTCATATTAAAGGCATTATGTCCCTGTTCCCTCATCTTACCGGCATTATGTCCCTGATCCTTCATATTACCGACATTATGTCCTTGTTCCTTCATATTAGCGGCATTATGTCCCTGTTCCTTCATATTACAGGCATTATGATCCTGTTCCTTCATATTACCGGCATTATGTCCCTGTTCCCTCATCTTACCAGCATTATGTCCCTGTTCCTTCATATTAGCGGCATTATGTCCCTGTTCCTTTATATTACCGACATTATGTCCCTGTTCCCTCATATTACAGGCATAATATCCCTGTTCCCTCATATTACTGGCATTATGTCCCCTGAAGAAGGGTGCAGGAACAAAATGCCGGTAATATGTCCCTGTACCCTTATCTTACAGGCATTATGTCCTTGTTCCTCGTATTACCGGCATTACGTCCCTGCTCCTTCATATTGCCGGCATTATGTCCCTGTTCCTTCATATTACCAGCATTATGTCCCTGTTCCTTCATATTACCAGCATTATGTCCCTGTTCCTTCATATTACAGGCATTTTGTCCCTTTTCCTTCATATTACCGGCATTATGTCCTTTTTCCTTCATATTACCGGCATTATGTCCCTGTTCCTTCATATTACCGGCATTATGTCCATGTTCCCTCATATTACCGGCATTATGTCCCTGCTCCCTCATGTTACTGGCATTACGTCCCTGTTCCTCCATATTACCGACATTATGTCCCTGTTCCCTCATATTACCGGCTTTATGTCCCTGTTCCCTCATATTACCGGCTTTATGTCCCTGTTCCCTCATATTACAGACATTATATCCCTGTTCCCTCATATTACAGACATTATATCCCTGTTCCCTCATATTACAGGCATTATGTCCCTGTTCCCTCATATTACAGGCATTATGTCCCTGTTTCCTCATCTTACAGGCATTATGTCCCTGTTCCTTTATATTACCGGCATTATGTCCTTGTTCCTTCTAATTACCGGCATTATGTCCCTGTTCCTTCATATTACAGGCATTATATCCCTGTCCCTTCATATTACCGGCATTATGTCCCTGTTCCCTCATATTACAGGCATTATGTCCCTGTTCCTTCATATTATAGGCATTATGTCCCTGTTCCCTCATATTACTGGCATTATGTCCCGTTCCTTCATATTACCAACATTATGTCCTTGTTCCTTCATATTAGAGGCATTATGTCCCTGTTCCCTCATATTAAAGGCATTATGATTCTGTTCCTTCATATTACCGGCATTATGTCCCTGTTCCTTCATATTGCCGTCATTACGTCCCTGTTCCTTCATATTACAGGCATTATCTCCTTTTTCCTTCATATTACCGTCATTATGTCCCTGTTCCTTAATATTAACGGCATTACGTCCCTGTTCCTTTATATTACTGACATTATGTCCCTGTTCCCTCATATTACAGACATTATGTCCCTGTTCCCTCATCTTACCGGAATTATATCCCTGTTCCTTCATTTTACCGGCATTATGTCCCTGTTCCTTCATATTAGCGGCATTATGTCCCTGTTCCTTTATATTACCGACATTATGTCCCTGTTCCCTCATATTACAGGCATAATGTCCCTGTTCCCTCATATTACTGGCATTATGTCCCCTGAAGAAGGGTACAGGAACAAAATGCCGGTAATATGCCCCTGTACCCTCATCTTACAGGCATTATGTCCCTGTTCCTTCATATTACCAGCATTATGTCCCTGTTCCTTCATATTACCAGCATTATGTCCCTGTTCCTTCATATTAACAGGCATTTTGTCCCTGTTCCTTCATATTACCGGCATTATGTCCTTTTTCCTTAATATTACCGGCATTATGTCCTTGTTCCTTCATATTACCAGCATTATGTCCCTGTTCCCTCATGTTACTGGCATTACGTCCCTGTTCCTCCATATTACCGACATTATGTCCATGTTCCTTCATATTGCTGTCATTACGTCCCTGTTCCTTCATATTACAGGCATTATCTCCTTTTTCCTTCAAATTACCGGCATTATGTCCCTGTTCCTTCATATTACCGGCATTACGTCCCTGTTCCTTTATATTACCGACATTATGTCCCTGTTCCCTCATATTACAGACATTATGTTCCTGTTCCCTCATCTTACCGGCATTATATCCCTGTTCCTTCATATTACAGGCATTATGTCCCTGTTCCTTCATATTACAGGCATTATGTCCCTGTTCCCTCATCTTACCGGTATTATGTTCCTGTTCCCTCATATTACCGGCTTTATGTCCCTGTTCCCTCATATTACAGACATTATATCCCTGTTCCCTCATATTACAGACATTATATCCCTGTTCCCTCATATTACAGGCATTATGTCCCTGTTCCCTCATATTACAGGCATTATGTCCCTGTTTCCTCATCTTACAGGCATTATGTCCCTGTTCCTTTATATTACCGGCATTATGTCCTTGTTCCTTCTAATTACCGGCATTATGTCCCTGTTCCTTCATATTACAGGCATTATATCCCTGTCCCTTCATATTACCGGCATTATGTCCCTGTTCCTTCATATTACAGGCATTATATCCCTGTCCCTTCATATTACAGGCATTATGTCCCTGTTCCTTCATATTACAGGCACTATATCCCTGTCCCTTCATATTACCGGCATTATGTCCCTGTTCCCTCATATTACAGGCATTATGTCCCTGTTCCTTAATATTATAGGCATTATGTCCCTGTTCCCTCATATTACAGGCATTATGTCCCTGTTCCTTCATATTAAAGGCATTATGTCCCTGTTTCCTCATCTTACCGGCATTATGTCCCGTTCCTTCATATTACCAACATTATGTCCCTGTTCCTTCATATTACCGGCATTATGTACTTTTTCCTTCATATTACCGGCATTATGTCCCTGTTCCTTCATATTACCGGCATTATGTCCATGTTCCCTCATATTACCAGCATTATGTCCCTGTTCCCTCATGTTACTGGCATTACGTCCCTGTTCCTCCATATTACCGACATTATGTCCCTGTTCCTTCATATTGCCGTCATTACGTCCCTGTTCCTTCATATTACAGGCATTATCTACTTTTTCCTTCATATTACCGGCATTATGTCCCTGTTCCTTCATATTACCGGCATTACGTCCCTGTTCCTTTATATTACCGACATTATGTCCCTGTTCCCTCATATTAAAGACATTATGTCCCTCTTCCCTCATCTTACCGGCATTATATCCCTGTTCCTTCATATTACAGGCATTATGTCCCTGTTCCCTCATATTACAGACATTATATCCCTGTTCCCTCATATTACAGACATTATATCCCTGTTCCCTCATATTACAGGCATTATGTCCCTGTTCCCTCATATTACAGGCATTATGTCCCTGTTTCCTCATCTTACAGGCATTATGTCCCTGTTCCTTTATATTACCGGCATTATGTCCTTGTTCCTTCTAATTACCGCCATTATGTCCCTGTTCCTTCATATTACAGGCATTATATCCCTGTCCCTTCATATTACCGGCATTATGTCCCTGTTCCCTCATATTACAGGCATTATGTGCCTGTTCCTTAATATTATAGGCATTATGTCCCTGTTCCCTCATATTACAGGCATTATGTCCCTGTTCCTTCATATTATAGGCATTATGTCCCTGTTCCTTCATATTAAAGGCATTATGTCCCTGTTTCCTCATCTTACCGGCATTATGTCCCGTTCCTTCATATTACCAACATTATGTCCTTGTTCCTTCATATTAGCGGCATTATGTCCCTGTTCCTTCATATTACAGGCATTATGATTCTGTTCCTTCATATTACCGGCATTATGTCCCTGTTCCCTCATCTTACCAGCATTATGTCCCTGTTCCTTCATATTAGCGGCATTATGTCCCTGTTCCTTTATATTACCGACATTATGTCCCTGTTCCCTCATATTACAGGCATAATGTCCCTGTTCCCTCATATTACTGGCATTATGGCCCCTGAAGAAGGCTACAGGAACAAAATGCCGGTAATATGTCCCTGTACCCTCATCTTACAGGCATTATGTCCCTGTTCCTTCATATTACCAGCATTATGTCCCTGTTCCTTCATATTACCAGCATTGTGTCCCTGTTCCTTCATATTACAGGCATTTTGTCCCTGTTCCTTCATATTACCGGCATTATGTACTTTTTCCTTCATATTACCGGCATTATGTCCCTGTTCCTTCATATTACCGGCATTATGTCCATGTTCCCTCATATTACCAGCATTATGTCCCTGTTCCCTCATGTTACTGGCATTACGTCCCTGTTCCTCCATATTACCGACATTATGTCCCTGTTCCTTCATATTGCCGTCATTACGTCCCTGTTCCTTCATATTACAGGCATTATCTACTTTTTCCTTCATATTACCGGCATTATGTCCCTGTTCCTTCATATTACCGGCATTACGTCCCTGTTCCTTTATATTACCGACATTATGTCCCTGTTCCCTCATATTAAAGACATTATGTCCCTCTTCCCTCATCTTACCGGCATTATATCCCTGTTCCTTCATATTACAGGCATTATGTCCCTGTTCCCTCATATTACAGACATTATATCCCTGTTCCCTCATATTACAGACATTATATCCCTGTTCCCTCATATTACAGGCATTATGTCCCTGTTCCCTCATATTACAGGCATTATGTCCCTGTTTCCTCATCTTACAGGCATTATGTCCCTGTTCCTTTATATTACCGGCATTATGTCCTTGTTCCTTCTAATTACCGCCATTATGTCCCTGTTCCTTCATATTACAGGCATTATATCCCTGTCCCTTCATATTACCGGCATTATGTCCCTGTTCCCTCATATTACAGGCATTATGTGCCTGTTCCTTAATATTATAGGCATTATGTCCCTGTTCCCTCATATTACAGGCATTATGTCCCTGTTCCTTCATATTATAGGCATTATGTCCCTGTTCCTTCATATTAAAGGCATTATGTCCCTGTTTCCTCATCTTACCGGCATTATGTCCCGTTCCTTCATATTACCAACATTATGTCCTTGTTCCTTCATATTAGCGGCATTATGTCCCTGTTCCTTCATATTACAGGCATTATGATTCTGTTCCTTCATATTACCGGCATTATGTCCCTGTTCCCTCATCTTACCAGCATTATGTCCCTGTTCCTTCATATTAGCGGCATTATGTCCCTGTTCCTTTATATTACCGACATTATGTCCCTGTTCCCTCATATTACAGGCATAATGTCCCTGTTCCCTCATATTACTGGCATTATGTCTCTGTTCCCTCATATTACTGGCATTATATCCCTGTTCCTTCATATTACAGGCATTATGTCCCTGTTCCTTCATATTACAGGCATTATGTCCCTGTTCCCTCATATTACTGGCATTATGTCTCTGTTCCCTCATATTACCGGCATTATGTCCCTGTTCCTTCATATTACAGGCATTATGTCCCTGTTCCCTCATCTTACCGGTATTATGTTCCTGTTCCCTCATATTACCGGCTTTATGTCCCTGTTCCCTCATATTACAGACATTATATCCCTGTTCCCTCATATTACAGACATTATATCCCTGTTCCCTCATATTACAGGCATTATGTCCCTGTTCCCTCATATTACAGGCATTATGTCCCTGTTTCCTCATCTTACAGGCATTATGTCCCTGTTCCTTTATATTACCGGCATTATGTCCTTGTTCATTCTAATTACCGGCATTATGTCCCTGTTCCTTCATATTACAGGCATTATATCCCTGTCCCTTCATATTACCGGCATTATGTCCCTGTTCCCTCATATTACAGGCATTATGTCCCTGTTCCTTCATATTATAGGCATTATGTCCCTGTTCCCTCATATTACAGGCATTATGTCTCTGTTCCTTCATATTATAGGCATTATGTCCCTGTTCCCTCATATTACAGGCATTTTGTCCCTGTTCCTTCATATTATAGGCATTATGTCCCTGTTCCCTCATATTACTGGCATTATGTCCCCTGAAGGAGTGTACAGGGACAAAATTCCGGTAATATGTCCCTGTTCCCTCATCTTACAAGCATTATGTCCTTGTTCCTTCATATTACCGGCATTACGTCCCTGCTCCTTCATATTACCGGCATTATGTCCCTGTTCCTTCATATTACCGGCATTATGACCCTGTTCCCTCATATTACAGACATTATGTCCCTGTTCCCTCATCTTACCGGTATTATGTCCCTGTTCATTCATATTACAGACATTATAGCCCTGTTCCCTCATATTAC
Organism: Rhinoderma darwinii; assembly: GCF_050947455.1. Classification (NCBI taxonomy): domain Eukaryota; kingdom Metazoa; phylum Chordata; class Amphibia; order Anura; family Rhinodermatidae; genus Rhinoderma; species Rhinoderma darwinii. The sequence goes on along the minus strand of NC_134697.1, from coordinate 92,436,227 downwards.
AGGCATTATGCCCTATGTAGGAGGGAAAATTGATATAATGGCAGTAATATGTCCCTGTTCCCTCATCTTACCGCCAATATGTCCCTGTTTCCTCATCTTACAGGCATGATGTCCCTGTTCCTTCGTATTACCGGCATTACGTCCCTGCTCCTTCATATTACCGGCATTATGTCCCTGTTCAATCATATTAAAGACATTTTGTCCCTGTGCCTTCATATTACCGGCATTATGTCCCTGTTCCTTCATATTACAGGCATTATGATCCTGTTCCTTCATATTACCGGCATTATGTCCCTGTTCCCTCATCTTACCAGCATTATGTCCCTGTTCCTTCATATTAGCGGCATTATGTCCCTGTTCCTTTATATTACCGACATTATGTCCCTGTTCCCTCATATTACAGGCATAATGTCCCTGTTCCCTCATATTACAGGCATTATGCCCTATGTAGGAGGGAAAATTGATATAATTCCAGTAATATGTCCCTGTTCCCTCATCTTACCGCCAATATGTCCCTGTTTCCTCATCTTACAGGCATGATGTCCCTGTTCCTTCATAATACCGGCATTATGTCCCTGTTCCCTCATATTACTGGCATTATGTCCCCTGAAGAAGCATACAGGAACAAAATGCCGGTAATATGTCCCTGTACCCTCATCTTACAGGCATTATGTCCTTGTTCCTCGTATTACCGGCACTACGTCCCTGCTCCTTCATATTACCGGCATTATGTCCCTGTTCCTTCATATTACCAGCATTATGTCCCTGTTCCTTCATATTACAGGCATTTTGTCCCTGTTCCTTCATATTACCGGCATTATGTCCTTATTCCTTCATATTACCGGCATTATGTCCCGGTTCCTTAATATTACAGGCATTATGTCCCTGTTCCTTCATGTTACCGGCATTATGTCCCTGTTCCTTCATATTACCGGCATTATGTCCATGTTCCCTCATATTACAGACATTATGTCCCTGTTCCCTCATCTTACAGGCATTATGTCCCTGTTCCCTCATGTTACTGGCATTACGTCCCTGTTCCTCCATATTACCGACATTACGTCCCTGTTCCTTCATATTACAGGCATTATCTCCTTTTTCCTTCATATTACCGGCATTATGTCCCTGTTCCTTCATATTACAGGCATTATGTCCCTGTTCCTTCATATTACAGGCAATATGTCCCTGTTCCCTCATCTTACCGGTATTATGTTCCTGTTCCCTCATATTACCGGCTTTATGTCCCTGTTCCCTCATATTACAGACATTAAATCCCTGTTCCCTCATATTACAGACATTATATCCCTGTTCCCTCATATTACAGGCATTATGTCCCTGTTCCTTCATATTATAGGCATTATGTCCCTGTTCCCTCATATGACAGGCATTATGTCCCTGTTCCTTCATATTACCGGCATTATGTCCCTGTTCCTTCATATTACAGGCATTATATCCCTGTCCCTTCATATTACCGGCATTATGTCCCTGTTCCCTCATATTACAGGCATTATGTCCCTGTTCCTTCATATTATAGGCATTATGTCCCTGTTCCCTCATATTACAGGCATTATGTCCCTGTTCCTTCATATTATAGGCATTATGTCCCTGTTCCCTCATATTACAGGCATTATGTCCCTGTTCCTTCATATTACCGGCATTATGTCCCTGTTCCCTCATATTACAGGCATTATGTCCCTGTTCCCTCATGTTACTGGCATTACGTCCCTGTTCCTCCATATTACCGACATTATGTCCCTGTTCCTTCATATTGCCGTCATTACGTCCCTGTTCCTTCATATTACAGGCATTATCTCCATTTTCCTTTATATTACCGGCATTATGTCCCTGTTCCTTCATATTACCGCCATTACATCCCTGTTCCTTTATATTACTGACATTATGTCCCTGTTCCCTCATATTACAGACATTATGTCCCTGTTCCCTCATCTTACCGGTATTATGTTCCTGTTCCCTCATATTACCGGCTTTATGTCCCTGTTCCCTCATATTACAGACATTATATCACTGTTCCCTCATATTACAGGCATTATGTCCCTGTTCCTTCATATTACAGGCATTATGTCCCTGTTCCTTCATATTACCGGCATTATGTCCCTGTTCCCTCATATTACAGGCATTATGTCCCTGTTCCCTCATGTCACTGGCATTACGTCCCTGTTCCGCCATATTACCGACATTATGTCCCTGTTCCTTCATATTGCCGTCATTACGTCCCTGTTCCTTCATATTACAGGCATTATCTCCTTTTTCCTTCATATTATGGCATTATGTCCCTGTTCCTTAATATTACCGGCATTACGTCCCTGTTCCTTTATATTACTGACATTATGTCCCTGTTCCCTCATATTACAGACATTATGTCCCTGTTCCCTCATCTTACCGGCATTATATCCCTGTTCCTTCATTTTACCGGCATTATGTCCCTGTTCCTTCATATTACAGGCATTATGTCCCTGTTCCTTCATATTACAGGCATTATGTCCCTGTTCCCTCATCTTACCGGTATTATGTTCCTGTTCCCTCATATTACCGGCTTTATGTCCCTGTTCCCTCATATTACAGACATTATATCCCTGTTCCCTCATATTACAGACATTATATCCCTGTTCCCTCATATTACAGGCATTATGTCCCTGTTCCCTCATATTACAGGCATTATGTCCCTGTTTCCTCATCTTACAGGCATTATGTCCCTGTTCCTTTATATTACCGGCATTATGTCCTTGTTCCTTCTAATTACCGGCATTATGTCCCTGTTCCTTCATATTACAGGCATTATATCCCTGTCCCTTCATATTACCGGCATTATGTCCCTGTTCCCTCATATTACAGGCATTATGTCCCTGTTCCTTCATATTATAGCCATTATGTCCCTGTTCCCTCATATTACCGGCTTTATGTCCCTGTTCCCTCATATTACAGACATTATAGCCCTGTTCCCTCATATTACAGGCATTATGCCCTATGAAGGAGGGAAAATTGATATAATGGCAGTAATATGTCCCTGTTCCCTCATCTTACCGCCAATATGTCCCTGTTTCCTCATCTTACCGCCAATATGTCCCTGTTTCCTCATCTTACAGGCATGATGTCCCTGTTCCTTCGTATTACCGGCATTACGTCCCTGCTCCTTCATATTACCGGCATTATGTCCTTTTTCCTTCATATTACCGGCATTATGTCCCTGTTCCTTCATATTACCGGCATTATGTCCATGTTCCCTCATATTACCGGCATTATGTCCCTGCTCCCTCATGTTACTGGCATTACGTCCCTGTTCCTCCATATTACCGACATTATGTCCCTGTTCCCTCATATTACCGGCTTTATGTCCCTGTTCCCTCATATTACAGACATTATATCCCTGTTCCCTCATATTACAGACATTATATCCCTGTTCCCTCATATTACAGGCATTATGTCCCTGTTCCCTCATATTACAGGCATTATGTCCCTGTTTCCTCATCTTACAGGCATTATGTCCCTGTTCCTTTATATTACCGGCATTATGTCCTTGTTCCTTCTAATTACCGGCATTATGTCCCTGTTCCTTCATATTACAGGCATTATATCCCTGTCCCTTCATATTACCGGCATTATGTCCCTGTTCCCTCATATTACAGGCATTATGTCCCTGTTCCTTCATATTATAGGCATTATGTCCCTGTTCCCTCATATTACTGGCATTATGTCCCGTTCCTTCATATTACCAACATTATGTCCTTGTTCCTTCATATTAGAGGCATTATGTCCCTGTTCCCTCATATTAAAGGCATTATGATTCTGTTCCTTCATATTACCGGCATTATGTCCCTGTTCCTTCATATTGCCGTCATTACGTCCCTGTTCCTTCATATTACAGGCATTTTCTCCTTTTTCCTTCATATTACCGGCATTATGTCCCTGTTCCTTAATATTAACGGCATTACGTCCCTGTTCCTTTATATTACTGACATTATGTCCCTGTTCCCTCATATTACAGACATTATGTCCCTGTTCCCTCATCTTACCGGAATTATATCCCTGTTCCTTCATTTTACCGGCATTATGTCCCTGTTCCTTCATATTAGCGGCATTATGTCCCTGTTCCTTTATATTACCGACATTATGTCCCTGTTCCCTCATATTACAGGCATAATGTCCCTGTTCCCTCATATTACTGGCATTATGTCCCCTGAAGAAGGGTACAGGAAAAAAATGCCGGTAATATGCCCCTGTACCCTCATCTTACAGGCATTATGTCCCTGTTCCTTCATATTACCAGCATTATGTCCCTGTTCCTTCATATTACCAGCATTATGTCCCTGTTCCTTCATATTAACAGGCATTTTGTCCCTGTTCCTTCATATTACCGGCATTATGTCCTTTTTCCTTAATATTACCGGCATTATGTCCTTGTTCCTTCATATTACCAGCATTATGTCCCTGTTCCCTCATGTTACTGGCATTACGTCCCTGTTCCTCCATATTACCGACATTATGTCCATGTTCCTTCATATTGCTGTCATTACGTCCCTGTTCCTTCATATTACAGGCATTATCTCCTTTTTCCTTCAAATTACCGGCATTATGTCCCTGTTCCTTCATATTACCGGCATTACGTCCCTGTTCCTTTATATTACCGACATTATGTCCCTGTTCCCTCATATTACAGACATTATGTTCCTGTTCCCTCATCTTACCGGCATTATATCCCTGTTCCTTCATATTACAGGCATTATGTCCCTGTTCCTTCATATTACAGGCATTATGTCCCTGTTCCCTCATCTTACCGGTATTATGTTCCTGTTCCCTCATATTACCGGCTTTATGTCCCTGTTCCCTCATATTACAGACATTATATCCCTGTTCCCTCATATTACAGACATTATATCCCTGTTCCCTCATATTACAGGCATTATGTCCCTGTTCCCTCATATTACAGGCATTATGTCCCTGTTTCCTCATCTTACAGGCATTATGTCCCTGTTCCTTTATATTACCGGCATTATGTCCTTGTTCCTTCTAATTACCGGCATTATGTCCCTGTTCCTTCATATTACAGGCATTATATCCCTGTCCCTTCATATTACCGGCATTATGTCCCTGTTCCTTCATATTACAGGCATTATATCCCTGTCCCTTCATATTACAGGCATTATGTCCCTGTTCCTTCATATTACAGGCACTATATCCCTGTCCCTTCATATTACCGGCATTATGTCCCTGTTCCCTCATATTACAGGCATTATGTCCCTGTTCCTTAATATTATAGGCATTATGTCCCTGTTCCCTCATATTACAGGCATTATGTCCCTGTTCCTTCATATTATAGGCATTATGTCCCTGTTCCTTCATATTAAAGGCATTATGTCCCTGTTTCCTCATCTTACCGGCATTATGTCCCGTTCCTTCATATTACCAACATTATGTCCTTGTTCCTTCATATTAGCGGCATTATGTCCCTGTTCCTTCATATTACAGGCATTATGATTCTGTTCCTTCATATTACCGGCATTATGTCCCTGTTCCCTCATCTTACCAGCATTATGTCCCTGTTCCTTCATATTAGCGGCATTATGTCCCTGTTCCTTTATATTACCGACATTATGTCCCTGTTCCCTCATATTACAGGCATAATGTCCCTGTTCCCTCATATTACTGGCATTATGGCCCCTGAAGAAGGCTACAGGAACAAAATGCCGGTAATATGTCCCTGTACCCTCATCTTACAGGCATTATGTCCCTGTTCCTTCATATTACCAGCATTATGTCCCTGTTCCTTCATATTACCAGCATTGTGTCCCTGTTCCTTCATATTACAGGCATTTTGTCCCAGTTCCTTCATATTACCGGCATTATGTACTTTTTCCTTCATATTACCGGCATTATGTCCCTGTTCCTTCATATTACCGGCATTATGTCCATGTTCCCTCATATTACCAGCATTATGTCCCTGTTCCCTCATGTTACTGGCATTACGTCCCTGTTCCTCCATATTACCGACATTATGTCCCTGTTCCTTCATATTGCCGTCATTACGTCCCTGTTCCTTCATATTACAGGCATTATCTACTTTTTCCTTCATATTACCGGCATTATGTCCCTGTTCCTTCATATTACCGGCATTACGTCCCTGTTCCTTTATATTACCGACATTATGTCCCTGTTCCCTCATATTAAAGACATTATGTACCTCTTCCCTCATCTTACCGGCATTATATCCCTGTTCCTTCATATTACAGGCATTATGTCCCTGTTCCCTCATATTACAGACATTATATCCCTGTTCCCTCATATTACAGACATTATATCCCTGTTCCCTCATATTACAGGCATTATGTCCCTGTTCCCTCATATTACAGGCATTATGTCCCTGTTTCCTCATCTTACAGGCATTATGTCCCTGTTCCTTTATATTACCGGCATTATGTCCTTGTTCCTTCTAATTACCGCCATTATGTCCCTGTTCCTTCATATTACAGGCATTATATCCCTGTCCCTTCATATTACCGGCATTATGTCCCTGTTCCCTCATATTACAGGCATTATGTGCCTGTTCCTTAATATTATAGGCATTATGTCCCTGTTCCCTCATATTACAGGCATTATGTCCCTGTTCCTTCATATTATAGGCATTATGTCCCTGTTCCTTCATATTAAAGGCATTATGTCCCTGTTTCCTCATCTTACCGGCATTATGTCCCGTTCCTTCATATTACCAACATTATGTCCTTGTTCCTTCATATTAGCGGCATTATGTCCCTGTTCCTTCATATTACAGGCATTATGATTCTGTTCCTTCATATTACCGGCATTATGTCCCTGTTCCCTCATCTTACCAGCATTATGTCCCTGTTCCTTCATATTAGCGGCATTATGTCCCTGTTCCTTTATATTACCGACATTATGTCCCTGTTCCCTCATATTACAGGCATAATGTCCCTGTTCCCTCATATTACTGGCATTATGTCTCTGTTCCCTCATATTACTGGCATTATATCCCTGTTCCTTCATATTACAGGCATTATGTCCCTGTTCCTTCATATTACAGGCATTATGTCCCTGTTCCCTCATATTACTGGCATTATGTCTCTGTTCCCTCATATTACCGGCATTATGTCCCTGTTCCTTCATATTACAGGCATTATGTCCCTGTTCCCTCATCTTACCGGTATTATGTTCCTGTTCCCTCATATTACCGGCTTTATGTCCCTGTTCCCTCATATTACAGACATTATATCCCTGTTCCCTCATATTACAGACATTATATCCCTGTTCCCCCATATTACAGGCATTATGTCCCTGTTCCCTCATATTACAGGCATTATGTCCCTGTTTCCTCATCTTACAGGCATTATGTCCCTGTTCCTTTATATTACCGGCATTATGTCCTTGTTCATTCTAATTACCGGCATTATGTCCCTGTTCCTTCATATTACAGGCATTATATCCCTGTCCCTTCATATTACCGGCATTATGTCCCTGTTCCCTCATATTACAGGCATTATGTCCCTGTTCCTTCATATTATAGGCATTATGTCCCTGTTCCCTCATATTACAGGCATTATGTCTCTGTTCCTTCATATTATAGGCATTATGTCCCTGTTCCCTCATATTACAGGCATTTTGTCCCTGTTCCTTCATATTATAGGCATTATGTCCCTGTTCCCTCATATTACTGGCATTATGTCCCCTGAAGGAGTGTACAGGGACAAAATTCCGGTAATATGTCCCTGTTCCCTCATCTTACAAGCATTATGTCCTTGTTCCTTCATATTACCGGCATTACGTCCCTGCTCCTTCATATTACCGGCATTATGTCCCTGTTCCTTCATATTACCGGCATTATGACCCTGTTCCCTCATATTACAGACATTATGTCCCTGTTCCCTCATCTTACCGGTATTATGTCCCTGTTCCCTCATATTACAGACATTATAGCCCTGTTCCCTCATATTACAGGCATTATGCCCTATGTAGGAGGGAAAATTGATATAATGGCAGTAATATGTCCCTGTTCCCTCATCTTACCGCCAATATGTCCCTGTTTCCTCATCTTACAGGCATGATGTCCCTGTTCCTTCGTATTACCGGCATTACGTCCCTGCTCCTTCATATTACCGGCATTATGTCCCTGTTCAATCATATTAAAGACATTTTGTCCCTGTGCCTTCATATTACCGGCATTATGTCCCTGTTCCTTCATATTACAGGCATTATGATCCTGTTCCTTCATATTACCGGCATTATGTCCCTGTTCCCTCATCTTACCAGCATTATGTCCCTGTTCCTTCATATTAGCGGCATTATGTCCCTGTTCCTTTATATTACCGACATTATGTCCCTGTTCCCTCATATTACAGGCATAATGTCCCTGTTCCCTCATATTACAGGCATTATGCCCTATGTAGGAGGGAAAATTGATATAATTCCAGTAATATGTCCCTGTTCCCTCATCTTACCGCCAATATGTCCCTGTTTCCTCATCTTACAGGCATGATGTCCCTGTTCCTTCATAATACCGGCATTATGTCCCTGTTCCCTCATATTACTGGCATTATGTCCCCTGAAGAAGCATACAGGAACAAAATGCCGGTAATATGTCCCTGTACCCTCATCTTACAGGCATTATGTCCTTGTTCCTCGTATTACCGGCACTACGTCCCTGCTCCTTCATATTACCGGCATTATGTCCCTGTTCCTTCATATTACCAGCATTATGTCCCTGTTCCTTCATATTACAGGCATTTTGTCCCTGGTCCTTCATATTACCGCCATTATGTCCTTATTCCTTCATATTACCGGCATTATGTCCCGGTTCCTTAATATTACAGGCATTATGTCCCTGTTCCTTCATGTTACCGGCATTATGTCCCTGTTCCTTCATATTACCGGCATTATGTCCATGTTCCCTCATATTACAGACATTATGTCCCTGTTCCCTCATCTTACAGGCATTATGTCCCTGTTCCCTCATGTTACTGGCATTACGTCCCTGTTCCTCCATATTACCGACATTACGTCCCTGTTCCTTCATATTACAGGCATTATCTCCTTTTTCCTTCATATTACCGGCATTATGTCCCTGTTCCTTCATATTACAGGCATTATGTCCCTGTTCCTTCATATTACAGGCAATATGTCCCTGTTCCCTCATCTTACCGGTATTATGTTCCTGTTCCCTCATATTACCGGCTTTATGTCCCTGTTCCCTCATATTACAGACATTAAATCCCTGTTCCCTCATATTACAGACATTATATCCCTGTTCCCTCATATTACAGGCATTATGTCCCTGTTCCTTCATATTATAGGCATTATGTCCCTGTTCCCTCATATGACAGGCATTATGTCCCTGTTCCTTCATATTACCGGCATTATGTCCCTGTTCCTTCATATTACAGGCATTATATCCCTGTCCCTTCATATTACCGGCATTATGTCCCTGTTCCCTCATATTACAGGCATTATGTCCCTGTTCCTTCATATTATAGGCATTATGTCCCTGTTCCCTCATATTACAGGCATTATGTCCCTGTTCCTTCATATTACCGGCATTATGTCCCTGTTCCCTCATATTACAGGCATTATGTCCCTGTTCCCTCATGTTACTGGCATTACGTCCCTGTTCCTCCATATTACCGACATTATGTCCCTGTTCCTTCATATTGCCGTCATTACGTCCCTGTTCCTTCATATTACAGGCATTATCTCCATTTTCCTTTATATTACCGGCATTATGTCCCTGCTCCTTCATATTACCGCCATTACATCCCTGTTCCTTTATATTACTGACATTATGTCCCTGTTCCCTCATATTACAGACATTATGTCCCTGTTCCCTCATCTTACCGGTATTATGTTCCTGTTCCCTCATATTACCGGCTTTATGTCCCTGTTCCCTCATATTACAGACATTATATCACTGTTCCCTCATATTACAGGCATTATGTCCCTGTTCCTTCATATTACAGGCATTATGTCCCTGTTCCTTCATATTACCGGCATTATGTCCCTGTTCCCTCATATTACAGGCATTATGTCCCTGTTCCCTCATGTCACTGGCATTACGTCCCTGTTCCGCCATATTACCGACATTATGTCCCTGTTCCTTCATATTGCCGTCATTACGTCCCTGTTCCTTCATATTACAGGCATTATCTCCTTTTTCCTTCATATTACAGGCATTATCTCCTTTTTCCTTAATATTACCGGCATTACGTCCCTGTTCCTTTATATTACTGACATTATGTCCCTGTTCCCTCATATTACAGACATTATGTCCCTGTTCCCTCATCTTACCGGCATTATATCCCTGTTCCTTCATTTTACCGGCATTATGTCCCTGTTCCTTCATATTACAGGCATTATGTCCCTGTTCCTTCATATTACAGGCATTATGTCCCTGTTCCCTCATCTTACCGGTATTATGTTCCTGTTCCCTCATATTACCGGCTTTATGTCCCTGTTCCCTCATATTACAGACATTATATCCCTGTTCCCTCATATTACAGACATTATATCCCTGTTCCCTCATATTACAGCATTATGTCCCTGTTCCCTCATATTACAGGCATTATGTCCCTGTTCCTTCATATTATAGGCATTATGTCCCTGTTCCCTCATATTACAGGCATTATGTCCCTGTTCCTTCATATTATAGGCATTATGTCCCTGTTCCCTCATATTACAGGCATTATGTCCCTGTTCCTTCATATTATAGGCATTATGTCCCTGTTCCCTCATATTACAGGCATTATGTCCCTGTTCCCTCATATTACTGGCATTATGTCCCCTGAAGGAGTGTACAGGGACAAAATTCGGGTAATATGTCCCTGTTCCCTCATCTTACAAGCATTATGTCCTTGTTCCTTCATATTACCGGCATTACGTCCCTGCTCCTTCATATTACCGGCATTATGTCCCTGTTCCTTCATATTACCGGCATTATGTCCCTGTTCCCTCATATTTTAGACATGATGTCCCTGTTCCCTCATCTTACCGGTATTATGTTCCTGTTCCCTCATATTACCGGCTTTATGTCCCTGTTCCCTCATATTACAGACATTATAGCCCTGTTCCCTCATATTACAGGCATTATGCCCTATGAAGGAGGGAAAATTGATATAATGGCAGTAATATGTCCCTGTTCCCTCATCTTACCGCCAATATGTCCCTGTTTCCTCATCTTACCGCCAATATGTCCCTGTTTCCTCATCTTACAGGCATGATGTCCCTGTTCCTTCGTATTACCGGCATTACGTCCCTGCTCCTTCATATTACCGGCATTATGTCCCTGTTCAATCATATTAAAGACATTTTGTCCCTGTGCCTTCATATTACCGGCATTATGACTATGTACCTTCATATTACCGGCATTATGTCCCTGTTCCTTCATATTACAGGCATTATGTCCCTGTTCCTTCATATTACAGGCATTATGATCCTGTTCCTTCATATTACCGGCATTATGTCCCTGTTCAATCATATTAAAGACATTTTGTCCCTGTGCCTTCATATTACCGGCATTATGACTATGTACCTTCATATTACCGGCATTATGTCCCTGTTCCTTCATATTACAGGCATTATGTCCCTGTTCCTTCATATTACAGGCATTATGATCCTGTACCTTCATATTAGCGGCATTATGTCCCTGTTCCTTTATATTACCGACATTATGTCCCTGTTCCCTCATATTACAGGCATAATGTCCCTGTTCCCTCATATTACAGGCATTATGCCCTATGTAGGAGGGAAAATTGATATAATTCCAGTAATATGTCCCTGTTCCCTCATCTTACCGCCAATATGTCCCTGTTTCCTCATCTTACAGGCATGATGTCCCTGTTCCTTCATAATACCGGCATTATGTCCCTGTTCCCTCATATTACTGGCATTATGTCCCCTGAAGAAGCATACAGGAACAAAATGCCGGTAATATGTCCCTGTACCCTAATCTTACAGGCATTATGTCCTTGTTCCTCGTATTACCGGCACTACGTCCCTGCTCCTTCATATTACCGGCATTATGTCCCTGTTCCTTCATATTACCAGCATTATGTCCCTGTTCCTTCATATTACAGGCATTTTGTCCCTGTTCCTTCATATTACCGGCATTATGTCCTTATTCCTTCATATTACCGGCATTATGTCCCGGTTCCTTCATATTACAGGCATTATGTCCCTGTTCCTTCATGTTACCGGCATTATGTCCCTGTTCCTTCATATTACCGGCATTATGTCCTTTTTCCTTCATATTACCGGCATTATGTCCCTGTTCCTTCATATTACCAGCATTATGTCCCTGTTCCTTCATATTACAAGCAATTTGTCCCTGTTCCCTCATGTTACTGGCATTACGTCCCTGTTCCTCCATATTACCGACATTATGTCCCTGTTCCTTCATATTGCCGTCATTACGTCCCTGTTCCTTCATATTACAGGCATTATCTCCTTTTTCCTTCATATTACCGGCATTATGGTCCTGTTCCTTCATATTACCGGCATTACGTCCCTGTTCCTTTATATTACCGACATTATGTCCCTGTTCCCTCATATTACAGACATTATGTCCCTGTTCCCTCATCTTACCGGCATTATGTCCCGGTTCCCTCATCTTACCGGTATTATGTTCCTGTTCCCTCATATTACCGGCTTTATGTCCCTGTTCCCTCATATTACAGACATTATATCCCTGTTCCCTCATATTACAGACATTATATCCCTGTTCCCTCATATTACAGGCATTATGTCCCTGTTCCCTCATATTACAGGCATTATGTCCCTGTTTCCTCATCTTACAGGCATTATGTCCCTGTTCCTTTATATAACCGGCATTATGTCCTTGTTCCTTCTAATTACCGGCATTATGTCCCTGTTCCTTCATATTACAGGCATTATGTCCTTGTTCCTTCATATTAGCGGCATTATGTCCCTGTTCCTTCATATTACAGGCATTATGATTCTGTTCCTTCATATTACCGGCATTATGTCCCTGTTCCCTCATCTTACCAGCATTATGTCCCTGTTCCTTCATATTAGCGGCATTATGTCCCTGTTCCTTTATATTACCGACATTATGTCCCTGTTCCCTCATATTACAGGCATAATGTCCCTGTTCCCTCATATTACTGGCATTATGTCCCCTGAAGAAGGGTACAGGAACAAAATGCGGGTAATATGTCCCTGTACCCTCATCTTACAGGCATTATGTCCCTGTTCCTTAATATTACCAGCATTATGTCCCTGTTCCTTCATATTACCAGCATTATGTCCCTGTTCCTTCATATTATAGGCATTATGTCCCTGTTCCCTCATATTACAGGCATTATGTCCCTGTTCCCTCATATTACTGGCATTATGTCCCCTGCAGGAGTGTACAGGGACAAAATTCCGGTAATATGTCCCTGTTCCCTCATCTTACAAGCATTATGTCCTTGTTCCTTCATATTACCGGCATTACGTCCCTGCTCCTTCATATTACCGGCATTATGTCCCTGTTCCTTCATATTACCGACATTATGTCCCTGTTCCCTCATATTACAGGCATAATGTCCCTGTTCCCTCATATTACAGGCATTATGCCCTATGTAGGAGGGAAAATTGATATAATTCCAGTAATATGTCCCTGTTCCCTCATCTTACCGCCAATATGTCCCTGTTTCCTCATCTTACAGGCATGATGTCCCTGTTCCTTCATAATACCGGCATTATGTCCCTGTTCCCTCATATTACTTGCATTATGTCCCCTGAAGAAGCGTACAGGAACAAAATGCCGGTAATATGTCCCTGTACCCTCATCTTACAGGCATTATGTCCTTGTTCCTCGTATTACCGGCATTACGTCCCTGTTCCTTCATATTACCGGCATTATGTCCCTGTTCCTTCATATTACCAGCATTATGTCCGTGTTCCTTCATATTACCAGCATCATGTCCCTGTTCCTTCATATTACAGGCATTTTGTCCCTGTTCCTTCATATTACCGTCATTATGTCCTTTTTCCTTCATATTACCGGCATTATGTCCAGGTTCCTTCATATTACAGGCATTATGTCCCTGTTCCTTCATGTTACCGGCATTATGTCCCTGTTCCTTCATATTACCGGCATTATGTCCATGTTCCCTCATATTACAGACATTATGTCCCTGTTCCCTCATCTTACAGGCATTATGTCCCTGTTCCCTCATTTTACTGGCATTACGTCCCTGTTCCTCCATATTACCGACATTATGTCCCTGTTCCTTCATATTGCCGTCATTACGTCCCTGTTCCTTCATATTACAGGCATTATCTCCTTTTTCCTTCATATTACCGGCATTATGTCCCTGTTCCTTCATATTACCGGCATTATGTCCCTGTTCCTTTATATTACCGGCATTATGTCCTTGTTCCTTCTAATTACCGGCATTATGTCCCTGTTCCTTCATATTACAGGCATTATATCCCTGTCCCTTCATATTACCGGCATTATGTCCCTGTTCCCTCATATTACAGGCATTATCTCCTTTTTCCTTCATATTACCGGCATTATGTCCCTGTTCCTTTATATTACAGACATTATGTCCCTGTTCCCTCATATTACAGACATTATGTCCCTGTTCCCTCATCTTACCGGTATTATATCCCTGTTCCTTCATTTTACCGGCATTATGTCCCTGTTCCTTCATATTACAGGCATTATGTCCCTGTTCCCTCATATTACTGGCATTATGTCCCCTGAAGGAGTGTACAGGGACAAAATTCCGGTAATATGTCCCTGTTCCCTCATCTTACAAGCATTATGTCCTTGTTCCTTCATATTACCGGCATTACGTCCCTGCTCCTTCATATTACCGGCATTATGTCCCTGTTCCTTCATATTACCGACATTATGTCCCTGTTCCCTCATATTACAGGCATAATGTCCCTGTTCCCTCATATTACAGGCATTATGCCCTATGTAGGAGGGAAAATTGATATAATTCCAGTAATATGTCCCTGTTCCCTCATCTTACCGCCAATATGTCCCTGTTTCCTCATCTTACAGGCATGATGTCCCTGTTCCTTCATATTACTTGCATTATGTCCCCTGAAGAAGCGTACAGGAACAAAATGCCGGTAATATGTCCCTGTACCCTCATCTTACAGGCATTATGTCCTTGTTCCTCGTATTACCGGCATTACGTCCCTGTTCCTTCATATTACCGGCATTATGTTCCTGTTCCTTCATATTACCAGCATTATGTCCGTGTTCCTTCATATTACCAGCATCATGTCCCTGTTCCTTCATATTACAGGCATTTTGTCCCTGTTCCTTCATATTACCGTCATTATGTCCTTTTTCCTTCATATTACCGGCATTATGTCCAGGTTCCTTCATATTACAGGCATTATGTCCCTGTTCCTTCATGTTACCGGCATTATGTCCCTGTTCCTTCATATTACCGGCATTATGTCCATGTTCCCTCATATTACAGACATTATGTCCCTGTTCCCTCATCTTACAGGCATTATGTCCCTGTTCCCTCATTTTACTGGCATTACGTCCCTGTTCCTCCATATTACCGACATTATGTCCCTGTTCCTTCATATTGCCGTCATTACGTCCCTGTTCCTTCATATTACAGGCATTATCTCCTTTTTCCTTCATATTACCGGCATTATGTCCCTGTTCCTTCATATTACCGGCATTATGTCCCTGTTCCTTTATATTACCGGCATTATGTCCTTGTTCCTTCTAATTACCGGCATTATGTCCCTGTTCCTTCATATTACAGGCATTATATCCCTGTCCCTTCATATTACCGGCATTATGTCCCTGTTCCCTCATATTACAGGCATTATCTCCTTTTTCCTTCATATTACCGGCATTATGTCCCTGTTCCTTTATATTACAGACATTATGTCCCTGTTCCCTCATATTACAGACATTATGTCCCTGTTCCCTCATCTTACCGGTATTATATCCCTGTTCCTTCATTTTACCGGCATTATGTCCCTGTTCCTTCATATTACAGGCATTATGTCCCTGTTCCTTCATATTACAGGCATTATGTCCCTGTTCCCTCATCTTACCGGTATTATGTTCCTGTTCCCTCATATTACCGGCTTTATGTCCCTGTTCCCTCATATTACAGACATTATATCCCTGTTCCCTCATATTACAGACATTATATCCCTGTTCCCTCATATTACAGGCATTATGTCCCTGTTCCCTCATATTACAGGCATTATGTCCCTGTTTCCTCATCTTACAGGCATTATGTCCCTGTTCCTTTATATTACCGGCATTATGTCCTTGTTCCTTCTAATTACCGGCATTATGTCCCTGTTCCTTCATATTACAGGCATTATATCCCTGTCCCTTCATATTACCGGCATTATGTCCCTGTTCCCTCATATTACAGGCATTATGTCCCTGTTCCTTCATATTATAGGCATTATGTCCCTGTTCCCTCATATTACAGGCATTATGTCCCTGTTCCTTCATATTATAGGCATTATGTCCCTGTTCCCTCATATTACAGGCATTATGTCCCTGTTCCTTCATATTACCGGCATTATGTCCCTGTTCCCTCATATTACAGGCATTATGTCCCTGTTCCCTCATGTTACTGGCATTACGTCCCTGTTCCTCCATATTACCGACATTATGTCCCTGTTCCTTCATATTGCCGTCATTACGTTCCTGTTCCTTCATATTACCGGCATTACGTCCCTGTTCCTTCATATTACAGGCATTATCTCCTTTTTCCTTCATATTACCGGCATTATGTCCCTGTTCCTTCATATTACCGGCATTACATCCCTGTTCCTTTATATTACTGACATTATGTCCCTGTTCCCTCATATTACAGACATTATGTCCCTGTTCCCTCATCTTACCGGCATTATATCCCTGTTCCTTCATTTTACCGGCATTATGTCCCTGTTCCTTCATATTACAGGCATTATGTCCCTGTTCCTTCATATTACAGGCAATATGTCCCTGTTCCCTCATCTTACCGGTATTATGTTCCTGTTCCCTCATATTTCCGGCTTTATGTCCCTGTTCCCTCATATTACAGACATTATATCCCTGTTCCCTCATATTACAGACATTATATCCCTGTTCCCTCATATTACAGGCATTATGTCCCTGTTCCCTCATATTACAGGCATTATGTCCCTGTTTCCTCATCTTACAGGCATTATGTCCCTGTTCCTTTATATTACCGGCATTATGTCCTTGTTCCTTCTAATTACCGGCATTATGTCCCTGTTCCTTCATATTACAGGCATTATATCCCTGTCCCTTCATATTACCGGCATTATGTCCCTGTTCCCTCATATTACAGGCATTATGTCCCTGTTCCTTCATATTATAGGCATTATGTCCCTGTTCCCTCATATTACAGGCATTATGTCCCTGTTCCTTCATATTATAGGCATTATGTCCCTGTTCCTTCATATTAAAGGCATTATGTCCCTGTTCCCTCATCTTACCGGCATTATGTCCCGTTCCTTCATATTACCAACAATATGTCCTTGTTCCTTCATATTAGCGGTATTATGTCCCTGTTCCTTTATATTACCGACATTATGTCCCTGTTCCCTCATATTACAGGCATAATGTCCCTGTTCCCTCATATTACTGGCATTATTACCCCTGAAGAAGGTTACAGGAACAAAATGCCGGTAATATGTCCCTGTACCCTCATCTTACAGGCATTATGTCCTTGTTCCTCGTATTACCGGCATTACGTCCCTGCTCCTTCATATTACCGGCATTATGTCCCTATTCCTTCATATTACCAGCATTATGTCCCTGTTCCTTCATATTACCAGCATTATGTCCCTGTTCCTTCATATTACAGGCATTTTGTCCCTGTTCCTTCATATTACCGGCATTATGTCCTTTTTCCTTCATATTACCGGCATTATGTCCCTGTTCCTTCATATTACCGGCATTATGTCCATGTTCCCTCATATTACCAGCATTATGTCCCTGTTCCCTCATGTTACTGGCATTACGTCCCTGTTCCTTCATATTGCCGTCATTACGTCCCTGTTCCTTCATATTACAGGCATTATCTCCTTTTGCCTTCATATTACCGGCATTATGTCCCTGTTCCTTCATATTACCGGCATTACGTCCCTGTTCCTTTATATTACCGACATTATGTCCCTGTTCCCTCATATTACAGACATTATGTCCCTGTTCCCTCATCTTACCGGCATTATATCCCTGTTCCTTCATTTTACCGGCATTATGTCCCTGTTCCTTCATATTACAGGCATTATGTCCCTGTTCCTTCATATTACAGGCATTATGTCCCTGTTCCTTCATATTACAGGCATTTTGTCCCTGTTCCCTCATCTTACCGGTATTATGTTCCTGTTCCCTCATATTACCGGCTTTATGTCCCTGTTCCCTCATATTACAGACATTATATCCCTGTTCCCTCATATTACAGACATTATATCCCTGTTCCCTCATATTAACGGCATTATGTCCCTGTTTCCTCATCTTACAGGCATGATGTCCCTGTTCCTTTATAATACCAGCATTGTGTCCCTGTTCCTTCATATTACAGGCATTATGTCCCTGTTCCTTCATGTTACCGGCATTATGTCCCTGTTCCTTCATATTACCGGCATTATGTCCATGTTCCCTCATATTACAGACATTATGTCCCTGTTCCCTCATCTTACAGGCATTATGTCCCTGTTCCCTCATGTTACCGCCATTACGTCCCTGTTCCTCCATATTACCGACATTATGTCCCTGTTCCTTCATATTGCCGTCATTACGTCCCTGTTCCTTCATATTACAGGCATTATCTCCTTGTTCCTTCATATTACCGGCATTATGTCCCTGTTCCTTCATATTACCGGCTTTATGTCCCTGTTCCTTCATATTACCGCCATTATGTCACTGTTCCCTCATCTTACAGGCATTATGTCCCAGTTCCATTATATTACCGGCATTATGTCCCTGTTCCCTCATATTACAGGCATTATGTTCCTGTTCCTTCATATTATAGGCATTATGTCCCTGTTCCCTCATATTACAGGCATTATGTCCCTGTTCCTTCATATTAAAGGCATTTATGTCCCTGTTCCCTCATATTACAGGCATAATGTCCCTGTTCCCTCATATTACTGGCATTATGTCCCCTGAAGGAGTGTACAGGGACAAAATTCCGGTAATATGTCCCTGTTCCCTCATCTTACAAGCATTATGTCCTTGTTCCTTCATATTTCCGGCATTACGTCCCTGCTCCTTCATATTACCGGCATTATGTCCCTGTTCCTTCATATTACCGGCATTATGTCCCTGTTCCCTCAAATTACAGACATTATGTCCCTGTTCCCTCATCTTACCGGTATTATGTTCCTGTTCCCTCATATTACCGGCTTTATGTCCCTGTTCCCTCATATTACAGACATTATAGCCCTGTTCCCTTATATTACAGGCATTATGTCCCTGTTTCCTCATCTTACAGGCATGATGTCCCTGTTCCTTCATAATACCGGCATTATGTCCCTGTTCCCTCATCTTACCAGCATTATTTCCCTGTTCCTTCATATTAGCGGCATTATGTCCCTGCTCCTTTATATTACCGACATTATGTCCCTGTTCCCTCATATTACAGGCATAATGTCCCTGTTCCCTCATATTACAGGCATTATGCCCTATGTAGGAGGGAAAATTGATATAATTCCAGTAATATGTCCCTGTTCCCTCATCTTACCGCCAATATGTCCCTGTTTCCTCATCTTACAGGCATTATGTCCTTGTTCCTCGTATTACCGGCATTACGTCCCTGCTCCTTCATATTACCGGCATTATGTCCCTGTTCCTTCATATTACCAGAATTATGTCCCTGTTCCTTCATATTACCAGCATTATGTCCCTGTTCCTTCATATTACAGGCATTTTGTCCCTGTTCCTTCATATTACCGGCATTATGTCCTTTTTCCTTCATATTACCGGCATTATGTCCCGGTTCCTTCATATTACAGGCATTATGTCCCCGTTCCTTCATGTTTCCGGCATTATGTCCCTGTTCCTTCATATTACCGGCATTATGTCCATGTTCCCTCATATTACAGACATTATGTCCCTGTTCCCTCATCTTACAGGCATTATGTCCCTGTCCCCTCATGTTACTGGCATTACGTCCCTGTTCCTCCATATTACCGACATTATGTCCCTGTTCCTTCATATTGCCGTCATTACGCCCCTGTTCCTTCATATTACAGGCATTATCTCCTTTTTCCTTCATATTACCGGCATTATGTCCCTGTCCCTTCATATTACCGGCATTACGTCCCTGTTCCTTTATATTACCGACATTATGTCCCTGTTCCCTCATATTACAGGCATTATGTCCCTGTTCCCTCATATTACAGGCATTATGTCCCTGTTTCCTCATCTTACAGGCATTATGTCCCTGTTCCTTTATATTACCGGCATTATGTCCTTGTTCCTTCTAATTACCGGCATTATGTCCCTGTTCCTTCATATTACAGGCATTATATCCCTGTCCCTTCATATTACCGGCATTATGTCCCTGTTCCCTCATATTACAGGCATTATGTCCCTGTTCCTTCATATTATAGGCATTATGTCCCTGTTCCCTCATATTACAGGCATTATGTCCCTGTTCCTTCATATTATAGGCATTATGTCCCTGTTCCCTCATATTACAGGCATTATGTCCCTGTTCCTTCATATTACCGGCATTATGTCCCTGTTCCCTCATATTACAGGCATTATGTCCCTGTTCCCTCATGTTACTGGCATTACGTCCCTGTTCCTCCATATTACCGACATTATGTCCCTGTTCCTTCATATTGCCGTCATTACGTTCCTGTTCCTTCATATTACCGGCATTACGTCCCTGTTCCTTCATATTACAGGCATTATCTCCTTTTTCCTTCATATTACCGGCATTATGTCCCTGTTCCTTCATATTACCGGCATTACATCCCTGTTCCTTTATATTACTGACATTATGTCCCTGTTCCCTCATATTACAGACATTATGTCCCTGTTCCCTCATCTTACCGGCATTATATCCCTGTTCCTTCATTTTACCGGCATTATGTCCCTGTTCCTTCATATTACAGGCATTATGTCCCTGTTCCTTCATATTACAGGCAATATGTCCCTGTTCCCTCATCTTACCGGTATTATGTTCCTGTTCCCTCATATTACCGGCTTTATGTCCCTGTTCCCTCATATTACAGACATTATATCCCTGTTCCCTCATATTACAGACATTATATCCCTGTTCCCTCATATTACAGGCATTATGTCCCTGTTCCCTCATATTACAGGCATTATGTCCCTGTTTCCTCATCTTACAGGCATTATGTCCCTGTTCCTTTATATTACCGGCATTATGTCCTTGTTCCTTCTAATTACCGGCATTATGTCCCTGTTCCTTCATATTACAGGCATTATATCCCTGTCCCTTCATATTACCGGCATTATGTCCCTGTTCCCTCATATTACAGGCATTATGTCCCTGTTCCTTCATATTATAGGCATTATGTCCCTGTTCCCTCATATTACAGGCATTATGTCCCTTTCCTTCATATTACCAACAATATGTCCTTGTTCTTTCATATTAGCGGTATTATGTCCCTGTTCCTTTATATTACCGACATTATGTCCCTGTTCCCTCATATTACAGACATTATGTCCCTGTTCCCTCATCTTACCGGCATTATATCCCTGTTCCTTCATTTTACCGGCATTATGTCCCTGTTCCTTCATATTACAGGCATTATGTCCCTGTTCCCTCATCTTACCGGTATTATGTTCCTGTTCCCTCATATTACCGGCTTTATGTCCCTGTTCCCTCATATTACAGACATTATATCCCTGTTCCCTCATATTACAGACATTATATCCCTGTTCCCTCATATTAACGGCATTATGTCCCTGTTTCCTCATCTTACAGGCATGATGTCCCTGTTCCTTTATAATACCAGCATTATGTCCCTGTTCCTTCATATTACAGGCATTATGTCCCTGTTCCTTCATGTTACCGGCATTATGTCCCTGTTCCTTCATATTACCGGCATTATGTCCATGTTCCCTCATATTACAGACATTATGTCCCTGTTCCCTCATCTTACAGGTATTATGTCCCTGTTCCCTCATGTTACCGCCATTACGTCCCTGTTCCTCCATATTACCGACATTATGTCCCTGTTCCTTCATATTGCCGTCATTACGTCCCTGTTCCTTCATATTACAGGCATTATCTCCTTGTTCCTTCATATTACCGGCATTATGTCCCTGTTCCTTCATATTACCGGCTTTATGTCCCTGTTCCTTCATATTACCGCCATTATGTCACTGTTCCCTCATCTTACAGGCATTATGTCCCAGTTCCATTATATTACCGGCATTATGTCCCTGTTCCCTCATATTACAGGCATTATGTTCCTGTTCCTTCATATTATAGGCATTATGTCCCTGTTCCCTCATATTACAGGCATTATGTCCCTGTTCCTTCATATTAAAGGCATTTATGTCCCTGTTCCCTCATATTACAGGCATAATGTCCCTGTTCCCTCATATTACTGGCATTATGTCCCCTGAAGGAGTGTACAGGGACAAAATTCCGGTAATATGTCCCTGTTCCCTCATCTTACAAGCATTATGTCCTTGTTCCTTCATATTTCCGGCATTACGTCCCTGCTCCTTCATATTACCGGCATTATGTCCCTGTTCCTTCATATTACCGGCATTATGTCCCTGTTCCCTCAAATTACAGACATTATGTCCCTGTTCCCTCATCTTACCGGTATTATGTTCCTGTTCCCTCATATTACCGGCTTTATGTCCCTGTTCCCTCATATTACAGACATTATAGCCCTGTTCCCTTATATTACAGGCATTATGTCCCTGTTTCCTCATCTTACAGGCATGATGTCCCTGTTCCTTCATAATACCGGCATTATGTCCCTGTTCCCTCATCTTACCAGCATTATTTCCCTGTTCCTTCATATTAGCGGCATTATGTCCCTGCTCCTTTATATTACCGACATTATGTCCCTGTTCCCTCATATTACAGGCATAATGTCCCTGTTCCCTCATATTACAGGCATTATGCCCTATGTAGGAGGGAAAATTGATATAATTCCAGTAATATGTCCCTGTTCCCTCATCTTACCGCCAATATGTCCCTGTTTCCTCATCTTACAGGCATTATGTCCTTGTTCCTCGTATTACTGGCATTACGTCCCTGCTCCTTCATATTACCGGCATTATGTCCCTGTTCCTTCATATTACCAGAATTATGTCCCTGTTCCTTCATATTACCAGCATTATGTCCCTGTTCCTTCATATTACAGGCATTTTGTCCCTGTTCCTTCATATTACCGGCATTATGTCCTTTTTCCTTCATATTACCGGCATTATGTCCCGGTTCCTTCATATTACAGACATTATGTCCCTGTTCCCTCATCTTACCGGCATTATATCCCTGTTCCTTCATTTTACCGGCATTATGTCCCTGTTCCTTCATATTACAGGCATTATGTCCCTGTTCCTTCATATTACAGGCATTATGTCCCTGTTCCCTCATCTTACCGGTATTATGTTCCTGTTCCCTCATATTACCGGCTTTATGTCCCTGTTCCCTCATATTACAGACATTATATCCCTGTTCCCTCATATTACAGACATTATATCCCTGTTCCCTCATATTACAGGCATTATGTCCCTGTTCCCTCATATTACAGCCATTATGTCCCTGTTTCCTCATCTTACAGGCATTATGTCCCTGTTCCTTTATATTACCGGCATTATGTCCTTGTTCCTTCTAATTACCGGCATTATGTCCCTGTTCCTTCATATTACAGACATTATATCCCTGTCCCTTCATATTACCGGCATTATGTCCCTGTTCCCTCATATTACAGGCATTATGTCCCTGTTCCTTCATATTATAGGCATTATGTCCCTGTTCCCTCATATTACAGGCATTATGTCCCTGTTCCTTCATATTATAGGCATTATGTCCCTGTTCCTTCATATTAAAGGCATTATGTCCCTGTTCCCTCATCTTACCGGCATTATGTCCCGTTCCTTCATATTACCAACATTATGTCCTTGTTCCTTCATATTAGCTGCATTATGTCCCTGTTCCTTCATATTACAGGCTTTATGATCCTGTTCCTTCATATTAACGGCATTATGTCCCTGTTCCCTCATCTTACCGCCAATATGTCCCTGTTTCCTCATCTTACAGGCATGATGTCCCTGTTCCTTCATAATACCGGCATTATGGCCCTGTTCCCTCATCTTACCAGCATTATGTCCCTGTTCCCTCATATTACCGGCATTATATCCCTGTTCCTTCAAATTACAGGCATTATGTCCCTGTTCCCTCATCTTACCGGTATTATGTTCCTGTTCCCTCATCTTACAGGCATGATGTCCCTGTTCCTTTATAATACCAGCATTATGTCCCTGTTCCTTCATATTACAGGCATTATGTCCCTGTTCCTTCATGTTACCGGCATTATGTCCCTGTTCCTTCTTATTACCGGCATTATGTCCATGTTCCCTTATATTACAGACATTATGTCCTTGTTCCTTCATATTACCGGCATTATGTCCTTGTTCCTTCATATTACAGGCATTATGTCCCTGTTCCTTCATATTACCGGCATTATGTCCTTGTTCCCTCATCTTACAGGCATTATGTTCCTGTTCCCTCATGTTACCGGCATTACGTCCCTGTTCCTCCATATTACCGACATTATGTCCCTGTTCCTTCATATTGCCGTCACTACGTCCCTGTTCCTTCATATTACAGGCATTATCTCCTTGTTCCTTCATATTACCGGCATTATGTCCCTGTTCCTTCATATTACCGGCTATATGTCCCTGTTCCTTCATATTACCGCCATTATGTCACTGTTCCCTCATCTTACAGGCATTATGTCCCTGTTCCTT
This sequence comes from Rhinoderma darwinii, assembly GCF_050947455.1. NCBI lineage: Eukaryota > Metazoa > Chordata > Amphibia > Anura > Rhinodermatidae > Rhinoderma > Rhinoderma darwinii. Next base: position 92,411,272 of record NC_134697.1, on the reverse strand, counting down.
TATATTTCCGGCAGTATGTCCTTGTTCCTTCTAATTACCGGAATTATGTCCCTGCTCCTTCATATTACAGGCTTTATATCCCTGTCCCTTCATATTACCGGCATTATGTCCCTGTTCCCTCATATTAAAGGCATTATGTCCCTGTTCCTTCATATTATAGGCATTATGTCCCTGTTCCCTCATATTACAGACATTATGTCCCTGTTCCTTCATATTAAAGGCATTATGTCCCTGTTCCCTCATCTTACCGCCATTATGTCCCAGTTTCCTCATCTTACAGGCATGTTGTCCCTGTTCCTTCATAATACCGGCATTATGTCCATGTTCCCTCATATTACAGGCATAATGTCCCTGTTCCCTCATATTACTGGCATTATGTCCCCTGAAGGAGGGTACAGGGACAAGATGCCGGTAATATGACCCTGTTCCCTCATCATACAGGCATTATGTCCTTGTTCCTTCATATTACCGGCATTACGTCCCTGCTCCTTCATATTACCGGCATTATGTCCCTGTTCCTTCATATTACCGGCATTATGTCCCTGTTCCTTCATATTACCGGCATTATGTCCCTGTTCCCTCATATTACAGACATTATGTCCCTGTTCCCTCATCTTACCGGCATTATGTCCCTGTTCCTTCATTTTACCGGCATTATGTCCCTGTTCCTTCATATTACAGGCATTATGTCCCTGTTCCTTCATATTACAGTCATTATGTCCCTGTTCCCTCATATTACCGGCTTTATGTCCCTGTTCCCTCATATTACAGACATTATATCCCTGTTCCCTCATATTACAGGCATTATGCCCTATGTAGGAGGGAAAATTGATATAATGCCAGTAATATGTCCCTGTTCCCTCATCTTACCGCTAATATGTCCCTGTTTCCTCATCTTACAGGCATGATGTCCCTGTTCCTTCATAATACTGGCATTATGTCCCTGTTCCCTCATATTACTGGCATTATGTCCCCTGAAGGAGGGTACAGGGACAAAATGCCGGTAATATGTCCCTGTTCCCTCATCTTACAGGCATTATGTCCCTGTTCCCTCGTATTACCGGCATTACGTCCCTGCTCCTTCATATTACCGGCATTATGTCCCAGTTCCTTCATATTACAGGTATTTTGTCCCTGTGCCTTCATATTACCGGCATTATGACTATGTTCCTTCATATTACCGGCATTATGTCCCTGTTCCTTCATATTACAGGCATTATGTCCCTGTTCCTTCATATTACAGGCATTATGTCCCTGTTCCTTCATATTACAAGCATTATCTCCTTGTTCCTTCATATTACCGGCATTATGTCCCTGTTCCTTCATATTACAGGCATTATGTCCTTGTTCCTTCATATTACCGGCATTATGTCCCTGTTCCTTCATATTACCAGCTTTATGTCCCTGTTCCTTCATATTACCGGCATTATGTCCCTATTCCTTCATATTACCGGCATTATGTCCCTGTTCCTTCATCTTACCGGTATTATGTCCCTGTTCCTTCATATTACCGGCATTATGTTCCTGTTCCTTCATATTACTGGCATTATGTCCCTGTTCCCTCATATTACCGGCATTATGTCCCTGTTCCTTCATACTATAGGCATTATGTCCCTGTTCCCTCATTCTACAGGCATTTTGACCCTGTTCCTTTATATTACAGGCATTATGTCCCTGTTCCCTCATATTACAGGCATTATGTCCCTGTTCCTTCATAATATAGGTATTATGTCCCTGTTCCCTCATCTTACCGCCATTATGTCCCTGTTCCTTCATATTACCGGCATTATGTCCTTGTTCCTTCATATTACCGGCATTATGTCCATGTTCCTTCATATTACCGGCATTATGTCCATGTTCCCTCATATTACAGACATTATGTCCCTTTTCCCTCATCTTATAGGCATTATGTCCCTGTTCCCTCATGTTACCGGCATTACGTCCCTGTTCCTCCATATTAACGGCATTATGTCCCTGTTCCTTCATATTACCGGCTTTATGTCCCTGTTCCTCCATATTACCGACATTATGTCCCTGTTCCCTCATATTACAGGCATTATCTCCTTGTTCGTTCATAATACCGGCATTATGTCCCTGTTCCTTCATATTACCGGCTTTATGTCCCTGTTCCTTCATATTACCGCCATTATGTCCCTGTTCCCTCATCTTACAGGCATTATGTCCCTGTTCCTTTATATTACCGGCATTATGTCCTTGTTCCTTCTAATTACCGGTATTATGTCCCTGTTCCCTCATATTACAGGCATTATGTCCCTGTTCCTTCATATTATAGGCATTATGTCCCTGTTCCCTCATATTACAGGCATTATGTCCCTGTTCCTTCATATTAAAGGCATTATGTCCCTGTTCCCTCATCTTACCGCCATCATGTCCCTGTTTCCTCATCTTACAGGCATGTTGTCCCTGTTCCTTCGTAAAAACCGGCATTATGTCCCTGTTCCCTCATATTACAGGCATAATGTCCCTGTTCCCTCATATTACTGGCATTATGTCCCCTGAAGGAGGGTACAGGGACAAAATGTCGGTAATATGTCCCTGTTCCCTCATCTTACAGGCATTTTGTCCTTGTTCCTTCATATTACCGGCATTACGTCCCTGCTCCTTCATATTACCGGCATTATGTCCCTGTTCCTTCATATTACCGGCATTATGTCCCTGTTCCCTCATATTACAGACATTATGTCCCTGTTCCCTCATCTTACCGGCATTATGTCCCTCTTCCTTCATATTACAGTCATTATGTCCCTGTTCCCTCATCTTACCGGTATTATGTTCCTGTTCCCTCATATTACCGGCTTTATGTCCCTGTTCCCTCATATTACAGACATTATATCCCTGTTCCCTCATATTACAGGCATTATGCCCTATGTAGGAGGGAAAATTGATATAATGCCAGAAATATGTCCCTGTTCCCTCATCTTACCGCCAATATGTCCGTTTCCTCATCTTACAGGCATGATGTCCCTGTTCCTTCATAATACCGGCATTATGTCCCTGTTCCCTCATATTACTGGCATTATGTCCCCTGAAGGAAGGTACAGGGACAAAATGCCGGTAATATGTCCCTGTTCCCTCATCTTACCGCCAATATGTCAGTTTCCTCATCTTACAGGCATGATGTCCCTGTTCCTTCATAATACCGGCATTATGTCCCTGTTCCCTCATATTACTGGCATTATGTCCCCTGAAGGAAGGTACAGGGACAAAATGCCGGTAATATGTCCCTGTTCCCTCATCTTACAGGCATTATGTCCCTGTTCCCTCGCATTACCGGCATTACGTCCCTGCTCCTTCATATTACCGGCATTATGTCCCTGTTCCTTCATATTACAGGCATTTTGTCCCTGTGCCTATATATTACCGGCATTATGACTATGCTCCTTCATATTACCGGCATTATGTCCCTGTTCCTTCATATTACAGGCATTATGTCCCTGTTCCTTCATATTACAGGCATTATGTCCCTGTTCCTTCATATTACAGGCATTATCTCCTTGTTCCTTCATATTACCGGCATTATGTCCTTGTTCCTTCATATTACCGGCATTATGTCCCTGTTCCTTCATATTACCGGCTTTATGTCCCTGTTCCTTCATATTACCGGCATTATGTCCCTATTCCTTCATATTACCGGCATTATGTCCCTGTTACCTCATCTTACCGGTATTATGTCCCTGTTCCTTCATATTACCGGCATTATGTTCCTGTTCCTTCATATTACCGGCATTATGTCCCTGTTCCCTCATATTACAGCCATTATGTCCCTGTTCCTTCATATTAAAGGCATTATGTCCCTGTTCCCTCATCTTACCGCCATTATGTCCCTGTTTCCTCATCTTACAGGCATGTTGTCCCTGTTCCTTCATAATACCGGCATTATGTCCCTGTTCCCTCATATTACAGGCATAATGTCCCTGTTCCCTCATATTACTGGCATTATGTCCCCTGAAGGAGGGTACAGGGACAAAATGTTGGTAATATGTCCCTGTTCCCTCATCTTACAGGCATTTTGTCATTGTTCCTTCATATTACCGGCATTACGTCCCTGCTCCTTCATATTACCGGCATTATGTCACTGTTCCTTCATATTACCGGCATTATGTCCCTGTTCCCTCATATTACAGACATTATGTCCCTGTTCCCTCATCTTACCGCCATTATGTCCCTCTTCCTTCATATTACATGCATTATGTCCCTGTTCCTTCATATTACAGTCATTATGTCCCTGTTCCCTAATCTTACCGGTATTATGTTCCTGTTCCCTCATATTAACGGCTTTATGTCCCTGTTCCCTCATATTACAGACATTATATCCCTGTTCCCTCATATTACAGGCATTATGCCCTATGTAGGAGGGAAAATTGATATAATGCCAGAAATATGTCCCTGTTCCCTCATCTCACCGCCAATATGTCCCTGTTTCCTCATCTTACAGGCATGATGTCCCTGTTCCTTCATAATACCGGCATTATGTCCCTGTTCCCTCATATTACTGGCATTATGTCCCCTGAAGGAAGGTACAGGGACAAAATGCCGGTAATATGTCCCTGTTCCCTCATCTTACAGGCATTATGTCCCTGTTCCCTCGTATTACCGGCATTACGTCCCTGCTCCTTCATATTACCGGCATTATGTCCCTGTTCCTTCATATTACAGGCATTTTGTCCCTGTGCCTATATATTACCGGCATTATGACTATGCTCTTCATATTACCGGCATTATGTCCCTGTTCCTTCATATTACAGGCATTATGTCCCTGTTCCTTCATATTACAGGCATTATCTCCTTGTTCCTTCATATTACCGGCATTATGTCCTTGTTTCTTCATATTACCGGCATTATGTCCCTGTTCCTTCATATTACCGGCTTTATGTCCCTGTTCCTTCATATTACCGGCATTATGTCCCTGTTCCTTCATATTACCGGCTTTATGTCCCTGTTCCTTCATATTACCGGCATTATGTCCCTGTTACCTCATCTTACCGGTATTATGTCCCTGTTCCTTCATATTACCGACATTATGTTCCTGTTCCTTCATATTACCGGCATTATGTCCCTGTTCCCTCATATTACCGGCATTATTTCCTTGTTCCTTCATACTATAGGCATTATGTCCCTGTTCCCTCATTCTACAGGCATTTTGACCCTGTTCCTTCATATTACAGGCATTATGTCCCTGTTCCCTCATATTACAGGCATTATGTGCCTGTTCCTTCATATTATAGGTATTATGTCCCTGTTCCCTCATATTACCGGCATTATGTCCTTGTTCCTTCATATTACCGGCATTATGTCCCTGTTCCTTCATATTACCGGCATTATGTCCATGTTCTCTCATATTACAGACATTATGTCCCTTTTCCCTCATCGTACAGGCATTATGTCCCTGTTCCTTCATGTTACCGGCATTACGTCCCTGTTCCTTCATATTACCGGCTTTATGTCCCTGTTCCTTCATATTACCGCCATTATGTCCCTGTTCCCTCATCTTACAGGCATTATGTCCCTGTTCCTTCATATTACCGACATTATGTCCCTGTTCCTTCATATTACAGGCTTTATCTCCTTGTTCCTTCATAATACCGGGATTATGTCCCTGTTCCTTCATATTACAGGTATTATATCCCTGTCCCTTCATATTACCGGCATTATGTCCCTGTTCCCTCATATTACAGGCATTATGTCCCTGTTCCTTCATATTTTAGGCATTATGTCCCTGTTCCCTCATATTACAGGCATTATGTCCCTGTTCCTTCATATTAAAGGCATTATGTCCCTGTTCCCTCATCTTACCGGCATTATGTCCCTGTTCCTTCATATAACAGGCATTATGATCCTGTTCCTTCATATTACAGGCATTATGTCCCTGTTCCTTCATATTACAGGCATTATGTCCCTGTCCCCTCATCTTACCGGTATTATGTTCCTGTTCCCTCATATTACCGGCATTATGTCCCTGTTCCTTCATATTAGCGGCATTATGTCCCTGTTCCTTTATATTACCGACATTATGTCCCTGTTCCCTCATATTACAGACATTATATCCCTGTTCCCTCATATTACTGGCATTATGCAACCTGAAGAAGGGTACAGGAACAAAATGCCGGTAATATGTCCCTGTACCCTCATCTTACAGGCATTATGTCCCTGTTCCCTCGTATTACCGGCATTACGTCCCTGCTCCTTCATATTACCGGCATTATGTCCCTGTTCCTTCATATTACAGGCATTTTGTCCCTGTTCCTTCATATTACCGGCATTATGTCCTTTTTCCTTCATATTACCGGCATTATGTCCCTGTTCCTTCATATTACAGGCATTATGTCCCTGTTCCTTCATGTTACCGGCATTATGTCCCTGTTCCTTCATATTACCGGCATTATGTCCATGTTCCCTCATATTACAGACATTATGTCCCTGTTCCCTCATCTTACAGGCATTATGTCCCTGTTCCCTCATGTTACTGGCATTACGTCCCTGTTCCTCCATATTACCGACATTATGTCCCTGTTCCTTCATATTGCCGTCATTACGTCCCTGTTCCTTCATATTACAGGCATTATCTAATTTTTTCTTCATATTACCGGCATTATGTCCCTGTTCCTTCATATTACCGGCATTACGTCCCTGTTCCTTTATATTACCGACATTATGTCCCTGTTCCCTCATATTACAGACATGATGTCCCTGTTCCCTCATCTTACCGGCATTATATCCCTGTTCCTTCATTTTACCGGCATTATGTCCCTGTTCCTTCATATTACCGGCATTATGTCCCTGTTCCCTTATCTTACCGGCATTATATCCCTGTTCCTTCATTTTACCGGCATTATGTCCCTGTTCCTTCAAATTACAGGCATTATGTCCCTGTTCCCTCATCTTACCGGTATTATGTTCCTGTTCCCTCATATTACCGGCTTTATATCCCTGTTCCCTCATATTACAGACATTATATCCCTGTTCCCTCATATTACAGGCATTATGTCCCTGTTTCCTCATCTTACAGGCATGATGTCCCTGTTCCTTTATAATACCAGCATTATGTCCCTGTTCCCTCATATTACAGGCATAATGTCCCTGTTCCCTCATATTACTGCCATTACGTCCCTGCTCCTTCATATTACCGGCATTATGTCCCTGTTCCTTCATGTCACCAGCATTATGTCCCTGTTCCTTCTTATTACCAGCATTATGTCCCTGTTCCTTCATATTACCGGCATTATGTCCTTGTTCCTGCATATTACCGGCATTATGTCCCTGTTCCTTCATATTACAGGCATTATGTCCCTGTTCCTTCATGTAACCGGCATTATGTCCCTGTTCCTTCATATTACCGGCATTATGTCCATGTTCCCTCAAATTACAGACATTATGTCCCTGTTCCCTCATCTTACAGGCATTAAGTCCCTGTTCCCTCATGTTACCGGCATTACGTCCCTGTTCCTCCATATTAACGACATTATGTCCCTGTTCCTTCATATTGCCGTCATTACGTCCCTGTTCCTTAATATTACAGACATTATCTCCTTGTTCCTTCATATTACCGACATTATGTCCCTGTTCCTTCATATTACCGGCTTTATGTCCTTGTTCCTTCTAATTACCGGAATGATGTCCCTGTTCCTTCATATTACAGGCATTATATCCCTGTCCCTTCATATTACCGGCATTATGTCCCTGTTCCCTCATATTACAGGCATTATGTCCCTGTTCCTTCATATTATAGGCATTATGTCCCTGTTCCCTCATATTACAGGCATTATGTCCCTGTTCCCTCATATTACTGGCATTATGTCCCCTGAAGGAGGGTACAGGGACAAAATGCCGGTAATATGTCCCTGTTCCCTCATCTTACAGGCATTATGTCCCTGTTCCCTCGTATTACCGGCATTACGTCCCTGCTCCTTCATATTACCGGCATTATGTCCCTGTTCCTTCATATTACCTGCATTATGTCCCTGTTCCTTCATATTACAGCCATTATGTCCCTGTCCTCTCATAATACCGGCATAATATCCCTGTCCCCTCATATTACCGGCATTACGTTCCTATTCCTTCATATTACTGGCATTTTGTCCCTGTTCCTTCATATTACCAGCATTATGTCCCTGTTCCTTCATATTACAGGCATTATGTCCCTGTTCCTTCATATTACAGGCATTTTGTCCCTGTGCCTTCATATTACCGGCATTATGTCCCTGATCCTTCATATTACAGGCTTCATGGAGGATAATGCCGGTAACATGTCCCTGTTCCCTCATCTTCGAGGCATTATGTCCCTGTTCCTTCATATTACAGGACTTATGTCCCTGTTCCCTCATCTACCAGGCATTATGTCCCTGTTCCTTCATTTTACCGGCTTTATGCCCTATGTAGGAGGAAAAATGGACATAATGCCGGTAATAAGTCCCTGTTCCCTCATCTTACCGCCATTATGTCCCTGTTCCCTCATTTTACAGGAATACAGGAATAATACCGGCATTATGTCCCTGCTCCTTCATATTACCGGCTTTATATCCCTGTTCCCTCATATTACCAGCAATACGTCCCTGTTCCTTCATATTACAGCCATTTTGTCCCTGTTCCTTCATATTACAGGCATTATGTCCCTGTTCCTTCATATTACCGGCATTATGTCCCTGTTTCTTCATCTTACCGGCATTATGTCCCTGTTCCTTCATATTATCGGCATTACTTCCCTGTTCCCTCATCTTACTGGCATTATGTCCCTGTTCCTTCATAATACCGGCATTATGTCCCTGTTCCTTCATCTTACCGATATTATGTCCTTGTACTTTCATATTACCGGCATTATGTCCCTGTTCCCTCATCTTACCAGCATTATTATGTCCCTGTTCCTTCATATTATCGGCATTACCTCCCTGTTCCTTCATATAACAGGCATTATGTCCCTGATCCATCATATTACTGGCATTATGTCCCTGTCCCCTCATATTACAGGCATTATGTCCCTGATCCTTCATATTACAGGCATTTTGTCTCTGTGCCTTTATATTACCGGCATTATGTTCCTGTTCCTTCATATTAGCGGCATTACCTCCCTGTTCCTTCATATTACCGGCATTATGTCCCTGATCCTTCATATTACAGGCATTTTGTCCCTGTTCCTTCATATTATCGGCATTATGTCCCTGTTCCTTCATATTACAGGCATTATGTCCCTGTTCCTCCATATTACCGGCATTACCTCCCTGTTCCCTCATCTTACCGGCATTATGTCCCTGTACCCTCATTTGAACCGGCATTATCTGCCTGTTCCTTCATATTACCGGCATTATGCCCCTGTTCCCTCATATTACAGGCATTATGTCCCTGTTCCTTCATATTGCCGGCATTATGTCCCTGTTCCTTCATATTGCCGGCATTTTGTCCCTGTTCCTTCATATTATCGGCATTATGTCCCTGTTCCTTCATATTACCGGCATTATGTCCCTGTTCCTTCATATTACCGGGATTATGTCCCTGTTCCTTCATATTGCCGGCATTTTGTCCCTGTTCCTTCATATTATCGGCATTATGTCCCTGTTCCTTCATATTACAGGCATTATGTCCCTGTTCCTTCATATTACCGGGATTATGTCCCTGTTCCTTCATATTGCCGGCATTTTGTCCCTGTTCCTTCATATTATCGGCATTATGTCCCTGTTCCTCCATATTACCGGCATTACCTCCCTGTTCCCTCATCTTACCGGCATTATGTCCCTGCTCCTTCATATTACCGGGATTATGTCCCTGTTCCTTCATATTGCCGGCATTTTGTCCCTGTTCCTTCATATTATCGGCATTATGTCCCTGATCCTTCATATTACAGGCATTTTGTCCCTGTTCCTTCATATTATCGGCATTATGTCCCTGTTCCTTCATATTACAGGCATTATGTCCCTGTTCCTCCATATTACCGGCATTACCTCCCTGTTCCCTCATCTTACCGGCATTATGTCCCTGTACCCTTATTTGAACCGGCATTATCTGCCTGTTCCTTCATATTACCGGCATTATGTCCCTGTTCCCTCATATTACAGGCATTATGTCCCTGTTCCTTCATATTGCCGGCATTATGTCCCTGTTCCTTCATATTGCCGGCATTTTGTCCCTGTTCCTTCATATTATCGGCATTATGTCCCTGTTCCTTCATATTACCGGCATTATGTCCCTGTTCCTTCATATTACCGGGATTATGTCCCTGTTCCTTCATATTGCCGGCATTTTGTCCCTGTTCCTTCATATTATCGGCATTATGTCCCTGTTCCTTCATATTACAGGCATTATGTCCCTGTTCCTTCATATTACCGGGATTATGTCCCTGTTCCTTCATATTGCCGGCATTTTGTCCCTGTTCCTTCATATTATCGGCATTATGTCCCTGTTCCTCCATATTACCGGCATTACCTCCCTGTTCCCTCATCTTACCGGCATTATGTCCCTGTTCCTTCATATTACCGGGATTATGTCCCTGTTCCTTCATATTGCCGGCATTTTGTCCCTGTTCCTTCATATTATCGGCATTATGTCCCTGTTCCTTCATATTACAGGCATTATGTCCCTGTTCCTTCATATTACCGGCATTACCTCCCTGTTCCTCCATATTACCGGCATTACCTCCCTGTTCCCTCATCTTACCGGCATTATGTCCCTGTTCCTTCATATTACCGGCATTATGTCCCTGTTCCTTCATATTACCGGCATTATGTCCCTGTTCCTTCATATTGCCGGCATTATTTCCCTGTTCCTTCATATTATCGGCATTATGTCCCTGTTCCTTCATATTACCGGCATTATGTCCCTGTTCCTTCATATTACAGGCACTTTGTCCCTGTTCCTTCATATTATCTGAATTATGTCCCTGTCCCCTCATATTACTGGCATTATGTCCCGTGTAGGAGGGCACAGGCACATAATGCCGGTAATATATCCCTGTTCCCTCATATTACAGGCATTTTGTCCCTGTTCCTTCATATTACAGGCATTTTGTCCCTGTTCCTTCATATTATCGGCATTATGTCCCTGTCCCCTCATATTACTGGCATTATGTCCCGTGTAGGAGGGCACAGGGATAGAGATGAGCGAACTTATGAAAAGTTCGGTTCGGCAAGTTCGCCGAATTTCGTGAAAAAGTTTGATTCGGACCGAACCTGTAATACAAGAAAGCCCCTAAAAATCGTGTATAACACTGTTTAAAAGCCCTAGAATCCCTGTATAACACTCTTAGGTCACCCATGAGTGTGTCCAAGTACTTTTGAGCTGTCTTTAATGCAAAGTTAGTGTCAAAGTTACGCCAACATGTATGGCTCTAGGAAAACGGATGGGACACGCTGATAACTAACAGAAACCACTGCACTTGTGCATGTTGTATGCTTAATGCATTGTTAAAAAAGCTACACAAATTAACCCTTTTTATTGGCAGATGCCTGCCGGGGTTCTTCCATACATGGATGTAAAAGCAACAAGCAATGGCTTTTCACAAGCCCTCCAAAAATTGACCCTTTTTATTGGCAAGGGTGAGTAGTAGCAGCACATTAAAAGACACTGGACGACAGTCACAGGACAAAGCCCTGTGGTGGGGCAGGCCTGCTTGTAGCAGACGGCACTGGGGTGGATTGGTGGTAGAAGTAGTAGCAGCACCAACAGCGGCACATTAAAAAAAGAGTGGACAGGACAGAATCCCGTAGTAGCAGGCGGCAGTAGCAGGCGGCAGTAGCAGGCGGCAGTAGCAGGCGGCAGTAGCAGGCGGCAGCGGCAGTGGCAGCGGCAATGTCAGATCTAATCAGTGGCATCAGGCACAGGGGTTTTAAAATCCTCACCGATCCACGCTTGATTCATTTTCAGAAACGTGAGATTTTCCAAGCTGTTGGCAGACAATCTTGCTCGCTTAGGGGTGACGAAGCCCCCTGCCGCGCTGAATACCCTCTCTGACGCTACACTGGAGGGTGGACAAGACAGTACACCCATGGCAAACTGGGCCAGTTCTTGCCAATGATCCAATCTGCTGACCCAGAAGTCCATGGGGTCTGGGATCAGCATTTCTGACGGAGAAAGGGCACAGTCCAGGTACGAGTGAACCTGGTTGTTTAGGTGCTGGTGATGGTGAACATCCCTTTGGTGACTACGATGTGTGTCAGGTCGGGGTATTGGATGTAAAAATGTTGTCATCATATTTTCCAAACTGAATTGGCTGCTGCTGCTGCTGCTACTGCTGCTGCTGCCACGGCTGCCGCCTATTGCAGAGGTAGCTCTGCCAGAGGCGGTGGAACGATGAGACAGTGGGGAGCGGAGAGTGGCCCCCCGGTCAGACATGCTTGCAGCGGGTGTTTGCCGTTTGAAAGCCGTGACAAGCTGGCTGCATAGCTTCTCTCGATAATAAGCCAATTTTGCCTCCCTCTCGGAAGGCGCAATAAACTCCCCCATTCTGGCTTTATACCGAGGGTCTAAAAGTGTGGCTATCCAGTACTCATCTCTTTGCTTCATGCTAACAATACGACAGTAACGAAGCATACAGCTCGCCATCCTGGCCAGCGTTTCAGAGGGCCCGGTTGGTTCCATCTCCGCCCCATACTGCCATGGTTGTCCATCATCAAGGTCGTCGTCAGACTCGTCATCGCCACCATCACTGTCATGTTGTGCGGCTGCCTCGTCCCCTATCCCTTCCTGTGATTCCATCTCCAAATCCAGCTCCTCTTCAGGTCCTGTTTCCTCATCCTCCTCCTCCTCCTCAACATCCATAGCCAGATGTGATCCTTCCTCCATCCTTTGCTGAATCATCGCTGTGAGCGTTTGCTCCATAATGAATATCAGCGGCATAACATCGTTCATTCCGCTAGCGTCACGGCTCACAAATCGTGTGGCCTCTTCAAAGGGCCTCAAAACGCGACATGCGTCTCTAACCAGCTGCCAGTGCCTGAGCTCGAAATTACACTGGCTCCAAACGCTGCCCGTCTGCTGCATCAGGAAATCATTCACGGCTTTCCACTGTTCGTACAGACGGTCCAACATGTGCAGGGTGGAATTCCAGCGTGTTGGAACGTCGCAAATCAGGCTGTGTTCTGGGAGATTGTTTTGACGCTGCAAGTCCCGGAGGGCGTGCTTAAATGCATACGAACGTCTAAAGCGAACGCAAACCCTCCTGGACATGGCCAGCACACCCTTCAAACCAACATATGACTTTAAGAAGCGTGTTATGACCAGATTGATCACATGTGCCATGCAAGGAGCGTGTGTCAGGTGACCTAGACGCAGTGCAGCCACAACGTTCTTGCCGTTATCAGAGACAACATTGCCCAGTGTGAGTTCCAGAGGAGACAGCCAGCGTGCGATTTCCTCCTTGATGCACAGCAGCAGCTCCTGCCCTGTGTGGCTTTTCTCGCCCAGGCTCAGCAGGTGTAAGACAGCGTTGTGGCGCTTCACCTTGCACCTATGAAAAGAGGAGGGAGGAGGAGTGGAAGATACACTGTGTCCTGTCGGGGACGGGAAGACCTCCATTGAGGAGGAGGAGTAGGAGGAGGAGGATGGCAGGCACCTGGTGTCCGGAGTTGAACCAGAAAGATACAAGCGTGGAGGTGGTAATGCCTGGCATTGCTGCGGTGGTGCATCGGACTGCAAAATATTGACCCAGTGGGCCGTGAAAGACATGTACTGTCCCTGCCCATAGTTGCTGCTCCACGTGTCGACGGTGGCATGTACCCTGCTGCACACGGATAATTGCAAGGACTGGCACACCTTTTCCTCCACGTGCTTGTGCAAGGCAGGGACAGCTGTTTTGGAGAAGTAATGTCGGCTAGGTATTCGCCACCTAGGCTGAGCGCACGCCATCAATTGCTTGAAGCCGGCGGAGTCGACCAGGTGGTACGGCAGCGACTGCACCACCAACAACTTAGCCAGGTGTGAATTAAGCCGCACGACAAGTGGATGACTGGGTATATATTGTTGCTTATTGGACAATGATTCCGTAATGGATAACTGACGGGACGTAGGAGGAGCACTAGATGACAGTGATGATGATGATGACAATGACATGGTGGATAAGGCCTCGCTACTACTTAGATGACAGGGACTCGGAGCAGCAGCAGCAGCGGCAGAGGGGTCTTCATTAGATGTACATGATGATGGTGGGGCATGTCGATTGTCCCACATGGCCTTGTGATGCCGCTCCATGTGTTTACGTAGAGCGGTAGTTCCTACATTGCTGCCCTGCCCACGCCTTACTTTCTGCTTGCAGATACGGCACTGTGCCATGTTTTAGTCCTCCGGGAAGGTACAGAAAAATTGCCACACGGCAGAGTACCGTAAAGAGGTAGTACCACGTCCACCACCACCACCACCACCCGAGCTTGCCCCTTGTCTGGCAGGCTTTTTTCGGGAGCCTACACCAGCATCTGTGTTGCCGTCACCGGCTCCTGAGCTGACCCTACCGCTGCAACGTTTTGCAGATTGACTTCTGCCCCTACCTCGGCTTGGCTGTTTATCACGGCCGGTGCCGCCACTACTACCCTCCTCCTCTGACGCCGTCATCACCTCGTCACCTGGTTCCCATGTCCTGTCTAAAACAACATCATCATCATAGCCTTCCTCATCATCCCCGCCACTTCTGTCACTGTGTTGTGAATGTGATGTGACATCATGGCGGGCTCCATGCCCCCCCTCATTACTGCGCCTGCCACCACGGCTACCACCACCAACACCCCCACTACCGCAGCTATGCGTCTCGGACACCGCTTCCACCTCCACCACCGCCGCAACACACTCCGTTGGCTGACTCGCGGAAAACAAATCATCATCATCATCACTATGTTGTTCAGTATCTTCCTTCGCACCCGAGGAGATGTCTCTTAGGACTCTCAGGAAAGATGGCTTCCCACTAGGAAGGGGGAGCGAAGACATAGATGATGGAATGGAAACGCTAGAAATACCTATATTACTACTGTCACCGTGCCAAGGAACTGTAGAGGATCTGGAATCCAACGAAACATGGCTTGAAGCCAGATCGTCAGAGTCTTCCTGCTGAGATGACCGCGAGCCAGCCAACCAGTCCACAATGGCCGTATTGTCTAAAGTAACCCGCCCACCGGAGGAGATGGACAAGTCTGGCTTGCTGATACTACCAGCAGGCACATGCCAGCTGCTACTAGTGGACCTGGGCACATGTCTTGTGCCACAAATGCTGGTACTGGGTCTGGCACCAACAGATCCAACATTTGGACTGGAAGAGGAGACGGCATGGGTGTTTTTTCCTCTACCCCGTCCTTTCACAACCTTTTTTTTCCCAGACATTTCAGAGCCCCTTCTAAAAGCGTATTCACACACTGACACTGGCAATGAATGAGAATTTCTATCAGCCACGCCGCAGTGCACTCAGGGAATGCTGGACCTTGTAGTACTACTACTACCACTACTACAAAGGCTGCCTGTATTGCAAGTTGGATGCAACGGGGATGAGCCCCTTATAAAAGCGTATTCACACACTGGCGGAGTAGTGAGTAGTGGATGAGCCCCTTATAAAAGCGTATTCACACACTGGCTGAGTAGTGAGTAGTGGATGAGCCCCTTCGATTTCTGGATTCCTGCCTTTTAGATTCCTAAAGCTTTCCCTTACTGCACAGAGATGCTCTCCCTACAGCTCCTGTCTGTAAAATGGCCGCTGAGCTCCGTGCATAGACTTTTATTGCAGGCTTGAGCCCGCCCCTATGCTGCCTCCCGATTGGCTGGGAGAGCCGTTTGCAAGGCATTATGGGGTAGCCTGATGTAAGGTGATCTTGTGAAATCCTCCATTTTAGATGTAACATGTGGCAGGCGCCAAAATGTAGCCGGGTTCGGTCAAAACGGGTTCGGCCGAACCCGGTGAAGTTCGGACCGAAATCTCTAATAGGGACCGCAGACAGATTCATTATTAGTACTAGAGGTTAACAGATTTATTGCCAGCAGCCTTATTAATCCCAGCCGTCCGGCAGAATGAGATACGGGCCGAGCCGATACTTGTGTCAAAGTTGGTCCCAGTAACAGATTTATTGTTTGTTGTAAGAATCTGGTAACATTAGTAGCAGTGACAGCAGCTAAGAAAACACTGGCCCTCTCTCCAAGGATTGCGGAAAGCACGTTGCCCAGCAGCAAGCTGGACGCCGAAGAAGCAACACCGCAAGTCAGCTGTTTGATCCACTGCTCGGGTGCTTATACAGCGCTATGAGCAACTGAGCGGATATTCAGCGGTGAGTTTCTGCCACTCCTGTACGTGCAGGCATCGGCACAAACGGCGTCCGGCAGCGCCGCTACGAGGATGTGTTTTCCTGCCTGAGTACCTTACTGCTATACTTGCTGGCGAGTGATCCTCTTTCCCTTCAGATAAACATTCCCTGGTCTAAGACCCAATTCAGTCAGCTGCTTCTAGGACGCTATTAGGGGACACACTGCGGTCCACATATCCGGCTCCTCACTGGAAGACCGACGTGATACTGAAGCCCCTACCCCCGTGTATATAGAGGTAGAAGGTCACTGCTCAGATGATACACGAGCGGTCACCAGCAGACATCATAGCTGATCTATAGAGGATGTGGCGGCTCTGAGAAGAGCCTTTGTGTTGTGTAAGATGGAGCTGAGCAGGAGCGGAATTAACCTCCGAAGCCGTAGAGAGTGCGGCCCTGGCGCTTGAGCGCGTACACCACGTCCATAGCGGTGACGGTCTTCCTCTTAGCGTGCTCGGTGTAGGTGACGGCGTCACGGATGACGTTCTCCAGGAAAACCTTCAGGACGCCGCGAGTCTCTTCATAGATGAGACCGGAGATGCGTTTGACGCCTCCCCTGCGAGCTAGACGGCGGATGGCAGGCTTGGTGATGCCCTGGATGTTATCACGGAGCACCTTCCTATGCCGCTTAGCACCGCCCTTTCCGAGTCCTTTTCCTCCTTTACCACGACCAGACATCCTGTAAGCTGGAGCTGAAGAGAAATATTATACCGAGAACCGCGGGGTGCGTCTTTATATAGACCTTGGGTGGACCAGAGAGAGAACTGTTAAACATGTCACTTTCGGGGCGTTTCTCTCCGCTAATTTACATTACCAATCCCTCCCCCTCCCGTTGATTGGCTTAACTCAGATTTTGAATTGCAAGCTCATTTTACAATATCGGCCGCTCTTTTCCCGCTTCTACTTGTACTTTCATATTACAGGCATTATGTCCCTGTTCCCTCATCTTACCGGCATTACGTCCCTGTGCCTTCATATTACCGCCATTATGTCCCTGTTCCTTCATATTACCGGCATTATGTCCCTGTTCCTTCATATTATCGGCATTATGTCCCTGTTCCTTCATATTACCGGCATTATGTCCCTGTTCCTTTATATTACCGACATTATGTCCCTGTTCCCTCATATTACAGACATTATGTTCCTGTTCCCTCATCTTACCGGCATTATATCCCTGTTCCTTCATATTACAGGCATTATGTCCCTGTTCCTTCATATTACCGGCATTATGTCCCTGTTCCCTCATCTTACCGGCATTACGTCCCTGTGCCTTCATATTACCGGCATTATGTCCCTGTTCCTTCATATTACCGGCATTATGTCCCTGTTCCTTCATATTATCGGCATTATGTCCCTGTTCCTTCATATTACCGGCATTATGTCCCTGTTCCTTCATATTATCGGCATTATGTCCCTGTTTCTTCATATTACCAGCATTACGTCCCTGTTCCTTCATATTACCGAAATTGCGTCCCTATTCCTTCATATTACCGGCATTATGTCCTTGTTCCTTCATATTACCAGCATTATGTCCCTGTTCCCTCATCTTACCAGCATTATGTCCCTATTCCCTCATCTGAACCGGCATTATGTGCCTGTTCCGTCATCTTACCGGCATTACGTCCCTGTTCCTTCATATTACCGGCATTATGTCCCTGTTCCTTCATATTACCGGCATTATGTCCCTGTTCCTTCATTTTTTTGACATTATGTCCCTGTTCCCTCATCTTACCGACATTTTGTCCCTGTTCCCTCATCTTACCGGCATTATGTCCCTGTTCCTTCATCTTACCGGCATTACGTCACTGTTCCTCCATATTACCGGAATTACGTCCCTGTTTCTTAATATTATCGGCATTACGTCCTTGTTCCTTCATATTACCGGCATTACGTCCCTGTTTCTTCATAATACCAGAATTGCGTCCCTATTCCTTCATATTACCGGCATTATGTCCCTGTTCCTTCATATTACCAGCATTATGTCCCTGTTTCTTCATATTACAGGCATTTTGTCCCTGTTCCTTCATATTACAGGCATTATGTCCCTGTTCCCTCATCTTACCGGCATTATGCCCCTGTTCCCTCATCTTACCGGCATTACGTCCCTGTTCCTTCATAATACCGGCATTACGTCCCTGTTCCTGCATATTAATGGCATTATGTCCCTGTTAGCATATCTTACCGGCATTACATCCATGTTCCTTCATATTTTTGGCATTATGTCTCTGTTCCCTCATCTTACCGGCATTATGTCCCTGTTCCTTCATCTTATCGGCATTACGTCCCTATTCCTTCATATTACCGGCATTACGTCCCTGTTCCTTCATATTACTGGCATTACGTCCCTGTTCCTTCATATTACCGGCATTAGGTCCCTATTCCTTCATATTACCGGCATTATGTCCCTGTTCCTTCAGATTACCAGCATTACGTCACTGTTACTTCATATTACCGAAATTGCGTCCCTATTCCTTCATATTACTGCCATTATGTCCCTGTTCCTTCATATTACCGGCATTATGTCCCTGTTCCTTCATTTTTTTGGCATTATGTCCCTGTTCCCTCATCTTACCGACATTTTGTCCCTGTTCCCTCATCTTACCGGCATTATGTCCCTGTTCCTTCATCTTACCGGCATTACGTCACTGTTCCTCCATATTACCGGCATTACGTCCCTGTTTCTTAATATTATCGGCATTACGTCCCTGTTCCTTCATATTACCGGCATTATGTCCCTGTTCCTTCATATTACACGCATTATGTCCCTGTTCCTTCATATTACAGGTATTATGTCCCTGTTCCTTCATATTACCGGCATTATGTCTACTGAAGGAGGGTACAGGGACATAATGCCGGTAATATGTCCCTGTTCCCTCATCTTACAGGCATTATGTCCCTGTTCCTTCATATTACCGGCTTTATGTCCCTGTTCTCTCATATTACAGACATTATGTCCCTGTTCCTTCATATTACCGGCATTATGTCCCTGTTCCTTCATATTATCGGCATTATGTCCCTGTTCCTTCATATTACCGGCATTATGTCCCTGTTCCTTCATATTATCGGCATTATGTCCCTGTTTCTTCATATTACCAGCATTACGTCCCTGTTCCTTCATATTACCGAAATTGCGTCCCTATTCCTTCATATTACCGGCATTATGTCCTTGTTCCTTCATATTACCAGCATTATGTCCCTGTTCCCTCATCTTACCAGCATTATGTCCCTATTCCCTCATCTGAACCGGCATTATGTGCCTGTTCCGTCATCTTACCGGCATTACGTCCCTGTTCCTTCATATTACCGGCATTATGTCCCTGTTCCTTCATATTACCGGCATTATGTCCCTGTTCCTTCATTTTTTTGACATTATGTCCCTGTTCCCTCATCTTACCGACATTTTGTCCCTGTTCCCTCATCTTACCGGCATTATGTCCCTGTTCCTTCATCTTACCGGCATTACGTCACTGTTCCTCCATATTACCGGAATTACGTCCCTGTTTCTTAATATTATCGGCATTACGTCCTTGTTCCTTCATATTACCGGCATTACGTCCCTGTTTCTTCATAATACCAGAATTGCGTCCCTATTCCTTCATATTACCGGCATTATGTCCCTGTTCCTTCATATTACCAGCATTATGTCCCTGTTTCTTCATATTACAGGCATTTTGTCCCTGTTCCTTCATATTACAGGCATTATGTCCCTGTTCCCTCATCTTACCGGCATTATGCCCCTGTTCCCTCATCTTACCGGCATTACGTCCCTGTTCCTTCATAATACCGGCATTACGTCCCTGTTCCTGCATATTAATGGCATTATGTCCCTGTTAGCATATCTTACCGGCATTACATCCATGTTCCTTCATATTTTTGGCATTATGTCTCTGTTCCCTCATCTTACCGGCATTATGTCCCTGTTCCTTCATCTTATCGGCATTACGTCCCTATTCCTTCATATTACCGGCATTACGTCCCTGTTCCTTCATATTACTGGCATTACGTCCCTGTTCCTTCATATTACCAGCATTAGGTCCCTATTCCTTCATATTACCGGCATTATGTCCCTGTTCCTTCAGATTACCAGCATTACGTCACTGTTACTTCATATTACCGAAATTGCGTCCCTATTCCTTCATATTACTGCCATTATGTCCCTGTTCCTTCATATTACCGGCATTATGTCCCTGTTCCTTCATTTTTTTGGCATTATGTCCCTGTTCCCTCATCTTACCGACATTTTGTCCCTGTTCCCTCATCTTACCGGCATTATGTCCCTGTTCCTTCATCTTACCGGCATTACGTCACTGTTCCTCCATATTACCGGCATTACGTCCCTGTTTCTTAATATTATCGGCATTACGTCCCTGTTCCTTCATATTACCGGCATTATGTCCCTGTTCCTTCATATTACACGCATTATGTCCCTGTTCCTTCATATTACAGGTATTATGTCCCTGTTCCTTCATATTACCGGCATTATGTCTACTGAAGGAGGGTACAGGGACATAATGCCGGTAATATGTCCCTGTTCCCTCATCTTACAGGCATTATGTCCCTGTTCCTTCATATTACCGGCTTTATGTCCCTGTTCTCTCATATTACAGACATTATGTCCTTGTTACTTCATATTACCGGCATTACGTCCCTGCTCCTTCATATTATCGGCATTACGTCCCTGTTTCTTCATTTTTTTGGCATTATGTCCCTGTTCCCTCATCTTACCGACATTTTGTCCCTGTTCCCTCATCTTACCGGCATTATGTCCCTGTTCCTTCATCTTACCGGCATTACGTCACTGTTCCTCCATATTACCGGAATTACGTCCCTGTTCCTTCATATTACCGGCATTACGTCCCTGTTTCTTAATATTATCGGCATTACGTCCTTGTTCCTTCATATTACCGGCATTACGTCCCTGCTCCTTCATATTATCTGCATTACGTCCCTGTTTCTTCATAATACCAGAATTGCGTCCCTATTCCTTCATATTACCAGCATTATGTCCCTGTTCCTTCATATTACCAGCATTATGTCCCTGTTTCTTCATATTACAGGCATTTTGTCCCTGTTCCTTCATATTACAGGCATTATGTCCCTGTTCCCTCATCTTACCGGCATTATGCCCCTGTTCCTTCATATTACCAGCATTATGTCCCTGTTTCTTCATATTACCGGCATTACGTCCCTGTTCCTGCATATTAATGGCATTATGTCCCTGTTAGCATATCTTACCGGCATTACATCCATGTTCCTTCATATTTTTGGCATTATGTCTCTGTTCCCTCATCTTACCGGCATTATGTCCCTGTTCCTTCATCTTATCGGCATTACGTCCCTATTCCTTCATATTACCGGCATTACGTCCCTGTTCCTTCATATTACTGGCATTACGTCCCTGTTCCTTCATATTACCGGCATTAGGTCCCTATTCCTTCATATTACCGGCATTATGTCCCTGTTCCTTCAGATTACCAGCATTACGTCACTGTTACTTCATATTACCGAAATTGCGTCCCTATTCCTTCATATTACTGCCATTATGTCCCTGTTCCTTCATATTACCGGCATTATGTCCCTGTTCCTTAATTTTTTTGGCATTATGTCCCTGTTCCCTCATCTTACCGACATTTTGTCCCTGTTCCCTCATCTTACCGGCATTATGTCCCTGTTCCTTCATCTTACCGGCATTACGTCACTGTTCCTCCATATTACCGGCATTACGTCCCTGTTTCTTAATATTATCGGCATTACGTCCCTGTTCCTTCATATTACCGGCATTATGTCCCTGTTCCTTCATATTACACGCATTATGTCCCTGTTCCTTCATATTACCGGCATTATGTCCACTGAAGGAGGGTACAGGGACATAATGCCGGTAATATGTCCCTGTTCCCTCATCTTACAGGCATTATGTCCCTGTTCCTTCATATTACCGGCTTTATGTCCCTGTTCTCTCATATTACAGACATTATGTCCTTGTTACTTCATATTACCGGCATTACGTCCCTGCTCCTTCATATTATCGGCATTACGTCCCTGTTTCTTCATTTTTTTGGCATTATGTCCCTGTTCCCTCATCTTACCGACATTTTGTCCCTGTTCCCTCATCTTACCGGCATTATGTCCCTGTTCCTTCATCTTACCGGCATTACGTCACTGTTCCTCCATATTACCGGAATTACGTCCCTGTTCCTTCATATTACCGGCATTACGTCCCTGTTTCTTAATATTATCGGCATTACGTCCTTGTTCCTTCATATTACCGGCATTACGTCCCTGCTCCTTCATATTATCTGCATTACGTCCCTGTTTCTTCATAATACCAGAATTGCGTCCCTATTCCTTCATATTACCAGCATTATGTCCCTGTTCCTTCATATTACCAGCATTATGTCCCTGTTTCTTCATATTACAGGCATTTTGTCCCTGTTCCTTCATATTACAGGCATTATGTCCCTGTTCCCTCATCTTACCGGCATTATGCCCCTGTTCCCTCATCTTACCGGCATTACGTCCCTGTTCCTTCATATTACCGGCATTACGTCCCTGTTCCTGCATATTAATGGCATTATGTCCCTGTTAGCATATCTTACCGGCATTACATCCATGTTCCTTCATATTTTTGGCATTATGTCCCTGTTCCCTCATCTTACCGGCATTATGTCCCTGTTCCTTCATCTTATCGGCATTACGTCCCTATTCCTTCATATTACCGGCATTACGTCCCTGTTCCTTCATATTACTGGCATTACGTCCCTGTTCCTTCATATTACCGGCATTAGGTCCCTATTCCTTCATATTACCGGCATTATGTCCCTGTTCCTTCAGATTACCAGCATTACGTCACTGTTACTTCATATTACCGAAATTGCGTCCCTATTCCTTCATATTACTGCCATTATGTCCCTGTTCCTTCATATTACCGGCATTATGTCCCTGTTCCTTCATTTTTTTGGCATTATGTCCCTGTTCCCTCATCTTACCGACATTTTGTCCCTGTTCCCTCATCTTACCGGCATTATGTCCCTGTTCCTTCATCTTACCGGCATTACGTCACTGTTCCTCCATATTACCGGCATTACGTCCCTGTTTCTTAATATTATCGGCATTACGTCCCTGTTCCTTCATATTACCGGCATTATGTCCCTGTTCCTTCATATTACACGCATTATGTCCCTGTTCCTTCATATTACAGGTATTATGTCCCTGTTCCTTCATATTACCGGCATTATGTCCACTGAAGGAGGGTACAGGGACATAATGCCGGTAATATGTCCCTGTTCCCTCATCTTACAGGCATTATGTCCCTGTTCCTTCATATTACCGGCTTTATGTCCCTGTTCTCTCATATTACAGACATTATGTCCTTGTTACTTCATATTACCGGCATTACGTCCCTGCTCCTTCATATTATCGGCATTACGTCCCTGTTTCTTCATAATACCAGAATTGCGTTCCTATTCCTTCATATTACCGGCATTATGTCCCTGTTCCTTCATATTACCAGTAATATGTCCCTGTTTCTTCATATTACAGCCATTTTGTCCCTGTTCCTTCATATTACAGGCATTGTGTCCCTGTTCAATCATCTTACCAGCATTATGTCCCTGTTCCCTCATTTGAACCGACATTATGTCTATGTTCCTCCATATTACCGGAATTCCGTCCTATTCCTTCATATTACAGGCATTATGTCCCTGTTCCTTCATATAACCGGCATTAAGTCCATGTTCGCTCATCTTACCGGCATTATGTCCCTGTTTCCTCATCTTACCGGCATTATGTCCCTGTTTCCTCATCTTACCGGCATTATGTCCCTGTTCCTTCATCTTACCGGCATTACGTCACTGTTCCTCCATATTACCGGAATTACGTTCCTATTCCTTCATATTACCGGCATAACGTCCCTGTTCCTTCATATTACCGGCATTAGGTCCCTGTTTCTTAATATTATCGGCATTACGTCCCTGTTCCTTCATATTACCGGCATTATGTCCCTGTTCCTTCATATTACAGGCATTATGTCCCTGTTCCTTCATATAACCGGCATTAAGTCCCTGTTCGCTCATCTTACCGGCATTATGCCCCTGTTCCCTCATCTTACCGGCATTATGTCCCTGTTCCCTCATCTGAACCGGCATTATGTGCCTGTTCCGTCATCTTACCGGCATTACATCCTTGTTTCTTCATATTAATTGTATTATGTCCCTGTTCCCATATCTTACTGGCATTACGTCCATGTTCCTTCATATTAATTGTATTATGTCCCTGTTCCCTCATCTTACCGCCATTGTGTCCCTGTTCCCTCATCTTACCGGCATTACGTCCCTGTTCCCTCATCTTACCGGCATTACGTCCCTGTTCCTTCATATTAATGGCATTATGTCCCTGTTACCATATCTTACCGGCATTACGTCCATGTTCCTTCATATTTTTTGCATTATGTCCCTGTTCCCTCATCTTACCGGAATTGTGTCCCTGTTTCCTCATCTTACCGGCATTATGTCCCTGTTCCTTCATCTTATCGGCATTACGTCCCTATTCCTTCATATTACCGGCATTACGTCCCTGTTCCTTCATATTACTGGCATTACGTCCCTGTTCCTTCATATTACCGAAATTTCGTCCCTATTCCTTCATATTACCGGCATTATGTCCCTGTTCCTTCATATTACCAGCATTATGTCCCTGTTCCTTCATGTTACAGGCATTTTGTCCCTGTTCCTTCATATTACAGGCATTATGTCCTTGTTCTTTCATATTTCCGGCATAATGTCCTTGTTCCTTCATATTACAGGCATTATGTCCCTGTTCCCTCATCTTATCGGCATTATGTCCCTGTTCCCTCATCTGAACCGGCATTATGTGCCTGTTCCGTCATCTTACCGGCATTACATCCCTGTTCCTTCATATTAATTGTATTATGTCCCTGTTCCCATATCTTACCGCCATTGTGTCACTGTTCCCTCATCTTACAGGCATTATGTCCCCGTTCTCTCATATTACAAAGATTATGTCCTTGTTCCTTCATATTACCGGCATTACGTCCCTGCTCCTTCATATTATCGGCATTACGTCCTTGTTTCTTCATAATACCAGAATTGCGTCCCTATTCCTTCATATTACCGGCTTTATGTCCCTGTTCCTTCATATTACCAGCATTATGTCCCTGTTTCTTCATATTACAGGCATTTTGTCCCTGTTCCTTCATATTACAGGCATTATGTCCTTGTTCTTTCATATTACCGCCATTATGTCCTTGTTCCTTCATATTACAGGCATTATGTCCCTGTTCCTTCATATAACCGGCATTAAGTCCCTGTTCGCTCATCTTACCGGCATTATGCCCCTGTTCCCTCATCTTACCGGCATTACGTCCCTGTTCCTGCATATTAATGGCATTATGTCCCTGTTAGCATATCTTACCGGCATTACATCCATGTTCCTTCATATTTTTGGCATTATGTCCCTGTTCCCTCATCTTACCGGAATTGTGTCCCTGTTCCCTCATCTTACCGGCATTATGTCCCTGTTCCTTCATCTTATCGGCATTACGTCCCTATTCCTTCATATTACCGGCATTACGTCCCTATTCCTTCATATTACTGGCATTACGTCCCTGTTCCTTCATATTACCGGCATTAGGTCCCTATTCCTTCATATTACCGGCATTATGTACCTGTTCCTTCAGATTACCAGCATTACGTCACTGTTACTTCATATTACAGGCATTATGTCCCTGTTCCTTCTTATTACAGGCATTATGTCCCTGTTCCTTCATATTACCGGCATTATATCCCTGTTCCCTCATCTTACTTGCATTATATCCCTGTTTCTTCATATTACAGGCATTATGTCCCTGTTCCCTTAAATTACAGGCATTATGTCCCTGTTCCCTCAAATTACAGGCATTATGTCCCTGTTCCTTCATATTACAGGCATTATGTCCCTGTTCCTTCATATTACCGGCATTATGTCCCTGTTCCTTCATATTACCGGCATCATGTCCTTGTTCCTTCATATTACCGGAATTATGTCCCTGTTCCTTTATATTACAGGCATTATGTCCCTGTTCCTTCATATTACCGGCATTATGTCCCTGTTCCTTCATACTACAGGCATTTTGTCCCTGTTTCTTCTTATTACAGGCATTATGTCCCTGTTCCTTCATATTACCGGCATTATGTCCATGTCCCCTCAAATTACAGGTATTATATCCCTGTTCCCTCATCATACCGGCATTATGTCCCTGTTCCTTCATATTACAGGCATTATGTACCTATTCCCTCATCTTACCAGCATTATGTCCCTGTTCCTTCATCTTACAGGCATTATGTCCCTGTTCCTTCATATTACAGGCATTATGTTCCTGTTCCTTCATATTACAGGCATTATGTCCCTGTTCCGTCATATTACAGGCATTATGTCCCTGTTCCTTCATATTACCGGCATTATGTCCCTGTTCCCTCATCTTACAGGCATTATGTACCTATTCCCTCATCTTACCAGCATTATATTCCTGTTCCTTCATCTAACCGGCATTATGTCCCTGTTCCTTCATATTACAGGCATTATGTTCCTGTTCCTTCATATTACAGGCATTATGTCCCTGTTCCGTCATATTACAGGCATTATGTCCCTGTTCCTTCATATTACCGGCATTATGTCCCTGTTCATTCATATTACAGGCATTATGTCCATGTTCCCTCATATTACAGGCATTATGTCCCTGTTCCTTCTTATTACAGGCATTATGTCCCTGTTCCTTCATATTACCGGCATTATGTCCCTGTTCCATCATCTTACCGGCATTACGTCACTGTTACTTCATATTACAGGCATTATGTCCCTGTTCCTTCTTATTACAGGCATTATGTCCCTGTTCCTTCATATCACCGGCATTATATCCCTGTTCCCTCATCTTACTGGCATTATATCCCTGTTTCTTCATATTACAGGCATTATGTCCCTGTTCCCTTAAATTACAGGCATTATGTCCCTGTTCCCTCAAATTACAGGCATTATGTCCCTGTTCCTTCATATTACAGGCATTATGTCCCTGTTCCTTCATATTACCGGCATTATGTCCCTGTTCCTTCATATTACCGGCATCATGTCCTTGTTCCTTCATATTACCGGAATTATGTCCCTGTTCCTTTATATTACAGGCATTATGTCCCTGTTCCTTCATATTACCGGCATTACGTCCCTGTTCCTTCATACTACAGGCATTTTGTCCCTGTTTCTTCTTATTACAGGCATTATGTCCCTGTTCCTTCATATTACCGGCATTATGTCCATGTCCCCTCAAATTACAGGTATTATGTCTCTGTTCCCTCATCATACCGGCATTATGTCCCTGTTCCTTCATATTACAGGCATTATGTCCATGTCCCCTCAAATTACAGGCATTATGTCCCTGTTCCCTCATCTTACCGGCATTTTGTCCCTGTTCCCTCATCTTACAGGCATTATGTCCCTGTTCCCTCATTATGTCCCTTTTCCTTCATATTACAGGCATTACGTCCCTGTTCCCTCATATTACCAGCATTATATTCCTGTTCCTTCATCTAACCGGCATTATGTCCCTGTTCCCTCATATTACAGGCATTATGTCCCTGTTTCTTCATATTACAGGCATTATGTCCCTGTTCCTTTATATTACAGGCATTATGCCCCTGTTTCTTCATATTACCGGCATTATGTCCCTGTTCCTTCATATTACAGGCATTATGTCCCTGTTCCTTCATTCTACAGGCATTATATCCGTGTCCATTCATACTACCGGCGTTATGTCCCTGTTCCCTCATCTTCCAGGCATTATGTCCCTGTTCCCTCATCTTACAGGCATTATGTACCTATTCCCTCATCTTACCAGCATTATATTCCTGTTCCTTCATATTACAGGCATTATGTTCCTGTTCCTTCATATTACAGGCATTATGTCCCTGTTCCGTCATATTACAGGCATTATGTCCCTGTTCCTTCATATTACCGGCATTATGTCCCTGTTCATTCATATTACAGGCATTATGTCCATGTTCCCTCATATTACAGGCATTATGTCCCTGTTCCTTCTTATTACAGGCATTATGTCCCTGTTCCTTCATATTACCGGCATTATGTCCCTGTTCCATCATCTTACCGGCATTATTTCCCTGTTTCTTCATATTACAGGCATTATGTCCCTATTCCTTCATATTACAGGCATTATGTCCCTGTTCCCTCATATTACAGGCATTATGTCCCTGTTCCCTCATCATACCGGCATTATGTCCCTGTTCCTTCATAGTACCGGCATTATGTACCTATTCCCTCATATTACAGGCATTATGTCTTTGTTCCCTCAAATTACAGGCATTATGTCCCTGTTCCCTCAAATTACAGGCATTATGTCCCTGTTCCTTCATATTACAGGCATTATGTCCCTGTTCCCTCATATTACAGGCATTATGTCCCTGTCCCCTCATCTTACCGGCATTATGTCCCTGTTCCTTCTTATTACAGGCATTATGTCCCTGTTCCTTCATATTACAGGCATTGTGTCCCTATTCCTTCATATTACCGCCATTATGTCCCTGTTTCTTCATATTACCGGAGTTATGTTCTTGTTTGTAGCCTGAAACTCGGGTTGACTGGTTATTGTAATACAAGTGGAGCAGACTCTGGTGTCTCCTCTGTGCCAGGTATTGTAATACAGGCGGAGCAGACTCTGGTGTCTCCTCTGTACCGGGTATTGTAATACAAGTGGAGCAGACTCTGGTGTCTCCTCTGTGCCGGGTATTGTAATACAAGTGGAGCAGACTCTGGTGTCTCCTCTGTGACGGGTATTGTAATACAGGCGGAGCAGACTCTGGTGTCTCCTCTGTGACGGGTATTGTAATACAAGTGGAGCAGACTCTGGTGTCTCCTCTGTGCCGGGTATTGTAATACAAGTGGAGCAGACTCTGGTGTCTCCTCTGTGCCGGGTATTGTAATACAAGTGGAGCAGACTCTGTTGTCTCCCCTGTGCCGGGTATTGTAATACAAGTGGCGCAGACTCTGGTGTCTCCTCTGTGGCAGGTATTATAATACAAGTGGAGCAGACTCTGGTGTCTCCTCTGTGCCAGGTATTGTAATACAAGTGGAGCAGACTCTGGTGTCTCCTCTCTGCCGGGTATTGTAATACAAGTGGAGCAGACTCTGGTGTCTCCTCTGTGCCGGGTATTGTAATACAAGTGGAGCAGACTCTGGTGTCTCCTCTGTGCCAGGTATTGTAATACAGGCGGAGCAGACTCTGGTGTCTCCTCTGTACCGGGTATTGTAATACAAGTGGAGCAGACTCTGGTGTCTCCTCTGTGCCGGGTATTGTAATACAAGTGGAGCAGACTCTGGTGTCTCCTCT
This sequence comes from Rhinoderma darwinii, assembly GCF_050947455.1. NCBI lineage: Eukaryota > Metazoa > Chordata > Amphibia > Anura > Rhinodermatidae > Rhinoderma > Rhinoderma darwinii. The sequence goes on along the minus strand of NC_134697.1, from coordinate 92,381,614 downwards.
GTGACGGGTATTGTAATACAGGCGGAGCAGACTCTGGTGTCTCCTCTGTGCCGGGTATTGTAATACAAGTGGAGCAGACTCTGGTGTCTCCTCTGTGCCGGGTATTGTAATACAAGCGGAGCAGACTCTGGTGTCTCCTCTGTGCCGGGTATTGTAATACAAGTGGAGCAGACTCTGTTGTCTCCCCTGTGCCGGGTATTGTAATACAAGTGGAGCAGACTCTGGTGTCTCCTCTGTGGCAGGTATTATAATACAAGTGGAGCAGACTCTGGTGTCTCCTCTGTGCCAGGTATTGTAATACAAGTGGAGCAGACTCTGGTGTCTCCTCTGTGCCGGGTATTGTAATACAAGTGGAGCAGACTCTGGTGTCTCCTCTGTGCCGGGTATTGTAATACAAGTGGAGCAGACTCTGGTGTCTCCTCTGTGCCAGGTATTGTAATACAAGTGGAGCAGACTCTGGTGTCTCCTCTGTACCGGGTATTGTAATACAAGTGGAGCAGACTCTGGTGTCTCCTCTGTGCCGGGTATTGTAATACAAGTGGAGCAGACTCTGGTGTCTCCTCTGTGACGGGTATTGTAATACAGGCGGAGCAGACTCTGGTGTCTCCTCTGTGCCGGGTATTGTAATACAAGTGGAGCAGACTCTGGTGTCTCCTCTGTGCCGGGTATTGTAATACAAGTGGAGCAGACTCTGGTGTCTCCTCTGTGCCGGGTATTGTAATACAAGTGGAGCAGACTCTGTTGTCTCCCCTGTGCCGGGTATTGTAATACAAGTGGAGCAGACTCTGGTGTCTCCTCTGTGGCAGGTATTATAATACAAGTGGAGCAGACTCTGGTGTCTCCTCTGTGCCAAGTATTGTAATACAAGTGGAGCAGACTCTGGTGTCTCCTCTGTGCCGGGTATTGTAATACAAGTGGAGCAGACTCTGGTGTCTCCTCTGTGCCGGGTATTGTAATACAAGTGGAGCAGACTCTGGTGTCTACTCTGTGCCAGGTATTGTAATACAAGTGGAGCAGACTCTGGTGTCTCCTCTGTGCCGGGTATTGTAATACAAGTGGAGCAGACTCTGGTGTCTCCTCTGTGCCGGGTATTGTAATACAAGTGGAGCAGACTCTGTTGTCTCCCCTGTGCCGGGTATTGTAATACAAGTGGAGCAGACTCTGGTGTCTCCTCTGTGGCAGGTATTATAATACAAGTGGAGCAGACTCTGGTGTCTCCTCTGTGACGGGTATTGTAATACAGGCGGAGCAGACTCTGGTGTCTCCTCTGTGCCGGGTATTGTAATACAAGTGGAGCAGACTCTGGTGTCTCCTCTGTGCCAGGTATTGTAATACAAGTGGAGCAGACTCTGGTGTCTCCTCTGTGCCGGGTATTGTAATACAAGTGGAGCAGACTCTGGTGTCTCCTCTGTGCCGGGTATTGTAATACAAGTGGAGCAGACTCTGGTGTATCCTCTGTGCCGGGTATTGTAATACAAGTGGAGCAGACTCTGGTGTCTACTCTGTGCCGGGTATTGTAATACAAGTGGAGCAGACTCTGGTGTCACACGACCTATTTCCAGACGTAATTCAGGCGTATTACGCCTCGATATAAGCCTGAAAAGACGTCTCCATTACGTCTGCAAACATCTGCCCGTTGCTTGCAATGAGTTTTACGATATTCTGTTCAGACAAGCTGTAATTTTACACGTCGCTGTAAAAAAATGGCACGTAAAAATACGCCCGCGTCAAACAAGTGCAGGACACTTCTTGGGACGTTTTTGGAGTCATTATTCATTGACTCCAATGAAGAACAGCTCCAATTACGTCCGTAAAGGACGCCGCGAAAAACGCAAGTACTTGCAATTACGTCTGAAATTCAGGAGCTGTTTTCGCCTGAAAACAGCTCCGTAATTTCAGACGTATTTTGCGTGTGAACATATCCTTATTGTTACACATGATTAGCAGACTGTGGTGTCTCGTCTGTGCTGGTTTGTTGTAGAAGAGTAGCAGCAGACTCTTTGGCGTAACTACAGCAGCTGCTACCTACGGGGCCCGCGGCTTGTGGGGGCCAGTGCCACCAGCTGACACGCTCCCCCCATATGCTCGGTGGCGCCGCTAGCAGCCATTATGGCTAGTACAGCGGTAGTGCTGCTACTATGGGGCCCACGCCTCCGAGCCTCTAACAAGTATAGGCAGGGCGACACAGGCCCTCTCATGCCCGTAGGCGTCGCTGCCACAAGAGGGGGCCCCGGTGCTAGCGACAGCCAAATACATGCATTAGCGCTGAATGGCCGGGCATGTTTTGTGCCTGACCATTCAGCGCCTTACAATGACGCTGATTGGCTAGCGGTGCTTTGACGTCATCGCACCGCTTCCGTGCTTGAAAGGTGCTGATTGACGGGGCAAGTCATTCTGCCCCGCCAATCAGCGTCATTGAACGACGCGTCGTTCAGCTCCTGCAGACCCGCTCAGAAGAGAGCATGTCTGCATTGTCAGCGGACAGGGTGGGAACGGGGTCATGTGAGCATGTAAAGTTTTTTTCTCATAAAACTGTGAGTGGCATTATCTATAGTGGGGGCTCTAGCTACAGGGGGGTCGTCTATATGTGGGCCACTATATACAGGGGGTCTATATGTGGGGATGTGGGCACGATCTACAGGGGTGGTCTATATGTGGGGATGTGGTGCACTATATACAGGGGAGGGTCTATATGTGGGGATGTCGGGCACAATCTACAGGGGGGTCTATATGTGGGGATGTGGGCCACTATATACAGGGGGTCTATATGTGGGGATGTGGGCCACTATATACAGGGGGTCTATATGTGGGGATGTGGGCACGATCTACAGGGGTGGTCTATATGTGGGGATGTGGTGCACTATATACAGGGGAGGGTCTATATGTGGGGATGTGGTGCACTATATACAGGGGAGGGTCTATATGTGGGGATGTGGTGCACTATATACAGGGGAGGGTCTATATGTGGGGATGTGGTCCACTATATACAGTGAAGGAAATAAGTATTTGATCCCTTTGGCAAACAAGACTTAATACTTGGTGGCAAAACCCTTGTTGGCAAGCACAGCAGTCAGATTTTTTTTGTAGTTGATGATGAGGTTTGCACACATGTTAGATGGAATTTTGGCCCACTCCTCTTTGCAGATCATCTGTAAATCATTAAGATTTCGAGGCTGTCGCTTGGCAACTCAGATCTTCAGCTCCCTCTATAAGTTTTCGATGGGATTAAGGTCTGGAGACTGGCTAGGCCACTCCATGACCTTAATGTGCTTCTTTTTGAGCCACTCCTTTGTTGCCTTGGCTGTATGTTTCGGGTCATTGTCGTGCTGGAAGACCCAGCCACGAGCTATTTTTAATGTCCTGGTGGAGGGAAGGAGGTTGTCACTCAGGATTTGACGGTACATGGCTCCATCCATTCTCCCATTGATGCGGTGAAGTAGTCCTGTGCCCTTAGCAGAGAAACACCCCCAAAACATAATGTTTCCACCTCCATGCTTGACAGTGGGGACAGTGTTCTTTGGGTCATAGGCAGCATTTCTCTCCCTCCAAACACGGCGAGTTGAGTTAATGCCAAAGAGCTCAATTTTAGTCTCATCTGACCACAGCACCTTCTCCCAATCACTCTCAGAATCATCCAGATGTTCATTTGCAAACTTCAGACGGGCCTGTACATGTGCCTTCTTGAGCAGGGGGACCTTGCGGGCACTGCAGGATTTTAATCCATTACGGCGTAATGTGTTACCAATGGTTTTCTTGGTGACTGTGGTCCCAGCTGCCTTGAGATCATTAACAAGTTCCCCCCGTGTAGTTTTCGGCTGAGCTCTCACCTTCCTCAGGATCTAGGATACCCCACGAGGTGAGATTTTGCATGGAGCCCCAGATCAATGTCGATTGACAGTCATTTTGTATGTCTTCCATTTTCTTACTATTGCACCAACAGTTGTCTCCTTCTCACCCAGCGTCTTACTTATGGTTTTGTAGCCCATTCCAGCCTTGTGCAGGTCTATGATCTTGTCCCTGACATCCTTAGAAAGCTCTTTGGTCTTGCCCATGTTGTAGAGGTTAGAGTCAGACTGATTCATTGAGTCTGTGGACAGGACTCTTTTATACAGGTGACCATGTAAGAGCTGTCTATAATGCAGGCACCAAGTTGATTTGGAGCAGTAACTGGTCTGGAGGAGGCTGAACTCTTAATGGTTGGTAGGGGATCAAATACTTATTTCCTTCACTGTACAGGGGGGTCTATATGTGGGGATGTGGGCCACTATATACAGGGGGGTCTATATTTGGGCCACTGTCTACAGGGGGGGTCTATATGTGGAGATGTGGGCCACTATATACAGGGCGGTCTATATTTGGGCCACTATATATTGGGGTGGTCTATATGTGGGCCACTATATACAGGGGAGTCTATATGTGGAGATGTGGGCCACTATATACAGGGGGGTCTATATTTGGGCCACTGTTTACTGAGCTTGGTTCTAGTGCTGTATATATGTCAGATCTTGGTTCTGGAGCTGTATATATGTACTGAGCTTTGTTCTGGTGCTGTATATATGTACTGAGCTTGGTTCTAGTGCTGTATATATGTCAGAGCTTGGTTCTGGAGCTGTATATATGTACTGAGCTTGGTTCTATTGCTGTATATATATGTATTGAGCTTGGTACTGGAGCTGTATATATGTACTGAGCTTGGTTCTAGTGCTGTATATATGTCAGAGCTTGGTTCTGGTGCTGTATATATGTACTGAGCTTTGATCTGGTGCTGTATATATGTCGGACTTGGTTCTGGAGCTGTAATTATATAGGATATATTTATAACAAAATTGCAGGGCAGATGGAATTTTTCTCAATTCATTGTATATTTCATGGGAACCTGTCTGGTAGTTTTAACCCCTTGAACCGTCACCATGCGGTAATACATGATCTGACAGTATTCCGCTGTATGTTTTTTTCAGATGCAGCAAAATCCTTAAAATCCACTTTTAAAACAACGCACACTATATGCTAATTACTCATTAGAGGGTCATGGGGCGGTGCCGATATCCTCACGAGTCACATAGTCCTGCCTCCAAACCCACCTTTCCATGTTTGAGTGACATCTCCCTGGCTGATACAACTTTCTCGGATGTGCCATTGCCTTCTGGCACTATACACAAGGGGGAGAGCTGTGTGGCACTATACACAAGGGGGAGAGCTGTGTGGCACTATACACAAGGGGGAGCTGTGTGGCACTATACACATAGGGGGCTGTGTGGCACTATACAGAAAGGGGGGCTGTGTGGCACTATACACAAGGGGGAGAGCTGTGTGGCACTATAAACAAGGGGGAGAGCTGTGTGGCACTATACACAAAGGGGGCTGTGTGGCACTATACACAAAGGGGGCTGTGTGGCACTATACACATAGGGGGCTGTGTGGCACTATACAGAAAGGGGGGCTGTGTGGCACTATGCACATAGGGGGGCTGTGTGGCACTATACACAAGGGGGAGCTGTGTGGCACTATACACATAGGGGGGCTGTGTGGCACTATACACATAGGGGAAGAGCTGTGTGGCACTATACACAAAGGGGAGCTGTGTGGCACTATACACAAAGGGGGCTGTGTGGCACTATACACAAGGGGGGCTGTGTGGCTCTATACACAAAGGGGGGCTGTGTGGCACTATACACAAGGGGGAGCTGTGTGGCACTATACACATAGAGGGGCTGTGTGGCACTATACACATAGGGGGGCTGTGTGGCACTATACACAAGGGGGAGAGCTGTGTGGCACTATACACAAGGGGGAGAGCTGTGTGGCACTATACACAAAGGGGGCTGTGTGGCACTATACACAAAGGGGAGAGCTGTGTGGCACTATACACAAGGGGGAGAGCTGTGTGGCACTCTACACAAGGGGGGCTGTGTGGCACTATACACAAGGGGGAGCTGTGTGGCACTATACACATAGGGGGGCTGTGTGGCACTATACACATAGGGGAAGAGCTGTGTGGCACTATACACAAAGGGGAGCTGTGTGGCACTATACACAAAGGGGGCTGTGTGGCACTATACACAAGGGGGGCTGTGTGGTACTATACACAAGGGGGAGCTGTGTGGCACTATACACAAGGGGGAGAGCTGTGTGGCACTATACACAAAGGGGGGCTGTGTGGCACTATACACAAGGGGGAGCTGTGTGGCACTTTACACATAGGGTGGCTGTGTGGCACTATACACATGGGGGAGAGCTGTGTGGCACTATACACAAGGGGGAGCTGTGTGGCACTATACACAAGGGGGGGCTGTGTGGCACTATACATATGGGGGAACTGTATGCCACTATTTACAAGGGGGAGGGCTGTGGCTCTATCTACAGGGGGCTGAGTGTGGCACAATCTACAGGTGTCTGTGTGTGGCACTATCTACTAAGGGGGGGCTGTGCTGCACTTTCTACTAAGGGGGGCTGTGTGGCACTATATACAAGGGAGGGGGCTGTGTGGCACTCTATACAGTGCGGGCTATATGGCATTCTACAAGGGGGAGGTGGGGGTGCTATCTACAAATAGGGTGACACTGTCTACAGGGGGGCTGTATGGCACATTCTACAGGGGGCACTATTTATAAGGGGGGCTGCTTGTGGCACCCGAGGGGGGGGGGGCGGCCAAGAGTTTGCTATGGGGCCCAGTCTTTCCTAGTTACGCCTCTGAGCAGACTTTAGTGTCTCGTCTAGTTATATAATGCAAGTGGAACAGCCTCTATAGATGATGCGCTGCAGGAAAAAACTTAATGTAGAGTGCCACGGTGTGGTCACCGCGGGGAACTGTTTACTTTCATGGATGAAGTAATAGCGCCATTATGTGGTCATCGCTGGTATTACTGACTATATTTTACGACCTTATTACTTATGGAAGGCTGCATTGGCTATACGGCGCAGCAGCGCCATCGTGGGGTCAATTCTGGGAAATGCTCACTAAATTCAATGTAATTCAGACAGCCTTAGTGATACGCTAAGCAGCAGCGCCATCTTGTGGTCGATGCTGGGAAATGCGCACTATAGTCAATGTAATTCATGCTGCCTTAGGGATACGCTGAGTAGCAGCGCCATCGTGTGGTCGATGCTGGGAAATGCGCACTATATTCAATGTAATTCAGTCTGACTTAGGGATACGCTGAGCAGCAGCGCCATCGTGTGGTCCACGCTGAGAAATGCTCACTAAATTCAATATAATGCAGGTAGCCCAGTGATACGCTGAGCAGGAGCGCCATCTTGTGGTCAATGCTGGGAAATGCATAATCAATTACATGTAAGGGTATGTTCACACGGCAGCGTCCGTAACGGTTGAAATTACGGGGCTGTTTTCAGGAGAAAACAGCCCCGTCATTTCAGCCGTAACGGCATGTGCAGGCGCTTGAACGCCGCGTCCATTACGGACGTAACTGGAGCTGGTTTTCCATGGTCTGAAGTGACATGAAACTTCTTTGGCGCGGGCGTCTATTTACGCGCCGTATTTTGACAGCGATGCGTAAATATACGCCTCATGTGAACAGACAAACGTCAGCCAATTGCTTTCAATGGGCAGATGTTTGTCAACGCTTTCAAGCCGTAATTTCGGACGTAATTCGGGGGTTAAAACGGCCGAATTACGTCCGTAAATAGGCTGTGTGAACTTACCCTAAGGGTATGTTCACACGGCCTATTTACGGATGTAAATCGGGCGTTTTTGCCCCGAATTACGCCCGAAAATAGCGCCTCAATAGCGCTGACAAACATCTGCCCATTGAAAGCAATGGGCAGACGTTTGTCTGTTCACACGAGGCGTATATTTACGCGCCGCTGTCAAATGACGGCGCGTAAATAGACGCCCGCGTCAAAGAAGTGACCTGTCACTTCTTTGGCCGTAATTGGAGCCGTTATTCATTGACTCCAATTAATAGCAGCGCTAATTACGGCCGTAATGGACGCGGCGTTCAAGCGCCTGCACATGCCGGTACGGCTGAAATTACGGGGATGTTTTCAGGCTGAAACATCCCCGTAATTTCAGCCGTTACGGACGCCCTCGTGTGAACATACCCTAATTCAGACCGATTTAGTGATTCGCTGAGCAGCAGCGCCATCGTGTGGTCAATGCTGTGAAATGCTCACTAAATTCAATGTAATGCAGGTAGCCTAGTGATACAAGGAGCAGCAGCGCGCCATCGTGTGGTCACTGCAGGGAACTTTTTACTTTCAAATTATTCCGATATTGTATATATTAATGAATAATATAGCAATACTGCAGGGAATTTATAGACCTAGTTTTATATGATGCAGACAGCACAAAAGATGTGCAGTAGCAACAGCGGCCTCGTGTGGTCACTGTGGCAACTGTCTTGGTAGGCCATCTGAGTACCCGGAGAAAAATGACTGGAACACACAAACAGGAAGTGACGTTTATACTTCTGGGTGAAGCGAGGCAATCATTCAGGTATTTACAGTCAGAATCTTTCCTGTCCGTTTATTACGTGTCAGTGTGTGACGCATGATGCGCGTAGTATAAACATATTCAGCTTCTTTGTATGTGAGATTTTTACTAAAATGCTTATCAGGCGGATGATGAACGCAATCTGTACTATGGCCACCAGGTGGCGCTGTGACATAGCATTATTATATTAGTACCATTTACATGTTCCAGAATCAAACCTCACACTTTTTGGAGATATAAAACAGATATTTGATCTTTTTTCAGAGCCCCTGTGACACCCCCTCTCCTATGTAACCGTGTTAACACCAGTGTAGCCACAAGGGTCTGCTCACATGAAATTCAGATGTAATTCAGGCGTTTTAGGCTATGTTCACACAGAGGTTTTTTTCCGGAAACCGCGCCAAAAAACTCGTCAAAAACGGCTCGAAAATGCCTCCCATTGTTTTCAATGGGAGGCGGAGGCGTCTTTTTCCCGCCAGCGGTAAAACCGCCTCCCGGGAAAAAGAAGCAACATGCCCTATTTTTGGGCGTTTACGCCTCTGACCTCCCATTGACTTCAATGGGAGGCAGAGAAAGCTTATTTCACGGCGTTATATGGCCGCGGTGCTCAATGGCTGCGGGCGAAAAATGCTGCGAAAATCGGCGTGCAGGGAAAGGTAAATCTGCCTCAAACTTCCAAACGGAATTTTGAGGCAGAAATTCCGCCTGCAAAAAACTCTGTGTGAACCCAGCCTTACGCCTCGATTTACGCCTGAAAAAGCGGCTCCATTACGCCTACAAACATCTGCCCGTTGTATGCAATGGGTTTTACGATGTTCTGTTCAGACAAGGTGCAATTTTACGCGTCGCTGTCAAAATACGGCGCTTAAAATGACGGCTCGTCAAAAGAAGTGCAGGTCACTTCTTGGGACGTTTTTGGAGGCGTTTTTCATTGACTCTATTGAAAACAGCTCCATAAACGGCCGCAAAAACGTTGCAAAAACGCGAGTGGCTCAAAAAACGTCTGAAAATCAAGAGCTATCTTTCCTTGAAAACTGCTCCTGATTTTAAGACGTTTTTTAAGCTTTTTTCGCTAGAGTCAATGAAAAACGGCTCCAAAAACATACCAAGAAGTGACCTGCACTTCTTTTTCGCGACCGTTATTTTACGCGTAAAAAAACGCTCTGTCGGAACAGAACGCCGTTTTGAAATCAATGTTTCTACTTCCGATCTTCCGGACGCTTTTCGGACGTTTACAGCCGGAAAAACGGCCAAAAATAGACCGTATGAACATACCCTAGGGGTATGTTCACACGACAGCGCAAAATACGTATGAAATTACGGTGCTGTTTTCAGAAGAAAACAGCTCCTGAATTTCAGACGTTTTTGCATGATCTCGCATTTTTCGCCGCGTCTTTTACGGACGTAATTGGAGCTGTTCTTCATTGGAGGAAAAACGGCTCCAAATACATTCGGAGAAGTGTCCTGCACTTCTTTGACGCGGGCGTAATTTTACGCGCCGTCTTTTGACAGCGACACGTAAAATTACACCTCGTGGGAACAGAACATCGTATAACCCACTGCAGGCAATGGGCAGATGTTTGCCGACGTATTGGAACCGTCTTTTCAGCCGTAATTCGAGGCATATAACGCCTCCATTACATCTGAAAATAGGTCGTGTGCACATACCCTTACAGTGACGGTCACAGTGTCCACATGACAGCAACAGTCAAGGGCCCCCAGAACAGTGACAGCCATAGTGCTCCCATAACATTGACTGTTGCTGTTATGTGGGCACTGTGAGGCTGGATTCACATGAGCACATTACGTCCGTAATGGACGGAACGTAATTCGGGCGCTAATCCCGGACCGAACACACTGCAGGGAGCCGGGCTCCTAGCATCATAGTGATGTACGATGCTAGGAGTTCCTGCCTCTCCGTGGAACTACTGTCCCGTACTGAAAACATGATTACAGTACGGGACAGTTGTCCCGCAGCGAGGCAGGGACTCCTAGCGTCGTACATAACTATGATGCTAGGAGCCCGGCTCCCTGCACTGTGTTCGGTCCGGGATTAGTGGCCGAAATACGTTCCGTCCATTACGGACGTAATGTGCTCGTGTGAATCCAGCCTGACTGTTACTGTTATGGGAGCACTATGGCTGTCACTGTTCTGGGGAGAGTTGGTTGTCCCTGTTATGGAGGACTTTGACTGTTGCTGTTATGTGGGCACTGTAACTGTCAAAGTCCTCCATAACAGGGACAACCAACTCCCCTAACAGTGACAGTCACAGTGCCCACATAACAGCAACAGTCAACAGTTGATTAACAGCTGATGGCCACTGTTACATTGTTTGAAATTCCATCTAAGGGTGCGTTCACATTTATCAATTGCATCATCATCAGTTTTTTTGTCTCAAGTGATTACAACTGATGCAAAAACCGATTAAAAAAATGTATCAGTTGCATCAGACTTTTTCACAATTTTTACTACAAAACCATCAGTTGTCGTTAGTTGTCATCCGTTTTTAACATCAGTTTTTACCACAATGGTCCACCAAAAAGGTCATCTAGGGTCTGAAAATGTCACACCCCTCCTGTAGATAATGCCACACCCCCCTGTAGATAACGCCACACAGCGCCCACTGTAGATTGTGCCACACAGCGCCCCCCTGTAGATAGCACCGGATACATATAGCACTACCCCCTTTCTCCTGTAGATAGCGCCACTCAAGCTCCCTCTAGCATACATGGACAGTGGAGTCAGGGGTTACTCCCTAAACGGAGTCCCCGGCCGCAGCATTACCAATGCTGTGGCCGGGGATTGCCTCAAGAAGGACCCCCTGACGCCACTGTCCATATATGGACAGTGACATCAGTGTCTAATCCTTGAGTGGAATCCCCTTACCGACTCTGACGTCAGGGATCTCCTCCTGGAGCGGAATCCCTGGCCAATGTCCAAATGTGGACATTAACCTCAGGGGTTTCCTCTTGGAGCCAAGATCATCGGCAATGGGGATTCCGGACAATCCGTAGCCACTGACGTCACTGTCCATATATGGACAGTGACGTCAAGGGCTTCCCCGTAGGTAGCGCTGTGGCCAGAGAGTCCTCAGCAAGCGGAGGAGCTCCCTCTGCTTCTCCGCTCTGAACTAATTCTGAAGCAGGGAGCTGATGGTTCTTCAGAATTGGGTTCAACTCTATCTGCGTCCTGAGGATGCAGATACAGTTGACAGCGGGACATACCCCCGGCCACCTTTCCGCCAGGTGCTGCTGGTAGGTGGATGCGGCAGCACCTGGTCTTCATCAGGCCACTGTTAAAATAGATTGGATACGGCGCCGGACATCCTGGGAGCCAGACCAAAAAACACTGCAGGTAACGTTTTTGGATCCTGGTTCCTGCACTGGTCTATCACTGTACGGAGCCACAACTGGTGTTCCCTGTGCCAGGACAGATCACATAGAAAGCTATGGGATCCGTTCTAGCATTAGTTTCACTCCGGCTGTTCTGCAACACGCCGGAGGGAAACTGACAGGAGCAACGGTCATATGTGAACGGCCCCTAATCTGGCATTGATAAAAAATATTTGGTGAAAGTTTTTGGTGGATTGTCAGGATTTTCTCGGCACAGCGTCAGTTCTGAGCATGTTGAAGGTATCAGTGTCTGGAGAGGAGCTGGGTCAGGTGAGATGTGGACACTTCAGTTCAGGCATTATAATGACCGACAACATTATAACCTCTGACAAGGACATTACCTGACTGGACCATAAAGTTGACTTGTTTACAGAACGTTGAGTTGGCTCCATTTTTGGTCAGAGATCTCCAAGTGTAATACTGGAAGGTTCCCACGGCTAAAGAGAGTTCAGTGCTCCAGAATTAAAGGGGTTGTCCGGGCAGGGGGCGGTTTTTCATACTGATGACCTTTCTATAGGATAGGTCATCGGTATATCATTGATGGGGGTCCGTTCCGGAAGCAGATGGCTCACAGTATAGCGGCCGTGAATGTGACTGGAGCTGCAGTTCTGCAGCACGGCCGCTATACAGTGTATGAAGCACTATTAATTAGACAAGAAGTCTCACAGGACAAATGCGTGTCAAGGTGGGAGACAAATCTCAACCACCCATATAAATAATTAGAGATAAGGACTCTAACAATACATGATAAACAAGAGAAAAAAGAGTCCATACATATCAACATATGAAAGAATTAAACATCTTTATTGATAACATAAAATACACTAAATGACATAGACAGAGAATCTAAAATAAATCCTTGTACGGATCACAGATGTATACATTGATAGCAGTACATATATACAATACACTAATGGTATGCACAGTTAATGTAGCTCCAACACAGGGTGCATCAAATAGGAGTAAATTGAAATGTAAGCAGTGCAAGGATGGACAAAATGCCTAACTCAAAAGGCCTGTAACAACTCTAAGTGATTGGTGCCTTGGAAAAACGGCATAAAGCCAAGTTAGGTCCGATAGATGCACTTACCCATGTATGGGAGATTGAGTGTGACCCAGAGGTGTGGAAGAGCGCCCCTTATTACATTACCGGGTACATATCACAATGTAATGACCATTACTCACCGTCTGCTGGAAGTTGACATGGCCATAACCAAGAGACCATCTTTTGATCATGTTCCTGCAGACACGTATAGACAGCTCAGGCCCATCTGGACTAAACTTCTGATAGATAGGCGGAAGCCGAAACGCGTTGGGGCCGGTCGCCATTCTCTGAGTCTCAGCCACATGGGTTAGTACTCTGTTATTCATCGCTCGCTGTTCTTGTTGCTCTCTATATATTAATCACACTTAGTATTTACTAATGTATGAGCTCTATTTCGGATACAATATTCCTCATTGGTCTTGTTACAACTTTAATTCCAATGTATGGTACTAACATCCTTCCTATCCATTCCTAAACAGTAGAACACCTCATTTCGTAGCCAGTATATCTTACCATATTCACACCATGCTATATGCATTTTCGTCTTGAGGTGTAATCCAATAAGTTCATAACAATATGACTTCTTTTGGTGAATAATTGACTCTTGTTTGGCGGCCATGCTTTTATTTGTGATTCATTTTTAGAAACTTATATTTACTACCTGTATAATTTTGTTGTGCAATAAAAAGATTATATATTTATACATTTTGACTTATAGACTCCATGATCCTTTCTTTGTTTGGTTAAAGATGTCCCTACATGTCTGGAGGATGGACCAGTACCATCACGGAGCCTTCACTGATACCTAAGAGAAACAACGAGCAGAAGATCCTAGAACTCACCAACAAGATCATTCATGTGCTGACTGGAGAGGTGAGGACTACCGGGAATGCTGGGACATTATATAGTAACGCTATGAAGGTGTCGGGGTGATGACTGTCTCATTGTGTGTCAGGTTCCTATAAGGTGTCAGGATGTCACCGTCTATTTCTCCATGGAGGAGTGGGAGTATATAGAAGAACACAAGGATCTGTACAGGGACGCCATGATGGAGGACCACCAGCCCCTCACATCACCGGGTAAGAGGGATCTGTACAAGGACGTCATGATGGAGGACCACCGGCCCCTCACATCACCGGGTAAGAGGGATCTGTGCAGGGACGTCATGATGGAGGAGCACCAGCCCCTCACATCACCGGGTAAGAGGGATCTGTACAAGGACGTCATGATGGAGGACCACCGGATCCGTGCACCACCGGGTAAGAGGGATCTGTACAGGGACGTCATGATGGAGGACCACCAGCCCCTCACATCACCGGGTAAGAGGGATCTGTGCAGGGACGTCATGATGGAGGAGCACCAGCCCCTCACATCACTGGGTAAGAGGGATCTGTACAAGGACGTCATGATGGAGGACCACCGGATCCGTGCACCACCGGGTAAGAGGGATCTGTACAGGGACGTCATGATGGAGGACCACCAGCCCCTCACATCACCGGGTAAGAGGGATCTGTGCAGGGACGTCATGATGGAGGAGCACCAGCCCCTCACATCACTGGGTAAGAGGGATCTGTACAAGGACGTCATGATGGAGGACCACCGGATCCGTGCACCACCGGGTAAGAGGGATCTGTACAGGGACGTCATGATGGAGGACCACCAGCCCCTCACATCACCGGGTAAGAGGGATCTGTACAGGGACGTCATGATGGAGGACCACCAGACCCCATCACCGGGTAAGAGGAGAGCATTTTTGACAGTCCACAAGATACACCCATCACCTGATAACTACATATAAACAATGTCTTCCACTGTATGTGTCTCCTACAGGTATATCCAGTAAGAGAAATCCATCAGAGAGATGTCCCAGTTCTGTGTTTTCCTGGGATTGTCCACAGGAATATCACAACGTCCCAGAGGGTCATCACGTAGGTGGAACCAAAGTCTCGTCAAATCCCATAAAGGTGAATGTGCACTTCATGCTTTGCCAATATTACCTAATAATTTGTTACATTTCAGCTCATTAACTGAGGAAATAATTTGTAATATTTTTTGTGAGTGTTTAGGGAAATATTCATATTAAAGTTGAGAATGTAGACGGAGGATACAAGGCGTATGTGTGGGAGGATCAAAAGTGCAATAAGGAAGAAACTTCTAACAATATCTACCCAGGTGAGCGACAACCACAAACTGTTCAGTGACTAAAACAATCCCTTTTTATGAACTCTCCTTGGCTACATGCAGATGACCGTTCTTCTCATCAGTGTGCTATCCGTATTGTAACGGACGGCAGACTGACCCCTTCATTTCTATGGCTCCGTGCACACTGCCATGTTCTTCACAGATCCTTGAGTGGGACCGGGCCACAAAACTCAGAGCAGGTCCTGTTCCTGTCAGTATTTGTGGCTCGGTCTCGACCATTCAAGTCAAACCTATGGAACAAACGGGACGCATGCGGAGGACACACTGTCGTACCGCAAAAAAACGGACAATGGATCCATTGTTTGCAGGATGCAAATACAAACAACCATGAGCAGGTAGCCTTGGTATGTGTGAAGTGTCCGGTAGGGGCTACGAGGAGCAAACATCATCTTTGGGACTCCTGCCATCCTTGGAAATGCTGTGACATCTATCATCATTGTCATAACTTTCTACTCTGACACTTTGATAAGAGATCTTTACATTTAACATCTTCACATTTGCTCCCACAGATGGAGAGGACAGCAAAAATATTTTGGAAGGATGTCTCTTTTTATCTCCAGTCTGTATACTGGACAACGGCAACGTCACTCAAGGTTCTCCAGGAGAAAACGTCACTTCTCCAAGGGTTGTTAGTGCAGGTTTATCATCCGATTCTTCTGACCACCAGGAATGTTCTTCTATTAGATTGAGCGTCAATTCACCTAGTACAGATTGTAAGGACAATAATATGTGTTCATGTTCTGAGTGTGGGAAATGTTTTCCACTAAAATCCTATCTGAATAAACATAAGAAAACTCACACCGAGGATAAGCCGTTCCAATGTGGACAATGCGGAAAATGCTTTCGAAGTGGATCAAAACTTAGAAGACACCAGAGGGTTCACACAGGGGAGAAACCATATCCATGTGCTGATTGCGGGAAGCTCTTTGCTCATAAACTAAGTCTCGTCAACCATGGGAAAACCCACACAGGTGAGAAGCCATTCTCTTGCACCGAATGTGGGAAATGTTTTTCATTGAAGACGTATCTGACCATCCATCAAAGGACGCCGCACACTGGAGAGAAGACGTTTTTCTGCTCAGATTGTGGAAAATGTTTTGCACAGAAAACAAGTCTTAATATACATCAAAAATCCCACAAAAGTGAGACAAAAATGACATGTTCAATTGTGGGAGAACATTGATGTAAAGAATGATTATGTTCTCTAAACGGGAAATTGACAAATCACCGTCCTTAGATGGAAACAGATTTTATAAATAAAGACCCGGCACCGATCAGCGGCTCCGGCTGATTCCGAGCACCGGATGTCCATGCCTATCCTGAGGACCTATCCTGTGGACCATAGGTCCTCCGTATTAAAGACCGCCCGTGCCCGGACAACCCCTTTAAGGACCAAGCATTGTTTTTGGTTCTTCCATCGTTGCATTCCAAGAGCCATAACATTTTTATTTTTCCGTCGACGTAGCTGTATGGACGTCATTCTGTGTTAAGGGGTTATAGAAAACTGGTAATCACGTGTTCAGATTTTTTGGGGCGAGAAATATTCTTTTTCTGTTCACTAAAAATAGACATACGAAATACACAAACTCTTCCCTTGTCAGTCTGGGTATTAATACCTACGATATCTACTTGTGCCTACTTTGATTAGTGCAAAGTGGAGGGCACTCCGTCACTAAGTAGATGCACCCACACAACCGCCCATGAGAGTTTAGAAGGCAAAGCCCCTTCTCTTAGGATTTCCATTCATTACAATGGAGGTGTCACGAAGGGTCTGTGGACCCACTGGGCTGTACCGCCTTGGCGGTAAGGCAGCTGGCCAACAGGGAGCAGGTGAGGGTCTATAGTTCTATAGGTACCTGTGGCATCTCAGACAGCAGCAGGGCAGGCTCGGCTGGGACTTGGGTAGCAGGCGAACGTCAGGCGAGGTGAAGCAAATCAGACGTGGATGCAGCACAGCATGACTTTGGCACAGCTCAGTGCTAGACCAGGAAGGTATGGATTGCTAGGAACACGAACTGGAAACGGGTATAGGGACAGGGACTGGAACAGGAAACACACTAGGAGGCCATCACATAAACAAACTAGGGAACACAACAACGCTCAGGCATAGAACTAGGGGGCTGGACCCCTCTTATAGTCCAGGGTACTCACGGGTCAAAGTTCGTCCTTGAGGTTCGGTGCGCGCGCTGCCCCTTTAAGAGCGGGCACGAGCATGCGCGCGCACACTACGGGACGGCAGAGGTGAGTGGATGCAAGAGCTGGCGTCTCCTGAGGAGGAGGCTGGGGCCAGCGCTTGCCGACTCGTGGCTGCGGCTGTCAGGGGGAGGTTGGCACTGACAGCCCGCAGCCACGGACATTACAGGAGGCAGCTGTCCGGCAGAAACCAGCTATTATTCGATGTATGTTTCAAAAATATTAGTCACAAGCTGTAACTAAGGACTGGATCTCCTAAGACGACTGTCTGACCTCTATGGATAATTCTTAGCTGCGTCGGGTATATAAGTGAAAACTCAACGTTTTTGTTATCTTTTTACCTCCAAAAAGACCCTCTCAGCTTTTGATCTCTTTTACAGTCTGAGAATAACATTATTTTTTTACTTTATTACGCGAATTTCCCCTTTACACCACAACTTTTTAAGGATCACATCTCGGTCTATTGAGGATAGACATTTAGTAGAATAAATACTGCAGATTTTTCGCAACGTATTTCATTGCGTAAAATCTGCAGCCTAAGGCCTCATGCACACGAACGTATTTTTTTCCTCCCGTAAATACTGGCGTAAATACGGGTCCTATGTTACACGTATTTGACTCATATTCCACCAGTATTTACGGACCCGTGCCCGTAAATACATCCAGTTCGTCCTCCCTGGATGACGCGGCAGTCCATGTGACCGCTGCAGCCTGTGATTGGCCTGTGATTGGCTGCAGCAGTCACATGGGATGAAACGTCATCCCTGGAGGCCGGACTGGAGCAAGCAGCAGGGAGTTCTGGGTAAGTTAACTTTTAATACTATTAACTCCTGTAGTCACTGTCCCGGGTGCTGAAAGAGTTACTGCCGATCAGTTAACTCTTTCAGCACCCTGGACAGTGACTATCCCCTGATGTCGCCTAGCAACGCTCCCGTGATTGCACACACGTAGCCACCCGTAATTAAGGGAGCCCCATAGACTTCTATGGGCTGCCCGTGCTGTTATTACAGCCCGAAATAGGACATGTTCTATATTATTCAACGGCTCGGGCACCTTCCTGTAAGTAAACGGGAAGGTTCCCGTGGCCAATAGAAGTCCATGTGCATGAGGCCTAATGCAGTAGCAGTAGAGGGAATGAGATTTGAACAATCGGATTTATATGAATCCGCAGCATTATGCTGTGAAATTGCTGTTTTTTTCTTGCGGGTTTTCCCCATTTAATTCAATGCGGAGGTAAAACTTGCGACAAATCTCAAATGTTGCGTTTTTTTGCGACGGAATAGCTGAAACAAAAGAAAAGCTTAAACTTACCCGTTTTATATACTTCTCCATCCAGGCCGGCCTCCTCGGATGACGTTTCATGACGCCAATCACAGGCTGCAGCAGTCACATGAGATGAAACGTCATCCCAGGAGGCCGGGCTGCTGGACAATACAGGGACACGTCGCCATGACTACTTTTAGACCCTTAACGTAGTGGTCCCATTATTAAATATCATATACATTGTAAAGATCATTAAAAAAATTATGTTTTCCATTTACTGTTAAAAAAAAAATGATCCAGTGGAGATTTATGAAATTTACCTTACATATTTATGGCGCCTCCGGGTGTTCAAAGTGTATAGCAATGTGCACGTCCACCTACTTAGCTCAATGCTGGTGGACATGCATGCACAGTCACTCTCCCCACAACCTTGTCTCTGCATTGTAATCTTCTGATACCTGCAGATCAGCCAATAGAAATAGCTTTCATTCCTGCTTGTCAGGAAAGGAGCGGAGCCTCTGCAGTTCCATGTCGGTATAGCTTTGGAGACTCCTTCTGCTGTGAAAATAAAGCACTGTTGTCAGCTGCCAGAGTAGGAAGGAGAATAGTTTTGCTTAGAGCCTCTCCCCCAGGAGCACAGATTAGCTGCAGCACCAAGGGGCAGGACAAAGATCCGAAGTCCACAAGACAGTCCACCTCTGAATGGGTCAACAGAAACAAAATTAAGAATTTGAGGTGGCCGAGTCAAAGTCCTGACTTGAATCCCATTGAGATGCTGTGGCAAAACCTTAAATTGGCACTTCATGCTCGAAAACCCTCCAATGTAACCAAATAAAAACAATTCTGCAAAGACGAGCGCGCCAAAATTCCTCCACAGAGATGTAAAAGACTCATCGCAAGTTATCGCAAACGTTTGATTGCAGTTGTTACCACCAAGGCTGGCGCAACCAGTTGTTCGCTTTAGGGGGGCAATTACTTGATCACATAGGCAAAATAGGTTTTTAATTATTCTCATTAAATGGAATGGAATTAAAATAGGTTGGATGATGTGAAACATTTACATGGGACAAATTATCAAAAAATTAGAATTCAAGTAAGGGGCAAATAGTTTTTCCAACGCACTGTATAATGTTAGTGCAAAACGTTCGGTGTAAGCACCACTAAAGGAGCGCACCTACTAGTAGTCTCTATAGGCCTGGCTTGGAAATACCTGTAGGTTAAACTACACCCTGGTTTTGGGAGGCCGTTGTGTGACCGATTCTAAAAAAGAGACGCAGTTAGGCCTTATTCACACGACAGTGAAAAAAAATGTCCATTTAAAACTGATCAACTGTCAGTTTTTCATGGCCATTTTGCATCAGTTTGTCTCTAAATTTTCATCCATTTCAAGTCCATCTGTCCGTTTTTAATGGCCGTTTGACATCCATTTTGCATCAGTTTTTCATGGCCGTTAAAAAAACTGATGAATTTCATTGGTCAGGCTTTTTTTGTCCCAACCCCCTGAAAACAACCAAAGGAAGGTCACATGTTCACCTAGACACTATTTACAGCCTCCCTGTATATGATGCCACACGCCTCCCTGTATATGATGCCACACGCCTCCCTGTATATGATGCCACACGCCTCCCTGTATATGATGCCACACGCCTCCCTGTATATGATGCCACACGCCTCCCTGTATATGATGCCACACGCCTCCCTGTAGATGATGCCACACGCCTCCCTGTATATGATGCCACACGCCCCCTGTAGATGATGCCACACGCCTCCCTGTAGATGATGCCACACGCCTCCCTGTAGATGATGCCACACGCCTCCCTGTAGATGATGCCACACGCCTCCATGTAGATGATGCCACACGCCTCCCTGTAGATGATGCCACACCAGCCTCCCTGTAGATCGTGCCACACCAGCCTCCCTGTAGATCGTGCCACACCAGCCTCCCTGTAGATCGTGCCACACCAGCCTCCCTGTAGATGCTACACCAGCCTCCTTGTAGATGCCACACCAGCCTCCTTGTAGATGCCACACCAGCCTCCCTGTAGATGCCACACCAGCCTCCCTGTAGATGCCACACCAGCCTCCTTGTAGATGCCACACCAGCCACCTTGTAGATGCCACACCAGCCTCCTTGTAGATGCCACACCAGCCTCCCTGTAGATGCCACACCAGCCTCCCTGTAGATGGCACACCAGCCTCCTTGTAGATGCCACACCAGCCTCCTTGTAGATGCCACACCAGCCTCCTTGTAGATGCCACACCAGCCTCCCTGTAGATGCCACACCAGCCTCCTTGTAGATGCCACACCAGCCTCCTTGTAGATGCCACACCAGCCTCCCTGTAGATGCCACACCAGCCTCCCTGTAGATGCCACACCAGCCTCCCTGTAAATGCCACACCAGCCTCCCTGTACATGATGCCACACCAGCCTCCCTGTAGATGCCACACCAGCCTGCCTATAGATCGTGCCACATACTCACGGGTGCAGCGCCGTCTCTCCTCTTCTTCACTTGTGGTCACTCGTCTGCACGGGATCTGGCAAGGCAGTGCGACGGGGCGGTGACGTCATCGAGGCACCTTCAAACCCGAGTGACCACAGACGAGTGACCACACCTGAAGAAGCGCCACAAACGTGAGTATGCCAACGATAGCCAGCAAGGGAACTAGTAGTTCCGTTGCCAGTCCCCATGTAACAGATCCGTTTTTAACGGTTGTTACATGTATTGACAGCCGTTAAAAACGGATCCATTGACTTCTATGGGGGCCGTCAGGCCGTTAAAACGGCCAAAAATAGGACATGTCCTATTTTTTGACGGCCATTATTCACGGGCCGTTAAAAAAACGGCCGTGTGAATGCACCCATAGAACATCATTGTTCTGAAAACGGCCATGTGAAAGCCGTTAAAAGGACGGCCATCACATGGCCGTTTTTCACTGTCGTGTGAAAGAGGCCTAAAACTCTCCTGAGGTGGTTAGTTAGAAAGAAGGGGATGTGAGGGCCACAAGGGACCTGTGCTCACCAGATGTGGAAGAAAGAAGGCAACTCGGAGGAGCTCAGCGGAACGATGCTGCCGCTACAGTCGCTGTTGTATTCTGGAACCAGCCAGTGGGAGTAACATCTAATGGATAAGGGAACTCCTGGTGGAGTCTACGTAGAAGGGGTTGTTGGTCACAGATGTGAGCAGTTCACTGGTTGTAGCCGCTTTCTGCAGATGTCCGTAGTTCAGAGGGTGATGACACCTTCCTGTGTACAGTCATCAATATACCAGGTGGCCGGTTGGTATCCAGGAGGCCGTCATATGGAGATACATCTGTAAAGACCTGTGCCAGGCAAAATGGCTTGAGTGGATGTCACCAAATGCTAGTGAATAACTCACAGATACCTGCTGGGGCCCTGTATCTAAGGCCTTGTTCACACAGAGTTTTTTGGCGCGGAAACCGCTCTGCAAAACTCGTCAAAAAACTCCCGAAAATGCCTCCCATTGAATTTCAATGGGAGTTAGACAAGGTTTTTTACCGCGAGTAAAAAAACTGCGTCGCGGTAAAAAGAAGCGTCATGACCCATCCTTAGGTGGTTTCCGCCTCCAAAACCTCATTTCAATCAGTCAGAAAGGGTAAAAAAAACACCTTGACGAGTTTTTGTCAAACCACTGTGCAAAAAACGTCTGGAGCAGTTAATGCAGGAGGAATTTTCCTCCTGCAAAAAACTCAGTGTGAACACAGCCTACTACCATGTGCTGTACTGTCTGCCTGGGCCATGGACTGTATCTAAGCCTATCATGTGTGATACTGTCTGCTGAGCCGCTGTATCCAATCTTATCATGTGTGATACTGTCTGCTGTTCCCTTTATCTCAGCCTATCATGTGTGATACTGTCTGCAGAGCCGCTGTATCCAATCTTATCACGTGTGATACTGTCTGTTGGGCCCTGTATATAACCCTATCCAGTGGCATAGCTATAGGGGTCATAGTCCTATAGATATGCTGTCAAATCTACATTTTCTGGGGGGTAAAACATGTCTTGGGGCTTGTGCCCCTGATGTTCTAAGACCTTAGCAGCTCCACTGGCTGATAGTGCTGCATCGATGGGCCACTTAGGAGACCCAGGATACAGCTGATACAGTTCTTGGCCCTTTCTAGCCCGATGATACCAGCCTGCGGCTGCCCCATTGCCCGGCCATCGCTTCAGATGGTCGGGTACTGGATTGTACCCGGCTCTTCCCTGTACCCATGGTGGTGATGGGTACCGGGGTAATAATGGGGGTTATTTGCATCCTTTTTACTGGGTAACACTAAGCCCGGCCTCAGTAATGGATGCTGTCAACCAGACAGTGGCCTTTACTAAGGCGCAATGCAATATAAAACACAGACATTAGAAAAAAAAATTGGAAATAAAAACTCCACCACGCAGCCCTTTTAATTTTCGTTTTTTTTTTTTTTTGTTTTTTTTTTAAAAACATAGATTATCGCAATAGTCCAACAAATATACGACAAAGTCCAAAGGGTCCAGCTACACCTGAAAAAAATAAAATAAATGAGCAATATAAAAAACTAAAAAAAACTCACATACAGTATTCTTCCGTTTTCTATTTTCTCCCCTGCGCTGCAAAAAAAAAAAAATGGTCAATAATTCTCCATCATGTAACTCTGCTACCTGTCAACTCAAAAGTCATCTGTCAGAGGGAAAAAAATTCCCCCGTCATGTGTAATTCCCAAGTGACTCTTTCTGGTTTTTCGCCATGGGGAAACATTTTTCCCTCTTGTGGATGACTTTTCAGTTGACAGGTAGCAGAGTTACATGGTGGGGAATTATTTTTCTATATAGGGAATTATTTACTATAATTGACCCCAGAAGCTGGTGTAAATGATAGCGGAATAAGGCTCCTGGCTGGCGTAGAGTTCACTCTGTGGGGCGTAACAAGGTAGAGGCCCATACCGGACCCCGGACCTTCCCCCTCTCCAATCAGGCTAAACATTCATTAAGAGACGTTCACCTCCTAATAAGTGTGTCACATCCTGTAAACTCTTTATTAAGGCTGGCGTATAAAACGCCAGTCTCAGTGGCGGATTATCGTATGGGCGATTCGGGCGGCCGCCCGGGGCCCGAGGCTTCCAGGGGGCCCATGGCAGCCCGAACCGCACATCATCTTATAAATATATTCAGCGCGCTAGCGCTGCTAACTGCCGAAGATGAGGAGGAGGAACAGGGAATTGGCCGGTAGGACACGCCTCCCTGACAAGTGCGGGCCGCCGCCATTGAGTAACAGAACAGCGACGGACGGCTGTTCTGTTGCTCCAAAGCAGCAAGAGAAGAGCCGGGCGGGCGGTCACCGGCGCTGAGGTTAGTTGGCTTAACCTCCTGCCCAACTGGTTCCCGACCGCTGGCTGTATTTTTACGGCCAGCGGTCAGGAACGGGTCGTTAAAACCCGAGCCATAGACTTTCTATGGCTCGGGTTTTAACTTGCTGCCCGCGCGATCGGGCAGCTGAATGTCGGGTCTCCGGCTGTCAGTGACTGCCGGGGACCCTGAGGAGAGGATAGAAGCAGCTTTCGCTGCTTGTCTTCTCTGATGACTTGTACACAGCGCTGAATGCGCGCTGTGTACAGGAATAGAGACAGCAGCAGCGGCGCTGTCTCTATTCCTCCCGGTGATCATGTGACTGGTCACATGATCGCCGGGTGCCGTTAGTGGCAGACTGCTGCTGGGTCTTACTAGACCCAGCAGAGCCCTATTAGTGACAATCGTCACTATGAGAGGGCTGATTTCCCTGCTGTGCAGCTCCAGTTACAGTGGAAAAGCATGGTGTAAAAGAAAAAATATATATAAAGTTCCCCAAAGGTCTTCTTTGACCTTTGAGGATCAGACCACAGTAATAAAAAAATAGTAAAGTAAAGTGCAAAAAAAAATTAAATAATAAATACACATAAAATACCCACCCCAAAAAAAACGTTCCCCCCCGCCAATCATTGTTGTAACGCCAGCGCTGACCCAATTACCCTAATATAGACATGTAATATATCAAAATTTCCGGTAAACAATGACGATTCCAAATAAAAGGTCTAATTTAGGGTAAAACTATATTACCAAAAAAAAAATAGCTGAAATGTAAAAAAGCTTATTTTTTTACTATTATTTTCAAACTTTATGAATAAAAATTCTAAAATTGCAAAAAAGGTGTGTAAAAAACGATAAAAAACTAAACCTGCATTGTCTACGGAAAAAAACGTCGCAAAAATCACGTCGGTTTTATTTTTTTTTTAATAAAAATGTGTTTGGTGCAACTTTGTAATTACGTTTTATTAAAAAATATTTTCACTTTTTGAGATACAGCTGCTTTGTATCCTGTATCCGTCAGGTCAGCAGGACTGACGGGATCAGTGAAACGGGCCCTGCGCTAAATTATAATCTTAGATGTGATAGATTTGAGGTGGATCCTGCGTATCACTGATCCTGCAAGAAACAAAGCACCTGTATCTCAAAAAGTAAAAATATTTTTTAATAAAATCAATCAATCACACTGATACACACACATACTTATAAATATATATATATATATATATATATATATAATTATAATATAAAGTTTTTAAATGTGTACATAACCCTGTGGCACTATATACAAGGGGGAGCGCTGTGTGCCACTATATACAAGGGGGAGCGCTGTGTGGCACTATATACAAGGGGGAGTGCTGTGTGCCACTATATACAAGGGGGAGCGCTGTGTGGCACTATATACAAGGGGGAGCGCTGTGTGGCACTATACAAGGGGGAGCACTGTGTGGCACTATATACAAGGGGGAGCGCTGTGTGGCACTATATACAAGGGGGGCTGTGTAGTGCTATCCACAGTGGTATGTGTGTGGCGCTCTTTATAGGGGGGGCTTTTTGGTGCTATTTACAAGAGGGGGAGGGCTGTGTGGCGCTCTCTACAGGGGGGCTGTATGGCACTATCTATAGGGGGCTGTGTGTAACGCTCTCTACGGGGGGGGATGTGTGATATATATAGGGGGCTGTGTATGGCGATATCTATGGGGGTGTGTAATATCTACAGGGGCTATGTGTGGCACTATGTACAGGGGGCTGTGTGTATGTGGTGTTTTACAGTGTGTGGTATTATTATATTCAGGCGCGCAGTGTTTGGTGCTATTATATTTAGGGGCACAGTATGTGACACCATGATAACTTTATTTTCGTTTATAGGTGTGGAAATGTTGGAAAAGTGAGGAGACGTCTGAGTGGCAATTTCTGCAGAAATGAGTCATGGCCGGGAGAAGTCGTCATGAGCGCTGGACCGGATGGAGAAGAAAAGAGGAAAAAAACTACTAGAATCTGAGGCGTCGTCACCTGTGAGTCACTAGATTTATAGAGAAACTGTCACCTCTCCTGACATGTTTATTATAGGAATCCTTGTATTTCACAAAAAGTATTTCTGCAGTCCAGGACTGATAGACAATTCCCCTTGTCAGGAGGATGTGTCCCAGCACAGTGTGATCCTGTCAGTATGTAGGGACACAGCCCTGTGACAAGGGAAATCGTAACACTGTTAATGCTTGCCCAAAAAGGTAGTGTTAAAAATAGATACGGCGCGGCAGGGCGGCGGTGAGGAAGGGGGGCCCAAGTTTGGGTAACAGCCCAGGGCCCATGGTCTACTTAATCCGTCACAGGCCAGTTTTAATAAATCTCGCCACGGAATATCCTTTGGAAAAAAAATGGACATTAAAATTTATCAAAGTTGGAAGCTTCAAATTCAATTGGGGAGGTTTATGAAAAGTAGTGCAGAGAAAAAGTGGAGTCGTTTCCTTCAGTAACCAATCAGATTCCATCTCTCCTATTCCAGAGGATCTTTGGAAACCTAAAATCTGATTGGTGGCTCTGGGCGACTACTGTACTTTTCTTTTGTACTACTTTTCATAAATCTTACCGAATGTGTGCAGACCTCTATTGACCAATGCAAAGAAGTTTTTCCAAAGGACTAAAAACTACTATGGGCAGCCATTTTTGCACTCCTTTGGACATTGTCACGCAGCTTCTTCACAAACTGGAGAAAAACAAAGCTCCTATCTAGGTGAAGGAAGTATTCACTTTGCAACTTACCGAGTTTGGTGTTTCTGAATGACTAAATTATGATGGTGGATCAGGACCCTATCGGTGACCATAAAGATAGAAAAGATATTTTTTAAAAATGGTCTGTAATACTAACACGCTGATGCTTTAAAAAGGACCTGTCACTGGTCATATAATGTGAACTGGTCTACTGACCTGAATAGCGCTGTCTCCCTGATTCCAGCGCTGTTTTTCTTTTTTTCCTGATATAGAGATATGACCCACTGTTGTGTTGGCTCCCTATATGCTAATTTGCTGTAGTTAGTCAAGGGGGTGGGGCTAGCTTCCCTGCCTGTGATACTGACCAACCAGCGCGAGGCAGCTTGAGGGTAGTTCACGCCTTGTTGGCTAACTACAGCATATAGGGAGCCAACACAACAGTGGCCATATCTCTGGAATGTGGGGGTCCAGGAAAAAAAGAAAAACATTGCTGGAATCAGGGAGACGGCGCTAATCATGTCAGTAGACTGGCTCAACTTATATGACCAAGTGACGGGTCCTCTTTAAATTTGGAGAAGAAAAACTGGAGAAGAAAAACACTATTAGTTGCAAGATAAAAATGGATTCACATCCACATGTGTGTAATAAATTAAGATGAGTTTTATTTAGTTTTTTTTATGCATTATAGGTTCCGAAAATAGAATTGATGCCTTAGGAGTCATTTTCTGATTGACATTTCTGTAATATTCCTCATCAGTTGGAGCATGAAAACGGCTCCTCGATTGAGTGCATCATTTGATGTATCGCCGTGTCTGCCTTACGGGAAAAACGTTTCCCACATTTTGCACATGAAAATGGCTTCTCCCCTGTGTGGGTCCGCTTATGAGTGACAAGGTATCCTTTACTTGTAAAACATCGCCCACATTCAGAACAGGAGAAAGGTTTCTCCCCTGTGTGAGTCCTCAAGTGATAGATGAGGGCGCCCTTGTTGGTTAAATATTTTCCACACTCCGAACAAGAAAAGGGTTTTGTCTTCGTGTGAATTATTTGATGTTTAACAAGATACGATTTGTACTGAAAACACGTCCCACAATCGGAACACTGAAATGGGTTCTCTCCTGAGTGAAATTTCAGATGTGTTGCAAGTATAGCTCGATTTGTAAAACATCTTCCACACTCGGGACATGGGAAGAGAATTTCACCAGTGTGGGTACGTTGATGACTTACCAGCTTTGACTTTTGACTGAAACACTTCCCACACACTGAACATACAAAGGGCTTTTCTCCAGTGTGAACTCGGTAATGTCTAACCAGGTCAGATTTACGCATAAACAATTTTCCGCTTTCTGAACAAGAGAAGGGTTTCTCCCCTGTGTGGATTCTTTTATGGACGTTAAGAGACCCGTTTTGGGTAAAACATTTCCCGCATTCAGAGCACTGATACTTGTCACCACTTCCATGGGCTATTCTACCATTATGGGAGTCTGTTATATTGTGAGAAATGGGGTAATGTCCTGGAGAATTGTGTGCGGGCTTCTCATTGTCTATGTTACAATCAGAAGACAACATGGGACATTTCTTCAGTGTATTCTTGATCATGGATCCATCTGCACGAGAAAAATAAAATCTTTAAACATTAAAGTTTACTACAGAAACATCTTACAATAACAAGCAAATATTTATAAATCACTATTATTGAAAGGATCAAGGCTAAGGCCTCATTCACATCTGCGTTGGGGTCCCATTCTGACGTTCCGTCTGAGGTTTCCGTCAGAACGGGACCAGGAACAGACACAAACTGACGGAAACCAGAGGTTTCCGTTTCCATCGCCATTGATTTCAATGGTGACGGATCCGGTGCCCATGGTTTCCGATTTTCTCTGTTGTGCATCGGACCCGTAGTTTTGCCGGAAGCAATTGCCTAGGCTATTGCGTAATTTGATGCAGAAAATCTGAATCAAAACGGTAGGTAAAGACAGGCGGGTCAAATCCGTACCGTTCTTTTATGCGTTTTTAGGTCGGTTTTTGCTGCATTTTTTTTCCAATTTTGTCAGATACAATTGTGAGGCAGAAACACAAGATAAATTGACATGCTGTAGATTATAAAATACGCACCGCAGGGCAACTTATGTGCAGGAAAAATTCTGCTTTGTGTAGATGAGATTAGTTGAAACCTGATTTGCCTTCGCAGGTACTGTATTACGCTGCGGATTTGCTGCAGGAAAACCTGCACGGCAACTCCGCACGTAATACGCAGCGTGTGCATGTGCACTGAAGGCTCCTCCTTCGGCAAATGCATTTTCCTCACTAGTTTACATTGGCAGAGAAGATGGCAGAATACGAGACTGACGAAGGGGTTAAACATGGGCAATATGTTCCTCTTTTCTGTATTTAGTGGTTAGTAATCACCTAGACTGGTATCTGTGAGAATGTTCTCCTCTGTATTCTGCCAATCATGCCAGATAAATGTCTCTCCTTCTTCCTCTAGCCCTTCCACCTCTTCAACTTTAATAATAACCAGTTCTTCAGCCTAAAAAAAGAAAGAAATCAAGAAAGACAAAAAATCTAAACGTACAAATCAAACATAATAACGTTCAATATGTGTAGAGGTTCCACAGGTCACAATGTCGTTTCTAAGATATTTGCTATATACCTGATGACTCTGTCGGACATTGTGATTTTTCTCTGGTCTATCCTTGGGGTTCACTGGACTGGCACATCTCCCTGCTGGCCATTTCCTACTGGATCCATCTATAGGAAACACGTGGACAGTGACTGAATACATAGTGTATATTTGATGAAAAGATGGTGGGGTGACAGATAGGTGACCCTCAAAACTGTTCTCTTCTTAATGGGTTATGCGGGGACCAAAATGTATTAGCGGTGTAGTCTGTGCAGCATGTGAGTACACTCGCTAATATACATTCCGGTCCCCGGTGGCGCGGATTATGAGATTTAATAGATTTTTATAGCGCTGCCGGGGGACCGGAAGTCTAGTTGCAGTGTCTTCTTTGATGACGATATGACTCTTCGTCATGTGACCGGCCCCGCTTTACTCTATGTACAAGCAGGAGAAATAGAACAGCGATTACATAGAGTACAACGGGCTCAGTCACATGACAAAGAATCGTCATCAAAGAAGGGGACCGGAATGTATATCAGCGAATGTACTCACATACTGCAGGGATAATCATTTTTTTGCCCCCCGCATAACCCCTATAATGGAAGTCTCCTCTTACCCGGTGATGTGCGGTTCCGGTGGTCCTCCATCATGACGTGCTTGTACAGATCCCTCTTACCCGGTGATGGGGTCTGGTGGTCCTCCATCATGGCGTCCCTGTACAGATCCTTGTGTCCTTCTATATACTCCCACTCTTCCATGGAGAAATAGACGGTGACATCCTGACACCTTATAGGAACCTGACACACAATGAGACAGTCATCATCCCGACACCTTCATAGTGTTACTATATAATGTCCCAGCATTCCCGGTAGTCCTCACCTCTCCGGTCAGCAGATGAATGATCTTGTTGGTGAGGTCTAGGATCTTCTGCTCATGTATCAGTGAGTGAGGTAGAGGTCCTGTGATGGGGCTGTGGGTCCTGCTCACTCCTCCTGACACACGGGAACGGCCGCCGGAGGTCACACCCTCATCAGATGTTTTCTTCAGGACAGCGTAGTCCTGTGTATGGGGAGACACTGATACATGTCCCGATACACATTCTTTCAATCCCTCATACTCGTAGTATATTAATATAGATTAGAGAGACGTCATGTGACATAACTCCCAGAATCCCTCACCTCTCCCGTTAGCAGGTAGATGATCTCCAGGGTGAGGTTTAGTATTCTCTCATTCTTATGACGGATTCCTTTACCCATCATGATGACACAATTAATGGACCTAATATAAACACAATCGGGCAACCATCTACAGAAAGAGAAAAAAGTCATTTCAAGCCTGAACCAACAATTTTCTATCTGCTCCCCCCTCTAGTAGTAAGCACACATTCACACATTCACACCGGGCAGTATTTTTTGTGCAGTTTTGCCATGAGTGCCACAAAATCTGCATTTAATTCCATGCCGATATGCCATGATGCAGTGAAGATACCCTAAAGCTTGTGTCCAGCTTGGCCGTCCGCCGTTTCCCCAGTAGTTACAGAAGCACCCCTCCACCCTCCCAATAGTCACAGCAGGCCCCCCACTCCCTCCACCCTCCCAATAGTCACAGCAGGCCCCCCACCCTCCCAATAGTCACAGCAGGACCCCCCACCCTCCCAATAGTCACAGCAGGCCCCCCCACTCCCTCCACCCTCCCAATAGTCACAGCAGGCCCCCCACTCCCTCCACCCTCCCAATAGTCACAGCAGCCCCCCACTCCCTCCACCCTCCCAATAGTCACAGCAGCCCCCCACTCCCCCCAGCTCTTCTTCTTCTCAGTAGTCACAGCCACGATGCATACCCCTCCGCTGCGTGCACTCGGCCCCGCAGGAGCGGTCTGTGATCAACTTCAGCCCCGGGACCAGATTGGGGCCCCCAGCTGCTGAGTGTATAAAGTGCAGGGAGCGGAACCAGGTCGCCAGAGAATGGGATTTGTCCTGCGAACACACAGGAAAGTACACAAAGTATTAGTTCTGGAAGCCGCAGGGAATCCCACCACCCGAAAAAAACACACCAAATTGTGGTGCAGGGTTATCAGGCAAAAATGTCCGCTGTAGAAAATCTAAAAAAAAACCAAACAGTTTATACTTACCCTCCGGCTTTGTCATGGCGACACGTCTCCCTCTTCTATGCGTAGCCCGGCCTCCTGGGATGACGCTGTAGTCCATGTGACCGCTGCATCCTTTGATTGGCTGCTGCAGCCACATGGGTTGAAACGTTATCCCAGGAGGCCGGGCTACGCTCAGAAGACGGAGACGTGTCGCCATGACAACGCCGGAGGGTAAGTATAAACTGTTTTCTTCATTTTAACTCAAAAACCTTTTTTCTCATTTGCGATGGAATCGCATGGTTTCCGCAGCAACGCATGGCTCATCTTCCCTTTAAATTCAATGGGGAAAACCTGCACCAGAAAAGCAGCGATTCCGCAGCATAAATTGGCAAACTACGGCTTAAAAACGCACCGCCGGTCAGTCTATCAAGGGTTTTCGGTGGATTTGTTCTCTCATCCACTTTGCTGCTAATGTAATTCGCCGCGGTCTCTCCGCAGTATTGACGCTACGTGTGAACTGACCCCAATTCTCTAACAAGCGCGTGGCTCCCAAGTGTCCTGGATTTAAGGCCCGATACTTCCTTCTAGAGGAAACACTGTGGTTGTCCCGGTTACGAGGGCACTGTGGCTGTCACAATTGTAGGGAAAATATGTCTGTCACTGTTATGGGGGAACTGTGGATGTCACTGAGCTATTACTATTATGGGGCACTGTGTCTGATATGGGAGCACTCTGTACATTACTTATGTGAGGACACCTTTACTGTCATTGTTATGGGGGCTCTGTGGCTGTACCATGGCTATTACTGTCATTGTTATGGGGGCTCTGTGGCTGTACCATGGCTATTACTGTCATTGTTATGGGGGCTCTGTGGCTGTACCATGGCTATTACTGTCATTGTTATGGGGGCTCTGTGGCTGTACCATGGCTATTACTGTCATTGTGATGGGGGCTCTGTGGCCGTACCATGGCTATTACTGTCATTGTTATGGGGGCTCTGTGGCTGTACCATGGCTATTACTGTCATTGTTATGGGGGCTCTGTGGCTGTATCATGGCTATTACTGTCATTGTTATGGGGGCTCTGTGGCTGTACCATGGCTATTACTGTCATTGTTATGGGGGCTCTGTGGCTGTATCATGGCTATTACTGTCATTGTTATGGGGGCTCTGTGGCTGTACCATGGCTATTACTGTCATTGTTATGGGGGCTCTGTGGCTGTACCATGGCTATTACTGTCATTGTTATGGGGGCTCTGTGGCTGTACCATGGCTATTACTGTCATTGTTATGGGGGCTCTGTGGCTGTACCATGGCTATTACTGTCATTGTTATGAGGGTTCTGTGGCTGTACCATGGCTATTACTGTCACTGTTATAGGGGCTCTGTGGCTGTACCATGGCTATTACTGTCATTGTTATGGGGGCTCTGTGGCTGTACCGTTGCTATTACTGTCATTGTTATGGGGGCTCTGTGGCTGTACCATGGCTATTACTGTCATTGTTATGGGGGCTCTGTGGCTGTACCATGGCTATTACTGTCATTGTTATGGGGGCTCTGTGGCTGTATCATGGCTATTACTGTCATTGTTATGGGGGCTCTGTGGCTGTATCATGGCTATTACTGTCATTGTTATGGGGGCTCTGTGGCTGTACCATGGCTATTACTGTCATTGTTATGGGGGCTCTGTGGCTGTACCATGGCTATTACTGTCACTGTTATAGGGGCTCTGTGGCTGTACCATGGCTATTACTGTCATTGTTATGGGGGCTCTGTGGCTGTACCGTTGCTATTACTGTCATTGTTATGGGGGCTCTGTGGCTGTACCATGGCTATTACTGTCATTGTTATGGGGGCTCTGTGGCTGTACCATGGCTATTACTGTCATTGTTATGGGGGCTCTGTGGCTGTACCATGGCTATTACTGTCATTGTTATGGGGGCTCTGTGGCTGTACCATGGCTATTACGGTCATTGTTATGGGGGCTCTGTGGCTGTACCATGGCTATTACTGTCATTGTTATGGGGGCTCTGTGGCTGTACCATTGCTATTACTGTCATTGTTATGGGGGCTCTGTGGCTGTACCATGGCTATTACTGTCATTGTTATGGGGGCTCTGTGGCTGTACCATGGCTATTACTGTCATTGTTATGGGGGCTCTGTGGCTGTACCATGGCTATTACTGTCATTGTTATGGGGGCTCTGTGGCTGTACCATGGCTATTACTGTCATTGTTATGGGGGCTCTGTGGCTGTACCATGGCTATTACTGGCATTGTTATGGGGGCTCTGTGGCTGTACCATGGCTATTACTGTCATTGTTATTGGGGCTCTGTGGCTGTACCATGGCTATTACTGTCATTGTTATGGGGGCTCTGTGGCTGTACCATGGCTATTACTGTCATTGTTATGGGGGCTCTGTGGCTGTACCATGGCTATTACGGTCATTGTTATGGGGGCTCTGTGGCTGTACCATGGCTATTACTGTCATTGTTATGGGGTTCTGTGGCTGTACCATGGCTATTACTGTCATTGTTATGGGGGCTCTGTGGCTGTATCATGGCTATTACTGTCATTGTTATGGGGGCTCTGTGGCTGTACCATGGCTATTACGGTCATTGTTATGGGGGCTCTGTGGCTGTACCATGGCTATTACTGTCATTGTTATGGGGTTCTGTGGCTGTACCATGGCTATTACTGTCATTGTTATGGGGGCTCTGTGGCTGTACCATGGCTATTACTGTCATTGTTATGGGGGCTCTGTGGCTGTACCATGGCTATTACTGTCACGGCGGTGATGTGGCTGTTATTATTATGCATTTGAATGTGACTGTAATGGGGGCATTGGGAATGTTACTGGGACACTATGACTATCACTGTTATGGGGACACTTTGGCAGGTAGTTGTTACTGTTATGGGAGAACTGTTGTTGTCACTTTCAAGTAGGCACTGTGTGTCACTATTATGGGGACACTGTCACTTTTACAGTTATGGGGGCACCACAGTTATTTTGGTTATGGGGACACCGCAGCTATTATAGTTATGGGGACACTGTCACTTTTACAGTTATGGGGGCACCGCAGCTATTTCGGTTATGGGGGCACCACAGCTATTAGTTGTCGGTGCACCACAGCTATTACAGTTATGGGGACACCGCAGCTATTACAGTTATGGGGACACCACAGCTATTATAGTTATGTGGACACCACAGCTATTACAGTTATGGGGACACTGCAGCTATTACAGTTATGGGGACACCGCAGCTATTACAGTTATGGGGACACCGCAGCTATTACAGTTATGGGGGCACCACAGCTATTACAGTTATGAGGGCACCGCAGCTATTACAGTTATGGGGGCACCGCAGCTATTACAGTTATGGGGACACCGCAGCTATTACAGTTATGGGGACACCGCAGCTATTACAGTTATGGGGACACCGCAAGCTATTACAGTTATGGGGACACCGCAGCTATTACAGTTATGGGGACACCACAGCTATTACAGTTATGGGGTGGGGACACCACAGCTATTACAGTTATGGGGATACCGCTGCTATTACAGTTATGGGGGCACCACAGCTATTACAGTTATGGGGACACCGCAGCTATTACAGTTATGGGGAGCTGTGGGGGGTATATGATACCTGGTATGTACATACTATAGGGCAGCATCTCTATATATCTGCTATATACTTCTATATGATATACATACTAATAAGGACATACAAACATGCTGCTCCAAAATACAGAACAAAACAAGAAAAATGGCACTAGATCTAATAGAATGTATGCACAAGCCGTCATGGAGCCGCAGACCTTAATAACAGCCTATGATACAGTCACAGCAATGTCTCCTCACTGCCCCGCCTCCTCTTACCCTCTCACCCGGAAGTCGCTCACGGTACAGGCCACGCCCCCGCACGTTTCTTTTCTGTCGTTTGGTTGTAGTCATGGAGACGCCATATATGGAGGGTGGGACGTTCCCAGGTCCGTGTCTTGTGTCTGTTCTCCAACATGAGCGCGATCAATCTTCCAGAGCGAGCAGGGGAGACGCTGTGAATAGCCGGCCTGGGGTCTGTACTGAGCGGGGTCAGTCTTAAGGGGTCTTGATAGTGGTAAAGAGAGTTTGGTCTTTGTTGAGGGGTGTTCTGGGGTCTGTTATGGGAGGGGGTCTGCTCTAGGTTCTGTGGTGGAGTGTCTGGTCTGTACTAAGGGGAGGGTCTTGTCTGGGGTCTAAACCATGGGGAACAGCTTGTGTCGTAGAGGGGGGAACTATAAGGAGCAGTCTATGTGAGTGAGGGGGCACTTCAGGGTCCTGTGTGTGCTTGCGGGGGCACTTCAGGGTCCTGTGTGTGCGTGCGGGGGCACTTCAGGGTCCTGTGTGTGCGTGCGGGGGCACTTCAGGGTCCTGTGTGTGCGTGCGGGGGCACTTCAGGGTCCTGTGTGTGCGTGCGGGGGCACTTCAGGGTCCTGTGTGTGCGTGCGGGGGCACTTCAGGGTCCTGTGTGTGCGTGCGGGGGCACTTCAGGGTCCTGTGTGTGCGTGCGGGGGCACTTCAGGGTCCTGTGTGTGCGTGCGGGGGCACTTCAGGGTCCTGTGTGTGCGTGCGGGGGCACTTCAGGGTCCTGTGTGTGCGTGCGGGGGCACTTCAGGGTCCTGTGTGTGCGTGCGGGGGCACTTCGGGGTCCTGTGTGTGCGTGCGGGGGCACTTCGGGGTCCTGTGTGTGCGTGCGGGGGCACTTCGGGGTCCTGTGTGTGCGTGCGGGGGCACTTCGGGGTCCTGTGTGTGCGTGCGGGGGCACTTCGGGGTCCTGTGTGTGCGTGCGGGGGCACTTCGGGGTCCTGTGTGTGCGTGCGGGGGCACTTCGGGGTCCTGTGTGTGCGTGCGGGGGCACTTCGGGGTCCTGTGTGTGCGTGCGGGGGCACTTCGGGGTCCTGTGTGTGCGTGCGGGGGCACTTCGGGGTCCTGTGTGTGCGTGCGGGGGCACTTCGGGGTCCTGTGTGTGCGTGCGGGGGCACTTCGGGGTCCTGTGTGTGCGTGCGGGGGCACTTCGGGGTCCTGTGTGTGCGTGCGGGGGCACTTCGGGGTCCTGTGTGTGCGTGCGGGGGCACTTCGGGGTCCTGTGTGTGCGTGCGGGGGCACTTCGGGGTCCTGTGTGTGCGTGCGGGGGCACTTCGGGGTCCTGTGTGTGCGTGCGGGGGCACTTCGGGGTCCTGTGTGTGCGTGCGGGGGCACTTCGGGGTCCTGTGTGTGCGTGCGGGGGCACTTCGGGGTCCTGTGTGTGCGTGCGGGGGCACTTCGGGGTCCTGTGTGTGCGTGCGGGGGCACTTCGGGGTCCTGTGTGTGCGTGCGGGGGCACTTCGGGGTCCTGTGTGTGCGTGCGGGGGCACTTCGGGGTCCTGTGTGTGCGTGCGGGGGCACTTCGGGGTCCTGTGTGTGCGTGCGGGGGCACTTCGGGGTCCTGTGTGTGCGTGCGGGGGCACTTCGGGGTCCTGTGTGTGCGTGCGGGGGCACTTCGGGGTCCTGTGTGTGCGTGCGGGGGCACTTCGGGGTCCTGTGTGTGCGTGCGGGGGCACTTCGGGGTCCTGTGTGTGCGTGCGGGGGCACTTCGGGGTCCTGTGTGTGCGTGCGGGGGCACTTCGGGGTCCTGTGTGTGCGTGCGGGGGCACTTCGGGGTCCTGTGTGTGCGTGCGGGGGCACTTCGGGGTCCTGTGTGTGCGTGCGGGGGCACTTCGGGGTCCTGTGTGTGCGTGCGGGGGCACTTCGGGGTCCTGTGTGTGCGTGCGGGGGCACTTCGGGGTCCTGTGTGTGCGTGGGCACTTCGGGGTCCTGTGTGTGCGTGCGGGGGCACTTCGGGGTCCTGTGTGCGCGTGCGGGGGCACTTCGGGGTCCTGTGTGCGCGTGCGGGGGCACTTCGGGGTCCTGTGTGCGCGTGCGGGGGCACTTCGGGGTCCTGTGTGCGCGTGCGGGGGCACTTCGGGGTCCTGTGTGCGCGTGCGGGGGCACTTCGGGGTCCTGTGTGCGCGTGCG
This sequence comes from Rhinoderma darwinii, assembly GCF_050947455.1. Taxonomy (NCBI): domain Eukaryota; kingdom Metazoa; phylum Chordata; class Amphibia; order Anura; family Rhinodermatidae; genus Rhinoderma; species Rhinoderma darwinii. The sequence goes on along the minus strand of NC_134697.1, from coordinate 92,344,283 downwards.
GGGGCACTTCGGGGTCCAGTGTGCGCTTGCGGGGGCTCTTCTGGGGGTCCTGTGTGGGCGTGCGCAAGCTCTTCAGGGGTCCTGTGTATGCATGCGGGGGCTCTTCGGGGTCCTGTGTGGGCTCTTCGGGGTCCTGTGTGGGCACTTCTGGGGGTCCTGTGTGGGCATGTGCGGGCTCTTCTGGGGGTCCTGTGTGGGCGTGCGCAAGCTCTTCAGGGGTCCTGTGTATGCATTCGGGGGCTCTTCGGGGTCCTGTGGGGGCTCTTCGGGGTCCTGTGGGGGCTCTTCGGGGTCCTGTGTCAACATGTGCGGGCTCTTCGGGGTCCTGATTGTGTATGCGGGATGTCATTCATTACACAGGAACCCACCAACCTTGTACCTTATGTAAGAGCCGGACCTCATGTATTACACAACAATAATGAATTCTGTATTTTTACAGGTTCAGGAGCTTTGGGCTTGTTCTCTACAACTGGTCCGCTGTGCTGGGGGGCAGCTATAGGGGCATAATACTGTGTGAGGGGCAGCTATAGGGGCATAATACTGTGTAAGGGGCAGCTATAGGGGCATAATACTGTGTGAGGGGCAGCTATAGGGGCATAATACTGTGTGAGGGGCAGCTATAGGGGCATAATACTGTGTGAGGGGCAGCTATAGGGGCATAATACTGTGAGGGGCAGCTATAGGGGCATAATACTGTGTGAGGGGCAGCTATAGGGGCATAATACTGTGTGAGGGGCAGCTATAGGGGCATAATACTGTGTGAGGGTCAGGTATAGGGGCATAATACTGTGTGAGGGTCAGGTATAGGGGCATAATACTGTGTGAGGGTCAGGTATAGGGGCATAATACTGTGGGAGGGGTAGCTATAGGGGCATAATACTGTGTGAGGGGCAGCTATAGGGCATAATACTGTGAGGGGCAGCTATAGGGCATAATACTGTGTGAGGGGCAGCTATAGGGGCATAATACTGTGTGAGGGGCAGCTATAGGGACATGATACTGTGTGAGGGGCAGCTATAGGGGCATGATACTGTGTGAGGGGCAGCTATAGGGGCATGATACTGTGTGAGGGGCAGCTATAGGGGCATAATACTGTGTGAGGGGCAGCTATAGGGGCATAATACTGTGTGAGGGGCATAATACTGTGTGAGGGGCAGCTATAGTCACATAATACTGTGTGAGGGGTAGCTATAGGGGCATAATACTGTGTGAGGGGCAGCTATAGGGCATAATACTGTGTGAGGGGCAGCTATAGGGGCATAATACTGTGTGAGGGGCAGCTATAGGGGCATAATACTGTGTGAGGGGCCACTATAGGGACATAATACTGTGTGAGGGGCAGCTATAGGGGCATAATACTGTGTGAGGGGCCGCTATAGGGGCATAATACTGTGTGAGGGGCCGCTATAGGGGCATAATACTGTGTGAGGGGCAGCTATAGGAGCATAATACTGTGTGAGGGGCAGCTATAGGGGCATAATACTGTGTGAGGGGCAGCTATAAGGGCATAATACTGTGTGAGGGGCAGCTATATGAGCATAATACTGTGTGAGGGGCAGCTATAGGGGCATAATACTGTGTGAGGGGCAGCTATAGGGGCATAATACTGTGTGAGGGGCAGCTATAGGGGCATAATACTGTGTGAGGGGCAGCTATAGGGGCATAATACTGTGTGAGGGGCAGCTATAGGGGCATAATACTGTGTGAGGGGCAGCTAAAGGGGCATAATATTGTGTGAGGGGCAGCTATAGGGCATAATACTGTGTGAGGGGCAGCTATAGGGGCATATTACTGTGTGAGGGGCAGCTATAGGGGCATAATACTGTGTGAGGGGCAGCTATAGGGGCATAATACTGTGTGAGGGGCAGCTATAGGGGCATAATACTGTGTGAGGGGCATAATACTGTGTGAAGGGCAGCTATAGGGGCATAATACTGTGTGAGGGGCATAATACTGTGTGAGGGGCCGCTATAGGGGCATAATACTGTGTGAGGGGCCGCTATAGGGGCATAATACTGTGTGAGGGGCAGCTATAGGAGCATAATACTGTGTGAGGGGCAGCTATAGGGGCATAATACTGTGTGAGGGGCAGCTATAAGGGCATAATACTGTGTGAGGGGCAGCTATATGAGCATAATACTGTGTGAGGGGCAGCTATAGGGGCATAATACTGTGTGAGGGGCAGCTATAGGGGCATAATACTGTGTGAGGGGCAGCTATAGGGGCATAATACTGTGTGAGGGGCAGCTATAGGGGCATAATACTGTGTGAGGGGCAGCTATAGGGGCATAATACTGTGTGAGGGGCAGCTAAAGGGGCATAATATTGTGTGAGGGGCAGCTATAGGGGCATAATACTGTGTGAGGGGCAGCTATAGGGGCATAATACTGTGTGAGGGGCAGCTATAGGGGCATATTACTGTGTGAGGGGCAGCTATAGGGGCATAATACTGTGTGAGGGGCAGCTATAGGGGCATAATACTGTGTGAGGGGCAGCTATAGGGGCATAATACTGTGTGAGGGGCAGCTATAGGGGCATAATACTGTGTGAGGGGCAGCTATAGGGGCATATTACTGTGTGAGGGGCAGCTATAGGGGCATATTACTGTGTGAGGGGCAGCTATAGGGGCATAATACTGTGTGAAGGGCAGCTAAAGGGGCATAATACTGTGTGAGGGGCAGCTATAGGGGCATATTACTGTGTGAGGGCAGCTATAGGGGCATAATACTGTGTGAGGGGCAGCTATAGGGGCATAATACTGTGTGAGGGGCTGCTATAGGGGCATAATACTGTGTGAGGGGCAGCTATAGGGGCATCATATTGTGTGAGGGGCAGCCATAGGGGCATAATACTGTGTGAGGGGCAGCTATAGGGGCATAATACTGTGTGAGGGGCCGCTATAGGGGCATAATACAGTGTGAGGGGCCGCTATAGGGGCATAATACTGTGTGAGGGGCATAATATTGTGTCGAGGGGCAGCTATAGGGGCATAATACTGTGAGGGGCAGCTATAGGGGCATAATACTGTGAGGGGCAGCTATAGGGGCATAATACTGTGTGAGGGGCAGCTATAGGGGCATAATACTGTGTGAGGGGCAGCTATAGGGGCATAATACTGTGTGAGGGGCATAATACTGTGTGAGGGGCAGCTAAAGGGGCATAATACTGTGTGAGGGGCAGCTATAGGGGCATAATACTGTGAGGGGCAGCTATAGGGGCATAATACTGTGTGAGGGGCAGCTATAGGGGCATAATACTGTGTGAGGGGCATAATACTGTGTGAGGGGCAGCTAAAGGGGCATAATACTGTGTGAGGGGCAGCTATAGGGGCATGATACTGTGTGAGGGGCAGCTATAGGGGCATGATACTGTGTGAGGGGCAGCTATAGGGGCATAATACTGTGTGAGGGGCAGCTATAGGGGCATAATACTGTGTGAGGGGCATAATACTGTGTGAGGGGTAGCTATAGGGGCATAATACTGTGTGAGGGGCAGCTATAGGGCATAATACTGTGTGAGGGGCTGCTATAGGAGCATAATACTGTGTGAGGGGCTGCTATAGGCGCATAATACTGTGTGAGGGGCAGCTATAGGGGCATAATACTGTGTGAGGGGCAGCTATAAGGGCATAATACTGTGTGAGGGGCAGCTATGAGGGCATAATACTGTGTGAGGGGCAGCTATAGGGGCATAATACTGTGTGAGGGGCAGCTAAGGGGGCATAATGTGTGAGGGGCAAACTATAGTGGCATAATATTGTGTGAGGGGTAGCTATAGGGGCATAATACTGTGTGAGGGGCAGATATCGGGGCATAATACTGTGTGAGGGGCAGCTATAGGGGCATAATACTGTGTGAGGGGCAGCTATAGGGGCATAATACTGTGTGAGGGGCAGCTATAGGGGCATAATACTGTGTGAGGGGCATAATACTGTGTGAAGGGCAGCTAAAGGGGCATAATACTGTGTGAGGGGCAGCTATAGGGGCATATTACTGTGTGAGGGCCGCTATAGGGGCATAATACTGTGTGAGGGGCAGCTATAGGGGCATAATACCGTGTGAGGGGCAGCTATAGGGGCATAATACTGTGTGAGGGGCAGCTATAGGGGCATAATACTGTGTGAGGGGCTGCTATAGGGGCATAATACTGTGTGAGGGGCATAATACTGTGTGAGGGGCAGCTAAAGGGGCATAATACTGTGTGAGGGGCAGCTATAGGGGCATAATACTGTGTGAGGGGCAGCTATAGGGGCATAATACTGTGTGAGGGGCATAATACTGTGTGAGGGGCAGCTATAGGGGCATAATACTGTGTGAGGGGCAGCTATAGGGGCATAATACTGTGTGAGGGGCCGCTATAGGGCATAATACTGTGTGAGGGGCCGCTATAGGGGCATAATACTGTGTGAGGGGCCGCTATAGGGGCATAATACTGTGTGAGGGGCAGCTGTGGGAGCATAATACTGTGTGAGGGGCTGCTATAGGCGCATACTACTGTGTGAGGGACAGCTATAGGGGCATAATACTGTGTGAGGGGCAGCTATATGGGCATAATACTGTGTGAGGGGCAGCTATAGGGGCATAATACTGTGTGAGGGGCATAATACTGTGTGAGGGGCAGCTATAGGGGCATAATACTGTGAGGGGCAGCTATAGGGGCATAATACTGTGTGAGGGGCAGCTATAGGGACATACTACTGTGTGAGGGGCAGCTATAGGGGCATAATACTGTGTGAGGGGCAGCTATAGGGGCATAATACTGTGTGAGGGGCAGCTAAAGGGGCATAATACTGTGTGAGGGGCAGCTATAAGGGCATAATACTGTGTGAGGGGCAGCTATAGGGGCATAATACTGTGTGAGGGGCAGCTATAGGGGCATATTACTGTGAGGGGTAGCTATAGGGGCATAATACTGTGTGAGGGGCAGCTATAGGGGCATAATACTGTGTGAGGGGCAGCTATAGGGGCATAATACTGTGTGAGGGGCATAATACTGTGTGAGGGGCAGCTATAGGGGCATAATACTGTGAGGGGCAGCTATAGGGGCATAATACTGTGTGAGGGGCAGCTATAGGGGCATAATACTGTGTGAGGGGCATAATACTGTGTGAGGGGCAGCTAAAGGGACATAATACTGTGTGAGGGGCAGCTATAGGGGCATAATACTGTGTGACGGACATTTATAGGGGCATAATACTGTGTGAGGGGCATAATACTGTGTGAGGGGCCGCTATAGGGGCATAATACTGTGTGAGGGGCCGCTATAGGGGCATAATACTGTGTGAGGGGCAGCTAAAGGGGCATAGTGTGTGAGGGGCAGCTATAGGGCATAATATTGTGTGAGGGGCAGCTATAAGGGAATAATACTGTGTGAGGGCCAGCTATAGGGGCATAATACTGTGTGAGGGCCAGCTATAGGGGCATAATACTGTGTGAGGGGCAGCTATAGGGGCATAATACTGTGTGAGAGGCAGCTATAGGGACATAATACGGTGGGAGGGGTAGCTATAGGGGCATAATACTGTGTGAGGGGCAGCTATAGGGGCATAATACTGTGTGAGGGGCATAATACTGTGTGAGGGGCAGCTATAGGGGCATAATACTGTGTGAGGGGCATAATACTGTGTGAGGGGCAGCTATAGGGACATAATACTGTGTGAGGGGCAGCTATAGGGGCATAATACTGTGTGGAGGGCAGCTATAGGGGCATAATATTGTGTGGAGGGGCAGCTATAGGGGCATAATACTGTGAGGGGCAGCTATAGGGGCATAATACTGTGTGAGGGGCAGCTATAGGGGCATAATACTGTGTGAGGGGCATAATACTGTGTGAGGGGCATAATACTGTGTGAGGGGCATAATACTGTGTGAGGGGCAGCTAAAGGGGCATAATACTGTGTGAGGGGCAGCTATAGGGGCATAATACTGTGTGAGGGGCAGCTATAGGGGCATAATACTGTGTGAGGGGCATAATACTGTGTGAGGGGCAGCTAAAGGGGCATAATACTGTGTGAGGGACAGCTATAGGGGCATAATACTGTGTGAGGGGCCGCTATAGGGGCATAATACTGTGTGAGGGGCCACTATAGGGGCATAATACTGTGTGAGGGGCCGCTATAGGGGCATAATACTGTGTGAGGGGCCGCTATAGGGGCATAATACTGTGTGAGGGGCATAATACTGTGTGAGGGGCAGCTAAAGAGGCATAGTGTGTGAGGGGCAGCTATAGGGGCATATTACTGTGTGAGGGGCAGCTATAGGGGCATAATACTGTGTGAGGGGCAGCTATAGGGGCATAATACTGTGTGAGGGGCAGCTATAGGGGCATAATACTGTGTGAGGGGCAGCTATAGGGGCATAATACTGTGTGAGGGGCAGCTATAGGGGCATATTACTGTGTGAGGGGCAGCTATAGGGGCATATTACTGTGTGAGGGGCAGCTATAGGGGCATAATACTGTGTGAAGGGCAGCTAAAGGGGCATAATACTGTGTGAGGGGCAGCTATAGGGGCATATTACTGTGTGAGGGCAGCTATAGGGGCATAATACTGTGTGAGGGGCAGCTATAGGGGCATAATACTGTGTGAGGGGCTGCTATAGGGGCATAATACTGTGTGAGGGGCAGCTATAGGGGCATCATATTGTGTGAGGGGCAGCCATAGGGGCATAATACTGTGTGAGGGGCAGCTATAGGGGCATAATACTGTGTGAGGGGCCGCTATAGGGGCATAATACAGTGTGAGGGGCCGCTATAGGGGCATAATACTGTGTGAGGGGCATAATATTGTGTCGAGGGGCAGCTATAGGGGCATAATACTGTGAGGGGCAGCTATAGGGGCATAATACTGTGAGGGGCAGCTATAGGGGCATAATACTGTGTGAGGGGCAGCTATAGGGGCATAATACTGTGTGAGGGGCAGCTATAGGGGCATAATACTGTGTGAGGGGCATAATACTGTGTGAGGGGCAGCTAAAGGGGCATAATACTGTGTGAGGGGCAGCTATAGGGGCATAATACTGTGAGGGGCAGCTATAGGGGCATAATACTGTGTGAGGGGCAGCTATAGGGGCATAATACTGTGTGAGGGGCATAATACTGTGTGAGGGGCAGCTAAAGGGGCATAATACTGTGTGAGGGGCAGCTATAGGGGCATGATACTGTGTGAGGGGCAGCTATAGGGGCATGATACTGTGTGAGGGGCAGCTATAGGGGCATAATACTGTGTGAGGGGCAGCTATAGGGGCATAATACTGTGTGAGGGGCATAATACTGTGTGAGGGGTAGCTATAGGGGCATAATACTGTGTGAGGGGCAGCTATAGGGCATAATACTGTGTGAGGGGCTGCTATAGGAGCATAATACTGTGTGAGGGGCTGCTATAGGCGCATAATACTGTGTGAGGGGCAGCTATAGGGGCATAATACTGTGTGAGGGGCAGCTATAAGGGCATAATACTGTGTGAGGGGCAGCTATGAGGGCATAATACTGTGTGAGGGGCAGCTATAGGGGCATAATACTGTGTGAGGGGCAGCTAAGGGGGCATAATGTGTGAGGGGCAAACTATAGTGGCATAATATTGTGTGAGGGGTAGCTATAGGGGCATAATACTGTGTGAGGGGCAGATATCGGGGCATAATACTGTGTGAGGGGCAGCTATAGGGGCATAATACTGTGTGAGGGGCAGCTATAGGGGCATAATACTGTGTGAGGGGCAGCTATAGGGGCATAATACTGTGTGAGGGGCATAATACTGTGTGAAGGGCAGCTAAAGGGGCATAATACTGTGTGAGGGGCAGCTATAGGGGCATATTACTGTGTGAGGGCCGCTATAGGGGCATAATACTGTGTGAGGGGCAGCTATAGGGGCATAATACCGTGTGAGGGGCAGCTATAGGGGCATAATACTGTGTGAGGGGCAGCTATAGGGGCATAATACTGTGTGAGGGGCTGCTATAGGGGCATAATACTGTGTGAGGGGCATAATACTGTGTGAGGGGCAGCTAAAGGGGCATAATACTGTGTGAGGGGCAGCTATAGGGGCATAATACTGTGTGAGGGGCAGCTATAGGGGCATAATACTGTGTGAGGGGCATAATACTGTGTGAGGGGCAGCTATAGGGGCATAATACTGTGTGAGGGGCAGCTATAGGGGCATAATACTGTGTGAGGGGCCGCTATAGGGCATAATACTGTGTGAGGGGCCGCTATAGGGGCATAATACTGTGTGAGGGGCCGCTATAGGGGCATAATACTGTGTGAGGGGCAGCTGTGGGAGCATAATACTGTGTGAGGGGCTGCTATAGGCGCATACTACTGTGTGAGGGACAGCTATAGGGGCATAATACTGTGTGAGGGGCAGCTATATGGGCATAATACTGTGTGAGGGGCAGCTATAGGGGCATAATACTGTGTGAGGGGCATAATACTGTGTGAGGGGCAGCTATAGGGGCATAATACTGTGAGGGGCAGCTATAGGGGCATAATACTGTGTGAGGGGCAGCTATAGGGACATACTACTGTGTGAGGGGCAGCTATAGGGGCATAATACTGTGTGAGGGGCAGCTATAGGGGCATAATACTGTGTGAGGGGCAGCTAAAGGGGCATAATACTGTGTGAGGGGCAGCTATAAGGGCATAATACTGTGTGAGGGGCAGCTATAGGGGCATAATACTGTGTGAGGGGCAGCTATAGGGGCATATTACTGTGAGGGGTAGCTATAGGGGCATAATACTGTGTGAGGGGCAGCTATAGGGGCATAATACTGTGTGAGGGGCAGCTATAGGGGCATAATACTGTGTGAGGGGCATAATACTGTGTGAGGGGCAGCTATAGGGGCATAATACTGTGAGGGGCAGCTATAGGGGCATAATACTGTGTGAGGGGCAGCTATAGGGGCATAATACTGTGTGAGGGGCATAATACTGTGTGAGGGGCAGCTAAAGGGACATAATACTGTGTGAGGGGCAGCTATAGGGGCATAATACTGTGTGACGGACATTTATAGGGGCATAATACTGTGTGAGGGGCCGCTATAGGGGCATAATACTGTGTGAGGGGCCGCTATAGGGGCATAATACTGTGTGAGGGGCAGCTAAAGGGGCATAGTGTGTGAGGGGCAGCTATAGGGCATAATATTGTGTGAGGGGCAGCTATAAGGGAATAATACTGTGTGAGGGCCAGCTATAGGGGCATAATACTGTGTGAGGGCCAGCTATAGGGGCATAATACTGTGTGAGGGGCAGCTATAGGGGCATAATACTGTGTGAGAGGCAGCTATAGGGACATAATACGGTGGGAGGGGTAGCTATAGGGGCATAATACTGTGTGAGGGGCAGCTATAGGGGCATAATACTGTGTGAGGGGCATAATACTGTGTGAGGGGCAGCTATAGGGGCATAATACTGTGTGAGGGGCATAATACTGTGTGAGGGGCAGCTATAGGGACATAATACTGTGTGAGGGGCAGCTATAGGGGCATAATACTGTGTGGAGGGCAGCTATAGGGGCATAATATTGTGTGGAGGGGCAGCTATAGGGGCATAATACTGTGAGGGGCAGCTATAGGGGCATAATACTGTGTGAGGGGCAGCTATAGGGGCATAATACTGTGTGAGGGGCATAATACTGTGTGAGGGGCATAATACTGTGTGAGGGGCATAATACTGTGTGAGGGGCAGCTAAAGGGGCATAATACTGTGTGAGGGGCAGCTATAGGGGCATAATACTGTGTGAGGGGCAGCTATAGGGGCATAATACTGTGTGAGGGGCATAATACTGTGTGAGGGGCAGCTAAAGGGGCATAATACTGTGTGAGGGACAGCTATAGGGGCATAATACTGTGTGAGGGGCCGCTATAGGGGCATAATACTGTGTGAGGGGCCACTATAGGGGCATAATACTGTGTGAGGGGCCGCTATAGGGGCATAATACTGTGTGAGGGGCCGCTATAGGGGCATAATACTGTGTGAGGGGCATAATACTGTGTGAGGGGCAGCTAAAGAGGCATAGTGTGTGAGGGGCAGCTATAGGGGCATAATATTGTGTGAGGGGCAGCTATAAGGGCATAATACTGTGTGAGGGCCAGCTATAGGGGCATAATACTGTGAGGGCCAGCTATAGGGGCATAATACTGTGTGAGGGGCAGCTATAGGGGCATAATACTGTGTGAGGGGCATAATACTGTGTGAGGGGCAGCTAAAGGGACATAATACTGTGTGAGGGGCAGCTATAGGGGCATAATACTGTGTGACGGACATTTATAGGGGCATAATACTGTGTGAGGGGCCGCTATAGGGGCATAATACTGTGTGAGGGGCCGCTATAGGGGCATAATACTGTGTGAGGGGCAGCTAAAGGGGCATAGTGTGTGAGGGGCAGCTATAGGGCATAATATTGTGTGAGGGGCAGCTATAAGGGAATAATACTGTGTGAGGGCCAGCTATAGGGGCATAATACTGTGTGAGGGCCAGCTATAGGGGCATAATACTGTGTGAGGGGCAGCTATAGGGGCATAATACTGTGTGAGAGGCAGCTATAGGGACATAATACGGTGGGAGGGGTAGCTATAGGGGCATAATACTGTGTGAGGGGCAGCTATAGGGGCATAATACTGTGTGAGGGGCATAATACTGTGTGAGGGGCAGCTATAGGGGCATAATACTGTGTGAGGGGCATAATACTGTGTGAGGGGCAGCTATAGGGACATAATACTGTGTGAGGGGCAGCTATAGGGGCATAATACTGTGTGGAGGGCAGCTATAGGGGCATAATATTGTGTGGAGGGGCAGCTATAGGGGCATAATACTGTGAGGGGCAGCTATAGGGGCATAATACTGTGTGAGGGGCAGCTATAGGGGCATAATACTGTGTGAGGGGCATAATACTGTGTGAGGGGCATAATACTGTGTGAGGGGCATAATACTGTGTGAGGGGCAGCTAAAGGGGCATAATACTGTGTGAGGGGCAGCTATAGGGGCATAATACTGTGTGAGGGGCAGCTATAGGGGCATAATACTGTGTGAGGGGCATAATACTGTGTGAGGGGCAGCTAAAGGGGCATAATACTGTGTGAGGGACAGCTATAGGGGCATAATACTGTGTGAGGGGCCGCTATAGGGGCATAATACTGTGTGAGGGGCCACTATAGGGGCATAATACTGTGTGAGGGGCCGCTATAGGGGCATAATACTGTGTGAGGGGCCGCTATAGGGGCATAATACTGTGTGAGGGGCATAATACTGTGTGAGGGGCAGCTAAAGAGGCATAGTGTGTGAGGGGCAGCTATAGGGGCATAATATTGTGTGAGGGGCAGCTATAAGGGCATAATACTGTGTGAGGGCCAGCTATAGGGGCATAATACTGTGAGGGCCAGCTATAGGGGCATAATACTGTGTGAGGGGCAGCTATAGGGGCATAATACTGTGTGAGGGGCATAATACTGTGTGAGGGGCAGCTAAAGGGACATAATACTGTGTGAGGGGCAGCTATAGGGGCATAATACTGTGTGACGGACATTTATAGGGGCATAATACTGTGTGAGGGGCCGCTATAGGGGCATAATACTGTGTGAGGGGCCGCTATAGGGGCATAATACTGTGTGAGGGGCAGCTAAAGGGGCATAGTGTGTGAGGGGCAGCTATAGGGCATAATATTGTGTGAGGGGCAGCTATAAGGGAATAATACTGTGTGAGGGCCAGCTATAGGGGCATAATACTGTGTGAGGGCCAGCTATAGGGGCATAATACTGTGTGAGGGGCAGCTATAGGGGCATAATACTGTGTGAGAGGCAGCTATAGGGACATAATACGGTGGGAGGGGTAGCTATAGGGGCATAATACTGTGTGAGGGGCAGCTATAGGGGCATAATACTGTGTGAGGGGCATAATACTGTGTGAGGGGCAGCTATAGGGGCATAATACTGTGTGAGGGGCATAATACTGTGTGAGGGGCAGCTATAGGGACATAATACTGTGTGAGGGGCAGCTATAGGGGCATAATACTGTGTGGAGGGCAGCTATAGGGGCATAATATTGTGTGGAGGGGCAGCTATAGGGGCATAATACTGTGAGGGGCAGCTATAGGGGCATAATACTGTGTGAGGGGCAGCTATAGGGGCATAATACTGTGTGAGGGGCATAATACTGTGTGAGGGGCATAATACTGTGTGAGGGGCATAATACTGTGTGAGGGGCAGCTAAAGGGGCATAATACTGTGTGAGGGGCAGCTATAGGGGCATAATACTGTGTGAGGGGCAGCTATAGGGGCATAATACTGTGTGAGGGGCATAATACTGTGTGAGGGGCAGCTAAAGGGGCATAATACTGTGTGAGGGACAGCTATAGGGGCATAATACTGTGTGAGGGGCCGCTATAGGGGCATAATACTGTGTGAGGGGCCACTATAGGGGCATAATACTGTGTGAGGGGCCGCTATAGGGGCATAATACTGTGTGAGGGGCCGCTATAGGGGCATAATACTGTGTGAGGGGCATAATACTGTGTGAGGGGCAGCTAAAGAGGCATAGTGTGTGAGGGGCAGCTATAGGGGCATAATATTGTGTGAGGGGCAGCTATAAGGGCATAATACTGTGTGAGGGCCAGCTATAGGGGCATAATACTGTGAGGGCCAGCTATAGGGGCATAATACTGTGTGAGGGGCAGCTATAGGGGCATAATACTGTGTGAGAGGCAGCTATAGGGACCTAATCCTGTGGGAGGGGTAGCTATAGGGGCATAATACTGTGTGAGGGGCATAATACTGTGTGAGGGGCAGCTAAAGGGGCATAATACTGTGTGAGGGGCAGCTATAGGGGCATAATACTGTGTGAGGGGCAGCTATAGGGGCATAATACTGTGTGAGGGGCAGCTATAGGGGCATAATACTGTGTGAGGGGCAGCTATAGGGTCATAATACTGTGTGAGGGGCAGCTATAGGGGCATAATACTCTGTGAGGGGCAGTGTCAGGGTGTATATTCTATACAGTAGTTTCAGGGGATCTAAATTAATTCAATGGCGTGACCTGCAATAAGGGTGTGGCCTAAACCGTTAATTAATTTTGATTTAGGCCATAATTGCCCAGCCCTCCCGCCATGTATAGCCGTTTCATACGTCCGGGTCATGTGTTCGGTGGATACAAACACTACAATGTGAATAAAGCCTTCAGGAGGATGTCGGATGGATTACAGGACTTTGATGGTCTTTGATTATGGGCTGCCGGCAATGATTGGCTGAAGCGGTCACACACCGCCACGTCACTGCTGGCAGCCTATAAAAAACAAAACGGTGTCTGATCACCTGAGCAGTTGCGCTGGATTTGAGGGGAATTTAACTCCTTCCCGCTTTTAGGCGTGACTGTACGTCCAAATTCAAGGTGCTTTCCCGCACACGGGCGCACAGTCACGCCCTGTAGATGAAGCCGGCACAGGAGCTGCGCGCTTCATCTCCGGCCCTGTCATACACAGCTGACATCCCGCTGCAATGGCAGTTACCGCCGATCTCAGCCATTTAACCCCTTCAATGCGGCGGTCAATGGTGTCCGCCACTTTGAAGTGGTTGACAGAGGGAGGGAGCCCCCTCTGTGCCCCCCCCAGGCCCCCCTGCGATGGATCGCGGATGGCGATGGTTGCTATGGCAACCAGGCAACTGTTGCTAGGCTTCCTGGTTGCCCAGGTGCGGCAGCCTATCAGGTCCTGCCCGAGGCATGACGTAATAGGTAACTGTCAGATGATGAGTGACGTTACAATACACTGCACTACACAAGTACATACAGAAGTAGTGCAGTGTATTGTACCGGCGATCAGAAGATCAGATCTCCAAGTCCCAGGTCAGTGTAAAAGAAAAAGTGACAAAAAAAATGTGAAAGAAAAATCAATAAATAAAAGGTTTAACTAATAAAAACAATAATCGCCGTTTCCCTGATCAACTCCTTTATTATTAGAAAAAAATGAAAACATGAAAAAAAAACGATACATAATAATAGGTATCGCCGCGATCGCAACGGCCTGATCTATAAAAATCTCACATTGTTTTTACCGCTCGGTGAACACCGTAATTTTTTTTAATAAAAAGTGATCAAAAAGTTGCAAGTAACGCAAAATGGTACCAATAGAAACGACAGTTCGTCACGCATAAAACAAGCCGTCCCGCAGCGATATCAACGGAAAAATAAAAAAGTTATGGCTGTCAGAAAATGGTGTCATATACCCTGATGTACTCCGCCCAGCTTACATATACCCTGATGTACTCCGCCCAGCTTACATATACCCTGATGTAATCCGCCCAGCTTACATATACCCTGATGTAATCCGCCCATCATACATATACCCTGATGTACTCCTCACATATTACATATATCCTGATGTACTCCGCCCAGCTTACATATACCCTGATGTACTCCTCACATATTACATATACCCTGATGTACTCCTCACATATTACATATACCCTGATGTACTCCTCACATATTACATATACCCTGATGTACTCCTCACAGCTTACATATATCCTGATGTACTCCTCACATATTACATATATCCTGATGTACTCCTCACATATTACATATACCCTGATGTACTCCGCACATATTACATATACCCTGATGTACTCCTCACATATTACATATACCCTGATGTACTCCTCACAGCTTACATATATCCTGATGTACTCCTCACATATTACATATATCCTGATGTACTCCTCACATATTACATATACCCTGATGTACTCCGCACATATTACATATACCCTGATGTACTCCTCACATATTACATATACCCTGATGTACTCCTCACATATTACATATACCCTGATGTACTCCTCACAGCTTACATATATCCTGATGTACTCCTCACATATTACATATATCCTGATGTACTCCTCACATATTACATATACCCTGATGTACTCCTCACATATTACATATACCCTGATGTACTCCTCACATATTACATATACCCTGATGTACTCCGCACAGCTTACATATACCCTGATGTACTCCGCACAGATTACATATACCCTGATGTACTCCGCCCATCATACATATACCCTGATGTACTCCTCACAGATTACATATACCCTGATGTACTCCTCACATATTACATATACCCTGATGTACTCCTCACATATTACATATACCCTGATGTACTCCTCACAGCTTACATATACCCTGATGTACTCCGCACAGATTACATATACCCTGATGTACTCCGCCCATCATACATATACCCTGATGTACTCCTCACATATTACATATACCCTGATGTACTCCTCACATATTACATATACCCTGATGTACTCCGCACAGCTTACATATACCCTGATGTACTCCGCACAGATTACATATACCCTGATGTACTCCGCCCATCATACATATACCCTGATGTACTCCTCACATATTACATATACCCTGATGTACTCCTCACATATTACATATACCCTGATGTACTCCTCACATATTACATATACCCTGATGTACTCCTCACAGCTTACATATATCCTGATGTACTCCTCACATATTACATATATCCTGATGTACTCCTCACATATTACATATACCCTGATGTACTCCGCACATATTACATATACCCTGATGTACTCCTCACATATTACATATACCCTGATGTACTCCTCACATATTACATATACCCTGATGTACTCCTCACAGCTTACATATATCCTGATGTACTCCTCACATATTACATATATCCTGATGTACTCCTCACATATTACATATACCCTGATGTACTCCTCACATATTACATATACCCTGATGTACTCCTCACATATTACATATACCCTGATGTACTCCGCACAGCTTACATATACCCTGATGTACTCCGCACAGATTACATATACCCTGATGTACTCCGCCCATCATACATATACCCTGATGTACTCCTCACATATTACATATACCCTGATGTACTCCTCACATATTACATATACCCTGATGTACTCCTCACATATTACATATACCCTGATGTACTCCTCACATATTACATATACCCTGATGTACTCCTCACATATTACATATACCCTGATGTACTCCTCACATATTACATATACCCTGATGTACTCCTCACATATTACATATACCCTGATGTACTCCTCACAGATTACATATACCCTGATGTACTCCTCACAGATTACATATACCCTGATGTACTCCGCACATATTACATATACCCTGATGTACTCCTCACATATTACATATACCCTGATGTACTCCTCACATATTACATATACCCTGATGTACTCCTCACATATTACATATACCCTGATGTACTCCTCACATATTACATATACCCTGATGTACTCCTCACATATTACATATACCCTGATGTACTCCTCACATATTACATATACCCTGATGTACTCCTCACATATTACATATACCCTGATGTTCTCCTCACAGATTGCATATACCCTGATGTTCTCCTCACATATTACATATACCCTGATGTACTCCTCACATATTACATATACCCTGATGTACTCCTCACATATTACATATACCCTGATGTACTCCTCACATATTACATATACTCTGATGTACTCCTCACATATTACATATACCCTGATGTACTCCGCCCAGTTTACATATACCCTGATGTACTCCTCACATATTACATATACCCTGATGTACTCCTCACATATTACATATACCCTGATGTACTCCGCCCATCATACATATACCCCGATGTACTCCTCACAGATTACATATACCCTGATGTACTCCTCACAGCTTACATATACCCTGATGTACTCCTCACATATTACATATATCCTGATGTACTCCTCACATATTACATATGTGCGGAGTACATCAGGGTATATGTAATATGTGAGGAGTACATCAGGGTATATGTAAGATGGGCGAAGTACATCAGGGTATATGTAATATGTGAGGAGTACATCAGGATATATGTAATATGTGAGGAGTACATCAGGGTATATGTAATCTGTGAGGAGTACATCAGTACTCCTGATGTACTCCTCACATATTACATATACCCTGATGTACTCCTCACATATTACATATACCCTGATGTACTCCTCACAGATTACATATACCCTGATGTACTCCTCACAGATTACATATACCCTGATGTACTCCGCACATATTACATATACCCTGATGTACTCCTCACATATTACATATACCCTGATGTACTCCTCACATATTACATATACCCTGATGTACTCCTCACATATTACATATACCCTGATGTACTCCTCACATATTACATATACCCTGATGTACTCCTCACATATTACATATACCCTGATGTACTCCTCACATATTACATATACCCTGATGTACTCCTCACATATTACATATACCCTGATGTTCTCCTCACAGATTGCATATACCCTGATGTTCTCCTCACATATTACATATACCCTGATGTACTCCTCACATATTACATATACCCTGATGTACTCCTCACATATTACATATACCCTGATGTACTCCTCACATATTACATATACTCTGATGTACTCCTCACATATTACATATACCCTGATGTACTCCGCCCAGTTTACATATACCCTGATGTACTCCTCACATATTACATATACCCTGATGTACTCCTCACATATTACATATACCCTGATGTACTCCGCCCATCATACATATACCCCGATGTACTCCTCACAGATTACATATACCCTGATGTACTCCTCACAGCTTACATATACCCTGATGTACTCCTCACATATTACATATATCCTGATGTACTCCTCACATATTACATATGTGCGGAGTACATCAGGGTATATGTAATATGTGAGGAGTACATCAGGGTATATGTAAGATGGGCGAAGTACATCAGGGTATATGTAATATGTGAGGAGTACATCAGGATATATGTAATATGTGAGGAGTACATCAGGGTATATGTAAGCTGTGAGGAGTACATCAGGGTATATGTAAGCTGTGAGGAGTACATCAGGGTATATGTAAGCTGTGAGGAGTACATCAGGGTATATGTAAGCTGTGAGGAGTACATCAGGGTATATGTACTCCTCACAGATTACATATACCCTGATGTACTCCTCACATATTACATATACCCTGATGTACTCCTCACAGATTACATATACCCTGATGTACTCCTCACATATTACATATACCCTGATGTACTCCGCCCATCATACATATACCCCGATGTACTCCTCACATATTACATATACCCTGATGTACTCCTCACATATTACATATACCCTGATGTACTCCTCACATATTACATATACCCTGATGTACTCCTCACATATACCCTGATGTACTCCGCACAGATTACATATACCCTGATGTACTCCTCACAGATTACATATACCCTGATGTACTCCTCACATATTACATATACCCTGATGTTCTCCTCACAGATTGCATATACCCTGATGTTCTCCTCACATATTACATATACCCTGATGTACTCCTCACATATTACATATACCCTGATGTACTCCTCACATATTACATATACCCTGATGTACTCCTCACATATTACATATACCCTGATGTACTCCTCACAGCTTACATATACCCTGATGTACTCCTCACAGCTTACATATACCCTGATATACTCCTCACAGCTTACATATACCCTGATTTACTCCTCACAGATTACATATACCCTGATGTACTCCTCACATATTACATATACCCTGATGTACTCCTCACATATTACATATACCCTGATGTACTCCGCACAGCTTACATATACCCTGATGTACTCCTCACATATTGCATATACCCTGATGTACTCCTCACATATTGCATATACCCTGATGTACTCCTCACATATTACATATACCCTGATGTACTCCTCACATATACCCTGATGTACTCCGCACAGATTACATATACCCTGATGTACTCCTCACAGATTACATATACCCTGATGTACTCCTCACATATTACATATACCCTGATGTACTCCGCACAGATTACATATACCCTGATGTACTCCTCACAGATTACATATACCCTGATGTACTCCTCACATATTACATATACCCTGATGTACTCCTCACATATTACATATACCCTGATGTACTCCTCACAGATTACATATACCCTGATGTACTCCTCACATATTACATATACCCTGATGTACTCCTCACAGATTACATATACCCTGATGTACTCCTCACAGATTACATATACCCTGATGTACTCCGCCCATCTTACATATACCCTGATGTACTCCTCTCAGATTACATATACCCTGATGTACTCCTCTCAGATTACATATACCCTGATGTACTCCTCACATATTACATATACCCTGATGTACTCCTCACAGCTTACATATACCCTGATGTACTCCTCACAGCTTACATATACCCTGATATACTCCTCACAGCTTACATATACCCTGATGTACTCCTCACAGCTTACATATACCCTGATGTACTCCTCACATATTACATATACCCTGATGTACTCCTCACAGATTACATATACCCTGATGTACTCCTTACATATTACATATACCCTGATGTACTCCTCACAGATTACATATACCCTGATGTACTCCTCACAGATTACATATACCCTGATGTACTCCTCACAGATTACATATACCCTGATGTACTCCTCACAGATTACATATACCCTGATGCACTCCTCACAGTTTACATATACCCTGATGCACTCCTCACAGCTTACATATACCCTGATGTACTCCTCACATATTACATATACCCTGATGTACTCCTCACAGATTACATATACCCTGATGTACTCCTCACAGATTACATATACCCTGATGTACTCCTCACATATTACATATACCCTGATGTACTCCTCACAGATTACATATACCCTGATGTACTCCTCACAGCTTACATATACCCTGATGTACTCCTCACAACTTACATATACCCTGATGTACTCCTCACAGATTACATATACCCTGATGTACTCCTCACAGATTACATATACCCTGATGTACTCCTCACAGATTACATATACCCTGATGTACTCAGCACAGATTACATATACCCGGATGTACTGCTCACATATTACATATACCCTGATGTACTCCTCACAGCTTGCATATACCCTGATGTACTCCGCCCAGTTTACATATACCCTGATGTACTCCGCCCAGTTTACATATACCCTGATGTACTCCTCACAGCTTACATATACCCTGATGTACTCCTCACATATTACATATACCCTGATGTACTCCTCACATATTACATATACCCTGATGTACTCCTCACATATTACATATACCCTGATGTACTCCTCACATATACCCTGATGTACTCCTCACAGCTTACATATACCCTGATGTACTCCTCACATATTACATATACCCTGATGTACTCCTCACAGCTTACATATACCCTGATGTACTCCTCACATATTGCATATACCTTGATGTACTCCTCACATATTACATATACCCTGATGTACTCCTCACATATTACATATACCCTGATGTACTCCTCACATATACCCTGATGTACTCCGCACAGATGACATATACCCTGATGTACTCCGCACAGATGACATATACCCTGATGTACTCCTCACAGATTACATATACCCTGATGTACTCCTCACATATTACATATACCCTGATGTACTCCGCCCATCATACATATACCCCGATGTACTCCTCACATATTACATATACCCTGATGTACTCCTCACATATTACATATACCCTGATGTACTCCTCACAGATTACATATACCCTGATGTACTCCTCACAGCTTAGATATATCCTGATGTACTCCTCACATATTACATATATCCTGATGTACTCCTCACATATTACATATACCCTGATGTACTCCTCACATATTACATATACCCTGATGTACTCCTCACATATTACATATACCCTGATGTACTCCTCACATATTACATATACCCTGATGTACTCCGCACAGCTTACATATACCCTGATGTACTCCGCACAGATTACATATACCCTGATGTACTCCGCCCATCATACATATACCCTGATGTCCTCCTCACATATTACATATACCCTGATGTCCTCCTCACATATTACATATACCCTGATGTACTCCTCACATATTACATATACCCTGATGTACTCCTCACATATTACATATACCCTGATGTACTCCGCACATATTACATATACCCTGATGTACTCCTCACATATTACATATACCCTGATGTACTCCTCACATATTACATATACCCTGATGTACTCCTCACATATTACATATACCCTGATGTACTCCTCACATATTACATATACCCTGATGTACTCCTCACATATTACATATACCCTGATGTTCTCCTCACAGATTGCATATACCCTGATGTTCTCCTCACATATTACATATACCCTGATGTACTCCTCACATATTACATATACCCTGATGTACTCCTCACATATTACATATACCCTGATGTACTCCTCACATATTACATATACCCTGATGTACTCCTCACAGCTTACATATACCCTGATGTACTCCTCACAGCTTACATATACCCTGATGTACTCCTCACAGCTTACATATACCCTGATGTACTCCTCACAGCTTACATATACCCTGATGTACTCCTCACATATTACATATACCCTGATGTACTCCTCACATATTGCATATACCCTGATGTACTCCTCACATATTACATATACCCTGATGTACTCCTCACAGCTTACATATACCCTGATGTACTCCTCACAGCTTACATATACCCTGATGTACTCCTCACATATTACATATACCCTGATGTACTCCTCACAGTTTACATATACCCTGATGTACTCCTCACATATTACATATATCCTGATGTACTCCTCACATATTACATATACCCTGATGTACTCCTCACAGCTTACATATACCCTGATGTACTCCTCACATATTACATATACCCTGATGTACTCCTCACAGATTACATATACCCTGATGTACTCCTCACAGCTTACATATACCCTGATGTACTCCTCACAGATTACATATACCCTGATGTACTCCTCACAGATTACATATACCCTGATGTACTCAGCACAGATTACATATACCCGGATGTACTGTTCACATATTACATATACCCTGATGTACTCCTCACAGCTTGCATATACCCTGATGTACTCCGCACATATTACATATACCCTGATGTACTCCGCCCAGTTTACATATACCCTGATGTACTCCTCACAGCTTACATATACCCTGATGTACTCCTCACAGCTTACATATACCCTGATGTACTCCTCACAGCTTACATATACCCTGATGTACTCCTCACAGCTTACATATACCCTGATGTACTCCTCACAGCTTACATATACCCTGATGTACTCCTCACAGCTTACATATACCCTGATGTACTCCTCACAGCTTACATATACCCTGATGTACTCCTCACATATTACATATACCCTGATGTACTCCTCACATATTGCATATACCCTGATGTACTCCTCACATATTACATATACCCTGATGTACTCCTCACATATTACATATACCCTGATGTACTCCTCACAGCTTACATATACCCTGATGTACTCCTCACAGCTTACATATACCCTGATGTACTCCTCACAGCTTACATATACCCTGATGTACTCCTCACATATTACATATACCCTGATGTACTCCTCACATATTGCATATACCCTGATGTACTCCTCACATATTACATATACCCTGATGTACTCCTCACATATTACATATACCCTGATGCACTCTGCCCAGTTTACATATAGAAAACCTACAGGGTTGAGGGTTCAATTAACACATAACAAATGTAGTATAGAGAAAAATATAAACTTTATTCACAACAAAATATAATATAACAATGTAGATTAAAAAGATGAGTCATGCAGAGCATAGACAAGGCGTCACTCATTGCAGGAACAATGTGTTCACAAACTGTGTGATATATGGGTATGGATAGATAGATAGAAGTGGATGGTATATACTATTCAGTATCTGCAGTTAAACCCAGACCGCAGCGATAGCTAGTAACACAAAAAATAATGAAATGACCGTGCCTGGAAACATTGTGTCTGGGAAGAAAACCTGCTGTTACATACCCATGTGATGAAAACCTGCTGGAGAGAGACGCCAGACCCGACGCGCGTTTCGGCGGAAATGCCTTCGTCCGGGGGTGGCCGGACGAAGGCATTTCCGCCGAAACGCGCGTCGGGTCTGGCGTCTCTCTCCAGCAGGTTTTCATCACATGGGTATGTAACAGCAGGTTTTCTTCCCAGACACAATGTTTCCAGGCACGGTCATTTCATTATTTTTTGTGTTACTAGCTATCGCTGCGGTCTGGGTTTAACTGCAGATACTGAATAGTATATACCATCCACTTCTATCTATCTATCTATCCATACCCATATATCACACAGTTTGTGAACACATTGTTCCTGCAATGAGTGACGCCTTGTCTATGCTCTGCATGACTCATCTTTTTAATCTACATTGTTATATTATATTTTGTTGTGAATAAAGTTTATATTTTTCTCTATACTACATTTGTTATGTGTTAATTGAACCCTCAACCCTGTAGGTTTTCTGTGCTAATCCGTAGGGTCAATGCACTAAGGTTACTTGGCATACATATCTGTCCTGTCTATACATAGTCTACACATTGACTTCACATGTATTTTGACAGGATCTTCCTGAATGTACCAATAGGTTTGTACCAGTTTACATATACCCTGATGTACTCTGCCCAGTTTACATATACCCTGATGTACTCCGCACAGCTTGCATATACCCTGATGTACTCCTCACATATTACATATACCCTGATGTACTCCTCACATATTACATATACCCTGATGCACTCCTCACATATTATATATACCCTAATGCACTCTGCCCAGTTGACATATACCCGATGTACTCCTCACAGTTTACATATACCCTGATGTACTCCGCCCAGCTTACATATACCCTGATGTACTCCTCTCAGATTACATATACCCTGATGTACTCCGCACATCTTACATATACCCTGATGTACTCCGCCCATCATACATATACCCCGATGTACTCCTCACAGATTACATATACACTGATGTACTCCTCACAGATTACATATACCCTGATGTACTACTCACATATTACATATACCCTGATGTACTCCTCACATATTACATATACCCTGATGTACTCCTCACATATTACATATACCCTGATGTACTCCTCACATATTACATATACCCTGATGTACTCCTCACAGCTTACATATACCCTGATGTACTCCTCACATATTACATATACCCTGATGTACTCCTCACAGATTACATATACCCTGATGTACTCCTCACAGATTACATATACCCTGATGTACTCCTCACAGATTACATATACCCTGATGTACTCCTCACAGATTACATATACCCTGATGTACTCCTCACAGATTACATATACCCTGATGTACTCCTCACATATTACATATACCCTGATGTACTCCGCACATATTACATATACCCTGATGTACTCCGCACAGATTACATATACCCTGATGTACTCCGCCCATCATACATATACCCCGATGTACTCCTCACAGATTACATATACCCTGATGTACTACTCCCATATTACATATACCCTGATGTACTCCTCACATATTACATATACCCTGATGTACTCCTCACATATTACATATACCCTGATGTACTCCTCACATATTACATATACCCTGATGTACTCCTCACATATTACATATACCCTGATGTACTCCTCACATATTACATATACCCTGATGTACTCCTCACATATTACATATACCCTGATGTACTCCTCACATATTACATATACCCTGATGTACTCCTCACATATTACATATACCCTGATGTTCTCCTCACATATTACATATACCCTGATGTACTCCTCACATATTACATATACCCTGATGCACTCCTCACATATTACATATACCCTGATGCACTCTGCCCAGTTTACATATACCCTGATGTACTCCTCACAGATTACATATACCCTGATGTACTCCTCACAGCTTACATATACCCTGATGTACTCCTCACATATTACATATACCCTGATGCACTCTGCCCAGTTTACATATACCCTGATGTACTCTGCCCAGTTTACATACACTACTGTTCAAAATTTAGGTTCACTTAGAAATTTCCTTTATTTTTGAAAGAAAAGCAGTTTTTTTCAATGAAGATAACATTAAATTAATCAGAAATACACTCTATACATTGTTAATGTGCTAAATGACTATTGTAGCTGCAAACGTCTGGTTTTTAATGCAATATCTACATAGGTGTATAGAGGCCCATTTCCAGCAACCATCACTCCAGTGTTCTAATGGTACATTGTGTTTGCTAACTGTATTAGAAGGCTAATGGATGATTAGAAAACACTTGAACACCCTTGTACAATTATGTTAGCACCACTGTAAACAGTTTTGCTGTTTAGAGGAGCTATAAAACTGACCTTCCTTTGAACTAGTTGAGAATCTGGAGTATTACAATTGTGGGTTCGATTAAACTCTCAAAATGGCTACAAAAAGAGAGCTTTCATGTGAAACTCGACAGTCTATTCTTGTTCTTAGAAATGAAGGCTATTCCATGCGAGAAATTGTCAAGAAACTGAAAATTTCTTACAACGGTGTGTACTACTCCCTTGAGAGGAAAGCACACACAGGCTCCAACCAGAGTAGAAAGAGAAGTGGGAGGCCCCGCTGCACAACTGAGCAACAAAACTAGTACATTAGAGTCTCTAGTTTGAGAAATAGACGCCTCACATGTCCTCAACTGGCAGCTTCATTAAATAGTACCCGCAAAACACCAGTGTCAACGTCTACAGTGAAGAGGCGACTCCGGGATGCTGGCCTTCAGGGCAGAGTGGCAAAGACAAAGCCATATCTGAGACTGGCTAATAAAAGGAAAAGATTAATATGGGCAAAAGCACACAGACATTGGACAGAGGAAGATTGGAAAAAAGTGTTATGGACAGACGAATCGAAGTTTGAGGTGTTTGGATCACACAGCAGAACATTTGTGAGATGCAGAACAATGAAAAGATGCTGGAAGAGTGCCTGACGCCATCTGTCAGGCATGGTTGAGGTAATGTCATGGTCTGGGGTTGCTTTGGTGCTGGTAAAGTGGGAGATTTGTACAAGGTAAAAGGGATTTTGAATAAGGAAGGCTATCACTCCATTTTGCAACGCCATACCCTGTGGACAGCGCTGGATTGGAGCCAATTTCATCCTACAACAGGACATACACACACTATAACGTTACTACAGCGTCCTGACAATGAATATACATTACCTGCAGCCAGGACGGGATGTTTATTCAGAATCCTGACACTTCTGTAGCGTCTCTGTGATATTTACAGCAAGGCAAGCGTAATCTCGCGAGATTACCATGTAACCTGTAATTTCAAACGAGATTACGCTTGCATTGCTGTAAATATCACAGAGACGCTACAGAAGTGACAGGATTCTGAATAGACATCACGTCCTGCCTGGAGGTAATGTTTATTCACTGTCAGGACACTGCAGTAATGTTATAGTGTGTTTATGTGGCTGCATATAGCGATATAGGTATATCGCTATGTGCTGTGTAAATGAATGGAGAGAAGTGTATGACGCTGATTGGCACACGGACAGTATTGCTAAAGAATTCAATTTCTACTACCAATACCTTGATAATATCAACACGACTCCTGATGGCCGGGATCCCTGTCTGGACAGGACTGCATAACCTATTTTTTACTATCCTACTGGGTCCAGATGGGTTTCTGACCGCTTATTACAAAAGATCCTCTGACATCCTGGTTCCCAGATCTATAAAGGTTTGTAACTCCCTCATGGTCGGTGCTTTCTGGCCTACTGAGATTTCTCTTAATACTGATGTAAAAAGGTGGTCTAAGCTTTTGGCAGCCGGGATATCAGAGTTCTTGAAAGAGCTGATCGGTCCTGAACACATGGGTTTTATTCCAGTGGGTCCCATAGATTCTTCTCGCCGAAAAGACTTGTTGACCGTGTCAACTGGGATTTTATGCGCGCTACCCTTACGAAGTTTCGTTTCCCATCTAGTTTAATCTCAACCGTGTTTTGCTCATACTCTGCGCCAGCAACAGTTTAGGGTTAATGGTACACTTTCTGATCGATTTCATATTAAAAATGTTACTCGGCAGGGATGCCCCCACTCCCCAGCGCTTTTCATCCTGATTTTTTAAACGCTCCTCCAGAAGATTAGGTAAAACCCCTGATATACAGGGTCTGACAGCCGGTAATTACACCCATATACCACTGCAGCCTCCATGAATGATCCCGTTGTTTTCATCACTGACCCTGTCACGTTGGTTCCCTCCATCCTACAATGTTTTGTTCTATTTGCAAAGTTTCTAACTTTAACCCCTTAGTGACCAGCCTATTTTAAATCTAAATGACCAAGCTATTGTTTAAGTTTTTCCATCGCCGCATTCCACGAGCTATAACTTTTTTATTTTTCTGTCGACATCGCTGTATAAGGTCTTTTTGCGGGACAAGTTGTATTTTTTAATAGCACTATTTTTAGGTACATATAATTTATTGATTAACTTTTATTAACTTTTATTCGGGGGGAATAGGAAATAAACAAATTTTGCCACTGTTTTTTTCATTCTAAATCTACGCCGTTTACCGTGTGGTATAAATAACACAATAACTTTATTCAGCGGGTTGTTACGATTGCAACAATACCAATTTGTATAGATTTTGTATGTTTTACTACTTTTACACAGTGAAAGCACTTTTTTTTTCAATATTATTTGTTTTTGTGTCTCTATATTTGAAGAGCAATAACTTTTTTATTTTTCCGCCGATGCGGTTGTATGAGGGCTTTTTTTTCGCAGGACGACTTGTCGTTTTTATTGGTACCATTTTGGAGTACATCCGACTTTTTGATCACTTTTTATCACATTATTTTTACGGCAAGATTCACACATTGTTTTTTATTTTATTTTATACGGCGTTCACCGTGCGAGTTAAATAATGTAATAGCTTATAGTTGGGGTCGTTAAGGACGCGGCGATACCAAATATGTGTAACTTTTTTACTTTATTTAGGTTTTTTTTAATAATAAAGCATTTTGTAATGGGAAAAAGTGGGTTTTTAATTTATTTTTTTTCACTTTTTTTTGTTAACTTTATTAAAGTTTTTTTTTACCTTTTTACTAGTTCCACTAGGGGACTTTAATATGCGATCCCTTGATCGCTTTTATAATACACTGCAATACTTCTGTATTGCAGTGTATTACTGCCTGTCCGTTTAAAACAGACAGGCATCTGCTAGGACATGCCTCTGACATGACCCAGCAGGCATACACTACAGGCAGACCTGGGGCCTTTATTAGGCCCCCGGCTGCCATACACGACACAGACACTCGGTGATCTTATCGCCGGGTGCCGGTGGGATGAGAGGGAGCTCCCTCCCTCTCTCCAAAACCACTCAGATGCGGCACTCGCTAATGAGCGCCGCATCTGAGGAGTTGAACGGCTGAGATCGATGTTGATATCGATCTCACCCGTTCGAGCAGGGACGCCCCCAGCCCTCAGCTACCTCTGGCAGCTGAGAGCAGGGAGATTTAACGGCTCCCTGCTCTGTTTACTTATTCCGATGCCGCGACGTGAAAAGGTGTATTGGCGGTCACTAACAATTAAAGTCAACTTGGGTAAATGTAAAATGTGTCAGCTCCCTCCTCTGCTACTAGATCATTGACACCCATCACTCCCTTCATGTGGCCTCATAAGTCTATTAAGGTTTTGGGTGTACAGATTCCAGCTAAGCCCGACCTTTTATATCCTCTTGACTATATTTCGTTGCTATCTAATTTTAAATCACAAATTTCAGACTTTCTTATACTTCCTAGATCGGTCAGTAGAATATATTGAAAACCTTTATCCTGCCCAAAATTCTCTACATACTGCAAACTGTAGCTACTGAACTTCCTAAATCCCTCTTTACCCATCTTCAATGTTTATTTTCCTCCTTCCTATGGAACAGCAGACGTCCCAGACCAGCTTACTCCCTCCCAACACAGAAAAAGGGACACTATTTCTTTTACAGAACTCTGGCCCAAAACCGGGCGATGTAAGAGAATGGGAGAATGAGCTATTCACATAGTTTGAACTTAAAATCATCCTGCCTTATTCAGACTAACGTAGAATAAGTCCATGTGACGGCCGTTAAAACTACGGCCGTCACACGGACGCATGTATTTCAGTGGGGCCATTCACATAGCCATTCAATGGACCGCGTTAAGTGTGTAATGGTGGGCGCTAACCGCAGACCCCTTTCATCCTGCCGACGTCTTCATCCCCGGAGATGCCAGCACATGCGGCCGTCCTGTTCTGCAGTGACCACAAGGGTGTGTGCGCACGCTCATTCCCGGCCTTAAAGGGCCAGCGTGTGCATGTTAATAATTAACTAATTACTCCCAGATCACCCTGGACTATAAAAAATGTCCTGCCCTTTCACTCCTTGCCTGAGCGTTGTTTGTATTTCTCTGTTCGTCTTGCAAATAGTCCCTTTGCCGTATCCTGTTCGCGTGCCCTGCTACCTCTTTTTATTGTGCAAAAGTAGTAATACATTAAAAAAAATATATATAAATTTGGTTTCACCGTAATTATATTGTCCCACAAAATAACGTTAACAACTGTAACTGTGTTTGTTCCTGTGCCATCTGTAGTGTTGTAGTCGTCTTGTGACTGCTGACTTACACCACATCTGGTGTCAGTTGCTACGTTTTTCATCTCCTTTCGCCTAGGTCCCATCTGTGCCGTTGCTACTGTCTGGACTATTACAGGTACCCTTGTGCTCGGACCTTATATTGACTTGGTACTCTGTTGTTTGGCCAACTGCTACCCTTTAACGGTGGTGCAGCCTAGTGGGTCCACATATCCACAGATCGTGACAGTACGCTCAGGCCATGGACTCCGCTGGTCAAACCAAGACCATGACATCAGAAGTAATGCGAGCGGATATGCTAGACCTCTGGTCACGACAGGACCAACTCCTCCAGGGAGTGAACATTATTGCACATCGGCTGGAAATGCAAGCTGCAGCCACGGCACCTGCTCCTATTGCTACTGCTGTTCCTCCAATTACAACTCCTGGCAGCACCGATTCCCGATTCTCTCTGCCACTGCCTCCTCGCTACGACAGAGACGCGAGGACCTGCAGGGGATTTCTGAACCAGAGTCAGATCCACATGCCAGAGCATTTCCTTGGCAAAAGGATCACATTCATAGTCTCTCTTCTTACTGGCAAGGCCCTCGCATGGGACAACCCCATCTGGGAACGTCAGGGAACAGTGTTTTCTACAGACTTTCCGCACTGTATTTTAGGAACCTGGGCGAGTCACTTCAGCAGCTGCATCCCTGCTGACCCTTCACCAAGGAGACACCTCTGTGGGCGAGTACGCCATTCAGTTCCATACCCAGACGGCAGAGCTATCCTGGAACAACGATGCCTTTGTGGCTACCTACTGACAGGGTTTATCCTCTGATATCAAAGACGAGCGTCTGGTGAGCAGACGCACCAGGTCTCTGCCTACCTGGACGCCGGGTCCGTGGCAAACTTCATCCAACATGACCTAGTGGATCAGCTCCAGTTGCCGACTGTTCCCTTGGAGGCAACTCTGGCGCTTGCCTCGGTGAATGGACTTCCTCTGCCCGACCCCATCATGTCTGAGACCAAGCCACTGAAGCTCCAAGTGTGAGCTCTTTATACTGAGCAGATTACTTTCCTCATCTTGCCCAAAGCCATCAATCCGGTGTTGCTGGGCCTGCCTTGGCTCTGGCTTCATGCCCCGGTTCTGGACTGGAATTCCGGGGGAAGCTCTCCAATGGGGCTTCAAATGTCTCCACCACTGCCTGTCACAGATTTAGCCTGTCCTGCCTCCTATGTCTGAGTCATTGACAGGATTACCCACTCATTTTGAACAGTTTGCGGACGTCTTTTGCAAGAAGGAGGCTGAGATGCTTCCCCATCAACGGGCGTACAACTGCCCGATTGAACTGGTTCCTAATGCTTCACCGGCCTGTGGACGGGTATAACCCCTCTCCTTGCCAGAGACTCAGTCCATGTCGGCCCGTATCAAGGAGAATCTGGAGAGGAGTTTTATGCGGAAATCCTCCTCCCCGGCCGGTGCCGGGTTCTTCTTTGTAAAGAAGAAATACGGATCTCTTTTTTTCTTTTTAAATTCTTTATTTTCATGACCGAAAGGTCCATTTTATCAAGCATGTGGGGTACAGAAGTACGCAAAAGCACAGAAAATATAAATGTAGAATATACATAAACATAAAACATTGTTATGAAAACACCTATTCCCACGCAGGAGAATAATCTAAGTGATTCCATGCCCCCTACGTGAAGGCCCGATTCAGGAGGCAGCAAAATAATACAGAGGGAGAAAAAAGTTACAAGGGAAAAGGAGCAGAGGAGGGAGAAAAGTGGGGTAAAGTGTATGTAGATTCCCACCACCACATCCCGCAGTTCAGCAAAAGCTCTACTCAGGTTGCTGAGCAACACTCAACTCCCTTATAATGTCTTTGTAAGAGTCAGAATCCTGAAAAGCAATCCAAGGAGCCCATACTTGGCTAAACTTGACATATGAGATGTGAATAATGGAGGTCAAATCCTCCATAAGGTCGTTGATCCTGGAAACCCAGAGGGACAAAGCAGGGGGCGAGGAATCCTTCCATCTCAATGGGATGCAGTGACGTGCTGCATCACTAAAAAGTGAAGCAAGGAACGCTTGTAGATATCCACCGGAATGTCGCAGTGATGGAGAAGGAAGAAGGCCGCATCCATGGTTATACCGGTGTCTGAAACCTCACCTATCACCCTTTTAATGCCCTCCCAGAACGAGTTAAGAAGAGAACACGACCAAAAGATGTGAATGAGGGTGCCATTCTCACGTCCACATCTCCAGCACATGGGGGACGCTGTAGGGAAGATGCGGTGTATACGGACCGGAGTCCTATACCAGCGAGATAGAAGTTTGAAGCTGGCTTCTTGATAGCGTGAACCGACCGATGTCTTGTGAGCCATAGTTAGGATACGTTTACTTTGTGTGATAGAAAAGGAGATACCCAGGTCAGACTCCCATTTAGAAAGCTAATCGGGGGTAGGTAAGTCAGGGTGTCCATAAGATACGGATCTCTTTAACCCTGCATTGACTACCGTAGTCTCAACCAGATCACGGTAAGAAACAGATACCCCTTTGCCACTGATCTGGGAACTATTTTATCGCATATGAGCCAAGATCTTCTCTAAACTAGACTTGCGTGGGGCCTACAACTTCATCTGAATCCGTCAAGGTGATGAGTGGAAGATGGAATTTAACACCCGGGACGGGCACTACAAATACCTGGTTATGCCCTTTGGCCTGTGTAATGCTCCAGCGGTCTTCCAAGAATTTGTGAATTGTATCTTCTGAGATCTCCTCTATGTTTGTGTTGTGGTCTATCTCGATGACATTTTGATTTTCTCCCCAAATCAGATGACACATCGGAGGCATGTCCGTCAAGCCATGCTGCGATTTAAGGGGGAATTGCCTGAATGCCAAGTTGGAGAAATGCACTTTTGAAAATAATTTTCTGCCCTTCCTGGGCTACATCATCTCGGATCAGGGTCTCAAGATGGATCCTGAGAAAGTAAAGTCCATTCTGGGGTGGCCACGTCCTCAGGGCATGCGGTCCATACACCATACAAAACTTCTACTAGCAATTCATCCCAAACTTCTCTTCACTGACGGCCCCCATCTCTACCCTTACCAAGAAAGGTATGAACACCAAGGTGTGGACTCTAGATGCAGAATTAGCATTCAATAGCCTCAAAAATGCCTTCACTTCAGCCTCGATCCTCCATCATCCTGATGTGACTCGGCAGTTCTCGTTGGAGGTGGACGCTTCTTCTGTTGGTGCAGGTGCACTTCTGTTCCAGAGAAGCCTCAAAGGAATGGCAGTAGTATGTGGCTATTACTCGAGACTTTTCTCCTCCGCAGAGCACAATTACTCTATTGGGGATAGGGAGTTACTGGCCATCAAATTGGCTCTGGAGGAGTGGAGACATCTGCTGGAGAGCACAGCTCACCCCATCCTGATATACACCGACCACAAGAATCTCACCTGTCTCCAGTCGGCTCAATAGCTAAACCCCCGTCAAGCCAGGTGGTCGCTGTTCTTCACCTGTTTCCAATTTGTGTTGCACTACGTCACGCTGACAAAAATGTGAGGGTCGTTGCCCTATCCATGTCGTTTGAAACGGGGGACACTGTGGCGCCCTCTCAATATATCATAGACCCAGCCTGCTTTGTCACTGTCAATCCTTTGCAAGTTAGAGATATCCCTCCAGAGTTGTCCTTTCCCACTGAATTTGTTTTTATGGCTGTGCTGCTGTTTTCCTGAATGTGTGTAAAAAAAAAAAAAAAGCCCCGTTAAAAGAAGTGTGTGAGACGTTTTTCATAGTTCTAAGTAGAAAAACGGCTCCAAAAACGTCCGTAAAAAACGCTTGATGCTTTAAAGACGGATGAAAACCAGGGGCTGTCTTCCCTTGATACCAGCTTCGTATTTTACAGCCGTTTTTAGTTTGCCTTGTGAACATAGCCTTAGTCCTAAAACGATCCTCTGCTGGGTCCCCTCCCCGGACTACAAACTGTCCAAGCATTGTTTGGTCACCTGGCTGGTACAAGCAGCTAAACTGCTTACTTCCCTACACTGGGGGCACATAGAAACGATATAACTAATAGAACCTCCTTCCATCCAACATTGGCGGGAAAAGGTCCAAGAACTTTTTTGGGGGAATCTGGTAATAGACTAAAGATCTTCCGCACATTGGACAGGTAGATTAAGTATAAAATGTACAGGATGGGACTTCTCAAACTCCTTCTCTCGCTATCTAGACTGATTGTTTTATAACCTGTGTGCTGTCCTTCCCACCTACTCATATAGCGACATATGATGATATCTCTTTGGCCTAAAGGCTTGGGTATTCTAATTCTATGGTTATTGCTGCTACATATTTACCTTCCTGCTACTTCTAATAATCTTCCATAACAGACGACACCTTGATTGGAGGTCGCCCTCTGTCTTTTTGTTTTGTTTCCATTTATTTTCATTATGTTTTATTAAGCGGTCTGGTCTCGTGCACATTTTGTACTCCGTACTATATAAAATATATGTCTATAATATATGTACATAAGATTTCTTAGCTACACAGGCTTTTGAGATATCATGTGTTTTTTAAGCCGCCCTGCGGGGTCAGCAAATGACTTTGTGCTCGATTTGTTTGTCTATTTATCTGTAATAAAAAAACGTTTTCATAAAAATAGAATCGATCTAAAGTGAGTTCTGTTGAATGTCAGGTTACTGCGCTTTTCTATGAGATGAATAATATGTTCTGGTGGAGCCACTGAGCAGCGAGCTCACAGCTTTTGTGCTCATAATTCAACTTTCCCCCTTTCCCATAGAGCACCATCTATGGGGTGATGAAATGTGACACTTGTTTCAGTGATGAGGATATTGCTGAAATCTGCAATAATGTAGCAGAAAAGTAAGATGGTTCAGCAGCATAAGTACCTTTCTTATGCAGTAACCTACTCATTATTCTGCCTCCACACAGTAAGGTATCCTTTCAGACAAGGCTACACATCAGGAATTGAACCAGGAATCTGCATAGAAGACTCTCACTGTTTAAGTACCACCCCACCAGCTCAGGTTATTCTCTAGAGCTTCTTATTGTTCCCATTAGACCAAATGTAATCATCACGTCCAGCAGGAATAAGAACGTCACCTTTGGAAGAATATGTGACTGGCTCTTGACAGCAGAGGAAGCGCACTGGTAAAGTTCCCTGCCGATGAATTAGAGGAGTCAGGAGCGTATGGGTTCTATCCCCAGGATCTCTGCCTTGTGTCTCCAGCCTTAAAAGCGCTAATGAGGTGTAGAGTTTCTCTTGTTGAAAGTCTGATTACCCATGATTTTTAAAGAGTTGATAAATGTGGTATTGTGTATCTGCAGTCCAGCTGGCTCACAGCTTGTGTGATCTGAGTTGAGTGCAGGGCTCACTGCTAAACAATGTGGGTTCTAATCCCCATGTTGTCCTTCTGGTGGCCTTGGGGTGCTTCCCCCTTCCCAAGGTGCTGCCTATGGAGTAAGGGTTATGATACTGGTTTGAGTGATGAGTAGATTGTTGAAAATTTTCGCTAAGTACAGCCGTCTCGAAAAAGAGACTGCTGTGTCGGTAACATTCTTCATATAAGTAACTTTCTTAAGCACTGACAATCACGTTGTGCGGCATCCAGACCACTATAAACACCACCCAGGAAAGCATCTTTTTGGACTAGGCCACACACCCCAGGACTTGAACCAGAGATCACACAGAAGACACTCGCTGGTTAGACACTGCTCATGCACCATGCCACCAGCTCTGATTGATCTCTGGACTTTCTTATTGTCCCCATTAGACCAAATGTAATTGTCACTTCCAGCAGGAATAAGAACATGTCATCATTGGAAGAATTTGCAGCCAGCTCTCAGCAGCAGAGGTAGCGCACTGGTAAAGTTATTTTCTGATAAATTAGAGGAGTCGGGAACATGTGGGTTCTATCCCCAGAATCTTCTCCTTGTGTATCCAGCCTTGAAAGCACTTAAGCCCCAAGCCACTGTGCTGTCATGCCCCAATGTGGTCTAAAGTTTATCTTCATGAAAGTGTAATCCCGCCTCAGGATAAGCACTCTCTAAACTGACTCACCCAACTGCCTACTTTCAGACTCTTTTAAGGCAGGTTTTAGATTTTAAGGGCTGTTTTGAGCTGCAAGTACACAGGATTAAGGTGATTGGGCAGCCACCCCACTCAGGAGCCAAGATCTGCCCCATTACCTCGCTTTTTATGTGGTGACAGGGTAACGAATTGTGACACTTGTTTGAGTGATGAGTATATAGCTGAAATCTGCAATAATATACTGTAGAAGTAAGTAACTTCCTAATGCAGGAACCTTCTCATTATACCAACTCCACGGTATTCTTTCTAACAAGGTCACACACACATCAGGATTTGAACCAGGGCCTGCACATAAAACACTCACTGGTTACACACTACTTAAGTACCAGACCACCAGCTCAGGTTGATCGCTGTGTTTTCTTATTGTCCCCATAAGACCAAATGTAATTGTCTCTTCCAGCAGGAATAAGAACATGTCATCTTTGGAACTGTCTCTTGACATCAGAGGTAGCGCACTGGTAAAGTTTTCTGCTGATAAATTAGAGGAATCAGGCACATATGGGTTCTATCCCCAGGATCTCCACCTTGTGTCCTCAGCCTTAAAAGCACTAATGAGATGTAGAGTTTTTCTTGTATGATTACCCATTTTTTAAAGGGGTGATACATGTGTTGCGGTGCAGCTGCGGTGATCTGAGTTGAGTGCAGGGATCACTTCTGTACAGCATGGGTTCTAATCCCCATGTTGTCTCCTGGTGACATTGGGCAGCTCCCCGCTTTCCCAAAGTACCACATGTGGAGTGATGAATTATGATACCTGTTTGAGTGATGAGTATATTGCTGAAATCTGCAATAATCTACTCTATAAATACAGCTGTCTAGAAAAAAGAAGACAGCTGTATAAGTAACTTTCTTATCCTACAAAAAAACTTGTTGCACTGCCCCCACACCACTAAGCAACTTACCTTTTTTTGGACAAGACCACACATCAGGATTTGAACCAGGGTCTGCATAGAAGACATTTGCTGTTTACAAACTGCTTACGCACAAGACCACCAGCTCAGGGTGATCTCTGTGCTTTCTTTTTGTCCCCTTAAAACCAAATGTAATTGTCACTTCCAGCAGGAATAAGAACATGTCATCTTTGGAGCTGTCTCTTGGCAGCAGAGGTAGCGCACAGGTAAAGTTCTCTGCTGATAAGTTAGGAACATACAAGTTCTATACCCTGGTTCTACTCGTTGTGTCTCCAGTCTTGAAAGCACTTAATGCTGCTGTGCTGTTGTACCCCAATGTGATCTAATGGTTCTTTTGTTGAAAATCCGATTACCCCTATTTTTAAAGAGGTGATAAATAGACCACACCAGCTGCACTGCAGCTACATAAAGTCAGAGTTAAGTGCAGGGATCACTTTTATACAACGTGGGTTCTAATCCCCATGTTGTTCTCCTGGTCACCTTCCCCCTTCCCCAAAGTGTCACCTATGGATTATGATGCCTGTTTGAGTGATGAGTATATTGCTGAAATCTGCAATAATCTACTATATGAATACAGCTCTCTAGAAAAAGAAACAGCTGCACAAGTAACTTTCGTCATATAAGTAACTTTCTTATGCAGCAACATATTTATTGCACTGCCTCCACACCACTATAAACACCACCCAGCAAATTATATTTTTTGGATTAGGCCACACATCAGAAATTGAACCAGGGCCTGCACAGAAGACAATCTCTGCTTAGACACTGCTTAAACACCATACCACCACTAGCTCAGGTTGATCTCTGGGCTTTTTCATTGTCTCCCATAAAACCAAATGTACATTTTTTACTTCGAGCAGGAATAAGAACATGTCATCTTTGGAAGAATTTGCAGACAGCTCCTGATAGCAGATGTAGCATGCGGGTAAAGTTCTCTGCTGATAAATTAGAAGAATCAGTCACATATGGGTTCTATCCCCAGGATCTCCTTCTTGTGTCTCCAGCTTTTCACCAGTTTAGGTTCACAAGGCGAGGGATTCTTTTAAAGGAGAAATTCTTTGCCTGTTGAGCGTAAGCTGCTTGACAAAATTGTTGGAAAAACATTGTCACCGTTAAGCACAGGCAGCAAGCGTGTATAAGTAAGGAGAATGCCACCTACCACACAAGCTGCATGCAACAAGATATGAACCCAGGCACATGGGCTAACTCCATAACTGGTCTAGGCACTTAATCCCAAAGCCACCATGCACCCTATGTGATCTAAAGTTTCTAATGTTGAAAGTCTGATTACCCGTTTTTTAAGAAGTGAATAAACGTGTTGTTGAGAAGCTGCAGCGCAGCTTGCGTGATCTGAGTTAAGTGCAGGGATCGCTTGTGTCAACGTGGGTTCTAATCCCCACATTGGCCTCCTTGGGCAAAGTGCCACCCATGGAGTGATGGATTATGATACCTGTTTGAGTGATTTGTATATTGTTATAATCTTCTATATAAATACAGCTGTATAAGTAACATTATTCATGTAAGTGACTTTCTTATGCAGCAACATACTCACTGTGCTGCCTCCACACCACTATAAACACCACCCAGCAAGGTATCTTTTGGACAAGACCACACATCAGGATTTGAACCAGAGACCACACAGAAGACACTCACTGGCTAGACACTGATCATGCACCATGCCACCAGCTCAGGTTGATATTTGGACTTTCTTATTGTCCTCATAAGACCAAATGTAAACATTACTTCCAGCAGGAATAAGAACATGTCATCTTTGGAATAATTTGCAGCTGGCTCTCGACAGTAGAGGTAGCGCACTGGTAAAGTTCTCTGCTAACAGAAGAGTCAGGAACATGCAGGTTCTATCCCCAGGAAACTTGTATAAGTAAGGAGAATGCCATCTACAACACCAGCGGCACGCAGCAAGCTTCAAACCCAGGTGCATGGGCTGGCACTGTAGTGTTCCTGAACTCAGCACTTAACTGCTTCTTTATAGGGTGCAGGAGTCAATATAAATCAAGTAGAAAAATAAATGAGACCATTAAATTACAAAGATGTGATATTATTTTTCTTTTTAAAGACAATTTTGACGCAGCGATTATCAAACAAGAACATTTTTATTATTTTGACATGGAAAGAAAGCCAAAAAACTGGAGGCAAGATAATAATTTTAGGCACAACTCCAAGCAGTAAAGCTCATATAAAGTGCCTATAGTTCCCCTCCCCCATCACTTATTAATTGTTCTTCACACACTGTACAGTCGTTTATATTTCCTATTCTTACTAAAGATATTTCACAAATATTATCCAAGAAAATGGTGTCAGTAACATCTAGAGAAGCCGAGTAACTCATTAATGGAAAACTTCTACACCAACTTTCTCTAACACTTGTTGGAGCCGGGTCACTATAAATGACACAGTTTCGAGACTGACACAAATTTTGGTTTTCCCAAAGTTTGCTGCTTTAGTGTTTATCGATAGTTTAGGCCCCATGCACACAACCGTAAAAATCATCCGTACTTGCGGACAGTAATTACGGTCCGCAATTACAGACCTATTCACTTCTATTGACCACGGACAACTTCCCATATAAGTGGCTTCTTTGCTGCCCTTCTTAACACCAGGCCAATCTCCAAAAGCCTTCACCTGCCTGTGCGTGCAGATGCACTGACGCCTGCCTGCTGCCATTCCTGAGCAAGCTCTGCACTGCTGTTAAAACTGATCCCATAGCTGAATCCTCTTTAGGAGACGGTCCTGGCACTTGCTGGACTTTCTTGAGTGCCCTTAAGCCTTCTTCACAGCAATCGAACCTCTCTCCTTGAAGTTCTTCTTGATCCGATAAATGGTTGATTTAGGGGCAATCTTACACGCAGCAATGTCAAAGCCCTTTTGATGCAAAGCAATGATGACTGTACGCGTTTCCATGGAGGTAACCATGGTTAACAGAATAAGACTGATTTCAAGCACCTTTCCATTTTAAAGCCACCAGTCCACTCTTATAATTCTATCAGCTGCCTTGTCCTCATTAACACTTTCTCCTGAGCGAACGTGAAATGATGGTAGGAGGTCATTTTATGGCAGGGCTGAAATGAGGTGGAAATGTTTTTTTTTGTGATTAAGATAATTTTCATGGCAAGGAATGACTATACTATTAATTGCAATTCATCTGATCACTCTTCATATCAATCTAGAGTTAATGCAAATAGCACTATGAAAACTGAAGAAGCAAACTGTGAAAACCAAAATTTGTTTCAAAACTTTTGGCCAGGACTGCACACATAGAACACAAGCCGCACACACGCCACTGAAAGCCAGGACATTATCTTACAATGTGGTGAATCGGGCCAGAGCGTGGTGCAACATATAGCATTGTTTTTCCCGTCAAATCTGACGGAAACTGCCATAGACGCAGATGAGAACAGACCTTAACTTCTCGGCAGCTACTTGGGGTGTTGGTTTACTGTAGACAGTAATGGAGTCGCACTGCTGAGCAGCTACTGTATTCCAGGTCCAGTGGCTGCTTAACCCCTTAGTGACCAGCCCATTTTAGGCCCTAATGACCAAGCTATTTTTTTCGTTTTTCTATAGTCACATTCAAAGAGCTATAACTTTTTTATTTATACCTTTTTTTCCGCTTTGGCAATTCTTAGAAACACAGTGTCCCAGATGGAGTGAGACAGGTCCCAATTGTCTCCACAGTGCCGGAATCCCAGGATACCACGCTTCTTGGTTACCTAATCAAGAGTCTTCAATACATACCGGCTGGTCAAGGAGTTCAGCTCTGTTTGCAGACATTGTGGCCGGCTTAGAAACAGAATTCGATGGCAAAAAAGAACCTACAGGTCTGCCCTTTTTGTGTGTATATTGTTATACATATATTCATCAATATCTTTTTTTGGGGGGGGTTCTTGTATTTTATTTTAAATATATATATCCGTTTTTTCATTCTTAATATGTTTGACAATAGCCACACGTCTGTCATAGGCACTACATAGTTATAAAGGCATCTGAAAAAGTGTCATCTTGAACATTTATGTAGAGCACACATCCCAACGTCTATCTCTGTCCCCCCCCCCCCATATATGAAAGCAGGGAGGCATAACTAGGATTCAAATATATGTACTTACAAGTCTTTAAGCTTGAGTTTCAGTTACACATAATACAGGTTATTGGGACACCAGAGACAAAACATCTCCCCACCTCATAGGGTCATCGGGACGGGACCACTATTTTTCTGATGGACCACCATGGAAGGGTCATTTGATCTCTGTGTCATCAGCTGAGGAAATGCTTGCCTACTTGTCCCCAAAGTGTGTGGTTACCAGAAAGTAAAGGTCACCCATGGGATCACCAATAAGTGGGAATTAATGGGAACTTTAAATACTCCATGACTGTTGAGCCTTCCCCAAATCTGACATTTCCTTAAAAAGAAAGAATAACAATTTTTAAAAGTCTAAATGTTTTCACATCCAAATTCTTCTGAAAAGTTCACAACAAGTTTACGACTAGTGCAAGTACTTGCAATGATCACAGTCTGGGTCACAAATTGGGATTTGGTCTATGAACCCTCTGGTGTTTAAGAAGATGTGACTTCTGTGTGAAACATTTCCCACAATCCGAACATAGAAAAGGTCTCTCTCCCGTGTGAATTCTCTGATGTTTAACAAGATCGGACTTCTGTCCAAAGGACTTCCCGCACTCGGAACATGGAAAAGGTCTCTCCCCGGTGTGGACTCTCTGATGTTTCAGCAGATCAGATTTATCCGCACTCAGAACACGGGAATGGTTTCTCTCCAGTGGGTTCGCTGATGAGTAACGAGAAATGTTTTACGAGAGAAACATCTGCCACATTCAGAACATGAAAACATCTTTTCATCTAAATGAATTGCTTGGTGGTTAATAAGTTCATACTTCTCAATAAAAGGTTTGCCGCAGTCAACGCACATGTAACACTGCTCGCCTCGGTGAGTCCTTTGATGTATCTTCAAGTCCGAGTCAAGATTAAATCGTTCTCCGCACTCGGCACAAGGAAACGGCTTAATTCGCCTGTGGAGTCTCTGATGGGAAAGGAGACTTTGATTCCGGGTGAATCGTTTCCCACACTCAAAACAGACAAATGGTTTCTCCCCCGTGTGCATTCTCAGGTGCCTAGTAAGGATTGCATTCTGTATAAAGCATTTCCCACATTCAGGGCAGGAAAAAGTTTTGCGATGTTGACTTGGATTGTGTCGAACAATATTGGACTTATCACAGGAAAGTTTCATGTGGCATAGATCTGATATACGAAGGACTGGGATTGGGGTAATGGAGTTCTCTCCAGGTGAGTCCTGGATGTAATCCTCTATGGAGTTAGCGTCCATTTCAAATTTCTGAGATAAAACAAGATGCCCATTTGACGTGTTCTGGCATTCATCTGCTAAGAAAATAAATATCTGTAAACATATAAGTTTACATTACAACAATATTAGAATAGAATACTAGGATATATCCATTTGTTTTCTTTACGGAGATAGGTGATAAACACTAGACTGACATCCTGGCTGCTCCACGACAATAGTCATTCATGTGCTCACGTAGCAAGCAGTTAGTGGGGTAGATGTGGAGAAATGGGTCAGGAGGACCAGACGAGTAGCTGGGTTAATGTAGTTAGGGGGAGTAGAAATGATTCAGAGAAAAGGAAGATCACTCCTGTCTATGTGATTCCAAGAAAAATGTACCAGTTGGGCGATGATCCGAGGGTGTCAGTCTCAGAAATGGCAGCCCTACTGGATACTGCTCTCCCCGACAGCCGGGAGGACAGCCCAGCTGGTAGCCGGGGGGATGGTAATGAAGTTAGGGCAAGATAAGAAGTGGTTCTAGGGGATTCAGTCATCAAGAGGCGTCAGACTATATTGGTGGGTGAAGTATTAGGTCACAGGATAATGAGATCCGTGCGTTACAAACCAACATTGAAGACACATGTGCCTAAAAATGTCAATCACATTCCTGAAACTGAACATGAAAAATTGGACGGCAACCTATAGTGTATGTTCACAAATGCCAGAAGTCTAGGAAGCAAAACTGGGGGCGCTTGAGGCCTTGGTACTGGAGGAACATATCGATATAGGTGGCTTCGCAGAAACATAGCCGGGCCCTTCACACAATCGGGCTGTCAATCTTCAGTGTTTTACACTCGTTCGGAAAGACAGGACAAATAGGAAAGGTGGGGGAGAATGTCTGCATGTTAAACGTCATACGAAGGGAAGTGTAAAAGAAGCAATACTGGAGGAAGATTGTCAGGAGGTGGAAACCTTGTGGGTGGAATTACAAAGGAACACAGAAATGATTATTTTTGGGTGTAATCTAGACCCCCCCCCCCACGTCACTCAGGAGACGGATGGTCAGATATAGAAACAGATAGAGTGGGCTGCCCAGGCTGGTACTGCAGTGATAATGGGAGAATAGGAACCGTTCTGCTCCAACTGCAAAGGGAATAACATGTTT
The DNA here is from genome assembly GCF_050947455.1 of Rhinoderma darwinii. Taxonomy (NCBI): domain Eukaryota; kingdom Metazoa; phylum Chordata; class Amphibia; order Anura; family Rhinodermatidae; genus Rhinoderma; species Rhinoderma darwinii. Next base: position 92,301,110 of record NC_134697.1, on the reverse strand, counting down.
GTGGCAAATTGTGGAGAACCAAACAAAATGTGATGCTCAGTTAAAATCTGGTAATGTCTAACAATGCAGAGCTGGTTGGGAATGTCACGGAGTGTGGAAACTTTGGTAACAATGATCACAATATCATTTGATTATATAAACGGTAAAAAAATAAACACGGGCTAGGTGGTCAAAAACACAGGGTTTTTTTTTTTGGTTTTTTTTAAAAAGGCAAATTTCTGCAGGTAAAATGGTAATTGAACTTTCAAAAAAACTTCTGGCGTGTCATAGTGAGATGTCTGAAGTTTTGATGACTGGGTGTCCGAGCACGGAGACCCCCACAGATCGCTAAAACGAAGCAGGAGAAGTGCTCAGGTGAGCGCTGAGCCGCTTCGTTTCTGATCGACTTCTCTCGGAAAGCCGAGCATTTGGTGTACGGGCTCGTATATTATACAGAAGTTGCTGTAGGTGAGGCTGGTGCTTTAAGCCTCTTGTAGCACCAGGACGTAACTGTACCTTATGGCACGAGGAGAGGAGCATGGAGCGGGCTCACTTACGTGGTGTTGATGGTTGTCATGGCAGTCTGGGGGCCTAATAAAAAGGACCCCAGGTCTGCCATCTTTGTGCTCCTATTAAGCCCTTTAATAGGAGGCTGTAAATAGCACAATACACAGCAATACGGAAGTCCTTAGGGGGATGGAAAAAATGTTTACAAAAAAAAAGGGAGTAAGGCCGGGTTCTCGCGTAGCGTAAATGCTGCGGAATTTCCACAACTGAACTCTGTGCGGATATTCCACAGCATTTACAGTAGCAGCAAAGTGAATAAGAAAATCTCATGCCCGCGCTGCGGAAAACAAAACCGCAGAAAAGTCACGCGAAAGTGTTCTGCGGTGCGTTTCTCATGCTGCGTGTTGTGCAGAGATCCTGCGTGTTTGGCCCATAGACTTCAATAGGGAGCAGAAATTCTGCAAAAGATTTATGTTGTTGCGGTTTTTACAGCGTTTGCGCAGCGGAAACACGCAGGTGCACATATACTTTGCTATAACCAATGTTTAAAACGAAATCCGCAGGTAAAACACAGCATTACCGCAGCAAAATGAGCCGAAGAAACACGTTATTTGGTGGGGATTTCTGTCACACATTGACCAGCGTTTTTATTGAGATTCTGCTGCAGATTTTCTGTTTCAGAAAATCTGCAGCGTATCCGGTGTGTGGGAACATACCCTTAAAGTTTTTAGTAATACACCAAAAAAAAAAAAGACCCTCATCCTCTAAAGTGAGATAAAAAAAATAAAATCAACATAATTGATGGACTTGTCCGTATAAGTCTGATCTAAAATAACGTTATTTAACCTGCAGGGTAAATGCCATATTTAAAAAAGAACGAGAAAAAAAACCCACCAGAATTGCTGGTTTTTGGGTACCTTAAATCCTTAAAAAAATGTAATAAAAAGTGATCAAAAAGTACCCAAAATGGTGCTAATAACAAACTAGGTTTTTTTCTATACAATCCTATTGTAATGTCGGGGTAGGGAGAAGACAGGTGAGCCCTAATCTACCCGCCACTCAGTCCCTGCCTACTTGCACGGTCCGTCCTAGGCGACGGCGTACAACTGGGCGACGGTCCCTACGCTCAATATGTGCACGACAGACAAACAGACAAGGGTACACTGAAGCTAAGGGAAATGGGGCAGTTGCCCACGGCAACACCGTGAGCAACAAGAGTAGTGAACGAGACGAGTCAAACCAGGAGTGTACGAGGTACCAAACGCAGAGCAGGAGAATGGTCAGTCAAGCCAGGGTCATATGAAGCAGAGGTGAATAGTTATAGCAGGAACAGTAGAGCCAGGAAACCAGAGAGAATCACAGGCAAAGACAAGCAGGAAATGAAGGTATACATAGACCGAGGGCGGGAGCTAGAACTGTCTGGCCAGGCTGTGATTGGTTCTCCCACTCCTCAGCCTACCAGCCTGAGTGGTAGCAGATCGAGTCACTCTATCAGACCTAGGAGCAGGTGCAGACTGATTAACCACGGGCGTCGACACAGAAGCGGTGTCTGGCAGATCCTTTACAGTACCCCCCCTTTTATGAGGGGCCACTGGACCCTTCATAGGTGGACCTGGCTTATTGGGGAACCGAAGATGGAGCCTCCTGAGCAATACCCCAGCGTGAACATCCCAGGCGGGTACCCAAGTCCTCTCCTCAGGCCTGTATCCTCTCCAATAGACCAGGTACTGGAGGGATCCTTGGACCATCCTGCTATCCACAATCTTGGCCACCTCGAATTCTACCCCTTCAGGGGTGAGAACAGGGACCGGAGGTTTCCTCGAGGTAACCAAGGACGGGGAGCAGCGTTTCAGGAGGGAGGCATGAAACACGTTGTGTATTTGAAAAGACGGGGGTAACTCCAGCCGGAAGGAGACAGGGTTAAGGACCTCAATGACCTTGTACGGCCCTATATACCGGGGAGAAAATTTTTGGGACGGAACTTTAAGGCGCACATTTTTTGAAGACAGCCACACCAGATCCCCGACCACAAACAAAGGCTTAGCAGAACGTCTTCTATCTGCCTGAGTCTTTTGTATGCTCTGGGACGCCTCTAGGTTCTTCTGAACCTGGGCCCAGACTGTGCACAGTTCCCGATGAACGACCTCTACCTCGGGATTGTTGGAACTACCAGGTAAAAGGGAGGAGAACCGTGGATTAAACCCAAAATTACAGAAAATGGGGGAGTTCCCTGACGAGTTACTGACCCGGTTATTAAGGGAAAATTTGGCGAGGGGAATGAAGGAAACCCAATCATATTGACAGTCAGAGATAAAACACCTTAAATATTGTTCTAGAGACTGATTAGTCCTCTCAGTTTGACCATTGGTTTCAGGATGGAAGGCCGAGGAGAAGGACAGATCAATCTCCAACTTCTTACAGAAGGCTCTCCAAAACAATGAAACAAATTGTACCCCTCTGTCAGAAACAATATTGACAGGTAGAGATGAGCGAACCGGGACAGCGAATCCGAACTTCACCGGGTTCGGCCGAACCCGTTTTGACCGAACCCGGTCAAAAATATTATACAAATCGGCAGCCACTTGTCTCTATCAATCACTGATAGAGAAAAGAGGCTGCTGATTAAAAATAAAATAAAAAACATTTCATACGTACCCGGTCGTTGTCTTGGTGACGAGTCCCTCTTCTTCCTCCAGTCCGACCTTCTTTTCTGACGCGGCAGCCTGTGATTGGCTGCAGAGGCCTCTGCAGCCTGTGATTGGCTGCAACGGTCACATGGGCTGTAACGTCACCCAGGAATGTCGGGCCGGATGTCGAGAGGGACGCGTCACTAAGGCAACGGCCAGGAGACCGGACTGGAGGAAGCAGAAAGTTCTCGGTAAGTATGAACGTCTTTTTTTTTTGACAGGTTACTCTATATTGTGATCGGTCGTCACTGTCCAGGGTGCTGAAACAGTCACTGCCGATCAGTTAACTCTTTCAGCACCCTGGACAGTGACTATTTACTGACGTCGCTTAGCAACGCTGCCGTAATGACGGGTGCACACACGTAGTCACCCGTCATTACGGGGCCTCATGCACACGACCGTAAAAACACCCGTTATTACGGGTCGTAATTACGACCCGAAATAGCGGGCCAATAGATTTCTGTTAGCCACGGGTATCTTCCCGTTTTCTCACGGGAAGGTGCCCGTGCCGTTAAAAAGATAGAACATGTTCTATTTTTTTATTTTACGGACCGTGCTCCTATACTTTATAATGGGAGCACGGCTCGGAAAAACGACCGGCTGCCCGTGGCCGGCCGTGCTCATCTCCTGAAATACTCTGTGCTGCCTTAAACTCTGTGGACAGGTCAGGATCCTGTTTCTTTTAAATGCTGCTGGGGAACCCGCTCGATCCACTATATAAGGCTGCGCTACAGTGCAACATTTAAAAGAAACAGGATCCTGACCTGTCCATAGAGTTTAAGGCAGCACAGAGTATTTCAGGAGAGGAGCGTGCAGATTCTGTGCTGCTGAGAACTCTGTTCTTACCATTACGTAGCTCTCAGTCTGTTACCTCTCCTCCACTCCTGTCCTCAATAACACCTTCACATGATTGGCAAGTCACCACGTAATGGTAAGAGCAGAGTTCACAGCAGCACAGAGTATTTCAGGAGATGAGCGTGTGGATCTTGTGCGGGGTGGTGACTTGCCAATCATGTGAAGGTGTTATTGAGGACAGGAGTGGAGGAGAGGTAACAGACTGAGCTACGTAATGGTAAGAGCAGAGTTCACAGCAGCACAGAGTATTTCAGGAGAGGAGCGTGCAGATTCTGTGCTGCTGTGAACTCTGCTCTTCCCATTACGTAGCTCTCATTTCTCTTAGGTATCAGTGAAGGCTCCGTGATGGTACTGGTCCATCCTCCAGACATGTGGGGACATCTGTTGGGGGATAGAGAGTCACCAGATGTCTTCTTCACTACTGGACAATCCTGGATATCGAGATGGAACATACAAGAGAATCAAAATGAACAGGAAGTTCTTAGTAAACATTTTGATCGTATAAGCCCACCTGCCTCCTCATGGCAACTTCTTTTAAGTGGGTCCCTACTCTATTAGGTGGCGCACCACATGGCAACCAGTGCCACCGCAACACCCCGCCTGCAGAGGGAGCAACACAGTCCCCAGGCTAAGACACCTTATGTTGTAGCCCACAGATCAGTCCATAGTAATGCATCCAAAGGATAACTGAATGCAACCACCACCAGGTAACTCAGTCCAGGTATAGAACAGGTGAATGATAGGTTATTAACCCCTTAATGAACAGCCTATTTTCGGTTTTTTCAATTTTCGTTTTTACCTCCCACCATTCCAAAAATCATAACTTTTGTAATGCGTGTCCACCGCGGACTGTTTAGGAAGGTGGAAGCAGCATTAGGGGGGCAGTCAAAATGCTAGGGGGCGCTATCATTGTATTAAAATAAATATCTATGCACCAGAGAAGATTTGTTACAGCATTTATATTTACAAATCAATTATGATGACGTGATCTTTTGCTTTTTATATAATATTGTCCGTAGGATAAAAAGATAAGAGAAAGGACATATACATGAGTCCCGGATTATTTTACCTCCCCGGTAAGAAGGTAGATTATCTCCAGGGTGACGTTCAGTATCTTCTCCGTTATGTGTCCCTTATCCATCACAAAGAACAATGACGTGTAGATGGTTCCGAATGAGATCTACAAATAAAGAGATGATAACTAGATGATATAATTATGAAATGTTAAAGGGACACTCCGGCCAAAACTGACCTCTCCCATGTGCTGCATTCTGGTATTCCATGTGTCGGTCTCTCACCTGTTATTTATCTCTATATATCAGACCGGGACGGTTGCTTAGCAGCAGTGTGAATCCGGCTCGGTGACTACTTTCTCTACTTGGGTCTCTGGAGATCTATGTGTCACCCATCACAGGCTTCAGCAGTTTCTGTACCGCACTAGTTATACACAGGGGGAAACAGAAACTTCTATCATCAACTGCCACTGATACTTAGACAGGTTCCTGTCACACAGGTGTAGAAGAATATAGTGCAGCCTCCCAGTCTGTATACTTATGGTTTCTCAGCTTATTTAGAAGAATATAGAGAGAATAATAATCACAGTGTCCCCCAGCATAAAGAAATTATATGGTCTTTAGCTGGTCATGTGATTGATAGCAAAGCAGAGAGGAAGAGAAAGCTGGGGAAATCTAAGAATCAAGACGGAGGCTTCTTTTAAAGCACGGACAAGGCAGGCGTTCAAAAAGTAAGTACAGTATACATAAAAGAAGTGTAGAGTGATATATACAGTCAGGTGAGGGGTGCAGACATGGAAAGTTGTGCTTCCACTGGAGCTCTTCTTTAATTTTTAGTTCTGTGTCTCTTGGCAGTAAGGAGAAAATACAGCATGTGGGAGGTGAGAGACAATACTATATGGATAAAAGTACGTGAACACCCCCCCTAATTATTGAGCTTCACGCATTGAGCTGTTTCAGCTTCACGCATTGCAAACAGGTGCATAAATCAAGCCCACAGCCATGCACTCTCCAGAGAAACATTGCTAGTAGTATGGGTCGTACTGAAGAGCTCAGTGGCTTTAAACGTGGCGCAGAACAAGAACTGTGTGTCAGGAGCTTCATGAAATGGATTTCCTTAGATCCCCCTGCACAATGCCAGGAGTCAGCTGGAGAGGTGTAAAGCACGTCGTTCTCTAGAGTGATGACGTCTTGTTATCTGGTAGTCTGATGGGTGAATCTGGGCCTCTGAACGTTACCTACAGTAATACATAGTGTCTAATGGGGAAGGACCTTTCCTGTCCCCGCATGACTGCGCCCCTGTAAGCAAGGTCCATAAAGACATGATTTGATGAGTTTGTTGTGTAGGGACTCGAGTGGCCTGCACAAAGGACCATCCAACACCTTTGGGATGAATTATAACACGGGTTGCAAGCAAAACCTACTCATCCAATATCAGTGCTTGTCTGTGGGAATTTGTGCCCATTCAGTCAAAAAAAGCATCTGTGAGGTCACACTCCAAAATCTTGTGGCAAGCCTTCCCAGAAGAGTAGAGACTGTTAAAGCCGCAAGAGGGCAATGATCGAGAGCGAGGGTTCATATGGCAGTAAAACTTCTACCGATCGCAAAATGATGGCATAACCCAACGACAGACTTTGTGTGATGAGAATATTCCGTTACTTCTTCAGTGGAGATCCGCACAGTAACAGCCAATATCCTATGCAGTGGCGTAACTACCGCCGTAGCAGCAGTAGCGGCTGCTACGTGGCCCGCGGCATGAGGGGGCCCGTGTCGCCCGCCGGCACGGGCCTCCACCATGGCCGGAGGCTCCGCTAGCAGCCGCTATGGCTGCTATAGCGCGACGCCACTGAACAGTACGGCAGAGCAGGGAGGTATCTCCCTGCTCTGCCATTAAACAAAAGACATGTATCCCCTCTCCACAGGACATGTATCCCCTCTCCACAGGATATCCACAGGACAGGGGATACATGTGTGATCGCTGGCAGCGATAGGGAGAACGGGGGACTGAAAGTCCCCCAAATTCTCCATGACTAACCTCGGACTTCCGGCGTCTGTGTCGGCAGCTCTGTAGAAATGAATGGAGCGCCGGTCGTGCTTGTGCGCATGCGTGACCAGCGCTCCTTTCATTTTTAGTGAGCTGCGCAGACGCCGGAAGTCAGAGGTTAGTCATGGAGAACTTGGGGGACTTTCAGTCCCCCGTTCTCCCTATCGCTGCCAGCGATCACACATGTCTCCCCTATCCTGTGGATAGGGGATACATGTCTTTTATTAGGACACACTGTAGGTCGCATTTTTTTGGGAGGGGGGACGCTGTATGGTGTTCCCTACAGGGGGGGGGGGCTGTATGGCGTTCCCTACAGGGGGGACGACGCTGTATGGCGTTCCCTACAGGGGGGACGACGCTGTATGGCGTTCCCTACATGGGGGACGACACTGTATAGCGTTCCCTACAGGGGGGACGCTGTATGGCGTTCCCTACAGGGGACAACGCTGTATGGCGTTCCCTACAGGGGGGGCTGTATGGCGTTATCAAAAGGGGGGGTTTGTAAAAAAGGCACTATCTACAAGGGGGGGGGGGTTGTGTGACTCCCAGGGGAGGGGGGGCCACAGTCAAAAGTTTGCTATGGGGCCCAGTCTTTCCTAGTTACGCCGCAGATCCTATGGCCTTCCTCTATCTATCAGAAGTTTAGTCCAGATGGGCCTGAACTGTCTATACGTGTCTGCAGGAACATGATCAAAAGATGGTCTCTTGGTTATGGCCATGTCAACTTCCAGCAGACGGTGAGTAATGGTCATTACATTGTGATATGTACCCGGTAATGTAATTTTATTACCAATGCTGTGGCCGGGTTGTTTCCTTCAAGAAGGACCCCCTGACGCCACTGTCCATATATGGACAGTGACGTCAGGGATCTCCTCCTGGAGCGGAATCCCTGGCCAGAGTTGGCAAGGGGATTCCACTCAAGGAGTAGACACTGACGTCACTGTCCATATATGGACAGTGGCGTCAGGGGGTCCTTCTTGAGGCAATCCCCGGCCACAGCATTGGTAACGCTGCGGCCGGGGATTCCGTTTAGGGAGTAACCCCTGACGCCACTGTCCATATATGCTAGAGGGAGCTTGAGTGGCGCTATCTACAGGAGAAGGGGGTAGCGCTATATGTATCCGGTGCTATCTACAGGGGGCGCTGTGTGGCACAATCTACAGTGGGCGCTGTGTGGCGTTATCTTCAGGGGGGTGTGGCATTATATACAGAGGGCACTGTGGCATTATCTACAGGGGGTGTGTGGCATTTTCAGACACTAGACAACCTTTTTGGTGGACCATTGTGGTAAAAAACTGATGTTAAAAACGGATGACAACTAACGACAACTGATGGTTTTGTAGTAAAAATTGTGAAAAATTCTGATGCAACTGATACATTTTTGAATCGGTTTTTGCATCAGTTGTAATCACTTGAGACAAAAAAACTGATGATGATGCAATTGATATATTCAAACAATGTAACAGTGGCCATCAGCTGTTAATCAACTGTTATGGGGGACTTTGACTGTTGCTGTTATGTGGGCACTGTGACTGTTACTGTTATGGGAGCACTATGGCTGTCACTTTCCTGGGGGGGAGTTGGTTGTCCCTGTTATGGAGGACTTTGACAGTTACAGTGCCCACATAACAGCAACAGTCAAAGTCCTCCATAACAGGGACAACCAACTCTCCCCCAGAACAGTGACAGCCATAGTGCTCCCATAACAGTAACAGTCACAGTGCCCACATAACAGCAACAGTCAATGTTATGGGAGCACTTTGGCTGTCACTGTTCTGGTAGAAAGGTGGCTGTCACTGTTCTGGGGGCCCTTGACTGTTGCTGTCATGTGGGCACTGTGACCGTCACTGTAAGGGTATGTGCACACGACCTATTTTCAGACGTAATGGAGGCGTTTTATGCCTCAAATTACGGCTGAAAAGACGGCTCCAATACGTCGGCAAACATCTGCCCATTGCCTGCAGTGGGTTATACGATGTTCTGTTCCCACGAGGTGTCATTTTACACGTTTTTTTACGTGGTAAAAATAGGCCGTGAAAAAGAGGTGCAGGTCACTTCTTGGGACGTTTTTGGAGCCGTTTTTCATTGACTCTAGCGAAAAAAGCTCCAAAAACGGCCGTAAAAAACGCAGCGAAAATCGCGAGCGGCTTCAAGAACGTCGGAAAATCAGGAGCTGTTTTCAAGACGCTCCTGATTTTCAGACGTTTTTTGAGCCACTCGTATTTTTCGCGGTGTTTTTGCTACCGTTCTTGGAGCGGTTTTCAATAGAGTCAATGAAAAGCGGCTCCAAAAACGTCCCAAGAAGTGACCTGCACTTCTTTTGACGAGCTGTCATTTTACGCATCGTATTTTGACAGCGACGCGTAAAATTACACCTTGTCTGAACAGAACATCGTAAAACCTATTGCAAGCAACGGGCAGATGTTTGTAGGCGTAATGGAGACGGTTTTTCTGGCGTAAGAGTTTTTTGCAGGCAGAATTTCTGCTTCTAAATTCCGTTTGGAAGTTTGAGGCAGATTTTCCTCTCCCTGCACACCGCGGGCATAAAACGCTGCAAAATATGCTTTCTCTGCCTCCCATTGAAGTCAATGGGAGGTCAGAGGCGTAAACGCCCGAAAATAGGGCATGTCGCTTCTTTTTCCCGCGAGGCGGTTTTACAGATGGCGGGAAAAAGACGCCTCCGCCTCCCATTGAAATCAATGGGAGGCACTTTCGAACTGTTTTTGATGAGGTTTTTGGCGCGGTTTCCGCGTCTAAAAACTCGGAAAAAAAACTCTGTGTGAACATAGCCTAAAAATTACACCTGTGAATTACGTCTGAAAATAGGTCGTGTGAACATACCCTTATGGCTACACTGGTGTTACCACGGTTACATAGGAGAGGGGGGTGTCATATCTGTTTTATATCTCCAAAAAGTGTGAGGTTTGATTCTGGAACATGTAAATGGTAATAATATAATAATGTTATGTCATAGCGCCACCTGGTGGCCATAGTACAGATTGCGTTCATCATCCGCCTGATAAGCATTTTAGTAAAAATCTCACATACAAAGAAGCTGAATATGTTTATACTACGCGCATCATGCGTCACACACTGACACGTAATTAATGGACAGGAAAGATTCTGACTGTAAATACCTGAATGATTGCCTCGCTTCACCCAGAAGTCATAAACGTCACTTCCTGTTTGTGTGTTCCAGTCATTTTTCTTCCGGGTACTCAGATGGCCTACCAAGACAGTTGCCACAGTGACCACACGAGGCCGCTGTTGCTACTGCACATCTTTTGTGCTGTCTGCATCATATAAAACTAGGTCTATAAATTCCCTGCAGTATTGCTATATTATTCATTAAAATATACAATATCGGAATAATTTGAAAGTAAAAAGTTCCCTGCGGTGACCACACGATGGCGCGCTGCTGCTCCTTGTATCACTAGGCTTCCTGCATTACATTGAATTTAGTGAGCATTTCCCAGCATTAACCACACGATGGCGCTGCTGGTCAGCGTATCACTAGGCTGCCTGCACTACATTGAATATAGTGTGCATTTCCCAGCATTGACCACAAGATGACGATGCTGCACAGTGTATCACTAGGCTGCCTGTATTACATTCAATTTAGTGAGATTTCTCAGCATTGACCACACGATGGCGCTGCTGCTTAGCGTATGACTAAGGCTGTCTGAATTACATTGAATTTAGTGAGCTTTTCCCAGCATTGACCCCACGATGGCGCTGCTGCAGAGCGCATCACCAGGCTACCTGCATTACAATGAATTTAGTGAGCATTTCCCAGCATTGACCACACGATGGCGCTATTGCGACGTATAGCCAATGCAGCCTTCCATAAGTAATAAGGTCGTAACATATAGTCAGTATTTTCCCAGCGATGACCACATAATGGTGCTATTACTTCATCCATGAAAGTAAACAGTTCCCCGCGGTGACCACACCGTGGCGCTTCACATTATACTTTGTACGTTTTTTCCTGCAGCGCATCATCTATAGAGGCTGTTCCACTTGCATTATATAACTAGACGAGACACTAGTCTGCTCAGGGGCGTAACTAGGAAAGACTGGGCCCCATAGCAAACTCTTGGCCACCCCCCCCCTCGGGTGCCACAAGCAGCCCCCCCTTATAAATAGTGCCCCCTGTAGAATGTGCCATACAGCCCCCCTGTAGACAGTGCTATATAGCCCCTCCTATAGACAGTGTCACCCCATTTGTAGATAGCACCCCCACCTTCCCCTTGTAGAATGCCATAAACCCCCCACTGTACATAGTGCCACACAGCCCCCCTTAGTAGAAAGTGCAGCACACCACCCCCCTTAGTGGATAGTGCCAAACACAGACACCTGTAGATAGAGCCACAGCCCTCCCCTTGTAAATAGTGCCACACAGCCCCCCTTGTGTATAGTGCCACACAGCTCTCCCCCTTGTGTATAGTGCCACACAGCCCCCTTTGTGTATAGTGCCACACAGCCCCTTGTGTATAGTGCCACACAGCCCCCTATGTGTATAGTGCCACACAGCCCCCTTTGTGTATAGTGCCACACAGCTCTCCCCCTTGTGTATAGGGCCACACAGCTCTCCCCCTTGTGTATAGTGCCACACAGCCCCCTTTGTGTATAGTGCCACACAGCCCCCTTTGTGTATAGTGCCACACAGCTCTCCCCCTTGTGTATAGGGCCACACAGCTCTCCCCCTTGTGTATAGGGCCACACAGCCCCCCTATGTGTATAGGGCCACACAGCCCCCCTATGTGTATAGTGCCACACAGCTCTCCCCCTTGTGTATAGTGCCACACAGCCCCCTTTGTGTATAGTGCCACACAGCCCCCTTTGTGTATAGTGCCACACAGCTCTCCCCCTTGTGTATAGTGCCACACAGCTCTCCCCCTTGTGTATAGTGCCACACAGCCCCCTTTGTGTATAGTGCCACACAGCCCGCTTTGTGTATAGTGCCACACAGCTCTCCCCCTTGTGTATAGTGCCACACAGCTCTCCCCCTTGTGTATAGTGCCACACAGCCCCCTTTGTGTATAGTGCCACACAGCCCCCTTTGTGTATAGTGCCACACAGCCCCCTTTGTGTATAGTGCCACACAGCGCTCCCCCTTGTATATAGTGCCACACAGCTCTCCCCCTTGTGTATAGTGCCACACAGCTCTCCCCCTTGTGTATAGTGCCACACAGCCCCCTTTGTGTATAGTGCCACACAGCTCTCCCCCTTGTGTATAGTGCCACACAGCTCTCCCCCTTGTGTATAGTGCCACACAGCTCTCCCCCTTGTGTATAGTGCCAGAAGGCAATGGCACATCCGAGAAAGTTGTATCAGCCAGGGAGATGTCACTCAAACATGGAAAGGTGGGTTTGGAGGCAGGACTATGTGACTCGTGAGGATATCGGCACCGCCCCATGACCCTCTAATGAGTAATTAGCATATAGTGTGCGTCGTTTTAAAAGTGGATTTTAAGGATTTTGCTGCATCTGAAAAAAACATACAGCGGAATATTGTCAGATCATGTATTACCGCATGGTGACGGTTCAAGGGGTTAAAACTACCAGACAGGTTCCCATGAAATATACAATGAATTGAGAAAAGAGAAACCAGAGACTGCTCGTCCAATAACCAGGCAATTACACCCAGCACTTCACTATATACACCCAGCGCTCCGCTATATACACCCAGTGCTCCACTATATACACCCAGCGCTCCACTATATACACCCAGCACTCCACCATATACACCCAGCACTCCACCATATACACCCAGCACTCCACCCTATACACCCAGCACTCCACCCTATACACCCAGCACTCCACCATATACACCCAGCACTCCACTATATACACCCAGCACTCCACCATATACACCCAGCTCTCCACTATATACACCCAGCTCTCCACTATATACACCCAGCTCTCCACTATATACACCCAGCTCTCCACCATATACACCCAGCACTCCACCATATACACCCAGCACTCCACCATATACACCCAGCACTCCGCCATATACACCCAGCACTCCGCCATATACACCCAGCACTCCGCCATATACACCCAGCACTCCGCCATATACACCCAGCACTCCGCCATATACACCCAGCACTCCGCCATATACACCCAGCACTCCGCCATATACACCCAGCACTCCGCTATATACACCCAGCACTCCGCTATATACACCCAGCACTCCGCTATATACACCCAGCACTCCGCTATATACACCCAGCACTCCGCTATATACACCCAGCACTCCGCCATATACACCCAGCACTCCACCATATACACCCAGCACTCCACCATATACACCCAGCACTCCACTATATACACCCAGCACTCCACTATATACACCCAGCACTCCACTATATACACCCAGCACTCCACCATATACACCCAGCACTACACCATATACACCCAGCACTACACTATATACACCCAGCACTACACTATATACACCCAGCACTACACTATATACACCCAGCACTACACTATATACACCCAGCACTCCACCATATACACCCAGCACTCCACCATATACACCCAGCACTCCACTATATACACCCAGCACTCCACTATATACACCCAGCTCTCCACTATATACACCCAGCAATATACCATATACACCCAGCTCTCAACTATATACACCCAGCACTCCACCATATACACCCAGCACTCCACCATATACACCCAGCACTCCACCATATACACCCAGCACTCCACCATATACACCCAGCACTCCGCCATATACACCCAGCACTCTGCTATATACACCCAGCACTCCGCTATATACACCCAGCACTCCGCTATATACACCCAGCACTCCGCTATATACACCCAGCACTCCGCTATATACACCCAGCACTCCACTATATACACCCAGCACTCCACCATATACACCCAGCACTCCACCATATACACCCAGCACTCCACCATATACACCCAGCAATACACCATATACACCCAGCAATACACCATATACACCCAGCACTCCACTATATACACCCAGCACTCCACTATATACACCCAGCACTCCACTATATACACCCAGCACTCCACCATATACACCCAGCACTACACTATATACACCCAGCACTCCACTATATACACCCAGCACTCCACTATATACACCCAGCACTCCACTATATACACCCAGCACTCCGCTATATACACCCAGCACTCCACTATATACACCCAGCACTCCACTATATACACCCAGCACTCCACTATATACACCCAGCACTCCACTATATACACCCAGCACTCCACTATATACACCCAGCACTCCACTATATACACCCAGCACTCCACTATATACACCCAGCACTCCACTATATACACCCAGCACTCCACCCTATACACCCATCAATATACCATATACACCCAGCACTCCACCCTATACACCCAGCACTCCACTATATACACCCAGCACTCCACTATATACACCCATCAATATACCATATACACCCAGCACTCCACTATATACACCCAGCACTCCACTATATACACCCAGCTCTCCACTATATACACCCAGCACTACACTATATACACCCAGCAATACACTATATACACCCAGCAATATACCATATACACCCAGCTCTCAACTATATACACCCAGCACTCCACTATATACACCCAGCACTCCACTATATACACCCAGCTCTCCACTATATACACCCAGCACTACACTATATACACCCAGCACTCCACTATATACACCCATCAATATACCATATACACCCAGCGCTCCACTATATACACCCAGCGCTCCACTATATACACCCAGCGCTCCACTATATACACCCAGCGCTCCACTATATACACCCAGCGCTCCACCATATACACCCAGCAATACACTATATACACCCAGCAATACACTATATACACCCAGCAATACACTATATACACCCAGCAATACACTATATACACCCAGCACTACACTATATACACCCAGCAATACACTATATACACCCAGCCCTCCACTATGTACACCCAGCCCTCCACCATATACACCCAGCACTCCACCATATACACCCAGCACTCCACCATATACACCCAGCACTCCACCATATACACCCAGCACTCCACCATATACACCCAGCACTCCACCATATACACCCAGCACTCCACCATATACACCCAGCTCTCCACCATATACACCCAGCACTCCACTATATACACCCAGCACTCCACTATATACACCCAGCACTCCACTATATACACCCAGCACTCCACTATATACACCCAGCACTCCACTATATACACCCAGCACTACACTATATACACCCAGCACTACACTATATACACCCAGCTCTCCACTATATACACCCAGCTCTCCACTATATACACCCAGCGCTCCACTATATACACCCAGCGCTCCACTATATACACCCAGCGCTCCACTATATACACCCAGCGCTCCACTATATACACCCAGCGCTCCACTATATACACCCAGCGCTCCACTATATACACCCAGCGCTCCACCATATACACCCAGCGCTCCACCCTATACACCCAGCGCTCCACCCTATACACCCAGAGCTCCACCCTATACACCCAGCGCTCCACCCTATACACCCAGCGCTCCACCCTATACACCCAGCGCTCCACCCTATACACCCAGCGCTCCACCCTATACACCCAGCGCTCCACCCTATACACCCAGCGCTCCACCCTATACACCCAGCGCTCCACCCTATACACCCAGCGCTCCACCCTATACACCCAGCGCTCCACCCTATACACCCAGCGCTCCACCATATACATACACCCAGCGCTCCACCATATACACCCAGCACTCCACTATATACACCCAGCACTCCACTATATACACCCAGCACTCCACTATATACACCCAGCACTCCACTATATACACCCAGCACTCCACTATATACACCCAGCACTCCACTATATACACCCAGCTCTCCACTATATACACCCAGCAATCCACTATATACACCCAGCAATCCACTATATACACCCAGCACTCCAATATATACACCCAGCACTCCACTATATACACCCAGCACTCCACTATATACACCCAGCACTCCACTATATACACCCAGCACTCCACTATATACACCCAGCACTCCACTATATACACCCAGCACTCCACTATATACACCCAGCACTCCAATATATACACCCAACACTCCACTATATACACCCAGCACTCCACTATATACACCCAGCACTCCACTATATACACCCAGCACTCCACTATATACACCCAGCACTCCACTATATACACCCAGCACTCCACTATATACACCCAGCACTCCACTATATACACCCAGCACTCCACTATATACACCCAGCACTCCACTATATACACCCAGCACTCCACTATATACACCCAGCAATACACTATATACACCCAGCAATACACTATATACACCCAGCAATACACTATATACACCCAGCAATACACTATATACACCCAGCAATACACTATATACACCCAGCACTCCACTATATACACCCAGCACTCCACTATATACACCCAGCACTCCACTATATACACCCAGCACTCCACTATATACTCCCAGCACTCCACTATATACACCCAGCACTCCACTATATACACCCAGCACTCCACTATATACACCCAGCACTCCACTATATACACCCAGCACTCCACTATATACACCCAGCACTCCACTATATACACCCAGCACTCCACTATATACACCCAGCACTCCACTATATACACCCAGCACTCCACTATATACACCCAGCACTCCACTATATACACCCAGCACTCCACTATATACACCCAGCACTCCACTATATACACCCAGCACTCCACTATATACACCCAGCTCTCCACTATATACACCCAGCTCTCCACTATATACACCCAGCTCTCCACTATATACACCCAGCAATACACTATATACACCCAGCAATACACTATATACACACCCAGCGCTCCACTATATACACCCAGCGCTCCACTATATACACCCAGCGCTCCACTATATACACCCAGCGCTCCACTATATACACCCAGCGCTCCACTATATACACCCAGCGCTCCACTATATACACCCAGCGCTCCACTATATACACCCAGCGCTCCACTATATACACCCAGCGCTCCACTATATACACCCAGCACTCCACTATATACACCCAGCACTCCACTATATACACCCAGCACTCCACTATATACACCCAGCACTCCACTATATACACCCAGCACTCCACTATATACACCCAGCACTCCACTATATACACCCAGCACTCCACTATATACACCCAGCACTCCACTATATACACCCAGCACTCCACTATATACACCCAGCACTCCACTATATACACCCAGCACTCCACTATATACACCCAGCACTCCACTATATACACCCAGCACTCCACTATATACACCCAGCACTCCACCATATACACCCAGCACTACACCATATACACCCAGCACTACACCATATACACCCAGCACCTCCACTATATACACCCAGCACCTCCACTATATACACCCAGCACTCCACTATATACACCCAGCACTCCACTATATACACCCAGCACTCCACTATATACACCCAGCACTCCACTATATACACCCAGCACTCCACCATATACACCCAGCACTACACCATATACACCCAGCACTACACTATATACACCCAGCACCTCCACTATATACACCCAGCACTCCACCATATACACCCAGCACTCCACCATATACACCCAGCTCTCCACTATATACACACAGCAATACATTATATACACCCAGCACTCCACTATATACACCCAGCACTCCACTATATACACCCAGCACTCCACTATATACACCCAGCACTCCACTATATACACCCAGCACTCCACTATATACACCCAGCACTCCACTATATACACCCAGCACTCCACTATATACACCCAGCACTCCACTATATACACCCAGCTCTCCACTATATACACCCAGCACTCCACTATATACACCCAGCACTCCACTATATACACCCAGCACTCCACTATATACACCCAGCACTACACCATATACACCCAGCACTACACTATATACACCCAGCACTCCACCATATACACCCAGCTCTCCACTATATACACCCAGCACTCCACTATATACCCCCAGCACTCCACTATATACCCCCAGCACTCCACTATATACACCCAGCAATACACTATATACACCCAGCTCTCCACTATATACACCCAGAACTACACTATATACATCCAGCGCTCCACTATATACACCCAGCGCTCCACTATATACACCCAGCACTACACTATATACACCCAGCGCTCCAATATATACACCCAGCGCTCCACTATATACACCCAGCTCTCCACTATATACACCCAGCAATACACCATATACACCCAGCAATATACCATATACACCCAGCAATACACTATATGCACCCAGCAATATACTATATGCACCCGGCACTCCACTATATACACCCGGCACTCCACTATATACACCCAGCACTCCACTATATACACCCAGCACTCCACTATATACACCCAGCAATACACCGTATACATCCAGCGCTCCACCTTATACACCCAGCGCTCCACCTTATACACCCAGCGCTACACTATATACACCCAGCGCTCCACTATATACACCCAGCACTCCACTATATACACCCAGCACTCCACTATATACACCCAGCACTCCACTATATACACCCAGCACTCCACTATATACACCCAGCACTCCACTATATACACCCAGCACTCCACTATATACACCCAGCACTCCACTATATACACCCAGCACTCCACTATATACACCCAGCACTCCACTATATACACCCAGCACTCCACTATATACACCCAGCACTCCACTATATACACCCAGCACTCCACTATATACACCCAGCACTCCACTATATACACCCAGCACTCCACCATATACACCCAGCACTCCACCCTATACACCCAGCACTCCACCCTATACACCCAGCAATACACTATATACACCCAGCACTCCACTATATACACCCAGCACTCCACTATATACACCCAGCACTCCACTATATACACCCAGCACTCCACTATATACACCCAGCACTCCACTATATACACACAGCACTCCACTATATACACCCAGCACTCCACCATATACACCCAGCACTCCACTATATACACCCAGCACTCCACTATATACACCCAGCAATACACTATATACACCCAGCAATATACCATATACACCAAGCACTCCACTATATACACCCAGCAATATACCATATACACCCAGCACTCCACTATATACAACCAGCGCTCCACTATATACACCCAGCAATATGCCATATAATCCCAGCACTCCACTATATACACCCAGCAATACACTGTATACATCCAGCACTCCACCTTATACACCCAGCACTACACTATATACACCCAGCGCTCCACTATATACACCCAGCTCTCCACTATATACACCCAGCCCTCCACTATATACACCCAGCCCTCCACTATATACACCCAGCACTCCACTATATACACCCAGCACTCCACTATATACACCCAGCACTCCACTATATACACCCAGCACTCCACTATATACACCCAGCACTCCACTATATACACCCATCACTCCACTATATACACCCATCACTCCACTATATACACCCAGCAATATACTATATACACCCAGCAATACACTATATACACCCAGCAATACACTATATACACCCAGCAATAAACTATATACACCCAGCAATACACTATATACACCCAGCACTCCACTATATACACCCAACGCTCCACTATATACACCCAGCACTCCACTATATATACCCAGCAATATACCATATACAACCAGCACTCCACTATATACACCCAGCAATTTACCATATACAACCAGCACTCCACTATATACACCCAGCAATATACTATATACAGCCAGCAATATACCATATACAACCAGCACTCCACTATATACACCCAGCAATATACCATATACACCCAGCACTCCACTATATACAACCAGCGCTCCACTATATACACCCATCAATATACCATATACCATATACACCCAGCACTCCACTATATACATCCAGAAATATACTATATACAACCAGCACTCCACTATATACACCCAGCACTCCACTATATACACCCAGCACTCCACTATATACATCCAGAAATATACCATATACAACCAGCACTCCACTATATACATCCAGCAATTATGTCCCTGTTCCTTCATATTACCGGCTTTATGTTCCTGTTTCATCATATTACCGGCTTTATGTCCCTGTTCCCTCATATTACCAGCATTATATCCCTGTCCTCTCATATTACCGGCATAATGTCCCTGTTCCCTCATATTACCGGCATAATGTCCCTGTTCCCTCATATTACCGGCATAATGTCCCTGTTCCCTCATATTACCGGCATAATGTCCCTGTTCCCTCATATTACCGGCATTATGTCCCTGTTCTCTCATATTACTGGCATTATGTCCCTGTTCCTTCATATTACCGGCATAATGTCCCTGTTCCCTCATCTTACAGGCATTATGTCCCTGTTCCCTCATATTACCAGCATTATGTCCCTGTTCCCTCATATTACCAGCATAATGTCCCTGTTCCGTCATATTACCGGCATTATGTCCCTGTTCCCTCATATTACCGGCATAATGTCCCTGTTCCCTCATCTTACCGGCATAATGTCCCTGTTCCCTCATATTACCGGCATAATGTCCCTGTTCCTTCATCTTACAGGCATTATGTCCCTGTTCCTTCATCTTACAGCCACTATGTCCCTGTTCCTTCATATTACCGGCATTATGTCCCTGTTCCTTCATATTACCGGCATCATGTCCCTGTTCCTTCATCTTACAGGCATTATGTCCCTGTTCCTTCATATTATAGGCATTATTTCCCTGTTCCTTCATATTACCGGCATTATGTCCCTGTTCCTTCTTATTACCGGCATTATGTCCCTGTTCATTCATCTTACAGCAATTATGTCCCTGTTCCCTCATATTACCGGCATTATGTCCCTGTTCCTTCTTATTATCGGCATTATGTCCCTATTCCTTCATATTACCGGCATTATGTCCCTGTTCATTCATCTTACAGCCATTATGTCCCTGTTCCTTCATATTACAGGCATTATTTCCCTGCTCCCTCATCTTACCGGCATTATGTCCTTGTTCCTTCATATTACCGGCATTATGTCCCTGTTCCTTCTTATTACAGGCATTATGTCCCTGTTCCTTCATATTACCGGCATTATCTCCCTGTTCCTTCATATTACCGGCATTATGTCCCTGCTCCTTCATATTACCGGCATTATGTCCCTATTCCTTCATCTTACAGGCATTATGTCCCTGTTCCTTCATCTTACAGGCATTATGTCCCTATTCCTTCATCTTACAGCCATTATGTCCCTGTTCCTTCATATTATAGGCATTATTTCCCTGTTCCTTCATATTACCGGCATTATGTCCCTGTTCCTTCTTATTACCGGCATTATGTCCCTGTTCATTCATCTTACAGCCATTATGTCCCTGTTCCTTCATCTTACAGGCATTATGTCCCTGTTCCTTCTTATTACAGGCATTATGTCCCTGTTCCCTCATATTACCGGCATTATGTCCCTGTTCCTTCTTATTATCGGCATTATGTCCCTATTCCTTCATATTACCGGCATTATGTCCCTGTTCATTCATCTTACAGCCATTATGTCCCTGTTCCTTCATATTACAGGCATTATTTCCCTGCTCCCTCATCTTACCGGCATTATGTCCTTGTTCCTTCATATTACCGCCATTATGTCCCTGTTCCTTCTTATTACAGGCATTATGTCCCTGTTCCTTCATATTACCGGCATTATGTCCCTGTTCCTTCATATTACCGGCATTATGTCCCTGTTCCTTCATATTACCGGCATTATGTCCCTATTCCTTCATCTTACAGGCATTATGTCCCTGTTCCTTCATCTTACAGGCATTATGTCCCTATTCCTTCATCTTACAGGCATCATGTCCCTGTTTCTTCATATAACAGGCATTATGTCCCTATTCATTCATATTACCGGCATTATGTCCCTGTTCCTTCATCTTACAGGCAATATGTCCCTGTTCCTTTATATTACAGGCATTTTGTACCTGTTCCTTCATATTACCGGCATTATGTCCCTGTTCCTTCATATTACCGGCATTATGTCCCTATTCCTTCATCTTACAGGCATTATGTCCCTGTTCCTTCATCTTACAGGCATTATGTCCCTATTCCTTCATCTTACAGGCATCATGTCCCTGTTTCTTCATATAACAGGCATTATGTCCCTATTCATTCATATTACCGGCATTATGTCCCTATTCCTTCATCTTACAGGCATTATGTCCCTGTTCCCTCATCTTACAGGCATTATGTCCGTGTTCCTTCATATTACCGGCATTATGTCCCTGCTCCCTCATCTTACCGGCATTACGTCCCTATTCCTTCATATTACCGGCATTATGTCCCTGTTCCTTCATCTTACAGGCATTATGTCCCTGTTCCTTTATATTACAGGCATTTTGTCCCTATGCCTTCATATTACCGTCATTATGTCCCTGTTCCTTCATCTTACAATCATTATGTCCCTGTTCCTTCATCTTACAATCATTATGTCCCTGCTCCCTCATCTTACAGGCATTATGTCCCTGTTCCTTCTTATTACAATCATTATGTCCCTGTTCCTTCATCTTACAATCATTATGTCCCTGTTCCTTCCTATTACAGGCATTATGTCCTCCAGTCCCATCACCCTCTGGTCTATCTGCTTCATGTCATACTATGAAAGAATGCTCTAGAGATTGACATGTGACAGGACTGTGTCTGGAAATGACAGCTCCTGTACACTCGGAGTCGTCTGCTGATGGAGAATGGGATTCGTCCGGTGAGAAAAAATGTTTTCCCTTCTGAGGAACGTATCCATTTTTAGGTTGGGTTTTGTGCGGCCCAGTAGTTCTCCGTTTGTCCCCGATTCCACCCTTCGTGGCCGGGTTTTACCCGTTTAGCTGGAGGATTGCGGCATGTTGGTGAAGAGCTCTGGAATCAGGCGACCATCACACAGCGCGGCTAGCTCTGACCCACAACTTACTTTATTTCATCAGAAAACTTGGAATCTGAAGAAAGTTCAGGCTCCACAACTTACTCAAAGCATCCTGTCAGGTCTCCCAGAACTCTTTCCTAGAGGGGACCTCAGAGGGTCGGCACTGTTACTCATGTGTCCGGGTGTCCCGATTCGTGTTGGATTTCTATTTGTAGTTACAGCAGGTTGCCAAGCAACCCAACTCACACTAGCAATGTCTTCCTGCTAGGGGCCACAGTTCCATGCTTCCAGACACATTAAGTTGCCATTGAAACAAGCCCAGCGGCCCATTTAAAGAGGGATCCAACCTGCCATCCCTTACCTGCAAATGAAGGCACTTCCTTGTGTTTCACTGGTTGTTCTGGACTTCAATCATCCGCTTGTTGCTGTATTCTGCCTCTCTCTCGCTCCTTTTGATTTCTTGTCTGGTACATGTAGCTCTACTCCGGGCTTTCACTACTCCGGGTTTTCACTACTCCGGGCTTTCACTACTCCGGGCTTTCACTACTCCGGGCTTTCACTACTCCGGGCTTTCACTACTCCGGGCTTTCACTACTCCGGGCTTTCACTACTCCGGGCTGTCACTACTCCGGGCTTTCACTACTCCGGGCTGTCACTACTCCGGGCTTTCACTACTCCGGGCTTTCACTACTCCGGGCTTTCACTACTCCGGCTTTTCACTACTCCGGGCTTTCACTACTCCGGGCTTTCACTACTCCGGGCTTTCACTACTCCGGGCTTTCACTACTCCGGGCTTTCACTACTCCGGGCTTTCACTACTCCGGGCTGTCACTACTCCGGGCTGTCACTACTCCGGGCTGTCACTACTCCGGGCTGTCACTACTCCGGGCTTTCACTACTCCGGGCTTTCACTACTCCGGGCTTTCACTACTCCGGGCTTTCACTACTCCGGGTTTTCACTACTCCGGGCTTTCACTACTCCGGGCTTTCACTACTCCGGGCTTTCACTACTCCGGGCTTTCACTACTCCGGGCTTTCACTACTCCGGGCTTTCACTACTCCGGGCTTTCACTACTCCGGGCTTTCACTACTCCGGGTTTTCACTACTCCGGGTTTTCACTACTCCGGGCTTTCACTACTCCGGGTTTTCACTACTCCGGGCTTTCACTACTCCGGGTTTTCACTACTCCGGGCTGTCACTACTCCGGGCTGTCACTACGCCGGGCTGTCACTACGCCGGGCTGTCACTACTCCGGGCTTTCACTACTCCGGGTTTTGAGCCCTGGTCTGTACTGTGACTACGTCCTCGTCTTGTCATATCCTTATTGCTCTCTTAGTGATGACCCTTAGCTCTGTTCCGGACTGCGCCTCTGATCTTGCCACTAACATCCCTATGCAACGCTCCGCTGCCAATTTGTCATTACTCTCGGGACTGCAACCTAGGAATCCAAACGGGAAAATCAATACCTCCTTGCTGGGGTTAAAGGTGAGGAAGAGAGAGATTCCTTAAACTCCACAGTTTAAATTAGCGAGCACCAAACGTGACAACGTGCCCTCCTACACGGGACATAATGCCGGGATTATGAGGGAACAGGGACATAATGCCGGTAATATGAGGGAACAGGGACATTATGCCGGTAAGATGAGGGAACAGGGACATTATGCCGGTAATATGAAGGAACAGGGACATAATGCCAGTAATATCAGGGAACAGGGACATTATGCCGGTAATATGAGGGAACAGGGACATTATGCCGGTAATATGAGGGAACAGGGACATTATGCCGCTAATATGAGAGGACAGGGACATAATGCCAGTAATATGAGGGAACAGGGACATTATGCCGGTAATATGAGAGGACAGGGACATAATGCCGGTAATATGAGGGAACAGGGACGTAATGCCGGTAATATGAAGAAACAGGAACATAAAGCCGGTAATATGAAGGAATAGGGACATAATTGCTGGATGTATATAGTGGAGTGATAGGTGTATATGGTATATTGATGGGTGTATATAGTGGAGCGATAGGTGTATATGGTATATTGATGGGTGTATATAGTGGAGTGCTGGGTGTATATGGTATATTGCTGGTTGTATATAGTATATTGCTGGGTGTATATAGTGGAGTGCTGGTTGTATATGGTAAATTGCTGGGTGTATATAGTGGAGTGCTGGTTGTATATAGTGGAGTGCTGGGTGTATATGGTGTATTGCTGGGTGTATATAGTGTAGTGCTGGGTGTATATAGTGGAGTGCTGGGTGTATATAGTGGAGAGCTGGGTGTATATAGTGGAGAGCTGGGTGTATATAGTGGAGTGCTGGGTGTATATAGTGGAGTGCTGGGTGTATATAGTGGAGTGCTGGGTGTATATAGTGGAGTGCTGGGTGTATATAGTGGAGTGCTGGGTGTATATAGTGGAGTGCTGGGTGTATATAGTGGAGTGCTGGGTGTATATAGTGGAGTGCTGGGTGTATATAGTGGAGTGCTGGGTGTATATAGTGGAGTGCTGGGTGTATATAGTGGAGTGCTGGGTGTATATAGTGGAGTGCTGGGTGTATATAGTGGAGTGCTGGGTGTATATAGTGGAGTGCTGGGTGTATATAGTGTAGAGCTGGGTGTATATAGTGTATTGCTGGGTGTATATAGTGGAGTGCTGGGTGTATATAGTGTATTGCTGGGTGTTTATAGTGGAGAGCTGGGTGTATATAGTGTATTGCTGGGTGTATATAGTGGAGAGCTGGTGTATATAGTGGAGCGCTGGGTGTATAAGGTGGAGTGTTGGGTGTATATAGTGTATTGCTTGGTGTATATAGTGGAGCGCTGGGTGTATATAGTGGAGCGTTGGGTGTATAAGGTGGAGTGTTGGGTGTATATAGTGTATTGCTTGGTGTATATAGTGGAGTGCTGGGTGTATATGGTATATTGCTGGGTGTATATAGTGGAGTGCTGGGTGTATATAGTGGAGTGCTGGTTGTATATAGTATATTGCTGGGTGTATATATTGGAGTGCTGGTTGTATATGGTATATTGCTGGGTGTATATAGTGGAGTGCTGGGTGTATATAGTGTATTGCTGGTGTATATAGTGGAGTGCTGGGTGTATATAGTGTATTGCTGGGTGTATATGGTGGAGTGCTGGGTGTATATGGTGGAGTGCTGGGTGTATATAGTGGAGTGCTGGGTGTATATAGTGGAGTGCTGGGTGTATATAGTGGAGTGCTGGGTGTATATAGTGGAGTGCTGGGTGTATATAGTGGAGTGCTGGGTGTATATAGTGGAGTGCTGGGTGTATATAGTGTATTGCTGGGTTTATATAGTGGAGTGATGGGTGTGTATGGTGTATTGCTGGGTGTATATAGTGGAGAGCTGGGTGTATATAGTGGAGTGCTGGGTGTATATAGTGTATTGCTGGGTGTATATAGTGTAGTGCTGGGTATATATAGTGTAGTGCTGGGTGTATATAGTGTAGTGCTGGGTGTATATAGTGTATTGCTGGGTTTATATAGTGTAGTGCTGGGTGTATATAGTGGAGTGCTGGGTGCATATAGTGGAGTGCTGGGTGCATATAGTGGAGTGCTGGGTGTATATAGTGGAGTGCTGGGTGTATATAGTGGAGTGCTGGGTGTATATAGTGGAGTGCTGGGTGTATATAGTGGAGTGCTGGGTGTATATAGTGGAGTGCTGGGTGTATATAGTGGAGTGCTGGGTGTATATAGTGGAGTGCTGGGTGTATATAGTGGAGTGCTGGGTGTATATAGTGGAGTGCTGGGTTTATATAGTGGAGTGCTGGGTTTATATAGTGTATTGCTGGGTTTATATAGTGTATTGCTGGGTTTATATAGTGTATTGCTGGGTGTATATAGTGGAGAGCTGGGTGTATATAGTGTAGTGCTGGGTGTATATGGTATATTGCTGGGTGTATATAGTGTATTGCTGGGTGTATATGGTATATTGCTGGGTGTATATAGTATATTGATGGGTGTATATAGTGGAGTGCTGGTTGTATATGGTGTATTGCTGGGTGTATATAGTGGAGAGCTGGGTGTATATGGTATATTGCTGGGTGTATATAGTAGAGTGCTGGGTGTATATAGTGGAGTGCTGGGTGTATATGGTGTATTGCTGGGTGTATATAGTGGAGAGCTGGGTGTATAGTGGAGTGCTGGGTGTATATAGTGGAGTGCTGGGTGTATATAGTGGAGTGCTGGGTGTATATAGTGGAGTGCTGGGTGTATATATAGTGTATTGCTGGGTGTATATAGTGGAGTGCTGGGTGTATATAGTGTATTGCTGGGTGTATATGATATATTGCTGGGTGTATATAGTGGAGAGCTGGGTGTATATAGTGTATTGCTGGGTGTATATAGTGGAGTGCTGGGTGTATATAGTATATTGCTGGGTGTATATAGTGGAGTGCTGGTTGTATATGGTATATTGCTTGGTGTATATAGTGGAGTGCTGGGTGTATATGGTATATTGCTGGGTGTATATAGTATATTGCTGGGTGTATATAGTGGAGAGCTGGGTGTATATAGTGTAGTGCTGGGTGTATAGTGTAGTGCTGGGTGTATATAGTGTATTGCTGGGTGTATATAGTGGAGTGCTGGGTGTATATAGTGGAGAGCTGGGTGTATATAGTGTAGAGCTGGGTGTATATAGTGTATTGCTGGGTGTATATAGTGTATTGCTGGGTGTATATAGTGTATTGCTGGGTGTATATAGTGTATTGCTGGGTGTATATAGTGTATTGCTGGGTGTATATAGTGGAGTGCTGGGTGTATATAGTGGAGTGCTGGGTGTATATAGTGGAGTGCTGGGTGTATATAGTGGAGTGCTGGTGTATATAGTGGAGTGCTGGGAGTATATAGTGGAGTGCTGGGAGTATATAGTGGAGTGCTGGGAGTATATAGTGGAGTGCTGGGAGTATATAGTGGAGTGCTGGGAGTATATAGTGGAGTGCTGGGAGTATATAGTGGAGTGCTGGGAGTATATAGTGGAGTGCTGGGAGTATATAGTGGAGTGCTGGGTGTATATAGTGGAGTGCTGGGTGTATATAGTGGAGTGCTGGGTGTATATAGTGGAGTGCTGGGTGTATATAGTGGAGTGCTGGGTGTATATAGTGGAGTGCTGGGTGTATATAGTGGAGTGCTGGGTGTATATAGTGGAGTGCTGGGTGTATATAGTGGAGTGCTGGGTGTATATAGTGGAGTGCTGGGTGTATATAGTGGAGTGCTGGGTGTATATAGTGTAGAGCTGGGTGTATATAGTGGAGTGCTGGGTGTATATAGTGGAGTGCTGGGTGTATATAGTGTAGTGCTGGGTGTATTTAGTGGAGTGCTGGGTGTATATAGTGGAGTGCTGGGTGTATATAGTGGAGTGCTGGGTGTATATAGTGGAGTGCTGGGTGTATATAGTGGAGTGCTGGGTGTATATAGTGGAGTGCTGGGTGTATATAGTGGAGTGCTGGGTGTATATAGTGGAGTGCTGGGTGTATATAGTGGAGTGCTGGGTGTATATAGTGGAGTGCTGGGTGTATATAGTGGAGTGCTGGGTGTATATAGTGGAGTGCTGGGTGTATATAGTGGAGTGCTGGGTGTATATAGTGGAGTGCTGGGTGTATATAGTGGAGTGCTGGGTGTATATAGTGGAGTGCTGGGTGTATATAGTGGAGTGCTGGGTGTATATAGTGGAGTGCTGGGTGTATATAGTGTAGAGCTGGGTGTATATAGTGTAGTGCTGGGTGTATATAGTGGAGTGCTTGGTGTATATAGTGGAGTGCTGGGTGTATATAGTGGAGTGCTGGGTGTATATAGTGGAGTGCTGGTTGTATATAGTGGAGTGCTGGGTGTATATAGTGTAGAGCTGGGTGTATATAGTGGAATGCTGGGTGTATATAGTGGAATGCTGGGTGTATATTGTGGAGTGCTGGGTGTATATGGTGGAGTGCTGGGTGTATATGGTGGAGTGCTGGGTGTATATAGTGGAGTGCTGGGTGTATATAGTGGAGTGCTGGGTGTATATAGTGGAGTGCTGGGTGTATATAGTGGAGTGCTGGGTGTATATAGTGGAGTGCTGGGTGTATATAGTGGAGTGCTGGGTGTATATAGTGGAGTGCTGGGTGTATATAGTGGAGTGCTGGGTGTATATAGTGGAGTGCTGGGTGTATATAGTGGAGTGCTGGGTGTATATAGTGGAGTGCTGGGTGTATATAGTGGAGTGCTGGGTGTATATAGTGGAGTGCTGGGTGTATATAGTGGAGTGCTGGGTGTATATAGTGGAGCGCTGGGTGTATATGGTGGAGCGCTGGGTGTATATGGTGGAGCGCTGGGTGTATATGGTGGAGCGCTGGGTGTATATGGTGGAGCGCTGGGTGTATATGGCGGAGCGCTGGGTGTATATGGCGGAGCGCTGGGTGTATATGGCGGAGCGCTGGGTGTATATGGCGGAGCGCTGGGTGTATATGGCGGAGCGCTGGGTGTATATGGCGGAGCGCTGGGTGTATATGGCGGAGCGCTGGGTGTATATGGCGGAGCGCTGGGTGTATATAGCGGAGCGCTGGGTGTATATAGCGGAGCGCTGGGTGTATATAGCGGAGCGCTGGGTGTATATAGCGGAGCGCTGGGTGTATATAGCGGAGCGCTGGGTGTATATAGCGGAGCGCTGGGTGTATATAGCGGAGCGCTGGGTGTATATGGCGGAGCGCTGGGTGTATATGGCGGAGCGCTGGGTGTATATGGCGGAGCGCTGGGTGTATATGGCGGAGCGCTGGGTGTATATGGCGGAGCGCTGGGTGTATATGGCGGAGCGCTGGGTGTATATGGCGGAGCGCTGGGTGTATATGGCGGAGCGCTGGGTGTATATGGCGGAGCGCTGGGTGTATATGGCGGAGCGCTGGGTGTATATGGCGGAGCGCTGGGTGTATATGGCGGAGCGCTGGGTGTATATGGCGGAGCGCTGGGTGTATATGGCGGAGCGCTGGGTGTATATGGCGGAGCGCTGGGTGTATATAGCGGAGCGCTGGGTGTATATAGCGGAGCGCTGGGTGTATATAGTGGAGCGCTGGGTGTATATAGTGGAGCGCTGGGTGTATATAGTGGAGCGCTGGGTGTATATAGTGGAGCGCTGGGTGTATATGGTGGAGTGCTGGGTGTATATGGTGGAGTGCTGGGTGTATATGGTGGAGTGCTGGGTGTATATAGTGGAGTGCTGGGTGTAATTGCCTGGTTATTGGACGAGCAGTCTCTGGTTTCTCTTTTCTCAATTCATTGTATATTTCATGGGAACCTGTCTGGTAGTTTTAACCCCTTGAACCGTCACCATGCGGTAATACATGATCTGACAATATTCCGCTGTATGTTTTTTTCAGATGCCGCAAAATTCTTAAAATCCACTTTTAAAACGACGCACACTATATGCTAATTACTCATTAGAGGGTCATGGGGCGGTGCCGATATCCTCACGAGTCACAGTCCTGCCTCCAAACCCACCTTTCCATGTTTGAGTGACATCTCCCTGGCTGATACAACTTTCTCGGATGTGCCATTGCCTTGTGGCACTATACACAAGGGGGAGAGCTGTGTGGCACTATACACAAGGGGCAGAGCTGTGTGGCACTATACACAAGGGGGAGCTGTGTGGCACTATACACAAGGGGGAGAGCTGTGTGGCACTATACACAAGGGGGAGAGCTGTGTGGCACTATACACAAGGGGGGCTGTGTGGCACTATACACAAGGGGGAGAGCTGTGTGGCACTATACACAAGGGGGAGAGCTGTGTGGCACTATACACAAGGGGGAGCTGTGTGGCACTATACACAAGGGGGAGAGCTGAGTGGCACTATACACAAGGGGGAGAGCTGTGTGGCACTATACACAAGGGGGAGAGCTGTGTGGCACTATACACAAAGGGGGCTGTGTGGCACTATACACAAAGGGGGCTGTGTGGCACTATACACAAGGGGGAGAGCTGTGTGGCACTATACACAAAGGGGGCTGTGTGGCACTATACACAAAGGGGGCTGTGTGGCACTATACACAAGGGGGAGAGCTGTGTGGCACTATACACAAAGGGGGCTGTGTGGCACTATACACAAAGGGGGCTGTGTGGCACTATACACAAGGGGGAGAGCTGTGTGGCACTATACACAAGGGGGAGAGCTGTGTGGCACTATACACAAGGGGGAGCTGTGTGGCACTATACACAAGGGGGAGAGCTGAGTGGCACTATACACAAGGGGGAGAGCTGTGTGGCACTATACACAAAGGGGGCTGTGTGGCACTATACACAAAGGGGGCTGTGTGGCACTATACACAAGGGGGAGAGCTGTGTGGCACTATACACAAAGGGGGCTGTGTGGCACTATACACAAAGGGGGCTGTGTGGCACTATACACAAGGGGGAGAGCTGTGTGGCACTATACACAAAGGGGGCTGTGTGGCACTATACACAAAGGGGGCTGTGTGGCACTATACACAAGGGGGAGAGCTGTGTGGCACTATACACAAGGGGGAGAGCTGTATGGCACTATACACAAAGGGGGCTGTGTGGCACTATACACAAATGTCGTTTCTAAGATATTTCCTATATACCTGATGACTCTGTCGGACATTGTGATTTTTCTCTGGTCTATCCTTGGGGTTCACTGGACTGGCACATCTCCCTGCTGGCCATTTCCTGCTGGATCCATCTATAGGAAACACGTGGACAGTGACTGAATACATAGTGTATATTTGATGAAAAGATGGTGGGGTGACAGATAGGTGACCCTCAAAACTGTTCTCTTCTTAAGGGGTTATGCGGGGACCAATATTTATTAGCGGTGTAGTCTGTGCAGCATGTGAGTACACTCGCTAATATACATTCCGGTCCCCGGTGGCGCGGATTATGAGATTTGATAGATTTTTATAGCGCTGCCGGGGGACCGGAAGTCTAGTTGCAGTGTCTTCTTTGATGACGATATGACTCTTCGTCGTGTGACCGGCCCCGCTTTACTCTATGTACAAGCAGGAGAAATAGAACAGCGATTACATAGAGTACAACGGGCTCAGTCACATGACAAAGAATCGTCATCAAAGAAGGGGACCGGAATGTATATTAGCGAATGTACTCACATACTGCAGGGATAATAATTTTTGGACCCCGCATAACCCCTATAATGGAAGTCTCCTCTTACCCGGTGATGTGTGGTTCCAGTGCTCCTCCATCATGACGTCCTTGTACAGATTCCTCTTACCCGGTGATCCTCCATCATGACGTCCTTGTACAGATCCCTCTTACGCGGTGATGTGCGGTTCCGGTGGTCCTCCATCATGATGTCCTTGTACAGATCCCTCTTACCCGGTGATGGGGTCTGGTGGTCCTCCATCATGACGTCCTTGTACAGATCTCTCTTACCCAGTGATGTGCGGTTCCGGTGGTCCTCCATCATGACGTCCCTGTACAGATCCCTCTTACCCGGTGATGGGGTCTGGTGGTCCTCCATCATGACGTCCCTGCACAGATCCCTCTTACCCGGTGATGTGAGGGGCTGGTGGTCCTCCGCCATGACGTCCTTGTACAGATCCTTGTGTTCTTCTATATACTCCCACTCTTCCATGGAGAAATAGACGGTGACATCCTGACATCTTATAGGAACCTGACACACAATGAGACAGTCATCATCCCGACACCTTCATAGCGTTACTATATAATGTCCCAGCATTCCCGGTAGTCCTCACCTCTCCGGTCAGCAGATGAATGATCTTGTTGGTGAGGTCTAGGATCTTCTGCTCATGTATCAGTGAGTGAGGTAGAGGTCCTGTGATGGGGCTGTGGGTCCTGCTCACTCCTCCTGACACACGGGAACGGCCGCCAGAGGTCACACCCTCATCACATGTTTTCTTCAGGACAGCGTAGTCCTGTGTATGGGGAGACACTGATACATGTCCCGATACACATTCTTTCAATCCCTCATACTCGTAGTATATTAATATAGACTAGAGAGACGTCATGTGACATAACTCCCAGAATCCCTCACCTCTCCCGTTAGCAGGTAGATGATCTCCAGAGTGAGGTTTAGTATTCTCTCATTCTTAGGGCAGATTCACACGAGCGTTGCGCGCGTGTCAGCAGCGTGTGCAATGCGTATTTTAACGATGTATGCGTGTAATACGCGCGTAAGACATGCGTTTTTCCCGCGCGTGTAAAAAACGCACTCAGCTGTTCTGTTTACGCCAGGCTTCAAAAGGGCCATGAATGCAATACCCCTGCTTCATCTGTGCACCTGTGTTAATTCATTTGTGTGCTTTGGATGCAACCCACTGTTTCTACTAGTATTTTAGGGAAGTTTGTCTGCCACACTGCATTGATGCCACCTAGCTCTCTGGCCCGTGTCCTATTGGCATGAATGCTATCCCGGAGGTTTGGGCAACGCGGTAGCCTTCTACGGCCACACCGGCGGAGATCAGGTAGGATGTGGGTTCACCCAATAGTGGCCCAACGCACCTCTAAAGGGCATTTTCATACCCTCTTTGCTGACCTCCGTCGTCACCCTGAGAAATTTCGGGCCTTTTGCCGCCTGTCTGTGCATGCCTTTGATATGCTGCTGGGGCTGGTTCGGCCTGGAATAACAAACACGCGACGCTGTATTTCCCCCGAGGAGCGTCTCCTTCTGACGTTACGGTATGTGCAGTTTTGTGATCCAGGTTACACATTATTTTATGTGCTTAATGTCCTAACTGACATGTTTGCTTTGTGGTTTGCTTGTATGATTTCCTGTAGATTTTTGGCCACCGGCAATAGCTACCATGCCCTTCATTTTGAATTCCTTATTGGAGTCTCCACTATTTCCGGCATTGTCCCAGCAACCTGTGTGGTCCTGTGGCAGAGATTGAAGAGCAGCGTGATCCCTCAGCCTACGGCCCAACACTGGCTTCGCATAGCGCAGCAGTTTAAACGCGACACCCAATTTCCAAACTGTATTGGTGCACTCGATGGGAAGCACATCCGTGTGCAGAAACCGCCCCACTCTGGCTCTCGCTACTTCAATTACAAGCAGTTTTTTTCAATAGTCTTGCTTGCCTTGTCGGACTGTAATTTCTGCTTTACCATCGTGGACATCGGGTCCTATGGCAGCTCTGCGGATGCACGCATTTTTCGCTCATCCAGAATGGCCCAGCGTCTAATGTCCAACCAACTTGATGTCCCCGAGCCTAGCATCCTCCCTGGCACCAGCGGTCCACCCGTTCCTTATGTTATGGTTGCAGATGAAGGTTTTGCCCTCAGCAGACACGTAATGCGGCCATTTGCGCGGAGGGGCTTGGATAACCGTAGGCACATTTTCAATCAGCGACTATGCAGAGCACGGAAAGTCGTGGAATGTGCCTTTGGCATCATGACCAGCAAGTGGAGGGTCCTGATGACATCAATGCAATTGTCGCCGTCAAATGTCACATGTGTGATCAAAGCCTGTGTTGTGCTGCACAACTTTACACGCATCCATGATGCCGCTCATGATGGGGAATATATGGTAACGTCTGCACCCACCACCAGCCTGGGCCAGGCTGCTCGGCCTGGCCGGGCACCGACATGTGGGCAGCGAGTGTGCCACCAATTTGCGGAGTATTTTGACAGGCAGGCTTGAGATGTAACCTGCCAGAACGCTGCCATTTGAGGTGTGGTGAAGTTACTATTCTTTGAGAGAACGTCTGTTTATCCCTCAAGGCCTTTTTTGTTTTGGGGGTGTGGGGGAGGGTTAGGGACTCGCAAAACTTGAGGCCCCTTGACGTGGGTTGTGAGCTTAAAGCTCGGTAGGCGCTTGGAATACCCTTTTTAGACGGCAAGAATGCATGGACATCACATCCTCTTGTGGAAACTATGTATTTCCTGCCCTATATGTATGTGAGCCTTTCGGGGTGAGTAAAGTTAGTTATGGCCAAACACTAACTATACTAATTACAGATGAGTTCCTGGTATTCCAAACCCCTTCCGACCAACGAAGACCTCAAAGATGTGGTGGAGAAATATAATACCGTCACAACCTCTAACGCAATGGCACTTCATAGCGGTAGAGGCAGTAGAAATGGTGCGCAAGGCAACAAAAGGATTGTCCACACAGAAGTTAAAAATATCAAACTTTAGCGGTCATGTTTGTGGCACATACACGCCATATCAGCAAAATACAGACGCGGGAAAACATACCCGAACTAAAAAGTGCACCAACATGATGCATATACAACAAATACATGTAGGGATTCCTAGCATGTCATCGCTTTGTAACATGTGCCCGTAGAAAAAACTTGCCCCTACAGATTCTGATAGGCATGGGTCGGCGAGCTGTAACCCGACCGTTCCGCACCACTCTGCTGTCCCCGGCCCTGAGGAGCCTGTTCCTGCACAGCATATTGGGGTTGATACTGCGGTGGGTAGCCCTGAGGCTGCATGTGAGCCTGTAAACTTGGCCCAGGTATGGAGTATGGAGGAAAGTGACGGACTGGCCCAGGCATTGGGGCAGGAGAGAGGTATCTTGGGGCAGGAGGGTATTGCGCCATCTGCGAGAAGACGGGGGCAGGTTGGGAGGGCCGTGGCAAATGGGCACGCGCTGAGGGCATATAGACACTACGCCAGTGCTCAATAGAAGTAAAGCACCGGCCTGGACTTAGCGGGGGTGTCGCACAGTTGATTAGCGACAGCATATTTAATTGCAGCCGCACCAACCTATCCTCTGGTACCCGCCGCATCAAAGGTGCCATGCTCCGACAAAAAAAATCATGATGGTCCTCATCAGCAGCACGGCGCAGGTACTCAAGAACACGGGCGTCCACCTGTGCAGCTGCGGGTGGGTTAACAGGACGTCTGCGGCGGGGTGCTGCTTGACTAGGTGCCACTTGGTCCGGTTGTCCTGCTTCAGGCGCTGAGGCGACTGGACCAGGATCCTCTCTGGTGGCCTCCGGGGTTAGGGCGACCAGGGGAGCAGCGGATTCGGACGCCTGGCTACACTCGTGCCGTGCCTCCTCTTCTGACGCATCCAGAGTGTCGCTAGTTCTATAATATAGGGGACACGTCAGTTGAGGAACCAAATGTCATGTGCAAACACAAAGGTGTTTTGGCGTATCTAACATTTTTGGAAGGTGACGTGGCCACAAAGGGACAACAACGAGTACTTACGGTCGCATGTCCATTATTTCCCGCAGGAACAACAGCTGGTCGTAGTAAATGTAGCGCCGTTTTCGTGGACCACCATCTCCGCTACGGGCGCCGGATCCATGTTCTCGACGGAACTGGTCCCTCGAGCTGCGCCACCGTCTCTTTACATCGTCCACTGTATGATGAATAAAGAACACATCATTGAATAAACTCAGCAGATGTGAGTGCGCACACAGACAGTGCATATAAACTGGTGTACCACACGTCTACACAAGAACAAACCTAAGTTGATGATACTATATAAAGATGGCACTGAACCGAAACGTTGGCAATGACAGGCAATTATTCAGCAGGGACGCAATATCCAATATGGATGTCATTATACACATCAATGGCGACACACAGATATCCACTCACCAATTCGTTGCCGGTCACGGGTGCGGCTGTCGGCCCACTCCTGGTCGAATAGCGCCTCTGCTATCTGCTCCCATGCTGCCTCCTTCAATGTGCGGTCATGGTACGACTCCGCATGGGTGTTCTAGACCTCCGGCCGCTCCTGAACTAACCTGATGAGCTTCGCCACATCCATCTGCCGAGGCATGCCTGCAAGGTGCTTGTGGTGCTTTTGCAAACGGTGTGGCCTCTTTTTCAAAACCTGCTGTCTAACCAACTTCCTGCTTTTCTGCTGGTTTCAACTAGTTAGTTCAAACTCCTTTGCATTGAGACAACGTGTCCTGCGTGAAAAACGCGCGTTCGCAGCTGCTGCCAGCGTATGACATGCGTGATTTTCACGCACCCATTGACTTCAATGGGTGCGTGATGCGTGAAATACGCGTTGTCGTGGAAATCCATCGCTCAAAATATATTAGACTGAAATTTATACGAGTCCCAACAGACTCTCAAGGCCAGACTCCATTAGTCAGAATCCTAATTAGGATATTTCACCGATATATATCGAGAGAGGAGAAGAAAACACACAGACGCTGCTGATAATGTTCAAAATGCTCCTCTGAAGGATTTATTACCAAACTCAAACTGTTAAACTGAAATTCAGAAGGGGTGTAGGCTTGAGGTAAACCAATCAGAGACAATGTAACAATATTTGTTATTCAGTAAAAAGCATACAATAAAATACATCATTATAATTCTTCACACATTATGTTTACAGGTTTCTTATCTCTCTTTTGGACAGAATGTCCTCGTGGAGATGGGGGGAGACCTTTCTTCATGCATACTTGCCATCCCCCCATCTCACTCCCTATCCAACTTCACATGGGAACCAAGGTCAAAGATAAAACATACGAAATCAACGTTACTTGTATTAAAGGAACAATGACTTTCCTATTCACTACAAAAGAACCAAGATGGGAACTCCAGACAAGATGGCCGCTGCACGAAATCATTTACACATTATCATCACTTTCACATAACACATATCTTAGTAATTCGGCATCCTGCTTGATAATTCACAATGTAATTTCATACAGAGAATATAAGCAAATAAATCATCCTTCACAAACCTCCCTTTTTCTCATATTAAATTACAGAAATTATATATTATGATTATGAAACTCAAACAATATATCAATAGGGCCACAACTAATATGATGCCATCACCAATGTCCGGTTAGGGTATGGGGTCCCACCAGTGTATCGACAAGTCATGTACATCATCGTCCTCTTCTTCTCCTGTCTTCTGATTAGAACACTTGATACTGCTGACGGATTCACTCAGGTCTTTGGTCTTTACTTGGAACTTTGCTGATGTCATCAGGACTTGATTTGGTCCTTTTCATCTGTCAGACACCGTCTCTTTTAGTTTACGTCACCGGGCTATACACAACACCTCATGCTGTGAGCCTGGTGTGAGATCCCACGTAGGCGGATTAGTGGGGTGTTATTGTGACCCCACAAACCCTCCGCTCATCTGTCTTCTTACTTGTCTGGGCGGCTGCTTGGAATTGTGACACTGCCGTCAGCTCATGACAAACGCGTTGTACTGGCTCCGGCTGCTCCTGCCGCACCTCAGTAATGGAGTTCATCGTATTAAAAATCTTTTAGTTCATGTTTACTGCCACTTGCTGGGGGACCCCAACCCTTGTCAATTGTTACTAATCTGGTGATAACATCTACGTACTATAAAAATTGTTCTAAGTACATACAATAACAATGTCAGGCCCTTAAACTAAATCAAACAAACAAACAAACACATTTTATATAAGAAAAACTTCTCTGTTCCAATGGACAGGGCACCTAGAAGATGTGTAATTATTGGGTACATTTCATTTGCACTTGGTGTCACACTTTCCAGCAGGATTTGTACCTTGATCTGAGCTGATTGCCTGGAACATCTTCAGCTCACCAAAATATACACAGATTCCACATGTTTATCTGACAAATGTCACAAACCAATTTTTCTTACTCTAATTTGTATTGCATGGGGAGGCCTCTCAAGGTCTGTTCTCTTTGTGGGAGGCGGGTATGATAAGGTTGGCACCGGTCTGCCAGGACTGTTCTGTAGGCAAATCAAACAGCTCTAACAGAATTTAGCAGCAACAGCTGTAAAGCCTGGGACATACCAATTAGATCTTACCACATCGATCCTTGCAGTCTTGGGGCATATGTGAGGTCATACACCATCAATGCAAAAGCCATCAAGAGTGCCTTGGGTCTTACCGGTTCACCTTCCCTTATCCGTCCACATTCTGTTAGAATCTGGTTCTCACTCCTTCCGCTCCCAGTTGGACTCTTCCTGTGGAGAACAAACTTTTTCATTGTATAAACATTAATTGATCTTAATCAAATAATTAATTTGAAGAAAAACATTAACAAATAACATCTTTACATCAAACGTTCACATTGAGCAATAACTAGAAGTGATACATGCAAACTCATTTTTCTTCATTATATATATATATATATATATATATATATATATACACACACACACAAACACTGCACAGAATTTTCCTTTCACAATAACAATGACAAAAAACAAATAACTAAAAATATTTTCAAATGGGAATATTCCACTTCTGTACCTTTTATCTGACGCATGACTCTAATAGTCCAATGCTAAGGCTGATCCAGAACTTTACATAAAACTTAATTTCAATATTTAATATTCCCACAACACTTCTTAAATACAATTATTAAACAAACTAACTTTGGGATAACATCTGGAGAACTGCTGATATCTTATTGTACAAACATCAGGTCAATACTTGGGATAACATTGTTCCCCCGTCACTTACACACAAGGTCTGTAGTGGGGAAAATACAGGCCGGGCTTCAGGCCCCCCTGAGAACAGGTCTACACACACGAGCACATTGTCATACACTTCTACCTCGGGTAGTTGTATGTTCTGCAGTCGCTAGGACGGGTAATCTGGCCGGGCTGCACTTTTCACAGGTACCTTTGCTGTTTTACCTATGTCACGCCGTGCGCACATCATGCCGGCTGCTACAAACCTAGTGGTGGCATTATTGTATCCAGGGACAAGCCAATTTACTGACACCTGGCTGCAAATTCTCTTGCTGTCAGGTCTGTCTTCTCTTGCTCTGTCAATTGGCTTACCCGATGATCCAATAAAGTTCCTACTACCAATGGGCCCATAATTGTGGGCGATGCCAAAAGCGTACCTAGAGTCAGTGTAAATGTCGCCCGTCTTACCTTCTGCCAAGTTACAAGCCTCAGCGAGCACCTCCAGCTCCGCTCCTTGAGATGAACAAGAAGGTGAGAGTGGCTTCTGGGTAATTAACCTTGTGCCTCGTATCCTGTTCTACACATGCTGTATATGATAAAGTATATCTACATTACAAATTTACATTGGAAACCCATGCCACATATAGATAGAACATTTCAAAAGGGTGGAGTTTTATTGTTCCACATTTATCTGATGATCCAGAACACTTGTAAATCCCACCCACCAGGTCCTGTAAATACCTGATTAATACAAAAACAAACAAAATATGTTACGGAAATCTGGCATAAAATAAACAATATTCAAACATTTTTGTTTTGCCTTCTCCCCATCTAAATCTGTAAAGACTCATCTGTGAGTGACGTCACCTCTGCCTCCTGTGTAAATTGGCTGGAGGGGGATCTGGAACCATCTACACAGAAAAACCTCAAAATATAAGTTACTGTCATACACATTTAATCTGGGTTACTGCTTGAAGCTCATACACATTTAATCTGGGTTACTCCTTGAAGCTCATACACATTTAATCTGGGTTACTCCTTGAAGCTCATACACATTTAATCTGGGTTACTCCTTGAAGCTCATACACATTTAATCTGGGTTACTCCTTGAAGCTCATACACATTTAATCTGGGTTACTCATTGAAGCTCATACACATTTTGTAGATCTCCTAGAACCAAATTCATTAATTCAAAAGAAAATAAAACACAAAACAAAACTACCTGATCAGTCCCTTCAACATTCCCTCCTATTTGGACTCTGCGAAAATAATGTAGCAGGGTTCAAAACTACATATTAACATAATGAGATTAGGCACTCTATCGGGGGGGGGGGGGGGCACTAATTTAGCCCCCTGTAATACACAACAGCCTGGAACAAAAAAAGATTACTTTCTCCTGACAAAAATAAATTTTATCTTTAAAATGACCTGCAACCATTTACCTGTAAAACATCTCACATTTTCAAAAATCACATTTAGGCAGCCCCATAGCACGTGCCTCATGTGTGAAAACAAAAACAAGACAAATGTAATTATTCAATAAAACAGAAAATAATATATCTGCTAATATTAATTACTGCAAACCAATAAGCTGTACATAAGAATAGGGAACAGAGGGGGCACATACATCATCAAGACCCCGTGTCTCACAATATCTGTAGTTTAATTCATTTGAATTAACATCAAAACATTCCAACATTAAATCTTATCACATTATAACACATTAATCTGCAGTATAGCTTTTATCTTTCTACAAACAGATCCAGCCGGCTGTAATATTTTTCTCGCTTGGTGTAGTTACAGACGACTGCGCTGCGCGAAAATAAAACACGTTGCATAAAAAAAAAAATGAAAAAAAGTGGAACTGATTTTAACCCCATACACAAAACACTAACATTTTTAGACATTACTGCTGTTAAAAATAGGAAACATACAAAATAGTTCTGCTTTTATTGTGGCCATTAGTTTCAAACTTCAGACATGTTACATTACACACATCACACAGATGTCTCATCACATCACACATGTTACATTACACACATCACACAGATGTCTCATCACATCACACATGTTACATTACACACATCACACAGATGTCTCATCACATCACACATGTTACATTGCACACATCACACAGATGTCTCATCACATCACACATGTTACATTACACACATCACACAGATGTCACATCACATCACACATGTTACATTACACACATCACACAGATGTCTCATCACATCACACATGTTACATTACACACATCACACAGATGTCTCATCACATCACACATGTTACATTACACACATCACACAGATGTCTCATCACATCACACATGTTACATTGCACACATCACACAGATGTCTCATCACATCACACATGTTACATTACACACATCACACAGATGTCTCATCACATCACACATGTTACATTGCACACATCACACAGATGTCTCATCACATCACACATGTTACATTGCACACATCACACATATGTCACATCACATCACACATGTTACATTACACACATCACACAGATGTCTCATCACATCACACATGTTACATTACACACATCACACAGATGTCTCATCACATCACACATGTTACATTACACACATCACACAGATGTCTCATCACATCACACATGTTACATTACACACATCACACAGATGTCTCATCACATCACACATGTTACATTGCACACATCACACAGATGTCACATCACATCACACATGTTACATTACACACATCACACAGATGTATCATCACATCACACATGTTACATTACACACATCA
Source organism: Rhinoderma darwinii (assembly GCF_050947455.1). Classification (NCBI taxonomy): domain Eukaryota; kingdom Metazoa; phylum Chordata; class Amphibia; order Anura; family Rhinodermatidae; genus Rhinoderma; species Rhinoderma darwinii. The sequence continues at coordinate 92,258,854 of NC_134697.1, read as the reverse complement.
CACAGATGTCTCATCACATCACACATGTTACATTACACACATCACACAGATGTCTCATCACATCACACATGTTACATTACACACATCACACAGATGTATCATCACATCACACATGTTACATTACACACATCACACAGATGTCTCATCACATCACACATGTTACATTACACACATCACACAGATGTCTCATCACATCACACATGTTACATTACACACATCACACAGATGTCTCATCACATCACACATGTTACATTACACACATCACACAGATGTCTCATCACATCACACATGTTACATTACACACATCACACAGATGTCTCATCACATCACACATGTTACATTACACACATCACACAGATGTCTCATCACATCACACATGTTACATTACACACATCACACAGATGTCTCATCACATCACACATGTTACATTACACACATCACACAGATGTCTCATCACATCACACATGTTACATTACACACATCACACAGATGTCTCATCACACATATTACATTACACACATCACACAGATGTCTCATCACATCACACATGTTACATTGCACACATCACACAGATGTCTCATCACATCACACATGTTACATTACACACATAACACAGATGTCACATCACACATGTTACATTACACACATCACACAGATGTCACATCACACATGTTACATTACACACATCACACAGATGTCTCATCACATCACACATGTTACATTACACACATCACACAGATGTCTCATCACATCACACATGTTACATTACACACATCACACAGATGTCTCATCACATCACACATGTTACATTACACATATCACACAGATGTCTCAGTACATCACACATGGTACATTACACACATCACACAGATGTCTCATCACATCACACATGTTACATTGCACACATCACACAGATGTCTCATCACATCACACATGTTACATTACACACATCACACAGATGTCTCATCACATCACACATGTTACATTACACACATCACACAGATGTCTCATCACATCACACATGTTACATTACACACATCACACAGATGTATCATCACATCACACATGTTACATTACACACATCACACAGATGTCTCATCACATCACACATGTTACATTACACACATCACACAGATGTCTCATCACATCACACATGTTACATTACACACATCACACAGATGTCTCATCACACATATTACATTACACACATCACACAGATGTCTCATCACATCACACATGTTACATTGCACACATCACACAGATGTCTCATCACATCACACATGTTACATTGCACACATCACACAGATGTCTCAGTACATCACACATGGTACATTACACACATCACACAGATGTCTCATCACATCACACATGTTACATTGCACACATCACACAGATGTCACATCACATCACACATGTTACATTACACACATCACACAGATGTCTCATCACATCACACATGTTACATTACACACATCACACAGATGTCTCATCACATCACACATGTTACATTACACACATCACACAGATGTCTCATCACATCACACATGTTACATTACACACATCACACAGATGTCTCATCACATCACACATGTTACATTGCACACATCACACAGATGTCACATCACATCACACATGTTACATTACACACATCACACAGATGTCTCATCACATCACACATGTTACATTACACACATCACACAGATGTCTCATCACATCACACATGTTACATTACACACATCACACAGATGTCTCATCACATCACACATGTTACATTACACACATCACACAGATGTCTCATCACATCACACATGTTACATTGCACACATCACACAGATGTCACATCACATCACACATGTTACATTACACACATCACACAGATGTATCATCACATCACACATGTTACATTACACACATCACACAGATGTCTCATCACATCACACATGTTACATTACACACATCACACAGATGTCTCATCACATCACACATGTTACATTACACACATCACACAGATGTATCATCACATCACACATGTTACATTACACACATCACACAGATGTCTCATCACATCACACATGTTACATTACACACATCACACAGATGTCTCATCACATCACACATGTTACATTACACACATCACACAGATGTCTCATCACATCACACGTTACATTACACACATCACACAGATGTATCATCACATCACACATGTTACATTACACACATCACACAGATGTCTCATCACATCACACATGTTACATTACACACATCACACAGATGTCTCATCACATCACACATGTTACATTACACACATCACACAGATGTCTCATCACACATATTACATTACACACATCACACAGATGTCTCATCACATCACACATGTTACATTGCACACATCACACAGATGTCTCATCACATCACACATGTTACATTACACACATAACACAGATGTCACATCACACATGTTACATTACACACATCACACAGATGTCACATCACACATGTTACATTACACACATCACACAGATGTCTCATCACATCACACATGTTACATTACACACATCACACAGATGTCTCATCACATCACACATGTTACATTACACACATCACACAGATGTCTCATCACATCACACATGTTACATTACACACATCACACAGATGTCTCATCACATCACACATGTTACATTACACACATCACACAGATGTCTCATCACATCACACATGTTACATTACACACATCACACAGATGTCTCATCACATCACACATGTTACATTACACACATCACACAGATGTATCATCACATCACACATGTTACATTACACACATCACACAGATGTCTCATCACATCACACATGTTACATTACACACATCACACAGATGTCTCATCACATCACACATGTTACATTACACACATCACACAGATGTCTCATCACACATATTACATTACACACATCACACAGATGTCTCATCACATCACACATGTTACATTGCACACATCACACAGATGTCTCATCACATCACACATGTTACATTACACACATAACACAGATGTCACATCACACATGTTACATTACACACATCACACAGATGTCACATCACACATGTTACATTACACACATCACACAGATGTCTCATCACATCACACATGTTACATTACACACATCACACAGATGTCTCATCACATCACACATGGTACATTACACACATCACACAGATGTCTCATCACATCACACATGTTACATTACACACATCACACAGATGTCTCATCACATCACACATGTTACATTGCACACATCACACAGATGTCACATCACATCACACATGTTACATTACACACATCACACAGATGTCTCATCACATCACACATGTTACATTACACACATCACACAGATGTCTCATCACATCACACATGTTACATTACACACATCACACAGATGTCTCATCACATCACACATGTTACATTACACACATCACACAGATGTCTCATCACACATATTACATTACACACATCACACAGATGTCTCATCACATCACACATGTTACATTGCACACATCACACAGATGTCTCATCACATCACACATGTTACATTGCACACATCACACAGATGTCACATCACATCACACATGTTACATTACACACATCACACAGATGTCTCATCACATCACACATGTTACATTGCACACATCACACAGATGTCTCATCACATCACACATGTTACATTACACACATCACACAGATGTCTCATCACATCACACATGTTACATTGCACACATCACACAGATGTCACATCACATCACACATGTTACATTACACACATCACACAGATGTCTCATCACATCACACATGTTACATTACACACATCACACAGATGTCTCATCACATCACACATGTTACATTACACACATCACACAGATGTCTCATCACATCACACATGTTACATTACACACATCACACAGATGTCTCATCACATCACACATGTTACATTGCACACATCACACAGATGTCTCATCACATCACACATGTTACATTACACACATCACACAGATGTCTCATCACATCACACATGTTACATTGCACACATCACACAGATGTCACATCACACACATCACACAGATGTCTCAGTACATCACACATGTTACATTACACACATCACACAGATGTCTCATCACATCACACATGTTACATTACACACATCACACAGATGTCTCATCACATCACACATGTTACATTACACACATCACACAGATGTCTCATCACATCACACATGTTACATTACACACATCACACAGATGTCTCATCACATCACACATGTTACATTACACACATCACACAGATGTCTCAGTACATCACACATGTTACATTACACACATCACACAGATGTCTCATCACATCACACATGTTACATTGCACACATCACACAGATGTCTCATCACATAGTTACATAGTTACATAGTTACATAGTTAGTACGGCTGAAAAAAGACACATGTCCATCAAGTTCAACCAAGGGAAGGGAAAAGGGAAGGAAAAATTTCTACACATAGGAGCTAATATTTTTTTGTTCTAGGAAATTATCTAACCCTTTTTTAAAGCCATCTACTGTCCCTGCTGTGACCAGCTCCTGCGGTGACTATTCCATAGATTCACAGTTCTCACTGTAAAGAAGCCTTGTCGCCTCTGCAGCTTGAACCTTTTTTTCTCCAGACGGAGGGAGTGCCCCCTTGTTTTTTGAGGGGGTTTTACAAGGAACAGGATTTCACCATATTTTTTGTATGTGCCATTAATATATTTATATAAGTTAATCATGTCCCCCCTTAGTCTTCTTTTTTCAAGGCTAAATAGGTTTAATTCTTTCAATCTTTCCTCATAACTTAAATTCTCCATGCCCCTTATTAGCTTCGTTGCTCTTCTTTGTATTTTTTCCAACTCCAGGGCATCCTTTCTATGAACTGGAGCCCAGAACTGAACTGCATATTCTAGATGAGGCCTCACTAATGCTTTGTAAAGTGGCAATATTACATCTCTGTCCCGCGAGTCCATGCCTCTTTTAATACACGACAATATCTTGCTGGCCTTTGAAGCAGCTGATTGACACTGCATGCTGTTATTGAGTTTATGATTTACAAGTACACCCAGATCCTTCTCAACAAGTGAATCCGCCAGTGTAGCGCCCCCTAGGACATATGATGCATGCAGGTTGTTGGTACCCAGATGCATAACTTTACATTTATCTACATTAAACTTCATCTGCCAAGTGGACGCCCAAACACTTAGTTTGTTTAAATCTGCCTGTAATTCATGAACATCTTCCATAGTCTGAACTATATTACATAGCTTGGTGTCATCTGCAAAAATAGAAATAGTGCTATTAATCCCTTCCTCTATATCATTAATAAATAAGTTGAATAATAGTGGTCCCAGCACTGAACCCTGGGGTACACCACTTATAACCGGGGACCATTCAGAGAAGGAATCATTGACCACAACCCTCTGGATACGGTCCTTGAGCCAATTCTCAATCCAATTACAAACTATATTTTCTAAACCTATAGTCCTTAATTTACCCATTAGGCGTCTATGGGGGACAGTGTCAAATGCCTTTGCAAAGTCCAAAAACACTAAATCCACAGCGGCCCCTCTGTCTAGACTTCTGCTCACCTCTTCATAAAAACAGATTAGGTTAGTTTGACAACTTCTGTCCTTAGTAAAACCGTGCTGGCTGTCACTTATAATGCTATTTATTGTCACATAATCCTGTATATAGTCCCTCAATAGCCCCTCAAACATTTTCCCCACAATTGATGTTAAGCTTACTGGTCTATAATTACCCGGGGAAGACCTAGAGCCCTTTTTGAAAATAGGCACCACATTTGCCCTGCGCCAGTCCCTAGGCACTATACCAGTCACTAGAGATTCTCTGAATATTATGAAAAGGGGGACAGAAATAACTGAACTAAGCTCTTTAAGAATTCTAGGGTGTAACCCATCTGGTCCCGGAGCCTTGTGCACATTTATTTTATTTAATTTAGCTTGGACCATATCTACATTCATCCAATTCAGTATATCAACTGATATATTAACAGCACTGGCACCGACTACATCAGCTGCTCTTTCTTCAGTTGTATATGCAGAGCTAAAGAACCCATTTAGTAACTCTGCCTTCTCTTGATCCCCTGTGATCAACTCCCCATTACCATTATCTAGGGGTCCTACATGTTCAGACCTTGGCTTTTTTGCATTTATATGCTTGAAGAATTTTTTAGGATTTGTTTTACTATCCTTGGCCACCTGCCTTTCATTTTGTATTTTTGCTAATTTTATTACATTTTTACAGATTTTATTAAGCTCTTTATATTTTACAAAGGCTACAGCTGTACCCTCAGATTTGTATTTTTTAAATGCCCTTTTTTTGTCATGTATTGCCCCTTTCACAGAAGGTGTAAGCCATGTGGGGTTTAATTTGAGTCGTTTATACTTATTACCTGTAGGAATAAATTTTGCACTATAATAACTCAAAGTAGATTTGAAAATCTCCCATTTATCATTTGTTCCATTATTTGACATTAGTTCTTCCCAGTCCATATCCTGAATTGCCGCCCTCATCCTGGGGAAATTGGCTTTCTTAAAATTAAATGTTTTTGCCCTCCCAGCCTGCGTTTGTTTTTTACAGTATAGGTAAAATGTAACTATATTGTGATCACTGTTACCGAGGTTTTCACGAACATTGACATTCCCAACAAGATCTGCATTATTAGAAATGACCAGATCCAACAGAGCTTCACCTCTAGTCGGGTCTTCCACAAACTGGCCCATAAAATTTTCCTGCAACAGGTTGAGGAAATGTCTCCCCTTTGCAGTTGAAGCCGAACCATGACACCAATTAATATCCCGGAAATTAAAATCTCCCATTATCACTACAGTACCCGCCTGTGCAGCCCGCTCCATCTGTTTATATATCTGACCTTCCATCTCCTCAGTTATATTGGGGGGTCTATAGATTACACCAAAAGTAATTTTTTCAGTGTTTACCTCCCTTTCTAGTTCCACCCACAAGGTTTCAACCTCCTCACAGTCTTCACCCACTATTGTCTCTTTCACACTCGCCTTCATATCACTTCTCACATACAGACATACACCACCACCTTTCCTATTTGTCCTGTCTTTACGAAAAAGTGTAAAACCCTGTAGATTTACAGCCCAGTCATGAGAAGAGTCTAGCCATGTTTCAGCAACACCAACTATATCTATATTTTCTTCCAGTATCAAGGCCTCCAGCTCCCCCATTTTGCTTGCTAGACTTCTGGCATTTGTGAACATACACTTTAACTTGCCTGTCAGTTGTTCACTTTTATTATCAGAAATGTGATTTGACATTAATCGGTCCTTTTTATTCACACTGATGTTTTGTAACGAAAGGATCTCCTTATCTTGTTGTCTAGTCCTCTCCCCACATTCTGTTTCTCCCCCCACCAATATAGTCTGACCCCTCTCTAACCTGGCTACCCCTTTTTTTTCTACATTGACCTCCCTCCTCAGCCCTAGTTTAAATACTCCGCCACCCCAGCTAGAATTCTCTCCCCCAGCACAGCGGACCCCCTTCCATTTAGGTGCAAATCATCTGCAGAATACAGTTTGTACCCCAATGAAAAGTCAGCCCAGTGCTCTAGGAACCCAAATCCTTCTCCTCTACACCAAGACTTCAGCCATGCATTTAACTCCCTGAGCTCCCGCTGTCTTTCCTGTGATGCGCATTGTACAGGCATTATTCCTGAGAATACAACCTTGGAGGTCCTTCCCTTCAGCTTGTAGCCTAGTTCTTTAAAATTATTCTTAAGGCTCCTCCACCTACCATTTATTCTGTCGTTGGTACCGACATGGACCACGACAGCTGGATCATCACCAGCCCCTCCCAGCAATTTGTCCACCCGTTCCACCACATGCCGAACCCTGGCACCAGGGAGACAGCAAACCATTCGGTTGAGGCGGTCTTGGCGACAAATTATTCTATCCGTCTTCCTGATTATAGAATCCCCTACAACTATCAATTGTCTTGGCTTGCCTGCATTACCATCCCGCCGACTACTAGCTGGGCTGTTCTCCCGGCTGTTAGGGAGATCAGTATCCACTAGGGCTGCCTTTTCTGAGACTGACACCCTCGCATCATCACCCAACCTGGCAATTTTGCTTGGAATGCCAGAAACCGGATCGGCCTTCCTTGTCTTTGACCCCTTTCTACTGCCCCTAACTACATTAACCCAGCTACTTACCTGATCCTGCTCACCCATGTCTTCACCCTCCAGTTCTAACCCACTAACTGCATGCTCTGTGAGCAGCAAGCTCCGCTCAAAATTGTCTATCCTCCTCAGTGTTACATTGCACACATCACACAGATGTCTCAGTACATCACACATGGTACATTACACACATCACACAGATGTCTCATCACATCACACATGTTACATTACACACATCACACAGATGTCTCATCACATCACACATGTTACATTGCACACATCACACAGATGTCTCATCACATCACACATGTTACATTGCACACATCACAGATGTCTCATCACATCACACATGTTACATTGCACACATCACACAGATGTCTCATCACATCACACATGGTACATTACACACATCACACAGATGTCTCATCACATCACACATGGTACATTACACACATCACACAGATGTCTCATCACATCACACATGTTACATTGCACACATCACACATATGTCTCATCACATCACATATGTTACATTACACACATCACACAGATGTCACATCACACATGTTACATTACACACATCACACAGATGTCTCAGTACATCACACATGGTACATTACACACATCACACAGATGTCTCATCACATCACACATGTTACATTACACACATCACACAGATGTCTCATCACATCACACATGTTACATTACACACATCACACAGATGTCTCATCACATCACACATGTTACATTACACACATCACACAGATGTCTCATCACATCACACATGTTACATTACACACATCACACAGATGTCTCATCACATCACACATGTTACATTGCACACATCACACAGATGTCTCATCACATCACACATGTTACATTACACACATCACACAGATGTCTCATCACATCACACATGTTACATTGCACACATCACACAGATGTCACATCACACACATCACACAGATGTCTCAGTACATCACACATGTTACATTACACACATCACACAGATGTCTCATCACATCACACATGTTACATTACACACATCACACAGATGTCTCATCACATCACACATGTTACATTACACACATCACACAGATGTCTCATCACATCACACATGTTACATTACACACATCACACAGATGTCTCATCACATCACACATGTTACATTACACACATCACACAGATGTCTCAGTACATCACACATGTTACATTACACACATCACACAGATGTCTCATCACATCACACATGTTACATTGCACACATCACACAGATGTCTCATCACATAGTTACATAGTTACATAGTTACATAGTTAGTACGGCTGAAAAAAGACACATGTCCATCAAGTTCAACCAAGGGAAGGGAAAAGGGAAGGAAAAATTTCTACACATAGGAGCTAATATTTTTTTGTTCTAGGAAATTATCTAACCCTTTTTTAAAGCCATCTACTGTCCCTGCTGTGACCAGCTCCTGCGGTAGGCTATTCCATAAATTCACAGTTCTCACTGTAAAGAAGCCTTGTCGCCTCTGCAGCTTGAACCTTTTTTTCTCCAGACGGAGGGAGTGCCCCCTTGTTTTTTGAGGGGGTTTTACAAGGAACAGGATTTCACCATATTTTTTGTATGTGCCATTAATATATTTATATAAGTTAATCATGTCCCCCCTTAGTCTTCTTTTTTCAAGGCTAAATAGGTTTAATTCTTTCAATCTTTCCTCATAACTTAAATTCTCCATGCCCCTTATTAGCTTCGTTGCTCTTCTTTGTATTTTTTCCAACTCCAGGGCATCCTTTCTATGAACTGGAGCCCAGAACTGAACTGCATATTCTAGATGAGGCCTCACTAATGCTTTGTAAAGTGGCAATATTACATCTCTGTCCCGCGAGTCCATGCCTCTTTTAATACACGACAATATCTTGCTGGCCTTTGAAGCAGCTGATTGACACTGCATGCTGTTATTGAGTTTATGATTTACAAGTACACCCAGATCCTTCTCAACAAGTGAATCCGCCAGTGTAGCGCCCCCTAGGACATATGATGCATGCAGGTTGTTGGTACCAAGATGCATAACTTTACATTTATCTACATTAAACTTCATTTGCCAAGTGGACGCCCAAACACTTAGTTTGTTTAAATCTGCCTGTAATTCATGAACATCTTCCATAGTCTGAACTATATTACATAGCTTGGTGTCATCTGCAAAAATAGAAATAGTGCTATTAATCCCTTCCTCTATATCATTAATAAATAAGTTGAATAATAGTGGTCCCAGCACTGAACCCTGGGGTACACCACTTATAACCGGGGACCATTCAGAGAAGGAATCATTGACCACAACCCTCTGGATACGGTCCTTGAGCCAATTCTCAATCCAATTACAAACTATATTTTCTAAACCTATAGTCCTTAATTTACCCATTAGGCGTCTATGGGGGACAGTGTCAAATGCCTTTGCAAAGTCCAAAAACACTAAATCCACAGCGGCCCCTCTGTCTAGACTTCTGCTCACCTCTTCATAAAAACAGATTAGGTTAGTTTGACAACTTCTGTCCTTAGTAAAACCGTGCTGGCTGTCACTTATAATGCTATTTATTGTCACATAATCCTGTATATAGTCCCTCAATAGCCCCTCAAACATTTTCCCCACAATTGATGTTAAGCTTACTGGTCTATAATTACCCGGGGAAGACCTAGAGCCCTTTTTGAAAATAGGCACCACATTTGCCCTGCGCCAGTCCCTAGGCACTATACCAGTCACTAGAGATTCTCTGAATATTATGAAAAGGGGGACAGAAATAACTGAACTAAGCTCTTTAAGAATTCTAGGGTGTAACCCATCTGGTCCCGGAGCCTTGTGCACATTTATTTTATTTAATTTAGCTTGGACCATATCTACATTCATCCAATTCAGTATATCAACTGATATATTAACAGCACTGGCACCGACTACATCAGCTGCTCTTTCTTCAGTTGTATATGCAGAGCTAAAGAACCCATTTAGTAACTCTGCCTTCTCTTGATCCCCTGTGATCAACTCCCCATTACCATTATCTAGGGGTCCTACATGTTCAGACCTTGGCTTTTTTGCATTTATATGCTTGAAGAATTTTTTAGGATTTGTTTTACTATCCTTGGCCACCTGCCTTTCATTTTGTATTTTTGCTAATTTTATTACATTTTTACAGATTTTATTAAGCTCTTTATATTTTACAAAGGCTACAGCTGTACCCTCAGATTTGTATTTTTTAAATGCCCTTTTTTTGTCATGTATTGCCCCTTTCACAGAAGGTGTAAGCCATGTGGGGTTTAATTTGAGTCGTTTATACTTATTACCTGTAGGAATAAATTTTGCACTATAATAACTCAAAGTAGATTTGAAAATCTCCCATTTATCATTTGTTCCATTATTTGACATTAGTTCTTCCCAGTCTATATCCTGAATTGCAGCCCTCATCCTGGGGAAATTGGCTTTCTTAAAATTAAATGTTTTTGCCCTCCCAGCCTGCGTCTGTTTTTTACAGTATAGGTAAAATGTAACTATATTATGATCACTGTTACCGAGGTTTTCACGAACATTGACATTCCCAACAAGCTCTGCATTATTAGAAATGACCAGATCCAACAGAGCTTCACCTCTAGTCGGGTCTTCCACAAACTGGCCCATAAAATTTTCCTGCAACAGGTTGAGGAAATGTCTCCCCTTTGCAGTTGAAGCCGAACCATGACACCAATTAATATCCCGGAAATTAAAATCTCCCATTATCACTACAGTACCCGCCTGTGCAGCCCGCTCCATCTGTTTATATATCTGACCTTCCATCTCCTCAGTTATATTGGGGGGTCTATAGATTACACCAAAAGTAATTTTTTCAGTGTTTACCTCCCTTTCTAGTTCCACCCACAAGGTTTCAACCTCCTCACAGTCTTCACCCACTATTGTCTCTTTCACACTCGCCTTCATATCACTTCTCACATACAGACATACACCACCACCTTTCCTATTTGTCCTGTCTTTACGAAAAAGTGTAAAACCCTGTAGATTTACAGCCCAGTCATGAGAAGAGTCCAGCCATGTTTCAGCAACACCAACTATATCTATATCTTCTTCCAGTATCAAGGCCTCCAGCTCCCCCATTTTGCTTGCTAGACTTCTGGCATTTGTGAACATACACTTTAACTTGCCTGTCAGTTGTTCACTTTTATTATCAGAAATGTGATTTGACATTAATCGGTCCTTTTTATTCACACTGATGTTTTGTAACGAAAGGATCTCCTTATCTTGTTGTCTAGTCCTCTCCCCACATTCTGTTTCTCCCCCCACCAATATAGTCTGACCCCTCTCTAACCTGGCTACCCCTTTTTTTTCTACATTGACCTCCCTCCTCAGCCCTAGTTTAAATACTCCGCCACCCCAGCTAGAATTCTCTCCCCCAGCACAGCGGACCCCCTTCCATTTAGGTGCAAATCATCTGCAGAATACAGTTTGTACCCCAATGAAAAGTCAGCCCAGTGCTCTAGGAACCCAAATCCTTCTCCTCTACACCAAGACTTCAGCCATGCATTTAACTCCCTGAGCTCCCGCTGTCTTTCCTGTGATGCGCATTGTACAGGCATTATTCCTGAGAATACAACCTTGGAGGTCCTTCCCTTCAGCTTGTAGCCTAGTTCTTTAAAATTATTCTTAAGGCTCCTCCACCTACCATTTATTCTGTCGTTGGTACCGACATGGACCACGACAGCTGGATCATCACCAGCCCCTCCCAGCAATTTGTCCACCCGTTCCACCACATGCCGAACCCTGGCACCAGGGAGACAGCAAACCATTCGGTTGAGGCGGTCTTGGCGACAAATTATTCTATCCGTCTTCCTGATTATAGAATCCCCTACAACTATCAATTGTCTTGGCTTGCCTGCATTACCATCCCGCCGACTACTAGCTGGGCTGTTCTCCCGGCTGTTAGGGAGATCAGTATCCACTAGGGCTGCCTTTTCTGAGACTGACACCCTCGCATCATCACCCAACCTGGCAATTTTGCTTGGAATGCCAGAAACCGGATCGGCCTTCCTTGTCTTTGACCCCTTTCTACTGCCCCTAACTACATTAACCCAGCTACTTACCTGATCCTGCTCACCCATGTCTTCACCCTCCAGTTCTAACCCACTAACTGCATGCTCTGTGAGCAGCAAGCTCCGCTCAAAATTGTCTATCCTCCTCAGTGTTACATTGCACACATCACACAGATGTCTCAGTACATCACACATGTTACATTGCACACATCACACAGATGTCTCATCACATCACATATGTTACATTACACACATCACACAGATGTCTCATCACATCACACATGTTACATTGCACACATCACACAGATGTCTCATCACATCACACATGTTACATTACACACATCACACAGATGTCTCATCACACATATTACATTACACACATCACACAGATGTCTCATCACATCACACATGTTACATTGCACACATCACACAGATGTCTCATCACATCACACATGTTACATTACACACAACACAGATGTCACATCACACATGTTACATTACACACATCACACAGATGTCTCATCACATCACACATGTTACATTACACACATCACACAGATGTCTCATCACATCACACATGTTACATTACACACATCACACAGATGTCTCATCACATCACACATGTTACATTACACACATCACACAGATGTCACATCACATCACACATGTTACATTACACACATCACACAGATGTCTCATCACATCACACATGTTACATTACACACATCACACAGATGTCTCATCACATCACACATGTTACATTACACACATCACACAGATGTCTCATCACATCACACATGTTACATTACACACATCACACAGATGTCTCATCACATCACACATGTTACATTACACACATCACACAGATGTCTCATCACATCACACATGTTACATTACACACATCACACAGATGTCTCATCACATCACACATGTTACATTACACACATCACACAGATGTCTCATCACATCACACATGGTACATTACACACATCACACAGATGTCTCATCACATCACACATGTTACATTACACACATCACACAGATGTCTCATCACATCACACATGTTACATTGCACACATCACACAGATGTCTCATCACATCACACATGTTACATTACACACATCACACAGATGTCTCATCACATCACACATGTTACATTGCACACATCACACAGATGTCACATCACATCACACATGTTACATTACACACATCACACAGATGTCTCATCACATCACACATGTTACATTACACACATCACACAAATGTCTCATCACATCACACATGTTACATTACACACATCACACAGATGTCTCATCACATCACACATGTTACATTACACACATCACACAGATGTCTCATCACATCACACATGTTACATTGCACACATCACACAGATGTCACATCACATCACACATGTTACATTACACACATCACACAGATGTCTCATCACATCACACATGTTACATTACACACATCACACAGATGTCTCATCACATCACACATGTTACATTACACACATCACACAGATGTCTCATCACATCACACATGTTACATTACACACATCACACAGATGTATCATCACATCACACGTTACATTACACACATCACACAGATGTCTCATCACATCACACATGTTACATTACACACATCACACAGATGTCTCATCACATCACACATGTTACATTACACACATCACACAGATGTCTCATCACATCACACATGTTACATTACACACATCACACAGATGTATCATCACATCACACATGTTACATTACACACATCACACAGATGTCTCATCACATCACACATGTTACATTACACACATCACACAGATGTCTCATCACATCACACATGTTACATTACACACATCACACAGATGTCTCATCACACATATTACATTACACACATCACACAGATGTCTCATCACATCACACATGTTACATTGCACACATCACACAGATGTCTCATCACATCACACATGTTACATTACACACATAACACAGATGTCACATCACACATGTTACATTACACACATCACACAGATGTCACATCACACATTTTACATTACACACATCACACAGATGTCTCATCACATCACACATGTTACATTGCACACATCACACAGATGTCTCATCACATCACACATGTTACATTACACACATAACACAGATGTCACATCACACATGTTACATTACACACATCACACAGATGTCACACCACACATGTTACATTACACACATCACACAGATGTCTCATCACATCACACATGTTACATTACACACATCACACAGATGTCTCATCACATCACACATGTTACATTACACACATCACACAGATGTCTCATCACATCACACATGTTACATTACACACATCACACAGATGTCTCATCACATCACACATGTTACATTACACACATCACACAGATGTCTCATCACATCACACATGTTACATTACACACATCACACAGATGTATCATCACATCACACATGTTACATTACACACATCACACAGATGTCTCATCACATCACACATGTTACATTACACACATCACACAGATGTCTCATCACATCACACATGTTACATTGCACACATCACACAGATGTCTCATCACACCACACATGTTACATTACACACATCACACAGATGTCTCATCACATCACACATGTTACATTACACACATCACACAGATGTCTCATCACATCACACATGTTACATTACACACATCACACAGATGTCTCATCACATCACACATGTTACATTACACACATCACACAGATGTCTCATCACATCACACATGTTACATTACACACATCACACAGATGTCTCATCACACATATTACATTACACACATCACACAGATGTCTCATCACATCACACATGTTACATTGCACACATCACACAGATGTCTCATCACATCACACATGTTACATTACACACATAACACAGATGTCACATCACACATGTTACATTACACACATCACACAGATGTCACATCACACATGTTACATTACACACATCACACAGATGTCTCATCACATCACACATGTTACATTACACACATCACACAGATGTCTCATCACATCACACATGTTACATTACACACATCACACAGATGTCTCATCACATCACACATGTTACATTACACACATCACACAGATGTCACATCACATCACACATGTTACATTACACACATCACACAGATGTCTCATCACATCACACATGTTACATTACACACATCACACAGATGTCTCATCACATCACACATGTTACATTACACACATCACACAGATGTCTCATCACATCACACATGTTACATTGCACACATCACACAGATGTCTCATCACATCACATATGTTACATTACACACATCACACAGATGTCTCATCACACATGTTACATTGCACACATCACACAGATGTCTCATCACATCACACATGGTACATTACACACATCACACAGATGTCTCATCACATCACACATGTTACATTACACACATCACACAGATGTCTCAGTACATCACACGTTACATTACACACATCACACAGATGTCTCATCACATCACACATGTTACATTACACACATCACACAGATGTCTCATCACATCACACATGTTACATTACACACATCACACAGATGTCTCATCACATCACACATGTTACATTGCACACATCACACAGATGTCTCATCACATCACACATGTTACATTACACACATCACACAGATGTCTCATCACATCACACATGTTACATTGCACACATCACACAGATGTCACATCACACATGTTACATTACACACATCACACAGATGTCTCAGTACATCACACATGTTACATTACACACATCACACAGATGTCTCATCACATCACACATGTTACATTACACACATCACACAGATGTCTCATCACATCACACATGTTACATTACACACATCACACAGATGTCTCATCACATCACACATGTTACATTACACACATCACACAGATGTCTCATCACATCACACATGGTACATTACACACATCACACAGATGTCTCATCACATCACACATGTTACATTGCACACATCACACAGATGTCTCATCACATCACACATGTTACATTGCACACATCACACAGATGTCTCATCACATCACACATGTTACATTACACACATCACACAGATGTCTCATCACATCACACATGTTACATTACACACATCACACAGATGTCTCATCACATCACACATGTTACATTACACACATCACACAGATGTCTCAGTACATCACACATGTTACATTACACACATCACACAGATGTCTCATCACATCACACATGTTACATTGCACACATCACACAGATGTCTCATCACATCACACATGTTACATTGCACACATCACACAGATGTCTCAGTACATCACACATGGTACATTACACACATCACACAGATGTCTCATCACATCACACATGTTACATTACACACATCACACAGATGTCTCATCACATCACACATGTTACATTGCACACATCACACAGATGTCTCATCACATCACACATGTTACATTGCACACATCACAGATGTCTCATCACATCACACATGTTACATTGCACACATCACACAGATGTCTCATCACATCACACATGGTACATTACACACATCACACAGATGTCTCATCACATCACACATGGTACATTACACACATCACACAGATGTCTCATCACATCACACATGTTACATTGCACACATCACACATATGTCTCATCACATCACATATGTTACATTACACACATCACACAGATGTCACATCACACATGTTACATTACACACATCACACAGATGTCTCATCACATCACACATGTTACATTACACACATCACACAGATGTCTCAGTACATCACACATGTTACATTACACACATCACACAGATGTCTCATCACATCACACATGTTACATTGCACACATCACACAGATGTCTCATCACATCACACATGTTACATTGCACACATCACACAGATGTCTCAGTACATCACACATGGTACATTACACACATCACACAGATGTCTCATCACATCACACATGTTACATTACACACATCACACAGATGTCTCATCACATCACACATGTTACATTACACACATCACACAGATGTCTCATCACATCACACATGTTACATTACACACATCACACAGATGTCTCAGTACATCACACATGTTACATTACACACATCACACAGATGTCTCATCACATCACACATGTTACATTGCACACATCACACAGATGTCTCATCACATCACACATGTTACATTGCACACATCACACAGATGTCTCAGTACATCACACATGTTACATTGCACACATCACACAGATGTCTCATCACATCACACATGTTACATTACACACATCACACAGATGTCTCATCACATCACACATGTTACATTGCACACATCACAGATGTCTCATCACATCACACATGTTACATTGCACACATCACACAGATGTCTCATCACATCACACATGGTACATTACACACATCACACAGATGTCTCATCACATCACACATGTTACATTGCACACATCACACAGATGTCTCATCACATCACATATGTTACATTACACACATCACACAGATGTCTCATCACACATGTTACATTACACACATCACACAGATGTCTCATCACATCACACATGTTACATTGCACACATCACACAGATGTCTCATCACATCACATATGTTACATTACACACATCACACAGATGTCTCATCACACATATTACATTACACACATCACACAGATGTCTCATCACATCACACATGTTACATTACACACATCACACAGATGTCTCATCACATCACACATGTTACATTACACACATCACACAGATGTCTCATCACATCACACATGTTACATTGCACACATCACACAGATGTCTCATCACATCACACATGTTACATTACACACATCACACAGATGTCTCATCACATCACACATGTTACATTGCACACATCACACAGATGTCACATCACACATGTTACATTACACACATCACACAGATGTCTCAGTACATCACACATGTTACATTACACACATCACACAGATGTCTCATCACATCACACATGTTACATTACACACATCACACAGATGTCTCATCACATCACACATGTTACATTACACACATCACACAGATGTCTCATCACATCACACATGTTACATTACACACATCACACAGATGTCTCATCACATCACACATGTTACATTACACACATCACACAGATGTCTCATCACATCACACATGGTACATTACACACATCACACAGATGTCTCATCACATCACACATGTTACATTGCACACATCACACAGATGTCTCATCACATCACACATGTTACATTGCACACATCACACAGATGTCTCATCACATCACACATGTTACATTACACACATCACACAGATGTCTCATCACATCACACATGTTACATTACACACATCACACAGATGTCTCATCACATCACACATGTTACATTACACACATCACACAGATGTCTCAGTACATCACACGTTACATTACACACATCACACAGATGTCTCATCACATCACACATGTTACATTGCACACATCACACAGATGTCTCATCACATCACACATGTTACATTGCACACATCACACAGATGTCTCAGTACATCACACATGGTACATTACACACATCACACAGATGTCTCATCACATCACACATGTTACATTACACACATCACACAGATGTCTCATCACATCACACATGTTACATTGCACACATCACACAGATGTCTCATCACATCACACATGTTACATTGCACACATCACAGATGTCTCATCACATCACACATGTTACATTGCACACATCACACAGATGTCTCATCACATCACACATGGTACATTACACACATCACACAGATGTCTCATCACATCACACATGGTACATTACACACATCACACAGATGTCTCATCACATCACACATGTTACATTGCACACATCACACATATGTCTCATCACATCACATATGTTACATTACACACATCACACAGATGTCACATCACACATGTTACATTACACACATCACACAGATGTCTCATCACATCACACATGTTACATTACACACATCACACAGATGTCTCAGTACATCACACATGTTACATTACACACATCACACAGATGTCTCATCACATCACACATGTTACATTGCACACATCACACAGATGTCTCATCACATCACACATGTTACATTGCACACATCACACAGATGTCTCAGTACATCACACATGTTACATTGCACACATCACACAGATGTCTCATCACATCACACATGTTACATTACACACATCACACAGATGTCTCATCACATCACACATGTTACATTGCACACATCACAGATGTCTCATCACATCACACATGTTACATTGCACACATCACACAGATGTCTCATCACATCACACATGGTACATTACACACATCACACAGATGTCTCATCACATCACACATGTTACATTGCACACATCACACAGATGTCTCATCACATCACATATGTTACATTACACACATCACACAGATGTCTCATCACACATGTTACATTACACACATCACACAGATGTCTCATCACATCACACATGTTACATTGCACACATCACACAGATGTCTCATCACATCACATATGTTACATTACACACATCACACAGATGTCTCATCACACATATTACATTACACACATCACACAGATGTCTCATCACATCACACATGTTACATTACACACATCACACAGATGTCTCATCACATCACACATGTTACATTACACACATCACACAGATGTCTCATCACATCACACATGTTACATTGCACACATCACACAGATGTCTCAGTACATCACACATGGTACATTACACACATCACACAGATGTCTCATCACATCACACATGTTACATTGCACACATCACACATATGTCTCATCACATCACATATGTTACATTACACACATCACACAGATGTCTCAGTACATCACACATGTTACATTACACACATCACACAGATGTCTCATCACATCACACATGTTACATTGCACACATCACACAGATGTCTCATCACATCACACATGTTACATTACACATATCACACAGATGTCTCAGTACATCACACATGGTACATTACACACATCACACAGATGTCTCATCACATCACACATGTTACATTGCACACATCACACAGATGTCTCATCACATCACACATGTTACATTACACACATCACACAGATGTCACATCACATCACACATGTTACATTACACACATCACACAGATGTCTCAGTACATCACACATGGTACATTACACACATCACACAGATGTCTCATCACATCACACATGTTACATTGCACACATCACACAGATGTCTCATCACATCACATATGTTACATTACACACATCACACAGATGTCTCATCACATCACACAGATGTCACATCACACATGTTACATTACACACATCACACAGATGTCTCAGTACATCACATACGTTACATTACACACATCACACAGATGTCTCATCACATCACACATGTTACATTGCACACATCACACAGATGTCTCAGTACATCACACATGGTACATTACACACATCACACAGATGTCTCATCACATCACACATGTTACATTGCACACATCACACAGATGTCTCATCACATCACACATGTTACATTACACACATCACACAGATGTCTCATCACAACACACATGTTACATTGCACACATCACACAGATGTCTCATCACATCACACATGTTACATTGCACACATCACACAGATGTCTCATCACATCACACATGTTACATTACACACATCACACAGATGTCTCATCACATCACACATGTTACATTGCACACATCACACAGATGTCTCATCACATCACACATGTTACATTGCACACATCACACAGATGTATCATCACATCACATATGTTACATTACACACATCACACAGATGTCTCAGTACATCACACATGTTACATTACACACATCACACAGATGTCTCAGTACATCACACATGTTACATTACACACATCACACAGATGTCTCATCACATCACACATGTTACATTGCACACATCACACAGATGTCTCATCACATCACACATGGTACATTACACACATCACACAGATGTCTCAGTACATCACATATGTTACATTACACACATCACACAGATGTCTCATCACATCACACATGTTACATTGCACACATCACACAGATGTCTCATCACATCACACATGTTACATTACACACATCACACAGATGTCTCATCACATCACACATGTTACATTGCACACATCACACAGATGTCTCATCACATCACACATGTTACATTACACACATCACACAGATGTCTCATCACATCTCACATGTTACATTGCACACATCACACAGATGTCTCATCACATCACACATGTTACATTACACACATCACACAGATGTCTCATCACATCACACATGTTACATTGCACACATCACACAGATGTCTCATCACATCACATATGTTACATTACACACATCACACAGATGTCTCAGTACATCACACATGTTACATTACACACATCACACAGATGTCTCATCACATCACACATGTTACATTGCACACATCACACAGATGTCTCATCACATCACACATGGTACATTACACACATCACACAGATGTCTCATCACATCACACATGTTACATTGCACACATCACACAGATGTCTCATCACATCACACATGTTACATTACACACATCACACAGATGTCACATCACACATGTTACATTACACACATCACACAGATGTCTCATCACATCACACATGTTACATTGCACACATCACACAGATGTCTCATCACATCACACATGGTACATTACACACATCACACAGATGTCTCATCACATCACACATGTTACATTACACACATCACACAGATGTCTCATCACATCACACATGTTACATTACACACATCACACAGATGTCTCATCACATCACACATGTTACATTGCACACATCACACAGATGTCACATCACATTACACTCCCCCCGTTCTGACCCACGTTAGTCACTGCAATGTACCTGGCTGCTCCGTTATCTTCACTCTTCCAATGAAAATTTACACCTGTATTTAAATTGTTCTCTCTCACATCATCTTACTTGTCACCACCTGTAATCACCTGCTTTGTCCTTTTAACTTATGCCTTGTCCTGGCCACTCCACTCCCTTTCTCAACTTACCACAAACCATTGTCTTTATCACATGCAAACATCCATCTTACGGCTGCCAGCCTCTTCAACTATTTTTTTTTCAGTGTATAATTTCATACAGAGAATATAAGCAAATAATTCATCCTTCACACTTCCCTACACTGGGGGCACATAGAAACGATATAACTAATAGAACCTCCTTCCATCCAACATTGGCGGGAAAAGGTCCAAGAACTTTTTTGGGGGAATCTGGTAATAGACTAAAGATCTTCTGCACATTGGACAGGTAGATTAAGTATAAAATGTACAGGATGGGACTTCTCATACTCCTTCTCTCGCTATCTAGACTGATTGTTTTATAACCTGTGTGCTGTCCTTCCCACCTACTCATATAGCGACATATAATGATATCTCTTTGGCCTAAAGGCTTGGGTATTCTAATTCTATGGTTATTGCTGCTACATATTTACCTTCCTGCTACTTCTAATAATCTTCCGTAACAGACGACACCTTGATTGGAGGTCGCCCTCTGTCTTTTTGTTTTGTTTCCATTTCTTTTCATTATGTTTTATTAAGCGGTCTGGTCTCGTGCGCATTTTGTACTCCGTACTATATAAAATATATGTCTATAATATATGTACATAAGATTTCTTAGCTACACAGGCTTTTGAGATATCATGTGTTTTTTAAGCCGCCCTGCCGGGTCAGCAAATGACTTTGTGCTCGATTTGTTTGTCTATTTATCTGTAATAAAAAAACGTTTTCATAAAAATAGAATCGATCTAAAGTGAGTTCTGTTGAATGTCCGGTTACTGCGCTTTTCTATGAGATGAATAATATGTTCTGGTGGAGCCACTGAGCAGCGAGCTCACAGCTTTTGTGCTCATAATTCAACTTTCCCCCTTTCCCATAGAGCACCATCTATGGGGTGATGAAATGTGACACTTGTTTCAGTGATGAGGATATTGCTGAAATCTGCAATAATGTAGTAGAAAAGTAAGTTGAGTGATGTGTACATTGGTGAAAAGTTTCGCTAAGTACAGCCGTCTCGAAAAAGAGACTGCTGTGTTGGTAACATTCTTCATATAAGTAACTTTCTTAAGCACTGACAATCACGTTGTGCTGCATCCAGACCACTATAAACACCACCCAGGAAGGCATCTTTTTGGACTAGGCCACACACCCCAGGACTTGAACCAGAGATCACACAGAAGACACTCATTGGTTAGACACTGCTCATGCACCATGCCACCAGCTCTGATGGATCTCTGGACTTTCTTATTGTCCCCATTAGACCAAATGTAATTGTCACTTCCAGCAGGAATAAGAACATGTCATCATTGGAAGAATTTGCAGCCAGCTCTCAGCAGCAGAGGTAGCGCACTGGTAAAGTTATTTTCTGATAAATTAGAGGAGTCGGGAACATGTGGGTTCTATCCCCAGAATCTTCTCCTTGTGTATCCAGCCTTGAAAGCACTTAAGCCCCAAGCCACTGTGCTGTCATGCCCCAATGTGGTCTAAAGTTTATCTTCATGAAAGTGTAATCCCGCCTCAGGATAAGCACTCTCTAAACTGACTCACCCAACTGCCTACTTTCAGACTCTTTTAAGGCAGGTTTTAGATGTTAAGGGCTGCTTTGAGCTGCAAGTACACAGGATTAAGGTGATTGGGCAGCCATCCCACTCAGGAGCCAAGATCTGCCCCATTACCTCGCTTTTTATGTGGTGACAGGGTAACGAATTGTGACACTTGTTTGAGTGATGAGTATATAGCTGAAATCTGCAATAATATACTGAGGAAGTAAGTAACTTCCTAATGCAGGAACCTTCTCATTATACCAACTCCACAGTATTCTTTCCAACAAGGTCACACACACATCAGGATTTGAACCAGGGCCTGCACATAAAACACTCACTGGTTAGACACTACTTAAGTACCAGACCACCAGCTCAGGTTGATCGCTGTGTTTTCTTATTGTCCCCATAAGACCAAATGTAATTGTCTCTTCCAGCAGGAATAAGAACATGTCATCTTTGGAACTGTCTCTTGACATCAGAGGTAGCGCACTGGTAAAGTTTTCTGCTGATAAATTAGAGGAATCAGGCACATATGGGTTCTATCCCCAGGATCTCCACCTTGTGTCTTCAGCCTTAAAAGCACTAATGAGATGTAGAGTTTTTCTTGTATGATTACCCATTTTTTAAAGGGGTGATACATGTGTTGCGGTGCAGCTGCGGTGATCTGAGTTGAGTGCAGGGATCACTTCTGTACAGCATGGGTTCTAATCCCCACGTTGTCTCCTGGTGACATTGGGCAGCTCCCCCCTTTCCCAAAGTACCACATGTGGAGTGATGAATTATGATACCTGTTTGAGTGATGAGTATATTGCTGAAATCTGCAATAATCTACTCAATAAATACAGCTGTCTAGAAAAAAGAAGACAGCTGTATAAGTAACTTTCTTATGCTACAAAAAAACTTGTTTCACTGCCCCCACACCACTAAGCAACTTACCTTTTTTTGGACAAGACCACACATCAGGATTTGAACCAGGGTCTGCATAGAAGACATTTGCTGTTTAGAAACTGCTTACGCACCAGACCACCAGCTCAGGGTGATCTCTGTGCTTTCTTATTGTCCCCTTAAAACCAAATGTAATTGTCACTTCCAGCAGGAATAAGAACATGTCATCTTTGGAGCTGTCTCTTGGCTACAGAGGTAGCGCACAGGTAAAGTTCTAAAGTTAGGAACATACAAGTTCTATCCCCTGGTTCTACTCCTTGTGTCTCCAGTCTCCAGTCTTGAAAGCACTTAAAGCTGCTGTGCTGTTGTACCCCAATGTGATCTAATGGTTCTTTTGTTGAAAATCCGATTACCCCTATTTTTAAAGAGGTGATAAATAGACCATGCCAGTTGCACTGCAGCTACATAAAGTCAGAGTTAAGTGCAGGGATCACTTCTATACAACGTGGGTTCTAATCCCCATGTTGTTCTCCTGGTCACCTTCCCCCTTCCCCAAAGTGTCACCTATGGATTATGATGCCTGTTTAAGTGATGAGTATATTGCTGAAATCTGCAATAATCTACTATATGAATACAGCTCTCTAGAAAAAGAAACAGGTGCACAAGTAACTTTCGTCATATAAGTAACTTTCTTATGCAGCAACATATTTATTGCACTGCCTCCACACCACTGTAAACACCACCCAGCAAAGTATATGTTTTGGATTAGGCCACACATCAGAAATTGAACCAGGGCCTGCACAGAAGACAATCTCTGCTTAGACACTGCTTAAACACCATACCACCACTAGCTCAGGTTGATCTCTGGGCTTTTCCATTGTCTCCCATAAAACCAAATGTACATTTTTTACTTCGAGCAGGAATAAGAACATGTCATCTTTGGAAGAATTTGCAGACAGCTCCTGATAGCAGATGTAGCATGCTGGTAAAGTTCTCTGCTGATAAATTAGAAGAATCAGGCACATATGGGTTCTATCCCCAGGATCTCCTTCTTGTGTCTCCAGCTTTTCACCAGTTTAGGTTCACAAGGCGAGGGATTCTTTTAAAGGAGAAATTCTTTGCCTGTTGAGCGTAAGCTGCTTGACAAAATTGTTGGAAAAACATGGTCACCGTTAAGCACAGGCAGTGTATAAGTAAGGAGAATGCCACCTACCACACAAGCTGCATGCAAGAAGATATGAACCCAGGTACATGGGCTAACTCCATAACTGGTCTAGGCACTTAATCCCAAAGCCACCATGCTATCATGCACCCTATGTGATCTAAAGTTTCTAATGTTGAAAGTCCGATTACCCCTGTTTTTTAAGAAGTGAATAAACGTGTTGTTGAGAAGCTGCAGCACAGCTTGCGTCATCTGAGTTAAGTGCAGGGATCGCTTGTGTCAACGTGGGTTCTAATCCCCACATTGGCCTCCTTGGGCAAAGTGCCACCCATAGAGTATGATACCTGTTTGAGTGATTTGTATATTGTTATAATCTTCTATATAAATACAGCTGTATAAGTAACATTATTCATGTAAGTGACTTTCTTATGCAGCAACATACTCACTGTGCTGCCTCCACACCACTATAAACACCACCCAGCAAGGTATCTTTTGGACAAGACCACACATCAGGATTTGAACCAGAGACCACACAGAAGACACTCACTGTCTAGACACTGATCATGCACCATGCCACCAGCTCAGGTTGATATTTGGACTTTCTTATTGTCCTCATAAGACCAAATGTAAACATTACTTCCAGCAGGAATAAGAACATGTCATCTTTGGAATAATTTGCAGCTGGCTCTCGACAGTAGAGGTAGCGCACTGGTAAAGTTCTCTGCTAACAGAAGAGTCAGGAACATGCAGGTTCTATCCCCAGAAAACTTGTATAAGTAAGGAGAATGCCATCTACAACACAAGCGGCACGCAGCAAGCTTCAAACCCAGGTGCATGGGCTGGCACTGTAGTGTTCCTGAACTCAGCACTTAACTGCTTCTTTATAGGGTGCAGGAGTCAATATAAATAAAGTAGAAAAATAAATGAGACCATTAAATTACAAAGATGTGATATTATTTTTCTTTTTAAAGACAATTTTGACGCAGCGATTATCAAACAAGAACATTTTTATTATTTCGACATGGAAAGAAAGCCAAAAAACTGGAGGCAAGATAATAATTTTAGGCACAACTCCAAGCAGTAAAGCTCATATAAAGTGCCTATAGTTCCCCTCCCCCATCACTTATTAATTGTTCTTCTTCACACACTGTACAGTCGTTTATATTTCCTATTCTTACTAAAGATATTTCACAAATATTATCCAAGAAAATGGTGTCAGTAACATCTAGAGAAGCCGAGTAATTCATTAATGGAAAACTTCTACACCAACTTTCTGTAACACTTGTTGGAGCCGGGTCACTATAAATGACACAGTTTCGAGACTGACACAAATTTTGGTTTTCCCAAAGTTTGCTGCTTTAGTGTTTATCGATCGTTTAGGCCCCATGCACACAACCGTAAAAATCATCCGTACTTGCGGACAGTAATTACGGTCCGCAATTACAGACCTATTCACTTCTATTGACCACGGACAACTTCCCATATAAGTGGCTTCTTTGCTGCCCTTCTTGACACCAGGCCAATCTCCAAAATCCTTCACCTGCCTGTGCGTGCAGATGCACTGACGCCTGCCTGCTGCCATTCCTGAGCAAGCTCTGCACTGCTGTTAAAACTGATCCCATAGCTGAATCCTCTTTAGGAGACGGTCCTGGCACTTGCTGGACTTTCTTGAGTGCCCTTAAGCCTTCTTCACAGCAATCGAACCTCTCTCCTTGAAGTTCTTCTTGATCCGATAAATGGTTGATTTAGGGGCAATCTTACACGCAGCAATGTCCTTACCTGTAAAGCCCTTTTGATGCAAAGCAATGATGACTGTACGCGTTTCCATGGAGGTAACCATGGCTAACAGAAGAAGACTGATTTCAAGCACCTTTCCATTTTAAAGCAACCAGTCCACTCTTATAATTCTATCAGCTGCCTTGTCCTCATTAACACTTTCTCCTGAGCGAACGTGAAATGATGGTAGGAGGTCATTTTATGGCAGGGCTGAAATGAGGTGGAAATGTTTTTTTTGTGATTAAGATAATTTTCATGGCAAGGAATGACTATACTATTAATTGCAATTCATCTGATCACTCTTCATATCAATCTAGAGTTAATGCAAATAGCACTATGAAAACTGAAGAAGCAAACTGTGAAAACAAAAATTTGTTTCAAAACTTTTGGCCAGGACTGCACACATAGAACACAAGCCGCACACACACCACTGAAAGCCAGGACATTATCTTACAATGTGGTGAATCGGGCCAGAGCGTGGTGCAACATATAGCATTGTTTTTCCCGTCAAATCTGACGGAAACTGCCATAGACGCAGATGAGAACAGACCTTAACTTCTCGGCAGCTACTTGGGGTGTTGGTTTACTGTAGACAGTAATGGAGTCGCACTGCTGAGCAGCTACTGTATACTGGATACTGCTCTCCCCGACAGCCAGGAGGACAGCCCAGCTGGTAGCCGGGGGGATGGTAATGAAGTTAGGGCAAGATAAGAAGTGGTTCTAGGGGATTCAGTCATCAAGAGGCGTCAGACTATATTGGTGGGTGAAGTATTAGGTCACAGGATAATGAGATCCGTGCGTTACAAACCAACATTGAAGACACATGTGCCTAAAAATGTCAATCACATTCCTGAAACTGAACATGAAAAATTGGACGGCAACCTATAGTGTATGTTCACAAATGGCAGAAGTCTAGGAAGCAAAACTGGGGGCGCTTGAGGCCTTGGTACTGGAGGAACATATCGATATAGGTGGTTTCGCAGAAACATAGCCGGGCCCTTCACACAATTGGGCTGTCAATCTTCAGTGTTTTACACTCGTTCGGAAAGACAGGACAAATAGGAAAGGTGGGGGAGAATGTCTGCATGTTAAACGTCATACGAAGGGAAGTGTAAAAGAAGCAATACTGGAGGAAGATTGTCAGGAGGTGGAAACCTTGTGGGTGGAATTACAAAGGAACACAGAAATGATTATTTTTGGGTGTAATCTAGACCCCCCCCCCCACGTCACTCAGGAGACGGATGGTCAGATATAGAAACAGATAGAGTGGGCTGCCCAGGCTGGTACTGCAGTGATAATGGGAGAATAGGAACCGTTCTGCTCCAACTGCAAAGGGAATAACATGTTTGTGGCAAATTGTGGAGAACCAAACAAAATGTGATGCTCAGTTAAAATCTGGTAATGTCTAACAATGCAGAGCTGGTTGGGAATGTCACGGTGTGTGGAAACTTTGGTAACAATGATCACAATATCATTTGATTATATAAACGGTAAAAAAATAAACACGGGCTAGGTGGTCAAAAACACAGGGTTTTTTATTTTTATTTTTAAAAAAAGGCAAATTTCTGCAGGTAAAATGGTAATTGAACTTTCAAAAAAACTTCTGGCGTGTCATAGTGAGATGTCTGAAGTTTGGATGACTGGGTGTCCGAGCACGGAGACCCCCACAGATCGCTAAAACGAAGCAGGAGAAGTGCTCAGGTGAGCGCTGAGCCGCTTCGTTTCTGATCGGCTTTTCTCGGAAAGCCGAGCATTTGGTGTACGGGCTCGTATATTATACAGAAGTTGCTGTAGGTGAGGCCGGTGCTTTAAGCCTCTTGTAGCACCAGGACGTAACTGTACCTTATGGCACGAGGAGAGGAGCATGGAGCGGGCTCACTTACGTGGTGTTGATGGTTGTCATGGCAGTCTGGGGGCCTAATAAAAAGGACCCCAGGTCTGCCATCTTTGTGCTCCTATTAAGCCCTTTAATAGGAGGCTGTAAATAGCACAATACACAGCAATACGGAAGTCCTTAGGGGGATGGAAAAAATGTTTACAAAAAAAAAAGGGAGTAAGGCCGGGTTCTCGCGTAGCGTAAATGCTGCGGAATTTCCACAACTGAACTCTGCGGATATTCCACAGCATTTACAGTAGCAGCAAAGTGAATAAGAGAATCTCATGCCCGCGCTGCGGAAAACAAAACCGCAGAAAAGTCACGCGAAAGTGTTCTGCGGTGCGTTTCTCATGCTGCGTGTTGTGCAGAGATCCTGCGTGTTTGGCCCATAGACTTCAATAGGGAGCAGAAATTCTGCAACAGATTTATGTTGTTGCGGTTTTTACAGCGTTTGCGGAAACACGCAGGTGCACATATACTTTGCTATAACCAATGTTTAAAACGAAATCCGCAGGTAAAACACAGCATTACCGCAGCAAAATGAGCCGAAGAAACACGTTATTTGGTGGGGATTTCTGTCACACATTGACCAGCGTTTTTATTGAGATTCTGCTGCAGATTTTCTGTTTCAGAAAATCTGCAGCGTATCCAGTGTGTGGGAACATACCCTTAAAGTTTTTAGTAATACACCAAAAAAAAAAAAGACCCTCATCCTCTAAAGTGATATAAAAAAAATAAAATCAACATAATTGATGGACTTGTCCGTATAAGTCTGATCTAAAATAACGTTATTTAACCTGCAGGGTAAATGCCATATTTAAAAAAGAACGAGAAAAAAAACCCACCAGAATTGCTGGTTTTTGGGTACCTTAAATCCTTAAAAAAATGTAATAAAAAGTGATCAAAAAGTACCCAAAATGGTGCTAATAACAAACTAGGTTTTTTTCTATACAATCCTATTGTAATGTCGGGGTAGGGAGAAGACAGGTGAGCCCTAATCTACCCGCCACTCAGTCCCTGCCTACTTGCACGGTCCGTCCTAGGCGACGGCGTACAACTGGGCGACGGTCCCTACGCTCAATATGTGCATGACAGACAAACAGACAAGGGTACACTGAAGCTAAGGGAAATGGGGCAGTTGCCCACGGCAACACCGTGAGCAACAAGAGTAGTGAACGAGACGAGTCAAACCAGGAGTGTACGAGGTACCAAATGCAAAGCAGGAGAATGGTCAGTCAAGCCAGGGTCATATGAAGCAGAGGTGAATAGTTATAGCAGGAACAGTAGAGCCAGGAAACCAGAGAGAATCACAGGCAAAGACAAGCAGGAAATGAAGGTGTAAATAGACCGAGGGCGGGAGCTAGAACTGTCTGGCCAGGCTGTGATAGGTTCTCCCACTCCTCAGCCTACCAGCCTGAGTGGTAACAGATCGAGTCACTCTATCAGACCTAGGAGCAGGTGCAGACTGATTAACCACGGGCGTCGACACAGAAGCGGTGTCTGGCAGATCCTTTACAGTACCCCCCCTTTTATGAGGGGCCACTGGACCCTTCCTAGGTGGACCTGGCTTATTGGGGAACCGAAGATGGAGCCTCCTGAGCAATACCCCAGCGTGAACATCCCGGGCGGGTACCCAAGTCCTCTCCTCAGGCTTGTATCCTCTCCAATAGACCAGGTACTGGAGGGAGCCTTGGACCATCCTGCTATCCACAATCTTGGCCACCTCGAATTCTACCCCTTCAGGGGTGAGAACAGGGACCGGAGGTTTCCTTGAGGTAACCAAGGACGGGGAGCAGCATTTCAGGAGGGAGGCATAAAACACGTTGTGTATTCGAAAAGACGGGGGTAACTCCAGCCGGAAGGAGACAGGGTTAAGGACCACAATGACCTTGTACGGCCCTATATACCGGGGAGCAAATTTTTTAGACGGAACTTTAAGGCGCAAATTTTTTGAAGACAGCCACACCAGATCCCCGACCACAAACAAAGGGTTAGCAGAACGTCTTCTATGAGCCTGAGTCTTTTGTACGCTCTGGGACCCCTCTAGGTTCTTCTGAACCTGCGCCCAGACTGTGCACAGTTCCCGATGAACGACCTCTACCTCGGGATTGTTGGAACCACCAGGTGAAACGGAGGAGAACCGTGGATTAAACCCAAAATTACAGAAAATGGGGGAGACCCCTGACGAGTTACTGACCCGGTTATTAAGGGAAAATTCGGCGAGGGGAATGAAGGAAACCCAATCATATTGACAGTCAGAGATAAAACACCTTAAATATTGTTCTAGAGATTGATTAGTCCTCTCAGTTTGACCATTGGTTTCAGGATGGAAGGCCGAGGAGAAGGACAGATCAATCTCCAACTTCTTACAGAAGGCTCTCCAAAACAATGAAACAAATTGTACCCCTCTGTCAGAAACAATATTGACAGGTAGAGATGAGCGAAGCCGGACAGCGAATGCGAACTTCACCGGGTTCGGCCGAACCCGTTTTGACCGAACCCGGTCAAAAATATTATACAAATCGGCAGCCACTTGTCTCTATCAATCACTGATAGAGAAAAGAGGCTGCTGATTAAAAATAAAATAAAAAACATTTCATACGTACCCGGTCGTTGTCTTGGTGACGAGTCCCTCTTCTTCCTCCAGTCCGACCTTCTTTTCTGACGCGGCAGCCTGTGATTGGCTGCAGAGGCCTCTGCAGCCTGTGATTGGCTGCAGCGGTCACATGGGCTGTAACGTCACCCAGGAATGTCGGGCCGGATGTCGAGAGGGACGCGTCACTAAGGCAACGGCCAGGAGACCGGACTGGAGGAAGCAGAAAGTTCTCGGTAAGTATGAACGTCTTTTTTTTTTGACAGGTTACTCTATATTGTGATCGGTCGTCACTGTCCAGGGTGCTGAAACAGTCACTGCCGATCAGTTAACTCTTTCAGCACCCTGGACACTGACTATTTACTGACGTCGCCTAGCAACGCTGCCGTAATGACGGGTGCACACATGTAGTCACCCGTCATTACGGGGCCTCATGCACACGACCGTAAAAACACCCGTTATTACGGGTCGTAATTACGACCCGAAATAGCGGGCCCATAGACTTCTGTTAGCCACGGGTACCTTCCCGTTTTCTCATGGGAAGGTGCCCGTGCCGTTAAAAAGATAGAACATGTTCCATTTTTTTATTTTACGGGCCGTGCTCCTATACTTTATAATGGGAGCACGGCTTGGAAAAACGACCGGCTGCCCGTGGCCGGCCGTGCTCATCTCCTGAAATACTCTGTGCTGCCTTAAACTCTGTGGACAGGTCAGGATCCTGTTTCTTTTAAATGCTGCTGGGGAACCCGCTCGATCCACTATATAAGGCTGCGCTACAGTGCAGCATTTAAAAGAAACAGGATCATGACCTGTCCACAGAGTTTAAGGCAGCACAGAGTATTTCAGGAGAGGAGCGTGCAGATTCTGTGCTGCTGAGAACTCTGTTCTTACCATTACGTAGCTCTCAGTCTGTTACCTCTCCTCCACTCCTGTCCTCAATAACACCTTCACATGATTGGCAAGTCACCACGTAATGGTAAGAGCAGAGTTCACAGCAGCACAGAGTATTTCAGGAGATGAGCGTGTGGATCTTGTGCGGGGTGGTGACTTGCCAATCATGTGAAGGTGTTATTGAGGACAGGAGTGGAGGAGAGGTAACAGACTGAGCTACGTAATGGTAAGAGCAGAGTTCACAGCAGCACAGAGTATTTCAGGAGAGGAGCGTGCAGATTCAGTGCTGCTGTGAACTCTGCTCTTCCCATTACGTAGCTCTCATTTCTCTTAGGTATCAGTGAAGGCTCCGTGATGGTACTGGTCCATCCTCCAGACATGTAGGGACATCTGTTGGGGGATAGAGAGTCACCAGATGTATTCTTCACTACTGGACAATCCTGGATATCGAGATGGAACATACAAGAGAATCAAAATGAACAGGAAGTTCTTAGTAAACATTTTGATCGTATAAGCCAACCTGCCTCCTCATGGCGACTTCTTTTAAGTGGGTCCCTACTCTATTAGGTGGCGCACCACATGGCAACCAGTGCCACCGCAACACCCCGCCTGCAGAGGGAGCAACACAGTCCCCAGGCTAAGACACCTTATGTTGTAGCCCACAGATCAGTCCATAGTAATGCATCCAAAGGATAACTGAATGTAACCACCACCAGGTAACTCAGTCCAGGTATAGAACAGGTGAATGATAGGTTATTAACCCCTTAATGAACAGCCTATTTTCGGTTTTTTCAATTTTCGTTTTTACCTCCCAGCATTCCAAAAATCATAACTTTTGTAATGCGTGTCCACCGCGGACTGTTTAGGAAGGTGGAAGCAGCATTAGGGGGGCAGTCAAAATGCTAGGGGGCGCTATCATTGTATTAAAATAAATATCTATGCACCAGAGAAGATTTGTTACAGCATTTATATTTACAAATCAATTATGATGACGTGATCTTTTGCTTTTTCTATAATGTTGTCCGTAGGATAAAAAGATAAGAGAAAGGACATATACATGAGTCCCGGATTATTTTACCTCTCCGGTAAGAAGGTAGATTATCTCCAGGGTGACGTTCAGTATCTTCTCCGTTATGTGTCCCTTATCCATCACAAAGAACAATGACGTGTAGATGGTTCCGAATGAGATCTACAAATAAAGAGATGATAACTAGATGATATAATTATGAAATGTTAAAGGGACACTCCGGCCAAAACTGACCTCTCCCATGTGCTGCATTCTGGTATTCCATGTGTCGGTCTCTCACCTGTTATTTATCTCTATATATCAGACCGGGATGGTTGCTTAGCAGCAGTGTGAATCCGGCTCGGTGACTACTTTCTCTACTTGGGTCTCCGGAGATCTATGTGTCACCCATCACAGGCTTCAGCAGTTTCTGTACCGCACTAGTTATACACAGGGGGAAACAGAAACTTCTATCATCAACTGCCACTGATACTTAGACAGGTTCCTGTCACACTGGTGTAGAAGAATATAGTGCAGCCTCCCTGTCTGTATACTTATGGTTTCTCAGCTTATTTAGAAGAATATAGAGAGAATAATAATCACAGTGTCCCCCAGCATAAAGAAATTATATGGTCTTTAGCTGGTCATGTGATTGATAGCAAAGCAGAGAGGAAGAGAAAGCTGGGAAAATCTAAGAATCAAGACGGAGGCTTCTTTTAAAGCACGGACAAGGCAGGAGTTCAAAAAGTAAGTACAGTATACATAAAAGAAGTGTAGAGTGATATATACAGTCAGGTGGCGGGTGCAGACATGGAAAGTTGTGCTTCCACTGGAGCTCTTCTTTAATTTTTAGTTCTGTGTCTCTTGTCAGTAAGGAGAAAATACAGCATGTGGGAGGTGAGAGACAATACTATATGGATAAAAGTACGTGAACACCCCCCCTAATTATTGAGCTTCACGCATTGAGCTGTTTCAGCTTCACGCATTGCAAACAGGTGCATAAAATCAAGCCCACAGCCATGCAATTTCCAGAGAAACATTGCTAGTAGTATGGGTCGTACTGAAGAGATCAGTGGCTTTAAACGTGGCGCAGAACAAGAACTGTGTGTCAGGAGCTTCATGAAATGGATTTCCTTAGATCCCCCTGCACAATGCCAGGCGTCAGCTGGAGAGGTGTAAAGCACGTCGTTCTCTAGAGTGATGAATCACGTCTTGTTATCTGGTAGTCTGATGGGTGAATCTGGGCCTCTGAACGTTACCTACAGTAATACATAGTGTCTACTGGGGAAGGACCTTTCCTGTCCCAGCATGACTGCGCCCCTGTAAGCAAGGTCCATAAAGACATGGTTTGATGAGTTTGTTGTGTAGGGACTCGTGTGGCCTGCACAAAGGACCATCCAACACCTTTGGGATGAATTATAACACAGGTTGCGAGCAAAACCTACTAATCCAATATCAGTGCTTGTCTGTGGGAATTTGTGCCCATTAAGTAAAAAAAAGTATCTGTGAGGTCACACTCCAAAATCTTGTGGCAAGCCTTCCCAGAAGAGTAGAGACTGTTAAAGCCGCAAGAGGGCAATGATCGAGAGCGAGGGTTCATATGGCAGTAAAACTTCTACCGATGGCAAAATGATGGCATAACCCAACGATATGCCATCACTTTGTGTGATGAGAATATTCCGTTACTTCTTCAGTGGAGATCCGCACAGTAACAGCCAATATCCTATGCAGTGGCGTAACTACCGCCGTAGCAACGGGGCCCGCGGCATGAGGGGGCCCGTGTCGCCCGCCGGCACGGGCCCCCACCATGGCCGGAGGCTCCGCTAGCAGCCGCTATGGCGCGACGCCACTGAACAGTACGGCAGAGCAGGGAGGTATCTCCCCGCTCTGCC
Source organism: Rhinoderma darwinii (assembly GCF_050947455.1). NCBI lineage: Eukaryota > Metazoa > Chordata > Amphibia > Anura > Rhinodermatidae > Rhinoderma > Rhinoderma darwinii. The sequence continues at coordinate 92,221,697 of NC_134697.1, read as the reverse complement.
ATTAAACAAAAGACATGTATCCCCTCTCCACAGGATATCCACAGGACAGGGGAGACATGTGTGATCGCTGGCAGCGATAGGGAGAACGGGGGACTGAAAGTCCCCTGAAGTTCTCCATCACAAACCTCGGACTTCCGGGGTCTGTGTCGGCAGCTCCGGAGAAATGAATGGAGCGCCGGTCGTGCTTGTGCGCATGCGTGACCAGCGCTCCTTTCATTTTTAGTGAGCTGCGCAGACGCCGGAAGTCAGAGGTTAGTCATGGAGAACTTGGGGGACTTTCAGTCCCCCATTCTCCCTATCGCTGCCAGCGATCACACATGTCTCCCCTATCCTGTGGATAGGGGATACATGTCTTTTATTAGGACACACTGTAGGTCGCATTTTTTGGGGAGGGGGGACGCTGTATGGTGTTCCCTACAGGGGGGGGGGCTGTATGGCGTTCCCTACAGGGGGGGGGGCGCTGTATGGAGTTCCCTACAGGGGGGGGGGGACGCTGTATGGCGTTCCCTACAGGGACGACAACGCTGTATGGCGTTCCCTACAGGGGGGACGACGCTGTATGGCATTCCCTACAGGGGGGACGACGCTGTATGGCATTCCCTACAGGGGGGGGGACGCTGTATGGCGTTCCCTACAGGGGGGGCTGTATGGCGTTCCCTACAGGGGGGGCTGTATGGCATTATCAAAAGGGGGGGTTTGTAAAAAAGGCACTATCTACAAGGGGGGGTGGGTTGTGTGACACCCAGGGGAGGGGGGGCCCCAGTCAAAAGTTTGCTATGGGGCCCAGTCTTTCCTAGTTACGCCCCTGATCCTATGGCCTTCCTCTATCTATCAGAAGTTTAGTCCAGATGGGCCTGAGCTGTCTATACGTGTCTGCAGGAACATGATCAAAAGATGGTCTCTTGGTTATGGCCATGTCAACTTCCAGCAGACGGTGAGTAATGGTCATTACATTGTGATATGTACCCGGTAATGTAATAAGTGGTGAAATATGACACCCGGACCCCACACCGATCAGCTGTTCGGGCTGCCTCCGGGCACCGGATGTTATGCTGGGCATGCAGTGCTTCATACACTGTATAGCGGCCGTGCTGCAGAACTGCAGCTCTAGTCACATTCACGGCCGCTATACTGTGAGCCATCTGCTTCCGGAACGGACCCCCATCAATGATATACCGATGACCTATCCTATAGAAAGGTCATCAGTATGAAAAACCGCCCCCTGCCCGGACAACCCCTTTAATTCTGGAGCACTGAACTCTCTTTAGCCATGGGAACCTTCCAGTATTACACTTGAAGATCTCTGACCAAAAATGGAGCCAACTCAGCGTTCTGTAAACAAGTCAACTTTATTACCAATGCTGTTGCCGGGTTGTTTCCTTCAAGAAGGACCCCCTGACGCCACTGTCCATATATGGACATTGACGTCAGGGATCTCCTCCTGGAGCGGAATCCCTGGCCAGAGTTGGCAAGGGGATTCCACTCAAGGAGTAGACACTGACATCACTGTCCATATATGGACAGTGGCGTCAGGGGGTCCTTCTTGCGGCAATCCCCGGCCACAGCATTGGTAATGCTGTGGCCGGGGATTCCGTTTAGGGAGTAACCCCTGACGCCACTGTCCATATATGCTAGAGGGAGCTTGAGTGGCGCTATCTACAGGAGAAGGGGGGTAGCGCTATATGTATCCGGTGCTATCTACAGGGGGGCGCTGTGTGGCATAATCTACAGTGGGCGCTGTGTGGCGTTATCTACAGGGGGGTGTGGCATTATATACAGAGGGGGTGTGGCATTTTCAGACCCCAGACAACCTTTTTGGTGGACCATTGTGGTAAAAACTGATGTTAAAAACGGATGACAACTAGCGACAACTGATGGTTTTGTAGTGAAAATTGTGAAAAATTCTGATGCAACTGATACATTTTTTTAATCGGTTTTTGCATCAGTTGTAATCACTTGAGACAAAAAAACTGATGATGATGCAATTGATATATTCAAACAATGTAACAGTGGCTATCAGCTGTTAATCAACTGTTATGGGGGTCTTTGACTGTTGCTGTTATGTGGGCACTGTGACTGTCACTGTTATGGGAGCACTATGGCTGTCACTTTCCTGGGGGAGAGTCAGTTGTCCCTGTTATGGAGGACTTTGACAGTTACAGTGCCCACATAACAGCAACAGTCAAAGTCCTCCATAACAGGGACAACCAACTCTCCCCCAGAACAGTGACAGCCATAGTGCTCCCATAACAGTAACAGTCACAGTGCCCACATAACAGCAACAGTCAATGTTATGGGAGCACTTTGGCTGTCACTGTTCTGGCAGAAAGGTGGCTGTCACTGTTCTGGGGGCCCTTGACTGTTGCTGTCATGTGGGCACTGTGACCGTCACTGTAAGGGTATGTGCACACGACCTATTTTCAGACGTAATGGAGGCGTTTTATGCCTCAAATTACGCCTGAAAAGACGGCTCCAATACGTCGGCAAACATCTGCCCATTGCCTGCAATGGGTTTTACGATGTTCTGTTCCCACGAGGTGTAATTTTACACGTTTCTTTACGTAGTAAAAATAGGCTGTGAAAAAGAGGTGCAGGTCACTTCTTGGGATGTTTTTGGAGCCGTTTTTCATTGACTCTAGCGAAAAAAGCTCCAAAAACGGGCGTGAAAAATGCAGCGAAAATTGCGAGCGGCTTCAAGAACGTCTGAAAATCAGGAGCTGTTTTCAAGGGGAAACAGCTCCTGATTTTCAGACGTTTTTTGAGCCACTCGTATTTTTCGCTGTGTTTTTGCGGCGTTTTTGTGGCCGTTCTTGGAGCTGTTTTCAATAGAGTCAATGAAAAATGGCTCCAAAAACGTCCCAAGAACTGACCTGCACTTCTTTTGACGAGCCGTCATTTTACGCACCGTATTTTAACAGTGACGCGTAAAATTACACCTTGTCTGAACAGAACATCGTAAAACCCATTGCAAGCCACGGGCAGATGTTTGTAGGCGTAATGGAGCCGGTTTTTCAGGCGTAAGAGTTTTTTGCAGGCGGAATTTCTGCCTCTAAATTCTGTTTGGAAGTTTGAGGCAGATTTTCCTCTCCCTGCACGCCGCGGGCATAAAACGCTGCGAAATACGCTTTCTCTGCCTCCCATTGAAGTCAATGGGAGGTCAGAGGCGTAAACGCCCGAAAATAGGGTATGTCGCTTCTTTTTCCCGCGAGGCGGTTTTACCGCTGGCGGGAAAAAGACGCCTCCGCCTCCCATTGAAATCAATGGGAGGCACTTTCGAACTGTTTTTGATGAGTTTTTTGGCGCGGTTTCCGCGTCTAAAAACTCGGAAAAAAAACTCTGTGTGAACATAGCCTAAAAATTACACCTGTGAATTACGTCTGAAAATAGGTCGTGTGAACATACCCTTATGGCTACACTGGTGTTAACACGGTTACATAGGAGAGGGGGGTGTCACAGGGGCTCTGAATAAAGATCAAATATCTGTTTTATATCTCCAAAAAGTGTGAGGTTTGATTCTGGAACATGTAAAATGGTACTAATATAATAATGTTATGTCATATCGCCACCTGGTGGCCATAGTACAGACTGCGCTCATCATCCGCCTGATATGCATTTTAGTAAAAATCTCACATACAAAGAAGCTGAATATGTTTATACTACGCGCATCATGCGTCACACACTGACACCTAATAAACGGACAGGAAAGATTCTGACTGTAAATACCTGAATGATTGCCTCGCTTCACCCAGAAGTCATAAACGTCACTTCCTGTTCGTGTGTTCCAGACATTTTTCTTCCGGGTACTCAGATGGCCTACCAAGACAGTTGCCACAGTGACCACACGAGGCCGCTGTTGCTACTGCACATCTTTTGTGCTGTCTGCATCATATAAAACTAGGTCTATAAATTCCCTGCAGTATTGCTATATTATTCATTAAAATATACAATATCGGAATAATTTGAAAGTAAAAAGTTCCCGGCGGTGACCACACGATGGCGCGCTGCTGCTCTTTGTATCACTAGGCTTCCTGCATTACATTGAATTTAGTGAGCATTTCCCAGCATTAACCACACGATGGCGCTGCTGCTCAGCGTATCACTAGGCTGCCTGCACTACATTGAATTTAGTGAGCATTTCTCAGCATTGACCACACGATGGCACTGCTACTCAGCGTATCCCTAAGGCTGCATGAATTGAATATAGTGTGCATTTCCCAGCATTGACCACAAGATGACGATGCTGCACAGTGTATCACTAGGCTGCCTGTATTACATTCAATTTAGTGAGATTTCTCAGCATTGACCACACGATGGCGCTGCTGCTTAGCGTATGACTAAGGCTGTCTGAATTACATTGAATTTAGTGAGCTTTTCCCAGCATTGACCCCACGATGGCGCTGCTGCAGAGCGCATCACCAGGCTACCTGCATTACAATGAATTTAGTGATCATTTCCCAGCATTGACCACACGATGACGCTATTGCGACGTATAGCCAATGCAGCCTTCCATAAGTAATAAGGTCGTAAAATATAGTCAGTAGTTTCCCAGCGATGACCACATAATGCTGCTATTACTTCATCCATGAAAGTAAACAGTTCCCCGCGGTGACCACACCGTGGCGCTTTACATTATACTTTGTAAGTTTTTTCCTGCAGCGCATCATCTATAGAGGCTGTTCCACTTGCATTATATAACTAGACGAGACACTAGAGTCTGCTCAGGGGCGTAACTAGGAAAGACTGGGCCCCATAGCAAACTCTTGGCCGCCCCCCCCCTCGGGTGCCACAAGCAGCCCCCCTTTATAAATAGTGCCCCCTGTAGAATGTGCCATACAGCCCCCCTGTAGACTGTGCTATATAGCCCCTCCTATAGACAGTGTCACCCCATTTGTAGATAGCACCCCCACCTTCCCCTTGTAGAATGCCATAAACCCCCCACTGTACATAGTGCCACACAGCCCCCCTTAGTAGAAAGTGCAGCACACCACCCCCCTTAGCAGATAGTGCCACACACAGACACCTGTAGATAGGGCCACAGCCCTCCCCTTGTAAATAGTGCCACACAGCCCCCCTTGTGTATAGTGCCACACAGCCCCCTTTGTGTATAGTGCCACACAGCCCCCTTTGTGTATAGTGCCACACAGCTCTCCCCCTTGTGTATAGTGCCACACAGCTCTCCCCCTTGTGTATAGTGCCACACAGCCCCCTTTGTGTATAGTGCCACACAGCTCCCCCTTGTGTATAGTGCCACACAGCTCTCCCCCTTGTGTATAGTGCCACACAGCTCTCCCCCTTGTGTATAGTGCCACACAGCTCTCCCCCTTGTGTATAGTGGCACACAGCTCTCCCCCTTGTGTATAGTGGCACACAGCTCTCCCCCTTGTGTATAGTGCCACACAGCCCCCTTTGTGTATAGTGCCACACAGCTCCCCCTTGTGTATAGTGCCACACAGCTCTCCCCCTTGTGTATAGTGCCACACAGCTCTCCCCCTTGTGTATAGTGCCACACAGCCCCCTTTGTGTATAGTGCCACACAGCTCCCCCTTGTGTATAGTACCACACAGCTCTCCCCCTTGTGTATAGTGCCACACAGCTCTCCCCCTTGTGTATAGTGCCACACAGCTCTCCCCCTTGTGTATAGTGCCACACAGCCCCCTTTGTGTATAGTGCCACACAGCTCTCCCCCTTTTGTATAGTGCCACACAGCTCCCCCCCTTGTGTATAGTGCCACACAGCTCTCCCCCTTGTGTATAGTGCCACAAGGCAATGGCACATCCGAGAAAGCACTCCACTATATACACCCAGCACTCCACTATATACACCCGGCACTCCACTATATACACCCGGCACTCCACTATATACACCCGGCTCTCCACTATATACACCCGGCTCTCCACTATATACACCCGGCACTCCACTATATACACCCGGCACTCCACTATATACACCCGGCTCTCCACTATATACACCCGGCACTCCACTATATACACCCGGCACTCCACTATATACACCCGGCACTCCACTATATACACCCGGCACTCCACTATATACACCCGGCACTCCACTATATACACCCGGCACTCCACTATATACACCCGGCACTACACTATATACACCCGGCACTACACTATATACACCCAGCACTCCACCATATACACCCAGCACTCCACCATATACACCCAGCACTCCACCATATACACCCAGCACTCCACCATATACACCCAGCACTCCACCATATACACCCAGCACTCCACCATATACACCCAGCACTCCACCATATACACCCAGCAATACACCATATACACCCAGCAATACACCATATACACCCAGCAATACACCATATACACTCAGCAATCCACTATATACACCCAGCACTCCACTATATACACCCAGCACTCCACTATATACACCCAGCACTCCACTATATACACCCAGCACTCCACTATATACACCCAGCACTCCACTATATACACCCAGCACTCCACTATATACACCCAGCACCCCACTATATACACCCAGCACCCCACTATATACACCCAGCACCCCACTATATACACCCAGCACCCCACTATATACACCCAGCACTCCACTATATACACCCAGCACTCCACTATATACACCCAGCACTCCACTATATACACCCAGCTCTACACTATATACACCCAGCTCTACACTATATACACCCAGCACTCCACTATATACACCCAGCACTCCACTATATACACCCAGCACTCCACTATATACACCCAGCACTCCACTATATACACCCAGCTCTCCACTATATACACCCAGCACTCCACTATATACACCCAGCACTCCACTATATACACCCAGCACTCCACTATATAGACCCAGCACTCCACTATATAGACCCAGCACTCCACTATATAGACCCAGCACTCCACTATATAGACCCAGCACTCCACTATATACACCCGGCTCTCCACTATATATACCCGGCACTCCACTATATACACCCGGCACTCCACTATATACACCCGGCACTCCACTATATACACCCGGCACTCCACTATATACACCCGGCACTACACTATATACACCCGGCACTACACTATATACACCCAGCACTACACTATATATACCCAGCACTACACTATATACACCCAGCACTCCACCATATACACACAGCACTCCACTATATACACCCAGCAATACACTATATACACCCAGCAATACACTATATACACCCAGCACTCCACTATATACACCCAGCAATACACTATATACACCCAGCAATATACCATATACACCCAGCACTCCACTATATACACCCAGCAATACACTATATACACCCAGCAATACACTATATACACTCAGCACTCCACTATATACACCCAGCACTCCACTATATACACCCAGCACTCCACTATATACACCCAGCTCTCCACTATATACACCCAGCTCTCCACTATATACACCCAGCACTCCACTGTATACACCCAGCACTACACTATATACACCCAGCACTCCACTATATACACCCAGCACTACACTATATACACCCAGCCAGCACTACACTATATACACCCAGCTCTACACTATATACACCCAGCACTCCACTATATACACCCAGCACTACACTATATACACCCAGCCAGCACTACACTATATACACCCAGCTCTACACTATATACACCCAGCACTCCACTATATACACCCAGCACTCCACTATATACACCCAGCACTCCACTATATACACCCAGCACTCCACTATATACACCCAGCACTCCACTATATACACTCAGCACTCCACTATATACACCCAGCACTCCACTATATACACCCAGCACTCCACTATATACACCCAGCACTCCACTATATACACCCAGCACTCCACTATATACACCCAGCACTCCACTATATACACCCAGCACTCCACTATATACACCCAGCACTACACTATATACACCCAGCACTACACTATATACACCCAGCACTACACTATATACACCCAGCCAGCACTACACTATATACACCCAGCTCTACACTATATACACCCAGCACTCCACTATATACACCCAGCACTACACTATATACACCCAGCCAGCACTACACTATATACACCCAGCTCTACACTATATACACCCAGCACTCCACTATATACACCCAGCACTCCACTATATACACCCAGCACTCCACTATATACACCCAGCACTCCACTATATACACCCAGCACTCCACTATATACACCCAGCACTCCACTATATACACCCAGCACTCCACTATACACACCCAGCACTCCACTATACACACCCAGCACTCCACTATACACACCCAGCACTCCACTATACACACCCAGCACTCCACTATATACACCCAGCACTACACTATATACACCCAGCACTACACTATATACACCCAACACTCCACTATATACACCCAGCACTCCACTATATACACCCAGCACTCCACTATATACACCCAGCACTCCACTATATACACCCAGCACTCCACTATATACACCCAGCACTCCACTATATACACCCAGCACTCCACTATATACACCCAGCACTCCACTATATACACCCAGCACTCCACTATATACACCCAGCACTCCACTAAATACACCCAGCACTCCACTAAATACACCCAGCACTCCACTAAATACACCCAGCACTCCACCATATACACCCAGCACTCCACCATATACACCCAGCACTCCACCATATACACCCAGCACTCCACCATATACACCCAGCACTCCACCATATACACCCAGCACTCCACCATATACACCCAGCACTCCACCATATACACCCAGCACTCCACCATATACACCCAGCACTCCACCATATACACCCAGCACTCCACCATATACACCCAGCACTCCACCATATACACCCAGCACTCCACCATATACACCCAGCACTCCACCATATACACCCAGCACTCCACCATATACACCCAGCTCTCCACTATATACACCCAGCACTCCAATATATACACCCAGCAATACACTATATACACCCAGCAATATACCATATACACCCAGCACTCCACTATATACACCCAGCACTCCACTATATACACCCAGCAATACACTATATACACCCAGCAATACACTATATACACCCAGCACTCCACTATATACACCCAGCACTCCACTATATACACCCAGCACTCCACTATATACACCCAGCACTCCACTATATACACCCAGCACTCCACTATATACACCCAGCACTCCACTATATACACCCAGCACTCCACTATATACACCCAGCACTCCACTATATACACCCAGCACTCCACTATATACACCCAGCACTGCACTATATACACCCAGCACTGCACTATATACACCCAGCACTGCACTATATACACCCAGTACTCCACTATATACACCCAGCACTCCACTATATACACCCAGCACTCCACTATATACACCCAGCACTCCACTATATGCACCCAGCACTCCACTATATGCACCCAGCACTCCACTATATGCACCCAGCACTCCACTATATGCACCCAGCACTCCACTATATGCACCCAGCACTCCACTATATGCACCCAGCACTCCACTATATACACCCAGCACTCCACTATATACACCCAGCTCTCCACTATATACACCCAGCACTCCACTATATACACCCAGCAATACACTATATACACCCAACAATACACTATATAGACCCAGCACTCCATTATATACACCCAGCACTCCACTATATACACCCAGCACTCCACTATATACACCCAGCACTCCACCATATACACCCAGCACTCCACCATATACACCCAGCACTCCACCATATACACCCAGCACTCCACCATATACACCCAGCACTCCACTATATACACCCAGCACTCCACTATATACACCCAGCACTCCACTATATACACCCAGCACTCCACTATATACACCCAGCACTCCACTATATACACCCAGCACTCCACTATATACACCCAGCACTCCACTATATACACCCAGCACTCCACTATATACACCCAGCAATACACTATATACACCCAGCAATACACTATATACACCCAGCAATACACTATATACACCCAGCACTCCACTATATACACCCAGCAATACACTATATACACCCAGCAATACACTATATACACTCAGCACTCCACTATATACACCCAGCACTCCACTATATACACCCAGCACTCCACTATATACACCCAGCACTCCACTATATACACCCAGCTCTCCACTATATACACCCAGCACTCCACTATATACACCCAGCACTACACTATATACACCCAGCAATCCACTATATACACCCAGCACTACACTATATACACCCAGCCAGCACTACACTATATACACCCAGCTCTACACTATATACACCCAGCAATACACTATATACACCCAGCAATACACTATATACACCCAGCACTCCACTATATACACCCAGCACTCCACTATATACACCCAGGACTCCACTATATACACCCAGGACTCCACTATATACACCCAGGACTCCACTATATACACCCAGGACTCCACTATATACACCCAGCACTCCACTATACACACCCAGCACTCCACTATACACACCCAGCACTCCACTATACACACCCAGCACTCCACTATACACACCCAGCACTACACTATATACACCCAGCACTCCACTATATACACCCAGCACTCCACTATATACACCCAACACTACACTATATACACCCAGCACTCCACTATATACACCCAGCACTCCACTATATACACCCAGCACTCCACTATATACACCCAGCACTCCACTATATACACCCAACACTACACTATATACACCCAGCACTACACTATATACACCCAGCACTACACTATATACACCCAACACTACACTATATACACCCAGCACTACACTATATACACCCAGCACTACACTATATACACCCAGCCAGCACTACACTATATACACCCAGCTCTACACTATATACACCCAGCACTCCACTATATACACCCAGCACTCCACTATATACACCCAGCACTCCACTATATACACCCAGCACTCCACTATATACACCCAGCACTCCACTATATACACCCAGCACTCCACTATATACACCCAGCACTCCACTATATACACCCAGCACTCCACTATATACACCCAGCACTCCACTATATACACCCAGCATTCCACTGTATAAACCCAGGTCTCCACTATATACACCCAGCACTCCACTATATACACCCAGCACTCCACTATATACACCCAGCACTCCACTATATACACCCAGCACTCCACTATATACACCCAGCACTCCACTATATACACCCAGCACTCCACTATATACACCCAGCACTCCACTATATACACCCAGCACTCCACTATATACACCCAGCACTCCACTATATACACCCAGCACTCCACTATATACACCCAGCACTCCACTATATACACCCAGCACTCCACTATATACACCCAGCTCTCCACTATATACACCCAGCACTCCACTATATACACCCAGCACTCCACCATATACACCCAGCACTCCACCATATACACCCAGAACTCCACTATATACACCCAGCAATACACTATATACACCCAGCAATACACTATATACACCCAGCACTACACTATATACACCCAGCACTCCACTATATACACCCAACACTACACTATATACACCCAGCACTCCACTATATACACCCAGCACTCCACTATACACACCCAGCACTACACTATATACACCCAGCACTACACTATATACACCCAGCACTCCACTATATACACCCAACACTACACTATATACACCCAGCACTCCACTATATACACCCAGCACTCCACTATATACACCCAACACTACACTATATACACCCAGCACTACACAATATACACCCAGCACTACACTATATACACCCAACACTACACTATATACACCCAGCACTACACTATATACACCCAGCACTACACTATATACACCCAGCCAGCACTACACTATATACACCCAGCTCTACACTATATACACCCAGCACTCCACTATATACACCCAGCACTCCACTATATACACCCAGCACTCCACTATATACACCCAGCACTCCACTATATACACCCAGCTCTCCACTATATACACCCAGCACTCCACTATATACACCCAGCAATACACTATATACACCCAACAATACACTATATAGACCCAGCACTCCACTATATACACCCAGCTCTCCACTATATACACCCAGCACTCCACCATATACACCCAGCACTCCACCATATACACCCAGCACTCCACCATATACACCCAGCACTCCACCATATACACCCAGCACTCCACCATATACACCCAGCACTCCACCATATACACCCAGCACTCCACTATATACACCCAGCACTCCACTATATACACCCAGCACTCCACTATATACACCCAGCACTCCACTATATACACCCAGCACTCCACTATATACACCCAGCACTCCACTATATACACCCAGCACTCCACTATATACACCCAGCACTCCACTATATACACCCAGCACTCCACTATATACACCCAGCAATACACTATATACACCCAGCAATACACTATATACACCCAGCAATACACTATATACACCCAGCACTCCACTATATACACCCAGCAATACACTATATACACCCAGCACTCCACTATATACACCCAGCACTCCACTATATACACCCAGCACTCCACTATATACACCCAGCACTCCACTATATACACCCAGCACTCCACTATATACACCCAGCACTCCACTATATACACCCAGCACTCCACTATATACACCCAGCTCTCCACTATATACACCCAGCACTCCACTATATACACCCAGCACTCCACCATATACACCCAGCACTCCACCATATACACCCAGCACTCCACCATATACACCCAGCACTCCACCATATACACCCAGAACTCCACTATATACACCCAGCAATACACTATATACACCCAGCAATACACTATATACACCCAGCACTACACTATATACACCCAGCACTCCACTATATACACCCAACACTACACTATATACACCCAGCACTCCACTATATACACCCAGCACTCCACTATACACACCCAGCACTACACTATATACACCCAGCACTACACTATATACACCCAGCACTCCACTATATACACCCAACACTCCACTATATACACCCAGCACTCCACTATATACACCCAGCACTCCACTATATACACCCAACACTACACTATATACACCCAGCACTACACTATATACACCCAGCACTACACTATATACACCCAACACTACACTATATACACCCAGCACTACACTATATACACCCAGCACTACACTATATACACCCAGCCAGCACTACACTATATACACCCAGCTCTACACTATATACACCCAGCACTCCACTATATACACCCAGCACTACACTATATACACCCAGCACTCCACTATATACACCCAGCACTCCACTGTATACACCCAGCACTCCACTGTATACACCCAGCACTCCACTGTATACACCCAGCACTCCACTGTATACACCCAGCACTCCACTGTATACACCCAGCACTCCACTGTATAAACCCAGCTCTCCACTATATACACCCAGCACTCCACTATATACACCCAGCACTCCACTATATACACCCAGCACTCCACTATATACACCCAGCACTCCACTATATACACCCAGCACTCCACTATATACACCCAGCACTCCACTATATACACCCAGCACTCCACTATATACACCCAGCACTCCACTATATACACCCAGCACTCCACTATATACACCCAGCTCTCCACTATATACACCCAGCTCTCCACTATATACACCCAGCACTCCACTATATACACCCAGCACTCCACTATATACACCCAGCACTCCACCATATACACCCAGCACTCCACTATATACACCCAGCACTCCACTATATACACCCAGCACTCCACTATATACACCCAGCACTCCACTATATACACCCAGCACTCCACTATATACACCCAGCACTCCACTATATACACCCAGCACTCCACTATATACACCCAGCACTCCACTATATACACCCAGCACTCCACTATATACACCCAGCAATACACTATATACACCCAGCAATACACTATATACACCCAGCAATACACTATTTACACCCAGCCCTCCACTATATACACCCAGCTCTCCACTATATACACCCAGCTCTCCACTATATACACCCAGCTCTCCACCATATACACCCAGCACTCCACTATATACACCCAGCACTACACTATATACACCCAGCACTCCACTATATACACCCAGCACTACACTATATACACCCAGCACTACACTATATACACCCAGCACTCCACTATATACTCCCAGCACTACACTATATACACCCAGCACTACACTATATACACCCAGCACTCCACTATATACACCCAGCAATATACCATATACACCCAGGAATATACTATATACACCCAGCAATATACCATATACAACCAGCACTCCACCATATACACCCAGCAATATACTATATACACCCAGCGCTCCACTATATACACCCAGCACTCCACTATATACACCCAGCAATATACCATATACACCCAGCACTCCACTATATACACCCATCAATATACCATATACACCTAGCACTCCACTATATACATCCAGAAATATACAATATACAACCAGCAATTATGTCCCTGTTTCTTCATATTACCGGCATTATGTCCCTGTTTCCTCATCTTACAAGCATTACGTCCCTGTTCCTTCATATTACCGGCTTTATGCCCCTGTTCCCTCATATTACCGGCATTATGTCCCTGTCCTCTCATATTACCGGCATAATGTCCCTGTTCCCTCATATTACCGGCATAATGTCCCTGTTCCCTCATATTACCGGCATAATGTCCCTGTTCCCTCATATTACTGGCATTATGTCCCTGTCCTCTCATATTACCGGCATAATGTCCCTGTTCCCTCATAATCCCGGCATTATGTCCCGTGTAGGAGGGCACGTTGTCACGTTTGGTGCTCGCTAATTTAAACTGTGGAGTTTAAGGAATCTCTCTCTTCCTCACCTTTAACCCCAGCAAGGAGGTATTGATTTTCCCGTTTGGATTCCTAGGTTGTAGTCCCGAGAGTAATGACAAATTGGCAGTGGAGCGTTGCATAGGGATGTTAGTGGCAAGATCAGAGGCGCAGTCCGGAACAGAGCTAGGGGTCATCACTAAGAGAGCAATAAGGATATGACAAGACGAGGACGTATTCACAGTACAGACCAGGGCTCAAAACCCGGAGTAGTGAAAGCCCGGAGTAGTGACAACCCGGAGTAGTGAAAGCCCGGAGTAGTGAAAGCCCGGAGTAGTGAAAGCCCGGAGTAGTGAAAGCCCGGAGTAGTGAAAGCCCGGAGTAGTGACAACCCGGAGTAGTGAAAGCCCGGAGTAGTGAAAGGCCGGAGTAGTGAAAGGCCGGAGTAGTGAAAGGCCGGAGTAGAGCTACATGTACCAGACAAGAAATCAAAAGGAGCGAGAGAGGGGCAGAATACAGCAACAAGCTGATGACTGAAGTCCAGAACAATAATAGTAATATGAAGGAACAGGGACATAATACCTGTAATATGAAGGAACAGGGAAATAATGCCTGTAATAAGAAAGAACAGGGACATAATGCCGGTAATATGGAGGAACAGGGACGTAATGCCTGTAATAAGAAGGAACAGGTACAAAATGCCTGTAATAAGAAGGAACAGGGACATAATGCCTGTAATATGAAGGAACAGGGACATAATACCTGTAAGATAAAGGAACAGGGACATAATGCCGGTAATATGTAGGAACAGGGACATAATGCCTGTAATATGAAGGAACAGGGACATAATGCCGGTAAGATGAGGGGACAGGGACATAATGCCGGTAATATGAAAGAACAGGGACATAATGCTGGTAAGATGAAGGAACAGGGACATAATGCCTGTAAGATGAAGGAACAGGGACATAATGCCGGTAATATGAAGGAATAGGTACAAAATGCCTGTAATATAAAGGAACAGGGACATAATGCCTGTAAGATGAAGGAACAGGGACAAAATGCCGGTAATATGAAGGAATAGGTACAAAATGCCTGTAATATAAAGGAACAGGGACATAATGCCTGTAAGATGAAGGAACAGGGACAAAATGCCGGTAATATGAAGGAATAGGGACACAATGCCGGTAATAAGAAGGAACAGGGAAATAATGCCTGTAATAAGAAGGAACAGGGAAATAATGCCTGTAATAAGAAGGAACAGGGACATAATGCCTGTAATAAGAAGGAACAGGGACATAATGCCTGTAATATGAAGGAACAGGGACATAATGCCTGTAATATAAAGGAATAGGGACATAATGACTGTAAGATGAAGGAACAGGGACATAATGCCTGTAAGATGAAGGAATAGGGACATAATGCCGGTAATATGAAGGAACAGGGACATAATGCCGGTAAGATGAAGGAATAGGGACATAATGCCGGTAATATGAAGGAACAGGGACATAATGCCGGTAATATGAAGGAACAGGGACATAATGCCTGTAATAAGAAGGAACAGGGACATAATGCCGGTAATATGAAGGAACAGGGAAATAATGCCTGTAATATGAAGGAACAGGGACATAATGCCTGTAAGATGAAGGAACAGGGACATAATGCCGTTAATAAGAAGGAACAGGTACAAAATGGCTGTAAGATGAGGGAACAGGGACATAATGCCGGTAATATGAACGAACAGGGACAAAATTCCTGTAAGATGAAGGAACAGGGACATGATGCCGGTAATATGAAGGAACAGGGACATAATGCCGGTAATATGAAGGAATAGGTACAAAATGCCTGTAATATAAAGGAACAGGGACATAATGCCTGTAAGATGAAGGAACAGGGACAAAATGCCGGTAATATGAAGGAATAGGGACACAATGCCGGTAATAAGAAGGAACAGGGAAATAATGCCTGTAATAAGAAGGAACAGGGACATAATGCCTGTAATAAGAAGGAACAGGGACATAATGCCTGTAATATGAAGGAACAGGGACATAATGCATGTAATAAAAAGGAACAGGGACATAATGCCTGTAATATGAAGGAATAGGGACATAATGCCTGTAAGATGAAGGAATAGGGACATAATGCCTGTAAGATGAAGGAACAGGGACATAATGCCTGTAAGATGAAGGAACAGGGACATAATGCCTGTAATAAGAAGGAACAGGGACATAATGCCTGTAATATGAAGGAATAGGGACATAATGCCTGTAAGATGAAGGAATAGGGACATAATGCCTGTAAGATGAAGGAACAGGGACATAATGCCTGTAAGATGAAGGAACAGGGACATAATGCCTGTAATAAGAAGGAACAGGGACATAATGCCGGTAATGTGAAGGAACAGGGATATAATGCATGTAATATGAAGGAACAGGGACATAATGGCTGTAAGATGAATGAACAGGGACATAATGCCGGTAATATGAAGGAATAGAGACATAATGCCGGTAATAAGAATGAACAGGGACATAATGCCGGTAATATGAGGGAACAGGGACATAATGCCTGTAAAAAGAAGGAACAGGGACATAATGCCTGTAATAAGAAGGAACAGGGACATAATGCCTGTAATAAGAAGGAACAGGTACAAAATGCCTGTAATATAAAGGAACAGGGACGTAATGCCGGTAATATGAAGAAACAGGGACATAATGCCTGTAAGATGAGGGAACAGGGACGTAATGCCGTTAATATGAAGGAACAGGGACATAATGCCGGTAATAAGAAGGAACAGGTACATAATGCCTGTAATAAGAAGGAACAGGGACATAATGCCTGTAAGATGAAGGAACAGGGACATAATGCCGGTAATATGAAGGAACAGGGACATAATGCCGGTAATATGAAGGAACAGGGACATAATGCCTGTAATAAGAAGGAACAGGGACATAATGCCGGTAATATGAAGGAACAGGGAAATAATGGCTGTAATAAGAAGGAACAGGGACATAATGCCTGTAAGATGAAGGAACAGGGACATAATGCCGGTAATATGAAGGAATAGGTACAAAATGTCTGTAATATAAAGGAACAGGGACATAATGCCTGTAAGATGAAGGAACAGGGACAAAATGCCGGTAATATGAAGCAATAGGGACACAATGCCGGTAATAAGAAGGAACAGGGAAATAATGCCTGTAATAAGAAGGAACAGGGACATAATGCCTGTAATAAGAAGGAACAGGGACATAATGCCTGTAATATGAAGGAACAGGGACATAATGCCTGTAATAAGAAGGAACAGGGACATAATGCCTGTAATATGAAGGAATAGGGACATAATGCCTGTAAGATGAAGGAATAGGGACATAATGCCTGTAAGATGAAGGAACAGGGACATAATGCCTGTAAGATGAAGGAATAGGGACATAATGCCGGTAATATGAAGGAACAGGGACAAAATGCCGGTAATATGAAGGAACAGGGACATAATGCCTGTAATAAGAAGGAACAGGGACATAATGCCGGTAATATGAAGGAACAGGGACATAATGGCTGTAAGATGAATGAACAGGGACATAATGCTGGTAATATGAAGGAATAGAGACATAATGCCGGTAATATGAGGGAACAGGGACATAATGCCTGTAATAAGAAGGAACAGGGACATAATACCTGTAATAAGAAGGAACAGGGACATAATGCCTGTAAGATGAAGGAACAGGGACATAATGCATGTAAGATGAAGGAACAGGGACATAATGCCTGTAATAAGAAGGAACAGGGACATAATGCCTGTAAGATGAAGGAACAGGGACATAATGCCTGTAAGATGAAGGAATAGGGACATAATGCCTGTAAGATGAAGGAATAGGGACATAATGCCTGTAAGATGAAGGAACAGGGACATAATGCCTGTAAGATGAAGGAATAGGGACATAATGCCTGTAAGATGAAGGAATAGGGACATAATGCCTGTAAGATGAAGGAACAGGGACATAATGCCTGTAAGATGAAGGAACAGGGACATAATGCCTGTAATAAGAAGGAACAGGGACATAATGCCGGTAATGTGAAGGAACAGGGATATAATGCATGTAATATGAAGGAACAGGGACATAATGGCTGTAAGATGAATGAACAGGGACATAATGCCGGTAATATGAAGGAATAGAGACATAATGCCGGTAATAAGAATGAACAGGGACATAATGCCGGTAATATGAGGGAACAGGGACATAATGCCTGTAAAAAGAAGGAACAGGGACATAATGCCTGTAATAAGAAGGAACAGGGACATAATGCCTGTAAGTTGAAGGAACAGGGACATAATGCATGTAAGATGAAGGAACAGGGACATAATGCCTGTAATAAGAAGGAACAGGTACAAAATGCCTGTAATATAAAGGAACAGGGACGTAATGCCGGTAATATGAAGAAACAGGGACATAATGCCTGTAAGATGAGGGAACAGGGACGTAATGCCGTTAATATGAAGGAACAGGGACATAATGCCGGTAATAAGAAGGAACAGGTACATAATGCCTGTAATAAGAAGGAACAGGGACATAATGCCTGTAAGATGAAGGAACAGGGACATAATGCCGGTAATATGAAGGAACAGGGACATAATGCCGGTAATATGAAGGAACAGGGACATAATGCCTGTAATAAGAAGGAACAGGGACATAATGCCGGTAATATGAAGGAACAGGGAAATAATGGCTGTAATAAGAAGGAACAGGGACAAAATGCCGGTAATATGAAGGAACAGGGACATAATGCCTGTAATAAGAAGGAACAGGGACATAATGCCGGTAATATGAAGGAACAGGGACATAATGCCTGTAATATGAAGGAACAGGGACATAATGGCTGTAAGATGAATGAACAGGGACATAATGCCGGTAATATGAAGGAATAGAGACATAATGCCGGTAATATGAGGGAACAGGGACATAATGCCTGTAATAAGAAGGAACAGGGACATAATACCTGTAATAAGAAGGAACAGGGACATAATGCCTGTAAGATGAAGGAACAGGGACATAATGCATGTAAGATGAAGGAACAGGGACATAATGCCTGTAATAAGAAGGAACAGGTACAAAATGCCTGTAATAAGAAGGAACAGGGACATAATGCCTGTAAGATGAAGGAACAGGGACATAATGCCTGTAAGATGAAGGAATAGGGACATAATGCCTGTAAGATGAAGGAATAGGGACATAATGCCTGTAAGATGAAGGAACAGGGACATAATGCCTGTAAGATGAAGGAATAGGGACATAATGCCTGTAAGATGAAGGAATAGGGACATAATGCCTGTAAGATGAAGGAACAGGGACATAATGCCTGTAATAAGAAGGAACAGGGACATAATGCCGGTAATGTGAAGGAACAGGGATATAATGCATGTAATATGAAGGAAAAGGGACATAATGGCTGTAAGATGAATGAACAGGGACATAATGCCGGTAATATGAAGGAATAGAGACATAATGCCGGTAATAAGAATGAACAGGGACATAATGCCGGTAATATGAGGGAACAGGGACATAATGCCTGTAAAAAGAAGGAACAGGGACATAATGCCTGTAATAAGAAGGAACAGGGACATAATGCCTGTAAGATGAAGGAACAGGGACATAATGCCTGTAAGTTGAAGGAACAGGGACATAATGCATGTAAGATGAAGGAACAGGGACATAATGCCTGTAATAAGAAGGAACAGGTACAAAATGCCTGTAATATAAAGGAACAGGGACGTAATGCCGGTAATATGAAGAAACAGGGACATAATGCCTGTAAGATGAGGGAACAGGGACGTAATGCCGTTAATATGAAGGAACAGGGACATAATGCCGGTAATAAGAAGGAACAGGTACATAATGCCTGTAATAAGAAGGAACAGGGACATAATGCCTGTAAGATGAAGGAACAGGGACATAATGCCGGTAATATGAAGGAACAGGGACATAATGCCGGTAATATGAAGGAACAGGGACATAATGCCTGTAATAAGAAGGAACAGGGACATAATGCCGGTAATATGAAGGAACAGGGAAATAATGGCTGTAATAAGAAGGAACAGGGACAAAATGCCGGTAATATGAAGGAACAGGGACATAATGCCTGTAATAAGAAGGAACAGGGACATAATGCCGGTAATATGAAGGAACAGGGACATAATGCCTGTAATATGAAGGAACAGGGACATAATGGCTGTAAGATGAATGAACAGGGACATAATGCCGGTAATATGAAGGAATAGAGACATAATGCCGGTAATATGAGGGAACAGGGACATAATGCCTGTAATAAGAAGGAACAGGGACATAATACCTGTAATAAGAAGGAACAGGGACATAATGCCTGTAAGATGAAGGAACAGGGACATAATGCATGTAAGATGAAGGAACAGGGACATAATGCCTGTAATAAGAAGGAACAGGTACAAAATGCCTGTAATAAGAAGGAACAGGGACATAATGCCTGTAAGATGAAGGAACAGGGACATAATGCCTGTAAGATGAAGGAATAGGGACATAATGCCTGTAAGATGAAGGAATAGGGACATAATGCCTGTAAGATGAAGGAACAGGGACATAATGCCTGTAAGATGAAGGAATAGGGACATAATGCCTGTAAGATGAAGGAATAGGGACATAATGCCTGTAAGATGAAGGAACAGGGACATAATGCCTGTAATAAGAAGGAACAGGGACATAATGCCGGTAATGTGAAGGAACAGGGATATAATGCATGTAATATGAAGGAAAAGGGACATAATGGCTGTAAGATGAATGAACAGGGACATAATGCCGGTAATATGAAGGAATAGAGACATAATGCCGGTAATAAGAATGAACAGGGACATAATGCCGGTAATATGAGGGAACAGGGACATAATGCCTGTAAAAAGAAGGAACAGGGACATAATGCCTGTAATAAGAAGGAACAGGGACATAATGCCTGTAAGATGAAGGAACAGGGACATAATGCATGTAAGATGAAGGAACAGGGACATAATGCCTGTAATAAGAAGGAACAGGTACAAAATGCCTGTAATATAAAGGAACAGGGACGTAATGCCGGTAATATGAAGAAACAGGGACATAATCCCTGTAAGATGAGGGAACAGGGACGTAATGCCGTTAATATGAAGGAACAGGGACATAATGCCGGTAATAAGAAGGAACAGGTACATAATGCCTGTAATAAGAAGGAACAGGGACATAATGCCTGTAAGATGAAGGAACAGGGACATAATGCCGGTAATATGAAGGAACAGGGACATAATGCCGGTAATATGAAGGAACAGGGACATAATGCCTGTAATAAGAAGGAACAGGGACATAATGCCGGTAATATGAAGGAACAGGGAAATAATGGCTGTAATAAGAAGGAACAGGGACATAATGCCGGTAATATGAAGGAATAGGTACAAAATGTCTGTAATATAAAGGAACAGGGACATAATGCCTGTAATAAGAAGGAACAGGGACATAATGCCTGTAATATGAAGGAATAGGGACATAATGCCTGTAAGATGAAGGAATAGGGACATAATGCCTGTAAGATGAAGGAACAGGGACATAATGCCTGTAAGATGAAGGAATAGGGACATAATGCCGGTAATATGAAGGAACAGGGACAAAATGCCGGTAATATGAAGGAACAGGGACATAATGCCTGTAATAAGAAGGAACAGGGACATAATGCCGGTAATATGAAGGAATAGGGACGTAATGCCGGTAAGATGAGGGAGCAGGGACATAATGCCGGTAATATGAAGGAACAAGGACATAATGCCTGTAAGATGAGGGAACAGGGACATAATGCCTGTAATATGAAGGAACAGGGACGTAATGCCGGTAATATGACGGAATAGGGACGTAATGCCTGTAATATGAAGGAACAGGGACATAATGCCGGTAATATGAAGGAACAGGGACATAATGCCTGTAATAAGAAGGAACAGGTACAAAATGCCTGTAATATAAAGGAACAGGGACATAATGCCTGTAAGATGAAGGAACAGGGACATAATGCCGGTAATATGAAGGAACAAGGACATAATGCCTGTAAGATGAGGGAACAGGGACATAATGCCTGTAATATGAAGGAACAGTGACATAATGCCTGTAATATGAAGGAACAGGGACATAATGCCGGTAATATGAGGGAACAGGGACAAAATGCCGGTAAGATGAGGGAACAGGGACGTAATGCCGATAATATGAAGAAGCCGGGACGTAATGCCGGTAATATGAAGAAACCGGGACGTAATGCCGGTAATATGAAGAAACCGGGACGTAATGCCGGTAATACGAAGGAACAGGGACGTAATGCCGATAATATGAAGGAACAGGGACATAATGTCGGTAAAATGAAAGAACAGGCACATAATTCTGGTTCAGATGAGGGAACAGGGACATAATGCCGGAAAGATGAAGTAACAGGGACAAAATGCCTGTAATATGAAGGAACAAGGATATAATACCGGTAATATGAAAGAACAATGACATAATGCCGGTAATATGAAGGAACAGGGACAAAATGCTTGCAATATGAAGGAACAGGGACATAATGTTGGTAATATGAAGGAACAGGGACATAATGCCAGTAATTTGAAGAAATAGGGACGTAATTCCGGTAATATGAAGGAGCAGGGACGTAATGCCGGTAATATGAGGGAACAGGGACATAATGTCTGTAATATGAGGGAACAAGGACATAAAGCCGGTAATATGAAGGAACAGGGACATGTCCCTGTTTACTCAACTTACAGGCATTATATTCCTGTTCCTTCATATTACCGGCTTTATGTCCCTGTTCCCTCATATTACAGACATTATATTACCGGCATTATGTCCCAGTACCCTCCTAGAGGGGATATAATGCCAGTAATATGAGGGAACAGGGACATTATGCCGGTAATATGAGGGAACAGGGACATAATGCCGTTATTATGAAGGAACAGGGACATCATGCCTGTAAGATGAGGGAACAGGGAGATAATGCCTGTAATATGAAGGAACAGGGAAATAATGCCTGTAATATGTAGGAACAGGAACACAATGCCTGTAATATGAAGGAACAGGGACATAATGCCTGTAATATGAAGGAACAGGGACATAATACCTGTAATATGAAGGAACAGGGACATAATGCCTGTTATATGAAGGAACAGGGAGATAATGCCGATAATATGAAGGAACAGGGATATAATGCCGGTAAGATGAGGGAACAGGGACATTATGTCCTTGTACTTTCATATTACTGGCATTATGTCCTTGTACTTTCATATTACTGGCATTATGTCCTTGTACTTTTATATTACCGGCATGATGTCGGTAAGATGAAGGAACAGGGACATAATGCCGGTAAGATGAGGGAACAGGGACAAAATGCCGGTAAGATGAGGGAACAGGGACGTAATGCCGATAATATGAAGGAGGCGGGACGTAATGTCGGTAATATGAAGAAACAGGGACGTAATGCCAATATTATGAAGGAATAGAGATATAATTCGTGTAAGATGAAGGAACAGGCACATAATGCCGGTTCAGATGAAGGAACAGGGACAAAATGCCTGTATTATGAAGGAACAGGGACATAATGCCGGTAATATGAAGGAACAGGGACATAATGCCGGTAATATGAAGGAACAGGGAAATAATGCCGGTAATTAGAAGGAACAGGGAGATAATGGCAGTAAGATGAGGGAACAGGGACATAATGTCTGTAAAATGAGGGAGCAGGGACATAAAGCCGGTAATATGAAGGAACAGGGACATAATGCCTGTAAGATGAGGAAACAGGGAAATATTACCGGCATTATGTCCCTGTACCCTCCTACAGGGGACATAATGCCAGTAATATGAGGGAACAGGGACATTATGCCGGTACTATGTGTGAACAGGGACATAATGCCGGTATTATGAAGGAACAGGGACATAATGCCGGTATTATGAAGGAACAGGGACATCATGCCTGTAAGATGAGGGAACAGGGACATAATGCCGGTAATATGAAGGAACAGGGACATGAAGCCTGTAATATGAAGGATCAGGGACATAATGCCTGTAATATAAGGGAACAGGGACATAAAGCCTGTAATATGAAGGAACAGGGACATGAAGCCTGTAATATGAAGGATCAGGGACATAATGCCTGTAATATGAAGGAACAGGGACATAATGCCTGTAATATGAGGGAACAGGGGCATAATGCCTGGTAGATGAGGGAACAGGGACATAAAGCCGGTAATATGAAGGAACAGGGACATAAAGCCTGTAATATGAAGGAACAGGGACACAAAGCCTGTAATATGAAGGAACAGGGACATAATGCCTGTAATATGAGGGAACAGGGGCATAATGCCTGGTAGATGAGGGAACAGGGACATAAAGCCGGTAATATGAAGGAACAGGGACATAATGCCTCGAAGATGAGGGAACAGGGATATATTACCAGCATTGTGTCCCTGTACCCTCCTACAGGGGACATAATGCCAGTAATATGAGGGGACAGGGACAATACTACGGTGTCTTGTCTTTTGCCGGCTTAATGTAGTACAAGAGGAACAAGCAGTGTCTGTTCCCTCCTCTGTGCTAGGTTATAGTTATACAGGTGGAGAAGTCTCTAGTGTCCTGTCTGTGTCCGGGTAATGTACTGCTGGAGGAGCAGGTTCTGGGGTCTGGCCTGTGTCAGGTTAGTTTAGTAAAGGAGGAGCAGACTTGTGTCTTTTCTGTGCTGGGAAATTGTAATACAGGTGGAGCAGACGCTGGTGTCCTGCCTCTGACGACTTATTGTAACATAGGTAGAGCAAACTCTGGTGTTTCCTCTGTGCTGGGTTATTGTAACACAGGTGGAGCAGTTTCTGGTGTCTCCTCTGTGCCAAGTTACAGTAAGACAGGCGGAAGACACTCCGACATCGCGTCTGTGCCGGGTTACCCTTCTGGGCTCTCTGCAGCTCCAGGTCGCCCCCGCATCGGACAATCAGCTTCCCGCACGTTAGACATTGTGGTAAAGAACCCTGTGATAGTGACAAGTGCCGGGAATAGAAGGAACGAGCTCCCGCAAACACATTTATCTTGTCCGATCACAGCGACGTGCAGATCGTCAGAACTATGGCAGAGATCCCGGGGCCTCCACCCGGCTCCTTCCCAGCATCTCTGCCAGTGAAGGCTAGAAATGAGTAGGGGGAATGTCAGGGAGGGGGAAGTCACGTAGAGAGCCCGCTCGCCCGGCCGCTTCTAGTCGGAAAGGGCTCTTATCCCGGGCAGGGAAGCACAAGGGGAGAGCGGAGCTTCACTCCTGTCAGATGAGGAAAGGAAGGACATGTGATCAGTGTCAGCCAATAGACGCTCAGGACAATCGCAGCCAATCACCGAGCAGCCGCTGTACATATAAGAGGCGCCCCCATCTCTGTTCTCAGTGTTTTTCCCTCGCAGAATAATTGTTTTAGTGGATTCCCGTGTTATACGATGGCAGAGACCGCACCAGCCGCCGCTGTCCCTCCCACCGAGCCTGCCGCCAAATCCAAGAAGCAGCCGAAAAAACCTGCAGCAGGGGGCGCCAAGAAAACCAAAAAACCCTCCGGTCCCAGCGTGTCCGAGCTCATCGTGAAAGCCGTGTCCGCCTCCAAAGAGCGCAGTGGGGTGTCTCTGGCCGCCCTGAAGAAGGCTCTGGCTGCTGGAGGATATGATGTAGACAAGAACAACAGCCGCCTGAAGATGGCGCTCAAGACTCTGGTGACCAAGGAAACCCTGCTCCAGGTGAAAGGCAGCGGCGCCTCCGGCTCCTTCAAGCTGAACAAGAAGCAGCTGGAGACTAAGGACAAAGCGGTCAAGAAGAAGCCGGCGGCTGCTGCCAAATCCCCGAAGAAGACTCCGGCCAAGAGCCTGACAAAGGCCAAGAGGCCTGCCGCTGCCAAGAAGGTGGCGAACAGCCCCAAAAAGCCAAAACCTGCCCCCAAGAAAATAACAAAGAGCCCAGCAAAGAAGGCGGCCAAGCCCAAAGCTGCCAAGAGTCCGGCTAAGAAAGCTGCCAAGAGTCCGGCTAAGAAAGCTGCCAAGAGTCCGGCTAAGAAAGCTGCCAAGAGTCCGGCTAAGAAAGCTGCCAAGAGTCCGGCTAAGAAAGCTGCCAAGAGTCCGGCTAAGAAAGCTGCCAAGAGTCCGGCTAAGAATTCGTCTAATTCCAGGAAGACCGTGACGAAGAAATAACCGAGAGCCGCCCGTTTCTTGTCCCACAAAGGCTCTTTTCAGAGCCACCACCTTCTCCCCGGCAGAGCTGTATGATCACTGGCCGCTTTTTCCTCCGGTACAGACAGCAGCGCGATCCTGAGATAAAGGAGGCGCCATCATCGCGTGTGCACGGAGGAGCTTCATGTCCCTGTTACTCTATGACAAGTGTCATTTCTGGTCATCTGCGCTGGACGCCATAGCTGCTGTATCCGGACCTCCACAGTGTCCGTCCCGTCACTATGGTGTAACATCCAGGCAGAGTTTATCAGGTCACAGTCCACCAGGTGTAATGTGGAAATAAGGACGGGGCAGCAATAGACTTGTAGCTTACAGCACAGGATCCACGTGAAGGAGGCCGATGGTTTACACTCTCCGGTGTAAATAGAGCACAATGTCCCCTGCTCCTCATTACACGTGGTGGATGGTGACCCTTATATGCTGCCTCTGGATACGGGGCACAGTGTTCTGTGTAAGGATGGGGTGGGGGATTGTCCCTTTGTGTAATCTATAAAACCACTGAAGCGGCGGATGATGGGGAAGTTGTCTCTTATATAACGCTGTGTACGTGATCTGCGGACATGGAAATACAGTGAGCTGTTATTAACACCCCCTGCTGTACAAGCTGCGTGTGGACGTCATGTAAACCGGTGTCCGCCTCTTCGGAACGGTGATTGGTGGCGAATATCACATTTGCTTTGTCGGTCGCATATTTTTTTTATGAAGAAGCCAATAGAATGTAGGGGTGTGTCTTTCATGGACCAATGAGGACACGCTCAAGTGTATAAATACTCTGCTCTTTCCTCTCCTCGTATCAGTCTACTAGTGTGCACGTTGTTGTAGAGTTATGGCCAGAACAAAGCAGACTGCGCGTAAATCCACCGGCGGGAAAGCGCCCCGCAAGCAGCTGGCTACTAAAGCTGCACGGAAGAGCGCTCCCGCTACCGGCGGAGTGAAGAAGCCTCATCGTTACCGCCCGGGCACAGTCGCTCTCCGTGAAATCCGCCGCTACCAGAAGTCCACCGAGCTTCTTATCCGTAAGCTGCCTTTCCAGCGCCTGGTGCGAGAGAACGCTCAGGACTTCAAGACCGATCTGCGCTTCCAGAGCTCAGCAGTCATGGCTCTGCAGGAGGCCAGCGAGGCTTATCTGGTCGGACTGTTTGAGGATACCAACCTGTGTGCCATCCACGCCAAGAGGGTCACCATCATGCCCAAAGACATTCAACTGGCCCGCAGGATCCGTGGGGAGAGGGCTTAGGTCTGAACCCGGCAACGATTACAACACAAAGCCACCAAATCCTCCCTCAAACGAGCTGAATCCTTTTCCTCCGTTAATTCTACCGCGACTCTCCCGCTGGCTTCTCGGTGCTCTGCTATTAATATGTGGAGGTGCCATTGTTAACCCTTTCAGTGCTTAGCGCCATTTACACTATAACCAGTCCCCGTCTCTAGCACTCAGGTTATTCGGCCCTTTTCATGTGTTATGCCGGGTGTCTGCGCTGTATTCATCACCTCGCTCTCCGGCTGTATCGCAGTGATAACACGCCCCACTCCTCACTGATGACCGCAGATCGCTCTTCCGATAATAACCTCCGCTGCTGCTGCGAGGAATGACGCCGTTATGTGCAGCTAATCATCCTCCGCTGACCAGTGTGGGCGGAGTCCTTGTTCCCTACTCCTTGTAAAGGCAAACCAGGCGCAGCGTGTAGGGTGGGGGAGCAGGTATCCTCCGCCCGGTGTGAACACAAGCGCAGGGGAATTATACTCTTATTCTGTGAGGTCATGATCATCGGGTGTAGTCCTGGTCACTTGTAAATCAGAGATCTAAACCTATTAACACTGCCCGAGTCCTCTCCTCCCTATTCATTCTATAAAACCGTTGTGGTGCTGGTGGCCGGAGGGGTGATCTGCGGGCACACAAATCCTGAACCTGACGGCAGATGACGAGCAGCCGCCATACTAATCCAAGACGTCACGCTTGTTCCTTGCTTCCCTTAACATTACGCTTTAGATTTGGGGCAGATAGAGATTACACAGCAGTCGCGCTATAAGCGGGAAAAGAGCGGCCGGTATTGTAAAATGAACGTGCAATTCAAAATCTGAGTTAAGCCAATCAACGGGAGGGGGAGGGATTGGTAATGTGAATTTACTTAAAGAAACGCCCCGGAAGTGACATGTCTTACAGTTCTCTCTCTGGTCCGCCCAAGGTCTATATAAAGACGCGCCCCGCGGTTGTCGGTACAATAGTTCTCTTTAGCTCCAGCTTACAAGATGTCTGGTCGCGGTAAAGGAGGAAAAGGACTCGGAAAGGGCGGTGCTAAGCGGCACAGGAAAGTGCTCCGTGATAACATCCAGGGCATCACCAAGCCTGCCATCCGCCGTCTAGCTCGCAGGGGAGGCGTCAAACGCATCTCCGGTCTCATCTATGAAGAGACTCGCGGCGTCCTGAAGGTTTTCCTGGAGAACGTCATCCGTGACGCCGTCACCTACACCGAGCACGCTAAGAGGAAGACCGTCACCGCTATGGACGTGGTGTACGCGCTCAAACGCCAGGGCCGCACTCTCTACGGCTTCGGAGGTTAATTCCGCTCCTGCTCAGCTCCATCTTACACAACACAAAGGCTCTTCTCAGAGCCGCCACATCCTCTATAGATCAGCTATGATGTCTGCTGGTGACCGCTCGTGTATCTGAGCAGTGACCTTCTACTTCTATATACACGGGGGTAGGGGCTTCAGTATCACGTCGGTCTTCCAGTGAGGAGCAGGATATAGGACTGCAGTGTGTCCCCTAATAGCGTCCTAGAAGCAGCTGACAAACCGGTCTTGGACCAGAGAGTGTTAATCTGAAGGGAAAGAGTGCCTTAGTGCTATACTTGCTGGCGAGTGATCCTCCGGCAGGAATACACCTCGTAGCGGCGCTGCCGGACGCCGTTTGTGCCGATGCCTGCACGTACAGGAGTGGCAGAAACTCACCGCTGAATATCCGCTCAGTTGCTCATAGCGCTGTATAAGCGCACGAGCAGTGGATCAAACAGCTGACTTGCGGTGTTGCTTCTTCGGCGTCCAGCTTGCTGCTGGGCAACGTGCTTTCCGCAATCCTTGGAGAGAGGGCCAGTGTTTTCTTAGCTGCTGTCACTGCTACTAATGTTACCAGATTCTTACAACAAACAATAAATCTGTTACTGGGACCAACTTTGACACAAGTATCGGCTCGGCCCGTATCTCATTCTGCCGGACGGCTGGGATTAATAAGGCTGCTGGCAATAAATCTGTTAACCTCTAGTACTAATAATGAATCTGTCTGCTGTCCCGATATAGGACTCACTTTATTACAGTAACGCGTGCAGTTTCTTGCAGAGCAGCATTTAGTGAGACGCATTCAATGAATGAAAAAGGACAAAACTGATGCAGCTGATACGGCATTTTACAAGAGCAAATCCCAATGTTGGAGGGGCCGTGTTTTCCAAGCTGCTCTCATTGCTACAAATGTTACGCGATTTTCAAAACAAACTACCAATTTGTAGCACCAAGTTCCACATAAGTATGGACTTGCATTGTCTTGTATGTCACTTTGCCAGACTGCTGGTATAATCGAGCTGCTGGCAATACAATGACAGGAAACAGAATGCACCTATTTCTACTTCGTACTAACACTGTGCGTTGTCTATACTTAGGACTCCCCTCATCCCACTAACGCATGAAGTTGCTGCAGAGTAACATTTACTGAGACGCATTCAGAGAATGAAAAGGACAAATTGATGCAGCTCTATTCAGAAGTAACATCTAATATCAGAGCTCCAATAGTGCGGTACTTGAGGGAGACGAACATTACAGCCCAGTTTGTCCCCTTTATGCCCCCACTTTTGATATTTGATTTATGTACCTTTCCCTTTTATTCCCTTTCATCTACGATAAGTCACAATGCTGAATGGGATTTGTTCATTAAATGGGGTGTTCTCTACACAGGGACCGTTCACCCCTTCCCTGTTAGGTAGAATATACCTCTAAGCTCGTTGTTTTATTGATCTATAATTTTTCTTAATTCGAGAGATTCTTTGATCCGTGCGCTTCTTGCCCTTCTCTTCCCCTCCCTTTTTCATTTGTTCACATTTAGTTGGTGGTGTACACCAGGGCAGAATTAGAAGCAATAAGAGTCCTTGAGAGGAAGGGTTTGTTACCCTAATAGCGTCTCCTGTGTATATAAAGCATTGCCGCAGACCCCTCGTAGGACTTCTCCTTTGTAGTTTAGGAACTGCTCTTATCCGTACATGACGCGGGGATGGAATCTTACCTAAACACCTGGGATGATGGTGGTTATACTTCAGGGGGACCGAATTGTGACAACGCTCTTGAGACTGGAAGATATAATTTAAGACACTATGTAGTCGGGGACGGGTTGTAGATCATGAACATGAATCACTGGAGTAGTTGTACTATTAATGTGTTCTGTACAGTATAGTTAGTGCATCAATGAGGACTGCGCCACCATCTACCCGAGGCAGTAGTTAACAACTGCACCGCTCACCAGCTCCTGTGATCGGATAGATTTAAATCCACCAACAGAGAACAGACTCGTGGAAACCACCAATTAGCTGCACTGGGAGTGGCTTATGACGATGCTCATTTGCATAGCCCGTGTATAAATACAGCAGCGGTGGGAGGGTAAAGCATTCCATTATCTCAGTTGTGAGCAGATCACAGTGTGTTATCATGCCTGAGCCCGCCAAGTCTGCCCCGGCGCCCAAGAAGGGCTCCAAGAAAGCCGTGACCAAGACACAGAAGAAGGACGGCAAGAAGCGGAGAAAGAGCAGGAAGGAGAGCTACGCCATTTACGTGTACAAGGTGCTCAAGCAGGTCCACCCTGACACCGGCATCTCGTCCAAGGCCATGGGCATCATGAACTCCTTCGTCAATGACATCTTCGAGCGCATCGCAGGGGAAGCCTCCCGCCTGGCTCACTACAACAAGCGCTCCACCATCACCTCCCGGGAGATCCAGACTGCCGTGCGCCTGCTGCTGCCTGGAGAGCTGGCCAAGCACGCCGTGTCCGAGGGCACCAAGGCCGTCACCAAGTACACCAGCGCCAAGTAATGTGCCCCGTCCCTGCAGTAAGAACACAAAGGCTCTTCTAAGAGCCACCCACCTTGTCTACAACAGAGCTGTGCCTGCTATTGTCTGGCCTCCCGCTAGTCCCCCTGTTCTATGTGCGGCCGCTCTCGTGTCGGTGCAGATGCTGCTTCATACATTATGTGGCTGCCGGACAGGGAGGGACATTGCCGCGTGTGAGGAAGCCGGCACACGGATCCTGCGGGCAGATGACCCGTCATAATATCACACTGTCCAGAAGAAACGGAACATTGTACATTAGGAGACGGAAGGAAGCATGGGACATCTGTAAATAACAATGATGAGGGTAGTAGTCAGATTTATAAAAGATGCCAGGGAAACTGCTTGTCGACGATAGAGAACAAGCAATCACACTGGCGAGGACTGGATAAAGGGTGGTTATTGTAATACAGGCGGAGCAGACTCTGGTGTCTCCTCTGTGCCGGGTATTGTAATACAAGTGGAGCAGACTCTGGTGTCTCGTCTGTGCCGGGTATTGTAATACAGGCGGAGCAGACTCTGGTGTCTCCTCTGTACCGGGTGTTGTAATACAAGTGGAGCAGACTCTGGTCTCTCCTCTGTACCGGGTATTGTAATACAGGCGGAGCAGACTCTGGTGTCTCCTCTGTGCCGGGTGTTGTAATACAAGTGGAGCAGACTCTGGTGTCTCCTCTGTGCCGGGTGTTGTAATACAAGTGGAGCAGACTCTGGTGTCTCCTCTGTGTCGGGTGTTGTAATACAAGTGGAGCAGACTCTGGTGTCTCCTCTGCCGGGTATTGTAATACAAGTGGAGCAGACTCTGGTGTCTCCTCTGTGTCGGGTGTTGTAATACAAGTGGAGCAGACTCTGGTGTCTCCTCTGTGCCGGGTGTTGTAATACAAGTGGAGCAGACTCTGGTGTCTCCTCTGTGTCGGGTGTTGTAATACAAGTGGAGCAGACTCTGGTGTCTCCTCTGCCGGGTATTGTAATACAAGTGGAGCAGACTCTGGTGTCTCCTCTGTACCGGGTGTTGTAATACAAGTGGAGCAGACTCTGGTGTCTCCTCTGTGTCGGGTGTTGTAATACAAGTGGAGCAGACTCTGGTGTCTCCTCTGTGCCGGGTATTGTAATACAGGCGGAGCAGACTCTGGTGTCTCCTCTGTGCCAGGTATTGCAATACAGACTTTGCTGTTACAATAATCTTGCACAAAACAACAAAGTTTGCTCCACCCGTATTACAATACCCGGTTTTTTTTTGGTGCAAGGTTATTGTAGCCGCAAACTCTAGTGTGTTGAGTCGTTATTTTAATACAGGTGGAGCAGTCTCTGGTTTCTTCTACACGCTGTAATAGAACAGGGACATAATGCGGTAATAGGAGGGAACAGGGACATAATGCCGGTAATATGAGGGAACAGGGACAAAATGCCGGTAAGATGAGGGAACAAGGACATAATGCGGGGAATATGAGGGAACAGGGACGTAATGCCGGTAATAGGAAGGAACAAGGACATGATGCCTTTAATATGAGGGAACAGGGACATATTACCGGCATTATGTCCCTGTTCCCTCCTACATAGGACATAATGCCTGTAATATGAGGGAACAGGGACATAAAGCCGGTAATATGAAGGAACAGGGACATAATGCCGGTAAGATGAGGGAACAGGGACATAATGCCTGTAATATGAGGGAACAGGGACATAAAGCCGGTAATATGAAGGAACAGGGACATAATGTCTGGAAGATGAGAGAACAGGGACATGTTACCTGCATTGTGTCCCTGTACCCTCCTACATAGGACATAATGCCAGTTATATGAGGGAACAGGGACATAATGCCGGTAATTCGGGAACGATACGGATGTAATAAAGACGTGTTACATGTTTGTACGTCACCCCCTTTATACTGGAGATTGGTACGTTGGAATTGTGCGTTTCACGGTATCGTTGGATAGAGAAGAATCAGCCCGTGCAGCCCGCAGATAACAAGCCCCTAATGCAGCAGCAGCTCTGCGCTATCACACCCGGGAATGTCCCCCCATATCCTGCAGCATGAAGGAGCCGCTGCACGGACTGAACGACTCTTCCAGACATGGGAGACCAGCGGGAATAAAGACATGCGCACGAATAAGCACAAGATGGAGGCGGCAGCTCTGTTGTAGACTTGGTGGGGGCTCTTAGAAGAGCCTTTGGGTCCTTCCTGCGGGGACGGGGCACATTACTTGGCGCCTAATGAGAAGAAGCCGCCGCTGCTGCTTTATTCCTGCTCCATTCGAGTTCAGGCGGGAGATGTTCCTATTGGTAGAGACAGAGGAGGAGGCGTGGTGTTATCTGCGAGTCTATAGAAATATTCTACTTCCTCATTGGCTACAGCGTCTGGCGTTGAATATCAGTTTTAGATGCGGCCAATCAGAGAAGAAGCTCTCTGCTCCATCCGGGTATAAGAAGTGGCGGTCGGAGCGCAGCCGTTAGATCTGATCAGATAATAGACATGTCTGGAAGAGGAAAGCAAGGAGGCAAAGTGCGGGCTAAAGCCAAGACCCGCTCATCCCGGGCAGGACTTCAGTTTCCTGTCGGTCGTGTGCACAGACTTCTCCGCAAGGGTAACTACGCTGAGAGGGTCGGCGCCGGCGCTCCGGTCTACCTGGCCGCTGTGCTGGAATATCTGACCGCTGAGATCCTGGAACTGGCCGGAAATGCCGCCCGGGACAACAAGAAGACCCGAATCATCCCCCGTCACCTGCAGCTGGCCGTGCGCAATGACGAGGAGCTCAACAAGCTGCTGGGTGGTGTGACCATCGCTCAGGGAGGCGTCCTGCCCAACATCCAGGCCGTTCTGCTGCCCAAGAAGACCGAGAGCAGCAAAAGCGCCAAGAGCAAGTGAGCGCCGCTTATCCACATTTAACCACAAAGGCTCTTTTAAGAGCCGCCCACGTGATCCTTAGAACAGAGCTCTCACCGCTGATCTCCGATATGTAAACGTTCTGCGCCAGATAAGTGGCGCTGCTTGTACAGAGATCTACCCATATCAATTCATATACCGCGGGGTTTCACATTGAAGAGGAAGCCATAGGGTGGGTGGGTGTAGAACTGCGTTACTCATGACCTATACATTCACTACTGCCTCGTGCAGATGGTGGCGCTGTCCTCATTGGTGCACTAACTATACTGTACAGAACACATTACCCGTTAGTGACCGCCAATATGCCTTTTCACGGCTGCCACTAACGGGCTTTATTCTGATGCATAGGCCTTTTCACGGCACTGCATCTGAATAAAATTGTGGCGCCGCGAAAAGAGATAGCTCCCTGCTCTCAGCTACCTGAGGTAGCTGAGGGCTTGGAGCACAGTCTGGGGACCGTTGTTGCGGTCCCCAAACCGGCGATCGCCGGTATTCAACGAATACCGGCGACCGCCGTTACAATTAATACAGCGGTTGAAAATTTACATTTTTATCTCCTCTCACCATGAATGTTTGGTGAGAGGAGATAAAAAACTACTTGTTAGGCCCCCGATCGTGCCCCCCCCTCCCCCCAACCGCCGGAAAAAAAAATGGCGCACGCATGCGCTGTCAGTGAAAGGCAGCTATTCTGCCTGTAAATAGAAACTGATCAGGGACCGTTATAATTGGTCCCTGATCAGATGGTCACTGTGATATACCTATCACAGTGACCATAGTCCCAGATTTTCAAAATACAGCACAAGATTTGTGCTCTTTCCCTCCCTCCTCTCACTGTA
Organism: Rhinoderma darwinii; assembly: GCF_050947455.1. NCBI lineage: Eukaryota > Metazoa > Chordata > Amphibia > Anura > Rhinodermatidae > Rhinoderma > Rhinoderma darwinii. The sequence goes on along the minus strand of NC_134697.1, from coordinate 92,185,672 downwards.
GTTGATCTGTGAGAGGAGAGAGAGAGATACTATACAAATCTTGTGCTGTATTATACTGTAAAATACACCACATACATACTCGCCAGTGTTCAGATATTATCCGAATATTGTCCGTAATCACCCCAGATTACCCGTAATCACCCCAGATTACCCGTAATCACCCCAGATTACCAGTAATCACCCCAGATTACACGTAATCACCCCCGTTTTTTTGTTTGTCTTCTAAAAAAAAATACAATTATTAGTGTGGTGAACATGAACCGCAGAAGCCGCAGAATGTTCTCTGCAGAGCAGGCATACGCCATGCTATGCTCTAGCGGTTCCGGCAGTGATACGGACACTGCGTCAGAAGCAGAACTTGGCTCAGAAAGCGACACAAGTTCTGCTTCTGCCACTGGACCCCCCAGCCCTATGGTGGTGGACGCAGCGGTCAGCGGTGAAGCGTCGGGAGACGGGCCTAGTACTGCAGTCCCTTCCGCAATTTGGGATCCTGCAATTGCTTTCTCCCCCCAAGTTTTGCCATTTACAGCGACTCCAGGCATCAACGCAGATGTCTCAAATTTTAGTCCCTATAATTTTTTTCATTTGTTTATAGGCGATCAGGTCCTGGAAATAATTGTCCAGCAGACGAATTTATACGCCAGGCAATTTGGCACCCAAAATCCCAGGTCTTGCTATGCCAGAGGATGGATCCCCACAACAGTTTCTGAAATAAACATTTTTTTGGGAATTACCCTAAACATGGGCATAGTAAAAAAAACCTCTATCCGCTCCTATTGGGCTACCAGCGCTATCCATAGCACGCCTGTATTTGCAGCCGTTATGGCCCGAACGCGCTATGAGACTCTAATGCGTTTCATGCATTTTTCTGACAATACACAAATCCCCCCAAGAAGTGACCCAGCCTATGATCGCCTCAACAAACTGAGACCCCTCATCTCCCTCCTAAGCGACTCATTTTTCAATTTATACACCCCAGGCCAAAAACTAGCGGTAGACGAGTCCCTTATGTCCTTCAAGGGCCGTCTATCGTTTCGCCAATACATCCCCTCCAAAGAGCCCGATACGGAGTGAAACTCTATAAGGTGTGCGAGAGCACAACGGGCTACACCTGTGCCTTTTTTATATATGAGGGCAGGGACCGCCACCTTAATCCCCCAGGATGCCCAGAGGATATTGGCATTAGTGGGAAAATTGTCTGGGAACTCATGGTGCCATTCCTACAGAAAGGGTACCATGTGTACACCGACAATTACTACACCAGTGTCCCCCTGTATAAGTCCCTCCATGCTGCTAATACAGGGGCCTGTGGGACGATACAAAAAAATAGAGTCGGCTTCCCTCAACGACTGGTGTCCAGGCGACTAGTAAGGGATGCGTCACTCTCATTCACCAGTGACCAGTTGCTCGCTGTCAAATGGAGTGACAAAAAGGAGGTGTACATGCTCTCCACCGTGCACGAGGACACCACAGTGGCAGTGAGAGAGAGGGGCTCTACCTCTGATAAGAGGAAACCGGTCTGCGTTGTGGACTATAACAAGTTCATGGGGGGAGTCGATCTATCTGACCAGGTCCTACAACCGTACCTGGTCAAGTGCAAAACTAGGGCCTGGTATAAAAAGGTAGCGATCTACCTCATCCAGATGGCCACTTACAACAGCTATGTGCTGTACAAGACCCAGGGAACGCTCAGTTTCCTCCAGTATCAGGAGAAAATTATAGAGCGCCTCCTGTTTGACTCCCCCGCACCTGGAGACTCCTTTGAGTCGGAGAATGTCAAAAGGCTCACTGAGCGCCACTTCCTTCACCCCGTCCCTGCCACTGTGAACCAAAGATACCCCCAAAAGAGATGCCGGGTGTGCAGTAAGCACGGAAGGAGGAGCGATTCCCGGTTTTACTGCCCCATGTGCCCTTCAAATCCAGGCCTGTGCAACTACCCCTGTTTTGAGTCCTACCACACCGTATAATTTAGGGAACACCAAAAAGGGTGGGGGGGATTCTTTTTAGGGAGTCAATTTCATTTATTCATATTTTATTTTTCGTTTCTGAGCTTTCCAAGGGAGGGAGGGATTCTCACGGGGAGGAAGTAAAGTATTTATTTCAGACTGTAAAACTAAATTTTCCCTTTATGATTTTTTTTTATACATTTCTTGGACAATTAAATCCAGGACTTGATCACTCACAAATGAATACTGTTTATTGTGCAGGAGCCACATCTGTCTATTCAGAACATGGACCCCACAAGTGTTCTTGAAATAAAAAATAAATGTGGGCATTGCATTTATTAGTGGATAAATCCCACACCTGCGGCCCGTGCCGCCCCTGAATTAGTGGATAAATCCCACACCTGCGGCCCGTGCCGCCCCTGAATTAGTGGATAAATCCCACACCTGCGGCCCGTGCCGCCCCTGAATTAGTGGATAAATCCCACACCTGCGGCCCGTGCCGCCCCTGAATTAGTGGATAAATCCCACACCTGCGGCCCGTGCCGCCCCTGAATTAGTGGATAAATCCCACACCTGCGGCCCGTGCCGCCCCTGAATTAGTGGATAAATCCCACACCTGCGGCCTGTGCCGCCCCTGAATTAGTGGATAAATCCCACACCTGCGGCCCGTGCCGCCCCTGAATTAGTGGATAAATCCCACACCTGCGGCCCGTGCCGCCCCTGAATTAGTGGATAAATCCCACACCTGCGGCCTGTGCCGCCCCTGAATTAGTGGATAAATCCCACACCTGCGGCCCGTGCCGCCCCTGAATTAGTGGATAAATCCCACACCTGCGGCCCGTGCCGCCCCTGAATTAGTGGATAAATCCCACACCTGCGGCCCGTGCCGCCCCTGAATTAGTGGATAAATCCCACACCTGCGGCCTGTGCCGCCCCTGAATTAGTAGATAAATCCCACCCCTGCGGCCCGTGCCGCCCCTGAATTAGTGGAAGTCGTGCATTTTAGCAATGGTTACAAGAATAAATTGAGGATGTATTTCCTTTTTGTTATGACTATGTCCTGCCACATGCGGCTGTTACATTCCTAATTCTGTACCGTGATACGGGCATGATATTTTTTTTTTGGAGGATCTCTAATAATCGAGCTGTTCCTTATCAATACACCATGGGCTTTGTTACGGTTCTTCTGGAAATACTGACATCATTTTGGGGATTAGTGATCCTTTACTGTTCCTATAGATGGTTTTGGACACTGTCCCTCTATATATTCTGTAGGTGATTGGTTGTTTTGTGCACATAGCGGTTCCTACCTTGCCGGGCAGGGGTCTGTTATGGTGTACCGCGTCACTTGGCACGTTCGTCCCTCATAAGGATTGATGGAGCTAAAGAGACGTTGTACAACCAGTCACTGAAAAAAAAAAACCTTGTCATGGCCGCCCTGCAGGTTCTTCTATCTAGTGAAGACTCGAGTTTTTTTCAAAAGTGCTGCCAAAATAGAGTAAAGAGATGGAAATATATATTTAATAAAAAAAATTGTACAGTATGTGTGTACATATGTGACATATTGCAGTTAAAAATAGGGAAAAATGATAATTTTTACAAAATTTCTTCATTTTTTTCTATTTTTTTATTCATTTCCGCAAATCGTATCAGTCTACTTTTACCACTAAAATAAAGTACAACATGTGACGAAAAAACAATGTCAGAATTACTTGGATATTCAAAACTTTCGCAGAGTTATTCTCTGATGAAGTCACACATACCAGATTTAACAAATCTAGCTTGGTCATTAAGGCCCAAACAGGCCCCGTCATTAAGGGGTTAATACAGGTGGAACAAACTCTGGTGTCTGTGCCTGGTTATTGGAGCAGTCTCTGGTTTCTTCTACACGCTGTAATAGAACAGGGACATAATGTCGGTAATATGAGGGAGCAGGGACATAATGCCGGTTATATGAAGGAAGAGGGACAAAATGCCGGAAATATGAAGAAACAGGGACATAATGCTGGTGTCGAAGAAACCCCTTCCAGGTAGCACCTTTTGGGATGGGCGTTCTAATGGGCTCCCTCTGCTTTGTCAGGTGGTATTCTAATATGGTAATTGAAGTATCAGCAGTGCACCGGGAGATCAATAAAGACAATAGCAATCTGTCGTCTCAATCAATATTCTCATTTATTATCAAGATACATAGGTTAATATACCCTCAGGGCGTACCCTCTAACCAGGGTGTTACCTCTCATGGAACAACCAATCATAACATTTTACACGTAGACTGAAAATACGTCACAGGGTACCTTCCCACTGAAGTCACATGATCTTTCTAACACCTGCAAATCCTGGCCTACAAACAATAGAAATGTAGGAGGTTTTCATAAGTGTATGTGGTGATTTCATATATGTGTGTGAAATACTGAGATGAAGAGAATTAATTACAAATATGATGATTATTTCAGGCCTAGGCGTTCTGCCAGACTCCTATCTACCAGTATTGAAGGCCACGAAGAAGAACACAAAGTAATAACTTATTCCCTTGTGATTCAAACAGAACCAGAAAGAGATCATTACAAAATGGAGAATCCATATCTTCATAATCCGGCATCCTGCTGGATAATTCATAGTGTCGTTTAATACAGAGAACATAAGCAATTTGACCAGCCATCACAAACCCCCCTTTTTCTCATATTAAAATACAGAGATTAAGAATGATCTGATTATAAACCTCAAATAAAATAGTGAATAGGGCCACTACTAATAATATAATGCGATCACCAAGTTCAGGTTTGGGTATAGGGTCCCGTCAGTGCGTTGACAAGTCCCGTAGTTTCTCGTCTGCACGGCTGCTTGGATTTGTTGGACTCTACCTCTGTCAATATTTTATATGGTGATAACAATAACAACATGCCCTGTATAAAAGTCCTAACATGTATATAAGATATAAGTGGCAAAGCTTTAATAAATGAACACACACTTAGTGTTACATGGGGGGGGGGGGGGTGTTCACCCATTCACCAGGTTCTGGCCTTGTGCATAAAATCCCTGTGACATAGGGTATTGTTGATTAAAAGGTTTTGGCTTATGATAGACAATTTTCTTAGCCTTCTTACATAGCATAGGTATCAGATATGCTACTAATTTAACAAAAACGTATATAATCAATATTATGAGTAATATATGTAAAGCGCCTTGCATGAGTCCTGCAGCCCATCCCCCAATGCCTCTGAACCATGAGTCCTGCAGCCCATCCTCCAATGCCTCTGAACCATGAGTCCTGCAGCCCATCCTCCAATGCCTCTGAACCATGAGTCCTGCAGCCCATCCCCCAATGCCTCTGAACCATGAGTCCTGCAGCCCATCCTCCAATGCCTCTGAACCATGAGTCCTGCAGCCCATCCTCCAATGCCTCTGAACCATGAGTCCTGCAGCCCATCCTCCAATGCCTCTGAACCATGAGTCCTGCAGCCCATCCTCCAATGCCTCTGAACCATGAGTCCTGCAGCCCATCCTCCAATGCCTCTGAACCATGAGTCCTGCAGCCCATCCTCCAATGCCTCTGAACCATGAGTCCTGCAGCCCATCCTCCAATGCCTCTGAACCATGAGTCCTGCAGCCCATCCTCCAATGCCTCTGAACCATGAGTCCTGCAGCCCATCCTCCAATGCCTCTGAACCATGAGTCCTGCAGCCCATCCTCCAATGCCTCTGAACCATGAGTCCTGCAGCCCATCCCCCAATGCCTCTGAACCATGAGTCCTGCAGCCCATCCCCCAATGCCTCTGAACCATGAGTCCTGCAGCCCATCCTCCAATGCCTCTGAACCATGAGTCCTGCAGCCCATCCTCCAATGCCTCTGAACCATGAGTCCTGCAGCCCATCCTCCAATGCCTCTGAACCATGAGTCCTGCAGCCCATCCTCCAATGCCTCTGAACCATGAGTCATGCAGCCCATCCTCCAATGCCTCTGAACCATGAGTCCTGCAGCCCATCCTCCAATGCCTCTGAACCATGAGTCCTGCAGCCCATCCTCCAATGCCTCTGAACCATGAGTCCTGCAGCCCATCCTCCAATGCCTCTGAACCATGAGTCCTGCAGCCCATCCTCCAATGCCTCTGAACCATGAGTCCTGCAGCCCATCCCCCAATGCCTCTGAACCATGAGTCCTGCAGCCCATCCTCCAATGCCTCTGAACCATGAGTCCTGCAGCCCATCCTCCAATGCCTCTGAACCATGAGTCCTGCAGCCCATCCTCCAATGCCTCTGAACCATGAGTCCTGCAGCCCATCCTCCAATGCCTCTGAACCATGAGTCCTGCAGCCCATCCTCCAATGCCTCTGAACCATGAGTCCTGCAGCCCATCCTCCAATGCCTCTGAACCATGAGTCCTGCAGCCCATCCTCCAATGCCTCTGAACCATGAGTCCTGCAGCCCATCCTCCAATGCCTCTGAACCATGAGTCCTGCAGCCCATCCCCCAATGCCTCTGAACCATGAGTCCTGCAGCCCATCCCCCAATGCCTCTGAACCATGAGTCCTGCAGCCCATCCTCCAATGCCTCTGAACCATGAGTCCTGCAGCCCATCCTCCAATGCCTCTGAACCATGAGTCCTGCAGCCCATCCTCCAATGCCTCTGAACCATGAGTCCTGCAGCCCATCCTCCAATGCCTCTGAACCATGAGTCCTGCAGCCCATCCTCCAATGCCTCTGAACCATGAGTCCTGCAGCCCATCCCCCAATGCCTCTGAACCATGAGTCCTGCAGCCCATCCCCCAATGCCTCTGAACCATGAGTCCTGCAGCCCATCCTCCAATGCCTCTGAACCATGAGTCCTGCAGCCCATCCCCCAATGCCTCTGAACCATGAGTCCTGCAGCCCATCCCCCAATGCCTCTGAACCATGAGTCCTGCAGCCCATCCTCCAATGCCTCTGAACCATGAGTCCTGCAGCCCATCCTCCAATGCCTCTGAACCATGAGTCCTGCAGCCCATCCCCCAATGCCTCTGAACCATGAGTCCTGCAGCCCATCCTCCAATGCCTCTGAACCATGAGTCCTGCAGCCCATCCTCCAATGCCTCTGAACCATGAGTCCTGCAGCCCATCCTCCAATGCCTCTGAACCATGAGTCCTGCAGCCCATCCCCCAATGCCTCTGAACCATGAGTCCTGCAGCCCATCCTCCAATGCCTCTGAACCATGAGTCCTGCAGCCCATCCTCCAATGCCTCTGAACCATGAGTCCTGCAGCCCATCCTCCAATGCCTCTGAACCATGAGTCCTGCAGCCCATCCCCCAATGCCTCTGAACCATGAGTCCTGCAGCCCATCCCCCAATGCCTCTGAACCATGAGTCCTGCAGCCCATCCCCCAATGCCTCTGAACCATGAGTCCTGCAGCCCATCCCCCAATGCCTCTGAACCATGAGTCCTGCAGCCCATCCCCCAATGCCTCTGAACCATGAGTCCTGCAGCCCATCCTCCAATGCCTCTGAACCATGAGTCCTGCAGCCCATCCTCCAATGCCTCTGAACCATGAGTCCTGCAGCCCATCCTCCAATGCCTCTGAACCATGAGTCCTGCAGCCCATCCTCCAATGCCTCTGAACCATGAGTCCTGCAGCCCATCCTCCAATGCCTCTGAACCATGAGTCCTGCAGCCCATCCTCCAATGCCTCTGAACCATGAGTCCTGCAGCCCATCCTCCAATGCCTCTGAACCATGAGTCCTGCAGCCCATCCTCCAATGCCTCTGAACCATGAGTCCTGCAGCCCATCCCCCAATGCCTCTGAACCATGAGTCCTGCAGCCCATCCCCCAATGCCTCTGAACCATGAGTCCTGCAGCCCATCCCCCAATGCCTCTGAACCATTAGTCCTGCAGCCCATCCCCCAATGCCTCTGAACCATGAGTCCTGCAGCCCATCCCCCAATGCCTCTGAACCATGAGTCCTGCAGCCCATCCTCCAATGCCTCTGAACCATGAGTCCTGCAGCCCATCCTCCAATGCCTCTGAACCATGAGTCCTGCAGCCCATCCTCCAATGCCTCTGAACCATGAGTCCTGCAGCCCATCCTCCAATGCCTCTGAACCATGAGTCCTGCAGCCCATCCCCCAATGCCTCTGAACCATGAGTCCTGCAGCCCATCCCCCAATGCCTCTGAACCATGAGTCCTGCAGCCCATCCTCCAATGCCTCTGAACCATGAGTCCTGCAGCCCATCCTCCAATGCCTCTGAACCATGAGTCCTGCAGCCCATCCTCCAATGCCTCTGAACCATGAGTCCTGCAGCCCATCCTCCAATGCCTCTGAACCATGAGTCCTGCAGCCCATCCTCCAATGCCTCTGAACCATGAGTCCTGCAGCCCATCCTCCAATGCCTCTGAACCATGAGTCCTGCAGCCCATCCTCTAATGCCTCTGAACCATGAGTCCTGCAGCCCATCCTCCAATGCCTCTGAACCATGAGGCCGGGTTCAGCCATGACAACCAGTCTGGCCAATCTAGGTTCCAATCTTCTTCAGAATTGGCTTCCCTATATTCCTCCTTTAATTGCTGTGCTTGCTCAATATCATGTTTAATCTGTACTGTCCCTTGGGGATCTATATAATGACAGCATGCAGGACCCACTATCTGGCACATACCCCCTTGACTTGCAGTTAAGTAATCTAGTACAAGTGTATGTTGGTTAGTAACAGTAATAAGCTGTCGGGTAAGTACTGAAGAAACATTTAAAGCATCAAATATTAATTCGGTCATATTGTCAAACAACTCTGCTAGTTTTTCTATGTTATGTGCGTTTCTAATTGGTCCTCCAGAGATAGATAGAGCATATCCTAACTTGGTGTGCCAAGGTAAGTGTACCAATGGGTGGGCTTTTTGCTTTCCCTCCCTTTTGTACAGCATATGTTTTGGTTCTTTATCATAAGGAGTTTTGGTTCTTTATCATAAGGAAGAGCATCCGTGTCCCATGTCCAGTTAGCAGACTGTAACCTAGCTAGGGTACAGGTACCTGTGTAGTCTGCGGGATCCATTTATATGCATTATGTCCGCACACTATATATATATCATGGGGAAGGTCAAACCATTGCATACTTCCTAGGGTTAACATATGAGCAAAATGAACTAAGGGAAAAGACTGCTGTAATACACACCAAGGACAATTTGTTCCCAAAGAGCCATGGTATACTCCTGTGCATCCACAATACATAGTTTCATTCCCTTGTAAGTCTGTTTCTTCCATATACCCTGGATAACGTTTACGATCAGTCTTACTTCCTGAAGGGAAGAAATGGCCGTATTCCCAACTACCATTATGTATGTACCGTTCTACCAGACTTGGTCTAAATACATCTGAGGTCTGTTGGGTTTTATTGAAGCTTATCTTTATGCCTTTTATGGGGATCTCACCTAGTGTCAGTGTTTTAGTGACATTTTTAGGGACCCATTTTCCATTTTCCTTCTGTGTGAGAATCAGTGCCTTACCAGGTATCAGGGTTAGATTTACCTGCCACCAGGGATCCTCCATCCATCCTGCTATGGGTAAGGGCACACTGGTATTAGACCATGTATACCTTTTTGTGTTATCCTTTACCTTTGAGGGATCCCAACATGTAGTGTTAAGAAGTTCTTTCTCACTAAGGGGCACAGCCATGTATGGCATGGATTTTGAACTTATAGGACTGTGTGTACATATCCAACAATAAGATAAGTTTGTTAATGCTGTTATAATTTGATGATGTTTTATGAATTTATTGTCCACTTCCTCCTTGAGAACTTGAGTCATCGTCCCCACGAGGGGCAACATCAACACCAACCCTGCCAAGGGCAACATCATCGATCGAGGCGACGTCATCTGGGCTGATAACTTTTTTACAATGGCTTGCATGTATCCAATTGGCTCGTCCTTGGAGCTTCACTGATGTGGCGGTGACCAGCTGTACTTCTACTGGTTGGCTGTACCTTGGAGCTTCACTGATGTGGCGGTGACCAGCTGTACTTCTACTGGTTGGCTGTACCTTGGAGCTTCACTGATGTGGCGGTGACCAGCTGTACTTCTACTGGTTGGCTGTACCTTGGAGCTTCACTGATGTGGCGGTGACCAGCTGTACTTCTACTGGTTGGCTGTACCTTGGAGCTTCACTGATGTGGCGGTGACCAGCTGTACTTCTACTGGTTGGCTGTACCTTGGAGCTTCACTGATGTGGCGGTGACCGGCTGTACTTCTACTGGTTGGCTGTACCTTGGTTCCAGACTGCTCCTGTTGTGTATCTTTGTTACCACCCAGTCTCCAGGTTGTAGTGAGTGGGTACCTGAAAGAAAGTTTGGATCTTACCACTGCTTTGTGGGTGATTGGGAGTATGAAATGCTTGTTCTATCCCAAGGCTTTTTAATATGTTCCTCAATAGTTCTTGGGTAAAATGAGTACCTCTGTCACTTTCAATTGTCTCTGGTACTCCATAGCGGCACACTACCTCAGCTATCAGTTTCTTTGCTGTGGTATCTGCATTTGCTTTAGCCACTGGAAAAGCTTCTGGCCATCCATTGTGGACCACAGCATACCCGGTGAGGAAATGTCCTTTGTCTTCGCTCCAATATCGAGATCCATCTTGGGAAATACAGTGACCAAGGAAAACCACTGTTTTGGCACATAATTGCAGCTTGTGCTCGCACGTTTTACAGCCACTTCTTCTAGGAACATTAATAGTGATTTAGAATCTGTTTCACTCTTCTCCAGACTCTGACTACAAAGTAACAAATCATCTACATATTGTAGTAGAACTGAGGACTAATTGGGGGGCTGCCAGGTGTCCAGAATATCTTTCATGGTACGTGAGAAGATATCAGGGGAGTTTGTGGCACCCTGTGGCAGCACTACCCAAGCATACTGTCTTCCCCTATGTGTAAATGCAAAATACTGCTGGCACTCTTTATCCAGCAGGATGGAGAAGAATGCATTGGCTAAGTCTATAACTGTGAAATAGACTGCAGTGCCGGGGACCTGGTTGAGCAGGGTATGTGGGTTATACCTGTGACATAGACTGCAGTGCCGGGGACCTGGTTGAGCAGGGTATGTGGGTTATACCTGTGACATAGACTGCAGTGCCGGGGACCTGGTTGAGCAGGGTATGTGGGTTATACCTGTGACATAGACTGCAGTGCCGGGGACCTGGTTGAGCAGGGTATGTGGGTTATACCTGTGACATAGACTGCAATGCCGGGGACCTGGTTGAGCAGGGTATGTGGGTTATACCTGTGACATAGACTGCAGTGCCGGGGACATGGTTGAGCAGGGGATGTGGGTTATACCTGTGACATAGACTGCAGTGCCGGGGACCTGGTTGAGCAGGGGATGTGGGTTATACCTGTGACATAGACTGCAGTGCCGGGGACCTGGTTGAGCAGGGGATGTGGGTTATACCTGTGACATAGACTGCAGTGCCGGGGACCTGGTTGAGCAGGGTATGTGGGTTATACCTGTGACATAGACTGCAGTGCCGGGGACCTGGTTGAGCAGGGTATGTGGGTTATACCTGTGACATAGACTGCAGTGCCGGGGACCTGGTTGAGCAGGGTATGTGGGTTAGGCACTTGTGGTGTATTAATTATTGTCACAGCATTCACAGCCCGTAGGTCATGTACCATCCGGTACTGTACAGGTTGACCGGGCAGTGTCTTTTTCTTTACTGGGTAGAGAGGAGTGTTGAAAGGCGAGATTATGGGCACTATAAGATTGTTTTCCAGTAAGGAGTTAATATCCTTTTCTATAGCAGCGTCTTGCTGTGGACTCAGAGGATATTGCTTTATACATACAGGACGGTTCTGCATGTCTGATTTTACATTTACTTGTACAGGCGGCACATTTAAAACTCCTACATCCATCTTATCTTGTGCCCATAGTTTTTCTGGGATGTCTGCCAACCAAAGGGGAGGGGTACTTGGGGCTTTTTCAGTGTCTGGCATACTTGCCATACTAAGGAGTTTGCATAGCAGAGACTCTGGAATGGCAGAGGTTAATATAGGCGTGCCAGAAGAAAAGTCCAATGCTGCTCCCAGGGCACAGAGTACATCTGTCCCCAATAAATTGTAGGGAGTGTGTGGTGACACTAACACACAGGAGACAATTGATTGTGTGTCATGTATATTCAGTCGCATTGGTTTTGTTAACTGTAACTGAAATGATGTTCCCTGCACCCCTTCACAATCTATATAGTCTGGTGATAGCAACTCTGCCGGTACATATTTGGTTTGTAACAGGGGCGTAGCTAAAGGCTCATGGGCCCGGGTGCAAGAATTCAGCTTGGGCCCCCCTACCCCTCCCCAGCACCACCATCATCATCAGACCCCTGCGCGCTCCTATGCCCAGACGCCTTGCCCAACAGCCCCCATAGTATAATGCCCCCACACAGTTAATACTCCCATAGCTGCCCCCAATATCAGCCTCCCCCATACAGTATAAAGCCCCCATATGTGCATAATTACTTACCTATCCCCGTTCCCACGTCGAGTGGAGGATCCTTCGCCTCCTCCGGTGTGTACTATGAGTGACTCAGCGCAGGAAGGCGCGATGATGTCGCTACATCCCGCCTGCCTGCGTCGAGCCGCTCACGGCACAGGGAATGCTGGATCAAGGAGATGTCAGCTCCTTGCTCCAGCATTGATTGGAACCGGGACCTCGGTGAGTGACTCACGAACCCCCAGGGGGACGCGACCCACAGTGTAGGGATGTCACGATACCAAAATTTGGACTTCGATACCGATACTTCGTTTAATTTGCCAACAGTAATAAAAATTAAAAAAAAGTTCTTCCATTTTCTGATGTGAGGCACGAGGTGTGATGATGAATTTTGAATGTGCCTCACATTAATAGTAATTAACCTCATCATGTTTCTCAGTCATAATGGGTTAATGTGTAAGGTACATGATGGGGTTAATTACTATTAATGTGAGGCACATGGAGGTTAAATTCATCATCGCACCTTGTGCCTCATAATTAGGCCCCATGCACACGACCGTAAATAACCTCCTTTCACTTTCATTGAGCGCGGACACATTTCCGTAGCACTAAAATTATGGAACATGTCCGTCCTTTTGCATTTTGCGGGCCGTTCTCCCATACTTTGTATGGGAGCACGGCCCGAAAATGCGGGTGGCAGTCGGCGGCCGGCCGTGCCCGCAATCGCGGGCCCTGATTGCGGGCACGGTCGTGTGAATGGGGCCTAAGTGATAGAAAGCAATTTTTATTTTATTTTTTTACAGAGTACACATCATAAATGATGCAAAAAAATTGTTGTGCAGGTTATTACGGGTGCGCCAATACCGATTATGTGTATGTTTTATGTATTGAGACTTATTTTAATGTTTATTATAAAAAAAAGTGTATGTGTATTTTTTTTATTTAACATTACTTTGTTTTTATTTTATTTTTAAACTTCAATGTACTGGCCTATAGCTATATGCCAGTACATTAGCCTGTGTACGGATAGTACACAGGCAGTTGTTAGGACATACCTCAGTATGCCCTAACAACAGGAAATATGGTAGGACAGCCCTGGGGTCCTTCAACAGACCCTGGGCTGTCTGCCCATATATGGTATGTCCCTTAATCGCATCACAGGAATTCCCTGTGATGCGATCCAGGGGCATCCCCCCTTCTCATTTTCCCCTGAATGCTGCAGTCAGCTTTGATCGCAGCATTCAGGAGATGAGCAACGGAGATGAGCGGTTTCTCTGATCTCCGCCGTTATAGAGCGGGGCTGCAGCTGTGTAATACAGCCATTGCCCCGCTCCTGATATAAGTGTGGGCGCAGTCAGCATGTGGAGATGCGGCCGGCGCTGCACTAATGAGCGGCGGTTCAGGCATTGAGGACAGAACATGGGGGTGTTTTGCAGTGCGCCCACCATGTTCTGTCTTCAGTGCCGACGCTCATTAGTGCAGCGCCGGCCGCATCACATCATCCTGACGGCGCGCACATGTTAGGACTCAGGAGCGGGGCAGTGAATGTATTACACAGCCGCAGCCCCGCTCTCATACACTCATGTGTACTATACTGTATTGTGCAGTTTGCGGTGGAGGAGGGGGGGGGGCTGTGATTTAACGCTCCCCCCCTCTCCACCGCATACAACACAACACATTACAAGGCATCACATACATTACATTACAATACATAACGTTACAACACAATACATTACATTACATTACACTGCAGCTTACCTGGAGTCCTCCGCACCGACTCTTCTGCTCTGTCTGGAAGCTGTGTCACGTGACAACACGGTCACATGGTACACTAAGTGTGCCATGTGACCGTAACCCGGAAGTGCCGGCTTCACGGCACAGAAGATTTAGTTAGAAAAAATGCTGTATGGCAACGGGGGCCCGTGGGCCCCCCAGGCTTAGGGGCCCGGTCGCAACTGCGACCGCTGCAACCCCTATAGCTATGCCACTGGTTTGTAATACAGTTCTGGCTGCCCCTGTGTCTACTAGAAAATAGGTATTTTCCCCTGTGGGTAAAGTAACAGGCACCATCAATGATGGACCTGTCGGGGGGGAGCACTGGGCAGAGGGAGACATCAGGGTTGCCAGTTTCCTATGCAGCAATCAAAGAATTGGGAGGCTCAACTGGACGGGAGGGACATCGGGCTGAATAATGACCCTTCTTATCACAATTCCAGCATGTAATCCGGCTAAGATCCCTTCTCCGGGTTCTCAAAGCGTCTTTTTGTTCCCTGCCTCTTCCTCTATAGCCCCCCTTTTGTTGCATCGGGGCGAGACGGGTTCTTTTAGGAGCTAAATCTAACTCTGCACCTTTTGCAATGCTTACTAAATCATTAAACTGGCATGTACGCCAGTCGGGGCGGGATCTTTTAGCAGCTTCTTGTACTGCCGGCTTAAGACCGGACATAAAAGTTATTTTTAGTAGGCGCAAGTCTTTTGCATCACCTTCTTCATACCCGTGATCTAACCACTGCTGCTGTAAAGTTGTGGCATAATCAGGGACTGACTGTTTAACATCTTGGGAAAATGACATAAAACTATCAGTTGGATCCTGTTGAGTAGTATCTACCCAGGGCTGCATAGCGTTCAGGTATTCTAGTCCTGATTGCTCATTGGTTTTATTTGCTGGTACAGGATTTGTAATAGCAGCTTGTATTTGATTTTTGAGCACTTCCCCTCCCTTTGTTTCTACCAGGCTCTCCATATCTGACCATGTAGCACGGTAAGCTAGATGTACTGCTCGCAGCTTTCTATGGAAAGCGCTGGGTGTTTTCCGTGGGTCTGGGAGTGTGCCACATACAGCTAGTAAATCAGCCGGGCTCCAGGGGCGATACACAGTGGCTTCATGTGACTGGATTTCCCCTACTGCCCCTTGTACTGGTTGCCCGTCTACATCTACTGGTTTTGGTCCCCTGTGTGTATGGATACTTGATACTAACGGAAACAATCTAGTGGGGCGCTGCGTACCACAACTGACACAATATCCTGCAGTGAGGGGGTTCTGCTGCCCACAGTGTGGACATGTCCAGCAGCTGCCTTTCTTTATTTTCAGGACAAGGAGATGGCGCAGTTGCTGCTGTGGGGCTGTTTGGCAGTTGTAAAGGGGTTAACACATTAGTGAGGAGCTTTTCACTTAAAGGGTCATATAAATCATACATTATTCCATGATTTGCTTCCATACTCTTATGTTCTGTGTTACTCACTCTCTGTGCTACCTCATACCACATTTGGGCTTTTTCCACCATGTTATTGTCTTTCAACCATCCAACACAATTTGTCATAAATCTTTTCCAATCACATTCTGCTAATGTTCCATAGGACCCAACTCCCATCATTTTAAACATTCTTTTACAATCCTTCACAGCCTCAGATCCTTTTGCTCTTTCTACTATTTTGATGGCAGAGACCCACGTCTCAGGGCTGTTCCGCATTTTTGTCTTACTATTTCCTGACCCCATGGTCAGAGGGCGTAGGGTAGTCTCCGGAAAACTCCCCAGCTCCAAACAGACAGGCCTTAGTCTGTTGACTGATATCTCAGACAATCTTACAGTTCCAGAAAGACTATCAATATCAAAAGTCGTTCCTTCAGACTATTCTAGCAGTGGGATATCCTTTTCTCTGATCCCTCACTGTTTTGAACATCAAGAACAGACAAAATGCTGCCAATCCACAAATTACAAGAGCAAATCCTTCAACACAATCTACATTCATGAACTTCCATTGATTCAAGCAGGAGTTGGTCACATTCATTTCAAACTTCTACAAACCCTTAGTCTCTTTCACTTATGCAGAACACTTGCTGCCGGGGGGGGGGGGGGGTGTGTCTTTCAGTTCATACAGCCCGTGATGTAGCATATATATCCCAAACTCTTTCCTCTAGCACTTTGCAATGGTTTCACATGCAAATTATATTTGGTAACATATATGTTATCCTCCCCGCTCAGCCGTTCACTCTGTGGGTTGTAGTTTAGGGGCATGTTATGTATGTTGGTGAAGATTTCTTTAGGGGCTCTGGGTCTGAGCCAATACCAATGTCCTTCACTGTAATTAGTCTGGGTAGTTATACTACTCCGACACAGGTGGCACCTGGGGTAAGTGTCAGGGTCATTCGTTGAATACAGGATGTTATATTACAACGGTATTCAATCCAGCGGTCTGATGTTATACTACTACAGACTTCATTACTTGGATGTTATTTTACATCAAAGTGTATATGCCGGATTATCATGTGCTAGAAATCAGTCTGTACTGATTCCCACCTTATGCCAGTCTGGCAATGCATACAACTGGTTTATGGACCCTTACACACAATATCACTGTCTGGCAGTGAATTAGGAAAATATAAATGATTTTCTAATACAGTATTCAAAGTTTTCCCTATTGCACTGGGTAATGGTATTGAGTGCAAATTCAATATAGACACAATTGCTCCTCCTTGCACTGAGTGGATATCGTCTTCTATGAAGTGGATATTACTTCTGGGCTGGGAGCCATACAGTTTCAACAATTTGATATGTACGTCTTCTCACAGATGTATTCAACATCACACTACACACACATTTATCACACTTGTCACATACACCCCCATGTAAATCCATCTAACCACACTACCATCCTGACAAAGGACCTGATTATTACGGGACCCCTTTGTAGAGACTTACATATACAAAGTACGTTTCCAGGGACTTAACAGAGTGGCTGAAACAAATGGTGTAACATAAAGTCTGTTACTTACCGATCGGTTTTGGTTTCAGTGACTCCCCAGGTCCTTCCAGATTAGTGGACTTTGCACAAAATTCTCATTAGGAGGTCCCGGGCTGTTCGGCACCATAACTGTCGAAGAAACCCCTTCCAGGTAGCACCTTTTGGGATGGGCGCTCTAATGGGCTCCCTCTGCTTTGTCAGGTGGTATTCAAATATGGTAATTGAAGTATCAGCAGTGCACCGGGAGATCAATAAAGACAATAGCAATCTGTCGTCTCAATCAATATTCTCATTTATTATCAAGATACATAGGTTAATATACCCTCAGGGCGTACCCTCTAACCAGGGTGTTACCTCTCATGGAACAACCAATCATAACATTTTACACGTAGACTGAAAATACGTCACAGGGTACCTTCCCACTGAAGTCACATGATCTTTCCAACACCTGCAAATCCTGGCCTACAAACAATAGAAATGTAGGAGGTTTTCATAAGTGTATGTGGTGATTTCATATATGTGTGTGAAATACTGAGATAAAGAATTAATTGGAAATATAATAATTATTTCAGGTCTTGGCGTTCTGCCAGACTCCTATCTACCAGTATTGAAGGCCACGAAGAAGAACACAAAGTAATAACTTATTCCCTTGTGATTTAAGCAGAACCAGAAAGAGATCATTACAAAATGGAGAATCCATATCTTCATAATCCGGCATCCTGCTGGATAATTCATAGTGTCGTTTAATACAGAGAACATAAGCAATTTGACCAGCCATCACACTGGTAATATGAAGAAACAGGGACGTAATGCTGATCATATGAGGGGACAGGGACATTATGCTGGTAATATGAAGGAACAGGGACATAATGCCTGTAATATGAAGAAACAGGGACATCATGCCTGTAATATGTTACCACCGCATGTGTATAAAAATGACCATTGTACAGAACAAACACTATTACACTTTGTGTCTCCTTTACTTCCTCATAGATTGTAAGCTCTTGCGAGCAGGGTCCTCACTCCCCAGGTTTGAATTGTAAATGGACTTTGTCACTATGTAATGTCTGATATTGTTTGTTTCATGTCCCCTCTAAATTGTAAAGTGCTGCGTAATATGTTGGCGCTATATAAATAAAGATTATTATTATTATAATATGAAGGAACAGGGACATAATGCCGGTAATATGAAGGAAAAAGGAGATAATGCCGGTAATATGAAGGAACAGTGACGTAATGCCGGTAAGATGAGGGAACAGGGGCATAATGCCGGTTATATGAAGGATTAGGGACGTAATTTCGGTAATTTGAAGAAACAGGGACGTAATACAGGTAATATGAAGAAACAGGGACGTAATGCCGATAATATGAAGGAGCAGGGACGTAATGCCGGTAATATGAAGGAACAGGGACATAATGCCGGTAATATGAAAGTACAAGTAGAAGCGGGAAAAGTGCGGCCAGTATTGTAAAATGAGCTTGCAATTCAAAATCTGAGTTAAGCCAATCAACGGGAGGGGGAGGGATTTGTAATGTAAATTAGCTGAGAGAAACGCCCCGGAAGTGACATGAATAACAGTTCTCTCTCTGGTCCGCCCAAGGTCTATATAAAGATGCGCCCCGCGGTTCTCGGTACAATATTTCTCTTTAGCTCCAGCTTACAGGATGTCTGGTCGTGGTAAAGGAGGAAAAGGACTCGGAAAGGGCGGGGCTAAGCGGCATAGGAAGGTGCTCCGTGATAACATCCAGGGCATCACCAAGCCTGCAATCCGCCGTCTAGCTCGCAGGGGAGGTGTCAAACGCATCTCCGGTCTCATCTATGAAGAGACTCGCGGCGTCCTGAAGGTTTTCCTGGAGAACGTCATCCGTGACGCCGTCACCTACACCGAGCACGCCAAGAGGAAGACTGTCACCGCTATGGACGTGGTGTACGCGCTCAAGCGCCAGGGCCGCACTCTCTACGGCTTCGGAGGTTAATTCCGCTCCTGCTCAGCTCCATCTTACACAACACAAAGGCTCTTCTCAGAGCCGCCACATCCTCTATAGATCAGCTATGATGTCTGCTGGTGACCGCTCGTGTATCTGAGCAGTGACCTTCTACTTCTATATACACGGGGGTAGGGGCTTCGTTATCACGTTGGTCTTCCAGTGAGGTGCCGGATATGTGGACCGCAGTGTGTCCCCTAATAGCGTCCTAGAAGCAGCTGACTGAATTGGGTCTTAGACCAGGGAATGTTAATGTGAAGGGAGAGTACCTTAGTGTTATACTTGCTGCCGAGTGATCCTCAGGCAGGAAAACACATCCTCGTAGCGGCGCTGCCGGACGCCGTTTGTGCCGATGCCTGCACGTACAGGAGTGGCAGAAACTCACCGCTGAATATCCGCTCAGTTGCTCATAGCGCTGTATAAGCGCACGAGCAGTGGATCAAACAGCGGACTTGCGGTGTTGCTTCTTCGGCGTCCAGCTTGCTGCTGGGCAACGTGCTTTCCGCAATCCTTGGAGAGAGGGCCAGTGTTTTCTTAGCTGCTGTCACTGCTACTAATGTTACCAGATTCTTACAACAAACAATAAATCTGTTACTGGGACCAACTTTGACACAAGTATCGGCTCGGCCCGTATCTCATTCTGCCGGACGGCTGGGATTAATAAGGCTGCTGGCAATAAATCTATTAACCTCTAGTACTAATAATGAATCTGTCTGCTGTCCCTATATAGGACTCACTTTATTACAGTAACGCGTGCAGTTTCTTGCAGAGCAACATTTAGTGAGACGCATTCAATGAATGAAAAAGGAGAAACTGATGCAGCTGATAGGCATTTTTCAAGAGCAAAACCCAATGTTGGAGGGGCCGTGTTTTCCAAGCTGCTCTCATTGCTACAAATGTTACGAGATTTTCAAAACAAACTAGCAATTTGTAGCACCAAGTTCCACATAAGTATGGACTTGCATTGTCTTGTATGTCACTTTGCCAGACTGCTGGTATAATCGAGCTGCTGGCAATACAATGACAGGAAACAGAATGCACCTATTTCTACTTCGTACTAACACTGTGCGTTGTCTATACTTAGGACTCACCTCATCCCACTAACGCATGAAGTTGCTGCAGAGTAACATTTACTGAGACGCATTCGAAGAATCCAGTGAGACTGGAAGATATAATTTAAGATACTATGTAGTCGGGGGCGGGTTGTAGATCGTGAACATGAATCACTGGAGTAGTTGTACTATTAATGTGTTCTGTACAGTATAGTTAGTGCACCAATGAGGACAGCGCCACCATCTGCACGAGGCAGTAGTGAATGTATAGGTAATGAGTAACGCAATTCTACACCCACCCACCCTACGGCTTCCTCTTCACTGTGAAACCCCTCGTTATATGAATTCATATGGGTAGATCTCTGTACAAGCAGAGCCACTTATCTGGCGCAGAACGTTTACATATCGGAGATCAGCGGTGAGCTCTGCTCTAAGGACAATGTGGGCGGCTCTTAAAAGGGTAGTAGTCAGATTTATAACATAGATGCCCGGGAAACTGCTTGCTTGTTCTCTATCGTCGTCAATCACACTGGCGAGGACTGGATAAAGGGTGGTTATTGTAATACAAGTGGAGCAGACTCTGGTGTCTCCTCTGTGCCGGGTATTGTAATACAAGTGGAGCAGACTCTGGTGTATCCTCTGTGCCGGGTATTGTAATACAAGTGGAGCAGACTCTGGTGTCTCCTCTGTGCCAGGTATTGCAATACAGACTTTGCTGTTACAATAATCTTGCACACAACAACAAAGTTTGCTCCACCCGTATTACAATACCCGATTTTTTTTGGTGCAAGGTTATTGTAGCCGCAAACTCTAGTGTGTTGAGTCGTTATTGTAATACAGGTGGAACAGCCTTTATTTCTTGTCTGTGAGGGCTTATTTTAATACAGGTGGAGCAGACTCTGGTGTTTGTGCCTGGTTATTGGAGGAGCAGTCTCTGGTGACTTCTACACGCTGTAATAGAATAGGGACATAATGCCGGTAATATGAGGGAACAGGGGCATAATGCCGGTAATATGAGGGAACAGGGACATGATGCCGGTAATATGAGGGATCAGGGACATAATGCCTGTAATATGAGGGAACAGGGACATAAAGCCGGTAATATGAAGGAATAGGGACATAATGCCTGTAAGATGAGGGAACAGGGACATAATGCCGGTATGATGAGGGAACAGGGAGAAAATGCCGATAAGATGAAGGAACAAGGACATAATGCCGGGAATATGAAGGAACAGGGACATAAAGCCTATAGTATGAAGGAACAGGGATATAATGCCGGTAATATGAAGGAACAGGGACATAATGCTGGTAAGATGAGGGAACAGGGACATAAAGCCTGTAATATGAAGGAACAAGAACATAATGCCTGTAATATGAAGGAAGAGGGACATAATGGCTGTAATATGAAGGAACAGGGACATAATGCCGGTAATATGAAGGAACAGGGACAAGATGCCGGTAAGATGAGGGAACAGGGATATAATGCCAGTAATATGTAGGAACAGGGACATAATACCGCTAATATGAAGGAACAGGGACATAATGCCTGCAAGATGATTGAACAGGGACATGTAACCAGCATTATGTCCCTGTGCCCTCCTACAGGGGACATAATGGCAGTAAAATGAGGGGACAGGGACATTTAGCAGGTAATATGAAGGCACAGGGACATAATGCCAGTAAGATGAGGGAACAGGGACATAATGCCGGTTATATGAAGGAACAGAGACATAATGCCGGTAATATGAAGGAACAAGGATATAATCCCGGTAAGATGAAGGAACAGGGACGTAATACCGATAATATGAAGGAACAGGGACATAATGCCGGTAGGATGAGGGAACAGGGAAATAATGCCGGAAATAATAAGGAACAGGGACATAAAGCCTGTAATATGAAGGAACAGGGACATAAAGCCTGTAATATGAAGGAACAGGGACATAAAGCCTGTAATATGAGGGAACAAGGACATAAAGCCGGTAATATGAAGGAACAGGGACATGATGCCTCGAAGATGAGGGAACAGGGACATATTACCGGCATTGTGTCCCTGTACCCTCCTACAGGGGACATAATGCCAGTAATATGAGGGGACAGGGACAATACTACGGTGTCTTGTCTTTTGCCGGCTTAATGTAGTACGAGAGGAACACACAGTGTCTGTTCCCTCCTCTGTGCTACGTTATAGTTATACAGGTGGAGAAGTCTCTAGTGTCCTGTCTGTGTCCGGGTAATGTACTGCTGGAGGAGCAGGTTCTGGGGTCTGGCCTGTGTCAGGTTAGTTTAGTAAAGGAGGAGCAGACTTGTGCCTTTTATGTGCTGGGAAGTTGTAATACAGTTGGAGCAGACGCTGGTGTCTTGCCTGTGACGACTTATTGTAACATAGGTAGAGCAAACTCTGGTGTTTCCTCTGTGCTGGGTTATTGTAACACAGGTGGAGCAGTTTCTGGTGTCTCCTCTGTGCCAAGTTACAGTAAGACAGGCGGAAGACACTCCGACATCGCGTCTGTGCCGGGTTACCCTTCTGGGCTCTCTGCAGCTCCAGGTCGCCCCCGCATCGGACAATCAGCTTCCCGCACGTTAGACATTGTGGTAAAGAACCCTGTGATAGTGACAAGTGCCGGGAATAGAGGGAACGAGCTCCCGCAAACACATTTATCTTGTCCGATCACAGCGACGTGCAGATCGGCAGAACTATGGCAGAGATCCCGGGGCCTCCACCCGGCTCCTTCCCAGCATCTCTGCCAGTGAAGGCTAGAAATGAGTAGGGGAATGTCAGGGAGGGGGAAGTCACGTAGAGAGCCCGCTCGCCCGGCCGCTTCTAGTCGGAAAGGGCTCTTATCCCGGGCAGGGAAGCACAAGGGGAGAGCGGAGCTTCACTCCTGTCAGATGAGGAAAGGAAGGACATGTGATCAGTGTCAGCCAATAGACGCTCAGGACAATCGCAGCCAATCACCGAGCATAACTGGCATTATGTCCTTTGTAGGAGGGTACAGGGACACAATGCCGGTAACATGTCCCTGTTCTCTCATCTTACCGACATTATGTCCCTGTTCCTTCATATTACCGGCTTTATGTCCCTGTTCCCTCATATTACCGGCATTACATCCCTGTTCCTTCATATTACAGGCATTATGTCCCTGTTCCTTCATATTAGCGGCATTATGTCCCTGCTCCCTCATCTTACAGGCATTATGTCCCTCTTCCTTCAAATTACCGGCATTTTGTCCCTGTTTTTTCTTATTACAGGCATTATGTCCCTGTTCCTACATATTACCGGCATTATGTCCCTGTTCCTTCATATTACCGGCATTATGTCCCTGTTCCTTCATATTACAGGCATTATGTCCCTGTTCCTTCATATAACAGGCATTTTGTCCCTGTTTCTTCTTATTACAGGCATTATGTCCCTGTTCCAACATATTACCGGCATTATGTCCCTGTTCCTTCATATTACAGGCATTATGTCCCTGTTCCTTCATATTACCGGCATTATGTCCCTGTTCATTCATATTACAGGCATTATGTCCCTGTTCCCTCATATTACCGGCATTATGTCCATGTTCCTTCATATTACAGGCATTATGTCCTTGTTCCTTCCTATTACCGCCATTACGTCCCTGTTCCTTCATATTACCGGCATTTTTTCCCTGTTTCTTCTTATTACAGGCATTATGTCCCTGTTCCTTCATATTACCGGCATTATGTCCCTGTTCCTACATATTACCGGCATTATGTCCCTGTTCCTTCATATTACCGGCATTATGTCCCTGTTCCTTCATCTTACAGGCATTATGTCCCTGTTCCTTCTTATTACAGGCATTTTGTACCTGTTCCTTCATCTTACAAGCATTATGTCCCTGTTCCTTCTTATTACCGGCATTATGTCCCTGTTCCTTCATCTTACAGGCATTATGTCCCCGTTCCTTTATATTACAGCCATTTTGTACCTGTTCCTTTATATTACAGGCATTTTGTACCTGTTCCTTCTTATTACAGGCATTACGTCCCTGTTCCTCCATATTACCGGCATTATGTCCCTGTTCCTTCTTATTACAGGCATTATGTCCCTGTTCCTTCATATTACTATTATTGTTCTGGACTTCAGTCATCAGCTTGTTTCTGTATTCTGCCACTCTCTCGCTCCTTTTGATTTCTTGTCTGGTACATGTAGCTCTAATCCGGGCTTTCACTACTCCGGGCTTTCACTACTCCGGGTTTTCACTACTCCGGGCTTTCACTACTCCGGGCTTTCACTACTCCGGGCTGTCACTACTCCGGGCTGTCACTACTCCGGGCTGTCACTACTCCGGGCTGTCACTACTCCGGGCTTTCACTACTCCGGGCTTTCACTACTCCGGGCTTTCACTACTCCGGGCTTTCACTACTCCGGGTTTTCACTACTCCGGGCTTTCACTACTCCGGGCTTTCACTACTCCGGGTTTTCACTACTCCGGGTTTTCACTACTCCGGGCTTTCACTACTCCGGGCTTTCACTACTCCGGGCTTTCACTACTCTGGGTTTTCACTACTCCGGGCTTTCACTACTCCGGGTTTTCACTACTCCGGGTTTTCACTACTCCGGGCTTTCACTACTCCGGGCTTTCACTACTCCGGGCTTTCACTACTCCGGGCTTTCACTACTCCGGGTTTTGAGCCCTGGTCTGTACTGTGACTACGTCCTCGTCTTGTCATATCCTCATTGCTCTCTTAGTGATGACCCTTAGCTCTGTTCCGGACTGCGCCTCTGATCTTGCCACTAACATCCCTATGCAACGCTCCACTGCCAATTTGTCATAACTCTGGGGACTGCAACCTAGGAATCCAAACGGGAAAATCAATACCTCCTTGCTGGGGTTAAAGGTGAGGAAGAGAGAGATTCCTTAAAGCATCACCAAACGTGACAACGTGCCCTCCTACACGGGACATAATGCCGGGATTATGAGGGAACAGGGACATTATGCCGGTAATATGAGAGGACAGGGATATAATGCCAGTAATATGAGGGAACAGGGACATTATGCCGGTAATATGAGGGAACAGGGACATTACGCCGGTAATATGAGGGAACATGGACATTATGCCGGTAATATGAGAGGACAGGGACATAATGCCGGTAATATGAGGGAACATGGACATAATGCCGGTAATCTGAAGAAACAGGGACATAATTGCTGGGTGTATATAGTGGAGTGCTGGTTGTATATTGTATATTTCTGGATGTAAATAGTGGAGTGCTAGGTGTATATGGTATATTGATGGGTGTATATAGTGGAGCACCGGTTGTATATAGTGGAGTGCTGGGTGTATATAGTGGAGTGCTGGGTGTATATAGTGGAGTGCTGGGTGTATATAGTGTATTGCTGGGTGTATATAGTGGAGAGTTGGGTGTATATAGTGGAGTGCTGGGTGTATATAGTGGAGCGCTGGGTGTATATAGTATATTGCTGGGTGTATATAGTGGAGTGCTGGTTGTATATGGAATATTGCTGGATGTATATAGTATATTGCTGGGTGTATATAGTGGAGTGCTGGTTGTATATGGTAAATTGCTGGGTGTATATAGAGGAGTGCTGGTTGTATATGGTATATTGCTGGGTGTATATAGTGGAGTGCTGGGTGTATATAGTGGAGTGCTGGGTGTACATAGTGGAGGGCTGGGTGTATATAGTGGAGAGCTGGGTGTATATAGTGGAGTGCTGGGTGTATATAGTGGAGTGCTGGGTGTATAAGGTGGAGTGCTGGGTGTATAAGGTGGAGTGCTGGGTGTATATAGTGTATTGCTGGGTGTAAATAGTGGAGTGCTGGGTGTATATGGTATATTGCTGGGTGTATATATTGGAGCGGTGGTTGTATATAGTGGAGCGCTGGGTATATATGGTATATTGATGGGTGTATATAGTGGAGTGCTGGGTGTATATAGTGGAGTGCTGGGTGTATAAAGTGGAGTGCTGGGTGTATAAAGTGGAGTGCTGGGTGTATATAGTGGAGTGCTGGGTGTATATAGTGGAGTGCTGGGTGTATATAGTGGAGTGCTGGGTGTATATAGTGGAGTGCTGGGTGTATATGGTGGAGAGCTGGGTGTATATGGTGGAGAGCTGGGTGTATATAGTGGAGAGCTGGGTGTATATAGTGGAGTGCTGGGTGTATATAGTGTAGTGCTGGGTGTATATAGCGGAGTGCTGGGTGTATATAGCGGAGTGCTGGGTGTATATAGCGGAGTGCTGGGTGTATATAGCGGAGTGCTGGGTGTATATAGCGGAGTGCTGGGTGTATATAGCGGAGTGCTGGGTGTATATAGCGGAGTGCTGGGTGTATATAGTGGAGTGCTGGGTGTATATAGTGGAGTGCTGGGTGTATATAGTGGAGTGCTGGGTGTATATAGTGGAGTGCTGGGTGTATATAGTGGAGTGCTGGGTGTATATAGTGTATTGCTGGGTGTATATAGTGGAGTGCTGGTGTATATAGTGGAGTGCTGGGTGTATATGGTGGAGAGCTGGGTGTATATAGTGGAGAGCTGGGTGTATATAGTGGAGAGCTGGGTGTATATAGTGGAGAGCTGGGTGTATATAGTGGAGTGCTGGGTGTATATAGTGTATTGCTGGGTGTATATAGTGTATTGCTGGGTGTATATAGTGGAGAGCTGGGTGTATATAGTGGAGTGCTGGGTGTATATAGTGGAGTGCTGGGTGTATATAGTGGAGTGCTGGGTGTATATAGTGGAGTGCTGGGTGTATATAGTGGAGTGCTGGGTGTATATAGTGGAGTGCTGGGTGTATATAATGGAGTGCTGGGTGTATATGGTGGAGTGCTGGGTGTATATGGTGGAGTGCTGGGTGTATATGGTGGAGAGCTGGGTGTATATAGTGGAGAGCTGGGTGTATATAGTGGAGTGCTGGGTGTATATAGTGGAGTGCTGGGTGTATATAGTGGAGTGCTGGGTGTATATAGTGGAGTGCTGGGTGTATATAGTGGAGTGTTGGGTGTATATAGTGTATTGCTGGGTGTATATAGTGTATTGCTGGGTGTATATAATGGAGTGCTGGGTGTATATAGTGGAGTGCTGGGTGTATATAGTGGAGTGCTGGGTGTATATAGTGGAGTGCTTGGTGTATATAATGGAGTGCTGGGTGTATATAGTGGAGTGCTGGGTGTATATAGTGGATTGCTGGGTGTATATAGTGTATTGCTGGGTGTATATAGTGTATTGCTGGGTGTATATAGTGTATTGCTGGGTGTATATAGTGGAGAGCTGGGTGTATATAGTGGAGTGCTGGGTGTATATAGTGGAGTGCTGGGTGTATATAGTGGAGTGCTGGGTGTATATAGTGGAGTGCTGGGTGTATATAGTGGAGTGCTGGGTGTATATAGTGGAGTGCTGGGTGTATATAGTGGAGTGCTGCGTGTATATAGTGGAGTGCTGGTGTATATAGTGGAGTGCTGGGTGTATATAGTGGAGTGCTGGGTGTATATAGTGGAGTGCTGGGTGTATATAGTGGAGTGCTGGGTGTATATAGTGGAGTGCTGGGTGTATATAGTGGAGTGCTGGGTGTATATAGTGGAGTGCTGGGTGTATATGGTATATTGCTGGGTGTATATAGTGGAGTGCTGGGTGTATATAGTGGAGTGCTGGGTGTATATAGTGGAGTGCTGGGTGTATATGGTGGAGTGCTGGGTGTATA
Organism: Rhinoderma darwinii; assembly: GCF_050947455.1. Taxonomy (NCBI): domain Eukaryota; kingdom Metazoa; phylum Chordata; class Amphibia; order Anura; family Rhinodermatidae; genus Rhinoderma; species Rhinoderma darwinii. The sequence goes on along the minus strand of NC_134697.1, from coordinate 92,157,828 downwards.
TGGTGGAGTGCTGGGTGTATATGGTGGAGTGCTGGGTGTATATGGTGGAGAGCTGGGTGTATATGGTGGAGAGCTGGGTGTATATAGTGTATTGCTGGGTGTATATAGTGTATTGCTGGGTGTATATAGTGTATTGCTGGGTGTATATAATGGAGTGCTGGGTGTATATAGTGGAGTGCTGGGTGTATATAGTGGAGTGCTGGGTGTATATAGTGGAGTGCTGGGTGTATATAGTGGAGTGCTGGGTGTATATAGTGTATTGCTGGGTGTATATAGTGTATTGCTGGGTGTATATAGTGGAGTGCTGGGTGTATATAGTGGAGTGCTGGGTGTATATAGTGTATTGCTGGGTGTATATAGTGGAGTGCTGGTGTATATGGTGGAGTGCTGGTGTATATGGTGGAGTGCTGGTGTATATGGTGGAGTGCTGGTGTATATGGTGGAGTGCTGGTGTATATGGTGGAGTGCTGGTGTATATGGTGGAGTGCTGGGTGTATATGGTGGAGTGCTGGGTGTATATAGTGGAGAGCTGGGTGTATATAGTGGAGAGCTGGGTGTATATAGTGTAGTGCTGGGTGTATATAGTGGAGAGCTGGGTGTATATAGTGGAGTGCTGGGTGTATATAGTGGAGTGCTGGGTGTATATAGTGGAGTGCTGGGTGTATATAGTGGAGTGCTGGGTGTATATAGTGGAGTGCTGGGTGTATATAGTGGAGTGCTGGGTGTATATAGTGGAGTGCTGGGTGTATATAGTGTAGTGCTGGGCGTATATAGTGGAGTGCTGGGTGTATATAGTGGAGTGCTGGGTGTATATAGTGGAGTGCTGGGTGTATATAGTGGAGTGCTGGGTGTATATAGTGGAGTGCTGGGTGTATATGGTGGAGTGCTGGGTGTATATAGTGGAGTGCTGGGTGTATATAGTGTATTGCTGGGTGTATATAGTGGAGTGCTGGTGTATATGGTGGAGTGCTGGGTGTATATGGTGGAGTGCTGGGTGTATATGGTGGAGTGCTGGGTGTATATGGTGGAGTGCTGGGTGTATATAGTGTATTGCTGGGTGTATATAGTGTATTGCTGGTGTATATAGTGGAGTGCTGGGTGTATATGGTGGAGTGCTGGGTGTATATGGTGGAGTGCTGGGTGTATATGGTGGAGTGCTGGGTGTATATGGTGGAGTGCTGGGTGTATATGGTGGAGTTCTGGATGTATATAGTGGAGTGCTGGGTGTATATAGTGGAGTGCTGGGTGTATATAGTGGAGTGCTGGGTGTATATAGTGGAGTGCTGGGTGTATATAGTGGAGTGCTGGGTGTATATAGTGGAGTGCTGGGTGTATATAGTGGAGTGCTGGGTGTATATAGTGGAGTGCTGGGTGTATATAGTGGAGTGCTGGGTGTATATAGTGGAGTGCTGGGTGTATATGGTGGAGTGCTGGGTGTATATGGTGGAGTGCTGGGTGTATATGGTGGAGAGCTGGGTGTATATAGTGGAGAGCTGGGTGTATATAGTGGAGAGCTGGGTGTATATAGTGGAGTGCTGGGTGTATATAGTGTAGTGCTGGGTGTATATAGTGTAGTGCTGGGTGTATATAGTGTAGTGCTGGGTGTATATAGTGTAGTGCTGGGTGTATATAGTGTATTGCTGGGTGTATATAGTGTATTGCTGGGTGTATATAGTGGAGTGCTGGGTGTATATAGTGTATTGCTGGGTGTATATAGTGGAGTGCTGGGTGTATATAGTGGAGTGCTGGGTGTATATAGTGGAGTGCTGGGTGTATATAGTGGAGTGCTGGGTGTATATGGTATATTGCTGGGTGTATATAGTGGAGTGCTGGGTGTATATAGTGGATTGCTGGGTGTATATAGTGTATTGCTGGGTGTATATAGTGGAGTGCTGGGTGTATATAGTGTATTGCTGGGTGTATATAGTGGAGTGCTGGGTGTATATAGTGGAGTGCTGGGTGTATATAGTGGAGTGCTGGGTGTATATAGTGGAGTGCTGGGTGTATATAGTGGAGTGCTGGGTGTATATAGTGGAGTGCTGGGTGTATATAGTGGAGTGCTGGGTGTATATAGTGGAGTGCTGGGTGTATATAGTGGAGTGCTGGGTGTATATAGTGGAGTGCTGGGTGTATATAGTGGAGTGCTGGGTGTATATAGTGGAGTGCTGGGTGTATATAGTGGAGTGCTGGGTGTATATAGTGGAGTGCTGGGTGTATATGGTATATTGCTGGGTGTATATAGTGGAGTGCTGGGTGTATATAGTGGAGCGCTGGGTGTATATAGTGGAGCGCTGGGTGTATATAGTATATTGCTGGGTGTATATAGTGGAGTGCTGGTTGTATATGGAATATTGCTGGATGCATATAGTATATTGCTGGGTGTATATAGTGGAGTGCTGGTTGTATATGGTAAATTGCTGGGTGTATATAGAGGAGTGCTGGTTGTATATGGTATATTGCTGGGTGTATATAGTGGAGTGCTGGGTGTATATAGTGGAGTGCTGGGTGTATATAGTGGAGGGCTGGGTGTATATAGTGGAGTGCTGGGTGTATATAGTGGAGTGCTGGGTGTATATAGTGGAGTGCTGGGTGTATATGGTGGAGTGCTGGGTGTATATGGTGGAGTGCTGGGTGTATATGGTGGAGTGCTGGGTGTATATGGTGGAGTGCTGGGTGTATATGGTGGAGTGCTGGGTGTATATGGTGGAGTGCTGGGTGTATATAGTGGAGTGCTGGGTGTATATAGTGGAGTGCTGGGTGTATATAGTGGAGTGCTGGGTGTATATAGTGTATTGCTGGGTGTATATAGTGGAGTGCTGGTGTATATAGTGGAGTGCTGGGTGTATATGGTGGAGTGCTGGGTGTATATGGTGTAGTGCTGGGTGTATATAGTGTAGTGCTGGGTGTATATAGTGTATTGCTGGGTGTATATAGTGGAGTGCTGGTGTATATAGTGGAGTGCTGGGTGTATATGGTGGAGTGCTGGGTGTATATGGTGGAGTGCTGGGTGTATATAGTGGAGTGCTGGGTGTATATAGTGTATTGCTGGGTGTATATAGTGTATTGCTGGGTGTATATAGTGGAGTGCTGGTGTATATAGTGGAGTGCTGGGTGTATATAGTGTAGTGCTGGGTGTATATAGTGTAGTGCTGGGTGTATATAGTGTAGTGCTGGGTGTATATAGTGGAGAGCTGGGTGTATATAGTGGAGTGCTGGGTGTATATAGTGGAGTGCTGGGTGTATATAGTGTATTGCTGGGCGTATATAGTGGAGTGCTGGTGTATATAGTGGAGTGCTGGTGTATATAGTGGAGTGCTGGGTGTATATAGTGGAGTGCTGGGTGTATATAGTGGAGTGCTGGGTGTATATAGTGGAGTGCTGGGTGTATATGGTGGAGTGCTGGGTGTATATAGTGGAGTGCTGGGTGTATATAGTGGAGTGCTGGGTGTATATAGTGTATTGCTGGGTGTATATGGTGGAGTGCTGGTGTATATGGTGGAGTGCTGGGTGTATATGGTGGAGTGCTGGGTGTATATGGTGGAGTGCTGGGTGTATATGGTGGAGTGCTGGGTGTATATAGTGGAGTGCTGGGTGTATATAGTGTATTGCTGGGTGTATATAGTGGAGTGCTGGGTGTATATGGTGGAGTGCTGGGTGTATATGGTGGAGTTCTGGATGTATATAGTGGAGTGCTGGGTGTATATAGTGGAGTGCTGGGTGTATATAGTGGAGTGCTGGGTGTATATAGTGGAGTGCTGGGTGTATATAGTGGAGTGCTGGGTGTATATAGTGGAGTGCTGGGTGTATATAGTGGAGTGCTGGGTGTATATAGTGGAGTGCTGGGTGTATATAGTGGAGTGCTGGGTGTATATAGTGGAGTGCTGGGTGTATATGGTGGAGTGCTGGGTGTATATGGTGGAGTGCTGGGTGTATATGGTGGAGTGCTGGGTGTATATGGTGGAGTGCTGGGTGTATATGGTGGAGTGCTGGGTGTATATGGTGGAGAGCTGGGTGTATATAGTGTAGAGCTGGGTGTATATAGTGTAGTGCTGGGTGTATATAGTGTAGTGCTGGGTGTATATAGTGTAGTGCTGGGTGTATATAGTGTAGTGCTGGGTGTATATAGTGTAGTGCTGGGTGTATATAGTGTAGTGCTGGGTGTATATAGTGTAGTGCTGGGTGTATATAGTGGAGTGCTGGGTGTATATAGTGTATTGCTGGGTGTATATAGTGGAGAGCTGGGTGTATATAGTGGAGTGCTGGGTGTATATAGTGTATTGCTGGGTGTATATAGTGTATTGCTGGGTGTATATAGTGGAGTGCTGGGTGTATATAGTGGAGTGCTGGGTGTATATAGTGGAGTGCTGGGTGTATATGGTATATTGCTGGGTGTATATAGTGGAGTGCTGGGTGTATATAGTGTATTGCTGGGTGTATATAGTGTATTGCTGGGTGTATATAGTGGAGTGCTGGGTGTATATAGTGTATTGCTGGGTGTATATAGTGGAGTGCTGGGTGTATATAGTGGAGTGCTGGGTGTATATAGTGGAGTGCTGGGTGTATATAGTGGAGTGCTGGGTGTATATAGTGGAGTGCTGGGTGTATATAGTGGAGTGCTGGGTGTATATAGTGGAGTGCTGGGTGTATATAGTGGAGTGCTGGGTGTATATAGTGGAGTGCTGGGTGTATATAGTGGAGTGCTGGGTGTATATAGTGGAGTGCTGGGTGTATATAGTGGAGTGCTGGGTGTATATAGTGGAGTGCTGGGTGTATATAGTGGAGTGCTGGGTGTATATAGTGGAGTGCTGGGTGTATATAGTGGAGTGCTGGGTGTATATGGTATATTGCTGGGTGTATATAGTGGAGTGCTGGGTGTATATAGTGGAGTGCTGGGTGTATATAGTGGAGTGCTGGGTGTATATAGTGGAGTGCTGGGTGTATATAGTGGAGTGCTGGGTGTATATAGTGGAGTGCTGGGTGTATATAGTGGAGCGCTGGGTGTATATAGTATATTGCTGGGTGTATATAGTGGAGTGCTGGTTGTATATGGAATATTGCTGGATGCATATAGTATATTGCTGGGTGTATATAGTGGAGTGCTGGTTGTATATGGTAAATTGCTGGGTGTATATAGAGGAGTGCTGGTTGTATATGGTATATTGCTGGGTGTATATAGTGGAGTGCTGGGTGTATATAGTGGAGTGCTGGGTGTATATAGTGGAGGGCTGGGTGTATATAGTGGAGAGCTGGGTGTATATAGTGGAGTGCTGGGTGTATAAGGTGGAGTGCTGGGTGTATATAGTGTATTGCTGGGTGTAAATAGTGGAGTGCTGGGTGTATATGGTATATTGCTGGGTGTATATATTGGAGCGCTGGTTGTAAATAGTGGAGCGCTGTGTATATATGGTATATTGATGGGTGTATATAGTGGAGTGCTGGGTGTATATAGTGGAGTGCTGGGTGTATATAGTGGAGTGCTGGGTGTATATGGTGGAGTGCTGGGTGTATATGGTGGAGAGCTGGGTGTATATAGTGGAGAGCTGGGTGTATATAGTGGAGTGCTGGGTGTATATAGTGGAGTGCTGGGTGTATATAGTGGAGTGCTGGGTGTATTTAGTGGAGTGCTGGGTGTATTTAGTGGAGTGCTGGGTGTATTTAGTGGAGTGCTGGGTGTATATAGTGGAGTGCTGGGTGTATATAGTGGAGTGCTGGGTGTATATAGTGGAGTGCTGGGTGTATATAGTGGAGTGCTGGGTGTATATAGTGGAGTGCTGGGTGTATATAGTGGAGTGCTGGGTGTATATAGTGGAGTGCTGGGTGTATATAGTGGAGTGCTGGGTGTATATAGTGGAGTGCTGGGTGTATATAGTGGAGTGCTGGGTGTATATAGTGGAGTGCTGGTTGTATATAGTGGAGTGCTGGTTGTATATAGTGGAGTGCTGGGTGTATATAGTGGAGTGCTGGGTGTATATGGTGGAGTGCTGGGTGTATATGGTGGAGTGCTGGGTGTATATGGTGGAGAGCTGGGTGTATATGGTGGAGAGCTGGGTGCATATGGTGGAGTGCTGGGTGTATATAGTGGAGTGCTGGGTGTATATAGTGGAGTGCTGGGTGTATATAGTGGAGTGCTGGGTGTATATAGTGGAGTGCTGGGTGTATATAGTGGAGTGCTGGGTGTATATAGTGGAGTGCTGGGTGTATATAGTGGAGTGCTGGGTGTATATAGTGTATTGCTGGGTGTATATAGTGGAGTGCTGGGTGTATATAGTGGAGTGCTGGGTGTATATAGTGGAGTGCTGGGTGTATATAGTGGAGTGCTGGGTGTATATAGTGGAGTGCTGGGTGTATATAGTGGAGTGCTGGGTGTATATAGTGTATTGCTGGGTGTATATAATGGAGTGCTGGGTGTATATAGTGGAGTGCTGGGTGTATATAGTGGAGTGCTGGGTGTATATAGTGGAGTGCTGGGTGTATATAGTGGAGAGCTGGGTGTATATAGTGGAGAGCTGGGTGTAGATAGTGGAGAGCTGGGTGTATATAGTGGAGTGCTGGGTGTATATAGTGGAGTGCTGGGTGTATATAGTGGAGTGCTGGGTGTATATAGTGGAGTGCTGGGTGTATATAGTGGAGTGCTGGGTGTATATAGTGGAGTGCTGGGTGTATATAGTGTATTTCTGGGTGTATATAGTGGAGTGCTGGGTGTATATAATGGAGTGCTGGGTGTATATAGTGGAGTGCTGGGTGTATATAGTGGAGTGCTGGGTGTATATAGTGGAGTGCTGGGTGTATATAGTGTATTGCTGGGTGTATATAGTGGAGTGCTGGGTGTATATAGTGGAGTGCTGGGTGTATATAGTGGAGTGCTGGGTGTATATAGTGGAGTGCTGGGTGTATATAGTGGAGTGCTGGGTGTATATAGTGGAGTGCTGGGTGTATATAGTGGAGTGCTGGGTGTATATGGTATATTGCTGGGTGTATATAGTGGAGAGCTGGGTGTATATAGTGGAGTGCTGGGTGTATATAGTGTATTGCTGGGTGTATATAGTGGAGTGCTGGGTGTATATAGTGGAGTGCTGGGTGTATATAGTGGAGTGCTGGGTGTATATAGTGGAGTGCTGGGTGTATATAGTGGAGTGCTGGGTGTATATAGTGGAGTGCTGGGTGTATATAGTGGAGTGCTGGGTGTATATAGTGGAGTGCTGGGTGTATATAGTGGAGTGCTGGGTGTATATAGTGGAGTGCTGGGTGTATATAGTGGAGTGCTGGGTGTATATAGTGGAGTGCTGGGTGTATATAGTGGAGTGCTGGGTGTATATGGTATATTGCTGGGTGTATATAGTGGAGTGCTGGGTGTATATAGTGGAGTGCTGGGTGTATATAGTGGAGTGCTGGGTGTATATAGTGGAGCGCTGGGTGTATATAGTATATTGCTGGGTGTATATAGTGGAGTGCTGGTTGTATATGGAATATTGCTGGATGCATATAGTATATTGCTGGGTGTATATAGTGGAGTGCTGGTTGTATATGGTAAATTGCTGGGTGTATATAGAGGAGTGCTGGTTGTATATGGTATATTGCTGGGTGTATATAGTGGAGTGCTGGGTGTATATAGTGGAGTGCTGGGTGTATATAGTGGAGGGCTGGGTGTATATAGTGGAGAGCTGGGTGTATATAGTGGAGTGCTGGGTGTATAAGGTGGAGTGCTGGGTGTATATAGTGTATTGCTGGGTGTAAATAGTGGAGTGCTGGGTGTATATGGTATATTGCTGGGTGTATATATTGGAGCGCTGGTTGTAAATAGTGGAGCGCTGTGTATATATGGTATATTGATGGGTGTATATAGTGGAGTGCTGGGTGTATATAGTGGAGTGCTGGGTGTATATAGTGGAGTGCTGGGTGTATATAGTGGAGTGCTGGGTGTATATAGTGGAGTGCTGGGTGTATATAGTGGAGTGCTGGGTGTATATAGTGGAGTGCTGGGTGTATATAGTGGAGTGCTGGGTGTATATGGTGGAGTGCTGGGTGTATATGGTGGAGAGCTGGGTGTATATAGTGGAGTGCTGGGTGTATATAGTGGAGTGCTGGGTGTATATAGTGGAGTGCTGGGTGTATTTAGTGGAGTGCTGGGTGTATATAGTGGAGTGCTGGGTGTATATAGTGGAGTGCTGGGTGTATATAGTGGAGTGCTGGGTGTATATAGTGGAGTGCTGGGTGTATATAGTGGAGTGCTGGGTGTATATAGTGGAGTGCTGGGTGTATATAGTGGAGTGCTGGGTGTATATAGTGGAGTGCTGGGTGTATATAGTGGAGTGCTGGGTGTATATAGTGGAGTGCTGGGTGTATATAGTGGAGTGCTGGGTGTATATAGTGGAGTGCTGGGTGTATATAGTGGAGTGCTGGGTGTATATAGTGGAGTGCTGGTTGTATATAGTGGAGTGCTGGTTGTATATAGTGGAGTGCTGGGTGTATATGGTGGAGTGCTGGGTGTATATGGTGGAGTGCTGGGTGTATATGGTGGAGTGCTGGGTGTATATGGTGGAGAGCTGGGTGTATATGGTGGAGAGCTGGGTGTATATAGTGGAGTGCTGGGTGTATATAGTGGAGTGCTGGGTGTATATAGTGGAGTGCTGGGTGTATATAGTGGAGTGCTGGGTGTATATAGTGGAGTGCTGGGTGTATATAGTGGAGTGCTGGGTGTATATAGTGTATTGCTGGGTGTATATAGTGTATTGCTGGGTGTATATAGTGTATTGCTGGGTGTATATAGTGTATTGCTGGGTGTATATAGTGTATTGCTGGGTGTATATAATGGAGTGCTGGGTGTATATAGTGGAGTGCTGGGTGTATATAGTGGAGTGCTGGGTGTATATAGTGGAGTGCTGGGTGTATATAGTGGAGTGCTGGGTGTAGATAGTGGAGTGCTGGGTGTAGATAGTGGAGTGCTGGGTGTAGATAGTGGAGTGCTGGGTGTAGATAGTGGAGTGCTGGGTGTATATAGTGGAGTGCTGGGTGTATATAGTGTATTTCTGGGTGTATATAGTGGAGTGCTGGGTGTATATAGTGGAGTGCTGGGTGTATATAGTGTATTTCTGGGTGTATATAGTGGAGTGCTGGGTGTATATAGTGGAGTGCTGGGTGTATATAGTGGAGTGCTGGGTGTATATAGTGGAGTGCTGGGTGTATATAGTGGAGTGCTGGGTGTATATAGTGGAGTGCTGGGTGTATATAGTGGAGTGCTGGGTGTATATAGTGGATTGCTGGGTGTATATAGTGGAGTGCTGGGTGTATATAGTGGCGTGCTGGGTGTATATAGTGTAGAGCTGGGTGTATATAGTGGAGTGCTGGGTGTATATAGTGGAGTGCTGGGTGTATATCGTGGAGTGCTGGGTGTATATAGTGGAGTGCTGGGTGTATATCGTGGAGTGCTGGGTGTATATAGTGGAATGCTGGGTGTATATAGTGTATTGCTGGGTATATATAGTGTAGAGCTGGGTGTATATAGTGGAGTGCTGGGTGTATATAGTGGAGTGCTGGGTGTATATGGTATATTGCTGGGTGTATATAGTGGAGTGCTGGGTGTATATAGTGGAGTGCTGGGTGTATATAGTGGAGCGCTGGGTGTATATAGTATATTGCTGGGTGTATATAGTGGAGTGCTGGTTGTATATGGTAAATTGCTGGGTGTATATAGAGGAGTGCTGGTTGTATATGGTATATTGCTGGGTGTATATAGTGGATTGCTGGGTGTACATAGTGGAGTGCTGGGTGTACATAGTGGAGGGCTGGGTGTATATAGTGGAGTGCTGGGTGTATATAGTGGAGTGCTGGGTGTATATAGTGGAGTGCTGGGTGTATATAGTGGAGTGCTGGGTGTATATAGCGGAGTGCTGGGTGTATATAGCGGAGTGCTGGGTGTATATAGCGGAGTGCTGGGTGTATATAGCGGAGTGCTGGGTGTATATAGCGGAGTGCTGGGTGTATATAGCGGAGTGCTGGGTGTATATAGCGGAGTGCTGGGTGTATATAGCGGAGTGCTGGGTGTATATAGCGGAGTGCTGGGTGTATATAGCGGAGTGCTGGGTGTATATAGCGGAGTGCTGGGTGTATATAGCGGAGTGCTGGGTGTATATAGCGGAGTGCTGGGTGTATATAGCGGAGTGCTGGGTGTATAAGGTGGAGTGCTGGGTGTATATAGTGTATTGCTGGGTGTAAATAGTGGAGTGCTGGGTGTATATGGTATATTGCTGGGTGTATATATTGGAGCGCTGGTTGTAAATAGTGGAGCGCTGTGTATATATGGTATATTGATGGGTGTATATAGTGGAGTGCTGGGTGTATATAGTGGAGTGCTGGGTGTATATAGTGGAGTGCTGGGTGTATATAGTGGAGTGCTGGGTGTATATAGTGGAGTGCTGGGTGTATATAGTGGAGTGCTGGGTGTATATAGTGGAGTGCTGGGTGTATATGGTGGAGTGCTGGGTGTATATGGTGGAGAGCTGGGTGTATATAGTGGAGAGCTGGGTGTATATAGTGGAGAGCTGGGTGTATATAGTGGAGTGCTGGGTGTATATAGTGGAGTGCTGGGTGTATATAGTGTAGTGCTGGGTGTATATAGTGTAGTGCTGGGTGTATATAGTGTAGTGCTGGGTGTATATAGCGTAGTGCTGGGTGTATATAGCGTAGTGCTGGGTGTATATAGCGTAGTGCTGGGTGTATATAGCGTAGTGCTGGGTGTATATAGCGTAGTGCTGGGTGTATATAGCGTAGTGCTGGGTGTATATAGCGTAGTGCTGGGTGTATATAGCGGAGTGCTGGGTGTATATAGCGGAGTGCTGGGTGTATATAGCGGAGTGCTGGGTGTATATAGCGGAGTGCTGGGTGTATATAGCGGAGTGCTGGGTGTATATAGCGGAGTGCTGGGTGTATATAGCGGAGTGCTGGGTGTATATAGCGGAGTGCTGGGTGTATATAGCGGAGTGCTGGGTGTATATAGCGGAGTGCTGGGTGTATATAGCGTAGTGCTGGGTGTATATAGCGTAGTGCTGGGTGTATATAGCGCAGTGCTGGGTGTATATAGCGCAGTGCTGGGTGTATATAGCGCAGTGCTGGGTGTATATGGCGGAGTGCTGGGTGTATATGGCGGAGTGCTGGGTGTATATAGTGTAGAGCTGGGTGTATATAGTGGAGTGCTGGGTGTATATAGTGGAGTGCTGGGTGTATATAGTGGAGTGCTGGGTGTATATAGTGGAGTGCTGGGTGTATATAGTGGAGTGCTGGGTGTATATAGTGGAGTGCTGGGTGTATATAGTGGAGTGCTGGGTGTATATAGTGGAGTGCTGGGTGTATATAGTGGAGTGCTGGGTGTATATAGTGGAGTGCTGGGTGTATATAGTGGAGTGCTGGGTGTATATAGTGGAGTGCTGGGTGTATATAGTGGAGTGCTGGGTGTATATAGTGTAGAGCTGGGTGTATATAGTGGAGTGCTGGGTGTATATAGTGGAGTGCTGGGTGTATATAGTGGAGTGCTGGGTGTATATAGTGGAGCGCTGGGTGTATATAGTATATTGCTGGGTGTATATAGTGGAGTGCTGGTTGTATATGGAATATTGCTGGATGCATATAGTATATTGCTGGGTGTATATAGTGGAGTGCTGGTTGTATATGGTAAATTGCTGGGTGTATATAGAGGAGTGCTGGTTGTATATGGTATATTGCTGGGTGTATATAGTGGAGTGCTGGGTGTATATAGTGGAGTGCTGGGTGTATATAGTGGAGGGCTGGGTGTATATAGTGGAGAGCTGGGTGTATATAGTGGAGTGCTGGGTGTATAAGGTGGAGTGCTGGGTGTATATAGTGTATTGCTGGGTGTAAATAGTGGAGTGCTGGGTGTATATGGTATATTGCTGGGTGTATATATTGGAGCGCTGGTTGTAAATAGTGGAGCGCTGTGTATATATGGTATATTGATGGGTGTATATAGTGGAGTGCTGGGTGTATATAGTGGAGTGCTGGGTGTATATAGTGGAGTGCTGGGTGTATATAGTGGAGTGCTGGGTGTATATGGTGGAGTGCTGGGTGTATATGGTGGAGTGCTGGGTGTATATGGTGGAGTGCTGGGTGTATATGGTGGAGAGCTGGGTGTATATAGTGGAGAGCTGGGTGTATATAGTGGAGTGCTGGGTGTATATAGTGGAGTGCTGGGTGTATATAGTGGAGTGCTGGGTGTATTTAGTGGAGTGCTGGGTGTATTTAGTGGAGTGCTGGGTGTATATAGTGGAGTGCTGGGTGTATATAGTGGAGTGCTGGGTGTATATAGTGGAGTGCTGGGTGTATATAGTGGAGTGCTGGGTGTATATAGTGGAGTGCTGGGTGTATATAGTGGAGTTCTGGGTGTATATAGTGGAGTGCTGGGTGTATATAGTGGAGTGCTGGGTGTATATAGTGGAGTGCTGGTTGTATATAGTGGAGTGCTGGTTGTATATAGTGGAGTGCTGGGTGTATATAGTGGAGTGCTGGGTGTATATGGTGGAGTGCTGGGTGTATATGGTGGAGTGCTGGGTGTATATGGTGGAGAGCTGGGTGTATATGGTGGAGAGCTGGGTGCATATGGTGGAGTGCTGGGTGCATATAGTGGAGTGCTGGGTGCATATAGTGGAGTGCTGGGTGTATATAGTGGAGTGCTGGGTGTATATAGTGGAGTGCTGGGTGTATATAGTGGAGTGCTGGGTGTATATAGTGGAGTGCTGGGTGTATATAGTGGAGTGCTGGGTGTATATAGTGGAGTGCTGGGTGTATATAGTGGAGTGCTGGGTGTATATAGTGGAGTGCTGGGTGTAGATAGTGGAGTGCTGGGTGTAGATAGTGGAGTGCTGGGTGTAGATAGTGGAGTGCTGGGTGTATATAGTGGAGTGCTGGGTGTATATAGTGGAGTGCTGGGTGTATATAGTGGAGTGCTGGGTGTATATAGTGGAGTGCTGGGTGTATATAGTGGAGTGCTGGGTGTATATAGTGGAGTGCTGGGTGTATATAGTGTATTTCTGGGTGTATATAGTGGAGTGCTGGGTGTATATAATGGAGTGCTGGGTGTATATAGTGGAGTGCTGGGTGTATATAGTGGAGTGCTGGGTGTATATAGTGGAGTGCTGGGTGTATATAGTGGAGTGCTGGGTGTATATAGTGTATTGCTGGGTGTATATAGTGGAGTGCTGGGTGTATATAGTGGAGTGCTGGGTGTATATAGTGGAGTGCTGGGTGTATATAGTGGAGTGCTGGGTGTATATAGTGGAGTGCTGGGTGTATATAGTGGAGTGCTGGGTGTATATGGTATATTGCTGGGTGTATATAGTGGAGAGCTGGGTGTATATAGTGGAGTGCTGGGTGTATATAGTGTATTGCTGGGTGTATATAGTGGAGTGCTGGGTGTATATAGTGGAGTGCTGGGTGTATATAGTGGAGTGCTGGGTGTATATAGTGGAGTGCTGGGTGTATATAGTGGAGTGCTGGGTGTATATAGTGGAGTGCTGGGTGTATATAGTGGAGTGCTGGGTGTATATAGTGGAGTGCTGGGTGTATATAGTGGAGTGCTGGGTGTGTATATAGTGGAGTGCTGGGTGTATATAGTGGAGTGCTGGGTGTATATAGTGGAGTGCTGGGTGTATATAGTGGAGTGCTGGGTGTATATAGTGGAGTGCTGGGTGTATTTAGTGGAGTGCTGGGTGTATATAGTGGAGTGCTGGGTGTATATGGTATATTGCTGGGTGTATATAGTGGAGTGCTGGGTGTATATAGTGGAGTGCTGGGTGTATATAGTGGAGTGCTGGGTGTATATAGTGGAGTGCTGGGTGTATATAGTGGAGCGCTGGGTGTATATAGTATATTGCTGGGTGTATATAGTGGAGTGCTGGTTGTATATGGAATATTGCTGGATGCATATAGTATATTGCTGGGTGTATATAGTGGAGTGCTGGTTGTATATGGTAAATTGCTGGGTGTATATAGAGGAGTGCTGGTTGTATATGGTATATTGCTGGGTGTATATAGTGGAGTGCTGGGTGTATATAGTGGAGTGCTGGGTGTATATAGTGGAGGGCTGGGTGTATATAGTGGAGAGCTGGGTGTATATAGTGGAGTGCTGGGTGTATAAGGTGGAGTGCTGGGTGTATATAGTGTATTGCTGGGTGTAAATAGTGGAGTGCTGGGTGTATATGGTATATTGCTGGGTGTATATATTGGAGCGCTGGTTGTAAATAGTGGAGCGCTGTGTATATATGGTATATTGATGGGTGTATATAGTGGAGTGCTGGGTGTATATAGTGGAGTGCTGGGTGTATATAGTGGAGTGCTGGGTGTATATAGTGGAGTGCTGGGTGTATATAGTGGAGTGCTGGGTGTATATAGTGGAGTGCTGGGTGTATATAGTGGAGTGCTGGGTGTATATAGTGGAGTGCTGGGTGTATATAGTGGAGTGCTGGGTGTATATAGTGGAGTGCTGGGTGTATATAGTGGAGTGCTGGGTGTATATGGTGGAGAGCTGGGTGTATATAGTGGAGTGCTGGGTGTATATAGTGGAGTGCTGGGTGTATATAGTGGAGTGCTGGGTGTATTTAGTGGAGTGCTGGGTGTATATAGTGGAGTGCTGGGTGTATATAGTGGAGTGCTGGGTGTATATAGTGGAGTGCTGGGTGTATATAGTGGAGTGCTGGGTGTATATAGTGGAGTGCTGGGTGTATATAGTGGAGTGCTGGGTGTATATAGTGGAGTGCTGGGTGTATATAGTGGAGTGCTGGGTGTATATAGTGGAGTGCTGGGTGTATATAGTGGAGTGCTGGGTGTATATAGTGGAGTGCTGGGTGTATATAGTGGAGTGCTGGGTGTATATAGTGGAGTGCTGGGTGTATATAGTGGAGTGCTGGGTGTATATAGTGGAGTGCTGGGTGTATATAGTGGAGTGCTGGGTGTATATAGTGGAGTGCTGGTTGTATATAGTGGAGTGCTGGTTGTATATAGTGGAGTGCTGGGTGTATATGGTGGAGTGCTGGGTGTATATGGTGGAGTGCTGGGTGTATATGGTGGAGTGCTGGGTGTATATGGTGGAGAGCTGGGTGTATATGGTGGAGAGCTGGGTGTATATAGTGGAGTGCTGGGTGTATATAGTGGAGTGCTGGGTGTATATAGTGGAGTGCTGGGTGTATATAGTGGAGTGCTGGGTGTATATAGTGGAGTGCTGGGTGTATATAGTGGAGTGCTGGGTGTATATAGTGTATTGCTGGGTGTATATAGTGTATTGCTGGGTGTATATAGTGTATTGCTGGGTGTATATAGTGTATTGCTGGGTGTATATAGTGTATTGCTGGGTGTATATAGTGTATTGCTGGGTGTATATAATGGAGTGCTGGGTGTATATAGTGGAGTGCTGGGTGTATATAGTGGAGTGCTGGGTGTATATAGTGGAGTGCTGGGTGTATATAGTGGAGTGCTGGGTGTATATAGTGGAGTGCTGGGTGTATATAGTGGAGTGCTGGGTGTAGATAGTGGAGTGCTGGGTGTAGATAGTGGAGTGCTGGGTGTATATAGTGTATTTCTGGGTGTATATAGTGTATTTCTGGGTGTATATAGTGGAGTGCTGGGTGTATATAGTGTATTTCTGGGTGTATATAGTGTATTTCTGGGTGTATATAGTGGAGTGCTGGGTGTATATAGTGGAGTGCTGGGTGTATATAGTGGAGTGCTGGGTGTATATAGTGGAGTGCTGGGTGTATATAGTGGAGTGCTGGGTGTATATAGTGGAGTGCTGGGTGTATATAGTGGAGTGCTGGGTGTATATAGTGGCGTGCTGGGTGTATATAGTGTAGAGCTGGGTGTATATAGTGGAGTGCTGGGTGTATATAGTGGAGTGCTGGGTGTATATAGTGGAGTGCTGGGTGTATATCGTGGAGTGCTGGGTGTATATAGTGGAGTGCTGGGTGTATATCGTGGAGTGCTGGGTGTATATAGTGGAATGCTGGGTGTATATAGTGTATTGCTGGGTATATATAGTGTAGAGCTGGGTGTATATAGTGGAGTGCTGGGTGTATATGGTATATTGCTGGGTGTATATAGTGGAGTGCTGGGTGTATATAGTGGAGTGCTGGGTGTATATAGTGGAGCGCTGGGTGTATATAGTATATTGCTGGGTGTATATAGTGGAGTGCTGGTTGTATATGGTAAATTGCTGGGTGTATATAGAGGAGTGCTGGTTGTATATGGTATATTGCTGGGTGTATATAGTGGATTGCTGGGTGTACATAGTGGAGTGCTGGGTGTACATAGTGGAGGGCTGGGTGTACATAGTGGAGTGCTGGGTGTATATAGTGGAGTGCTGGGTGTATATAGTGGAGTGCTGGGTGTATATAGTGGAGTGCTGGGTGTATATAGCGGAGTGCTGGGTGTATATAGCGGAGTGCTGGGTGTATATAGCGGAGTGCTGGGTGTATATAGCGGAGTGCTGGGTGTATATAGCGGAGTGCTGGGTGTATATAGCGGAGTGCTGGGTGTATATAGCGGAGTGCTGGGTGTATATAGCGGAGTGCTGGGTGTATATAGCGGAGTGCTGGGTGTATATAGCGGAGTGCTGGGTGTATATAGCGGAGTGCTGGGTGTATATAGCGGAGTGCTGGGTGTATATAGCGGAGTGCTGGGTGTATATAGCGGAGTGCTGGGTGTATATAGCGGAGTGCTGGGTGTATATAGCGGAGTGCTGGGTGTATAAGGTGGAGTGCTGGGTGTATATAGTGTATTGCTGGGTGTAAATAGTGGAGTGCTGGGTGTATATGGTATATTGCTGGGTGTATATATTGGAGCGCTGGTTGTAAATAGTGGAGCGCTGTGTATATATGGTATATTGATGGGTGTATATAGTGGAGTGCTGGGTGTATATAGTGGAGTGCTGGGTGTATATAGTGGAGTGCTGGGTGTATATAGTGGAGTGCTGGGTGTATATAGTGGAGTGCTGGGTGTATATGGTGGAGTGCTGGGTGTATATGGTGGAGTGCTGGGTGTATATGGTGGAGTGCTGGGTGTATATGGTGGAGAGCTGGGTGTATATAGTGGAGAGCTGGGTGTATATAGTGGAGAGCTGGGTGTATATAGTGGAGTGCTGGGTGTATATAGTGGAGTGCTGGGTGTATATAGTGGAGTGCTGGGTGTATATAGTGTAGTGCTGGGTGTATATAGTGTAGTGCTGGGTGTATATAGCGTAGTGCTGGGTGTATATAGCGTAGTGCTGGGTGTATATAGCGTAGTGCTGGGTGTATATAGCGTAGTGCTGGGTGTATATAGCGTAGTGCTGGGTGTATATAGCGTAGTGCTGGGTGTATATAGCGGAGTGCTGGGTGTATATGGCGGAGTGCTGGGTGTATATGGTGGAGAGCTGGGTGTATATGGTGGAGAGCTGGGTGTATATAGTGGAGTGCTGGGTGTATATAGTGGAGTGCTGGGTGTATATAGTGGAGTGCTGGGTGTATATAGTGGAGTGCTGGGTGTATATAGTGGAGTGCTGGGTGTATATAGTGGAGTGCTGGGTGTATATAGTGTATTGCTGGGTGTATATAGTGTATTGCTGGGTGTATATAGTGTATTGCTGGGTGTATATAGTGTATTGCTGGGTGTATATAGTGTATTGCTGGGTGTATATAGTGTATTGCTGGGTGTATATAATGGAGTGCTGGGTGTATATAGTGGAGTGCTGGGTGTATATAGTGGAGTGCTGGGTGTATATAGTGGAGTGCTGGGTGTATATAGTGGAGTGCTGGGTGTATATAGTGGAGTGCTGGGTGTATATAGTGGAGTGCTGGGTGTATATAGTGGAGTGCTGGGTGTATATAGTGTATTTCTGGGTGTATATAGTGTATTTCTGGGTGTATATAGTGGAGTGCTGGGTGTATATAGTGGAGTGCTGGGTGTATATAGTGGAGTGCTGGGTGTATATAGTGGAGTGCTGGGTGTATATAGTGGAGTGCTGGGTGTATATAGTGGAGTGCTGGGTGTATATAGTGGAGTGCTGGGTGTATATAGTGGAGTGCTGGGTGTATATAGTGGAGTGCTGGGTGTATATAGTGGAGTGCTGGGTGTATATAGTGGATTGCTGGGTGTATATAGTGGATTGCTGGGTGTATATAGTGGAGTGCTGGGTGTATATAGTGTAGAGCTGGGTGTATATAGTGGAGTGCTGGGTGTATATAGTGGAGTGCTGGGTGTATATCGTGGAGTGCTGGGTGTATATAGTGGAGTGCTGGGTGTATATCGTGGAGTGCTGGGTGTATATAGTGGAATGCTGGGTGTATATAGTGGATTGCTGGGTATATATAGTGTAGAGCTGGGTGTATATAGTGGAGTGCTGGGTGTATATAGTGGAGTGCTGGGTGTATATGGTATATTGCTGGGTGTATATAGTGGAGTGCTGGGTGTATATAGTGGAGTGCTGGGTGTATATAGTGGAGCGCTGGGTGTATATAGTATATTGCTGGGTGTATATAGTGGAGTGCTGGTTGTATATGGTAAATTGCTGGGTGTATATAGAGGAGTGCTGGTTGTATATGGTATATTGCTGGGTGTATATAGTGGATTGCTGGGTGTATATGGTATATTGCTGGGTGTATATATTGGAGCGCTGGTTGTAAATAGTGGAGCGCTGTGTATATATGGTATATTGATGGGTGTATATAGTGGAGTGCTGGGTGTATATAGTGGAGTGCTGGGTGTATATAGTGGAGTGCTGGGTGTATATAGTGGAGTGCTGGGTGTATATAGTGGAGTGCTGGGTGTATATAGTGGAGTGCTGGGTGTATATGGTGGAGTGCTGGGTGTATATGGTGGAGAGCTGGGTGTATATAGTGGAGAGCTGGGTGTATATAGTGGAGAGCTGGGTGTATATAGTGGAGTGCTGGGTGTATATAGTGGAGTGCTGGGTGTATATAGTGTAGTGCTGGGTGTATATAGTGTAGTGCTGGGTGTATATAGCGTAGTGCTGGGTGTATATAGCGTAGTGCTGGGTGTATATAGCGTAGTGCTGGGTGTATATAGCGTAGTGCTGGGTGTATATAGCGTAGTGCTGGGTGTATATAGCGGAGTGCTGGGTGTATATAGCGGAGTGCTGGGTGTATATAGCGGAGTGCTGGGTGTATATAGCGGAGTGCTGGGTGTATATAGCGGAGTGCTGGGTGTATATAGCGGAGTGCTGGGTGTATATAGCGGAGTGCTGGGTGTATATAGCGGAGTGCTGGGTGTATATAGCGGAGTGCTGGGTGTATATAGCGGAGTGCTGGGTGTATATAGCGGAGTGCTGGGTGTATATAGCGGAGTGCTGGGTGTATATAGCGGAGTGCTGGGTGTATATAGCGGAGTGCTGGGTGTATATAGCGTAGTGCTGGGTGTATATAGCGCAGTGCTGGGTGTATATAGCGCAGTGCTGGGTGTATATAGCGCAGTGCTGGGTGTATATGGCGGAGTGCTGGGTGTATATGGCGGAGTGCTGGGTGTATATGGCGGAGTGCTGGGTGTATATGGCGGAGTGCTGGGTGTATATGGCGGAGTGCTGGGTGTATATGGCGGAGTGCTGGGTGTATATGGCGGAGTGCTGGGTGTATATGGCGGAGAGCTGGGTGTATATGGTGGAGAGCTGGGTGTATATGGTGGAGTGCTGGGTGTATATGGTGGAGTGCTGGGTGTATATAGTGGAGAGCTGGGTGTATATAGTGGAGTGCTGGGTGTATATAGTGGAGTGCTGGGTGTATATAGTGGAGTGCTGGGTGTATATAGTGGAGTGCTGGGTGTATATAGTGTATTGCTGGGTGTATATAGTGTATTGCTGGGTGTATATAATGGAGTGCTGGGTGTATATAGTGGAGTGCTGGGTGTATATAGTGGAGTGCTGGGTGTATATAGTGGAGTGCTGGGTGTATATAGTGGAGTGCTGGGTGTATATAGTGGAGTGCTGGGTGTATATAGTGGAGTGCTGGGTGTATATAGTGGAGTGCTGGGTGTATATAGTGGAGTGCTGGGTGTATATAGTGGAGTGCTGGGTGTATATAGTGGAGAGCTGGGTGTAGATAGTGGAGAGCTGGGTGTAGATAGTGGAGTGCTGGGTGTAGATAGTGGAGTGCTGGGTGTAGATAGTGGAGTGCTGGGTGTAGATAGTGGAGTGCTGGGTGTAGATAGTGGAGTGCTGGGTGTATATAGTGGAGTGCTGGGTGTATATAGTGGAGTGCTGGGTGTATATAGTGGAGTGCTGGGTGTATATAGTGGAGTGCTGGGTGTATATAGTGGAGTGCTGGGTGTATATAGTGGAGTGCTGGGTGTATATAGTGGAGTGCTGGGTGTATATAGTGGAGTGCTGGGTGTATATAGTGGGGAGCTGGGTGTATATAGTGGAGTGCTGGGTGTATATAATGGAGTGCTGGGTGTATATAGTGGAGGGCTGGGTGTATATAGTGGAGAGCTGGGTGTATATAGTGGAGTGCTGGGTGTATATAGTGGAGTGCTGGGTGTATATAGTGGAGTGCTGGGTGTATATAGTGGAGTGCTGGGTGTATATAGTGGAGTGCTGGGTGTATATAGTGGAGTGCTGGGTGTATATAGTGGAGTGCTGGGTGTATATAGTGGAGTCCTGGGTGTATATGGTGGAGTCCTGGGTGTATATGGTGGAGTCCTGGGTGTATATGGTGGAGTGCTGGGTGTATATGGTGGAGAGCTGGGTGTATATAGTGGAGAGCTGGGTGTATATAGTGGAGTGCTGGGTGTATATAGTGGAGTGTTGGGTGTATATAGTGTATTGCTGGGTGTATATAGTGTAGTGCTGGGTGTATATAGTGTAGTGCTGGGTGTATATAGTGTAGTGCTGGGTGTATATAGTGGAGTGCTGGGTGTATATAGTGGAGTGCTGGGTGTATATAGTGGAGTGCTGGGTGTATATAGTGGAGTGCTGGGTGTATATAGTGTATTGCTAGGTGTATATAGTGGAGAGCTGGGTGTATATAGTGTAGTGCTGGGTGTATATAGTGTAGTGCTGGGTGTATATAGTGTAGTGCTGGGTGTATATAGTGGAGTGCTGGGTGTATATGGTGGAGTGCTGGGTGTATATGGTGGAGTGCTGGGTGTATATGGTGGAGTGCTGGGTGTATATGGTGGAGTGCTGGGTGTATATGGTGGAGTGCTGGGTGTATATGGTGGAGTGCTGGGTGTATATGGTGGAGTGCTGGGTGTATACAGTGTATTGCTGGGTGTATATAGTGGAGAGCTGGGTGTATATAGTGGAGTGCTGGGTGTATATAGTGGAGTGCTGGGTGTATATAGTGGAGTGCTGGGTGTATATAGTGTATTGCTGGGTGTATATAGTGTATTGCTGGGTGTATATAGTGGAGTGCTGGGTGTATATAGTGGGGAGCTGGGTGTATATAATGGAGTGCTGGGTGTATATAATGGAGTGCTGGGTGTATATAGTGGAGGGCTGGGTGTATATAGTGTATTGCTGGGTGTATATAGTGGAGAGCTGGGTGTATATAGTGGAGTGCTGGGTGTATATAGTGGAGTGCTGGGTGTATATAGTGGAGTGCTGGGTGTATATAGTGGAGTGCTGGGTGTATATAGTGGAGTGCTGGGTGTATATAGTGGAGTGCTGGGTGTATATAGTGGAGTGCTGGGTGTATATAGTGGAGTGCTGGGTGTATATAGTGGAGTGCTGGGTGTATATAGTGGAGTGCTGGGTGTATATAGTGGAGTGCTGGTGTATATAGTGGAGTGCTGGGTGTATATGGTGGAGAGCTGGGTGTATATGGTGGAGAGCTGGGTGTATATAGTGGAGAGCTGGGTGTATATAGTGGAGAGCTGGGTGTATATAGTGTATTGCTGGGTGTATATAGTGTAGTGCTGGGTGTATATAGTGTAGTGCTGGGTGTATATAGTGGAGTGCTGGGTGTATATAGTGGAGTGCAGGGTGTATATAATGGAGTGCTGGGTGTATATAGTGGAGTGCTGGGTGTATATAGTGGATTGCTAGGTGTATATAGTGGAGAGCTGGGTGTATATAGTGTAGTGCTGGGTGTATATAGTGGAGTGCTGGGTGTATATAGTGGAGTGCTGGGTGTATATAGTGGAGTGCTGGGTGTATATAGTGGAGTGCTGGGTGTATATAGTGGAGTGCTGGGTGTATATAGTGGAGTGCTGGGTGTATATAGTGGAGTGCTGGGTGTATATAGTGGAGTGCTGGGTGTATATAGTGGAGTGCTGGGTGTATATAGTGGAGTGCTGGGTGTATATAGTGGAGTGCTGGGTGTATATAGTGGAGTGCTGGGTGTATATAGTGGAGTGCTGGGTGTATATAGTGGAGTGCTGGGTGTATATAGTGGAGTGCTGGGTGTATATAGTGGAGTGCTGGGTGTATATAGTGGAGTGCTGGGTGTATATAGTGGAGTGCTGGGTGTATATAGTGTAGTGCTGGGTGTATATAGTGGAGTGCTGGGTGTATATAGTGGAGTGCTGGGTGTATATAGTGGAGTGCTGGGTGTATATAGTGGAGTGCTGGGTGTATATAGTGGAGTGCTGGGTGTATATAGTGGAGTGCTGGGTGTATATAGTGGAGTGCTGGGTGTATATAGTGGAGTGCTGGGTGTATATAGTGGAGTGCTGGGTGTATATAGTGGAGTGCTGGGTGTATATAGTGGAGTGCTGGGTGTATATAGTGGAGTGCTGGGTGTATATAGTGGAGTGCTGGGTGTATATAGTGGAGTGCTGGGTGTATATGGTGGAGTGCTGGGTGTATATGGTGGAGTGCTGGGTGTATATGGTGGAGAGCTGGGTGTATATAGTGGAGAGCTGGGTGTATATAGTGGAGTGCTGGGTGTATATAGTGGAGTGCTGGGTGTATATAGTGGAGTGCTGGGTGTATATAGTGTATTGCTGGGTGTATATAGTGGAGTGCTGGGTGTATATAGTGGAGAGCTGGGTGTATATAGTGGAGTGCTGGGTGTATATAGTGGAGTGCTGGGTGTATATAGTGGATTGCTGGGTGTATATAGTGGATTGCTGGGTGTATATAGTGGAGAGCTGGGTGTATATAGTGGAGTGCTGGGTGTATATAGTGGAGTGCTGGGTGTATATAGTGGAGTGCTGGGTGTATATAGTGGAGTGCTGGGTGTATATAGTGGAGTGCTGGGTGTATATAGTGGAGTGCTGGGTGTATATAGTGGAGTGCTGGGTGTATATAGTGGAGTGCTGGGTGTATATAGTGGAGTGCTGGGTGTATATAGTGGAGTGCTGGGTGTATATAGTGGAGTGCTGGGTGTATATAGTGGAGTGCTGCGTGTATATAGTGGAGTGCTGGGTGTATATAGTGGAGTGCTGGGTGTATATAGTGGAGTGCTGGGTGTATATAGTGGAGTGCTGGGTGTATATAGTGGAGTGCTGGGTGTATATAGTGGAGTGCTGGGTGTATATAGTGGAGTGCTGGGTGTATATAGTGGAGTGCTGGGTGTATATAGTGGAGTGCTGGTGTATATAGTGGAGTGCTGGTGTATATGGTGGAGTGCTGGGTGTATATGGTGGAGTGCTGGGTGTATATGGTGGAGTGCTGGGTGTATATGGTGGAGTGCTGGGTGTATATGGTGGAGAGCTGGGTGTATATAGTGGAGAGCTGGGTGTATATAGTGGAGAGCTGGGTGTATATAGTGGAGTGCTGGGTGTATATAGTGTATTGCTGGGTGTATATAGTGGAGTGCTGGGTGTATATAGTGGAGAGCTGGGTGTATATAGTGGAGTGCTGGGTGTATATAGTGGAGTGCTGGGTGTATATAGTGTATTGCTGGGTGTATATAGTGTATTGCTGGGTGTATATAGTGTATTGCTGGGTGTATATAGTGGAGTGCTGGGTGTATATAGTGGAGTGCTGGGTGTATATAGTGGAGTGCTGGGTGTATATAGTGTATTGCTGGGTGTATATAGTGGAGTGCTGGTGTATATAGTGGAGTGCTGGGTGTATATGGTGGAGTGCTGGGTGTATATGGTGGAGTGCTGGGTGTATATGGTGTAGTGCTGGGTGTATATGGTGTAGTGCTGGGTGTATATAGTGTAGTGCTGGGTGTATATAGTGTAGTGCTGGGTGTATATAGTGTAGTGCTGGGTGTATATAGTGGAGTGCTGGGTGTATATAGTGGAGTGCTGGGTGTATATAGTGGAGTGCTGGGTGTATATAGTGGAGTGCTGGGTGTATATAGTGGAGTGCTGGGTGTATATGGTGGAGTGCTGGGTGTATATGGTGGAGTGCTGGGTGTATATGGTGGAGTGCTGGGTGTATATGGTGGAGTGCTGGGTGTATATGGTGGAGTGCTGGGTGTATATGGTGGAGTGCTGGGTGTATATGGTGGAGTGCTGGGTGTATATGGTGTATTGCTGGTGTATATGGTGGAGTGCTGGGTGTATATGGTGGAGTGCTGGGTGTATATGGTGGAGTGCTGGGTGTATATGGTGGAGTGCTGGGTGTATATGGTGGAGTGCTGGGTGTATATGGTGGAGTGCTGGGTGTATATGGTGGAGTGCTGGGTGTATATAGTGTCGTGCTGGGTGTATATAGTGTCGTGCTGGGTGTATATAGTGTCGTGCTGGGTGTATATAGTGTCGTGCTGGGTGTATATAGTGTAGTGCTGGGTGTATATAGTGTAGTGCTGGGTGTATATAGTGTATTGCTGGGTGTATATGGTGGAGTGCTGGGTGTATATGGTGGAGTGCTGGGTGTATATGGTGGAGTGCTGGGTGTATATGGTGGAGTGCTGGGTGTATATGGTGGAGAGCTGGGTGTATATAGTGTAGAGCTGGGTGTATATGGTGGAGAGCTGGGTGTATATAGTGTAGAGCTGGGTGTATATAGTGGAGTGCTGGGTGTATATAGTGGAGTGCTGGGTGTATATAGTGGAGTGCTGGGTGTATATAGTGGAGTGCTGGGTGTATATAGTGGAGTGCTGGGTGTATATAGTGGAGTGCTGGGTGTATATAGAGCATTGCTGGGTGTACATAGTGGAGTGCTGGGTGTATATAGTGGAGTGCTGGGTGTATATAGTGGAGTGCTGGGTGTATATAGTGTAGAGCTGGGTGTATATAGTGGAGTGCTGGGTGTATATAGTGGAGTGCTGGGTGTATATAGTGGAGTGCTGGGTGTATATAGTGGAGTGCTGGGTGTATATAGTGGAGTGCTGGGTGTATATAGTGGAGTGCTGGGTGTATATAGTGGAGTGCTGGGTGTATATAGTGGAGTGCTGGGTGTATATAGTGGAGTGCTGGGTGTATATAGTGGAGTGCTGGGTGTATATAGAGCATTGCTGGGTGTACATAGTGGAGTGCTGGGTGTATATAGTGTAGAGCTGGGTGTATATAGTGGAGTGCTGGGTGTATATAGTGGAGTGCTGGGTGTATATAGTGGAGTGCTGGGTGTATATAGTGGAGTGCTGGGTGTATATAGTGGAGTGCTGGGTGTATATAGTGGAGTGCTGGGTGTATATAGTGGAGTGCTGGGTGTATATAGTGGAGTGCTGGGTGTATATAGTGGAGTGCTGGGTGTATATAGTGGAGTGCTGGGTGTATATAGTGGAGTGCTGGGTGTATATAGTGGAGTGCTGGGTGTATATAGTGGAGTGCTGGGTGTATATAGTGTAGAGCTGGGTGTATATAGTGGAGTGCTGGGTGTATATAGTGGAGTGCTGGGTGTATATAGTGGAGTGCTGGGTGTATATAGTGGAGTGCTGGGTGTATATAGTGGAGTGCTGGGTGTATATAGTGGAGTGCTGGGTGTATATAGTGGAGTGCTGGGTGTATATGGTATATTGCTGGGTGTATATAGTGGAGTGCTGGGTGTGTATATAGTGGAGTGCTGGGTGTATATAGTGGAGCGCTGGGTGTATATAGTATATTGCTGGGTGTATATAGTGGAGTGCTGGTTGTATATGGAATATTGCTGGATGTATATAGTATATTGCTGGGTGTATATAGTGGAGTGCTGGTTGTATATGGTAAATTGCTGGGTGTATATAGAGGAGTGCTGGTTGTATATGGTATATTGCTGGGTGTATATAGTGGAGTGCTGGGTGTACATAGTGGAGTGCTGGGTGTACATAGTGGAGTGCTGGGTGTACATAGTGGAGTGCTGGGTGTACATAGTGGAGGGCTGGGTGTATATAGTGGAGAGCTGGGTGTATATAGTGGAGTGCTGGGTGTATAAGGTGGAGTGCTGGGTGTATAAGGTGGAGTGCTGGGTGTATAAGGTGGAGTGCTGGGTGTATAAGGTGGAGTGCTGGGTGTATAAGGTGGAGTGCTGGGTGTATAAGGTGGAGTGCTGGGTGTATAAGGTGGAGTGCTGGGTGTATAAGGTGGAGTGCTGGGTGTATAAGGTGGAGTGCTGGGTGTATATAGTGTATTGCTGGGTGTAAATAGTGGAGTGCTGGGTGTATATGGTATATTGCTGGGTGTATATATTGGAGCGCTGGTTGTAAATAGTGGAGCGCTGTGTATATATGGTATATTGATGGGTGTATATAGTGGAGTGCTGGGTGTATATAGTGGAGTGCTGGGTGTATATAGTGGAGTGCTGGGTGTATATAGTGGAGTGCTGGGTGTATATAGTGGAGTGCTGGGTGTATATAGTGGAGTGCTGGGTGTATATAGTGGAGTGCTGGGTGTATATAGTGGAGTGCTGGGTGTATATAGTGGAGTGCTGGGTGTATATAGTGGAGTGCTGGGTGTATATAGTGGAGTGCTGGGTGTATATAGTGGAGTGCTGGGTGTATATAGTGGAGTGCTGGGTGTATATAGTGGAGTGCTGGGTGTATATAGTGGAGTGCTGGGTGTATATAGTGGAGTGCTGGGTGTATATAGTGGAGTGCTGGGTGTATATAGTGGAGTGCTGGGTGTATATGGTGGAGTGCTGGGTGTATATGGTGGAGTGCTGGGTGTATATGGTGGAGTGCTGGGTGTGTATGGTGGAGTGCTGGGTGTGTATGGTGGAGTGCTGGGTGTGTATGGTGGAGTGCTGGGTGTGTATGGTGGAGTGCTGGGTGTGTATGGTGGAGAGCTGGGTGTGTATGGTGGAGAGCTGGGTGTGTATGGTGGAGAGCTGGGTGTGTATGGTGGAGAGCTGGGTGTGTATGGTGGAGTGCTGGGTGTGTATGGTGGAGTGCTGGGTGTATATGGTGGAGTGCTGGGTGTATATGGTGGAGTGCTGGGTGTATATGGTGGAGTGCTGGGTGTATATGGTGGAGTGCTGGGTGTATATGGTGGAGTGCTGGGTGTATATGGTGGAGTGCTGGGTGTATATGGTGGAGAGCTGGGTGTATATGGTGGAGAGCTGGGTGTATATAGTGGAGTGCTGGGTGTATATAGTGGAGTGCTGGGTGTATATAGTGGAGTGCTGGGTGTATATAGTGGAGTGCTGGGTGTATATAGTGGAGTGCTGGGTGTATATAGTGGAGTGCTGGGTGTATATAGTGGAGTGCTGGGTGTATATAGTGGAGTGCTGGGTGTATATAGTGGAGTGCTGGGTGTATATAGCGGAGTGCTGGGTGTATATAGCGGAGTGCTGGGTGTATATAGCGGAGTGCTGGGTGTATATAGCGGAGTGCTGGGTGTATATAGCGGAGTGCTGGGTGTATATAGCGGAGTGCTGGGTGTATATAGCGGAGTGCTGGGTGTATATAGCGGAGTGCTGGGTGTATATAGCGGAGTGCTGGGTGTATATAGCGGAGTGCTGGGTGTATATAGCGGAGTGCTGGGTGTATATAGCGGAGTGCTGGGTGTATATAGCGGAGTGCTGGGTGTATATAGCGGAGTGCTGGGTGTATATAGCGGAGTGCTGGGTGTATATAGCGGAGTGCTGGGTGTATATAGCGGAGTGCTGGGTGTATATAGCGGAGTGCTGGGTGTATATAGCGGAGTGCTGGGTGTATATAGCGGAGTGCTGGGTGTATATAGCGGAGTGCTGGGTGTATATAGCGGAGTGCTGGGTGTATATAGCGGAGTGCTGGGTGTATATAGCGGAGTGCTGGGTGTATATAGCGGAGTGCTGGGTGTATATAGCGGAGTGCTGGGTGTATATAGCGGAGAGCTGGGTGTAGATAGCGGAGAGCTGGGTGTAGATAGCGGAGTGCTGGGTGTATATAGCGGAGTGCTGGGTGTATATAGTGTATTTCTGGGTGTATATAGTGGAGTGCTGGGTGTATATAATGGAGTGCTGGGTGTATATAGTGTATTGCTGGGTGTATATGGTGGACAGCTGGGTGTATATGGTGGAGTGCTGGGTGTATATAGTGGAGTGCTGGGTGTATATAGTGGAGTGCTGGGTGTATATAGTGGAGTGCTGGGTGTATATAGTGTAGTGCTGGGTGTATATAGTGTAGTGCTGGGTGTATATAGTGGAGTGCTGGGTGTATATAGTGGAGTGCTGGGTGTATATAGTGGAGTGCTGGGTGTATATAGTGGAGTGCTGGGTGTATATAGTGGAGTGCTGGGTGTATATAGTGGAGAGCTGGGTGTATATAGTGGAGTGCTGGGTGTATATAGTGGAGTGCTGGGTGTATATAGTGGAGTGCTGGGTGTATATGGTGGAGTGCTGGGTGTATATGGTGGAGTGCTGGGTGTATATGGTGGAGAGCTGGGTGTATATGGTGGAGTGCTGGGTGTATATGGTGGAGTGCTGGGTGTATATGGTGGAGTGCTGGGTGTATATGGTGGAGTGCTGGGTGTATATGGTGGAGTGCTGGGTGTATATGGTGGAGTGCTGGGTGTATATAGTGGAGTGCTGGGTGTATATAGTGGAGTGCTGGGTGTATATAGTGGAGTGCTGGGTGTATATAGTGTAGAGCTGGGTGTATATAGTGTAGAGCTGGGTGTATATAGTGGAGTGCTGGGTGTATATAGTGGAGTGCTGGGTGTATATAGTGTATTGCTGGGTGTATATAGTGTATTGCTGGGTGTATATAATGGAGTGCTGGGTGTATATAGTGGAGTGCTGGGTGTATATAGTGGAGTGCTGGGTGTATATAGTGGAGTGCTGGGTGTATATAGTGGAGTGCTGGGTGTATATAGTGGAGAGCTGGGTGTAGATAGTGGAGTGCTGGGTGTAGATAGTGGAGTGCTGGGTGTAGATAGTGGAGTGCTGGGTGTATATGGTGGAGTGCTGGGTGTATATGGTGGAGTGCTGGGTGTATATAGTGGAGTGCTGGGTGTATATAGTGGAGTGCTGGGTGTATATAGTGGAGTGCTGGGTGTATATAGTGGAGTGCTGGGTGTATATAGTGGAGTGCTGGGTGTATATAGTGGAGTGCTGGGTGTATATAGTGTATTTCTGGGTGTATATAGTGGAGTGCTGGGTGTATATAATGGAGTGCTGGGTGTATATAGTGTATTGCTGGGTGTATATAGTGTATTGCTGGGTGTATATAGTGGAGTGCTGGGTGTATATAGTGGAGTGCTGGGTGTATATAGTGGAGTGCTGGGTGTATATGGTGGAGTGCTGGGTGTATATGGTGGAGTGCTGGGTGTATATAGTGTATTGCTGGGTGTATATAGTGGAGAGCTGGGTGTATATAGTGGAGTGCTGGGTGTATATAGTGGAGTGCTGGGTGTATATAGTGGAGTGCTGGGTGTATATAGTGGAGTGCTGGGTGTATATAGTGGAGTGCTGGGTGTATATAGTGGAGTGCTGGGTGTATATAGTGGAGTGCTGGGTGTATATAGTGGAGTGCTGGGTGTATATAGTGGAGTGCTGGGTGTATATAGTGGAGTGCTGGGTGTATATAGTGGAGTGCTGGGTGTATATAGTGGAGTGCTGGGTGTATATGGTGGAGTGCTGGGTGTATATGGTGGAGTGCTGGGTGTATATGGTGGAGTGCTGGGTGTATATGGTGGAGAGCCGGGTGTATATGGTGGAGAGCCGGGTGTATATAGTGGAGTGCCGGGTGTATATAGTGGAGTGCCGGGTGTATATAGTGGAGTGCTGGGTGTATATAGTGGAGTGCTGGGTGTATATAGTGGAGTGCTGGGTGTATATAGTGGAGTGCTGGGTGTATATAGTGGAGTGCTGGGTGTATATAGTGGAGTGCTGGGTGTATATAGTGGAGTGCTGGGTGTATATAGTGGATTGCTGGGTGTATATAGTGGATTGCTGGGTGTATATAGTGGAGTGCTGGGTGTATATAGTGGAGTGCTGGGTGTATATAGTGGAGTGCTGGGTGTATATAGTGGAGTGCTGGGTGTATATAGTGGAGTGCTGGGTGTATATAGTGGAGTGCTGGGTGTATATAGTGGAGTGCTGGGTGTATATAGTGGAGTGCTGCGTGTATATAGTGGAGTGCTGCGTGTATATAGTGGAGTGCTGCGTGTATATAGTGGAGTGCTGCGTGTATATAGTGGAGTGCTGCGTGTATATAGTGGAGTGCTGCGTGTATATAGTGGAGTGCTGGGTGTATATAGTGGAGTGCTGGGTGTATATAGTGGAGTGCTGGGTGTATATAGTGGAGTGCTGGGTGTATATAGTGGAGTGCTGGGTGTATATAGTGGAGTGCTGGGTGTATATAGTGGAGTGCTGGGTGTATATAGTGGAGTGCTGGGTGTATATAGTGTATTGCTGGTGTATATAGTGGAGTGCTGGTGTATATGGTGGAGTGCTGGGTGTATATGGTGGAGTGCTGGGTGTATATGGTGGAGTGCTGGGTGTATATAGTGGAGTGCTGGGTGTATATAGTGGAGTGCTGGGTGTATATAGTGGAGTGCTGGGTGTATATAGTGGAGTGCTGGGTGTATATAGTGGAGTGCTGGGTGTATATAGAGCATTGCTGGGTGTACATAGTGGAGTGCTGGGTGTATATAGTGTAGAGCTGGGTGTATATAGTGGAGTGCTGGGTGTATATAGTGGAGTGCTGGGTGTATATAGTGGAGTGCTGGGTGTATATAGTGGAGTGCTGGGTGTATATAGTGGAGTGCTGGGTGTATATAGTGGAGTGCTGGGTGTATATAGTGGAGTGCTGGGTGTATATAGTGGAGTGCTGGGTGTATATAGTGGAGTGCTGGGTGTATATGGTGGAGTGCTGGGTGTATATGGTGGAGTGCTGGGTGTATATGGTGGAGTGCTGGGTGTATATGGTGGAGAGCTGGGTGTATATGGTGGAGAGCTGGGTGTATATAGTGGAGTGCTGGGTGTATATAGTGGAGTGCTGGGTGTATATAGTGTAGTGCTGGGTGTATATAGTGTAGTGCTGGGTGTATATAGTGTAGTGCTGGGTGTATATAGTGTAGTGCTGGGTGTATATAGTGTAGTGCTGGGTGTATATAGCGTAGTGCTGGGTGTATATAGCGTAGTGCTGGGTGTATATAGCGTAGTGCTGGGTGTATATAGCGGAGTGCTGGGTGTATATAGCGGAGTGCTGGGTGTATATAGCGGAGTGCTGGGTGTATATAGCGGAGTGCTGGGTGTATATAGCGGAGTGCTGGGTGTATATAGCGGAGTGCTGGGTGTATATAGCGGAGTGCTGGGTGTATATAGCGGAGTGCTGGGTGTATATAGCGGAGTGCTGGGTGTATATAGCGGAGTGCTGGGTGTATATAGCGGAGTGCTGGGTGTATATAGCGGAGTGCTGGGTGTATATAATGGAGTGCTGGGTGTATATAGTGGAGTGCTGTGTGTATATAGTGGAGAGCTGGGTGTAGATAGTGGAGAGCTGGGTGTAGATAGTGGAGTGCTGGGTGTATATAGTGGAGTGCTGGGTGTATATAGTGTATTTCTGGGTGTATATAGTGGAGTGCTGGGTGTATATAATGGAGTGCTGGGTGTATATAGTGTATTGCTGGGTGTATATGGTGGACAGCTGGGTGTATATGGTGGAGTGCTGGGTGTATATAGTGGAGTGCTGGGTGTATATAGTGGAGTGCTGGGTGTATATAGTGGAGTGCTGGGTGTATATAGTGGAGTGCTGGGTGTATATAGTGGAGTGCTGGGTGTATATAGTGGAGTGCTGGGTGTATATAGTGGAGTGCTGGGTGTATATAGTGGAGAGCTGGGTGTATATAGTGGAGTGCTGGGTGTATATAGTGGAGTGCTGGGTGTATATAGTGGAGTGCTGGGTGTATATGGTGGAGTGCTGGGTGTATATGGTGGAGTGCTGGGTGTATATGGTGGAGTGCTGGGTGTATATGGTGGAGTGCTGGGTGTATATGGTGGAGTGCTGGGTGTATATGGTGGAGTGCTGGGTGTATATGGTGGAGTGCTGGGTGTATATGGTGGAGTGCTGGGTGTATATGGTGGAGTGCTGGGTGTATATGGTGGAGTGCTGGGTGTATATGGTGGAGTGCTGGGTGTATATGGTGGAGTGCTGGGTGTATATAGTGTAGTGCTGGGTGTATATAGTGTAGTGCTGGGTGTATATAGTGGAGTGCTGGGTGTATATAGTGGAGTGCTGGGTGTATATAGTGGAGTGCTGGGTGTATATAGTGGAGTGCTGGGTGTATATAGTGTAGAGCTGGGTGTATATAGTGTAGAGCTGGGTGTATATAGTGGAGTGCTGGGTGTATATAGTGGAGTGCTGGGTGTATATAGTGGAGTGCTGGGTGTATATAGTGTATTGCTGGGTGTATATAGTGTATTGCTGGGTGTATATAGTGTATTGCTGGGTATATATAGTGTAGAGCTGGGTGTATATAGTGGAGTGCTGGGTGTATATAGTGGAGTGCTGGGTGTATATGGTATATTGCTGGGTGTATATAGTGGAGTGCTGGGTGTATATAGTGGAGTGCTGGGTGTATATAGTGGAGTGCTGGTTGTATATGGAATATTGCTGGATGTATATAGTATATTGCTGGGTGTATATAGTGGAGTGCTGGTTGTATATGGTAAATTGCTGGGTGTATATAGAGGAGTGCTGGTTGTATATGGTATATTGCTGGGTGTATATAGTGGAGTGCTGGGTGTACATAGTGGAGTGCTGGGTGTACATAGTGGAGTGCTGGGTGTACATAGTGGAGTGCTGGGTGTATATAGTGGAGGGCTGGGTGTATATAGTGGAGAGCTGGGTGTATAAGGTGGAGTGCTGGGTGTATAAGGTGGAGTGCTGGGTGTATATAGTGTATTGCTGGGTGTAAATAGTGGAGTGCTGGGTGTATATGGTATATTGCTGGGTGTATATATTGGAGCGCTGGTTGTAAATAGTGGAGCGCTGTGTATATATGGTATATTGATGGGTGTATATAGTGGAGTGCTGCGTGTATATAGTGGAGTGCTGCGTGTATATAGTGGAGTGCTGCGTGTATATAGTGGAGTGCTGGGTGTATATAGTGGAGTGCTGGGTGTATATAGTGGAGTGCTGGGTGTATATAGTGGAGTGCTGGGTGTATATAGTGGAGTGCTGGGTGTATATAGTGGAGTGCTGGGTGTATATAGTGGAGTGCTGGGTGTATATAGTGGAGTGCTGGGTGTATATGGTGGAGTGCTGGGTGTATATGGTGGAGAGCTGGGTGTATATAGTGGAGAGCTGGGTGTATATAGTGGAGTGCTGGGTGTATATAGTGGAGTGCTGGGTGTATATAGTGGAGTGCTGGGTGTATATAGTGTAGTGCTGGGTGTATATAGTGTAGTGCTGGGTGTATATAGCGGAGTGCTGGGTGTATATAGCGTAGTGCTGGGTGTATATAGCGTAGTGCTGGGTGTATATAGCGTAGTGCTGGGTGTATATAGCGTAGTTCTGGGTGTATATAGCGTAGCGCTGGGTGTATATAGCGTAGCGCTGGGTGTATATAGCGTAGCGCTGGGTGTATATAGCGGAGCGCTGGGTGTATATGGCGGAGCGCTGGGTGTATATGGTGGAGCGCTGGGTGTATATGGTGGAGCGCTGGGTGTATATGGTGGAGTGCTGGGTGTATATGGTGGAGTGCTGGGTGTATATGGTGGAGTGCTGGGTGTATATGGTGGAGTGCTGGGTGTATATGGTGGAGTGCTGGGTGTATATGGTGGAGTGCTGGGTGTATATGGTGGAGTGCTGGGTGTATATGGTGGAGTGCTGGGTGTATATAGTGTATTGCTGGGTGTATATAGTGGAGTGCTGGGTGTATATAGTGGAGTGCTGGGTGTATATAGTGGAGTGCTGGGTGTATATAGTGGAGTGCTGGGTGTATATGGTGGAGTGCTGGGTGTATATAGTGTAGTGCTGGGTGTATATAGTGTAGTGCTGGGTGTATATAGTGTAGTGCTGGGTGTATATAGTGTAGTGCTGGGTGTATATAGTGTAGTGCTGGGTGTATATAGTGTAGTGCTGGGTGTATATAGTGTAGTGCTGGGTGTATATAGTGTAGTGCTGGGTGTATATAGTGTAGTGCTGGGTGTATATAGTGTAGTGCTGGGTGTATATAGTGTAGTGCTGGGTGTATATAGTGTAGTGCTGGGTGTATATAGTGTAGTGCTGGGTGTATATAGTGTAGTGCTGGGTGTATATAGTGGAGTGCTGGATGTATATGGTGGAGTGCTGGGTGTATATGGTGGAGTGCTGGGTGTATATGGTGGAGTGCTGGGTGTATATGGTGGAGTGCTGGGTGTATATAGTGGAGAGCTGGGTGTATATAGTGGAGAGCTGGGTGTATATAGTGGAGAGCTGGGTGTATATAGTGGAGTGTTGGGTGTATATAGTGGAGTGCTGGGTGTATATAGTGGAGTGCTGGGTGTATATAGTGGAGTGCTGGGTGTATATAGTGGAGTGCTGGGTGTATATAGTGGAGTGCTGGGTGTATATAGTGGAGTGCTGGGTGTATATAGTGGAGTGCTGGGTGTATATAGTGGAGTGCTGGGTGTATATAGTGGAGTGCTGGGTGTAAATAATGGAGTGCTGGGTGTAAATAGTGGAGTGATGGGTGTATATAGTGTATTGCTGGGTGTATATAGTGGAGAGCTGGGTGTATATAGTGGAGAGCTGGGTGTATATAGTGGAGTGCTGGGTGTATATAGTGGAGTGCTGGGTGTATATAGTGGAGTGCTGGGTGTATATAGTGGAGTGCTGGGTGTATATAGTGGAGTGCTGGGTGTATATAGTGGAGTGCTGGGTGTATATAGTGGAGTGCTGGGTGTATATAGTGGAGTGCTGGGTGTATATAGTGGAGTGCTGGGTGTATATAGTGGAGTGCTGGGTGTATATAGTGGAGTGCTGGGTGTATATAGTGGAGTGCTGGGTGTATATAGTGGAGTGCTGGGTGTATATAGTGGAGTGCTGGGTGTATATAGTGGAGTGCTGGGTGTATATAGTGGAGTGCTGGGTGTATATAGTGGAGTGCTGGGTGTATATAGTGGAGTGCTGGGTGTATATAGTGGAGTGCTGGGTGTATATAGTGGAGTGCTGGGTGTATATAGTGGAGTGCTGGGTGTATATAGTGGAGTGCTGGGTGTATATAGTGGAGTGCTGGGTGTATATAGTGGAGTGCTGGGTGTATATAGTGGAGTGCTGGGTGTATATAGTGGAGTGCTGGGTGTATATAGTGGAGTGCTGGGTGTATATAGTGGAGTGCTGGGTGTATATAGTGGAGTGCTGGGTGTATATAGTGGAGTGCTGGGTGTATATAGTGGAGTGCTGGGTGTATATAGTGGAGTGCTGGGTGTATATAGTGGAGTGCTGGGTGTATATAGTGGAGTGCTGGGTGTATATAGTGGAGTGCTGGGTGTATATAGTGGAGTGCTGGGTGTATATAGTGGAGTGCTGGGTGTATATAGTGGAGTGCTGGGTGTATATAGTGGAGTGCTGGGTGTATATAGTGGAGTGCTGGGTGTATATAGTGGAGTGCTGGGTGTATATAGTGGAGTGCTGGGTGTATATAGTGGAGTGCTGGGTGTATATAGTGGAGTGCTGGGTGTATATAGTGGAGTGCTGGGTGTATATAGTGGAGTGCTGGGTGTATATAGTGGAGTGCTGGGTGTATATAGTGGAGTGCTGGGTGTATATAGTGGAGTGCTGGTGTATATAGAGGAGTGCTGGGTGTATATAGTGGAGTGCTGGGTGTATATAGTGGAGTGCTGGGTGTATATGGTGGAGAGCTGGGTGTATATAGTGGAGAGCTGGGTGTATATAGTGGAGTGCTGGGTGTATATAGTGGAGTGCTGGGTGTATATAGTGGAGTGCTGGGTGTATATAGTGTATTGCTGGGTGTATATAGTGTATTGCTGGGTGTATATAATGGAGTGCTGGGTGTATATAATGGAGTGCTGGGTGTATATAGTGGAGTGCTGGGTGTATATAGTGGAGTGCTGGGTGTATATAGTGTATTGCTGGGTGTATATAATGGAGTGCTGGGTGTATATAGTGGAGTGCTGGGTGTATATAGTGGAGTGCTGGGTGTATATAGTGGAGTGCTGGGTGTATATAGTGGAGTGCTGGGTGTATAAAGTGGAGTGCTGGGTGCATAAAGTGGAGTGCTGGGTGCATAAAGTGGAGTGCTGGGTGCATAAAGTGGAGTGCTGGGTGCATAAAGTGGAGTGCTGGGTGCATAAAGTGGAGTGCTGGGTGCATAAAGCGGAGTGCTGGGTGCATAAAGCGGAGTGCTGGGTGCATAAAGCGGAGTGCTGGGTGTATAAAGCGGAGTGCTGGGTGTATAAAGCGGAGTGCTGGGTGTATAAAGCGGAGTGCTGGGTGTATAAAGCGGAGTGCTGGGTGTATAAAGCGGAGTGCTGGGTGTATAAAGCGGAGAGCTGGGTGTATATAGCGGAGTGCTGGGTGTATATAGCGGAGTGCTGGGTGTATATAGCGGAGTGCTGGGTGTATATAGCGGAGTGCTGGGTGTATATAGCGGAGTGCTGGGTGTATATAGCGGAGTGCTGGGTGTATATAGCGGAGTGCTGGGTGTATATAGCGGAGTGCTGGGTGTATATAGCGGAGTGCTGGGTGTATATAGCGGAGTGCTGGGTGTATATGGCGGAGTGCTGGGTGTATATGGCGGAGTGCTGGGTGTATATGGCGGAGTGCTGGGTGTATATGGCGGAGTGCTGGGTGTATATGGCGGAGTGCTGGGTGTATATGGCGGAGTGCTGGGTGTATATGGCGGAGTGCTGGGTGTATATGGCGGAGTGCTGGGTGTATATGGCGGAGTGCTGGGTGTATATGGCGGAGTGCTGGGTGTATATGGCGGAGTGCTGGGTGTATATGGCGGAGTGCTGGGTGTATATGGCGGAGTGCTGGGTGTATATGGCGGAGAGCTGGGTGTATATGGCGGAGTGCTGGGTGTATATGGCGGAGTGCTGGGTGTATATGGCGGAGTGCTGGGTGTATATGGCGGAGTGCTGGGTGTATATGGCGGAGTGCTGGGTGTATATGGCGGGGTGCTGGGTGTATATGGCGGGGTGCTGGGTGTATATGGCGGGGTGCTGGGTGTATATGGCGGGGTGCTGGGTGTATATGGCGGAGTGCTGGGTGTATATGGCGGAGTGCTGGGTGTATATGGCGGAGTGCTGGGTGTATATGGCGGGGTGCTGGGTGTATATGGCGGGGTGCTGGGTGTATATGGCGGAATGCTGGGTGTATATAGCGGAGTGCTGGGTGTATATAGCGGAGTGCTGGGTGTATATAGCGGAGTGCTGGGTGTATATAGCGGAGTGCTGGGTGTATATAGCGGAGTGCTGGGTGTATATAGCGGAGTGCTGGGTGTATATAGCGGAGTGCTGGGTGTATATAGTGGAGTGCTGGGTGTAATTGCCTGGTTATTGGACGAGCAGTCTCTGGTTTCTCTTTTCTCAGTTCATTGTATATTTCATGGGAACCTGTCTGGTAGTTTTAACCCCTTGAACCGTCACCATGCGGTAATACATGATCTGACAGTATTCCGCTGTATGTTTTTTTCAGATGCAGCAAAATCCTTAAAATCCACTTTTAAAACGACGCACACTATATGCTAATTACTCATTAGAGGGTCATGGGGCGGTGCCGATATCCTCACGAGTCACATAGTCCTGCCTCCAAACCCACCTTTCCATGTTTGAGTGACATCTCCCTGGCTGATACAACTTTCTCGGATGTGCCATTGCTTTGTGGCACTATACACAAGGGGGAGAGCTGTGTGGCACTATACACAAGGGGGAGAGCTGTGTGGCACTATACACAAGGGGGAGAGATGTGTGGCACTATACACAAAGGGGGGCTGTGTGGCACTATACACAAAGGGGGGCTGTGTGGCACTATACACAAAGGGGGCTGTGTGGCACTATACACAAAGGGGGCTGTGTGGCACTATACACAAAGGGGGCTGTGTGGCACTATACACAAAGGGGGCTGTGTGGCACTATACACAAGGGGGAGAGCTGTGTGGCACTATACACAAGGGGGAGAGCTGTGTGGCACTATACACAAAGGGGGCTGTGTGGCACTATACACAAGGGGGGCTGTGTGGCACTATACACAAAGGGGGAGAGCTGTGTGGCACTATACACAAAGGGGGCTGTTTGGCACTATACACAAGGGGGAGAGCTGTGTGGCACTATACACAAGGGGGGCTGTGTGGCACTATTTACAAGGGGAGGGCTGTGGCTCTATCTACAGGTGTCTGTGTGTGGCACTATCTGCTAAGGGGGGTGGTGTGCTGCACTTTCTACTAAGGGGGGCTGTGTGGCACTATGTACAGTGGGGGGTTTATGGCATTCTACAAGGGGGAGGTGGGGGTGCTATCTACAAATGGGGTGACACTGTCTATAGGAGGGGCTATATAGCACTGTCTACAGGGGGGCTGTATGGCACATTCTACAGGGGGCACTATTTATAAGGGGGGCTGCTTGTGACACCCGAGGGGGGGGGCGGCCAAGAGTTTGCTATGGGGCACAGTCTTTCCTAGTTACGCCCCTGAGCAGACTCTAGTGTCTCGTCTAGTTATATAATGCAAGTGGAACAGCCTCTATAGATGATGCGCTGCAGGAAAAAACTTACAAAGTATAATGTAAAGCGCCACGGTGTGGTCACCGCGGGGAACTGTTTACTTTCATGGATGAAGTAATAGCGCCATTATGTGGTCAATGCTGTGAAATGCTCACTAAATTCAATGTAATGCAGGCAGCCTAGTGATACAAGGAGCAGCAGCGCGCCATCGTGTGGTCACCGCGGGGAACTGTTTACTTTCAAATTATTCCGATATTGTATATTTTAATGAATAATATAGCAATACTGCAGGGAATTTATAGACCTAGTTTTATATGATGCAGACAGCACAAAAGATGTGCAGTAGCAACAGCGGCCTCGTGTGGTCACTGTGGCAACTGTCTTGGTAGGCCATCTGAGTACCCGGAGAAAAATGTCTGGAACACACAAACAGGAAGTGACGTTTATGACTTCTGGGTGAAGCGAGGCAATCATTCAGGTATTTACAGTCAGAATCTTTCCTGTCCGTTTATTACGTGTCAGTGTGTGACGCATGATGCGCGTAGTATAAACATATTCAGCTTCTTTGTATGTGAGATTTTTACTAAAATGCTAATCAGGCGGATGATGAACGCAATCTGTACTATGGCCACCAGGTGGCGCTATGACATAACATTATTATATTAGTACCATTTACATGTTCCAGAATCAAACCTCACACTTTTTGGAGATATAAAACAGATATTTGATCTTTTTTCAGAGCCTCTGTGACACCCCCCTCTCCTATGTAACCGTGGTAACACCAGTGTAGCCATAAGGGTATGTTCACACGACCTATTTTCAGACGTAATTCACAGGTGTAATTTTTAGGCTATGTTCACACAGAGTTTTTTTTCCGAGTTTTTAGACGCAGAAACCGCGCCAAAAAACTCATCAAAAACAGTTCGAAAGTGCCTCCCATTGATTTCACGGGAAAAAGAAGCGACATGCCCTATCTTCGGGTGTTTACGCCTCTGACCTCCCATTGACTTCAATGGGAGGCAGAGGAAGCATATTTCGCGGCGTTTTATGCCTGCGGCGCTCAATGGCTGCGGGCGAAAAACGCTGTGAAAATCGGCGTGCAGGGAGAGGAAAATCTGCCTTAAACTTCCAAACGGAATTTTGAGGCAGATATTCCGCCTGCAAAAAACTCTGTGTGAACCCAGCCTTACGCCTCGATTTACGCCTGAAAAACCGGCTCCATTACGCCTACAAACATCTGCCCGTGGCTTGCAATGGGTTTTACGATGTTCTGTTCAGACAAGGTGTAATTTTACGCGTCACTGTCAAAATACGGCGCGTAAAATGACGGCTCGTCAAAAGAAGTGCAGGTCACTTCTTGGGACGTTTTTGGAGCCGTTTTTCATTGACTCTATTGAAAACAGCTCCAAGAACGTCCACAAAAACACAGCGAAAAACAGCGAAAAATACGAGTGGTTCAAAAAACGTCTGAAAATCAGGAGCTGTTTTCCTCCTGATCTTCAGACGTTCTTTAAGCCACTCGCGATTTTCGCTGCGTTTTTCGATGCGTTTTTTACGGCCGTTTTTGGAACTTTTTTTCGCTAGAGTCAATGAAAAACGGCTCCAAAAACTCCCAAGAAGTGACCTGCACTTGTTTTTCGCGGCCGTTTTTTACACGTAAAAAAAACGCCTCGAAAAACGCTCTGTCGAAACAGAACGCCGTTTTGAAATCAACGTTTCTGCTTCCGATCTGTCGGCCGCTTTTCGGCCGTTTAGGGCCGAAAAAACGGCCGAAAATAGACCAAAATACGTCTGAAATTACGGTGCTGTTTTCAGAAAACAACAGCTCCTGAATTTCAGACGTTTTTGCATGAACTCGCGTTTTTCGCGGCGTCTTTTACGGACGTAATTGGAGCTTTTCTTCATTGGAGTCATTGAAAAACAGCTCCAAATACGTCCGAAGAAGTGTCCTGCACTTCTTTGACGCGGGCGTAATTTTACGTGCCGTCTTTTGACAATGACACGTAAAATGACACCTCGTGGGAACAGAACATCGTATAACCCATTGCAGGCAATGGGCAGATGTTTGCCGACGTATTGGAGCCGTCTTTTCAGGCGTAATTTGAGGCATAAAACGCCTCCATTACGTCTGAAAATAGGTCGTGTGCACATACCCTTACAGTGACGGCCACAGTGCCCACATGACAGCAACAGTCAAGGGCCCCCAGAACAGGGACAACCACCTTTCTGCCAGAACAGTGACAGCCAAAGTGTTCCCATAACATTGACTGTTGCTGTTATGTGGGCACTGTGACTGTTACTGTTATGGGAGCACTATGGCTGTCACTGTTCTGGGGGAGAGTTGGTTGTCCCTGTTATGGAGGACTTTGACTGTTGCTGTTATGTGGGCACTGTAACTGTCAAAGTCCTCCATAACAGGGACAACCGACTCTCCCCCAGGAAAGTGACAGCCATAGTGCTCCCATAACAGTGACAGTCACAGTGCCCACATAACAGCAACAGTCAAAGTCCCCCATAACAGTTGATTAACAGCTGATGGCCACTGTTACATTGTTTGAATATATCAATTGCATCATCATCAGTTTTTTTGTCTCAAGTGATTACAACTGATGTAAAAACCGATTCAAAAATGTATCAGTTGCATCAGACTTTTTCACAATTTTTACTACAAAACCATCAGTTGTCGTTAGTTGTCATCCGTTTTTAACATCAGTTTTTACCACAATGGTCCACCAAAAAGGTCGTCTAGGGTCTGAAAATGCCACACCCGCTCTGTATATAATGCCACACCCCCCTGTAGATAACGCCACACAGCGCCCACTGTAGATTGTGCCACACAGCGCCCCCCTGTAGATAGCACCGGATACATATAGCACTACCCCCCTTCTCCTGTAGATAGCGCCACTCAAGCTCCCTCTAGCATATATGGACAGTGGCGTCAGGGGTCACTCCCTAAACGGAATCCCCGGCCACAGCATTACCAATGCTGTGGCCGGGGATTGCCTCAAGAAGGACCCCCTGACGCCACTGTCCATATATGGACAGTGACGTCAGTGTCTACTCCTTGAGTGGAATCGCCTTGCCAACTCTGGCCAGGGATTCCGCTCCAGGAGGAGATCCCTGACGTCAATGTCCAAATATGGACATTAACCTCAGTGGTTTCCTCTAGGAGCCAAGATCATCGGCAACGGGGATTCCGCCCAATCAGTAGCCACTGACGTCACTGTCCATATATGGACAGTGACGTCAAGGGCTTCCCCATAGGTAGCGCTGTGGCCAGAGAGTCCTCAGCAAGCGGAGGAGCTCCCTCTGCTTCTCCGCTCTGAACTAATTCTGAAGCAGGGAGCTGATGGTTCCCTTCTTCAGAATTGGGTTCAACTCTATCTGCGTCCTGAGGATGCAGATACAGTTGACAGCGGGACATACCCCCGGCCACCTTTCCGCCAGGTGCTGCTGGTAGGTGGATGCGGCAGCACCTGGTCTTCATCAGGCCACTGTTAAAATAGATAGGATACGGCGCCGGACATCCTGGGAGCCAGACCAAAAAACGCTGCAGGTAACGTTTTTGGATCCTGGTTCCTGCACTGGTCTATCACTGTACGGAGCCACAACTGATGTTCCCTGTGCCAGGACAGATCACATAGAAAGCTATGGGATCCATTCTAGCATCAGTTTCACTCCGGCTGTTCTGCAACACGCCGGAGGGAAACTGACAGGAGCAACGGTCATATGTGAACGGCCCCTAATCTGGCATTGATAAAAAATATTTGGTGAAAGTTTTTGGTGGATTGTCAGGATTTTCTCGGCACAGCGTCAGTTCTGAGCATGTTGAAGGTATCAGTGTCTGGAGAGGAGCTGGGTCAGGTGAGATGTGGACACTTCAGTTCAGGCATTATAATGACCGACAACATTATAACCTCTGACAAGGACATTACCTGACTGGACCATAAAGTTGACTTGTTTACAGAACGTTGAGTTGGCTCCATTTTTGGTCAGAGATCTCCAAGTGTAATACTGGAAGGTTCCCACGGCTAAAGAGAGTTCAGTGCTCCAGAATTAAAGGGGTTGTCCGGGCAGGGGGCGGTTTTTCATACTGATGACCTTTCTATAGGATAGGTCATCGGTATATCATTGATGGGGGTCCGTTCCGGAAGCAGATGGCTCACAGTATAGCGGCCGTAAATGTGACTAGAGCTGCAGGTCTGCAGCACGGCCGCTATACAGTGTATGAAGCACTGCATGCCCAGCATAATATCCGGTGCCCGGAGGCAGCCCGAACAGCTGATCGGTGTGGGGTCCGGGTGTCATATTTCACCACTTATTACATTACCGGGTACATATCACAATGTAATGACCATTACTCACCGTCTGCTGGAAGTTGACATGGCCATAACCAAGAGACCATCTTTTGATCATGTTCCTGCAGACACGTATAGACAGCTCAGGCCCATCTGGACTAAACTTCTGATAGAGGAAGGCCATAGGATATTGGCTGTTACTGTGCGGATCTCCACTGAAGAAGTAACGGAATATTATCATCACACAAAGTGATGGCATATCGTTGGGTTATGCCATCATTTTGCCATCGGTAGAAGTTTTACTGCCATATGAACCCTCGTTCTCGATCATTGCCCTCTTGCGGCTTTAACAGTCTCTACTCTTCTGGGAAGGCTTTCCACAAGATTTTGGAGTGTGACCTCACAGATGCTTTTTTTGACTGAATGGGCACAAATTCCCACAGACAAGCACTGATACTGGATGAGTAGGTTTTGCTCGCAACCCGTGTTATAATTCATCCCAAAGGTGTTGGATGGTCCTTTGTGCAGGCCACACGAGTCCCTACACAACAAACTCATAGAACAACTCATCACCCATCAGACTACCAGATAACAAGACGTGATTCATCACTCTAGAGAACGACGTGCTTTACACCTCTCCAGCTGACGCCTGGCATTGTGCAGGGGGATCTAAGGAAATCCATTTCATGAAGCTCCTGACACACAGTTCTTGTTCTGCGCCACGTTTAAAGCCACTGATCTCTTCAGTACGACCCATACTACTAGCAATGTTTCTCTGGAGATTGCACGGCTGTGGGCTTGATTTTATGCACCTGTTTGCAATGCGTGAAGCTGAAACAGCTCAATGCGTGAAGCTCAATAATTAGGGGGGGGTGTTCACGTACTTTTATCCATATAGTATTGTCTCTCACCTCCCACATGCTGTATTTTCTCCTTACTGCCAAGAGACACAGAACTAAAAATTAAAGAAGAGCTCCAGTGGAAGCACAACTTTCCATGTCTGCACCCGCCACCTGACTGTATATATCACTCTACACTTCTTTTATGTATACTGTACTTACTTTTTGAACTCCTGCCTTGTCCGTGCTTTAAAATAAGCCTCCGTCTTGATTCTTAGATTTCCCCAGCTTTCTCTTCCTCTCTGCTTTGCTATCAATCACATGACCAGCTAAAGACCATATAATTTCTTTATGCTGGGGGACACTGTGATTATTATTCTCTCTATATTCTTCTAAATAAGCTGAGAAACCATAAGTATACAGACTGGGAGGCTGCACTATATTCTTCTACACCTGTGT
Organism: Rhinoderma darwinii; assembly: GCF_050947455.1. Taxonomy (NCBI): domain Eukaryota; kingdom Metazoa; phylum Chordata; class Amphibia; order Anura; family Rhinodermatidae; genus Rhinoderma; species Rhinoderma darwinii. The sequence continues at coordinate 92,113,341 of NC_134697.1, read as the reverse complement.
GACAGGAACCTGTCTAAGTATCAGTGGCAGTTGATGATAGAAGTTTCTGTTTCCCCCCGTGTATAACTAGTGCGGTACAGAAACTGCTGAAGCCTGTGATGGGTGACACATAGATCTCCGGAGACCCAAGTAGAGAAAGTAGTCACCGAGCCGGATTCACACTGCTGCTAAGCAACCATCCCGGTCTGATATATAGAGATAAATAACAGGTGAGAGACCGACACATGGAATACCAGAATGCAGCACATGGGAGAGGTTAGTTTTGGCCGGAGTGTCCCTTTAACATTTCATAATTATATCATCTAGTTATCATCTCTTTATTTGTAGATCTCATTCGGAACCATCTACACGTCATTGTTCTTTGTGATGGATAAGGGACACATAACGGAGAAGATACTGAACGTCACCCTGGAGATAATCTACCTTCTTACCGGGGAGGTAAAATAATCCGGGACTCATGTATATGTCCTTTCTCTTATCTTTTTATCCTACGGACAATATTATATAAAACGCAAAAGATCACGTCATCATAATTGATTTGTAAATATAAATGCTGTAACAAATCTTCTCTGGTGCATAGATATTTATTTTAATACAATGATAGCGCCCCCTAGCATTTTGACTGCCCCCCTAATGCTGCTTCCACCTTCCTAAACAGTCCGCGGTGGACACGCATTACAAAAGTTATGATTTTTGGAATGGTGGGAGGTAAAAACGAAAATTGAAAAAACCGAAAATAGGCTGTTCATTAAGGGGTTAATAACCTATCATTCACCTGTTCTATACCTGGACTGAGTTACCTGGTGGTGGTTACATTCAGTTATCCTTTGGATGCATTACTATGGACTGATCTGTGGGCTACAACATAAGGTGTCTTAGCCTGGGGACTGTGTTGCTCCCTCTGCAGGCGGGGTGTTGCGGTGGCACTGGTTGCCATGTGGTGCGGCACCTAATAGAGTAGGGACCCACTTAAAAGAAGTCGCCATGAGGAAGCAGGTTGGCTTATACGATCAAAATGTTTACTAAGAACTTCCTGTTCATTTTGATTCTCTTGTATGTTCCATCTCGATATCCAGGATAGTCCAGTAGTGAAGAAGACTTCTGGTGACTCTCTATCCCCCAACAGATGTCCCTACATGTCTGGAGGATGGACCAGTACCATCACGGAGCCTTCACTGATACCTAAGAGAAATGAGAGCTACGTAATGGGAAGAGCAGAGTTCACAGCAGCACAGAATCGGCACGCTCCTCTCCTGAAATACTCTGTTCTGCTGTGAACTCTGCTCTTACCATTACGTGGTGACTTGCCAATCATGTGAAGGTGTTATTGAGGACAGGAGTGGAGGAGAGGTAACAGACTGAGCTACGTAATGGTAAGAACAGAGTTCTCAGCAGCACAGAATCTGCACGCTCCTCTCCTGAAATACTCTGTGCTGCCTTAAACTCTGTGGACAGGTCATGATCCTGTTTCTTTTAAATGCTGCACTGTAGCGCAGTCTTATATAGTGGAAAGAGCGGGTTCCCCAGCAGCATTTAAAAGAAACAGGATCCTGACCTGTCCACAGAGTTTAAGGCAGTACAGAGTATTTCAGGAGATGAGCACGGCCGGCCACGGGCAGCCGGTCGTTTTCCCGAGCCGTGCTCCCATTATAAAGTATAGGAGCACGGCCCGTAAAATAAAAAAATGGAACATGTTCTATCTTTTTAACGGCACGGGCACCTTCCCGTGAGAAAACGGGAAGGTACCCGTGGCTAACAGAAGTCTATGGGCCCGCTATTTCGGGTCGTAATTACGACCCGTAATAACGGGTGTTTTTACGGTCGTGTGCATGAGGCCCCGTAATGACGGGTGACTACATGTGTGCACCCGTCATTACGGCAGCGTTGCTAAGCGACGTCAGTAAATAGTCACTGTCCAGGGTGCTGAAAGAGTTAACTGATCGGCAGTGACTGTTTCAGCACCCTGGACAGTGAATTCTGATCACAATATCGAGTAACCTGTCAAAAAAAAAAGACGTTCATACTTACCGAGAACTTTCTGCTTCCTCCAGTCCGTTCTCCTGGCCGTTGCCTTGGTGACGCGTCCCTCTCGACATCCGGCCCGACATTCCTGGGTGACGTTACAGCCCATGTGACCGTTGCAGCCAATCGCAGGCTGCAGAGGCCTCTGCAGCCAATCACAGGCTGCCGCGTCAGAAAGGAAGGTCGGACTGGAGGAAGAAGAGGGACTCGTCACCAAGACAACGACCGGGTACGTATGAAATGTTTTTTATTTTATTTTTAATCAGCAGCCTCTTTTCTCTATCAGTGATTGATAGAGACAAGTGGCTGCCGATTTGTATAATATTTTTGACCGGGTTCGGCCGAACCCGGTGAAGTTCGGATTCGCTGTCCCGGTTCGCTCATCTCTACCTGTCAATATTGTTTCTGACAGAGGGGTACAATTTGTTTCATTGGTTTGGAGAGCCTTCTGTAAGAAGTTGGAGATTGATCTGTCCTTCTCCTCGGCCTTCCATCCTGAAACTAATGGCCAAACTGAGAGGACTAATCAGTCTCTAGAACAATATTTAAGGTGTTTTATCTCTGACTGTCAATATGATTGGGTTTCATTCATTCCCCTCGCCGAATTTTCCCTTAATAACCGGGTCAGTAACTAGTCAGGGGACTCCCCCATTTTCTGTAATTTTGGGTTTAATCCACGGTTCTCCTCCGTTTCACCTGGTGGTTCCAACAATCCCGAGGTAGAGGTCGTTCATCGGGAACTGTGCACAGTCTGGGCCCAGGTTCAGAAGAACCTAGAGGCGTCCCAGGGCATACAAAAGACTCAGGCAGATAGAAGACGTTCTGCTAACCCTTTGTTTGTGGTCGGGGATCTGGTGTGGCTGTCTTCAAAAAATGTGCGCCTTAAAGTTCCGTCCAAAAAATTTTCTCCCCGGTATATAGGGCCGTACAAGGTCATTGAGGTCCTTAACCCTGTCTCCTTCCGGCTGGAGTTACCCCCATCTTTTCAAATACACAACGTGTTTTATGCCTCCCTCCTGAAACGCTGCTCCCCGTCCTTGGTTACCTCGAGGAAACCTCCGGTCCCTGTTCTCACCCCTGAAGGGGTAGAATTCGAGGTGGCCAAGATTGTGGATAGCAGGTTGGTCCAAGGCTCCCTCCAGTACCTGGTCTATTGGAGAGGATACAGGCCTGAGGAGAGGACTTGGGTACCCGCCCGGGATGTTCACGCTGGGGTATTGCTCAGGAGGCTCCATCTTCGGTTCCCCAATAAGCCAGGTCCACCTAGGAAGGGTCCAGTGGCCCCTCATAAAAGGGGGGGTACTGTAAAGGATCTGCCAGACACCGCTTCTGTGTCGACGCCCGTGGTTAATCAGTCTGCACCTGCTCCTAGGTCTGATAGTGACTCGATCTGTTACCACTCAGGCTGGTAGGCTGAGGAGTGGGAGAACCTATCACAGCCTGGCCAGACAGTTCTAGCTCCCGCCCTCGGTCTATGTATACCTTCATTTCCTGCTTGTCTTTGCCTGTGATTCTCTCTGGTTTCCTGGCTCTACTGTTCCTGCTATAACTATTCACGCACCGCAGAACACTTTCGCGTGACTTTTCTGCGGTTTTGTTTTCCGCAGCGCGGGCATGTGATTCTCTTATTCACTTTGCTGCTACTGTAAATGCTGTGGAATATCCGCACAGAGTTCAGTTGTGGAAATTCTGCAGCATTTACGCTACGCGAGAACCCGGCCTTACTCCCTTTTTTTTTTGTAAACATTTTTTCCATCCCCCTAAGGACTTCCGTATTGCTGTGTATTGTGCTATTTACAGCCTCCTATTAAAGGGCTTAATAGGAGCACAAAGATGGCAGACCTGGGGTCCTTTTTATTAGGCCCCCAGACTGCCATGACAACCATCAACACCACGTAAGTGAGCCCGCTCCATGCTCCTCTCCTCGCGCCATAAGGTACAGTTACGTCCTGGTGCTACAAGAGGCTTAAAGCACCGGCCTCACCTACAGCAACTTCTGTATAATATACGAGCCCGTACACCAAATGCTCGGCTTTCCGAGAAAAGCCGATCAGAAACGAAGCGGCTCAGCGCTCACCTGAGCACTTCTCCTGCTTCGTTTTAGCGATCTGTGGGGGTCTCCGTGCTCGGACACCCAGTCATCCAAACTTCAGACATCTCACTATGACACGCCAGAAGTTTTTTTGAAAGTTCAATTACCATTTTACCTGCAGAAATTTGCCTTTTTTTAAAAATAAAAATAAAAAACCCTGTGTTTTTGACCACCTAGCCCGTGTTTATTTTTTTACAGTTTATAGAATCAAATGATATTGTGATCATTGTTACCAAAGTTTCCACACACCGTGACATTCCCAACCAGCTCTGCATTGTTAGACATTACCAGATTTTAACTGAGCATCACATTTTGTTTGGTTCTCCACAATTTGCCACAAACATGTTATTCCCTTTGCAGTTGGAGCAGAACGGTTCCTATTCTCCCATTATCACTGCAGTACCAGCCTGGGCAGCCCACTCTATCTGTTTCTATATCTGACCATCCGTCTCCTGAGTGACGTGGGGGGGGGGGTCTAGATTACACCCAAAAATAATCATTTCTGTGTTCCTTTGTAATTCCACCCACAAGGTTTCCACCTCCTGACAATCTTCCTCCAGTATTGCTTCTTTTACACTTCCCTTCGTATGACGTTTAACATGCAGACATTCTCCCCCACCTTTCCTATTTGTCCTGTCTTTCCGAACGAGTGTAAAACACTGAAGATTGACAGCCCGATTGTGTGAAGGGCCCGGCTATGTTTCTGCGAAGCCACCTATATCGATATGTTCCTCCAGTACCAAGGCCTCAAGCGCCCCCAGTTTTGCTTCCTAGACTTCTGCCATTTGTGAACATACACTATAGGTTGCCGTCCAATTTTTCATGTTCAGTTTCAGGAATGTGATTGACATTTTTAGGCACATGTGTCTTCAATGTTGGTTTGTAACGCACGGATCTCATTATCCTGTGACCTAATACTTCACCCACCAATATAGTGTGACGCCTCTTGATGGCTGAATCCCCTAGAACCACTTCTTATCTTGCCCTAACTTCATTACCATCCCCCCGGCTACCAGCTGGGCTGTCCTCCCGGCTGTCGGGGAGAGCAGTATCCAGTATACAGTAGCTGCTCAGTAGTGCGACTCCATTACTGTCTACAGTAAACCAACACCCCAAGTAGCTGCCGAGAAGTTAAGGTCTGTTCTCATCTGAGTCTATGGCAGTTTCCGTCAGATTTGACGGGAAAAACAATGCTATATGTTGCACCACGCTCTGGCCCGATTCACCACATTGTAAGATAATGTCCTGGCTTTCAGTGGCGTGTGTGCGGCTTGTGTTCTATGTGTGCAGTCCTGGCCAAAAGTTTTGAAACAAATTTTTGTTTTCACAGTTTGCTTCTACAGTTTTCATAGTGCTATTTGCATTAACTCTAGATTGATATGAAGAGTGATCAGATGAATTGCAATTAATAGTATAGTCATTCCTTGCCATGAAAATTATCTTAATCACAAAAAAAAACATTTCCACCTCATTTCAGCCCTGCCATAAAATGACCTCCTACCATCATTTCACGTTCGCTCAGGAGAAAGTGTTAATGAGGACAAGGCAGCTGATAGAATTATAAGAGTGGACTGGTTGCTTTAAAATGGAAAGGTGCTTGAAATCAGTCTTCTTCTGTTAGCCATGGTTACCTCCATGGAAACGCGTACAGTCATCATTGCTTTGCATCAAAAGGGCTTTACAGGTAAGGACATTGCTGCGTGTAAGATTGCCCCTAAATCAACCATTTATCGGATCAAGAAGAACTTCAAGGAGAGAGGTTCGATTGCTGTGAAGAAGGCTTAAGGGCACTCAAGAAAGTCCAGCAAGTGCCAGGACCGTCTCCTAAAGAGGATTCAGCTATGGGATCAGTTTTAACAGCAGTGCAGAGCTTGCTCATGAATGGCGGCAGGCAGGCGTCAGTGCATCTGCACGCACAGGCAGGTGAAGGATTTTGGAGATTGGCCTGGTGTTAAGAAGGGCAGCAAAGAAGCCACTTATATGGGAAGTTGTCCGTGGTCAATAGAAGTGAATAGGTCTGTAATTGCGGACCGTAATTACTGTCCGCAAGTACGGATGATTTTTACGGTTGTGTGCATGGGGCCTAAACGATCGATAAACACTAAAGCAGCAAACTTTGGGAAAACCAAAATTTGTGTCAGTCTCGAAACTGTGTCATTTATAGTGACCCGGCTCCAACAAATATTACAGGAAGTTGGTTTAGAAGTTTTCCATTAATGAATTACTCGGCTTCTCTAGATGTTACTGACACCATTTTCTTGGATAATATTTGTGAAATATCTTTAGTAAGAATAGGAAATATAAACGACTGTACAGTGTGTGAAGAAGAACAATTAATAAGTGATGGGGGAGGGGAACTATAGGCACTTTATATGAGCTTTACTGCTTGGAGTTGTGCCTAAAATTATTATCTTGCCTCCAGTTTTTTGGCTTTCTTTCCATGTCGAAATAATAAAAATGTTCTTGTTTGATAATCGCTGCGTCAAAATTGTCTTTAAAAAGAAAAATAATATCACATCTTTGTAATTTAAAGGTCTCATTTATTTTTCTACTTGATTTATATTGACTCCTGCACCCTATAAAGAAGCAGTTAAGTGCTGAGTTCAGGAACACTACAGTGCCAGCCCATGCACCTGGGTTTGAAGCTTGCTGCGTGCCGCTGGTGTTGTAGATGGCATTCTCCTTACTTATACAAGTTTCCTGGGGATAGAACCTGCACGTTCCTGACTCTTCTGTTAGCAGAGAACTTTACCAGTGCGCTACCTCTACTGTCGAGAGCCAGCTGCAAATTATTCCAAAGATGACATGTTCTTATTCCTGCTGGAAGTAATGTTTACATTTGGTCTTATGGGGACAATAAGAATGCCCAAATATCAACCTGAGCTGGTGGCATTGGGCATGATCAGTGTCTAGCCAGTGAGTGTTTTCTGTGTGGTCTCTGGTTCAAATCCTGATGTGTGGTCTTGTCCAAAAGATACCTTGCTGGGTGGTGTGGAGGCAGCACAGTGAGTATGTTGCTGCATAAGAAAGTCACTTACATGAATAATGTTACTTATACAGCTGTATTTATATAGAAGATTATAACAATATACAAATCACTCAAACAGGTATCATAATCCATCACTCCATGGGTGGCACTTTGCCCAAGGAGGCCAATGTGGGGATTAGAACCCACGTTGACACAAGCGATCCCTGCACTTAACTCAGATCACGCAAGCTGCGCTGCAGCTTCTCAACAACACGTTTATTCACTTCTTAAAAAACAGGGGTAATCGGACTTTCAACATTAGAAACTTTAGATCACATAGGGTGCATGATAGCATGGTGGCTTTGGGATTAAGTGCCTAGACCAGTTATGGAGTTAGCCCATGTGCCTGGGTTCATATCTTGTTGCATGCAGCTTGTGTGGTAGGTGGCATTCTCCTTACTTATACACGCTTGCTGCCTGTGCTTAACGGTGACAATGTTTTTCCAACAATTTTGTCAAGCAGCTTACGCTCAACAGGCAAAGAATTTCTCCTTTAAAAGAATCCCTCGCCTTGTGAACCTAAACTGGTGAAAAGCTGGAGACACAAGAAGGAGATCCTGGGGATAGAACCCATATGTGCCTGATTCTTCTAATTTATCAGCAGAGAACTTTACCCGCATGCTACATCTGCTATCAGGAGCTGTCTGCAAATTCTTCCAAAGATGACATGTTCTTATTCCTGCTCGAAGTAAAAAATGTACATTTGGTTTTATGGGAGACAATGAAAAAGCCCAGAGATCAACCTGAGCTAGTGGTGGTATGGTGTTTAAGCAGTGTCTAAGCAGAGATTGTCTTCTGTGCAGGCCCTGGTTCAATTTCTGATGTGTGGCCTAATCCAAAAAATATTCTTTGCTGGGTGGTGTTTACAGTGGTGTGGAGGCAGTGCAATAAATATGTTGCTGCATAAGAAAGTTACTTATATGACGAAAGTTACTTGTGCAGCTGTTTCTTTTTCTAGAGAGCTGTATTCATATAATAGATTATTGCAGATTTCAGCAATATACTCATCACTTAAACAGGCATCATAATCCATAGGTGACACTTTGGGGAAGGGGGAAGGTGACCAGGAGAACAACATGGGGATTAGAACCCATGTTGTATAGAAGTGATCCCTGCGCTTAACTCTGGCTTTATGTAGCTGGCATGGTCTATTTATCACCTCTTTAAAAATAGGGGTAATCGGATTTTCAACAAAAGAACCATTAGATCACATTGGGGTACAACAGCACAGCAGCTTTAAGTGCTTTCAAGACTGGAGACACAAGGAGTAGAACCAGGGTATAGAACTTGTATGTTCCTAACTTTAGAACTTTACCTGTGCGCTACCTCTGTAGCCAAGAGACAGCTCCAAAGATGACATGTTCTTATTCCTGCTGGAAGTGACAATTACATTTGGTTTTAAGGGGACAATAAGAAAGCACAGAGATCACCCTGAGCTGGTGGTCTGGTGCGTAAGCAGTTTCTAAACAGCAAATGTCTTCTATGCAGACCCTGGTTCAAATCCTGATGTGTGGTCTTGTCCAAAAAAAGGTAAGTTGCTTAGTGGTGTGGGGGCAGTGCAACAAGTTTTTTTGTAGCATAAGAAAGTTACTTATACAGCTGTCTTCTTTTTTCTAGACAGCTGTATTTATAGAGTAGATTATTGCAGATTTCAGCAATATACTCATCACTCAAACAGGTATCATAATTCAACACTCCACATGTGGCACTTTGGGAAAGGGGGGAGCTGCCCAATGTCACCAGGAGACAACGTGGGGATTAGAACCCATGCTGTACAGAAGTGATCCCTGCACTCAACTCAGATCACCGCAGCTGCACCGCAACACATGTATCACCCCTTTAAAAAATGGGTAATCATACAAGAAAAACTCTACATCTCATTAGTGCTTTTAAGGCTGAAGACACAAGGTGGAGATCCTGGGGATAGAACCCATATGTGCCTGATTCCTCTAATTTATCAGCAGAAAACTTTACCAGTGCGCTACCTCTGATGTCAAGAGACAGTTCCAAAGATGACATGTTCTTATTCCTGCTGGAAGAGACAATTACATTTGGTCTTATGGGGACAATAAGAAAGCACACTGATCAACCTGAGCTGGTGGTCTGGTACTTAAGTAGTGTCTAACCAGTGTGTGTTTTATGTGCAGGCCCTGGTTCAAATCCTGATGTGTGTGTGACCTTGTTAGAAAGAATACCGTGGAGTTGGTATAATGAGAAGGTTCCTGCATTAGGAAGTTACTTACTTCCTCAGTATATTATTGCAGATTTCATCTATATACTCATCACTCAAACAAGTGTCACAATTCGTTACCCTGTCACCACATAAAAAGCGAGGTAATGGGGCAGATCTTGGCTCCTGAGTGGGATGGCTGCCCAATCACCTTAATCCCGTGTACTTGCAGCTCAAAGCAGCCCTTAACATCTAAAACCTGCCTTAAAAGAGTCTGAAAGTAGGCAGTTGGGTGAGTCAGTTTAGAGAGTGCTTATCCTGAGGCGGGATTACACTTTCATGAAGAGAAACTTTAGACCACATTGGTGCATGACAGCACAGTGGCTTGGGGCTTAAGTGCTTTCAAGGCTGGATACACAAGGAGAGGATTCTGGGGATAGAACCCACATGTTCCCGACTCCTCTAATTTATCAGAAAATAACTTTACCAGTGCGCTACCTCTGCTGCTGAGAGCTGGCTGCAAATTCTTCCAATGATGACATGTTCTTATTCCTGCTGGAAGTGACAATTACATTTGGTCTAATGGGGACAATAAGAAAGTCCAGAGATCCATCAGAGCTGGTGGCATGGTGCATGAGCAGTGTCTAACCAGTGAGTGTCTTCTGTGTGATCTCTGGTTCAAGTCCTGGGGTGTGTGGCATAGTCCAAAAAGATGCCTTCCTGGGTGGTGTTTATAGTGGTCTGGATGCAGCACAACGTGATTGTCAGTGCTTAAGAAAGTTACTTATATGAAGAATGTTACCAACACAGCAGTCTCTTTTTCGAGACGGCTGTACTTAGCGAAAATTTTCACCAATGTACACATCACTCAAACCAGTATCATAACCCTTACTCCATAGGCAGCACCTTGGGAAGGGGGAAGCACCCCAAGGCCACCAGGAGGACAACATGGGGATTAGAACCCACATTGTTTAGCAGTGATCCCTGCACTCAACTCAGATCACACAAGCTGTGAGCCAGCTGGACTGCAGATACACAATACCACATTTATCAACTCTTTAAAAATCATGGGTAATCAGACTTTCAACAAGAGAAACTCTACATCTCATTAGCGCTTTTAAGGCTGGAGACACAAGGCAGAGATCCTGGGGATAGAACCCATAAGCTCCTGACTCCTCTAATTCATCGGCAGGGAACTTTACCAGTGCGCTACCTCTGCTGTCAAGAGCCAGTCACATATTCTTCCAAAGGTGACGTTCTTATTCCTGCTGGACGTGATGATTACATTTGGTCTAATGGGAACAATAAGAAGCTCTAGAGAATAACCTGAGCTGGTAGTGTGGTACTTAAACAGTGAGAGTCTTCTATGCAGATTCCTGGTTCAATTCCTGATGTGTAGCCTTGTCTGAAAGGATACCTTACTGTGTGGAGGCAGAATAATGAGTAGGTTACTGCATAAGAAAGGTACTTATGCTGCTGAACCATCTTACTTTTCTACTACATTATTGCAGATTTCAGCAATATCCTCATCACTGAAACAAGTGTCACATTTCATCACCCCATAGATGGTGCTCTATGGGAAAGGGGGAAAGTTGAATTATGAGCACAAAAGCTGTGAGCTCGCTGCTCAGTGGCTCCACCAGAACATATTATTCATCTCATAGAAAAGCGCAGTAACCTGACATTCAACAGAACTCACTTTAGATCGATTCTATTTTTATGAAAGCGTTTTTTTATTACAGATAAATAGACAAACAAATCGAGCACAAAGTCATTTGCTGACCCGGCAGGGCGGCTTAAAAAACACATGATATCTCAAAAGCCTGTGTAGCTAAGAAATCTTATGTACATATATTATAGACATATATTTTATATAGTACGGAGTACAAAATGCGCACGAGACCAGACCGCTTAATAAAACATAATGAAAATAAATGGAAACAAAACAAAAAGACAGAGGGCGACCTCCAATCAAGGTGTCGTCTGTCTTGGAAGATTATTAGAAGTAGCAGGAAGGTAAATATGTAGCAGCAATAACCATAGAATTAGAATACCCAAGCCTTTAGGCCAAAGAGATATCATTATATGTCGCTATATGAGTAGGTGGGAAGGACAGCACACAGGTTATTAAACAATCAGTCTAGATAGCGAGAGAAGGAGTATGAGAAGTCCCATCCTGTACATTTTATACTTAATCTACCTGTCCAATGTGCGGAAGATCTTTAGTCTATTACCAGATTCCCCCAAAAAAGTTCTTGGACCTTTTCCCGCCAATGTTGGATGGAAGGAGGTTCTATTAGTTATATCGTTTCTATGTGCCCCCAGTGTAGGGAAGTGTGAAGGATGAATTATTTGCTTATATTCTCTGTATGAAATTATACACTGAAAAAAAAATTGTTGAAGAGGCTGGCAGCCGTAAGATGGATGTTTGCATGTGATAAAGACAATGGTTTGTGGTAAGTTGAGAAAGGGAGTGGAGTGGCCAGGACAAGGCATAAGTTAAAAGGACAAAGCAGGTGATTACAGGTGGTGACAAGTAAGATGATGTGAGAGAGAACAATTTAAATACAGGTGTAAATTTTCATTGGAAGAGTGAAGATAACGGAGCAGCCAGGTACATTGCAGTGACTAACGTGGGTCAGAACGGGGGGAGTGTAATGTGATGTGACATCTGTGTGATGTGTGCAATGTAACATGTGTGATGTGATGAGACATCTGTGTGATGTGTGTAATGTAACATGTGTGATGTGATGAGACATCTGTGTGATGTGTGTAATGTAACATGTGTGATGTGATGAGACATCTGTGTGATGTGTGTAATGTACCATGTGTGATGTGATGAGACATCTGTGTGATGTGTGTAATGTAACATGTGTGATGTGATGAGACATCTGTGTGATGTGTGTAATGTACCATGTGTGATGTGATGAGACATCTGTGTGATGTGTGCAATGTAACATGTGTGATGTGATGAGACATCTGTGTGATGTGTGTAATGTAACATGTGTGATGTGATGAGACATCTGTGTGATGTGTGTAATGTAACATGTGTGATGTGATGAGACATCTGTGTGATGTGTGTAATGTAACATGTGTGATGTGATGAGACATCTGTGTGATGTGTGTAATGTAACATGTGTGATGTGATGTGACATCTGTGTGATGTGTGTAATGTAACATGTGTGATGTGATGAGACATCTGTGTGATGTGTGTAATGTAACATGTGTGATGTGATGTGACATCTGTGTGATGTGTGCAATGTAACATGTGTGATGTGATGAGACATCTGTGTGATGTGTGTAATGTAACATGTGTGATGTGATGAGACATCTGTGTGATGTGTGTAATGTAACATGTGTGATGTGATGTGACATCTGTGTGATGTGTGCAATGTAACATGTGTGATGTGATGAGACATCTGTGTGATGTGTGTAATGTAACATGTGTGATGTGATGAGACATCTGTGTGATGTGTGCAATGTAACATGTGTGATGTGATGAGACATCTGTGTGATGTGTGTAATGTAACATGTGTGATGTGATGAGACATCTGTGTGATGTGTGTAATGTAACATGTGTGATGTGATGAGACATCTGTGTGATGTGTGTAATGTACCATGTGTGATGTGATGAGACATCTGTGTGATGTGTGTAATGTAACATGTGTGATGTGATGAGACATCTGTGTGATGTGTGTAATGTAACATGTGTGATGTGATGAGACATCTGTGTGATGTGTGTAATGTACCATGTGTGATGTGATGAGACATCTGTGTGATGTGTGTAATGTAACATGTGTGATGTGATGAGACATCTGTGTGATGTGTGTAATGTAACATGTGTGATGTGATGAGACATCTGTGATGTGTGCAATGTAACATGTGTGATGTGATGAGACATCTGTGTGATGTGTGCAATGTAACATGTGTGATGTGATGAGACATCTGTGTGATGTGTGTAATGTAACATGTGTGATGTGATGAGACATCTGTGTGATGTGTGTAATGTAACATGTGTGATGTGATGAGACATCTGTGTGATGTGTGTAATGTAACATGTGTGATGTGATGAGACATCTGTGTGATGTGTGTAATGTAACATGTGTGATGTGATGTGACATCTGTGTGATGTGTGTAATGTAACATGTGTGATGTGATGAGACATCTGTGTGATGTGTGTAATGTAACATGTGTGATGTGATGTGACATCTGTGTGATGTGTGCAATGTAACATGTGTGATGTGATGAGACATCTGTGTGATGTGTGTAATGTAACATGTGTGATGTGATGAGACATCTGTGTGATGTGTGTAATGTAACATGTGTGATGTGATGTGACATCTGTGTGATGTGTGCAATGTAACATGTGTGATGTGATGAGACATCTGTGTGATGTGTGTAATGTAACATGTGTGATGTGATGAGACATCTGTGTGATGTGTGTAATGTAACATGTGTGATGTGATGAGTCATCTGTGTGATGTGTGTAATGTACCATGTGTGATGTGATGAGACATCTGTGTGATGTGTGTAATGTAACATGTGTGATGTGATGAGACATCTGTGTGATGTGTGTAATGTAACATGTGTGATGTGATGAGACATCTGTGATGTGTGCAATGTAACATGTGTGATGTGATGAGACATCTGTGTGATGTGTGCAATGTAACATGTGTGATGTGATGAGACATCTGTGTGATGTGTGTAATGTAACATGTGTGATGTGATGAGACATCTGTGTGATGTGTGTAATGTAACATGTGTGATGTGATGAGACATCTGTGTGATGTGTGTAATGTAACATGTGTGATGTGATGAGACATCTGTGTGATGTGTGTAATGTAACATGTGTGATGTGATGTGACATCTGTGTGATGTGTGTAATGTAACATGTGTGATGTGATGAGACATCTGTGTGATGTGTGTAATGTAACATGTGTGATGTGATGTGACATCTGTGTGATGTGTGCAATGTAACATGTGTGATGTGATGAGACATCTGTGTGATGTGTGTAATGTAACATGTGTGATGTGATGAGACATCTGTGTGATGTGTGTAATGTAACATGTGTGATGTGATGTGACATCTGTGTGATGTGTGTAATGTAACATGTGTGATGTGATGAGACATCTGTGTGATGTGTGTAATGTAACATGTGTGATGTGATGAGACATCTGTGTGATGTGTGTAATGTAACATGTGTGATGTGATGAGACATCTGTGTGATGTGTGTAATGTAACATGTGTGATGTGATGAGACATCTGTGTGATGTGTGTAATGTAACATGTCTGAAGTTTGAAACTAATGGCCACAATAAAAGCAGAACTATTTTGTATGTTTCCTATTTTTAACAGCAGTAATGTCTAAAAATGTTAGTGTTTTGTGTATGGGGTTAAAATCAGTTCTACTTTTTTTCATTTTTTTTTATGCAACGTGTTTTATTTTCGCGCAGCGCAGTCGTCTGTAACTACACCAAGCGAGAAAAATATTACAGCCGGCTGGATCTGTTTGTAGAAAGATAAAAGCTATACTGCAGATTAATGTGTTATAATGTGATAAGATTTAATGTTGGAATGTTTTGATGTTAATTCAAATGAATTAAACTACAGATATTGTGAGACACGGGGTCTTGATGATGTATGTGCCCCCTCTGTTCCCTATTCTTATGTACAGCTTATTGGTTTGCAGTAATTAATATTAGCAGATATATTATTTTCTGTTTTATTGAATAATTACATTTGTCTTGTTTTTGTTTTCACACATGGGGCACGTGCTATGGGGCTGCCTAAATGTGATTTTTGAAAATGTGAGATGTTTTACAGGTAAATGGTTGCAGGTCATTTTAAAGATAAAATTTATTTTTGTCAGGAGAAAGTAATCTTTTTTTGTTCCAGGCTGTTGTGTATTACAGGGGGCTAAATTAGTGCCCCCCCCCCCCCCCCCGATAGAGTGCCTAATCTCATTATGTTAATATGTAGTTTTGAACCCTGCTACATTATTTTCGCAGAGTCCAAATAGGAGGGAATGTTGAAGGGACTGATCAGGTAGTTTTGTTTTGTGTTTTATTTTCTTTTGAATTAATGAATTTGGTTCTAGGAGATCTACAAAATGTGTATGAGCTTCAATGAGTAACCCAGATTAAATGTGTATGAGCTTCAAGGAGTAACCCAGATTAAATGTGTATGAGCTTCAATGAGTAACCCAGATTAAATGTGTATGAGCTTCAATGAGTAACCCAGATTAAATGTGTATGAGCTTCAAGGAGTAACCCAGATTAAATGTGTATGAGCTTCAAGGAGTAACCCAGATTAAATGTGTATGAGCTTCAATGAGTAACCCAGATTAAATGTGTATGAGCTTCAAGGAGTAACCCAGATTAAATGTGTATGAGCTTCAAGGAGTAACCCAGATTAAATGTGTATGAGCTTCAAGGAGTAACCCAGATTAAATGTGTATGAGCTTCAATGAGTAACCCAGATTAAATGTGTATGAGCTTCAAGGAGTAACCCAGATTAAATGTGTATGAGCTTCAATGAGTAACCCAGATTAAATGTGTATGAGCTTCAAGGAGTAACCCAGATTAAATGTGTATGAGCTTCAAGGAGTAACCCAGATTAAATGTGTATGAGCTTCAAGGAGTAACCCAGATTAAATGTGTATGAGCTTCAATGAGTAACCCAGATTAAATGTGTATGAGCTTCAAGGAGTAACCCAGATTAAATGTGTATGAGCTTCAATGAGTAACCCAGATTAAATGTGTATGAGCTTCAAGGAGTAACCCAGATTAAATGTGTATGAGCTTCAAGGAGTAACCCAGATTAAATGTGTATGAGCTTCAATGAGTAACCCAGATTAAATGTGTATGAGCTTCAAGGAGTAACCCAGATTAAATGTGTATGAGCTTCAAGGAGTAACCCAGATTAAATGTGTATGAGCTTCAATGAGTAACCCAGATTAAATGTGTATGAGCTTCAAGGAGTAACCCAGATTAAATGTGTATGAGCTTCAAGGAGTAACCCAGATTAAATGTGTATGAGCTTCAAGGAGTAACCCAGATTAAATGTGTATGAGCTTCAAGGAGTAACCCAGATTAAATGTGTATGAGCTTCAATGAGTAACCCAGATTAAATGTGTATGAGCTTCAAGGAGTAACCCAGATTAAATGTGTATGAGCTTCAATGAGTAACCCAGATTAAATGTGTATGAGCTTCAAGGAGTAACCCAGATTAAATGTGTATGAGCTTCAAGGAGTAACCCAGATTAAATGTGTATGAGCTTCAAGGAGTAACCCAGATTAAATGTGTATGAGCTTCAAGGAGTAACCCAGATTAAATGTGTATGAGCTTCAAGGAGTAACCCAGATTAAATGTGTATGAGCTTCAAGGAGTAACCCAGATTAAATGTGTATGAGCTTCAAGGAGTAACCCAGATTAAATGTGTATGAGCTTCAAGGAGTAACCCAGATTAAATGTGTATGAGCTTCAATGAGTAACCCAGATTAAATGTGTATGAGCTTCAAGGAGTAACCCAGATTAAATGTGTATGAGCTTCAAGGAGTAACCCAGATTAAATGTGTATGAGCTTCAAGGAGTAACCCAGATTAAATGTGTATGAGCTTCAAGGAGTAACCCAGATTAAATGTGTATGAGCTTCAAGGAGTAACCCAGATTAAATGTGTATGAGCTTCAAGGAGTAACCCAGATTAAATGTGTATGAGCTTCAATGAGTAACCCAGATTAAATGTGTATGAGCTTCAAGGAGTAACCCAGATTAAATGTGTATGAGCTTCAAGGAGTAACCCAGATTAAATGTGTATGAGCTTCAAGGAGTAACCCAGATTAAATGTGTATGAGCTTCAAGGAGTAACCCAGATTAAATGTGTATGAGCTTCAAGGAGTAACCCAGATTAAATGTGTATGAGCTTCAATGAGTAACCCAGATTAAATGTGTATGAGCTTCAATGAGTAACCCAGATTAAATGTGTATGAGCTTCAAGGAGTAACCCAGATTAAATGTGTATGAGCTTCAAGGAGTAACCCAGATTAAATGTGTATGAGCTTCAATGAGTAACCCAGATTAAATGTGTATGAGCTTCAAGGAGTAACCCAGATTAAATGTGTATGAGCTTCAAGGAGTAACCCAGATTAAATGTGTATGAGCTTCAATGAGTAACCCAGATTAAATGTGTATGAGCTTCAATGAGTAACCCAGATTAAATGTGTATGAGCTTCAAGGAGTAACCCAGATTAAATGTGTATGAGCTTCAAGGAGTAACCCAGATTAAATGTGTATGACAGTAACTTATATTTTGAGGTTTTTCTGTGTAGATGGTTCCAGATCCCCCTCCAGCCAATTTACACAGGAGGCAGAGGTGACGTCACTCACAGATGAGTCTTTACAGATTTAGATGGGGAGAAGGCAAAACAAAAAAATTGTTTGAATATTGTTTATTTTATGCCAGATTTCCGTAACATATTTTGTTTGTTTTTGTATTAATCAGGTATTTACAGGACCTGGTGGGTGGGATTTACAAGTGTTCTGGATCATCAGATAAATGTGGAACAATAAAACTCCACCCTTTTGAAATGTTCTATCTATATGTGACATGGGTTTCCAATGTAAATTTGTAATGTAGACATACTTTATCATATACAGTATGTGTAGAACAGGATACGAGGCACAAGGTAAATTACCCAGAAGCCACTCTCACCTTCTTGTTCATCTCAAGGAGCGGAGCTGGAGGTGCTCGCTGAGGCTTGTAACTTGGCAGAAGGTAAGACGGCCGACATATACACTGACTCTAGGTACACTTTTGGCATCGCCCACAATTATGGGCCCATTGGTAGTAGGAACTTTATTGGATCATCGGGTAAGCCAATTGACAGAGCAAGAGAAGACAGACCTGACAGCAAGAGAATTTGCAGCCAGGTGTCAGTAAATTGGCTTGTCCCTGGATACAATAATGCCACCACTAGGTTTGTAGCAGCCGGCATGATGTGCGCACGGCGTGACATAGGTAAAACAGCAAAGGTACCTGTGAAAAGTGCAGCCCGGCCAGATTACCCGTCCTAGCGACTGCAGAACATACAACTACCCGAGGTAGAAGTGTATGACGCGGTGCTCGTGTGTGTAGACCTGTTCTCAGGGGGGCCTGAAGCCCGGCCTGTATTTTCCCCACTGCAGACCTTGTGTGTAAGTGACGGGGGAACAATGTTATCCCAAGTATTGACCTGATGTTTGTACAATAAGATATCAGCAGTTCTCCAGATGTTATCCCAAACTTAGTTTGTTTAATAATTGTATTTAAGAAGTGTTGTGGGAATATTAAATATTGAAATTAAGTTTTATGTAAAGTTCTGGATCAGCCTTAGCATTGGACTATTAGAGTCATGCGTCAGATAAAAGGTACAGAAGTGGAATATTCCCATTTGAAAATATTTTTAGTTATTTGTTTTTTGTCGTTGTTATTGTGAAAGGAAAATTCTGTGCAGTGTTTGTGTGTGTGTGTGTGTGTGTGTATATATATATATATATATATATATATATATATATATAAAGAAGAAAAATGAGTTTGCATGTATCACTTCTAGTTATTGCTCAATGTGAACGTTTGATGTAAAGATGTTATTTGTTAATGTTTTTCTTCAAATTAATTATTTGATTAAGATCAATTAATGTTTATACAATGAAAAAGTTTGTTCTCCACAGGAAGAGTCCAACTGGGAGCGGAAGGAGTGAGAACCAGATTCTAACAGAATGTGGACGGATAAGGGAAGGTGAACCGGTAAGACCCAAGGCACTCTTGATGGCTTTTGCATTGATGGTGTATGACCTCACATATGCCCCAAGACTGCAAGGATCGATGTGGTAAGATCTAATTGGTATGTCCCAGGCTTTACAGCTGTTGCTGCTAAATTCTGTTAGAGCTGTTTGATTTGCCTACAGAACAGTCCTGGCAGACCGGTGCCAACCTTATCATACCCGCCTCCCACAAAGAGAACAGACCTTGAGAGGCCTCCCCATGCAATACAAATTAGAGTAAGAAAAATTGGTTTGTGACATTTGTCAGATAAACATGTGGAATCTGTGTATATTTTGGTGAGCTGAAGATGTTCCAGGCAATCAGCTCAGATCAAGGTACAAATCCTGCTGGAAAGTGTGACACCAAGTGCAAATGAAATGTACCCAATAATTACACATCTTCTAGGTGCCCTGTCCATTGGAACAGAGAAGTTTTTCTTATATAAAATGTGTTTGTTTGTTTGTTTGATTTAGTTTAAGGGCCTGACATTGTTATTGTATGTACTTAGAACAATTTTTATAGTACGTAGATGTTATCACCAGATTAGTAACAATTGACAAGGGTTGGGGTCCCCCAGCAAGTGGCAGTAAACATGAACTAAAAGATTTTTAATACGATGAACTCCATTACTGAGGTGCGGCAGGAGCAGCCGGAGCCAGTACAACGCGTTTGTCATGAGCTGACGGCAGTGTCACAATTCCAAGCAGCCGCCCAGACAAGTAAGAAGACAGATGAGCGGAGGGTTTGTGGGGTCACAATAACACCCCACTAATCCGCCTACGTGGGATCTCACACCAGGCTCACAGCATGAGGTGTTGTGTATAGCCCGGTGACGTAAACTAAAAGAGACGGTGTCTGACAGATGAAAAGGACCAAATCAAGTCCTGATGACATCAGCAAAGTTCCAAGTAAAGACCAAAGACCTGAGTGAATCCGTCAGCAGTATCAAGTGTTCTAATCAGAAGACAGGAGAAGAAGAGGACGATGATGTACATGACTTGTCGATACACTGGTGGGACCCCATACCCTAACCGGACATTGGTGATGGCATCATATTAGTTGTGGCCCTATTGATATATTGTTTGAGTTTCATAATCATAATATATAATTTCTGTAATTTAATATGAGAAAAAGGGAGGTTTGTGAAGGATGATTTATTTGCTTATATTCTCTGTATGAAATTACATTGTGAATTATCAAGCAGGATGCCGAATTACTAAGATATGTGTTATGTGAAAGTGATGATAATGTGTAAATGATTTCGTGCAGCGGCCATCTTGTCTGGAGTTCCCATCTTGGTTCTTTTGTAGTGAATAGGAAAGTCATTGCTCCTTTAATACAAGTAACGTTGATTTCGTATGTTTTATCTTTGACCTTGGTTCCCATGTGAAGTTGGATAGGGAGTGAGATGGGGGGATGGCAAGTATGCATGAAGAAAGGTCTCCCCCCATCTCCACGAGGACATTCTGTCCAAAAGAGAGATAAGAAACCTGTAAACATAATGTGTGAAGAATTATAATGATGTATTTTATTGTATGCTTTTTACTGAATAACAAATATTGTTACATTGTCTCTGATTGGTTTACCTCAAGCCTACACCCCTTCTGAATTTCAGTTTAACAGTTTGAGTTTGGTAATAAATCCTTCAGAGGAGCATTTTGAACATTATCAGCAGCGTCTGTGTGTTTTCTTCTCCTCTCTCCATATATATCGGTGAAATATCCTAATTAGGATTCTGACTAATGGAGTCTGGCCTTGAGAGTCTGTTGGGACGTTGGCATGTTTGTGTTCTGATAGGTTATTCCAGGCCGAACCAGCCCCAGCAGCATATCAAAGGCATGCACAGACAGGCGGCAAAAGGCCCGAAATTTCTCAGGGTTACGACGGAGGTCAGCAAAGAGGGTATGAAAATGCCCTTTAGAGGTGCGTTGGGCCACTATTGGGTGAACCCACATCCTACCTGATCTCCGCCGGTGTGGCCGTAGAAGGCTACCGCGTTGCCCAAACCTCCGGGATAGCATCCATGCCAATAGGACACGGGCCAGAGAGCTAGGTGGCATCAATGCAGTGTGGCAGACAAACTTCCCTAAAATACTAGTAGAAACAGTGGGTTTCATCCAAAGCACACAAATGAATTAACACAGGTGCACAGATGAAGCAGGGGTATTGCATTCATGGCCCTTTTGAAGCCTGGCGTAAACAGAACAGCTGAGTGCGTTTTTTACACGCGCGGGAAAAACGCATGTCTTACGCGCGTATTACACGCATACATCGTTAAAATACGCATTGCACACGCTGCTGACACGCGCGCAACGCTCGTGTGAATCTGCCCTAAGAATGAGAGAATACTAAACCTCACTCTGGAGATCATCTACCTGCTAACGGGAGAGGTGAGGGATTCTGGGAGTTATGTCACATGACGTCTCTCTAGTCTATATTAATATACTACGAGTATGAGGGATTGAAAGAATGTGTATCGGGACATGTATCAGTGTCTCCCCATACACAGGACTACGCTGTCCTGAAGAAAACATGTGATGAGGGTGAGACCTCCGGCGGCCGTTCCCGTGTGTCAGGAGGAGGGAGCAGGACCCACAGCCCCATCACAGGACCTCCACCTCACTCACTGATACATGAGCAGAAGATCCTAGACCTCACCAACAAGATCATTCATCTGCTGACCGGAGAGGACTACCGGGAATGCTGGGACATTATATAGTAACGCTATGAAGGGGTCGGGATGATGACTGTCTCATTGTGTGTCAGGTTCCTATAAGATGTCAGGATGTCACCGTCTATTTCTCCATGGAAGAGTGGGAGTATATAGAAGAACACAAGGATCTGTACAAGGACGTCATGGCGGAGGACCACCAGCCCCTCACATCACCGGGTAAGAGGGATCTGTGCAGGGACGTCATGATGGAGGACCACCAGACCCCATCACCGGGTAAGAGGGATCTGTACAAGGACATCATGATGGAGGACCACCGGAACCGCACATCACCGTGTAAGAGGGATCTGTGCAGGGACGTCATGATGGAGGACCACCGGAACCACACATCACCGGGTAAGAGGAGACTTCCATTATAGGGGTTATGCGGGGTCCAAAAATTATTATCCCTGCAGTATGTGAGTACATTCGCTAATATACATTCCGGTCCCCTTCTTTGATGACGATTCTTTGTCACGTGACCGAGCCCGTTGTACTCTATGTAATCGCTGTACTATTTCTCCTGCTTGTACATAGAGTAAAGCGGGGCCGGTCACACGACGAAGAGTCATATCGTCATCAAAGAAGACACTGCAACTAGACTTCCGGTCCCCCGGCAGCGCTATAAAAATCTATCAAATCTCATAATCCGCGCCACCGGGGACCGGAATGTATATTAGCGAGTGTACTCACATGCTGCACAGACTACACCGCTAATAAATATTGGTCCCCACATAACCCCTTAAGAAGAGAACAGTTTTGAGGGTCACCTATCTGTCACCCCACCATCTTTTCATCAAATATACACTATGTATTCAGTCACTGTCCACGTGTTTCCTATAGATGGATCCAGCAGGAAATGGCCAGCAGGGAGATGTGCCAGTCCAGTGAACCCCAAGGATAGACCAGAGAAAAATCACAATGTCCGACAGAGTCATCAGGTATATAGGAAATATCTTAGAAACGACATTTGTGTATAGTGCCACACAGCCCCCTTTGTGTATAGTGCCATACAGCTCTCCCCCTTGTGTATAGTGCCACACAGCTCTCCCCCTTGTGTATAGTGCCACACAGCCCCCTTTGTGTATAGTGCCACACAGCCCCCTTTGTGTATAGTGCCACACAGCTCTCCCCCTTGTGTATAGTGCCACACAGCCCCCTTTGTGTATAGTGCCACACAGCCCCCTTTGTGTATAGTGCCACACAGCTCTCCCCCTTGTGTATAGTGCCACACAGCCCCCTTTGTGTATAGTGCCACACAGCCCCCTTTGTGTATAGTGCCACACAGCTCTCCCCCTTGTGTATAGTGCCACTCAGCTCTCCCCCTTGTGTATAGTGCCACACAGCTCTCCCCCTTGTGTATAGTGCCACACAGCCCCCTTTGTGTATAGTGCCACACAGCCCCCTTTGTGTATAGTGCCACACAGCTCTCCCCCTTGTGTATAGTGCCACACAGCCCCCTTTGTGTATAGTGCCACACAGCCCCCTTTGTGTATAGTGCCACACAGCTCTCCCCCTTGTGTATAGTGCCACACAGCCCCCTTTGTGTATAGTGCCACACAGCCCCCTTTGTGTATAGTGCCACACAGCTCTCCCCCTTGTGTATAGTGCCACACAGCTCTCCCCCTTGTGTATAGTGCCACTCAGCTCTCCCCCTTGTGTATAGTGCCACACAGCTCCCCCTTGTGTATAGTGCCACACAGCTCTCCCCCTTGTGTATAGTGCCACACAGCTCTCCCCCTTGTGTATAGTGCCACACAGCCCCCCTTGTGTATAGTGCCACACAGCTCTCCCCCTTGTGTATAGTGCCACACAGCTCTCCCCCTTGTGTATAGTGCCACACAGCTCCCCCTTGTGTATAGTGCCACACAGCTCTGCCCCTTGTGTATAGTGCCACACAGCTCTCCCCCTTGTGTATAGTGCCACAAGGCAATGGCACATCCGAGAAAGTTGTATCAGCCAGGGAGATGTCACTCAAACATGGAAAGGTGGGTTTGGAGGCAGGACTATGTGACTCGTGAGGATATCGGCACCGCCCCATGACCCTCTAATGAGTAATTAGCATATAGTGTGCGTCGTTTTAAAAGTGGATTTTAAGAATTTTGCGGCATCTGAAAAAAACATACAGCGGAATATTGTCAGATCATGTATTACCGCATGGTGACGGTTCAAGGGGTTAAAACTACCAGACAGGTTCCCATGAAATATACAATGAATTGAGAAAAGAGAAACCAGAGACTGCTCGTCCAATAACCAGGCAATTACACCCAGCACTCCGCCCTGTACACCCAGCGCTCCGCCCTGTACACCCAGCGCTCCACTATATACACCCAGCACTCCACTATATACACCCAGCACTCCACTATATACACCCAGCACTCCACTATATACACCCAGCACTCCACTATATACACCCAGCACTCCACTATATACACCCAGCACTCCACTATATACACCCAGCACTCCACTATATACACCCAGCACTCCACTATATACACCCAGCACTCCACTATATACACCCAGCACTCCACTATATACACCCAGCACTCCACTATATACACCCAGCACTCCACTATATACACCCAGCAATATACCATATACACCCAGCACTACACTATATACACCCAGCAATACACCATATACACCCAGCACTCTACTATATACACCCAGCAATATACCATATACACCCAGCAATACACTATATACACCCAGCACTCCACTATATACACCCAGCACTCCACCATATACACCCAGCAATACACTATATACACCCAGCACTCCACTATATACACCCAGCACTCCGCTATATACACCCAGCACTCCGCTATATACACCCAGCACTCCGCTATATACACCCAGCACTCCGCTATATACACCCAGCACTCCGCTATATACACCCAGCACTCCGCTATATACACCCAGCACTCCGCTATATACACCCAGCACTCCGCTATATACACCCAGCACTCCACTATATACACCCAGCACTCCACTATATACACCCAGCACTCCACTATATACACCCAGCTCTACGCTATATACACCCAGCGCTCCGCTATATACACCCAGCGCTCCGCTATATACACCCAGCGCTCCGCTATATACACCCAGCGCTCCGCTATATACACCCAGCGCTCCGCTATATACACCCAGCGCTCCGCTATATACACCCAGCGCTCCGCTATATACACCCAGCACTCCGCTATATACACCCAGCACTCCACTATATACACCCAGCACTCCACTATATACACCCAGCACTCCACTATATACACCCAGCACTCTACTATATACACCCAGCAATATACCATATACACCCAGCACTACACTATATACACCCAGCAATACACCATATACACCCAGCACTCTACTATATACACCCAGCAATATACCATATACACACAGCAATACACTATATACACCCAGCACTCCACTATATACACCCAGCACTCCACCATATACACCCAGCAATACGCTATATACACCCAGCACTCCGCTATATACACCCAGCACTCCGCTATATACACCCAGCACTCCGCTATATACACCCAGCACTCCGCTATATACACCCAGCACTCCGCTATATACACCCAGCACTCCGCTATATACACCCAGCACTCCGCTATATACACCCAGCACTCCGCTATATACACCCAGCACTCCGCTATATACACCCAGCACTCCGCTATATACACCCAGCACTCCGCTATATACACCCAGCACTCCGCTATATACACCCAGCACTCCGCTATATACACCCAGCTCTACGCTATGTACACCCAGCGCTCCGCTATATACACCCAGCGCTCCGCTATATACACCCAGCGCTCCGCTATATACACCCAGCGCTCCGCTATATACACCCAGCGCTCCGCTATATACACCCAGCGCTCCGCTATATACACCCAGCGCTCCGCTATATACACCCAGCGCTCCGCTATATACACCCAGCACTCCACCATATACACCCAGCACTCCACAATATACACCCAGCATTCCACTATATACACCCAGCACTCCACTATATACACCCAGCTCTACACTATATACACCCAGCACTCCACTATATACAACCAGCACTCCACTATATACACCCAGCACTCCACTATATACACCTAGCACTCCACTATATACACCCAGCACTCCACTATATACACCCAGCACTCCACTATATACACCCAGCTCTCCACTATATACACCCAGCTCTACACTATATACACCCAGCACTCCACTATATACACCCAGCACTCCACTATATACACCCAGCACTCCACTATATACACCCAGCACTCCACTATATACACCCAGAACTCCACTATATACACCCAGCACTCCACTATATACACCCAGCACTCCACTAAATACACCCAGCACTCCACTATATACACCCAGCAATACACTATATACACCCAGCACTCCACTATATACACCCAGCAATACACTATATACACCCAGCAATACACTATATACACCCAGCACTCCACTATATACACCCAGCACTCCACTATATACACCCAGCTCTCCACTATATACACCCAGCACTCCACTATATACACCCAGCACTCCACTATATACACCCAGCACTCCACTATATACACCCAGCACTCCACTATATACTCCCAGCACTCCACTATATACTCCCAGCACTCCACTATATACTCCCAGCACTCCACTATATACTACCAGCACTCCACTATATACACCAGCACTCCACTATATACACCCAGCACTCCACTATATACACCCAGCACTCCACTATATACACCCAGCACTCCACTATATACACCCAGCACTCCACTATATACACCCAGCACTACACTATATACACCCAGCAATACACTATATACACCCAGCAATACACTATATACACCCAGCAATACACTATATACACCCAGCAATACACTATATACACCCAGCAATACACTATATACACCCAGCACTCCACTATATACACCCAGCAATACACTATATACACCCAGCACTCCACTATATACACCCAGCACTCCACTATATACACCCAGCACTCCACTATATACACCCAGCACTCCACTATATACACCCAGCACTCCACTATATACACCCAGCACTCCACTATATACACCCAGCACTCCACTATATACACCCAGCACTCCATTATATACACCCAGCACTCCATTATATACACCCAGCACTCCACTATATACACCCAGCAATACACTATATACACCCAGCAATACACTATATACACCCAGCTCTACACTATATACACCCAGCTCTCCACTATATACACCCAGCACTCCACTATATACACCCAGCAATACACTATATACACCCAGCACTACACTATACACCCAGCACTACACTATATACACCCAGCTCTCCACTATATACACCCAGCAATATACTATATACACCCAGCAATATACCATATACACCCAGCACTCCACTATATACACCAAGCAATATACCATATACAACCAGCACTCCACTATATACACCCAGCAATATACTATATACACCCAGCACTCCACTATATACACCCAGCAATACACTATATACACCCAGCTCTCCACTATATACACCCAGCAATATATCATATACACCCAGCAATACACTATATACACCCAGCACTCCACTATATACACCCAGCAATACACTATATATACACCCAGCACTCCACTATATACACCCAGCACTCCACTATATACAGCCAGCACTCCACTATATACACCCAGCACTACACTATACACCCAGCTCTCCACTATATACACCCAGCAATACACCATATACACCCAGCACTCCACTATATACACCCAGCACTCTACTATATACACCTAGCAATATACCATATACACCCAGCTCTCCACTATATACACCCAGCAATACACCATATACAACCAGCACTCCACTATATACACCCATCAATATACTATATACACCCAGCAATATACCATATACACCCAGCAATACACTATATACACCCAGCAATATACCATATACACCCAGCACTACACTATATACACCAAGCACTCCAATATATACACCCAGCTCTCCACTATATACACCCAGCAATACACTATATAAACCCAGCAATACACTATATAAACCCAGCAATACACTATATACACCCAGCACTCCACTATATACACCCAGCACTCCACTATATACACCCAGCACTCCACTATATACACCCAGCACTCCACTATATAAACCCAGCAATACACTATATAAACCCAGCACTCCACTATATACACCCAGCACTCCACTATATACACCCAGCACTCCACTATATACACCCAGCACTCCACTATATACACCCAGCACTCCACTATATACACCCAGCACTCCACTATATACACCCAGCACTACACTATATAAACCCAGCAATACACTATATACACCCAGCACTACACTATATACACCAAGCACTACACTATATATACCCAGCACTACACTATATACACCCAGCAATACACTATATACACCCAGCACTCCACTATATACACCCAGCTCTCCACTATATACACCCAGCAATACACCATACACACCCATCACTCCACTATATAAACCCAGCAATACACTATATACACCCAGCACTCCACTATATACACCCAGCACTCCACTATATACACCCAGCACTCCACTATATACACCCAGCACTCCACTATATACACCCAGCACTCCACTATATACACCCAGCACTCCACTATATACACCCAGCACTCCACTATATACACCCAGCACTCCACTATATACACCCAGCACTCCACCATATACACCCAGCACTCCACCATATACACCCAGCAATACACTATATACACCCAGCACTACACTGTATACACCGAGCAAAACACTATATACACCCATCACTCCACTATATACACCCAGCAATATACCATATACAACCAGCACTCCAATATATACACCCAGCAATATACTATATACAACCAGCACTCCACTATATACACCCAGCACTCCACTATATACACCCAGCAATATACCATATACACCCAGCACTCCACTATATACACCCAACACTCCACCTTATACACCCAACGCTCCACTATATACACCCAGCGCTCCACTATATACACCGAGCTCTCCACTATATACACCAAGCAATACACTATATACACCCAACACTCCACTATATACACCCAGCGCTCCACTATATACACCAGCTCTCCACTATATACACCCAGCAATACACTATATACACCCAGCTCTCCACTATAAACACCCAGCAATACACTATATACACCCAGCACTCCACTATATACACCCAGCAATACACTATATACACCCAGCTCTACACTATATACACCCAGCACTCCACTATATACACCCAGCACTACACTATATACACCCAGCACTCCACTATATACACCCAGCACTCCACTATATACACCCAGCACTCCACTATATACACCCAGCAATACACCATATACACCCAGCACTCCACCATATACACCCAGCTCTCCACTATATACACCCAGCTCTCTACTATATACACCCAGCACTACACTATATACACCCAGCTCTCCACTATATACAACCAGCACTCCACTATATACAACCAGCACTCCACTATATACACCCAGCACTCCACCATATACACCCAGCTCTCCACTATATACACCCAGCACTCCACTATATACACCCAGCACTCCACTATATACACCCAGCACTCCACTATATACACCCAGCAATACACTATATACACCCAGCACTCCACTATATACACCCAGCGCTCCACTATATACACCCAGCGCTCCACTATATACACCGAGCTCTCCACTATATACACCAAGCAATACACTATATACACCCAACACTCCACCTTATACACCCAGCGCTCCACTATATACACCCAGCAATACACTATATACACCCAGCTCTCCACTATAAACACCCAGCAATACACTATATACACCCAGCACTCCACTATATACACCCAGCACTCCACTATATACACCCAGCACTCCACTATATACACCCAGCACTCCACTATATACACCCAGCTCTCCACTATATACACCCAGCACTCCACTATATACACCCAGCACTCCACTATATACACCCAGCACTCCACTATATACACCCAGCACTCCACTATATACACCCAGCACTCCACTATATACACCCAGCAATACACCATATACACCCAGCACTCCACCATATACACCCAGCTCTCCACTATATACACCCAGCTCTCCACTATATACACCCAGCACTACACTATATACACCCAGCTCTCCACTATATACAACCAGCACTCCACTATATACACCCAGCACTCCACCATATACACCCAGCTCTCCACTATATACACCCAGCTCTCCACTATATACACCCAGCTCTCCACTATATACACCCAGCAATACACTATATACACCCAGCAATACACTATATACACCCAGCACTCCACTATATACACCCAGCACTACACTATATACACCCAGCAATACACCATATACACCCAGCACTCCACTATATACAACCAGCACTCCACTATATACACCCAGCAATTTACCATATACAACCAGCACTCCACTATATACACCCAGCAATATACTATATACAACCAGCAATATACCATATACACCCAGCACTCCACTATATACACCCATCAATATACCATATACACCTATCGCTCCACTATATACACCCATCAATATACCATATACACCTATCACTCCACTATATACATCCAGCAATTATGTCCCTATTCCTTCATATTACCGGCTTTATGTTCCTGTTTCTTCATATTACCGGCATTACGTCCCTGTTCCCTCATATTACCGGCATTATGTCCCTGTCCTCTCATATTACCGGCATAATGTCCCTGTTCCCTCATATTACTGGCATTATGTCCCTGTCCTCTCATATTAGCGGCATAATGTCCCTGTTCCCTCATATTACCGGCATAATGTCCCTGTTCCCTGATATTACTGGCATTATGTCCCTGTTCCTTCATATTACCGGCATAATGTCCCTGTTCCCTCATCTTACCGGCATAATGTCCCTGTTCCCTCATATTATCGGCATTATGTCCCTGTTCCCTCATAATCCCGGCATTATGTCCCGTGTAGGAGGGCACGTTGTCACGTTTGGTGCTCGCTAATTTAAACTGTGGAGTAGTGAAAGCCCGGAGTAGTGAAAGCCCGGAGTAGTGAAAGCCCGGAGTAGTGAAAACCCGGAGTAGTGAAAGCCCGGAGTAGTGAAAACCCGGAGTAGTGAAAGCCCGGAGTAGTGAAAACCCGGAGTAGTGAAAACCCGGAGTAGTGAAAGCCCGGAGTAGTGAAATCCCGGAGTAGTGAAATCCCGGAGTAGTGAAAGCCCGGAGTAGTGAAAGCCCGGAGTAGTGAAAGCCCGGAGTAGTGAAAACCCGGAGTAGTGACAACCCGGAGTAGTGAAAGCCCGGAGTAGTGAAATCCCGGAGTAGTGAAATCCCGGAGTAGTGAAAGCCCGGAGTAGTGAAAGCCCGGAGTAGTGACAGCCCGGAGTAGTGACAGCCCGGAGTAGTGACAGCCCGGAGTAGTGAAAACCCGGAGTAGAGATACATGTACCAGACAAGAAATCAAAAGGAGCGAGAGAGAGGCAGAATACAGCAACAAGCGGATGATTGAAGTCCAGAACAACCAGTGAAACACAAGGAAGTGCCTTCATTTGCAGGTAAGGGATGGCAGGTTGGATCCCTCTTTAAATGGGCCGCTGGGCTTGTTTCAATGGCAACTTAATGTGGCTGGAAGCATGGAACTGTGGCCCCTAGCAGGAAGACATTGCTAGTGTGAGTTGGGTTGCTTGGCAACCTGCTGTAACTACAAATAGAAATCCAACACGAATCGGGACACATGAGTAACAGTCCCGACCCTCTGAGGTCCCCTCTAGGAAAGAGTTCTGGGAGACCTGACAGGATGCTTTGAGTAAGTTGTGGAGCCTGAACTTTCTTCAGATTCCAAGTTTTCTGATGAAATAAAGTAAGTTGTGGGTCAGAGCTAGCCGCGCTGTGTGATGGTCGCCTGATTCCAGAGCTCTTCACCAACATGCCGCAATCCTCCAGCTAAACGGGTAAAACCCGGCCACGAAGGGTGGAATCGGGGACAAACGGAGAACTACTGGGCCGCACAAAACCCAACCTAAAAATGGATACGTTCCTCAGAAGGGAAAACATTTTTTCTCACCGGACGAATCCCATTCTCCATCAGCAGACGACTCCGAGTGTACAGGAGCTGTCATTTCCAGACACAGTCCTGTCACATGTCAATCTCTAGAGCATTCTTTCATAGTATGACATGAAGCAGATAGACCAGAGGGTGATGGGACTGGAGGACATAATGCCGGTAATAAGAAGGAACAGGGACATAATGCCGGTAATATGAAGGAACAGGGACATAATGATTGTAAGATGAAGGAACAGGGACATAATGATTGTAAGATGAAGGAACAGGGACGTAATGACGATAATATGAAGGAACAGGGACGTAATTCCGGTAATATGAGGGAACAGGGACGTAATGCCGATAATATGAAGGAGTAGGGACGTAATGCCGTTAATATGAAGGAACAGGGACGTAATGCCGGTTCAAATGAGGGTACAGGGACATAATGCCGGTAAGATGAGGGGAAAGGGAATTAATGCCGGTTATATAAAGGAACAGGGACATAATGCCGGTAATATGAAAGAACAAGGACATAATGCCTGTAATATGAAGGAACAGGGACAAAATGCCTGTAATATGAAAGAACAGGGACGTAATGCCGGTAATATGAAGGAACAGGGACGTAATGCCGTTAATATGAAGGAACAGGGACGTAATGCCGATAATATGAAGAAACAGGCACATAATGCCGGATCAAATGAGGGTACAGGGACATAATGCCGGTAAGATGAGGGAACAGGGACATAATGCCGGTAAGATGAGGGAACAGGGACTAAATGTGGGTAAGATGAAGGAACAGGGACAAAATGCCGGTAAGATGAGGGAACAGGGACGTAATGCCGATAATATGAAGAAGCAGGGACATAATGCCGATAATATGAAGGAACAGGGACGTAATGCCGATAATATGAAGGAACTGGGACATAATGCCGATAATATGAAGGAACAGGGACGTAATGCCGATAATATGAAGGAACAGGCACATAATGCCGGTTCAAATGAGGGAACAGGGACATAATGCAGGTAAGATGAGGGGAAAGGGAATTAATGCCGGTTATATGAAGGAACAGGGACATAATGCCGGTAATATGAAGGAACAGGGACAAAATGCCTGTAATATGAAAGAACAGGGACGTAATGCCGGTAATAAGAAGGAACAGGGACATAATGTCTGTAATATGAAGGAACAGGAACGTAAAGCCGGTAATATGAAGAAACAGGGACGTAATGCCGATAATATGAAGGAACAGGGAGGTAATGCCGATAATATGAAGGAACAGGGACATAATGCCGGTAATATGAAGGAACAGGGACAGAATGCCTGTAATATGAAGGAACAGGGACATGTTGCCGGTAATATGAAGGAATAGGGACATGATGCCGGTAATATGAGGGGACAGGGACATAATGCCGATAATATGAAGGAGCAGGGACGTAATGCCGATAATATGAAGGAACAGGCACATAATGCCGGTAATATGAAGGAACAGGGAAATAATGCCGATAATATGAAGGAACAGGGACATAATGCCGATAATATGGAGGAACAGGGACATAATGCCTGTAATATGAAGGAACAGGGACATAATGCCGGTAATATGAAGGAACAGGGACATAATGCCTGTAATATGAAGGAACAGGGACATAATGCCGGTAATATGAAGGAACAGGGACATTATGCCGGTAATATGAAGGAACAGGGACATAATGCCGATAATATGAAGGAACAGGGAAATAATGGCGGTAATATGAAGGAACAGGGACATAATGCCTGTAAAATGAAGGAACAGGGACATAATGCCGGTAAGATGAGGGAAAAGGGACATAATGCCGGTAAGATGAGGGAACAGGGACTTAATGTCGGTTATATGAAGGAACAGGGACATAATGCCGGTAATATGAAAGAACAAGGACATAATGCCTGTAATATGAAGAAACAGGGACAAAATGCCTGTAATATGAAGGAAACAGGACATAATGCTGGTAACAGGGACGTAATGCTGGTAATATGAAGGAGCAGGGACGTAATGCCGATAATATGAAGGAGCAGGGACGTAATGCCGGTAATATGAGGGAACAGGGACATATTACCGGCATTATGTCCCTGTACCCTCCTACAGTGGACATAATGGCAGTAATATGAAGGAACAGGAAAATAATGGCGGTAATATGAAGGAACAGGGACATGAAGCCTGTAATATGAAGGAACAGGGACATAATGCCTGTAATATGAAGGAACAGGGACGTAATGCCTGTAATATGAAGGAACAGGGACGTATTGCCGGTAATATAAAGGAACAGGGACGTAATGCCGGTAATATGAAGGAATAGGGACGTAATTCCGGTAATATGAAGGAACAGGGACATAATACCTGTAATATGAAGGAACAGGGAAATAATGCCGGTAATATAAAGGAACAGGGACATAATGCCTGTAATATGAAGGAACAGGATCATAATGCCGGTAAGATGAGAGAACAGGGACATAATGCAGCTAAAATGATGGAACAGGGACAAAATGCCGGTAAGATGAGGGAACAGGGAAATAATGCCGATAATATGAAGGAACAGGGACATAATGCCGATAATATGGAGGAACAGGGACATAATGCCGGTAATATGAAGGAGCAGGGAAATAATGCCTGTAATATGAAGGAACAGGGACATAATGCCGGTAAGATGAGAGAACAGGGACATAATGCCGCTAAAATGAGGGAACAGGGACAAAATGCCGGTAAGATGAGGGAACAGGGACAAAATGCCGGTAAGATGAGGGAAAAGGAACGTAATGCAGATAATATGAAGGAACAGGGACGTAATGCCGATAATATGAAGGAACAGGGACATAATGCCGATAATATGAAGGAACAGGGACATAATGCCGGTAATATGAAGGAACAGGGACGTAATGCCGATAATATGAAGGAACAGGGACAAAATGCCTGTAATATGAAGGAATAGGGACGCAATTCTGGTAATATGAAGAAACAGGGACGTAATGCCGATAATATGAAGGAGCAGGGACGTAATGCCGGTAATATGAGGGAACAGGGACATAATGCCGGTAAGATGAGGGAACAGGGACATAATGCCGGTTATATGAAGGAACAGGGACATAATGCCGATAATATGAAAGAACAAGGAGATAATGCCTATAATATGAAGGAACAGGGACAAAATGCCTGTAATACGAAGGAACAGGACATAATGCCGGTAATATGAAGGAATAGGGACGCAATTCTGGTAATATGAAGGAACAGGGACGTAATGCTGGTAATATGAAGAAACAGGGACGTAATGCCGGTAATATGAAGGAATAGGGACGTAATTCCGGTAATATGGAGGAACAGGAACGTAATGCCGGTAAGATGAAGGAACAGGGACATAATGCCGGTAAGATGAGGGAACAGGGACAAAATGCCGGTAAGATGAGGGAACAGGGACGTAATGCCGGTAGAATGAAGGAACAGGGACGTAATGCCGGTAATATGAAGGAACAGGGACATAATGCCTGTAATATGAAGGCATAGGGACAAAATGCCTGTAATATGAAGGAACAGGGACATAATGCCTGTAAGATAAGGGAACAGGGACATAATGCGTTAATATGAAGGAACAGGGACGTAATGCCGGTAAAATGAAGGAACAGGGACGTAATGCCGGTTCAAATGTGGGAACAGGGACATAATGCCGGTAAGATGAGGGAACAGGGACATAATGCCGGTAAGATGAAGGAACAGGGACATAATGCCTGTAATATGAAGGAACAAGGACATAATGCCTGTAATATGAAGGCATAGGGACAAAATGCCTGTAATATGAAGGAACAGGGACATAATGCTGGTAATATGAAGGAACAGGGACATAATGCCGGTAATATGAAGGAATAGGGACGCAATTTCGGTAATATGAAGGAGCAGGGACGTAATACTGGTAATATGAAGAAACAGGGACATAATGCCTGTAAGATGAGGGAACAGGGACATATTACCGGCATTATGTCCCTGTACCCTCCTACAGTGGACATAATGCCTGTAATATGAAGGAACAGGAAAATAATGCCGGTAATATGAAGGAACAGGGACATAATGTCTGTAATATGAAGGAACAGGGACGTATTGCCGGTAATATGAAGGAATAGGGACGTAATTCCGGTAATATGGAGGAACAGGCACATAATGCCGGTTCAAATGAGGGAACAGGGACATAATGCCGGTAAGATGAGGGAACAGGGACTTAATGTCGGTTATATGAAGGAACAGGGACATAATGCCGGTAATATGAAAGAACAAGGACATAATGCCTGTAATATGAAGAAACAGGGACAAAATGCCTGTAATATGAAGGAAACAGGACATAATGCTGGTAACAGGGACGTAATGCTGGTAATATGAAGGAGCAGGGACGTAATGCCGATAATATGAAGGAGCAGGGACGTAATGCCGGTAATATGAGGGAACAGGGACATATTACCGGCATTATGTCCCTGTACCCTCCTACAGTGGACATAATGGCAGTAATATGAAGGAACAGGAAAATAATGGCGGTAATATGAAGGAACAGGGACATGAAGCCTGTAATATGAAGGAACAGGGACATAATGCCTGTAATATGAAGGAACAGGGACGTAATGCCTGTAATATGAAGGAACAGGGACGTATTGCCGGTAATATAAAGGAACAGGGACGTAATGCCGGTAATATGAAGGAATAGGGACGTAATTCCGGTAATATGAAGGAACAGGGACATAATACCTGTAATATGAAGGAACAGGGAAATAATGCCGGTAATATAAAGGAACAGGGACATAATGCCTGTAATATGAAGGAACAGGATCATAATGCCGGTAAGATGAGAGAACAGGGACATAATGCAGCTAAAATGATGGAACAGGGACAAAATGCCGGTAAGATGAGGGAACAGGGAAACAATGCCGATAATATGAAGGAACAGGGACATAATGCCGATAATATGGAGGAACAGGGACATAATGCCGGTAATATGAAGGAGCAGGGAAATAATGCCTGTAATATGAAGGAACAGGGACATAATGCCGGTAAGATGAGAGAACAGGGACATAATGCCGCTAAAATGAGGGAACAGGGACAAAATGCCGGTAAGATGAGGGAACAGGGACAAAATGCCGGTAAGATGAGGGAAAAGGAACGTAATGCAGATAATATGAAGGAACAGGGACGTAATGCCGATAATATGAAGGAACAGGGACATAATGCCGATAATATGAAGGAACAGGGACATAATGCCGGTAATATGAAGGAACAGGGACGTAATGCCGATAATATGAAGGAACAGGGACAAAATGCCTGTAATATGAAGGAATAGGGACGCAATTCTGGTAATATGAAGAAACAGGGACGTAATGCCGATAATATGAAGGAGCAGGGACGTAATGCCGGTAATATGAGGGAACAGGGACATAATGCCGGTAAGATGAGGGAACAGGGACATAATGCCGGTAAGATGAGGGAACAGGGACTTATTGCCGGTTATATGAAGGAACAGGGACATAATGCCGATAATATGAAAGAACAAGGAGATAATGCCTATAATATGAAGGAACAGGGACAAAATGCCTGTAATACGAAGGAACAGGACATAATGCCGGTAATATGAAGGAATAGGGACGTAATTCCGGTAATATGGAGGAACAGGAACGTAATGCCGGTAAGATGAAGGAACAGGGACATAATGCCGGTAAGATGAGGGAACAGGGACAAAATGCCGGTAAGATGAGGGAACAGGGACGTAATGCCGGTAGAATGAAGGAACAGGGACGTAATGCCGGTAATATGAAGGAACAGGGACATAATGCCTGTAATATGAAGGCATAGGGACAAAATGCCTGTAATATGAAGGAACAGGGACATAATGCCTGTAAGATAAGGGAACAGGGACATAATGCGTTAATATGAAGGAACAGGGACGTAATGCCGGTAAAATGAAGGAACAGGGACGTAATGCCGGTTCAAATGTGGGAACAGGGACATAATGCCGGTAAGATGAGGGAACAGGGACATAATGCCGGTAAGATGAAGGAACAGGGACATAATGCCTGTAATATGAAGGAACAAGGACATAATGCCTGTAATATGAAGGCATAGGGACAAAATGCCTGTAATATGAAGGAACAGGGACATAATGCTGGTAATATGAAGGAACAGGGACATAATGCCGGTAATATGAAGGAATAGGGACGCAATTTCGGTAATATGAAGGAGCAGGGACGTAATACTGGTAATATGAAGAAACAGGGACATAATGCCTGTAAGATGAGGGAACAGGGACATATTACCGGCATTATGTCCCTGTACCCTCCTACAGTGGACATAATGCCTGTAATATGAAGGAACAGGAAAATAATGCCGGTAATATGAAGGAACAGGGACATAATGTCTGTAATATGAAGGAACAGGGACGTATTGCCGGTAATATGAAGGAATAGGGACGTAATTCCGGTAATATGGAGGAACAGGCACATAATGCCGGTTCAAATGAGGGAACAGGGACATAATGCCGGTAAGATGAGGGAACAGGGACTTAATGTCGGTTATATGAAGGAACAGGGACATAATGCCGGTAATATGAAAGAACAAGGACATAATGGCTGTAATATGAAGGAACAGGGACAAAATGCCTGTAATATGAAGGAAACAGGACATAATGCTGGTAACAGGGACGTAATGCTGGTAATATGAAGAAACAGGGACGTAATGCCGATAATATGAAGGAGCAGGGACGTAATGCCGGTGATATGAGGGAACAGGGACATATTACCGGCATTATGTCCCTGTACCCTCCTACAGTGGACATAATGGCAGTAATATGAAGGAACAGGAAAATAATGGCGGTAATATGAAGGAACAGGGACATGAAGCCTGTAATATGAAGCAACAGGGACATAATGCCTGTAATATGAAGGAACAGGGACGTAATGCCTGTAATATGAAGGAACAGGGACGTATTGCCGGTAATATAAAGGAACAGGGACGTAATGCCGGTAATATGAAGGAATAGGGACATAATGCCGGTAATATGAAGGAATAGGGACATAATGCCGGTAATATGAAGGAATAGGTACAAAATGCATGTAATATAAAGGAACAGGGATATAATGCCTGTAAGATGAAGGAACAGGGACATAATGCCGGTAATATGAAGGAATAGGGACATAATGCCTGTAAGATGAGGAAACAGGGACATAATGCCTGTAATAAGAAGGAACAGGTACAAAATGCCTGTAAGATGAGGGAACAGGGACATAATGCCGGTAATATGAAAGAACAGGGACAAAATTCCTGTAAGATGAAGGAACAGGGACATGATGCCGGTAATATGAAGGAACAGGGACATAATGCCGGTAATATGAAGGAATAGGTACAAAATGCCTTTAATATAAAGGAACAGGGACATAATGCCGGTAATATGAAGGAATCGGGACATAATGCCTGTAAGATGAGGAAACAGGGACATAATGCCGGTAATATGAAGGAATAGGGACGCAATTTCGGTAATATGAAGGAGCAGGGACGTAATACTGGTAATATGAAGAAACACGGACATAATGCCTGTAAGATGAGGGAACAGGGACATATTACCGGCATTATGTCCCTGTACCCTCCTACAGTGGACATAATGCCTGTAATATGAAGGAACAGGAAAATAATGCCGGTAATATGAAGGAACAGGGACATAATGTCTGTAATATGAAGGAACAGGGACGTATTGCCGGTAATATGAAGGAATAGGGACGTAATTCCGGTAATATGGAGGAACAGGCACATAATGCCGGTTCAAATGAGGGAACAGGGACATAATGCCGGTTAGGTGAGGGAACAGGGACAAAATGCCGGTAATATGAGGGAACAGGGACTTAATGCCGGTTATATGAAGGAACAGGGACATAATGCCTGTAATATGAAGGAACAGGGACAAAATGCCTGTAATATGAATGAAGAGGGACATAATGCCGGTAATATAAAGGAAACAGGGACGTAATGCTGGTAATATGAAGAAACAGGGACGTAATGCCGATAATATGAAGGAACAGGGACATAATGTCTGTAATATGAGAGAACAGGGACATAAAGCCGGTAATATGAAGGAACAGGGACATTATGCCTGTAAGATGAGGGAACAGGGACATATTACCGGCATTATGTCCCTGTGCCCTCCTACACGGGACATAATGCCAGTAATATGAGGGTACAGGGACATTATGCTGGTAATATGAAGGAACAGGGACATGAAGCCTGTAATATGAAGGATCAGGGACATAATGCTTGTAGTATGAAGGAACAGGGAAATAATGCCTGTAGTATGAAGGAACAGGTAAATAATGCCTGTAAAATGAAGGAACAGGGACATATTGCCTGTAATTTGAAGGAACAGGGACATAATGCCGGTAAGATGAGGGAACAGGGACACAGAAAAAGCCTGTAATATGAAGGAACAGGGACGTAATGCCTGTGATATGAAGGAACAGGGACATAATGCCTGTAATATGAAAGTACAAGGACATAATGTGGGTAAGATGAAGGAACAGGGACAAAATGCCGGTAAGATGAGGGAACAGGGACAAAATGCCGGTAAGATGAGGGAACAGGGACGTAATACAGATAATATGAAGGAGCAGGGACATAATGCCGATAATATGAAGGAACAGGGACGTAATGCCGTTAATATGAAGGAACAGGGACGTAATTCCGGTAATTTGAAGGAACAGGGACGTAATGCCGATAATATGAAGGAACAGGCACATAATGCCGGTTCAAATGAGGGAACAGGGACATAATGCCGGTAAGATGAGGGAACAGGGACATAATGCTTATTATATGAAGGAACAGGGACAAAATGCCTGTAATATGAAGGAACAGGACATAATGCCGGTAATATGAAGGAATAGGGACGCAATTCTGGTAATATGAAGGAACAGGGACGTAATGCTGGTAATATGAAGAAACAGGGACGTAATGCCGATAATATGAAGAAGCAGGGACGTAATGCCGGTAAAATTAGGGAACAGGGACATATTACCGGCATTATGTCCCTGTACCCTCCTACAGTGGACATAATTTCAGTAATATGAAGGAACAGGGACATAATGCCGGTAATATGAAGTAACAGGGAAATAATGCCGGTAATATGAAGGAACAGGGACATAATGCCTGTAATATGAAGGAACAGGGACGTATTGCCGGTAATATGAAGGAACAGGGACGTAATGCCGGTAATATGAAGGAATAGGGACGTAATTC
Source organism: Rhinoderma darwinii (assembly GCF_050947455.1). NCBI lineage: Eukaryota > Metazoa > Chordata > Amphibia > Anura > Rhinodermatidae > Rhinoderma > Rhinoderma darwinii. Next base: position 92,072,098 of record NC_134697.1, on the reverse strand, counting down.
CGGTAATATGGAGGAACAGGAACGTAATGCCGGTAAGATGAAAGAACAGGGACATAATGCCGGTAAGATAAGTGAACGGGGACAAAATGCCGGTAAGATGAGGGAACAGGGACGTAATGCCGTTAGTATGAAGGAACAGGGACGTAATGCCGGTAATATGAAGGAACAGTGACGTAATGCCGGTAAGATAAGGGAACAGGGACATAATGCCGTTAACATGAAGGAACAGGGACGTAATGCCGGTTCAAATGAGGGTACAGGGACATAATGCCGGTAAGATGAGGAAACAGGGACTTAATGCCGGTACGATGAAGGAACAGGGACATAATGCCTGTAATATGAAGGAACAAGGACATAATGCCTGTAAGATGAGGGAACAGGGACATAATGCCTGTAATATGAAGTAACAGGGAAATAATGCCGGTAATATGAAGGAACAGGGACATAATGCCTGTAATATGAAGGAACAGGGACGCAATTCTGGTAATATGAAGGAATAGGGACGTAATTCCGGTAATATGGAGGAACAGGCACATAATACCGGTTCAAATGAGGGAACAGGGACATAATGCCGGTTAGCTGAGGGAACAGGGACATAATGCCGGTAATATGAGGAAACAGGGACTTAATGCCGGTTATATGAAGGAACAGGGACATAATGCCTGTAATATGAAGGAACAGGGACAAAATGCATGTAATATGAAGGAACAGGGACATAATGCTGGTAATATGAAGGAACAGGGACATAATGCCAGTAATATGAAGGAATAGGGACGCAATTCTGGTAATATGAAGGAACTGGGACGTAATGCTGGTAATATGAAGGAACAGGGACGTAATTTCGGTTCAAATGAGGGAACAGGGACATAATGCCGGTACGATGAGGGAACAGGGATATAATGCCGGTAAGATGAGGGAACAGGGACTTAATGCCGGTTATATGAAGGAACAGGGACATAATGCCGGTAATATGAAAGAACAAGGACATAATGCCTGTAATATGAAGGAACAGGGTCATAATGCCTGTAATATGAAGGAACAGGGACGTAATGCTGGTAATATGAAGGAGCAGCGACGTAATGCCTGTAAGATGAGGGAACAGGGACATATTACCGGCATTATGTCCCTGTACCCTCCTACAGTGAACATAATGCCGGTTATATGAAGGAACAGGAAAATAATGCCGGTAATATGAAGTAACAGGGAAGTTATTCCGGTAATTTGAAGGAACAGGGACATAATGCCTGTAATATGAAGGAACAGGGACGTATTGCCGGTAATATGAAGGAACAGGGACGTAATGCCGGTAATATGAAGGAATAGGGACGTAATTCCGGTAATATAGAGGAACAGGCAGATAATTCCGGTTCAAATGAGGGAACAGGGACATAATGCCGGTAAGGTGAGGGAACAGGGACATAATGCCGGTAATATGAGGGAACAGGGACTTAATGCCGGTTATATGAAGGAACAGGGACATAATGCCTGTAATATGAAGGAACAGGGACAAAATGCCTGTAATATGAAGGAACAGGGACATAATGCTGGTAATATGAAGGAACAGGGACCTAATGCCGGTAATATGAAGGAATAGGGACGCAATTCTGGTAATATGAAGGAACTGGGACGTAATGCTGGTAATATGAAGAAACAGGGACGTAATGCCGATAATATGAAGGAGCAGGGACGTAATGCCGGTAATATGAGGGAACAGGGACATAATGTCTGAAAGATGAGGGAACCTAATGGCAGTAATATGAAGTAAGAGGAAAATAATGCCGGTAATATGAAGGAACAGGGATGTAATGCCGATAATATTAAGAAACAGGGACCTAATGCCGGTAATATGAAGGAACAGGGACGTAATGCCGGCAATATGAAGGAACAGGGATGTAATGCCGGTAATATGAATGAATAGGGACGTAATGCCGGTAAGATGAAGGAACAGGGACATAATGCCGGTAAGATGAGGGAACAGGGACACAATTCCGGTAAGATGAGGGAACAGGGACATAATGTCTGTAATATGAGAGAACAGGGACATAAAGCCGGTAATATGAAGGCACAGGGACGTAATTCCAGTAATATGGAGGAACAGTGACGTAATTCCGGTAAGATGAAGGAACAAGGACAAAATGCCGGTAAGATGAGGGAACAGGGACATAATGCCACAAATATGAAGGAACAGGGACGTAATGCCGGTAATATGAAGGAGCAGGGACATAATGCCGGTTCAGATGAGGGAATATGGACATAATGCCGGTAAGATGAGGGAACAGGGACTTAATGCCGGTTATATGAAGGAACAGGGACATAATGGCTGTAATATGAAGGAACAAGGACATAATGCCGGTAATATGAAGGAATAGGGACGCAATTTCTGTAATATGAAGGAACAGGGACGTAATGCTGGTAATATGAAGAAACAGGGACATAATGCCGGTAATATGAAGGAACAGTGACGTAATGCCGGTAAGATAAGGGAACAGGGACATAATGCCGGTAATATGAAGGAAAGTACAAGTAGAAGCGGGAAAAGAGCGGCCGGTATTGTAAAATGAACGTGCAATTCAAAATCTGAGTTAAGCCAATCAACGGGAGGGGGAGGGATTGGTAATGTAAATTAGCTGAGAGAAACGCCCCGAAAGTGACATGAGTAACAGTTCTCTCTCTGGTCCGCACAAAGTCTATATAAAGACGCACCCCGCGGTTCTCGGTATAATATTTTTCTTCAGCTCCAGCTTACAGGATGTCTGGTCGCGGTAAAGGAGGAAAAGGACTCGGAAAGGGCGGTGCTAAGCGGCACAGGAAGGTGCTCCGTGATAACATCCAGGGCATCACCAAGCCTGCAATCCGCCGTCTAGCTCGCAGGGGAGGCGTTAAACGCATCTCCGGTCTCATCTATGAAGAGACTCGCGGCGTCCTGAAGGTTTTCCTGGAGAACGTCATCCGTGACGCCGTCACCTACACCGAGCACGCTAAGAGGAAGACCGTCACCGCTATGGACGTGGTGTACGCGCTCAAACGCCAGGGCCGCACACTCTACGGCTTCGGAGGTTAATTCCGCTCCTGCTCAGCTCCATCTTACACAACACAAAGGCTCTTCTCAGAGCCGCCACATCCTCTATAGATCAGCTATGATGTCTGCTGGTGACCGCTCGTGTATCATCTGAGCAGTGACCTTCTACTTCTATATACACGGGGGTAGGGGCTTCAGTATCACGTCGGTCTTCCAGTGAGGAGCCTGATATGTGGACTGCAGTGTGTCCCCTAATAGCGTCCTAGAAGCAGCTGACTGAATTCCGTCTTAGACCCGGGAATGTTAATGTGAAGGGAAAGAGTACCTTAGTGCTATACTTGCTGGCGAGTGATCCTCCGGCAGGAATACACCTCGTAGCGGCGCTGCCGGACGCCGTTTGTGCCGATGCCTGCACGTACAGGAGTGGCAGAAACTCACCGCTGAATATCCGCTCAGTTGCTCATAGCGCTGTATAAGCGCACGAGCAGTGGATCAAACAGCTGACTTGCGGTGTTGCTTCTTCGGCGTCCAGCTTGCTGCTGGGCAACGTGCTTTCCGCAATCCTTGGAGAGAGGGCCAGTGTTTTCTTAGCTGCTGTCACTGCTACTAATGTTACCAGATTCTTACAACAAACAATAAATCTGTTACTGGGACCAACTTTGACACAAGTATCGGCTCGGCTCGTATCTCATTCTGCCGGACGGCTGGGATTAATAAGGCTGCTGGCAATAAATCTGTTAACCTCTAGTACTAATAATGAATCTGTCTGCTGTCCCGATATAGGACTCACTTTATTACAGTAACGCGTGCAGTTTCTTGCAGAGCAACATTTAGTGAGACGCATTCAATGAATGAAAAAGGACAAACTGATGCAGCTGATACGGCATTTTACAAGAGCAAAACCCAATGTTGGAGGGGCCGTGTTTTCCAAGCTGCTCTCATTGCTACAAATGTTACGAGATTTTCAAAACAAACTACCAATTTGTAGCACCAAGTTCCACATAAGTATGGACTTGCATTGTCTTGTATGTCACTTTGCCAGACTGCTGGTATAATCGCGCTGCTGGCAATACAATGACAGGAAACAGAATGCACCTATTTCTACTTCGTACTAACACTGTGCGTTGTCTATACTTAGGACTCACCTCATCCCACTAACGCATGAAGTTGCTGCAGAGTAACATTTACTGAGACGCATTCGAAGAATCCAGAGAGACTGGAAGATATAATTTAAGATATTATGTAGTCGGGGACGGGTTGTAGATCGTGAACATTAATCACTGGAGTAGTTGTACTATTAATGTGTCCTGTACAGTATAGTTAGTGCACCAATGAGGACAGCGCCATCATCTGCACGAGACAGTAGTGAATGTATAGGTCATGAGTAACGCAGTTCTACACCCACCCACCCTACGGCTTCCTCTTCAATGTGAAACCCCGCGGTATATGAATAGATATGGCTAGATCTCTGTACAAGCAGAGCCACTTATCTGGCGCAGAACGTTTACATATCGGAGATCAGCGGTGAGAGCTCTGTTCTAAGGATCACGTGGGCGGCTCTTAAAAGAGCCTTTGTGGTTAAATGTGGGATAAGCGGCGCTCACTTGCTCTTGGCGCTTTTGCTGCTCTCGGTCTTCTTGGGCAGCAGAACGGCCTGGATGTTGGGCAGGACGCCTCCCTGAGCGATGGTCACACCACCCAGCAGCTTGTTGAGCTCCTCGTCATTGCGCACGGCCAGCTGCAGGTGACGGGGGATGATTCGGGTCTTCTTGTTGTCCCGGGCGGCATTTCCGGCCAGTTCCAGGATCTCAGCGGTCAGATATTCCAGCACAGCGGCCAGGTAGACCGGAGCGCCGGCGCCGACCCTCTCAGCGTAGTTACCCTTGCGGAGAAGTCTGTGCACACGACGATTACAATAACCGTTTACGCCTCTGACCTCCAATTGACATCAATGGCAGGCAGAGAAAGCGTATTTCCCTGAGTTTTATGCCCGCGGCGCTCAATGGCCGTGGGCGAAAAACTCCACGAAAAATCGGCGTGCAGGCAGAGGAAAAGCTGCCTCAAACTTCCAAACTGAATTTTGAGGCAGATTTTCCGCCTGCAAAAAACTCCGTGTGAACCCAGCCTAAATGTTGCTCTGCAAGAAACTGCACGCGTTACTGTAATAAAGTGAGTCCTATATCGGGACAGCAGACAGAGTCATTATTAGTACTAGAGGTTAACAGATTTATTGCCAGCAGCCTTATTAATCCCAGCCGTCCGGCAGAATGAGATACGAGCCGAGCCGATACTTGTGTCAAAGTTGGTCCCAGTAACAGATTTATTGTTTGTTGTAAGAATCTGGTAACATTAGTAGCAGTGACAGCAGCTAAGAAAACACTGGCCCTCTCTCCAAGGATTGCGGAAAGCACGTTGCCCAGCAGCAAGCTGGACGCCGAAGAAGCAACACCGCCAGTCAGCTGTTTGATCCACTGCTCGTGCGCTTATACAGCGCTATGAGCAACTAAGCGGATATTCAGCGGTGAGTTTCTGCCACTCCTGTACGTGCAGGCATCGGCACAAACGGCGTCCGACGGCGCCGCTACGAGGATGTGTTTTGCTGCCTGAGTACCTTACTGCTATACTTGCTGGCGAGTGATCCTCTTTCCCTTCAGATTAACATTCCCTGGTCTAAGACCCAATTCAGTCAGCTGCTTCTAGGACGCTATTAGGGGACACACTGCGGTCCACATATCCGGCTCCTCACTGGAATACCGACGTGATACTGAAGCCCCTACCTCCGTGTATATAGAAGTAGAAGATCACTGCCTGTAATATTAAGGAACAGGGACATAATGCCTGTAAGATGAAGGAACAGGGTCATAATGCCGGTAAGATGAAGGAACAGCGACATAATGCCGGTAATATGAAGGAATACGGACGTAATTCCGGTAAGATGAGGGAGCAGGGACATAATGCCGGTAATATGAAGGGACAGGGACATAATGCCTGTAAGATGAGGGAACAGGGACATAATGCCGGTAATATGAAGGAACAGGGACATAATGCCTGTAATAAGAAGGAACAGGTACAAAATGCCTGTAATATAAAGGAACAGGGACATAATGCCTGTAAGATGAAGGAACAAGGACATAATGCCGGTAATATGAAGGAACAGGGACATAATGCCTGTAAGATGAGGGAACAGGGACATAATGCCTGTAATATGAAGGAACAGGGACGTAATGCCGATAATATGAAGGAACAGGGACGTAATGCCGGTAATATGAAGGAATAGGGTTATAATGCCTGTAAGATGAGGGAACAAAGACTTAATGCCGGTAAGATGAGGGAACAGGGACATAATGCCGGTAATATGAAGGGACACGGACATAATGCCTGCAATATGAAGGAACAAGGACATAATGCCTGTAATATGAAGGAACAGGGACATAATGCCTGTAAGATGAGGGAACAGGGACATAATGCCGGTAATATGAGGGAACAGGGACATTATGCCGTGTCCCTGTCTCCTGACCGCCTCTTGGCAATCGGCTGTCCCTGACTCATGTCCGTCTCTCTGCACTTGGCTGTTCCTGTCTCCTAACCCACTCTTTGCCCTCGGCTGTCCCTGGCTCCTGACCGTCTCTCTGCACTCGACTGTCCCTGGCTCCTGATCGTCTCTCTATACTCGGCTTTCCCTGACTCCTGACAGTCTCTCTATACTCGTCTGTCCCTGACTCCTGACCATCTCTCTATACTTGGCTGTCCCTGGCTCCTGACCGTCTCTCTGCACTCGGCTGTCCCTGGCTTCTGACCGTCTCTCTGTTTCCGGCTGTCCCTGTCTGCTGACCGTCTCTCTGCACACGGCTGTCCCTGTCTCCTGACGGTCTCTCTGCACTCGACTGTCCCTGACTCCTGACAGTCTCTCTATACTCGGCTGTCCCTGACTCCTGACCATCTCTCTATACTTGGCTGTCCCTGGCTCCTGACCGTCTCTCTGCACTCGGCTGTCCCGGACTCCTGACCGTTTCTCTGCACTTGGCTGTCCCAGGCTCCTGACCGTCTGTCTATACTCGGCTGTCCCTGACTCCTGATCGTCTCTCTATACTCGGCTGTCCCGGACTCCTGACCGTTTCTCTGCACTTGGCTGTCCCAGGCTCCTGACCGTCTCTCTATACTCGGCCGTCCCTGACTCCTGACAGTCTCTCTGCAGTCGGCTATCCCTGTCTCCTGACCGTCTCTCTGCATTTGGCTGTCCCTGGCTCCTGACCGTCTCTCTGCACTCGGCTGTCCCTGACTCCTGACCGTCTCTCTGCACTCGACTGTCCCTGGCTCCTGATCGTCTCTCTATACTCGGCTTTCCCTGACTCCTGACAGTCTCTCTATACTCGGCTGTCCCTGACTCCTGACCATCTCTCTATACTTGGCTGTCCCTGGCTCCTGACCGTCTCTCTGCACTCGGCTGTCCCTGACTCCTGAACGTCTCTCTGCACTCGGCTGTCCCGGACTCCTGACCGTTTCTCTGCACTTGGCTGTCCCAGGCTCCTGACCGTGTCTCTATACTCGACTGTCCCTGACTCCTGATAGTCTCTCTGCACTTGGCTGTACTTGGCTACTGACCGTCTCTCTGCACTCGGCTGTCCCTGGCTCCTGACCGTCTCTCTGCACTCGGCAGTCCCTGTCTCCTGACCGTCTCTCTGCACTCGGCTGTCCCTGGCTACTGACCGTCTCTCTGCACTCGGCTGTCCCTGTCTCCTGACCGTCTCTCTGCACTTGGCTGTCCCTGGCTACTGACCGTCTCTCTGATTCCGGCTGTCCCTGTCCTGTACTGTATGTGCTGGGACTTGGTTTCTTGTAATACAGGTGGAGCGTACTCTAATGTCTTGTCTGTTACAGTACACTAGAATCTGTTCCATCTGTAATACATCAATACGTATGTGCTGGGTTTTATTTATACAGGTGAAGTAGACTCTGGTGTCTATTCTGTGCGGGTTTATTGTATTACCTGTGAATCAAACTATAGTTGCTTGTCTTTTCCGGATTATTATAATACAGGTGGAGCAGACTATAGCTTCTTGTCTGTGCCGGGTAATTGTATTGCAGGTGAAGTAGACTATAGTTGCTAGTCTGTTCCGGGTTATTGTATTACAGGGGGAGCAGACTATAGCTTCTTGTCTGTGCCGGGTTATTGTATTACAGGTGGAGCAGACTATAGCTTCTTGTCTGTGCGGGGTTATTGTAATACAGGTGAAGTAGACTATAGTTGCTAGTCTGTTCTGGGTTATTGTATTACAGGGGGAGCAGACTATAGTTGCTAGTCTGTTCTGGGTTATTGTAATACAAACTTTGTTGTTTCTTTTTTTTGGTGCAAGGTTATTGTAGCCGCAAACACTAGTGTGTTTAGTCGTTATTGTAATTGCCTGGTTATTGGAGGAGCAGTCTCTGGTTTCTTCTACACACTGTAATAGAATAGGGACATAATGCGGTAATAGGAGGGAACAGGGACATAATGCCGGTAATAAGTAGGAACAGGGACATAATGCCGGTAAAAGGAAGGAACAGGGACATAATGCCGGTAAAAGGAAGGAACAGGGACATAATGCCGGTAAGATGAGTGAATAGGGACAAAATGCCGTTAAGATGAGGGAACAAGGACATAATGCCTGTAATATGAAGTAACAAGGACGTAATGCCGGTAATTTGAAGAAATAGGGACGTAATTCCGGTAATATGAAGGAGCAGGGACGTAATGCCGGTAATATGAGGGAACAGGGACATAATGTCTGTAATATGAGGGAACAGGGACATAAAGCCGGTAATATGAAGGAACAGGGACATGTCCCTGTTTCCTCATCTTACAGGCATTATAGCCCTGTCCCTTCATATTACAGGGTTTATGTCCCTGTTCCCTCATATTACAGACATTATATTACCGGCATTATGTCCCAGTACCCTCCTAGAGGGGATATAATGCCAGGAATATGAGGGAACAGGGACATTATGCCGGTAATATGAGGGAACAGGGACATAATGCCGTTATTATGAAGGAACAGGGACATCATGCCTGTAAGATGAGGGAACAGGGAGATAATGCCTGTAATATGAAGGAACAGGGACATAATGCCGGTAATATGATGGAACAGGGACATAATACCTGTAATATGAAGGAACAGGGACATAATGCCTGTAATATGAAGGAACAGGGACATAATGCCTTTTAATATGAAGGAACAGGGACATAATGCCTGTTATATGAAGGAACAGGGAGGTAATGCCGATAATATGAAGGAACAGGGGTATAATGCCGGTAAGATGAGGGAACAGGGACATTATGTCCTTGTACTTTCATATTACCGGCATGATGTCGGTAAGATGAAGGAACAGGGACATAATGCCGGTAAGATGAGGGAACAGGGACATAATGCCGGTAAGATGAGGGAACAGTGACGTAATGCCGATAATATGAAGAAACCGGGACGTAACGCCGGTCGAAGTAACAGGGACGTAATGCCGATAATATGAAGGAACAGGGACATAATGCCGGTAAGATGAAAGAACAGGCACATAATTTCGGTTCAGATGAGGGAACAGGGACATAATGTCGGTAAGATGAAGTAACAGGGACAAAATGCCTGTAATATGAAGGAACAGGGACATAATGTTGGTAATATGAGGGAACAGGGACTTAAAGCCGGTAATATGAAGGAACAGGGACATGTCCCTGTTTTCTCATCTTACAGCATTATATCCCTGTTCCTTCATATAACCGGCTTTATGTCCCTGTTCCTTCATATTACAGGCATTTTGTCCCTGTACCTTCATATTACCGGCATTATGTCCATTTTCCCTCCTACATATGGCATAATGCCTGTAATATGAGGGAAAAGGGACATAAAGCCTGTAATATGAAGGAATAGGGACATAATGCCGGTAATATGAAGGAACAGGGACATAATGCCTGTAATATGAAGGAACAGAGATATAATGCTGCTAATATGAAGGAACAGGGACGTAACGCCAATAATATGAAGGAACAGGGACATAATGCTCGAAGATGAAGGAACAGGGACATATTACCGGCATTATGTCCCTGTGCCCTCCTACACTGGACATAATGCCAGTAATATGAGGGGACAGGGACATTATGCCGGTAATATGAGAGGACATTGACATAATGCCTGTAATATGAACAAACAGGGACATGAAGCCTGTAATATGAAGGATCAGGGACGTAATGCCTGTTATATGAAGGAACAGGGAGGTAATGCCGGTAAAATGAGGGAACAGGGACATAATGCCGGTAATATGAAAGTACAAGGACATAATGTCGGTAAGATGAAGGAACAGGGACATAATGCCGGTAAGATGAGGGAACAGGGACAAAATGCCGGTAAGATGAGGGAACGGGGACGTAATGCCAGTAATATGAAGTAACAGGGACATAATGCCTCGAAGAAGAGGGAACAGGGACATATTACCGGCATTATGTCCCTGTGCCCTCCTACACTGGACATAATGCCAGTAATATGAGGGGACAGGGACATAATGCCGGTAAGATGAGGAAGCAGGGACAAAATGCCGGTAAGATGAGGGAACAGGGACGTAATGCCGATAATATGAAGGAGGCGGGACGTAATGTCGGTAATATGAAGAAACAGGGACGTAATGCTGGTAATATGAAGGAACCCGGGACGTAATGCCAATATTATGAAGGAATAGAGATATAATTCCGGTAAGATAAAGTAACAGGCACATAATGCCGGTTCAGATGAGGGAACAGGGACATAATGCCTGTAATATGAAGGAACAAGGACATAATACCGGTAACATGAAAGAACAAGGACATAATGCCGGTAATATGAAGGAACAGGGACAAAATGCCTGTAATATGAAGGAACAGGGACATAATGCCGGTAATATGAAGGAACAGGGACATAATGCCGGTAATATGAAGGAACAGGGAAATAATGCCGGTAATTAGAAGGAACAGGGAGATAATGGCAGTAAGATGAGGGAACAGGGACATAATGTCTGTAAAATGAGGAAGCAGGGACATAAAGCTGTTAATATGAAGGAACAGGGACATAATGCCTGTAAGATGAGGAAACAGGGACATATTACCGGCATTATGTCCCTGTACCCTCCTACAGGGGACATAATGCCAGTAATATGAGGGAACAGGGACATTATGCCGGTACTATGAGTGAACAGGGACATAATGCCGGTATTATGAAGGAACAGGGACATAATGCCGGTATTATGAAGGAACAGGGACATCATGCCTGTAAGATGAGGGAACAGGGACATAATGCCTGTAATATGAGGGAACAGGGGCATAAAGCCGGTAATATGAAGGAACAGGGACATGAAGCCTGTAATATGAAGGATCAGGGACATAATGCCTGTAATATGATTGAACAGGGACATAAAGCCTGTAATATGAAGGAACAGGGACATGAAGCCTGTATTATGAAGGATCAGGGACATAATGCCTGTAATATGAAGGAACAGGGACATAATGCCTGTAATATGAGGGAACAGGGGCATAATGCCTGGTAGATGAGGGAACAGGGACATAAAGACGGTAATATGAAGGAACAGGGACATAAAGCCTGTAATTTGAAGGAACAGGGACATAATGCCTGTAATATGAGGGAACAGGGGCATAATGCCTGGTAGATGAGGGAACAGGGACATAAAGCAGGTAATATGAAGGAACAGGGACATAATGCCTCAAAGATGAGGGAACAGGGACATATTACCGGCATTGTGTCCCTGTAGCCTCCTGCAGGGGACATAATGGCCGTAATATGAGGGGACAGGGACAATACTACGGTGTCTTGTCTTTTGCCGGCTTAATGTAGTACGAGAGGAACACACAGTGTCTGTTCCCTCCTCTGTGCTAGGTTATAGTTATACAGGTGGAGAAGTCTCTAGTGTCCTGTCTGTGTCCGGGTAATGTACTGCTGGAGGAGCAGGTTCTGGGGTCTGGCCTGTGTCAGGTTAGTTTAGTAAAGGAGGAGCAGACTTGTGTCTTTCTGTGCTGGGAAATTGTAATACAGGTGGAGCAGACTCTGTTGTCTTGCCTGTGACGACTTATTGTAACATAAGTAGAGCAATCTCTGGTGTTTCCTCTGTGCTGGGTTATTGTAACACAGGTGGAGCAGTTTCTGGTGTCTCCTCTGTGCCAAGTTACAGTAAGACAGGCGGAAGACACTCCGACATCTCGTCTGTGCCGGGTTACCCTTGTGGGCTCTCTGCAGCTCCAGGTCGCCCCCGCATCGGACAATCAGCTTCCCGCACGTTAGACATTGTGGTAAAGAACCCTGTGATAGTGACAAGTGCCGGGAATAGAGGGAACGAGCTCCCGCAAACACATTTATCTTGTCCGATCACAGCGACGTGCAGATCGGCAGAACTATGGCAGAGATCCCGGGGCCTCCACCCGGCTCCTTCCCAGCATCTCTGCCAGTGAAGGCTAGAAATGAGTAGGGGGAATGTCAGGGAGGGGGAAGTCACGTAGAGAGCCCGCTCGCCCGGCCGCTTCTAGTCGGAAAGGGCTCTTATCCCGGGCAGGGAAGCACAAGGGGAGAGCGGAGCTTCACTCCTGTCAGATGAGGAAAGGAAGGACATGTGATCAGTGTCAGCCAATAGACGCTCAGGACAATCGCAGCAAATCACCAAGCAGCCGCTGTACATATAAGAGGCGCCCCCATCTCTGTTCTCAGTGTTTTTCCCTCGCAGAATAATTGTTTTAGTGGATTCCCGTGTTATACGATGGCAGAGACCGCACCAGCCGCCGCTGTCCCTCCCACCGAGCCTGCCGCCAAATCCAAGAAGCAGCCGAAAAAACCTGCAGCAGGGAGCGCCAAGAAAACCAAAAAACCCTCCGGTCCCAGCGTGTCCGAGCTCATCGTGAAAGCCGTGTCCGCCTCCAAAGAGCGCAGTGGGGTGTCTCTGGCCGCCCTGAAGAAGGCTCTGGCTGCTGGAGGATACGATGTAGACAAGAACAACAGCCGCCTGAAGATGGCGCTCAAGACTCTGGTGACCAAGGAAACCCTGCTCCAGGTGAAAGGCAGCGGCGCCTCCGGCTCCTTCAAGCTGAACAAGAAGCAGCAGGAGACTAAGGACAAAGCGGTCAAGAAGAAGCCGGCGGCTGCTGCCAAATTCCCGAAGAAGACTCCGGCCAAGAGCCTGACAAAGGCCAAGAGGCCTGCCGCTGCCAAGAAGGTGGCGAAGAGCCCCAAGAAGCCAAAACCTGCCCCCAAGAAAATAACAAAGAGCCCAGCAAAGAAGGCGGCCAAGCCCAAAGCTGCCAAGAGTCCGGCTAAGAAAGCTGCCAAGAGTCCGGCTAAGAAAGCTGCCAAGAGTCCGGCTAAGAAATCTGCCAAGAGTCCGGCTAAGAAGGCGTCTAAGTCCAGGAAGACCGTGACGAAGAAATAACCGAGAGCCGCCCGCTACTTGTCCCACAAAGGCTCTTTTCAGAGCCACCACCTTCTCCCCGGCAGAGCTGTATGATCACTGGCCGCTGTTTCCTCCGGTACAGACAGCAGCGCGATCCTGAGATAAAGGAGGCGCTATCATCGCGTGTGCACGGAGGAGCTTCATGTCCCTGTTACTCTATGACAAGTGTCATTTCTGGTCATCTGCGCTGGACGCCATAGTTGCTGTATCCGGACCTCCACAGTGTCCGTCCCGTCACTATGGTGTAACATCCAGGCAGAGTTTATCAGGTCACAGTCCACCAGGTGTAATGTGTGAATAAGGACCGGGGCAGCAATAGACTTGTAGCTTACAGCACAGGATCCACGTGAAGGAGGCCGATGGTTTACACTCTCTCCGGTGTAAATAGAGCACAATGTCCCCTCCTCCTCATTGCACGTGGTGGATGGTGACCCTTATATGCTGCCTCTGGATGTGGGGCACAGTGTCCTGTGTAAGGATGGGGTGGGGGATTGTCCCTTTGTGTAATCTATAAAACCACTGCAGCGGCGGATGATGGGGAAGTAGTCTCTTATATAACGCTGTGTACGTGATCTGCGGACATGGAAATACAGTGAGCTGTTACTGATGATAACTAATTCGCAGAGAGCTGGAGAAATGATCTCATTAACGCCCCCTGCTGTAAAAGCTGCGTGTGAACGTCATGTAAACCGGTGTCCGCCTCTTCGGAACGGTGATTGGTCGCAAATATCACATTTGCTTTGTCGGTCGCATATTTTTTTATGAAGAAGCCAATAGAATGTAGGGGTGTGCCTTTCATGGACCAATGAGGACACCCTCAAGTGTATAAATACTCTGCGCTTTCCTCTCCTCGTATCAGTCTACTAGTGTGCACGTTGATATAGAGCTATGGCCAGAACAAAGCAGACTGCGCGTAAATCCACCGGCGGGAAAGCGCCCCGCAAGCAGCTGGCTACTAAAGCTGCACGGAAGAGCGCTCCCGCTACCGGCGGAGTGAAGAAGCCTCATCGTTACCGCCCGGGCACAGTCGCTCTCCGTGAAATCCGCCGCTACCAGAAGTCCACCGAGCTTCTTATCCGTAAGCTGCCCTTCCAGCGCCTGGTGCGAGAGATCGCTCAGGACTTCAAGACCGATCTGCGCTTCCAGAGCTCAGCAGTCATGGCTCTGCAGGAGGCCAGCGAGGCTTATCTGGTGGGACTGTTTGAGGATACCAACCTGTGCGCCATCCACGCCAAGAGGGTCACCATCATGCCCAAAGACATTCAACTGGCCCGCAGGATCCGTGGGGAGAGGGCTTAGGTCTGAACCCGGCAACGACTACAACACAAAGGCTCTTTTCAGAGCCACCAAATCCTCCCTCAAACGAGCTGAATCCTTTTCCTCCGTTAATTCTACCGCGACTCTCCCGCTGGCTTCTCGGTGCTCTGCTATTAATATGTGGAGGTGCCATGTTAACCCTTTCAGTGCTTAGTTAGCGCCATTTACACTATAACCAGTCCCCGTCTCTAGCACTCACGTTATCCGGCCCTTTCAGCAGTCCTGTCATGTGTTATGCCGGGTGTCTGCGCTGTATTCATCACCTCCCTCTCCGGCTGTATCGCAGTGATAACCCGCCCCACTCCTCACTGATGACTGCACATCGCTCTTCCTATAATAACCTCCGCTGCTGCTGCGAGGAATGACGCCGTTATGTGCAGCTAATGATCCACCGCTGACCAGTGTGTGCGGAGTCCTTGTTCCCTTCTCCTTGTAAAGGCAAACCAGGCGCAGCGTGTAGGGTGGGGGAGCAGGTATCCTCCGCCCGGTGTGAACACAAGCGCAGGGGAATTCTACTCTTATTCTGTGAGGTCATGATCATCGGGTGTAGTCCTGGTCACCGTTGTAAATCAGAGATCTAAACGCATTAACACTGCCCGAGTCTTCTCCTCCCTATTCATTCTATAAAACCGTTGTGGTGCTGGTGGCCGGAGGGGTGATCTGCGGGCACACAAATCCTGAACCTGACGGCAGATAACGAGCAGCCGCCATACTAATCCAAGACGTCACGCTTGTTCCTTGTTTCCCTTAACATTACTCTTTAGATTTGGGGCAGATAGAGATTACACAGCAGTCGCGCTATAAACGGGAAAAGAGCGGCCACATCATCTATAGATCAGCTATGATGTCTGCTGGTGACCGCTCGTGTATCATCTGAGCAGCGACCTTCTACTTCTATATACACGGGCAGGGCCGCCATCAGGGGGGTATTACTGGTACTCCCGTCAGGGGCCCGGCCACATGGATGAAGTAAAAGGGGCCCGCCGGGCTGCTGTCGCCCCCCCCCCCCCTCAGACTGTTGCCCCCCCCTCGCAACGCTCACGGGCCCCCCCTTGCAACGCTCACGGGCCCCCCTCGCAACGCCCGTGGCACCCCCCTAGCGACACCCCCCTAGCGACACTCCCCTAGCAACACTCGCGGCAGCCCCTGCATACCTGTTGTAGCTTCACTGGAGGGGAAGATGCAGCATGTGCTGAAGCTGCGTGTGGAGATCCCGCCCCCCAGCTCCTCTACACTGCCGACCGGACCTGCAGGCTGGTGAGTATGTTCCCCTATCCATTCTGATTCCCATCCCCCTGACCCCATTTGTAGATTGTATAAAGTTGGTTAAAAAGTTTTTTGGTATTTTTTCGTTTTCCTAGCGCTTTTTTGCCGCGATTTTCGTAATCGCGGCAAAAATGGCGCAGTTTTGCCGCGATTATATAAAAATCGCGGCAAAACCGCGTGATTTGTGCCGCAATTACGAAAATTGCATAAAAAAAAGATACAAAACATGAAAAGTGCTGTTAGGCTATATTCTCACAGTGCGGTCAAGTCACGTTTTTTTGCAAAAATTGTGGCAAAAAAATGGGATTTCACCGCACTGTGTAACTAGACTAAGGCCTTATTCAGACGGCCGCATTCGGTCCGTGACATACGGAGCGTGTATCGGCTGTATCTCACAGGCTGACCACAATTCATGGTGCCGGACTCCTAGCATCATAGTTATCAGTGTTGCTGGGAGTCCCTGCCTCTCTGCGGGAATACTGTCCCATACTGTAATGATGCTTTCAGTACGGGACCGGGGACAGTATTCCCACGGGAAGGGAGGGACTATGATCATAGATAACTGTGATGCTAGAAACCCGGCTCCCTGAACTGTGGTCGGTCCGGGAAATATGGCCGATACACGCTCCGTATATCACAGACCGAACATGGACATCTGAATAAGCCACTTACTTGCCTCCTATTTTTGGTGCGGATTGTGCACTGAAAATTCACTACAAATGACAATATAAGGCCTTATTCACACGAACGGGTTATACGTCCGTGATACTTATTACGTCGCACGGACTTATGTTAGTGAATGGGGCCGTTCAGACTGTCAGTGAATTTCACGCAGCGTGTGTGCGCTGTGTAAAACTCACGACATGTCATATACTTGCCCGTGTTTCGCGCAGCACACACCCATTGAAGTCATTGGGTGCGTGCAAATCGTGCACGGCACACGGAAGCACTTCCGGGTGACGCGCGTGATTCCCGCTACACAGGGCCGTCATCAGGGGGGTATTAGGGGTACTAGTGTAGGGGGCACGGCCAAACTTAATTGAAAGGGGGGCCCGGCAACTGCCGCGACTTGCCTTTGGTAGAAAAAAACAGGCCCCTGCAATGGGGCCTGTTCTTTTCACCAAAACAATGTCGTGAGCTGCGGGCCCCCCTCTCGTCAAACACCGCCGTGAGCTGCGGGCCCCCCTCTCATCACCGCCGCGAAACACCGCTTGCGCGCGCGAACGACCGCAAGCTCGCGCACGCGCTCGCATGACCGCGCCCACGCGCGAACGACCAGGCGCGCCGCCGAGAGGGAGGCGGTGCGCCCGCAACACAAGTCCGATCTACGGGGAAGGACAGCCACACAGGGACAGCGGCGCACAGTTTACTTACCTGCTGGCCCGACTCCGCCTCCTCGTCCGACTCCTCCTCCTCGTCCGACTCCGCCTCGTCCTCCTTCTCCAGAGCGTAGCTGCGTAAGGAGAGGGGGGGGAGTCTAGTTGTTGCGCGGCGGCAGGAGTTCTACGATCCCCGCCATTTTCTGGAGCCTGGAGGTCAAGGACGACATCTGGACCGAAGACATCGCCTGAAGAGGACTGGAGTGGGAGCAGCTCTTCTGACACGGTGAGTAAAGTGTCTCAAAGTGCTGTTTATGTATGGCCCTGTTCACACAGAGTATTTTGCAGGCCGAAAAAATCTGCCTCAAAATTCCTTAAAGAATTTTGAGGCAGATTTTGACCTGCCCACACTATCTTGCCGCGTTTTTTGCTGCGTTTTTTGCCCGCTGCGATTGAGGACAGCAGACAAAAAACGCAGCGAAAAATGCATTTTCTGCCTCCCATTGATTTCGATGGGAGGACAGAGGCGGAACCGCGGCAAGAAAGGACGTGCTGCTTTTCCCTTTTTCCGCGACTGGCTCCCATTGATTTCAGATTAAATCAATGGGAGGCGGTTTTGGAAGTTTTTTGGTGCTGATTCTGACGCAGTGTCCGAGTCAATATCAAGGCCCAAAAACTCTGTGAACTGGGCCTTATTGTTAGGGCTTATTCAGACGAACGTGTAATACATCCGTGCAACGCGCGTGATATGTTACTCTATGGGGCCGTGCAGACTGTCAGTGATTTTCACTCTGCTGCGACTGTAATACGCTGCGGATTTTCCACAATAAAATGTGTTGCATAAAATCCGCAGTGTTCATGCCTAGTGTGTTCCTACCCTAAGGCCGGATTTACACAAGCGTGTGCTTTTTGCGTGCGCAAAAACGTGGCGTTTTGCGCATGCAAAAGGTCCATAACCGCTCCGTGTGTCAGCAGCGTATGATGCGCGGCTGCGTGATTTTCGCGCAGCCGCCATCATTATGACACTGTTTGTATGTTCGTAGCACGTGGTGCTTTTCTGTTTTCATTCATAGTTTATACGGCTGCGGAAGTGCTGGGCGGGATTTTCACACACCCATTGACTTCAATGGGTGCGTGATTCGTGAACAATGCACAAATATAGGACATGTCGTGAGTTTTACGCAGCGGACACACGGACACACGCTGCATGAAACTCACTGACAGTCGGCACGGCCCCATAGAGTAACATAGGTCCGTGCGAGGCGCGTGAAAATCACGCGCGTTGCACGGATGTATTACACGTTCGTCTGAATAAGCCCTAACAATAAGGCCAAGTTCACAGAGTTTTTGGGCCTTGATATTGACTCGGACACTGCGTCAGAATCAGCACCAAACAACTTCCAAAACCGCCTCCCATTGATTTAATCTGAAATCAATGGGAGCCAGTCGCGGAAAAAAGAAAAAGCAGCACGTCCTTTCTTGCCGCGGTTCCGCCTCTGACCTGCCATCGAAATCAATGGGAGGCAGAAAATTCATTTTTCCCTGCGTTTTTTGTCTGCTGTCCTCAATCGCCGCGGGCAAAAAACGCGGCAAGATAGTTTGGGCAGGTCAAAATCTGCCTCAAAATTCGGTGCGCAGTTCGCGGGTGCGCATGCGTGGGAGTTTGCGGGTGCGCGCGATCGGTTGCACGGGCGGCAGTGTTTGACGGCCCCCATGACGACCCCCATGCTACCCAGGGCCGCCATCAGGGGGGGTATTATGGGTACTGATGTGAGAGGCCCGGCCAAACCTAATTGAAAGGGGGGCCCGCAGCGCATGACATTCTTTTGGTGAAAAAAACAAGCCCCATTGCAGGGGCCTGTTTTTTTTTTCTACCAAAGGCAAGTCGCGGCAGTTGCCGGGCCCCCCTTTCAATTAGGTTTGGCCGGGCCTCTCACATCAGTACCCATAATACCCCCCCCCCCTGATGGCGGCCCTGGGTACCATGATATGGTGCTGGACGGAGTACCGTTAACAGGCGGTGCCACGGTAGGGGGGCCCAGAAAATTTAGCTGTAGGGGGCCCTGAAATTCCTGATGGCGGCCCTGTACACGGGGGTAGGGAATTTTGGGAATAGCTCCATCTAGTGACCAGCAATGGGAAATATTATAAATTAGAATTAATTTATAATATTTCCTGACTCGTGAAAAAAATAAAAAAAATTTGAACAATGTTTAATCACCTACACACTAAATGTTTAATTTAAAAAAAACAAACATGTTTTTCTGGCAACACATTGCCTTTAACATTACTCTTTAGATTTGGGGCAGATAGCGAATACACAGCAGTCGCGCTATAAACGGGAAAAGAGCGGCCGGTATTGTAAAATGAACGTGAAATTCAAAATCTGAGTTAAGCCAATCAACGGGAGGGGGAGGGATTGGTAATGTGAATTTACTGAAAGAAACGCCCCGGAAGTGACATGAATAACAGTTCTCTCTCTGGTCCACCCAAGGTCTATATAAAGACGCACCCCGCGGTTCTCGGTATAATATTTCTCTTCAGCTCCAGCTTACAGGATGTCTGGTCGTGGTAAAGGAGGAAAAGGACTCGGAAAGGGCGGTGCTAAGCGGCACAGGAAGGTGCTCCGTGATAACATTCAGGGCATCACCAAGCCTGCAATTCGCCGTCTAGCTCGCAGGGGAGGCGTCAAACGCATCTCCGGTCTCATCTATGAAGAGACTCGCGGCGTCCTGAAGGTTTTCCTGGAGAATGTCATCCGTGACGCCGTCACCTACACCGAGCACGCCAAGAGGAAGACCGTCACCGCTATGGACGTGGTGTACGCGCTCAAACGCCAGGGCCGCACTCTCTACGGCTTCGGAGGTTAAAGGGGTTGTCCCAAGTTGACTCAAATTTTTTTTTTTATACATTCTAAGCAGGAAATGAATTTTAAAACATTTGGTGTTAAAAAAAAAATTAAATTCATTTCCTAAGTGCCTTTTTTTTACACTTGATAACTCAGCAAGTGCTGGTTATCTTTTCTAAAAAGGGGCGTGAGCGGCTCGATGTCAATCAAGCCGCTCCGCTCTGCAGTGTGCGCGCTCCCGATGTTGCTAGATACTGTAGTTCTAGCAACATCGGGAGAATGTTCGTCTCAAGCGGGCATGGTAAGCCCGATTGAGACGAACTTACCGTGAATGTACTGTACACTACACTACACTACATTCACCCCGTTTCGGCAAGCCACTTTTTCCTCCCCCACCCTGTCACTACATTTTTGTACCCGCCGCATCGGTGCTGCATCAGCACCCGGCGAACAACTAAAAATATATAAAATAAAATAATAATCACCTAAGACGTTCTAACGGCGCTCTGAACGATCCCGTCACTTGCCATCTTCCTTCTTCTTGGCGCCGCTGGCATTCATAGTAACAATGCGTTGTGGCGCAGATGACGTAATCATATCAGGCCCACGTGATTACTTCATCTGCGCCCACCGCTCTGTTATTGTGAATGGGAGAAGAAAAGTGACGGGACCGTTCAGCTCTTCGTGGGAACGTCTTAGGTGAGTTTATTTTTGTATGTATGTTGTTATGTATGTATGTATATGTTTTCTTGTATGTATGTTGTCATGTTTGTATGTGTATGTATGTGTATATGTGCATGTATGTTTGCATGTATGTATGTTTTCATGTATGTATGTTTGCATGTATGTATGTTTGCATATATGTATGTTTGCTTGTATGTATGTTTGCTTGTATGTTTGCTTGTATGTATGTTTGCTTGTATGTATGTTTGCATA
This sequence comes from Rhinoderma darwinii, assembly GCF_050947455.1. NCBI lineage: Eukaryota > Metazoa > Chordata > Amphibia > Anura > Rhinodermatidae > Rhinoderma > Rhinoderma darwinii. The sequence continues at coordinate 92,050,947 of NC_134697.1, read as the reverse complement.
TTTGTATGTGTATATGTGCATGTATGTGTATATGTGCATGTATTTTTGCTTGTATGTATGTATGCTTGCTTGTATGTATGTATGTTTGCATGTATGTATGTCTGCTTGTATGTTTGCTTGTATGTATGTATGTTTGCTTGTATGTATGTATGTTTTCATGTATGTATGTTTGCATATATGTATGTTTGCTTGTATGTTTGCTTGTATGTATGTTTGCATGTATGTATGTTTGCATATACGTATGTTTGCATGTATGTATGTATGTATGTATGTTTGTATGTGTATATGTGCATGTATGTGTATATGTGCATGTATGTGTATATGTGCATGTATGTTTGCTTGTATGTATGTTTGCTTGTATGTATGTTTGCTTGTATGTATGCTTGCTTGTATGTATGTTTGCATGTATGTATGTTTGCTTGTATGTATGTTTGCTTGTATGTATGTTTGCTTGTATGTATGTATGTGCATGTATGTGTATATGTGCATGTATGTTTGCATGTATGTATGTTTGTATGTATGTTTTCATGTATGTATGTTTGCATGTATGTATGTTTTCTTGTATGTATGTATGTTTTCTTGTATGTATGTTGTCATGTTTGTATGTTTTCATGTATGTGTTTTCATGTATGTATGTTGTCATGTTTGTATGTGTATATGTGCATGTATGTTTGCATGTATGTATGTTTGCATGTATGTATGTTTTCATGTATGTATGTTTGCATGTATGTATGTAGTCATGTTTGTATGTGTGTATGTTTTCATGTATGTGTTTTCATGTAGGTATGTTTGCATGTATGTATGTTTGTATGTATGTTTTCATGTATGTATGTTGTCATGTTTGTATGTGTATACGTGCATGTATGTTTGTTTGTATATATGTCTGTATGGCCATGTATGATACTGTCTGCTGGCGCCCTGTATCTAAGCCAACTTTGCCGCAGGCTTCTATACATGGTATAACAGTCAGTATCACACATGAAAGTGAAAGTAAGCCTACGACATGTTTTATTTCATTTTTTTTTTTATATTTTTGATTTTTTTACAGGTTTGGTGTTTGGACTACGTCGGTTTCGAGGACTACTTAGATGACGCTTTTTTTTTCATCAATAAAATGGTTAATGAGGGTTGTGTTGGGGTTGCTTTATTTCAATAAAATATTTTATCTATATCTTTTCTTCAAGTTTTATTACTATCACTTTAGTAATGGCCGCGGTCTGAGTGACAACATCCATTACTAAGGCGGGGCTTAGTGTTAGCCGGTGCAGAGGCTAACACTAAACACCATTATTACCCCGGTACCCACCACCACCAGGGGTGCCGGGAAGAGCTGGGTACGATCCAGTACCCGACCATCTGTTGTGATGGTAGGGCTCTGGGGCGGCCGCAGGCTGGTATTATGAGGCTGGGAAGGGCCAAAAACAGTGGACCTTCCCACCCTTGTAATGCTAGGCTGCTGCTGCTGTGTTGTATCTGGCTGGTTATAAAAATGGGGGGGACCCCACGTCATTTTTTTTTAATTATTTATTTATTATTTTTATTAAAAAGACATGGGGTTCCACCCAATTTATCATAACCAGCCACATACAACACAGTGTTATTAGCCTGGGAATAGACAAAACCAGTGGCCCTTCCCACCCATGTAATGCCAGGCTGCTGCGGCCTTGTATATGGCTGGTTATTAAAAATGTGGGGGACCCAACGTCTATTGTTAAATTTTACAAAAAAAACGACGTGGGGGTCCCCCCCATTTTTATAACCAGCCCGATACAACACAGCAGCAGCAGCCTAGCATTACAAGGGTGGGAAGGTCCACTGTTTTTGGCCCTTCCCAGCCTCATAATACCAGCCTACGGCCGCCCCAGTACCCGACCATCACAACAGATGGTCGGGTACTGGATCGTACCAAGCTCTTCCCGGCACCCCTGGTGGTGGTGGGTACCGGGGTAATAATGGGTGGTTAGTGCTAGCCTCTGCACCGGCTAACACTAAGTACCGCCTTAATAATGGACGCTGTCAATCAGCCAACTGCCATTATCTAGGCACTAATAAAGTTTGAAAAAAAAACACAAAGACAATTTTTTTTTATTGAAATAAGAAATCCCCAACAAAACCCTCGTTAACCATTTTATTAAAATTTTCAAAAAACGTAGATCTACGCAGTAGTCCAACGAATCGAAAGACGTAGTCCAATCGGTACATCAAAATCTGCAACAACATTAAAAAAAAGTTAGCAATGTGAACAATACCGATACTTATGCTCACCTACACACACACAAACAACCACACACAAACATATACACAAACACATAAACACACACCCATATATTACACAAACACACACATAAACACATATACACACACATATACACACACACGTATACACAAACACATGTACACAAACACACCCATATATACACAAACACACACACATATACACAAACACACACGTATACAAAAACACACACAAACATATACACACAAACCTATACACATATGCACAAACACACCCATATATACACAAACACACACATATACACACACATATGCATACATATACACATATGCACAAACACCCATATATACACAAACACACACATATACACATATACATATACAAAAACACACAAACATATACACACAAACATGCACAAACACACCCACATACACAAACACACACACACATAAACACACAAACACACACACAAACATATACACAAACACACATATACACACAAACATATACACAAACACATGTACACAAACAAACCCACATATACACAAACATATACATATATACACAAACACACCCATATATACACACACACACACATATATACACAAACACACCCATATATACACAAACACACACACATAAACACACCAAAAAAGCACACACACATATACACACAAACATATACACATATACACACAAACATATGTACACAAACACACCCATATATACACAAACACATACACAAACCCACACATATACAAAAACACACACAAACATATACACAAACACACCCATATATACACACACACAAATATACACAAACACAAAAATATACACAAACATATACACACAAATACACCCATATATACACTCACACATAAACACACACACATATACACAAACACACCCATATATACACAGACACACACACACACACACACTTACCTTTAGCGGAGCGCAGACTTCTCGCGACCGCGACGGGTGCCTTCCACTTCATCTCCTTGCATCTCCTGCGCATGCGCCGAGATGCGCGTTCATGAGTAAATGACATCCTCTGCTCCGGACGCAGAGGATGTCATTACGCATGCGCGGACACCGCTAAAGGTAAATAGCGGTGGCCGGGAACCTAGGCAACGAGCAGGATACAAAGAGGGACCGACCGCAACTTCAATCAACGATATCAAGAAAACGACATCGCTGGACGACGGACAGGTAATTAGAATTCTTCTTATTTTTACATGGGGGAGCTTTATAGCTCCATTTATCAACTTGGGACAACCCCTTTAATTCCGCTCCTGTTCTGCTCCATCTTACACAACACAGGCTCTTCTCAGAGCCGCCACATCCTCTATAGATCAGCTATGATGTCTGCTGGTGACCGCTCGTGTATCTGAGCAGTGACCTTCTACTTCTATATACACGGGGGTAGGGGCTTCAGTATCACGTCCGTCTTCCAGTGAGGTGCCGGATATGTGGACTGCAGTGTGTCCCCTAATAGCGTCCTAGAAGCAGCTGACTGAAGCCGGTCTTGGACCAGGGAATGTTAATCAGAAGGGAGAGTACCTTAGTGCTATACTTGCTGGCGAGTGATCCTCCGGCAGGAAAACACATCCTCGTAGCGGCGCTGCCGGACGCCGTTTGTGCCGATGCCTGCACGTACACGAGTGGCAGAAACTCACCGCTGAATATCCGCTCAGTTGCTCATAGCGCTGTATAAGCGCACGAGCAGTGGATCAAACAGCGGACTTGCGGTGTTGCTTCTTCGGCGTCCAGCTTGCTGCTGGGCAACGTGCTTTCCGCAATCCTTGGAGAGAGGGCCAGTGTTTTCTTAGCTGCTGTCACTGCTACTAATGTTACCAGATTCTTACAACAAACAATAAATCTGTTACTGGGACCAACTTTGACACAAGTATCGGCTCGGCCCGTATCTCATTCTGCCGGACGGCTGGGATTAATAAGGCTGCTGGCAATAAATCTGTTAACCTCTAGTACTAATAATGAATCTGTCTGCTGTCCCTATATAGGACTCACTTTATTACAGTAACGCGTGCAGTTTCTTGCAGAGCAACATTTAGTGAGACGCATTCAATGAATGAAAAAGGACAAACTGATGCAGCTGATACGGCATTTTCCAAGAGCAAAACCCAATGTTGGAGGGGCCGTGTTTTCCAAGCTGCTCTCATTGCTACAAATGTTACGAGATTTTCAAAACAAACTACCAATTTGTAGCACCAAGTTCCACATAAGTATGGACTTGCATTGTCTTGTATGTCACTTTGCCAGACTGCTGGTATAATCGAGCTGCTGGCATTACAATGACAGGAAACAGAATGCACCTATTTCTACTTCGTACTAACACTGTGCGTTGTCTATACTTAGGACTCCCCTCATCCCACTAAGGGTATGTTCACACGGCCTATTTACGGACGTAAATCGGGCGTTTTTGCCCCGAATTACGCCCGAAAATAGCGCCTCAATAGCGCTGACAAACATCTGCCCATTGAAAGCAATGGGCAGACGTTTGTCTGTTCACACGAGGCGTATATTTACGCGCCGCTGTCAAAAGACGGCGCGTAAATAGACGCCCGCGTCAAAGAAGTGACCTGTCACTTCTTTGGCCGTAATTAGAGCCGTTATTCATTGACTCCAATGAATAGCAGCGCTAATTACGGCCGTACTTGACGCGGCGTTCAAGCGCCTGCACATGCCGGTACGGTTGAAATTACGGGGATGTTTTCAGGCTGAAACATCCCCGTAATTTCAGCCGTAACGGACGCCCTCGTGTGAACATACCCTAACGCATGAAGTTGCTGCAGAGTAACATTTAGTGAGACGCATTCGAAGAATCCAGTGAGACTGGAAGATATAATTTAAGACACTATGTAGTCGGGGGCGGGTTGTAGATCGTGAACATGAATCACTGGAGTAGTTGTACTATTAATGTGTCCTGTACAGTATAGTTAGTGCACCAATGAGGACAGCGCCACCATCTGCACGAGGCAGTAGTGAATGTATAGGTCATGAGTAACGCGGTTCTACACCCACCCACCCTACGGCTTCCTCTTCAATGTTTATCCCCGCGGTATATGAATTGATATGGCTAGATCTCTGTACAAGCAGAGCCACTTATCTGGCGCAGAACGTTTACATATCGGAGATCAGCGGTGAGCTCTGTTCTAAGGACCATGTGGGCGGCTCTTAAAAGAGCCTTTGTGGTTAAATGTGGATAAGCAGCGCTCACTTGCTCTTGGCGCTTTTGCTGCTCTCGGTCTTCTTGGGCAGCAGAACGGCCTGGATGTTGGGCAGGACGCCTCCCTGAGCGATGGTCACACCACCCAGCAGCTTGTTGAGCTCCTCGTCATTGCGCACGGCCAGCTGCAGGTGACGGGGGATGATTCGGGTCTTCTTGTTGTCCCGGGCGGCATTTCCGGCCAGTTCCAGGATCTCAGCGGTCAGATATTCCAGCACAGCGGCCAGGTAGACCGGAGCGCCGGCGCCGACCCTCTGAGCGTAGTTACCCTTGCGGAGAAGTCTGTGCACACGACCGACAGGGAACTGAAGTCCTGCCCGGGATGAGCGGGTCTTGGCTTTAGCCCGCACTTTGCCTCCTTGCTTTCCTCTTCCAGACATGTCTATTATCTGATCAGATCTAACGGCTGCGCTCCCACCGTCACTTCTTATACCCGGATGGAGCAGAGAGCTTCTTCTCTGATTGGCCGCATCTAAAACTGATATTCAACGCCAGACGCTGTAGCCAATGAGGAAGTAGAATATTTCTATAGACTCGCAGATAACACCACGCCCCCTCCTCTGTCTCTACCAATAGGAACATCTCCCGCCTGAACTCGAATGGAGCAGGAATAAAGCAGCAGCGGCGGATTCTTCTCATTAGGCGCCAAGTAATGTGCCCCGTCCCTGTAGGAAGGACCCAAAGGCTCTTCTAAGAGCCCCCCACCAAGTCTACAACAGAGCTGCCGCCTCCATCTTGTGCTTATTCGTGCGCATGTCCTTATTCCCGCTGGTCTCCCATGTCTGGAAGAGTCGTTCAGTCCGTGCAGCCGCTCCTTCATGCTGCAGGATATGGGGGAACATTCCCGGGTGTGATAGCGCAGAGCTGCTGCTGCTGCATTAGGGGCTTATCTGCGGGCTGCACGGGCTGATTCTTCTCCATCCAACGATACCGTGAAACGCACAATTCAAACGTCCGCTGCCAATCTCCAGTATAAAGGTGGTGACGTACAAACATGTAACACGTCTTTATTGCATCCGTATCGTTCCCGAATTACCGGCATTATGTCCCTGTTCCCTCATATTACAGGCATTATGTCCCTGTTCCCTCATCTTACCGGCATTATGTCCCTGTTCCATCATATTACCGGCTTTATGTCCCTGTTCCTTCATATTACCGGCATCATGTCCTTGTTCCTTCCTATTACCGGCATTATGTCCCTGTTCCTTCATATTACCGGCATTATGTCCCTGTTCCTTCATATTACAGGCATTATGTCCCTGTTCCTTCATATTACAGACATTATTTCCCTGTTCCTTCATATTACAGGCATTATGTCCCTGTTCCTTCATATTACCGGCATTATGTCCCTGTTCCTTCATATTACCGGCATTATGTCCCTGTTCCTTCATATTACCAGCATTATGTCCCTGTTCCTTCATATTACCGGCATCATGTCCTTGTTCCTTCCTATTACCGGAATTACGTCCCTGTTCCTTCATATTACAGCCATTATGTCCCTGTTCCATCATATTACCGGCTTTATGTCCCTGTTCCTTCATATTACCGGCATCATGTCCTTGTTCCTTCCTATTACCGGCATTACGTATCTGTTCCTTCATATTACAGGCATTATGTCCCTGTTCCTTCATATTACCGGCATTATGTCCCTGTTCCTTCATATTACCGGCATTATGTCCCTGTTCCTTCATATTACCGGCATCATGTCCTTGTTCCTTCCTATTACCGGAATTACGTCCCTGTTCCTTCATATTACAGCCATTATGTCCCTGTTCCTTCATATTACCGGCATTGTGTCCCTGTTCCTTCATATTACCGGAGTTATGTTCTTGTTTGTAGCCTCAAACTCTGGTTGACTGGTTATTGTAATACAAGTGGAGCAGACTCTGGTGTCTCCTCTGTGCCGGGTATTGTAATACAAGTGGAGCAGACTCTGGTGTCTCCTCTGTGCCGGGTATTGTAATACAGGCGGAGCAGACTGGTGTCTCGTCTGTGCCGGGTATTGTAATATAAGTGGAGCAGACTCTGGTGTCTCCTCTGTGCCGGGTATTGTAATACAAGTGGAGCAGACTCTGGTGTCTCCTCTGTGCCGGGTATTGTAATACAAGTGGAGCAGACTCTGGTGTCTCCTCTGTGCCGGGTATTGTAATACAAGTGGAGCAGACTCTGGTGTCTCGTCTGTGCCAGGTATTGTAATACAAGTGGAGCAGACTCTGGTGTCACACGACCTATTTTCAGACGTAATTCAGGCGTATTACGCCTCGAATTAAGCCTGAAAAGACGTCTCCATTACGTCTGCAAACATCTGCCCGTTGCTTGCAATGAGTTTTACGATATTCTGTTCAGACAAGCTGTAATTTTACACGTCGCTGTCAAAAAACGGCACGTAAAAATACGCCCGCGACAAACAAGTGCAGGACACTTCTTGGGACGTTTTTGGAGTCATTATTCATTGACTCCAATGAAGAACAGCTCCAATTACGTCTGTAAAGGACGGCGCGAAAAACGCAAGTACTTGCAATTACGTCTGAAATTCAGGAGCTGTTTTCGCCTGAAAACAGCTCCGTAATTTCAGACGTATTTTGCGTGTGAACATATCCTTATTGTTACACATGATTAGCAGACTGTGGTGTCTCGTCTGTGCTGGTTTGTTGTAGAAGAGTAGCAGCAGACTCTTTGGCGTAACTACAGCAGCTGCTACCTACGGGGCCCGCGGCTTGTGGGGGCCAGTGCCGCCAGCTGACACGCTCCCCCCATATGCTCGGTGGCGCCGCTAGCAGCCATTATGGCTAGTACAGCGGTAGTGCTGCTACTATGGGGCCCACGCCTCCGAGCCTCTAACAAGTATAGGCAGGGCGACACAGGCCCTCTCATGCCCGTAGGCGTCGCTACCACCAGAGGGGGCCCCGGTGCTAGCGACAGCCAAATACATGCATTAGCGCTGAATGGCCGGGCATGTTTTGTGCCTGACCATTCAGCGCCTTACAATGACGCTGATTGGCTAGCGGTGCTTTGACGTCATCGCGCCGCTTCCGTGCTTGAAAGGTGCTGATTGACGGGGCAAGTCATTCTGCCCCGCCAATCAGCGTCATTGAACGACGCGTCGTTCAGCTCCTGCAGACCCGCTCAGAAGAGAGCATGTCTGCATTGTCAGCGGACAGGGTGGGAACGGGGTCATGTGAGCATGTAAAGTTTTTTTCTCATAAAACTGTGAGTGGCATTATCTATAGTGGGGGCTCTAGCTACAGGGGGGTCGTCTATATGTGGGCCACTATATACAGGGGGTCTATATGTGGGGATGTGGGCACGATCTACAGGGGTGGTCTATATGTGGGGATGTGGTGCACTATATACAGGGGAGGGTCTATATGTGGGGATGTGGGCCACTATATACAGTGAAGGAAATAAGTATTTGATCCCTTGCTGATTTTGTAAGTTTGCCCACTGTCAAAGACATGAACAGTCTAGAATTATTAGGCTAGGTTAATTTCACCAGTGAGAGATAGATTATATTAAAAAAAAACAGAAAATCACATGTTTCCCCCTCCATGCTTGACTGTGGGGACGGTGTTCTTTGGGTCATAGGCAGCATTTCTCTTCCTCCAAACACGGCGAGTTGAGTTAATGCCAAAGAGCTCAATTTTAGTCTCATCTGACCACAGCACCTTCTCCCAATCACTCTCAGAATCATCCAGATGTTCATTTGCAAACTTCAGACGGGCCTGTACATGTGCCTTCTTGAGCAGGGGGACCTTGCGGGCACTGCAGGATTTTAATCCATTACGGCGTAATGTGTTACCAATGGTTTTCTTGGTGACTGTGGTCCCAGCTGCCTTGAGATCATTAACAAGTTCCCCCCGTGTAGTTTTCGGCTGAGCTCTCACCTTCCTCAGGATCTAGGATACCCCACGAGGCGAGATTTTGCATGGAGCCCCAGATCGATGTCGATTGACAGTAATTTTGTGTCTTCCATTTTCTTACTATTGCACCAACAGTTGTCTCCTTCTCACCCAGCCTCTTACTTATGGTTTTGTAGCCCATTCCAGCCTTGTGCAGGTCTATGATCTTGTCCCTGACATCCTTAGAAAGCTCTTTGGTCTTGCCCATGTTGTAGAGGTTAGAGTCAGACTGATTCATTGAGTCTGTGGACAGGAGTCTTTTATACAGGTGACCATGTAAGAGCTGTCTATAATGCAGGCACCAAGTTGATTTGGAGCAGTAACTGGTCTGGAGGAGGCTGAACTCTTAATGGTTGGTAGGGGATCAAATACTTATTTCTCTGTGCACAATGCAAATAAATAGATATCATTTTGACTATGTGATTTTCAGTTTTTTTTTTAATATAATCTATCTCTCACTGGTAAAATTAACCTAGCCTAAAAATTCTAGACTGTTCATGACTTTGACAGTGGGCAAACTTACAAAATCAGCAAGGGATCAAATACTTATTTCCTTCACTGTACAGGGGGGTCTATATGTGGGGATGTGGGCCATTATATACAGTATATACAGGGGGGTCTATATGTGGGGATGTGGGCCATTATATACAGGGGGGTCTATATGTGGAGATGTGGGCCACTATATACAGGGGGGTCTATATTTGGGCCACTGTCTACTGAGCTTGGTTCTAGTGCTGTATATATGTACTGAGCTTGGGTGTGGTACTGTATATATGTCAGAGATTGGTTCTAGTGATATTTTATGTACTGAGCTTTGTTCTGGTGCTGTATATATGTCAGAGCTTGGTTCTATTGCTGTATATATGTACTGAGCTTGGGTGTGGTACTGTATATATGTACTGAGCTTGGTTCTATTGCTGTATATATGTACTGAGCTTGGGTGTGGTACTGTATATATGTACTGAGCTTGGGTGTGGTACTGTATATATGTACTGAGCTTGGTTCTATTGCTGTATATATGTACTGAGCTTGGGTGTGGTACTGTATATATGTACTGAGCTTGGTTCTATTGCTGTATATATGTACTGAGCTTGGGTGTGGTACTGTATATATGTACTGAGCTTGGTTCTATTGCTGTATATATGTACTGAGCTTGGGTGTGGTACTGTATATATGTACTGAGCTTGGTTCTATTGCTGTATATATGTACTGAGCTTGGTTCTGGTGCTGTATATATGTACTGAGCTTGGTTCTATTGCTGTATATATGTACTGAGCTTGGGTGTGGTACTGTATATATGTACTGAGCTTGGTTCTATTGCTGTATATATATGTACTGAGCTTGGGTGTGGTACTGTATATATGTCAGAGCTTGGTTCTATTGCTGTATATATGTCAGAGCTTGGTTCTGGAGCTGTAATTATATAGGATATATTTATAACAAAATTGCAGGGCAGATGGAATTTTTCTCAATTCATTGTATATTTCATGGGAACCTGTCTGGTAGTTTTAACCCCTTGAACCGTCACCATGCGGTAATACATGATCTGACAGTATTCCGCTGTATGTTTTTTTCAGATGCCGCAAAATCCTTAAAATCCACTTTTAAAACGACGCACACTATATGCTAATTACTCATTAGAGGGTCATGGGGCGGTGCCGATATCCTCACGAGTCACATAGTCCTGCCTCCAAACCCACCTTTCCATGTTTGAGTGACATCTCCCTGGCTGATACAACTTTCTCGGATGTGCCATTGCCTTCTGGCACTATACACAAGGGGGAGAGCTGTGTTGCACTATACACAAAGGGGGGATGTGTGGCACTATACACATGGGGGAGAGCTGTGTTGCACTATACACAAAGGGGGGCTGTGTGGCACTATACACAAAGGGGGGCTGTGTGGCACTATACACAAAGGGGGGCTGTGTGGCACTATACACATGGGGGGCTGTGTGGCACTATACACAAGGGGGGGCTGTGTGGCACTTTACACATAGGGTGGCTGTGTGGCACTATACACATGGGGGAACTGTATGCCACTATTTACAAGGGAGAGGGCTGTGGCACAATCTACAGGTGTCTGTGTGTGGCACTATCTACTAAGGGAAAGCTGTGCTGCACTTTCTACTAAGGGGGGCTGTGTGGCACTCTATACAGTGGGGGGTTTATGGCATTCTACAAGGGGGAGGTGGGGGTGCTATCTACAAATAGGGTGACACTGTCTACAGGGGGGCTGTATGGCACATTCTACGGGGGGCACTATTTATAAGGGTGGGGGCTGCTTGTGGCACCCGAGGGGGGGGGCGGCCAAGAGTTTGCTATGGGGCCCAGTCTTTCCTAGTTACGCCCCTGAGCAGACTTTAGTGTCTCGTCTATCTATATAATGCAAGTGGAACAGCCTCTATAGATGATGCGCTGCAGGAAAAAACTTTCAAAATATAATGTAGAGTGCCACGGTGTGGTCACCGCGGGGAACTGTTTACTTTCATGGATGAAGTAATAGCGCCATTATGTGGTCATCGCTGGTATTACTGACTATATTTTACGACCTTATTACTTATGGAAGGCTGCATTGGCTATACGGCGCAGCAGCGCCATCGTGGGGTCAATTCTGGGAAATGCTCACTAAATTCAATGTAATTCAGACAGCCTTAGGGTATGTTCACACGACCTATTTACGGACGTAATTCGGGCGTTTTTGCCCCGAATTACGTCTGAAAATAGCGCCTCAATAGCGCTGACAAACATCTGCCCATTGAAAGCAATGGGCAGAAGTTTGTCTGTTCACACGAGGCGTATATTTACGCGCCGCTGTCAAATGACGGCGCGTAAATAGACGCCCGCGTAGAAGAAGTGACCTGTCACTTCTTTGGCCGTAATTGGAGCCGTTACTCATTGACTCCAATGAATAGCAGCGCTAATTACGGCCGTAATTGACGCGGCGTTCAAGCGCCTGCACATGCCGTTACGGCTGAAATTACGGGGATGTTTTCAGGCTGAAACATCCCCGTAATTTCAGCCGTTACGGACCCCCGCCGTGTGAACATACCCTTAGTGATACGCTAAGCAGCAGCGCCATCGTGTGGTCAATGCTGAGAAATCTCACTAAATTAAATGTAATGCAGGCAGACTAGTAATACACTGTGCAGCATCGCCATCTTGTGGTCGATGCTGGGAAATGCGCACTATATTCAATGTAATTCATGCAGCCTGAGGGTATGTTCACACGGCCAAATTTCAGACGTATACGAGCCGTATTATGCCTCGTTTTATGTCTGAAAATACGGCTCCAATACGTCTGCAAACATCTGCCCATTCATTTGAATGGGTTTGCCGACGTACAGTGCAGACGACCTGTTATTTACGCGTCGTCGTTTGACAGATGTCAAACGACGACGCGTAAAAATACAGCCTCGTCAAAAGAAGTGCAGGACACTTCTTTCAGACGTTTTTGGAGCTGTTTTCTCATAGACTCCAATGAAAACAGCTCCAAAAACGGACGTAAAAAACGCCGCGAAAACGGCGCGAAAAACGCCGCGAAAAATGTGAGTTGGTAAAAAAACGTCTGAAAAGCAGGGTCTGTTTTCCCTTGAAAACAGCTCTGGATTTTCAGACGTTTTTGTTGACTACGTGTGAACATACCCTTAGGGTATGTGCACACACACTAATTACGTCCGTAATTGACGGACGTATTTCGGCCGCAAGTACCGGACCGAACACAGTGCAGGGAGCCGGGCTCCTAGCATCATACTTATGTACGATGCTAGGAGTCCCTGCCTCGCTGCAGGACAACTGTCCCGTACTGTAATCATGTTTTCAGTACGGGACAGTAGTTCCACGGGGAGGCAGGGACTCCTAGAGTCGTACATAAGTATGATGCTAGGAGCCCGGCTCCCTGCACTGTGTTCGGTCCGGGACTTGCGGCCGAAATACGTCCGTCAAATACCCTTAGGGTATGTTCACACGGCGGGGGTCCGTAACGGCTGAAATTACAGGGATGTTTCAGCCTGAAAACATCCCCGTAATTTCAGCCGTACCGGCATGTGCAGGCGCTTGAACGCCGCGTCAATTACGGCCGTAATTAGCGCTGCTATTCATTGGAGTCAATGAATAGCGGCTCCAATTACGGCCAAAGAAGTGACAGGTCACTTCTTTGACGCGGGCGTCTATTTACGCGCCGTCATTTGACCCTCACACAGTATTATGCCCCTATAGCTGCCCCTCACACAGTATTATGCTCATATTGCTGACCCTCACACAGTATTATGCCCATATAGCTGCCCCTCACACAGTATTATGCCCCTATAGCTGCCCCTCACACAGTGCTATGCGCCTATAGCAGCCCCTCACACAGTATTATGCTCCTATAGCTGCCCCTCACACAGTATTATGCCCCTATAGCGGCCCCTCACACAGTATTATGCCCCTATAGCGGCCCCTCACACAGTATTATGTCCCTATAGCTGCCCCTCACACAGTATTATGCCCCTATAGCTGCCCCTCACACAGTATTATGCCCCTATAGCTGCCCCTCACACAGTATTATGCCCCTATAGCTGCCCCTCACACAGTATTATGCCCCTATAGCTGCCCCTCACACAGTATTATGCCCCTATAGCTGCCCCTCACACAGTATTATGCCCCTCACACAGTATTATGCCCCTATAGCTGCCCCTCACACAGTATTATGCCCATATAGCTGCCCCTCACACAGTATTATGCCCCTTTAGCTGCCCCTCACACAGTATTATGCCCCTCACACAGTATTATGCCCCTATAGCTGCCCCTCACACAGTATTATGCCCCTATAGCTGCCCCTCACACAGTATTATGCCCCTTTAGCTGCCCCTCACACAGTATTATGCCCCTCACACAGTATTATGCCCCTATATACCTGCCCCTCACACAGTATTATGCCCCTATAGCTGCCCCTCACACAGTATTATGCCCCTATAGCGACCCCTCACACAGTATTATGCCCCTATAGCTGCCCCTCACACAGTATTATGCCCCTATAGCTGCCCCTCACACAGTATTATGCCCCTTTAGCTTCCCCGCACACAGTATTATGCCCCTCACACAGTATTATGCCCCTATAGCTGCCCCTCACACAGTATTATGCCCCTATAGCTGCCCCTCACACAGTATCATGCCCCTATAGCTGCCCCTCACACAGTAGCATGCCCCTATAGCTGCCCCTCACACAATATTATGCCCCTTTAGCTGCCCCTCACACAGTATTATGTCCCTATAGCTGCCCCTCACACAGTATTATGCCCCTATAGCTGCCCCTCACACAGTATTATGCCCCTATAGCTGCCCCTCACACAGTATTATGCCCTATAGCTGCCCTCACACAGTATTATGCCCCTATAGCTGCCCTCACACAGTATTATGCCCCTATAGCTGCCCTCACACAGTATTATGCCCCTATAGCTGCCCCTCACACAGTAATATGCCCCTATAGCTGCCCCTCACACAGTATTATGCCCCTATAGCTGCCCCTTACACAGTATTATGCCCCTATAGCTGCCCCTCACACAGTATTATGCCCCTATAGCTGCCCCTCACACAGTATTATGCCCCTATAGCTGCCCCTCACACAGTATTATGCCCCTATAGCTGCCCCTCACACAGTATGATGCCCCTATAGCTGCCCCTCACACAGTATTATGCCCCTATAGCTGCCCCTCACACAATATTATGCCCCTATAGCTGCCCCTCACACATTATGCCCCTTTAGCTGCCCCTCACACAGTATTATACCCCTCACACAGTATTATGCCCCTATAGCTGCCCCTCACACAGTATTATGCCCCTATAGCTGCCCCTCACACAGTATTATGCCCCTATAGCTGCCCCTCACACAGTATTATGCACCTATAGCAGCCCCTCACACAGTATTATGCCCCTATAGCTGCCCCTCACACAGTATTATGCCCCTATAGCTGCCCCTCACACAGTATTATGCCCCTATAGCGGCCCCTCACACAGTATTATGCCCCTATAGCTACCCCTCACACAGTAATATGCCCCTATAGCGGCCCCTCACACAGTAATATGCCCCTATAGCGGCCCCTCACACAGTAATATGCCCCTATAGCGGCCCCTCACACAGTATTATGCCCCTATAGCGGCCCCTCACACAGTATTATGCCCCTATAGCGGCCCCTCACACAGTATTATGACCCTATAGCTGCCCCTCACACAGTGAAATATATCTATATTTTCTTCCAGTATCACGGCCTTCAGCTCCCCCATTTTGCTTGCTAGACTTCTGCCATTTGTGAACATTCACTTTAACTTGCCTTTCAGTTTTTCACTTTTATTATCAGAAATGTGATTATTGGACATTATTTGGGCATTTTTATTTTCACTGCTGTTTTGTGACAAAAGGACCTCCTTATCCAGTTGTCTAGTCCTCTCCCCACCGTCTGTTTCTCCCCCCACCAATATAGTCTGACCCCCCTCTAACCTGACTACCCCTTTATTTCCTACATTGACCTCCCTCCTCAGCCATAGTTTATATACTCCGCCACCCCAGCTAGAAGTCTCTCCCCCAGCACAGCGGACCAGTTGTAGAGAACAAGCCCAAAGCTCCTGAACCTGGAAAAATACAGAATTCTTTATTGTTGTGTAATACATGAGGTCCGGCTCTTACATAAGGTACAAGGTTGGTGGGTTCCTGTGTAATGAAAGACATCCCGCATACACAATCAGAACCCGCACATGTGAACACAGGACCCCGAAGAGCCCCCACAGGACCCCGAAGAGCCCACACATGCCCACACAGAACCCCGAAGAGCCCACACAGGCCCCCAAAGAGCCCCCGCAGGACCCCAAAGAGCCTCCGCATGCATACACAGGACCCCGAAGAGCCCGCGCATGCCCACACAGGACCCCGAAGAGCCCGCACAGGACCCCGAAGAGCCCGCACAGGACCCCGAAGAGCCCGCACAGGACCCCGAAGAGCCCGCACAGGACCCCTGAAGAGCTTGTGCACGCCCACACAGAACCCTGAAGAGCCCACACAGGACCCCGAAGAGCCCCCGCAAGCACACACTGGACCCCAAAGAGCCCCCTCACGCACAGACAGGACCCCGAAGTGCCCCCGCACGCACAGACAGGACCCCGAAGTGCCCCCGCACGCACAGACAGGACCCCGAAGTGCCCCCGCACGCACAGACAGGACCCTGAAGTGCCCCCGCACGCACAGACAGGACCCTGAAGTGCCCCCGCACGCACAGACAGGACCCTGAAGTGCCCCCGCACGCACAGACAGGACCCTGAAGTGCCCCCGCACGCACAGACAGGACCCTGAAGTGCCCCCGCACGCACAGACAGGACCCTGAAGTGCCCCCGCACGCACAGACAGGACCCTGAAGTTCCCCCGCAGGCACACACAGGACCCTGAAGTGCCCCCGCACGCACACACAGGACCCTGAAGTGCCCCCGCACGCACACACAGGACCCTGAAGTGCCCCCGCACGCACACACAGGACCCTGAAGTGCCCCCGCACGCACACACAGGACCCTGAAGTGCCCCCGCACGCACACACAGGACCCTGAAGTGCCCCCGCACGCACACACAGGACCCTGAAGTGCCCCCGCACGCACACACAGGACCCTGAAGTGCCCCCGCACGCACATAGACTGCTCCTTATAGTTCCCCCCTCTACGACACAAGCTGTTCCCCATGGTTTAGACCCCAGACAAGACCCTCCCCTTAGTACAGACCAGACACTCCACCACAGAACCTAGAGCAGACCCCCTTCCATAACAGACCCCAGAGCACCCCTCAACAAAGACCAAACTCTCTTTACCACTATCAACACAGACTCCCCCTTAAGACTGACCCCGCTCAGTACAGACCCCAGGCCGGCTATTCACAGCGTCTCCCCTGCTCGCTCTGGAAGATTGATCGCGCTCATGTTGGAGAACAGACACAAGACACGGACCTGGGAACGTCCCACCCTCCATATATGGCGTCTCCATGACTACAACCAAACAACAGAAAAGAAGCGTGCGGGGGCGTGGCCTGTACCGTGAGCGACTTCCGGGTGAGAGGGTAAGAGGAGGCGGGGCAGTGAGGAGACATTGCTGTGACTGTATGATAGGCTGTTATTAAGGTCTGCGGCTCCATGACGGCTTGTGCATACATTCTATTAGATCTAGTGCCATTTTTCTTGTTCTGTTCTGTATTTTGGAGGAGCATGTTTGTATGTCCTTATTAGTATGTATATCATATAGAAGTATGTAGCTAGGGGGGGGCAGGCGGGGCACTTGCCCAGGGCGCAGTTCAGAGGGGGGCGCCAGCGCCCCCTCCTCCTGCACTATAATTGTACCTGTGTCGCAAGGACACAGGTACAATTAGAAGCAATGAATGACCGGGCACGTTCCGAGCCCAGCCATTCAGCGCCTCTCCACGAATGAAGCGACTGGTACCTTTTGTACCAGTGACGCTTCCGTCGATGAAAGGCGCTGACTGACTGGCAGGGAAAGACATCCTGCCCAGCCAATCAGCGCCTTTCATAGACGCCGCGTTCAACCCCCTGGAGACCTGCGCAGAAGAGAGCAGGTCTCCATGGCTGCCGGACGGCGTGGGAGCGGGAATAAGGTGAGTTTGAGATGTGTTTTTTTTAAATTGTAATAGAAGTGTGCGGCTGTATCTGCAGGGGGGGCGACGACTTTGTCTACCTACGGGGGGTGTCTATCTACAGGGCTGGACTATATACAGGGGGACTATATCTGCTGGGCTATATACAGGGGGGCTATATCTACAGGGGGACTATATACAGGGGGACTATATCTGCTGGGCTATATACAGGGGGGCTATATCTACAGGGGAGCTATATACAGGGGGACTATATCTGCTGGGCTATATACAGGGGGGCTATATCTACAGGGGAGCTATATACAGGGGGACTATATCTGCGGGGCTATATCTACAGGGGGACTATATACAGGGGGACTATATCTGCTGGGCTATATACAGGGGGGCTATATCTACAGGGGAGCTATATACAGGGGGACTATATCTGCTGGGCTATATACAGGGGGGCTATATCTACAGGGGAGCTATATACAGGGGGACTATATCTGCTGGGCTATATACAGGGGGGCTATATCTACAGGGGGACTATATCTGCTGGGCTATATACAGGGGGACTATATCTACAGGGGAGCTATATACTGAGGGACTATATCTGCTGGGCTATATACAGGGGGGCTATATACAGGGGGACTATATCTGCTGGGCTATATACAGGGGGGCTATATCTACAGGGGAGCTATATACAGGGGGACTATATCTGCTGGGCTATATACAGGGGGACTATATCTACAGGGGAGCTATATACTGGAGTGGGCCGTCTATAGAGCACCATATACAGGGGTGGGCTATGTACAGGGGGACTATACAGGGGGGGGCTATATACTGGAGTGGGCTGTCTATAGAGCACTATATACAGGGGTGGGCTATATAGTATATAGCCCCCTGTAGATATAGCCCACCCCTGTATATGGTGCTCCATAGATAGCCCACCCCAGTATATAGCCCCCCCTGTAGATATAGTCGCCCTGTATATAGCCCAGCCCTGTAGATATAGCCCCCTGTAGATATATTCCCCCTGTATATAGCCCACCCCTGTATATAGCCCACCCCTGTATATAGCCCCCCTATGTATAGCCCACCACTGTAGATATAGCCCACCCCTGTATATAGCCCCCCTCTGTAGATATAGCCCCCCTATGTATAGCCCACCACTGTAGATATAGCCCACCCCTGTATATAGCCCCCCTCTGTAGATATAGCCCCCCTGTGTATATCCCAGCCCTGTGTATAGCTCACCCCTGTATATAGTATCCCACAAATAGCTCCCCCTATAGTGCTCCACAGAAAGCCCACCCCTGTATATAGCCCCCTTGTACATATAGTCCACCCCTGTATATAGTGCTCCACAGATAGCCCACCCCTGTATATACTATATACAAGGGTGGGCTATCTGTGGAGCACTATATACAGGGGTGGACTATCTAGTGGAGCATTATATACAGGGGTGGACTATATGTACAAGAGGGGGGGCTATATACAGGCGCGGGCTATCTGTGAAACACTATATACAGGGGTGGACTATATGTGGAGCACTATATACAGAGGTGGGCTATATCTACAGGGGGGCTACATACATGGTTGGGCTATCTGTAGAGCTCTATATACAGGGGTGGGCTATATCTACAGGGGGCTATATACAGGGGTGGGCTATCTGTAGAGCACTATAGGGGGAGTTATTTGTGGGACACTATATACAGGGGTGGTCTATATGGGGGCACTATCTACAGGGGGCTCTATGGCAGGCACTATCTACAGGGGGCTCTATGGCAGGCACTATCTACAGGGGGCTCTATGGCAGGCACTATCTACAGGGGGCTCTATGGCAGGCACTATCTACAGTGGGCTCTATGGCAGGCACTATCTACAGGGGGCTCTATGGCAGGCACTATCTACAGGGGGCACAGTGTGTGTGTGGGACACGGTGTATGGTGCTATTATAATTAGAGGTGCAGTGTATGGCGCTATTATATTTAGGGGCGTAGTGTGGTATAATAACTTTATATTTATTTATAGGTGCAGAAATGTTGGTAAAGTGAGAAGCTGAAGACATGTGAGCGGCAAACTGCAGAAATGGACCGGGAGAAGCCACCATAGAGGTCTGGACCGGATGGAGAAAAATAACTAGAATCTGAGACGTCACCGGTGAGTCACTTAATGTAAATGTTTATTCTGCCTCTAATCAGCACTGTAGTCACTGTATGATCTGCAGCGAGATGATTATGATAGGATTTATTTTTTGTGAAACAGCATCTCCCAGCATATCCTTACCATTGTTCGGGCCATGCTGGGAGCTGTAGTTTTACGCCGTACACACCTATATGGCAGGGGTTGCACAGCTGTATTTGTTCTGGGGCTGTATATATGTATCGAGCTTGGTTCTGGTGTTGTGTATAGGACCATATTGCTTGTGAAATGTACAAATAATTTTATGCTCGCGTTACATATAAAGAAATGACACGTCGATTGGTAGAGAAAACAAACACGGCGAGGGGGAAGGAGATGTCGGGAAAGAGGTAGGGGGGGGGGGGGGGGCGCCAAACTGAATCTTTGCCCCGGGTGCTGGAGAACCTAGCTACGCCTCTGATATAGCAGATATATAGAGATGCTGCCCTATAGTATGTACATACCAGGTATCATATACCCCCCACAGCTCCCCATAACTGTAATGGCTGCGGTGCCCTCATAACTGTAATAGCTGTGGTGCCCCCATAACTGTAATAGCTGTGGTGCCCCCATAACTGTAATAGCTGCGGTGTCCCCATAACTGTAATAGCTGCGGTGTCCCCATAACTGTAATAGCTGCGGTGTCCCCATAACTGTAATAGCTGCGGTGTCCCCATAACTGTAATAGCTGCGGTGTCCCCATAACTGTAATAGCTGCGGTGTCCCCATAACTGTAATAGCTGCGGTGTCCCCATAACTGTAATAGCTGCGGTGCCCCCATAACTGTAATAGCTGCGGTGTCCCCATAACTGTAATAGCTGCGGTGTCCCCATAACTGTAATAGCTGCGGTGTCCCCATAACTGTAATAGCTGCGGTGTCCCCATAACTGTAATAGCTGCGGTGTCCCCATAACTGTAATAGCTGCGGTGTCCCCATAACTGTAATAGCTGCGGTGTCCCCATAACTGTAATAGCTGCGGTGCCCCCAAAACTGTAATAGCTGCGATGCCCCCAAAACTATAATAGCTGCGGTGCCCCCAAAACTATAATAGCTGCGGTGCCCCCATAACTGTAATAGCTGCGGTGCCCCCATAACTGTAATAGCTGCGGTGCTCGCATAACTGTAATAGCTGCGGTGTCCCCATAACTATAATAGCTGCGGTGCCCCCATAACTGTAATAGCTGCGGTGCCCCCATAACTGTAATAGCTGTGGTGCCCCCATAACTATAATAGCTGCGGTGCCCCATAACTGTAATAGCTGTGGTGCCCCATAACTGTAATAGCTGTGGTGCCCGCATAACTGTAAAAGTGACAGTGTCCCCATAACTATAATAGCTGTGGTGTCCCCATAACCAAAATAGCTGTGGTGCCCCCATAACTGTAAAAGTGACAGTGTCCCCATAATAGTGACACACAGTGCCTACTTGAAAGTGACAACAACAGTTCTCCCATAATAGTAACAACTACCTGCCAAAGTGTCCCCATAACAGTGATAGTCATAGTGTCCCAGTAACATTCCCAATGCCCCCATTACAGTCACATTCAAAGTGTATGCATAATAATAACAACAGCCACATCACCGTCGTGACAGAAATAGCCATGTTACAGCCACAGAGCCCCCATAACAATGACAGTAATAGCCATGGTACAGCCACAGAGCCCCCATAACAATGACAGTAATAGCCATGGTACAGCCACAGAGCCCCCATAACAATGATAGTAATAGCCATGGTACAGCCACAGAGCCCCCATAACAATGACAGTAATAGCCATGGTACGGCCACAGAGCCCCCATAACAATGACAGTAATAGCCATGGTACAGCCACAGAGCCCCCATAACAATGACAGTAATAGCCATGGTACGGCCACAGAGCCCCCATAACAATGACAGTAATAGCCATGGTACAGCCACAGAACCCCCATAACAATGACAGTAATAGCCATGGTACAGCCACAGAGCCCCCATAACAATGACAGTAATAGCCATGGTACAGCCACAGAGCCCCCATAACCGTGACAGTAATAGCCATGGTACAGCCACAGAGCCCCCATAACAATGACAGTAATAGCCATGGTACAGCCACAGAGCCCCCATAACAATGACAGTAATAGCCATGGTACAGCCACAGAGCCCCCATAACAATGACCGTAATAGCCATGGTACAGCCACAGAGCCCCCATAACAATGACAGTAATAGCCATGGTACAGCCACAGAGCCCCCATAACGATGACCGTAATAGCCATGGTACAGCCACAGAGCCCCCATAACAATGACAGTAATAGCCATGGTACAGCCACAGAGCCCCCATAACAATGACAGTAATAGCCATGATACAGCCACAGAGCCCCCATAACAATGACAGTAATAGCCATGGTACAGCCACAGAACCCCCATAACAATTACAGTAATAGCCATGGTACAGCCACAGAGCCCCCATAACAATGACAGTAATAGCCATGGTACAGCCACAGATCCCCCATAACAATGACAGTAATAGCCATGGTACAGCCACAGAGCCCCCATAACAATGACAGTAATAGCCATGGTACAGCCACAGAGCCCCCATAACAATGACAGTAATAGCCATGGTACAGCCACAGAACCCCCATAACAATGACAGTAATAGCCATGGTACAGCCACAGAGCCCCCATAACAATGACAGTAATAGCCATGGTACAGCCACAGAGCCCCCATAACCGTGACAGTAATAGCCATGGTACAGCCACAGAGCCCCCATAACAATGACAGTAATAGCCATGGTACAGCCACAGAGCCCCCATAACAATGACAGTAATAGCCATGGTACAGCCACAGAGCCCCCATAACAATGACAGTAATAGCCATGGTACAGCCACAGAGCCCCCATCACAATGACAGTAATAGCCATGGTACAGCCACAGAGCCCCCATAACAATGACAGTAATAGCCATGGTACAGCCACAGAGCCCCCATAACAATGACAGTAATAGCCATGGTACAGCCACAAAGCCCCCATAACGATGACCGTAATAGCCATGGTACAGCCACAGAGCCCCCATAACGATGACCGTAATAGCCATGGTACAGCCACAGAGCCCCCATAACAATGACAGTAATAGCCATGGTACAGCCACAGAGCCCCCATAACAATGACAGTAATAGCCATGATACAGCCACAGAGCCCCCATAACAATGACAGTAATAGCCATGGTACAGCCACAGAGCCCCCATAACAATGACAGTAATAGCCATGGTACAGCCACAGAACCCCCATAACAATGACAGTAATAGCCATGGTACAGCCACAGAGCCCCCATAACAATGACAGTAATAGCCATGGTACAGCCACAGAGCCCCCATAACAATGACAGTAATAGCCATGGTACAGCCACAGAGCCCCCATAACAATGACAGTAATAGCCATGGTACAGCCACAGAGCCCACATAACAATGACAGTAATAGCCATGGTACAGCCACACAGCCCCCATAACAATGACAGTAATAGCCATGGTACAGCCACAGAGCCCCCATAACAGTGACAGTAATAGCCATGTTACAGCCACAGAGCCCCCATAACAATGACAGTAATAGCCATGGTGCAGCCACAGAGCCCCCATAACAATGACAGTAATAGCCATGGTGCAGCCACAGAGCCCCCATAACAATGACAGTTATAGCCATGGTACAGCCACAGAGCCCACATAACAATGACAGTAATAGCCATGGTACAGCCACAGAGCCCCCATAACAATGACAGTAATAGCCATGGTACAGCCACAGAGCCCACATAACAATGACAGTAATAGCCATGGTACAGCCACAGAGCCCCCATAACAATGACAGTAATAGCCATGGTACAGCCACAGAGCCCCCATAACAGTGACAGTAATAGCCATGGTACAGCCACAGAGCCCCCATAACAATGACAGTAATAGCCATGGTACAGCCACAGAGCCCCCATAACAATGACAGTAATAGCCATGGTACAGCCACAGAGCCCCCATAACAATGACAGTAATAGCCATGATACAGCCACAGAGCCCCCATAACAATGACAGTAATAGCCATGGTACAGCCACAGAGCCCCCATAACAATGACAAATAATAGCCACGCTACGGGCACAGAGCCCCCATAACAATGACAGTAATAGCCATGGTACAGCCACAGAGCCCCCATAACAATGACAGTAATAGCCATGGTACAGCCACAGAGCCCCCATAACAATGACAGTAATAGCCATGGTACAGCCACAGAGCCCCCATAACAATGACAGTAATAGCCATGGTACGGCCACAGAGCCCCCATAACAATGACAGTAACGGTGTCCTCACATAAGTAATGTACAGAGTGCTCCCATATCAGACACAGTGCCCCATAATAGTAATAGCTCAGTGACATCCACAGTTCCCCCATAACAGTGACAGCCATATTTTCCCTACAATTGTGACAGCCACAGTGCCCTCGTAACCGGGACAACCACAGTGTTTCCTCTAGAAGGAAGTATCGGGCCTAAAATCCAGGACACTTGGGAGCCACGCGCTTGTTAGAGAATTGGGGTCAGTTCACACGTAGCGTCAATACTGCGGAGAGACCGCGGCGAATTACATTAGCAGCAAAGTGGATGAGAGAACAAATCCACCGAAAACCTTCATAGACTGACCGGCGGTGCGTTTTTAAGCCGTAGTTTGCCAATTTATGCTGCAGAATCGCTGCTTTTCTGGTGCAGGTTTTCCCCATTGAATTTAAAGGGAAGATGAGCCATGCGTTGCTGCGGAAACCCTGCGATTCCACCGCAAATATCGCAAATGAGAAAAAAGGTTTTTGAGTTAAAATGAAGAAAACAGTTTATACTTACCCTCCGGCGTTGTCATGGCGACACGTCTCCGTCTTCTGAGCGTAGCCCGGCCTCCTGGGATAACGTTTCAACCCATGTGGCTGCAGCAGCCAATCAAAGGATGCAGCGGTCACATGGACTACAGCGTCATCCCAAGAGGCCGGGCTACGCATAGAAGAGGGAGACGTGTCGCCATGACAAAGCCGGAGGGTAAGTATAAACTGTTTTGTTTTTTTTTAGATCTTCTGCAGCGGACATTTTTGCCTGATAACCCTGCACCACAATTTGGTGTGTTTTTTTCGGGTGGTGGGATTCCCTGCGGCTTCCAGAACTAATACTTTGTGTACTTTCCTGTGTGTTCGCAGGACAAATCCCATTCTCTGGCGACCTGGTTCCGCTCCCTGCACTTTATACACTCAGCAGCTGGGGGCCCCAATCTGGTCCCGGGGCTGAAGTTGATCACAGACCGCTCCTGCGGGGCCGAGTGCACGCAGCGGAGGGGTATGCATCGTGGCTGTGACTACTGAGAAGATGAGCTGGAGGGAGTGGGGGGCCTGCTGTGACTATTGGGAGGGTGGGGGGCCTGCTGTGACTATTGGGAGGGTGGAGGGAGTGGGGGCCTGCTGTGACTATTGGGAGGGTGGAGGGAGTGGGGGGCCTGCTGTGACTATTGGGAGGGTGGAGGGAGTGGGGGGGCCTGCTGTGACTATTGGGAGGGTGGAGGGAGTGGGGGGCCTGCTGTGACTATTGGGAGGGTGGAGGGAGTGGGGGGCCTGCTGTGACTATTGGGAGGGTGGAGGGAGTGGGGGGCCTGCTGTGACTATTGGGAGGGTGGAGGGAGTGGGGGGCCTGCTGTGACTATTGGGAGGGAGTGGGGGGCCTGCTGTGACTATTGGGAGGGTGGAGGGAGTGGGGGGCCTGCTGACTATTGGGAGGGTGGAGGGGTGCTTCTGTAACTACTGGGGAAACGGTGGACGGCCAAGCTGGACACAAGCTTTAGGGTATCTTCACTGCATCATGGCAAACCGGCATGGAATTAAATGCAGATTTTGTGGCACTCATGGCAAAACTGCACAAAAAATACTGCCCGGTGTGAATGTGCGCTTACTACTAGAGGGGGGAGCAGATAGAAAATTGTTGGTTCAGGCTTGAAATGACTTTTTTCTCTTTCTGTAGATGGTTGCCCGATTGTGTTTATATTAGGTCCATTAATTGTGTCATCATGATGGGTAAAGGAATCCGTCATAAGAATGAGAGAATACTAAACCTCACTCTGGAGATCATCTACCTGCTAACGGGAGAGGTGAGGGATTCTGGGAGTTATGTCACATGACGTCTCTCTAATCTATATTAATATACTACGAGTATGAGGGATTGAAAGAATGTGTATCGGGACATGTATCAGTGTCTCCCCATACACAGGACTACGCTGTCCTGAAGAAAACATCTGATGAGGGTGTGACCTCCGGCGGCCGTTCCCGTGTGTCAGGAGGAGGGAGCAGGACCCACAGCCCCATCACAGGACCTCTACCTCACTCACTGATACATGAGCAGAAGATCCTAGACCTCACCAACAAGATCATTCATCTGCTGACCGGAGAGGTGAGGACCACCGGGAATGCTGGGACATTATATAGTAGCGCTATGAAGGTGTCGGGATGATGACTGTCTCATTGTGTGTCAGGTTCCTATAAGGTGTCAGGATGTCACCGTCTATTTCTCCATGGAGGAGTGGGAGTATATAGAAGGACACAAGGATCTGTACAAGGACGTCATGGCGGAGGACCACCAGCCCCTCACATCACCGGGTAAGAGGGATCTGTGCAGGGACGTCATGATGGAGGAGCACCGGAACCGCACATCACCGGGTAAGAGGGATCTGTGCAGGGACGTCATGATGGAGGGCCACCAGACCCCATCACCGGGTAAGAGGGATCTATACAAGGACGTCATGATGGAGGACCACCGGAACCGCACATCACTGGGTAAGAGGGATCTGTACAAGGACGTCATGATGGAGGACCACCGGAACCACACATCACCGGGTAAGAGGAAACTTCCATTATAGGGGTTATGTGGGGTCCAAAAATGATTATCCCTGCAGTATGTGAGTACATTCGCTAATATACATTCCGGTCCCCTTCTTTGATGACGATTCTTTGTCATGTGACTGAGCCCGTTGTACTCTATGTAATCGCTGTTCTATTTCTCCTGCTTGTACATAGAGTAAAGCGGGGCCGGTCACATGACGAAGAGTCATATCGTCATCAAAGAAGACACTGCAACTAGACTTCCGGTCCCCCGGCAGCGCTATAAAAATCTATGAAATCTCATAATCCGCGCCACCGGGGACCGGAATGTATATTAGCGAGTGTACTCACATGCTGCACAGACTACACCGCTAATACATTTTGGTCCCCGCATAACCCATTAAGAAGAGAACAGTTTTGAGGGTCACCTATCTGTCACCCCACCATCTTTTCATCAAATATACACTATGTATTCAGTCACTGTCCACGTGTTTCCTATAGATGGATCCAGTAGAAAATGGCCAGCAGGGAGATGTGCCAGTCCAGTGAACCCCAAGGATAGACCAGAGAAAAATCACAATGTCCGACAGAGTCATCAGGTATATAGGAAATATCTTAGAAACGACACTGTGACCTGTGGAACCTCTACACATATTGAACGTTATTATGTTTGATTTGTACGTTTAGATTTTTTGTCTTTCTTGATTTCTTTCTTTTTTTAGGCTGAAGAACTGGTTATTATTAAAGTTGAAGAGGTGGAAGGGCTAGAGGAAGAAGGAGAGACATTTATCTGGGATGATTGGCAGAATACAGAGGAGGACATTCTCACAGATACCAGTCTAGGTGACTACTAACCACTAAATACAGAAAAGAGGAACATATTGCCCATGTCTAATCCCTGCGTCAGTCTCGTATTCTGCCATCTTCTCTGCCAATGTAAACTAGTGAGGAAAATGCATTTGCCGAAGGAGGAGCCTTCAGTGACATGCACACGCTGCGTATTACGTGCGGAGTTGCCGTGCAGGTTTTCCTGCAGCAAATCCGCAGCGTAATACAGTACCGGCGAAGGCAAATCAGGTTTCAACTAATCTCATCTACACAAAGCAGAATTTTTCCTGCACATAAATTGCCCTGCGGTGCGTATTTTATCATCTACAGCATGTCAATTTATCTTGCGTTTCTGCCTCACAATTGTATCTGACAAAATTGGAAAAAAAATGCAGCAAAAACCGACCTAAAAACACATAAAAGAACGGTACGGATTTGACCTGCCTGTCTTTACCTACCGTTTTGATTCAGATTTTCTGCATCAAATTACGCAATAGCCTAGGCAATTGCTTCCGGCAAAACTACGGGTCCGATGCACAACAGAGAAAATCAGAAACCATGGGCACCGGATCCGTCACCATTGAAATCAATGGCGATGGAAACGGAAACCTCTGGTTTCCGTCAGTTTGTGTCTGTTCCTGGTCCCGTTCTGACGGAAACCTCAAACGGAACGTCAGAATGGGACCCCAACACAGATGTGAACGAGGCCTTAGCCTTGATCCTTTCAATAATAGTGATTTATAAATATTTGCTTGTTATTGTAAGATGTTTCTGTAGTAAACTTTAATATTTAAAGATTTTATTTTTCTCGTGCAGATGGATCCATGATCAAGAATACACTGGAGAAATGTCTCATGTTGTCTTCTGATTGTAACATAGACAATGACAAACCCGCACACAATTCTCCAGGACATTACCCCATTTCTCACAATATAACAGACTCCCATAATGGTAGAATAGCCCATGGAAGTGGTAACAAGTATCAGTGCTCTGAATGCGGGAAATGTTTTACCCAAAACGGGTCTCTTAACGTCCATAAAAGAATCCACACAGGGGAGAAACCCTTCTCTTGTTCAGAAAGCGGAAAATTGTTTATGCGTAAATCTGACCTGGTTAGACATTACCGAGTTCACACTGGAGAAAAGCCCTTTGTATGTTCAGTGTGTGGGAAGTGTTTCAGTCAAAAGTCAAAGCTGGTAAGTCATCAACGTACCCACACTGGTGAAATTCTCTTCCCATGTCCCGAGTGTGGAAGATGTTTTACAAATCGAGCTATACTTGCAACACATCTGAAATTTCACTCAGGAGAGAACCCATTTCAGTGCTCCGATTGTGGGACGTGTTTTCAGTACAAATCGTATCTTGTTAAACATCAAATAATTCACACCAAGACAAAACCCTTTTCTTGTTCGGAGTGTGGAAAATATTTAACCAACAAGGGCGCCCTCATCTATCACTTGAGGACACACACAGGGGAGAAACCTTTCTCCTGTTGTGAATGTGGGCGATGTTTTACAAGTAAAGGACACCTTGTCACTCATAAGCGGACCCACACAGGGGAGAAGCCATTTTCATGTGCAAAATGTGGGAAACGTTTTGCCCGTAAGGCAGACACGGCGATACATCAAATGATGCACTCAATCGAGGCGCCGTTTTCATGCTCCAACTGATGAGGAATATTACAGAAATGTCAATCAGAAAATGACTCCTAAGGCATCAATTCTATTTTCGGAACCTATAATGCATAAAAAAAACTAAATAAAACTCATCTTAATTTATTACACACATGTGGATGTGAATCCATTTTTATCTTGCAACTAATAGTGTTTTTCTTCTCCAGTTTTTCTTCTCCAAATTCAAAGAGGACCCGTCACTTGGTCATATAAGTTGAGCCAGTCTACTGACCTGATTAGCGCCGTCTCCCTGATTCCAGCAATGTTTTTCTTTTTTTCCTCGATCCCCACATTCCAGAAATATGGCCACTGTTGTGTTGGCTCCCTATATGCTGTAGTTAGCCAACAAGGAGTGAACTACCCTCAAGCTGCCTCGCGCTGGTTGGTCAGTATCGCAGGGAAGCTAGCCCCACCCCCTTGGCTAACTACAGCAAATTAGCATATAGGGAGCCAACACAACAGTGGGTCATATCTCTATATCAGGAAAAAAAGAAAAACAGCGCTGGAATCAGGGAGACAGCGCTATTCAGGTCAGTAGACCAGTTCACATTATATGACCTAGTGACAGGTCCTCTTTAAAGCATCAGCGTGTTAGTATTACAGACCATTTTTGGAAAAAATCTTTTCTATCTTTATGGTCACCGATAGGGTCCTGATCCACGATCATAATTTAGTCATTCAGAAACACCAAACTCGGTAAGTTGCAAAGTGAATACTTCCTTCACCTAGATAGGAGCTTTGTTTTTCTCCAGTTTGTGAAGAAGCTGCGTGACAATGCCCAAAGGAGTGCAACAATGGCTGCCCATAGTAGTTTTTAGTCCTTTAGAAAAACTTCTTGGCATTGGTTAATAGAGGTCTGCACACATTCGGTAAGATTTATGAAAAGTAGTACAAAAGAAAAGTACAGTAGTCGCCCAGAGCCACCAATCAGATTTTAGGTTTCCAAAGATACTCTGGAATAGGAGAGATGGAATCTGATTGGTTACTGAAGGAAACGACTCCACTTTTCCTCTGCACTACTTTTCATAAACCTCCCCAATTGAATTTGAAGCTTCCAACTTTGATCAATTTTAATGTCCATTTTTTTTCCAAAGGATATTCCGTGGCGAGATTTATTAAAACTGGCCAGTGGCGGATTAAGTAGACCATGGGCCCTGGGCTGTTACCCAAACTTGGGCCCCCCTTCCTCACCGCCGCCCTGCCGCGCCGTATCTATTTTTAACACTACCTTTTTGGGCAAGCATTAACAGTGTTACGATTTCCCTTGTCACACTGTGCAGGGACACAACCTCCTGACAAGGGGAATTGTCTATCAGTCCTGGACGGCAGAAATACTTTTTGTGAAATACAAGGATTCCTATAATAAACATGTCAGGAGAGGTGACAGATTCTCTATAAATCTAGTGACTCACAGGTGACGACGTCTCAGATTCTAGTAGTTTTTTTCCTCTTTTCTTCTCCATCCGGTCCAGCGCTCATGACGACTTCTCCCGGCCATGACTCATTTCTGCAGAAATTGCCACTCAGACGTCTCCTCACTTTTCCAACATTTCCACACCTATAAACGAAAATAAAGTTATCATGGTGTCACATACTGTGCCCCTAAATATAATAGCACCAAACACTGCGCGCCTGAATATAATAATACCACACACTGTAAAACACCACATACACACAGCCCCCTGTACATAGTGCCACACATAGCCCCTGTAGATATTACACACCTCCATAAATATCGCCATACACAGCCCCCTCTATATATCACACAT
This sequence comes from Rhinoderma darwinii, assembly GCF_050947455.1. Lineage (NCBI taxonomy): Eukaryota > Metazoa > Chordata > Amphibia > Anura > Rhinodermatidae > Rhinoderma > Rhinoderma darwinii. The sequence continues at coordinate 92,019,663 of NC_134697.1, read as the reverse complement.
CCCCCCCGTAGAGAGCGTTACACACAGCCCCCTATAGATAGTGCCATACAGCCCCCTGTAGAGAGCGCCACACAGCCCTGCCCCTCTTGTAAATAGCACCAAAAAGCCCCCCCTATAAAGAGCGCCACACACACCACTGTGGATAGCACTACACAGCCCCCCTTGTATATAGTGCCACACAGCGCTCCCCCTTGTATATAGTGCCACACAGTGCTCCCCCTTGTATATAGTGCCACACAGCGCTCCCCCTTGTATATAGTGCCACACAGCGCTCCCCCTTGTATATAGTGCCACACAGCGCTCCCCCTTGTATATAGTGCCACACAGCGCTCCCCCTTGTATATAGTGCCACACAGCGCTCCCCCTTGTATATAGTGCCACACAGCGCTCCCCCTTGTATATAGTGCCACACAGCGCTCCCCCTTGTATATAGTGCCACACAGCGCTCCCCCTTGTATATAGTGCCACACAGCGCTCCCCCTTGTATATAGTGCCACACAGCGCTCCCCCTTGTATATAGTGCCACACAGCGCTCCCCCTTGCAGTGGCGTAACTACCGCCGTAGCAGCAGTAGCGGCTGCTACGGGGCCCGCGGCATGAGGGGGCCCGTGTCGCCCGCCGGCACGGGCCCCCACCATGGCCGGAGGCTCCGCTAGCAGCCGCTATGGCTGCTACAGCGGGACGCCACTGAACACTTCGGCAGAGCAGGGAGGTATCTCCCCGCTCTGCCATTAACTGGTTCCCGACCGCTGGCTGTATTTTTACGGCCAGCGGTCAGGGACGGGTCCTTAAAACCCGAGCCATAGACTTTCTACGGCTCGTGTTTTAACTTGCTGCCCGCGCGATCGGGCAGCTGAATGTCGGGTCTCCGGCTGTCAGTGACTGCCGGGGACCCTGAGGAGAGGATAGAAGCAGCTTTCGCTGCTTCTGTCTTCTCTGATCACTTGTACACAGCGCTGAATGCGCGCTGTGTACAGGAATAGAGGCAGCAGCAGCGGCGCTGTCTCTATTGCTCCCGGTGATCATGTGACTGGTCACATGATCGCCGGGTGCCGTTAGTGGCAGACTGCTGCTGGGTCTTACTAGACCCAGCACAGCCTTATTAGTGACAATCGTCACTATGAGAGGGCTGATTTCCCCTGTAACTGGGGCTGCTGTGCAACCCCAGTTACAGTGGAAAAACATGGTGTAAAAAAAATATATAAAGTTCCCCAAAGGTCTTCTTTGACCTTTGGGGGACAGACCATAGTAATAAGAAAAGAATAAAGTAAAGTGCAAAAAAAATGTAAATAATAAATACACATAAAATACCCACCCCAAAAAAAAAACGTTCCCCCCCGCCAATCATTTTTGTAACGCTAGCGCTGACCCAATTACCCTAATATAGACATGTAATATATAAAGATTTACGGTAGACAATGACGATCACAAATAAAAGGTCTATTTTAGGGTAAGACTATGTTATTACCAAAAAAAATAGCTGAAATGTAAAAAAGCTTACTTTTTTACTATTATTTTCAAACTTTATGAATAAAAATTCTAAAATAGCAAAAAAGGTGCGTATAAAAACGATAAAAAATTAAACCTGCATTGTCTATGGAAAAAACGTCGCAAAAATCACGTCGTTAGCCCAACAAATAAAAAAGTTAGAGCCATTTAACTAACACGTGCTAAAAATGGCTAAACGGTGTCTGGTCCTGAAGGCGCAAAATAGAGCAAAAGACATGTATCCCCCTCCCCCTCTCCACAGGACATGTATAGGGGATAGTCAGAGGTTTGTCATGGAGAAGTTCAGGGGACTTTCAGTCCCCCGTTCTCCCTATCGCTGCCAGAGATCACACATGTATCCCCTGTCCTGTGGAGAGGGGATACATGTATTTTGTAGGACACACTGTAGGTCGCATTTTTTTGGGAGGGGGGACGCTGTATGGCGTTCCCTACAGGGGGGCTGTATGGCGTTCTCTACAGGGGGGGGCTGTATGGCGTTCCCTACAGGGGGGGGCTGTATGGCGTTCCCTACAGGGGGGGGCTGTATGGCGTTCCCTACAGGGGGGGGCTGTATGGCGTTCTCTACAGGGGGGCTGTATGGCGTTCTCTACAGGGGGGCTGTATGGCGTTCTCTACAGGGGGGGCTGTAAAAAAGGCACTATCTACAAGGGGGGGGGGGGTTGTGTGACACCCAGGGGAGGGGGGGCCCCAGTCAAAAGTTTGCTATGGGGCCCAGTCTTTCCTAGTTACGCCCCTGCCCCCTTGTATATAGTGCCACACAGCGCTGCCCCTTGTATATAGTGCCACAGGGTTATGTACACATTTAAAAACGTTATATTATAATTATATATATATATATATATATATATATATATAGTATGTGTGTGTATCAGTATGATTGATTGATTTTATTAAAAAATATTTTTACTTTTTGAGATACAGGTGCTTTGTTTCTTACAGGATCAGTGATACGCAGGATCCACCTCAAATCTATCACATCTAAGATTATAATTTAGCGCAGGGCCCGTTTCACTGATCCCGTCAGTCCTGCTGACCTGACGGATACAGGATACAAAGCAGCTGTATCTCAAAAAGTGAAAATATTTTTTAATAAAACGTAATTACAAAGTTGCACCAAACACACATTTTTATTAAAAAAAAATAAAACCGACGTGATTTTTGCGACGTTTTTTTGCGTACACAATGCAGGTTTAGTTTTTTATCGTTTTTTACACACCTTTTTTGCAATTTTAGAATTTTTATTCATAGTTTGAAAATAATAGTAAAAAAATAAGCTTTTTTACATTTCAGCTATTTTTTTTTTTGGTAATAACATAGTTTTACCCTAAAATAGACCTTTTATTTGTAATCGTCATTGTTTACCGGAAATTTTGATATATTACATGTCTATATTAGGGTAATTGGGTCAGCGCTGGCGTTACAACAATGATTGGTGGGGGAAACGTTTTTTTGGGGTGGGTATTTTATGTGTATTTATTATTTAATTTTTTTTTGCACTTTACTTTACAATTTTTTTATTACTGTGGTCTGATCCTCAAAGGTCGAAAAAGACCTTTGGGGAACTTTATATATATTTTTTCTTTTACACCATGCTTTTCCACTGTGACTGGAGCTGCACAGCAGGGAAATCAGCCCTCTCATAGTGACGATTGTCACTAATAGGGCTCTGCTGGGTCTAGTAAGACCCAGCAGCAGTCTGCCACTAACGGCACCCGGCGATCATGTGACCAGTCACATGATCACCGGGAGGAATAGAGACAGCGCCGCTGCTGCTGTCTCTATTCCAGTACACAACGCGCATTCAGCGCTGTGTACAAGTCATCAGAGAAGACAGAAGCAGCGAAAGCCGCTTCTATCCTCTCCTCACGGTCCCCGGCAGTCACTGACAGCCGGAGACCCGACATTCAGCTGCCCGATCGCGCGGGCAGCAAGTTAAAACCCGAGCCGTAGAAAGTCTATGGCTCGGGATTTAACGACCCGTTCCTGACCGCTGGCCGTAAAAATACAGCCAGCGGTCGGGAACCAGTTGGGCAGGAGGTTAAGCCAACTAACCTCTGCGCCGGTGACCGCCCGCCCGGCTCTTCTCTTGCTGCTTTGGAGCAACAGAACAGCCGTCCGTCGCTGTTCTGTTACTCAATGGCAGCGGCCCGCACTTGTCAGGGAGGCGTGTCCTACCCCTTTCCCGGCCAATTCCCTGCTCCTCCTCCTCTTCAGCAGTTAGCAGCGCTAGCGCGCTGAATATATCTATAAGATGATGTGTGGTTCGGGCTGCCATGGGCCCCCTGGAAGCCTCGGGCCCCGGGCGGCCGCCCGAATCGCCCATATGATAATCCGCCACTGAGACTGGCGTTTTATACGCCAGCCTTAATAAAGAGTTTACAGGATGTGACACACTTAATAGGAAGTGAACGTCTCTTAATGAATGTTTAGCCTGATTGGAGAGGGGGAAGGTCCGGGGTCCGGTATGGGCCTCTACCTTGTTACGCCCCACAGAGTGAACTCTATGCCAGCTAAGAGCCTTATTCCGCTATCATTTACGCCAGCTTCTGGGGTCAATTATAGTAAATAATTCCCCATATAGAAAAATAATTCCCCACCATGTAACTCTGCTACCTGTCAACTGAAAAGTCATCCACAAGAGGGAAAAATGTTTCCCCATGGTGAAAAACCAGAAAGAGTCACTTGGGAATTACACATGACGGGGGAATTTTTTTCCCTCTGACAGATGACTTTTGAGTTGACAGGTAGCAGAGATACATGATGGAGAATTATTGACCATTTTTTTTTTTTTTTTTGCAGCGCAGGGGAGAAAATAGAAGACGGAAGAATACTGTATGTGAGTTTTTTTTATTTTTTTATATTGCTCATTTATTTTTATTTTTTTCAGGTGTAGCTGGACCCTTTGGACTTTGTCGTAGATTTGTTGGACTATTGCGATAATCTATGTTTTAAAAAAAAAAAAAAACGAAAATGAAAAGGGCTGCGTGGTGTTTTTATTTCACATTTTTTTTTTTCTAATGTCTGTGTTTTATATTGCATTGCGCCTTAGTAAAGGCCACTGTCTGGTTGACAGCATCCATTACTAAGGCCGGGCTTAGTGTTACCCAGTAAAAAGGATGCAAATAACCCCCATTATTACCCCGGTACCCATCGCCACCATGGGTACAGGGAAGAGCCGGGTACAATCCAGTACCCGACCATCTGAAGCGATGGCCGGGCAATGGGGCAGCCGTAGGCTGGTATCATCGGGCTAGAAAGGGCCAAGAACTGTATCAGCTGTATCCTGGGTCTCCTAAGTGGCCCATCGATGCAGCACTATCAGCCAGTGGAGCTGCTATGGTCTTAGAACATCAGGGGCACAAGCCCCAAGACATGTTTTACCCCCCAGAAAATGTATATTTGACAGCATATCTATAGGACTATGACCCCTATAGCTATGCCACTGGATAGGGTTATATACAGGGCCCAGCCGACAGTATCACACGTGATAAGATTGGATACAGCGGCTCTGCAGACAGTATCACACATGATAGGCTGAGATAAAGGGAACAGCAGACAGTATCACACATGATAAGATTGGATACAGCGGCTCAGCAGACAGTATCACACATGATAGGCTGAGATAAAGGGAACAGCAGACAGTATCACACATGATAAGATTGGATACAGCGGCTCAGCAGACAGTATCACACATGATAGGCTGAGATAAAGGGAACAGCAGACAGTATCACACATGATAAGATTGGATACAGCGGCTCAGAAGACAATATCACACATGATAGGCTTAGATACAGGTCCCAGCTAACAGTATTACATATGATAGGCTTAGATACAGGGCCAAACAAACAGTATCAAAAATGTTAGGCTGAGATACAGGGCCCAGCAGACAGTATTACACATAATAGGCTTAGATACAGAGGACAGTATCACACATGATAGTCTTGGATATCAGGCCCAACTGACAGTATCACACATGATAGGCTTATATACAGTACATGGCCCAAGCAGACAGTATAGTAGGCTGTGTTCACACTGAGTTTTTTTGCAGGAGGAAAATTCCTCCTGCATTAACTGCTCCAGACGTTTTTTGCACAGTGGTTTGACAAAAATTCGTCAAGGTGTTTTTTTTTACCCTTTCTGACTGATTGAAATGGGGTTTTGGAGGCGGAAACCACCTAAGGATGGGTCATGTCGCTTCTTTTTACCGCGACGCAGTTTTTTTTACTCGCGGTAAAAAACCTTGTCTAACTCCCATTGAAATTCAATGGGAGGCATTTTCGGGAGTTTTTTTACGAGTTTTGTGGAGCGGTTTCCGCGCCAAAAAACTCTGTGTGAACAAGGCCTTAGATACAGGGCCCCAGCAGGTATCTGTGAGTTTGCCACTAGCATTTGGTGACATCCACTCAAGCCATTTTGCCTGGCACAGGTCTTTACAGATGTGTCTCCATATGACGGCCTCCTGGATACCAACCGGCCACCTGGTATATTGATGACTGTACACAGGAAGGTGTCATCACCCTCTGAACTACGGACATCTGCAGAAAGCGGCTACAACCAGTGAACTGCTCACATCTGTGACAAACAACCCCTTCTACGTAGACTCCACCAGGAGTTCCCTTATCCATTAGATGTTACTCCCACTGGCTGGTTCCAGAATACAACAGCGACTGTAGCGGCAGCATCGTTCCGCTGAGCTCCTCCGAGTTGCCTTCTTTCTTCCACATCTGGTGAGCACAGGTCCCTTGTGGCCCTCACATTCCCTTCTTTCTAACCACCTCAGGAGAGTTTTACTGCGTCTCTTTTTTAGAATCGGTCACGCAACGGCCTCCCAAAACCAGGGTGTAATTTAACCTACAGGTATTTCCAAGCCAGGCCTGTAGAGACTACTAGTAGGTGCGCTCCTTTAGTGGTGCTTACACCGAACGTTTTGCACTAACATTATACAGTGCGTTGGAAAAACTATTTGCCCCTTACTTGAATTCTAAAATTTTTGATAATTTGTCCCATGTAAATGTGTCACATCATCCAACCTATTTTAATTCCATTCCATTTAATGAGAATAATTCAAAACCTATTTTGCCCATGTGATCAAGTAATTGCCCCCCTAAAGCGAACTGGTTGTGCCAGCCTTGGTGGTAACAACTGCAATCAAACGTTTGCGATAACTTGCGATGAGTCTTTTACATCTCTGTGGAGGAATTTTGGCGCGCTTGTCATTGCAGAATTGTTTTCATTTGGTTACATTGGAGGGTTTTCGAGCATGAAGTGCCAATTTAAGGTTTTGCCACAGCATCTCAATGGGATTCAAGTCAGGACTTTGACTCGGCCACCTCAAATTCTTAATTTTGTTTCTGTTGACCCATTCAGAGGTGGACTGTCTTGTGGACTTCGGATCTTTGTCCCGCCCCTTGGTGCTGCAGCTAATCTGTGCTCCTGGGGGAGAGGCTCTAAGCAAAACTATTCTCCTTCCTACTCTGGCAGCTGACAACAGTGCCTTATTTTCACAGCAGAAGGAGTCTCCAAAGCTATACCGACATGGAACTGCAGAGGCTCCGCTCCTTTCCTGACAAGCAGGAATGAAAGCTATTTCTATTGGCTGATCTGCAGGTATCAGAAGATTACAATGCAGAGACAAGGTTGTGGGGAGAGTGACTGTGCATGCATGTCCACCAGCATTGAGCTCAGTAGGTGGACGTGCACATTGCTATACACTTTGAACACCCGGAGGCGCCATAAATATGTAAGGTAAATTTCATAACTCTCCACTGGATCATTTTTTTTTTATCAGTAAATGGAAAACATAATTTTTTTTATGATCTTTACAATGAATATGATATTTAATAATGGGACCACTACGTTAAGGGTCTAAAAGTAGTCATGGCGACGTGTCCCTGTATTGTCCAGCAGCCCGGACTCCTGGGATGACGTTTCATCTCATGTGACTGCTGCAGCCTGTGATTGGCGTCATGAAACGTCATCCGAGGAGGCCGGCCTGGATGGAGAAGTATAAAAAACGGGTACGTTTAAGCTTTTGTTTCAGCTATTCCGTTGCAAAAAAACGCAACATTTGAGATTTGTCGCAAGTTTTACCTCCGCATTGAATTAAATGGGGAAAACCTGCAAGAAAAGAACAGCAATTTCACAGCATAATGCTGCGGATTCATATAAATCCGATTGTTCAAATCTCATTCCCTCTACTGCTACTGCATTAGGCCTCATGCACATGGACTTCTATTGGCCACGGGAACCTTCCCGTTTACTTACAGGAAGGTGCCCGAGCCGTTGAATAATATAGAACATGTCCTATTTCGGGCTGTAATAACAGCACGGGCAGCCCATAGAAGTCTATGGGGCTCCCTTAATTACGGGTGGCTACGTGTGTGCAATCACGGGAGCGTTGCTAGGCGACATCAGGGGATAGTCACTGTCCAGGGTGCTGAAAGAGTTAACTGATCGGCAGTAACTCTTTCAGCACCCGGGACAGTGACTACAGGAGTTAATAGTATTAAAAGTTAACTTACCCAGAACTCCCTGCTGCTTGCTCCAGTCCGGCCTCCCGGGATGACGATTCATCCCTTGTGACTGCTGCAGCCAATCACAGGCTGCAGCGGTCACATGAACTGCCGCGTCATCCAGGGAGGACGAAGTGGATGTCAAAAGAGGGACGCGTCACCAAGACAACGGTAAGTATGAACTTCTTTTACTTTCAATCGCTGCGGAAACTCTGCCCAAAAGGGCTGCCCCTTCCCTCTTTCCAGCACTAATAGAGAGAAGGGGCTGCCGATTAGTGCAGAGAAAATGGATCTGTAAATACGGGTGGAATACTGGTGACACCGGACCCGTATTTATGGGCACAGGTCCGTAAATACTGGTGGAATATGAGTCAAATACGTGTAACAAAGGACCCGTATTTACGCTAGTATTTACGGGAGCAAAAAAATACGTTCGTGTGCATGAGGCCTTAGGCTGCAGATTTTACGCAATGAAATACGTTGCGAAAAATCTGCAGTATTTATTCTACTAAATGTCTATACTCAATAGACCGAGATGTGATCCTTAAAAAGTTGTGGTGTAAAGGGGGCATTCACGTAATAAAGTAAAAAAAATAATGTTATTCTCAGACTGTAAAAGAGATCAAAAGCTGAGAGGGTCTTTTTGGAGGTAAAAAGATAACAAAAACGTTGAGTTTTCACTTATATACCCGACAAAGCTAAGAATTATCCATAGAGGTCAGACAGTCGTCTTAGGAGATCCAGTCCTTAGTTATCAATCCATACCTTCCTGGTCTAGCACTGAGCTGTGCCAAAGTCGTGCCGTGCTGCATCCACGCCTGACCTGCTTCACCTCGCCTGACGTTCGCCTGCTACCTAAGTCCCAGCCAAGCCTGCTGCTGTCTGAGATGCCACAGGTACCTATAGAACTATAGACCCTCACCTGCTCCCTGTTGGCCAGCTGCCTTACCGCCAAGGCGGTACGGCCCAGTAGGTCCACAGACCCTTCGTGACACCTCCATTGTAATGAATGGAAATCCTAAGAGAAGGGGCTTTGCCTTCTAAACTCTCATGGGCGGTTGTGTGGGTGCATCTACTTAGTGACGGAGTGCCCTCCACTTTGCACTAATCAAAGTAGGCACAAGTAGATATCGTAGGTATTAATACCCAGACTGACAAGGGAAGAGTTTGTGTATTTCGTATGTCTATTTTTAGTGAACAGAAAAATAATATTTCTCGCCCCCAAAAATCTGAACACGTGATTACAAGTTTTCTATAACCCCTTAACACAGAATGACGTCCATACAGCTACGTCGGCTGAAAAATAAAAATGTTACGGCTCTTGGAATGCAACGATGGAAGAACCAAAAACAATGCTTGGTCCTTAAAGGGGTTGTCCGGGCACGGGGAGGTTTTTAATACGGAGGACCTATGGTCCACAGGATAGGTCCTCAGGATAGGCATGGACATCCGGTGCTCGGAATCAGCCGGAGCAGCTGATCGGTGCCGGGTCTTTATTTATAAAATCTGTTTCCATCTAAGGACGGTGATTTGTCAATTTCCCGTTTAGAGAACATAATCATTCTTTACATCAATGTTCTCCCACAATTGAACATGTCATTTTTGTCTCACTTTTGTGGGATTTTTGATGTATATTAAGACTTGTTTTCTGTGCAAAACATTTTCCACAATCTGAGCAGAAAAAAGGCTTCTCTCCAGTGTGCGGCGTCCTTTGATGGATGGTCAGATACGTCTTCAATGAAAAACATTTCCCACATTCGGTGCAAGAGAATGGCTTCTCACCTGTGTGGGTTTTCCCATGGTTGACGAGACTTAGTTTATGAGCACAGAGCTTCCCGCAATCAGCACATGGATATGGTTTCTCCCCTGTGTGAACCCTCTGGTGTCTTCTAAGTTTTGATCCACTTCGAAAGCATTTTCCGCATTGTCCACATTGGAACGGCTTATCCTCGGTGTGAGTTTTCTTATGTTTATTCAGATAGGATTTTAGTGGAAAACATTTCCCACACTCAGAACATGAACACATATTATTGTCCTTACAATCTGTACTAGGTGAATTGACGCTCAATCTAATAGAAGAACATTCCTGGTGGTCAGAAGAATCGGATGATAAACCTGCACTAACAACCCTTGGAGAAGTGACGTTTTCTCCTGGAGAACCTTGAGTGACGTTGCCGTTGTCCAGTATACAGTCTGGAGATAAAAAGAGACATCCTTCCAAAATATTTTTGCTGTCCTCTCCATCTGTGGGAGCAAATGTGAGATGTTAAATGTAAAGATCTCTTATCAAAGTGTCAGAGTAGAAAGTTATGACAATGATGATAGATGTCACAGCATTTCCAAGGATGGCAGGAGTCCAAAAGATGATGTTGGCTCCTCGTAGCCCCTACTGGACACTTCAGACATACCAAGGCTACCTGCTCATGATTGTTTGTATTTGCGTCCTGCAAACAATGGATCCATTGTCCGTTTTTTTGCGGTACGACAGTGTGTCCTCCGCATGCGTCCCGTTTGTTCCATAGGTTTGACTTGAATGGGCGAGACCGAGCCACAAATACTGACAGGAACAGGACCTGCTCTGAGTTTTGTGGCCCGGTCCCACTCAAGGATCTGTGAAGAACATGGTAGTGTGCACGGAGCCATAGAAATGAAGGGGTCAGTCTGCCGTCCGTTACAATACGGATAGCACACTGATGAGAAGAACGGTCGTCTGCATGTAGCCAAGGAGAGTTCATAAAAAGGGATTGTTTTAGTCACTGAACAGTTTGTGGTTGTCGCTCACCTGGGTAGATATTGTTAGAAGTTTCTTCCTTATTGCACTTTTGATCCTCCCACACATACGCCTTGTATCCTCCGTCTACATTCTCAACTTTAATATGAATATTTCCCTAAACACTCACATAAAATATGACAAATTATTTCCTCAGTTAATGAGCTGAAATGTAACAAATTATTAGGTAATATTGGCAAAGCATGAAGTGCACATTCACCTTTATGGGATTTGACGAGACTTTGGTTCCACCTACGTGATGACCCTCTGGGACGTTGTGATATTCCTGTGGACAATCCCAGGAAAACACAGAACTGGGACATCTCTCTGCTGGATTTATCTTACTGGATATACCTGTAGGAGACACATACAGTGGAAGACATTGTTTATATGTAGTTATCAGGTGATGGGTGTATCTTGTGGACTGTCAAAAATGCTCTCCTCTTACCCGGTGATGGGGTCTGGTGGTCCTCCATCATGACGTCCCTGCACAGATCCCTCTTACCCGGTGATGTGAGGGGCTGGTGATCCTCCATCATGACGTCCTTGTACAGATCCCTCTTACCCGGTGATGTGAGGGGCCGGTGGTCCTCCGTCATGACGTCCCTGTACAGATCCCGCTTACCCGGTGATGTGAGTGGCTGGTGATCCTTCATCATGACGTCCTTATACAGATCCCTCTTACCCGGTGGTGCACGGTTCCGGTGGTCCTCCATCATGACGTCCCTGCACAGATCCCTCTTACCCGGTGATGTGAGGGGCTGGTGATCCTCCATCATGACGTCCCTGTACAGATCCCTCTTACCCGGTGATGGGGTCTGGTGGTCCTCCATCATGACGTCCTTGTACAGATCCCCCTTACCCAATCATGTGAGGGGCTGGTGGTCCTCCATCATGGCGTCCCTGTACAGATCCTTGTGTTCTTCTATATACTCCCACTCCTCCATGGAGAAATAGACAATGACATCCTGACACCTTATAGGAACCTGACACACAATGAGACAGTCATCACCCCGACACCTTCATAGCGTTACTATATAATGTCCCAGCATTCCCGGTAGTCCTCACCTCTCCAGTCAGTAGATGAATGATCTTGTTGGTGAGTTCTAGGATCTTCTGCTCGTTGTTTCTCTTAGGTATCAGTGAAGGCTCCGTGATGGTACTGGTCCATCCTCCAGACATGTAGGGACATCTGTTGGGGGATAGAGAGTCACCAGATGTCTTCTTCACTACTGAACAATGTTGGATATCGAGATGGAACATACAAGAGAATCAAAATGAACAGGACGTTCTTAGTAAACATTTTGATCGTATAAGCCAACCTGCTTCCTCATGGCGACTTCTTTTAAGTGGGTCCCTAATCTATTAGGTGCCGCACCACATGGCAACCAGTGCCACCGCAACACCCCGCCTGCAGAGGGAGCAACACAGTCCCCAGGCTAAGACACCTTATGTTGTAGCCCACAGATCAGTCCATAGTAATGCATCCAAAGGATAACTGAATGCAACCACCACCAGGTAAATCTGTCCAGGTATAGAACAGGTGAATGATAGGTTATTAACCCCTTAATGAACAGCCTATTTTCGGTTTTTTCCATTTTCGTTTTTACCTCCCACCATTCCAAAAATCATAACTTTTGTAATGCGTGTCCACCGCGGACTGTTTAGGAAGGTGGAAGCAGCATTAGGGGGGCAGTCAAAATGCTAGGGGGCGCTATCATTGTATTAAAATAAATATCTATGCACCAGAGAAGATTTGTTACAGCATTTATATTTACAAATCAATTATGATGACGTGATCTTTTGCGTTTTATATAATATTGTCCGTAGGATAAAAAGATAAGAGAAAGGACATATACATGAGTCCCGGATTATTTTACCTCTCCGGTAAGAAGGTAGATTATCTCCAGGGTGACGTTCAGTATCTTCTCCGTTATGTGTCCCTTATCCATCACAAAGAACAATGACGAGTAGATGGTTCCGAATGAGATCTACAAATAAAGAGATGATAACTAGATAATATAATTATGGAATGTTAAAGGGACACTCCGGCCAAAACTGACCTCTCCCATGTGCTGCATTCTGGTATTCCATGTGTCGGTCTCTCACCTGTTATTTATCTCTATATATCAGACCGGGATGGTTGCTTAGCAGCAGTGTGAATCCGGCTCGGTGACTACTTTCTCTACTTGGGTCTATGGAGATCTATGTGTCACCCGTCACAGGCTTCAGCAGTTTCTGTACCGCACTAGTTATACACAGGGGGAAACAGAAACTTCTATCATCAACTGCCACTGATACTTAGACAGGTTCCTGTCACACAGGTGTAGAAGAATATAGTGCAGCCTCCCTGTCTGTATACTTATGGGTTCTCAGCTTATTTAGAAGAATATAGAGAGAATAATAATCACAGTGTCCCCCAGCATAAAGAAATTATATGGTCTTTAGCTGGTCATGTGATTGATAGCAAAGCAGAGAGGAAGAGAAAGCTGGGGAAATCTAAGAATCAAGACGGAGGCTTCTTTTAAAGCACGGACAAGGCAGGAGTTCAAAAAGTAAGTACAGTATACATAAAAGAAGTGTAGAGAGATATATACAGTCAGGTGAGGGGTGCAGACATGGAAAGTTGTGCTTCCACTGGAGCTCTTTTTTAATTTTTAGTTCCGTGTCTCTTGACAGTAAGGAGAAAATACAGCATGTGGGAGGTGAGAGACAATACTATATGGATAAAAGTACGTAAACACCCCCCCTAATTATTGAGCTTCACGCATTGAGCTGTTTCAGCTTCACGCATTGCAAACAGGTGCATAAAATCAAGCCCACAGCCATGCAATCTCCAGAGAAACATTGCTAGTAGTATGGGTCGTACTGAAGAGATCAGTGGCTTTAAACGTGGCGCAGAACAAGAACTGTGTGTCAGGAGCTTCATGAAATGGATTTCCTTAGATCCCCATGCACAATGCCAGGCGTCAGCTGGAGAGGTGTAAAGCACGTCGTTCTCTAGAGTGATGACGTCTTGTTATCTGGTAGTCTGATGGGTGAATCTGGGCCTCTGAACGTTACTTACAGGAATACATAGTGTCTACTGTAAAATTTAGGGGAGGAAAGATAAATGTCTGGGGATGGTTTTTAGGGCTTGGGCTACATCTCTTATTTCCATTGAAGAGTAATGTTAATGCTTCCACCAGGGGCGTAGCTAAAGGCTCCTGGGCCCCGATGCAAGAATTCTTACTGGGCCCCCCCCCCGCAAACTTCTCATGGCCGACGGTCCGCAGCTTTCAGCTGCATCGCTGGGTCTCCTAAGTGACCCAACAATGCAGCACTAGCAGCCGGGGCGTCACTAAGGCTGGGTTCACACACCCTATTTACGGACGTAATTCGGGCGTTTTAGCATTGAATTACGTCCGAAAATGCGGCTCAAAATTGTCGGCAAACATCTGCCCATTCATTTGAATGGGTCTTACGATGTTCTGTGCCGACGGTCATTTTTTTTTTACGCGCCGCTGTCAAAAGGCTGCGCGTAAAAAAGACGCCCGCATCAAAGAAGTGCCTGTCACTTCTTCAGACGTAAATGGAGCCGTTTTCCATGGACTCCATAGAAAAACAGCTCCAATTATGTCCGTAATGGACGCAGCGAAAGACGCCTGCACATGCCATTACAGCTGAAATTACGGTGCTGTTTTCTCCTGAAAACAGCACCATAATTTCAGCCGTAACAGACGCTGCCGTGTGAACATACCCTCAGGGCTTAAAATGTCAGGGGATATAGCCCCAATACATATGTGTCCGCCCCAAAAAAAATATGTGTATAGGAGACAGCATAGCATATCTATAGCACTACTACCCTATAAACTATGGATAGGATTAGATACAGTGGCTCAGCAGACAGTATCACACATGATAGGATTAGATACAGTGGCCCAGCAGACAGTATCACACATGATAGGATTAGATACAGTGGCTCAGAAGGCAGTATCACACATGATAGGATTAGATACAGTGGCTGAGCAGACAGTATCACACATGATAGGATTAGATACACAGCTCAGCAGACAGTATCACACATGATAGGATTAGATACAGTGGCTCAGCAGACAGTACCACACATGATAGGATTAGATACAGTGGCTCAGAAGGCAGTACCACACATGATAGGATTAGATACAGTGGCTCAGAAGGCAGTATCACACATGATTGGATTAGATACAGGGCCCAGCTCGCTGACATTGCGGCTCCAGCGCTGGACCCAGGATAGGTAAGAATAATCATTTTGCTTCTTTATGTGTTACTGATTATTTTTGTGTGTTTGTGTTTTTTTACAGTTTCGGTTCTTGGACTTCGGATTCGAGGACTTCTTTGACAGCGTTTTTTTTATTCTCAATAAAATGGTTAATGAGGGTTGTGTTTTTTTATTTCAATAAAATATTTTTTCTATGTGCTTGTATCTTTTTAAACTTTATTATCACCGCCTTAGTAATGGCCGCTGGCTGATTAACAACCTCCATTACTAAGGCGGGGCTTAATATTAGCCGGTGCAGAGGCTACACTAACCCCCATTATTACCCCGGTACCCACCGCAACCAGGAGTACTGGGAAGAGCCGGGTACGAACCAGTACCCGACCATCTGTAGTGACGGGCAGGCACCGGGGTGGCCGCAGGCTGGTAGTATTAGGCTGGGGAAGGCCAAAAACAGTGGCCCTTCCCACCCTTGTAATGCTGCCTGCTGCTGCTGTGTTGCATCTGGCTGGTTATGAAAATTGGGGGGGACCACACATCGTTCTTTCCAATTTTTTTATTTTTTTTAAATGACGTGGGGTCCCCCCCATTTTTCATAACCAGCCAGATACAATAAAGCAGCAGCAGCCTAGCATCACCAGGGTGGGAAGGCCAACTGTTTTTGGCCTTTCCCCTCTTGATAATACCAGCCTGCGGCCACCCTAGTGGCCGACCATCACTACAGATGGTCAAGTACTGGATGGTACCCGGCTCTTCCCAGCACCCCTGGTGGCGGTGGGTACCGGGGTAATAAAGGGGGTTAGTGTTAGCCGCTGCACCGGCTAACACTAAGCCCCGCCTTAGCAATGGACGTCGTCAATCATCCGACGGCCATTACTAAGGCAGTAGTAATATAGTTTAAAAAAAAACACAAAGACATAGAAAAAATATTTTATTGAAATAAAAAAAACCCACACAGCCCTCATTAACCATTTTATTGATAATAAAAAAAAAGCTGTCATCGAAGTAGTCCTGGAATCCGACGTAGTCCAACGACCGAACCTGTAAGAAAACACACAAAAAATAATTAGTAACACGTGTGTTAGGCTTAGATACAGGGCCCATGTGTGATACTGTCTGTGGGACCCTGTATCTAAGCCTAGCACAATGTAGGCTTAGATACAGGGTCCAGCAGACAGTAATCTTATACAGTATAAGATTACTGTGTGCTGGGGCCCTGTATCTAAACCTACAGTGTGGTAGGCTTAGATACAGGGCCCAGCAGACAGGATCACACATGGGCCATGTATCTAAGCCTACCATGTGATTGGCTTAGATATAGGGCCCAGCAGACAGGATCACACATGGGCCATGTATCTAAGCCTACCATGTGATTGGCTTAGATATAGGGCCCAGCAGACAGGATCACACATGGGCCATGTATCTAAGCCTACCATGTGATTGGCTTAGATACAGGGCCCAGCAGACAGGATCACACAATCTGTGATCCTGTCTCATGGGTCCCCTAAGCCTGCTACATCGTAGGCTTAGGGGTTGTGCAGTCCCTAAACATTGATGGCCTATCCACAGGATAGGCCATCAATAGCTGATGTGTCGCCCGGGACCCGCAAATCAGCTGTTTTGAGGGGGCCGCAGCACTCGTACGAGAGCTGCTTCCCCTTCATTACACTACTCGCCCACACTGTGAATCGCCGACACCGATTCACAGTGTGACCGGAATGAAGGGGAGCAGCTCTCGTACGAGTGCTGCGGCCCCTTCAAAACAGCTGAATGGCGGGTCCCGGGAGTCGGTCCCCGCCAGTCAGGGCTAACCTTACCTTCCTCTTCGGCCGCGGCGGGAGTTCTGTCGTCTCGATGCTGTGCGCGGTGCATAGCGCTGTGACGTCAGGACCTCCGCTGCCATCCGGAACCAGGAAGGTAAGTAAAGTATGTTACTATAGTAACAGGGGCCCGCGGCCCGAGTTACTATAGTAACTTTTTATTGATGTGGTGCGGGGGGCCGTGGGCCCCCCTGGCTTCGGGGCCCGGTCGCAATTGCGACCGCTGCGACCCCTATAGCTACGCCAGTGGCTTCCACATAGGAAGACATTTTGGACAATTGTGGGAACAGTTTGGGGAAGGACCTTTCCTGTCCCAGCATGACTGCGCCCCTGTAAGCAAGGTCCATAAAGACATGGTTTGATGAGTTTGTTGTGTAGGGACTCGTGTGGCCTGCACAAAGGACCATCCAACACCTTTGGGATGAATTATAACTCGGGTTGCGAGCAAAACCTACTGATCCAACATCAGTGCTTGTCTGTGGGAATTTGTGCCCATTCAGCCAAAAAAAAGCATCTGTGAAGTCACACTCCAAAATCTTGTAGCAAGCCTTCCCAGAAGAGTAGAGACTGTTAAAGCCGCAAGAGGGCAATGATCGAGAGCGAGGGTTCATATGGCAGTAAAATTTCTACCGATCGCAAAATGATGGCATAACCCAACGATATGCCATCACTTTGTGTGATGATAATATTCCGTTACTTCTTCAGTGGAGATCCGCACAGTAACAGCCAATATCCTATGGCCTTCCTCTATCTATCAGAAGTTTAGTCCAGATGGGCCTGAGCTGTCTATACGTGTCTGCAGGAACATGATCAAAAGATGGTCTCTTGGTTATGGCCATGTCAACTTCCAGCAGACGGTGAGTAATGGTCATTACATTGTGATATGTACCCGGTAATGTAATAAGTGGTGAAATATGACACCCGGACCCCACACCGATCAGCTGTTCGGGCTGCCTCCGGGCACCGGATGTTATGCTGGGTATGCAGTGCTTCATACACTGTATAGCGGCCGTGCTGCAGAACTGCAGCTCTAGTCACATTCACGGCCGCTATACTGTGAGCCATCTGCTTCCGGAACGGACCCCCATCAATGATATACCGATGACCTATCCTGTGGAAAGGTCATCAGTATGAAAAACCGCCCCCTGCCCGGACAACCCCTTTAATTCTGGAGCACTGAACTCTCTTTAGCCGTGGGAACCTTCCAGTATTACACTTGAAGATCTCTGACCAAAAATGGAGCCAACTCAACGTTCTGCAAACAAGTCAACTTTATGGTCCAGTCAGGTAATGTCCTTGTCAGAGGTTATAATGTTGTCGGTCATTATAATGCCTGAACTGAAGTGTCCACATCTCACCTGACCCAGCTCCTCTCCAGACACTGATACCTTCGACATGCTCAGAACTGACGCTGTGCCGAGAAAATCCTGACAATCCACCAAAAACTTTCACCAAATATTTGTTATCAATGCCAGATTAGGGGCCGTTCACATATGACCGTTGCTCCTGTCAGTTTCCCTCCGGCGTGTTGCAGAACAGCCGGAGTGAAACTGATGCTAGAACGGATCCCATAGCTTTCTATGTGATCTGTCCTGGCACAGGGAACATCAGTTGAGGCTCCGTACAATGATAGACCAGTGCAGGAACCAGGATCCAAAAACGTTACCTGCAGTGTTTTTTGGTCTGGCTCCCAGGATGTCCGGCGCCGTATCCTATCTATTTTAACAGTGGCCTGATGAACACCAGGTGCTGCCGCATCCACCTACCAGCAGCACCCGGCGGAAAGGTGGCCGGGGGTATGTCCCGCTGTCAACTGTATCTGCATCCTCAGGACGCAGATAGAGTTGAACCCAATTCTGAAGAAGGGAACCATCAGCTCCCTGCTTCAGAATTAGTTCAGAGCGGAGAAGCAGAGGGAGCTCCTCCGCTTGCTGAGGACTCTCTGGCCACAGCGCTACCTACGGGGAAGCCCTTGACGTCACTGTCCATATATGGACAGTGACGTCAGTGGCTACTGATTGGCCGGAATCCCCGTTGCCGATGATCTTGGCTCCAAGAGGAAACCCCTGAGGTTAATGTCCATATTTGGACATTGGCCAGGGATTCCGCTCCAGTAAGAGATCCCTGACGTAAGAGTCGGCAAGGGGATTCCACTCAAGGAGTAGACACTGACGTCACTGTCCATATATGGACAGTGGCGTCAGGGGGTCCTTCTTGAGGCAATCCCCGGCCACAGCATTGGTAATGCTGCGGCCGGGGATTCCGTTTAGGGAGTAACCCCTGACGCCACTGTCCATGTATGCTAGAGGGAACTTGAGTGGCGCTATCTACAGGAGAAGGGGGGTAGTGCTATATGTATCCGGTGCTATCTACAGGGGGGCGCTGTGTGGCACAATCTACAGTGGGCGTTGTGTGGCATTATCTACAGGGGGGGTGTGGCATTATATACAGAGAGCACTGTGGCATTATCTACAGGTTGGGTGTGACATTTTCAGACCCTAGACAACCTTTTTGGTGGACCATTGTGGTAAAAACTGATGTTAAAAACGGATGACAACTAACGACAACTGATGGTTTTGTAGTAAAAATTGTGAAAAATTCTGATGCAACTGATACATTTTTGAATCGGTTTTTGCATCAGTTGTAATCACTTGAGACAAAAAAAAAACTGATGATGATGCAATTGATATATTCAAACAATATAACAGTGGCCATCAGCTGTTAATCAACTGTTATGGGGGTCTTTGACTGTTGCTGTTATGTGGGCACTGTGACTGTCACTGTTAGGGGAGCACTATGGCTGTCACTTTCCTGGGGGAGAGTCGGTTGTCCCTGTTATGGAGGACTTTGACAGTTACAGTGCCCACATAACAGCAACAGTCAAAGTCCTCCATAACAGGGACAACCAACTCTCCCCCAGAACAGTGACAGCCATAGTGCTCCCATAACAGTAACAGTCACAGTGCCCACATAACAGCAACAGTCAAAGTCCTCCATAAGAGGGACAACCAACTCTCCCCAGAACAGTGACAGCCATAGTGCTCCCATAACAGTAACAGTCAGGCTGGATTCACTCGAGAACATTACGTCCGTAATGGACGGAACGTATTTCGGCCACTAATCCCGGACCGAACTCACTGCAGGGAGCCGGGCTCCTAGCATCATAGTTATGTACAACGCTAGGAGTCCCTGCCTCGCTGCGGGACAACTGTCCCGTACTGTGATCATGTTTTCAGTACGGGACAGTAGTTCCACGGAGAGGCAGGAACTCCTAGCATCGTACATAACTATGATGCTAGGAGCCCGGCTCCCTGCAGTGTGTTCGGTCCGGGATTAGCGCCCGAATTACGTTCCGTCCATTACGGACGTAATGTGCTCATGTGAATCCAGCCTCACAGTGCCCACATAACAGCAACAGTCAATGTTATGGGAGCACTATGGCTGTCACTGTTCTGGGGGCCCTTGACTGTTGCTGTCATGTGGGCACTGTGACCGTCACCGTAAGGGTATGTGCACATGACCTATTTTCAGACGTAATGGAGGCGTTATACGCCTCGAATTACGCCTGAAAAGACGGCTCCAATACGTCGGCAAACATCTGCCCATTGCCTGGAATGGGTTTTACGATGTTCTGTTTCCACGAGGTGTATTTTTACGCGTCGCTGTCAAAAGACGGCGCGTAAAATTACGCCCGCGTCAAAGAAGTGCAGGACACTTCTTCGGACGTATTTGGAGCCGTTTTTCCTCCAATGAAGAATAGCTCCAATTACGTCCGTAAAAGACGCCGCGAAAAATGCGAGTTCATGCAAAAACGTCTGAAATTCAGGAGCTGTTTTCTTCTGAAAACAGCACCGTAATTTCATACGTATTTTGCGCTGTCGTGTGAACATACCCTTAGGGTATGTTCATACGGTCTATTTTTGGCCGGAGGATCGGAAGTAGAAACATTGATTTCAAGACGGCGTTCTCTTCCGACAGAGCGTTTTTTTACGCGTACAATAACGGTCGCGAAAAAGAAGTGCATGTCACTTCTTGGGACATTTTTGGAGCCGTTTTTCATTGACTCTAGCGAAAAAAGCTTAAAAAACGTCTGAAAATCAGGAGCAGTTTTCAAGGGAAAATAGCTCTTGATTTTCAGACGTTTTTTGAGCCACTCGCGTTTTTCGCTGTGTTTTTGTGGACGTTCTTGGAGCTGTTTTCAATAGAGTCAATGAAAAACGGCTCCAAAAACGTCCCAAGAAGTGACCTGCACTTCTTTTGACGAGCCGTCATTTTAAGCGCCGTATTTTGACAGTGACGCGTAAAATTGCACCTTGTCTGAACAGAACATCGTAAAACCCATTGCAAGCAACGGGCAGATGTTTGTAGGCGTAATGGAGCCGGTTTTTCAGGCGTAAATCGAGGCGTAAGGCTGGGTTCACACAGAGTTTTTTGCAGGCGGAATTTCTGCCTCAAAATTCCGTTTGGAAGTTTGAGGCAGATTTACCTCTCCCTGCACGCCGATTTTCGCAGCATTTTTCGCCCGCAGCCATTGAGCGCCGCAGGCATATAACGCCGCGAAATACGCTTTCTCTGCCTCCCATTGAAGTCAATGGGAGGTCAGAGGCGTAAACGCCCAAAAATAGGGCATTCAATGGGAGGCATTTTCGAGCCGTTTTTGACAAGTTTTTTGGCGCGGTTTCCGGAAAAAAACCTCTGTGTGAACATAGCCTAAAACGCCTGAATTACATCTGAATTTCGTGTGAACATACCCTTGTGGCTACACTGGTGTTAACACGGTTACATAGGAGAGGGGGGTGTCACAGGGGCTCTGAAAAAAGATCAAATATCTGTTTTATATCTCCAAAAAGTGTGAGGTTTGATTCTGGAACATGTAAATGGTACTAATATAATAATGCTATGTCACAGCGCCACCTGGTGGCCATAGTACAGATTGCGTTCATCATCCGCCTGATCAGCATTTTAGTAAAAATCTCACATACAAAGAAGCTGAATATGTTTATACTACGCGCATCATGCGTCACACACTGACACCTAATAAACGGACAGGAAAGATTCTGACTGTAAATACCTGAATGATTGCCTCGCTTCACCCAGAAGTCATAAACGTCACTTCCTGTTTGTGTGTTCCAGTCATTTTTCTCCGGGTACTCAGATGGCCTACCAAGACAGTTGCCACAGTGACCACACGAGGCCGCTGTTGCTACTGCACATCTTTTGTGCTGTCTGCATCATATAAAACTAGGTCTATAAATTCCCTGCAGTATTGCTATATTATTCATTAATATATACAATATCGGAATAATTTGAAAGTAAAAAGTTCCCTGCGGTGACCACACGATGGCGCGCTGCTGCTCCTTGTATCACTAGGCTGCCTGCATTACATTGAATTTAGTGAGCATTTCACAGCATTGACCACACGATGGCGCTGCTGCTCAGCGTATCACTAATTCGGTCTGAATTAGGGTAAGTTCACACGGCCTATTTACGGACGTAATTTGGCCGTTTTAACCACCGAATTACGTCCGAAATTACGGCTTGAAAGCGTTGACAAACATCTGCCCATTGAAAGCAATTGGCTGAAGTTTGTCTGTTCACACGAGGCGTATATTTACGCGTCGCTGTCAAAAGACGGAGCGTAAATAGACGCCCACGCCAAAGAAGTTTCATGTCACTTCAGACCATGGAAAACCAGCTCCAGTTACGTCCGTAATGGACGCGGCGTTCAAGCGCCTGCACATGCCGTTACGGCTGAAATGACGGGGCTGTTTTCTCCTGAAAACAGCCCCGTAATTTCAGCCGTTACGGACGCTGCCGTGTGAACATACCCTTACATTTAATTGATTATGCATTTCCCTGCATTTACCACACGATGGCGCTCCTGCTCAGCGTATCACTGGGCTACCTGCATTATATTGAATTTAGTGAGCATTTCTCAGCTTGGACCACACGATGGCGCTGCTGCTCAGCGTATCCCTAAGACAGCCTGAATTACATTGAATATAGTGCGCAATTCCCAGCATCGACCACACGATGGCGCTGCTACTCAGCGTATCCCTAAGGCTGCATGAATTACATTGAATATAGTGCGCATTTCCCAGCATCGACCACAAGATGGCGCTGCTGCACAGTGTATTACTAGTCTGCCTGCATTACATTCAATTTAGTGAGATTTCTCAGCATTGACCACACGATGGCGCTGCTGCTTAGCGTATGACTAAGGCTGTCTGAATTACATTGAATTTAGTGAGCATTTCCCAGAATTGACCCCACGATGGCGCTGCTGCGCCGTATAGCCAATGCAGCCTTCCATAAGTAATAAGGTCGTAAAATATAGTCAGTAATACCAGCGATGACCACATAATGGCGCTATTACTTCATCCATGAAAGTAAACAGTTCCCCGCGGTGACCACACCGTGGCACTCTACATTATATTTTGTACGTTTTTTCCTGCAGCGCATCATCTATAGAGGCTGTTCCACTTGCATTATATAGCTAGACGAGACACTAAAGTCTGCTCAGGGGCGTAACTAGGAAAGACTGGGCCCCATAGCAAACTCTTGGCCGCCCCCCCCTCGGGTGCCACAAGCAGCCCCCCCCCCCTTATAAATAGTGGCCCCTGTAGAATGTGCCATACATCCCCCCTGTAGACAGTGTCACCCTATTTGTAGATAGCACCCCCACCTCCCCCTTGTAGAATGCCATAAACCCCCCACTGTATAGAGTGCCACACAGCCCCCTCCCTTGTATATAGTGCCACACAGCCCCCCTTAGTAGAAAGTGCAGCACAGCTTCCCCTTAGTAGATAGTGGCACACACAGACACATGTAGATTGTGCCACACTCAGCCCCCTGTAGATAGAGCCACAGCCCTCCCCCTTGTAAATAGTGGCATACAGTTCCCCCATGTGTATAGTGCCACACAGCCACCCTATGTGTAAAGTGCCACACAGACCCCCCTTGTGTATAGTGCCACACAGCCCCCCTTTGTGTATAGAGCAACACAGCTCTCCCCCATGTGTATAGTGCCACACAGCCACCCTATGTGTAAAGTGCCACACAGCTCCCTCATGTGTATAGTGCCACACAGCCCCCTTTGTGTATAGTGCCACACAGCCCCCTTTGTGTATAGTGCCACACAGCTCTCCCCCTTGTGTATAGTGCCACACAGCCCCCCTATGTGTATAGTGCCACACAGCCCCCCTTGTGTATAGTGCCACACAGCCCCCTTTGTGTATAGTGCCACACAGCCCCCTTTGTGTATAGTGCCACAGCTCCCCCTTGTGTATAGTGCCACACAGCTCTCCCCCTTGTGTATAGTGCCACACAGCTCTCCCCCTTGTGTATAGTGCAACACAGCTCTCCCCCTTGTGTATAGTGCCACACAGCCCCCTTTGTGTATTGTGCCACACAGCCCCCTCTGTGTATAGTGCCACACAGCTCCCCCTTGTGTATAGTGCCACACAGCTCTCCCCCTTGTGTATAGTGCCACACAGCTCTCCCCCTTGTGTATAGTGCCACACAGCCCCCCTTGTGTATAGTGCCACACAGCTCTCCCCCTTGTGTATAGTGCCACACAGCTCTCCCCCTTGTGTATAGTGCCACACAGCTCTCCCCCTTGTGTATAGTGCCACACAGCTCTCCCCCTTGTGTATAGTGCCACACAGCTCTCCCCCTTGTGTATAGTGCCACACAGCTCTCCCCCTTGTGTATAGTGCCACACAGCTCTCCCCCTTGTGTATAGTGCCACACAGCCCCCTTGTGTATAGTGCCACACAGCTCTCCCCCTTGTGCATAGTGCCACACAGCTCTCCCCCTTGTGTATAGTGCCAGAAGGCAATGGCACATCCGAGAAAGTTGTATCAGCCAGGGAGATGTCACTCAAACATGGAAAGGTGGGTTTGGAGGCAGGACTATGTGACTCGTGAGGATATCGGCACCGCCCCATGACCCTCTAATGAGTAATTAGCATATAGTGTGCGTCGTTTTAAAAGTGGATTTTAAGAATTTTGCTGCATCTGAAAAAAACATACAGCGGAATACTGTCAGATCATGTATTACCGCATGGTGACGGTTCAAGGGGTTAAAACTATCAGACAGGTTCCCATGAAATATACAATGAATTGAGAAAAATGCCATCTGCCCTGCCATTTTGTTATAAATATATCCTATATAATTACAGCTCCAGAACCAAGTCCGACATATATACAGCAATAGAACCAAGCTCAGTACACATATATACAGCAATAGAACCAAGCTCTGACATATATACAGCACCAGTACCAAGCTCAGTACATATATATACAGCAATAGAACCAAGCTCAGTAGACAGTGGCCCAAATATAGACCCCCTGTATATACTGTATATAATGGCCCACATCCCCACATATAGACCCCCCCTATACAGTGAAGGGAATAAGTATTTGATCCCTTGCTGATTTTGTAAGTTTGCCCACTGTCAAAGTCATGAACAGTCTAGAATTTTTAGGCTAGGTTAATTTTACCAGTGAGAGATAGATTATATAAAAAAAAAAAAAAGAAAATCACATTGTCAAAATGATATATATTTATTTGCATTGTGCACAGAGAAATAAGTATGTGACCCCCGACCAACCATTAAGAGTTCAGCCTCCTCCAGACCAGTTACACGCTCCAAATCAACTTGGTGCCTGCATTATAGACAGCCGTCTTACATGGTCACCTGTATAAAAGAGTCCTGTCCACAGACTCAATGAATCAGTCTGACTCTAACCTCTACAACATGGGCAAGACCAAAGAGCTTTCTAAGGATGTCAGGGACAAGATCATAGACCTGCACAAGGCTGGAATGGGCTACAAAACCATAAGTAAGACGCTGGGTGAGAAGGAGACAACTGTTGGTGCAATAGTAAGAAAATGGAAGACATACAAAATGACTGTCAATCGACATCGATCTGGGGCTCCATGCAAAATCTCACCTCGTGGGGTATCCTTGATCCTGAGGAAGGTGAGAGCTCAGCCGAAAACTACACGGGGGGAACTTGTTAATGATCTCAAGGCAGCTGGGACCACAGTCACCAAGAAAACCATTGGTAACACATTACGCCGTAATGGATTAAAATCCTGCAGTGCCCGCAAGGTCCCCCTGCTCAAGAAGGCACATGTACAGGCCCGTCTGAAGTTTGCAAATGAACATCTAGATGATTCTGAGAGTGATTGGGAGAAGGTGCTGTGGTCAGATGAGACTAAAATTGAGCTCTTTGGCATTAACTCAACTCGCCGTGTTTGGAG
Source organism: Rhinoderma darwinii (assembly GCF_050947455.1). NCBI lineage: Eukaryota > Metazoa > Chordata > Amphibia > Anura > Rhinodermatidae > Rhinoderma > Rhinoderma darwinii. The sequence goes on along the minus strand of NC_134697.1, from coordinate 91,993,545 downwards.
GAAGTCAAATGCTGCCTATGACCCAAAGAACACTGTCCCCACTGTCAAGCATGGAGGGGGAAACATTATGTTTTGGGGGTGTTTCTCTGCTAAGGGCACAGGACTACTTCACCGCATCAATGGGAGAATGGATGGAGCCATGTACCGTCAAATCCTGAGTGACAACCTCCTTCCCTCCACCAGGACATTAAAAATAGCTCGTGGCTGGGTCTTCCAGCACGACAATGACCCGAAACATACAGCCAAGGCAACAAAGGAGTGGCTCAAAAAGAAGCACATTAAGGTCATGGAGTGGCCTAGCCAGTCTCCAGACCTTAATCCCATCGAAAACTTATGGAGGGAGCTGAAGATCCGAGTTGCCAAGCGACAGCCTCGAAATCTTAATGATTTACAGATGATCTGCAAAGAGGAGTGGGCCAAAATTCCATCTAACATGTGTGCAAACCTCATCATCAACTACAAAAAACGTCTGACTGCTGTGCTTGCCAACAAGGGTTTTGCCACCAAGTATTAAGTCTTGTATGCCAAAGGGATCAAATACTTATTTCTCTGTGCACAATGCAAATAAATATATATAATTTTGACTATGTGATTTTCAGTTTTTTTTTAATATAATCTATCTCTCACTGGTAAAATTAACCTAGCCTAAAAATTCTAGACTGTTCATGTCTTTGACAGTGGACAAACTTACAAAATCAGCAAGGGATCAAATACTTATTTCCTTCACTGTATATAGTGGCCCACATCCCCACATATAGTCCCTCCCCTGTATATAGTGCACCACATCCCCACATATAGACCCCCCTGTAGATTGTGCCCGACATCCCCACATATAGACCCTCCCCTGTATATAGTGGCCCACATCCCCACATATAGACCACCCCTGTATATAGTGCACCACATCCCCACATATAGACCCTCCCCTGTAGATAGTGCCCACATCCCCACATATAGACCTCCTGTATATAGTGGCCCACATATAGACGACCCCCCTGTAGCTAGAGCCCCCACTATAGATAATGCCACTCACAGTTTTATGAGAAAAAAACTTTACATGCTCACATGACCCCGTTCCCACCCTGTCCGCTGACAATGCAGACATGCTCTCTTCTGAGCGGGTCTGCAGGAGCTGAACGACGCGTCGTTCAATGACACTGATTAGCGGGGCAGAATGACTTGCCCCGTCAATCAGCACCTTTCAAGCACGGAAGCGGCGTGATGACGTCAATGCACCGCTAGCCAATCAGCTGAATGGTCAGGCACAAAACATGCCCGGCCATTCAGTGCTAATGCATGTATTTGGCTGTCGCTAGCACCGGGGCCCCCTCTGGTGGTAGCGACTCCTAAGGGCATGTGTCGCCCTGCCTATACTTGTTAGAGGCTCGGAGGCGTGGGCCCCATAGTAGCAGCACTACCGCTGTACTAGCCATAATGGCTGCTAGCGGCGCCACCGAGCATATGGGGGGAGCGTGTCAGCTGGCGGCACTGGCCCCCACAAGCCGCGGGCCCCGTAGCAGCTGCTGTAGTTACGCCAAAGAGTCTGCTGCTACTCTTCTACAACAAACCAGCACAGACGAGACACCACAGTCTGCTAATCATGTGTAACAATAAGGATATGTTCACACGCAAAATACGTCTGAAATTACGGAGCTGTTTTCAGGCGAAAACAGCTCCTGAATTTCAGACGTAATTGCAAGTACTTGCGTTTTTCGCGGCGTCCTTTACGGACGTAATTGGAGCTGTTCTTCATTGGAGTCAATGAATAATGACTCCAAAAACGTCCCAAGAAGTGTCCTGCACTTGTTTGTCGCGGGCGTATTTTTACGTGCCGTTTTTTGACAGCGACGTGTAAAATTACAGCTCGTCTGAACAGAATATCGTAAAACTCATTGCAAGCAACGGGCAGATGTTTGCCGACGAAATGGAGACGTCTTTTCAGGCTTAATTCGAGGCGTAATACGCCTGAATTACGTCTGAAAATAGGTCGTGTGACACCAGAGTCTGCTCCACTTGATTTACAATACCCGGCACAGAGGAGACACCAGAGTCTGCTCCACTTGTATTATAATACCCGGCACAGAGGAGACACCAGAGTCTGCTCCACTTGTATTACAATACCCGGCACAGAGGAGACACCAGAGTCTGCTCCACTTGTATTACAATACCCGGCACAGAAGAGACACCAGAGTCTGCTCCACTTGTATTACAATAACCAGTCAACCAGAGTTTGAGGCTACAAACAAGAACATAACTCCGGTAATATGAAGGAACAGGGACATAATGCCGGTAATATGAAGGAACAGGGACATAATGGCGGTAATATGAAGGAACAGGGACGCAATGCCTGTAATATGAAGGAACAGGGACATAATGCCTGTAATATGAAGGAACAGGGATATAATGCCTGTAATAAGAAGGAACAGGGACATAATGCCGGTAAGATGAGGGGACAGGGACATAATGCCGGTAATATGAAGGGACACGGATATAATGCCTGTAATATGAAGGAACAGGGACATAATGCCGGTAATATGTGGGAACAGGGACATAATGCCTGTAATAAGAAGAAACAGGGACATAATGCCTGTAAGATGAGGAAACAGGGACAAAATGGCGGTAAGATGAGGGAACAGGGACATAATGCCAGTAATATGAAGGGACACGGATATAATGCCTGTAATATGAAGGAACAGGGACATAATGCCTGTAAGATGAGGAAACAGGGACAAAATGCCGGTAAGATGAGGGAACAGGGACATAATGCCAGTAATATGAAGGGACACGGATATAATGCCTGTAATATGAAGGAACAGGGACATAATGCCTGTAATATGAAGGAACAAGGACATAATGCCTGTAATATGAAGGAACAGGGACATAATGCCGGTAATATGTAGGAACAGGAACATAATGCCTGTAATAAGAAGAAACAGGGACAAAATACCTGTAATATAAAGGAACAGGGACATAATGCCGGTAATATGAAGGAACAGGGACATAATGCCTGTAATATGAAGGAACATGGACGTAATGCCGGTAATAGGAAGGAACAAGGACATAATGCCGGTAATATGAAGGAACAGGCACATAATGCCGTTAATATGAAGGAACAGGGACATAATGCCTGTAATATGAATGAACAGGGACATAATGCCGGTAATATGAAGGAACAGGGACATATTGCCTGTAGTATGAAGGAAAAGGGACATAATGAGGGAACAGGGACATAATGCCTGTAAGATGAGGAAACAGGGACAAAATGCCGGTAAGATGAGGGAACAGGGACATAATGCCAGTAATATGAAGGGACACGGATATAATGCCTGTAATATGAAGGAACAGGGACATAATGCCTGTAATATGAAGGAACAAGGACATAATGCCTGTAATATGAAGGAACAGGGACATAATGCCGGTAATATGTAGGAACAGGAACATAATGCCTGTAATAAGAAGAAACAGGGACAAAATACCTGTAATATAAAGGAACAGGGACATAATGCCGGTAATATGAAGGAACAGGGACATAATGCCTGTAATATGAAGGAACAGGGACATAATGCCGGTAAGATGAGGGAACAGGGACATGATGCCGGTAATATGAAGGAACAGGGACGTAATGCCTGTAATATGAAGGAACAGGGACATGTTACCGGCATTGTGTCCCTGTACCCTCCTACAAAGGACATAATGCCAGTTATATGAGGGAACAGGGACATAATGCCGGTAATTCGGGAACGATACGGATGTAATAAAGACGTGTTACATGTTTGTACGTCACCACCTTTATACTGGAGATTGGTAGCGGACGTTGGAATTGTGCGTTTCACGGTATCGTTGGATAGAGAAGAATCAGCCCGTGCAGCCCGCAGATAAGCCCCTAATGCAGCAGCAGCTCTGCGCTATCACACCCGGGAATGTCCCTCCATATCCTGCAGCATGAAGGAGCGGCTGCACGGACTGAACGACTCTTCCAGACATGGGAGACCAGCGGGAATAAAGACATGTGCACGAATAAGCACAAGATGGAGGCGGCAGCTTTGTTGTAGACTTGGTGGGGGCTCTTAGAAGAGCCTTTGGGTCCTTCCTGCAGGGACGGGGCACATTACTTGGCGCCTAATGAGAAGAATCCGCCGCTGCTGCTTTATTCCTGCTCCATTCAAGTTCAGGCGGGAGATGTTCCTATTGGTAGAGACAGAGGAGGGGGCGTGGTGTTATCTGCGAGTCTATAGAAATATTCTACTTCCTCATTGGCTACAGTGTCTGTCGTTGAATATCAGTTTTAGATGCGGCCAATCAGAGAAGAAGCTCTCTGCTCCATCCGGGTATAAGAAGTGACGGTGGGAGCGCAGCCGTTAGATCTGATCAGATAATAGACATGTCTGGAAGAGGAAAGCAAGGAGGCAAAGTGCGGGCTAAAGCCAAGACCCGCTCATCCCGGGCAGGACTTCAGTTCCCTGTCGGTCGTGTGCACAGACTTCTCCGCAAGGGTAACTACGCTGAGAGGGTCGGCGCCGGCGCTCCGGTCTACCTGGCCGCTGTGCTGGAATATCTGACCGCTGAGATCCTGGAACTGGCCGGAAATGCCGCCCGGGACAACAAGAAGACCCGAATCATCCCCCGTCACCTGCAGCTGGCCGTGCGCAATGACGAGGAGCTCAACAAGCTGCTGGGTGGTGTGACCATCGCTCAGGGAGGCGTCCTGCCCAACATCCAGGCCGTTCTGCTGCCCAAGAAGACCGAGAGCAGCAAAAGCGCCAAGAGCAAGTGAGCGCCGCTTATCCCACATTTAACCACAAAGGCTCTTTTAAGAGCCGCCCACATGGTCCTTAGAACAGAGCTCACCGCTGATCTCCGATATGTAAACGTTCTGCGCCAGATAAGTGGCTCTGCTTGTACAGAGATCTACCCATATGAATTCATATACCGCGGGGATAAACATTGAAGAGGAAGCCGTAGGGTGGGTGGGTGGGTGTAGAACTGCGTTACTCATGACCTACACATTCACTACTGCCTCGTGCAGATGGTGGCGCTGTCCTCATTGGTGCACTAACTATACTGTACAGAACACATTAATAGTACAACTACTCCAGTGATTCATGTTCACGATCTACAACCCGCCCCCGACTACATAGTATCTTAAATTATATCTTCCAGTCTCACTGGATTCTTCGAATGCGTCTCAGTAAATGTTACTCTGCAGCAACTTCATGCGTTAGTGGGATGAGGTGAGTCCTAAGTATAGACAACGCACAGTGTTAGTACGAAGTAGAAATAGGTGCATTCTGTTTCCTGTCATTGTATTGCCAGCAGCGCGATTATACCAGCAGTCTGGCAAAGTGACATACAAGACAATGCAAGTCCATACTTATGTGGAACTTGGTGCTGCAAATTGGTAGTTTGTTTTGAAAATCTCGTAACATTTGTAGCAATGAGAGCAGCTTGGAAAACACGGCCCCTCCAACATTGGGTTTTGCTCTTGAAAAATGCCGTATCAGCTGCATCAGTTTGTCCTTTTTCATTCATTGAATGCGTCTCACTAAATGCTGCTCTGCAAGAAACTGCACGCGTTACTGTAATAAAGTGAGTCCTATATAGGGACAGCAGACAGATTCATTATTAGTACTAGAGGTTAACAGATTTATTGCCAGCAGCCTTATTAATCCCAGCCGTCCGGCAGAATGAGATACGAGCCGAGCCGATACTTGTGTCAAAGTTGGTCCCAGTAACAGATTTATTGTTTGTTGTGAGAATCTGGTAACATTAGTAGCAGTGACAGCAGCTAAGAAAACACTGGCCCTCTCTCCAAGGATTGCGGAAAGCACGTTGCCCAGCAGCAAGCTGGACGCCGAAGAAGCAACACCGCAAGTCAGCTGTTTGATCCACTGCTCGGGCGCTTATACAGCGCTATGAGCAACTGAGCGGATATTCAGCGGTGTTTCTGCCACTCCTGTACGTGCAGGCATCGGCACAAACGGCGTCCGGCAGCGCCGCTACGAGGATGTGTTTTCCTGCCGGAGGATCACTCGCCAGCAAGTATAGCACTAAGGTACTCTTTCCCTTCAGATTAACATTCCCTGGTCTAAGACCCAATTCAGTCAGCTGCTTCTAGGACGTTATTAGGGGACACACTGCGGTCCACATATCCGGCACCTCACTGGAAGACGGACGTGATACTGAAGCCCCTACCCCCGTGTATATAGAAGTAGAAGGTCACTGCTCAGATGATACACGAGCGGTCACCAGCAGACATCATAGCTGATCTATAGAGGATGTGGCGGCTCTGAGAAGAGCCTTTGTGTTGTGTAAGATGGAGCTGAGCAGGAGCGGAATTAACCTCCGAAGCCGTAGAGAGTGCGGCCCTGGCGTTTGAGCGCGTACACCACGTCCATAGCGGTGACGGTCTTCCTCTTAGCGTGCTCGGTGTAGGTGACGGCGTCACGGATGACGTTCTCCAGGAAAACCTTCAGGACGCCGCGAGTCTCTTCATAGATGAGACCGGAGATGCGTTTGACGCCTCCCCTGCGAGCTAGACGGCGGATTGCAGGCTTGGTGATGCCCTGGATGTTATCACGGAGCACCTTCCTATGCCGCTTAGCACCGCCCTTTCCGAGTCCTTTTCCTCCTTTACCGCGACCAGACATCCTGTCAGCTGGAGCTGAAGAGAAATATTATACCGAGAACCGCGGGGTGCGTCTTTATATAGACCTTGGGTGGACCAGAGAGAGAACTGTTATTCATGTCACTATCGGGGCGTTTCTTTCAGTAAATTCACATTACCAATCCCTCCCCCTCCCTTTGATTGGCTTAACTCAGATTTTGAATTTCACGTTCATTTTACAATACCGGCCGCTCTTTTCCCGCTTATAGCGCGACTGCTGTGTAATCTCTATCTGCCCCAAATCTAAAGAGTAATGTTAAGAAAACAAGGAACAAGCGTGACGTCTTGGATTAGTATGGCGGCTGCTCGTTATCTGCCGTCAGGTTCAGGATTTGTGTGCCCGCAGATCACCCCTCCGGCCACCAGCACCACAACGGTTTTATAGAATGAATAGGGAGGAGAAGACTCGGGCAGTGTTAATGCGTTTAGATCTCTGATTTACAACGGTGACCAGGACTACACCCGATGATCATGACCTCACAGAATAAGAGTAGAATTCCCCTGCGCTTGTGTTCACACCGGGCGGAGGATACCTGCTCCCCCACCCTACACGCTGCGCCTGGTTTGCCTTTACAAGGAGTAGGGAACAAGGACTCCGCACACACTGGTCAGCGGTGGATCATTAGCCGCACATAACGGCGTCATTCCTCGCAGCAGCAGCGGAGGTTATTATCGGAAGAGCGATGTGCAGTCATCAGTGAGGAGTGGGGCGGGTTATCACTGCGATACAGCCGGAGAGGGAGGTGATGAATACAGCGCAGACATCCGGCATAACACATGACAGGACTGCTGAAAGGGCCGGATAACGTGAGTGCTAGAGACGGGGACTGGTTATAGTGTAAATGGCGCTAACTAAGCACTGAAAGGGTTAACATGGCACCTCCACATATTAATAGCAGAGCACCGAGAAGCCAGCGGGAGAGTCGCGGTAGAATTAACGGAGGAAAAGGATTCAGCTCGTTTGAGGGAGGATTTGGTGGCTCTGAAAAGAGCCTTTGTGTTGTAGTCGGTGCCGGGTTCAGCCCTAAGCCCTCTCCCCACGAATCCTGCGGGCCAGTTGAATGTCTTTGGGCATGATGGTGACCCTCTTGGCGTGGATGGCGCACAGGTTGGTATCCTCAAACAGTCCGACCAGATAAGCCTCGCTGGCCTCCTGCAGAGCCATGACTGCTGAGCTCTGGAAGCGCAGATCGGTCTTGAAGTCCTGAGCGATCTCTCTCACCAGGCGCTGGAAGGGCAGCTTACGGATAAGAAGCTCGGTGGACTTCTGGTAGCGGCGGATTTCACGGAGAGCGACTGTGCCAGGGCGGTAACGATGAGGCTTCTTCACTCCGCCGGTAGCGGGAGCGCTCTTCCGTGCAGCTTTAGTAGCCAGCTGCTTGCGGGGCGCTTTCCCGCCGGTGGATTTTCGCGCAGTCTGCTTTGTTCTGGCCATAGCTCTATATCAACGTGCACACTAGTAGACTGATATGAGGAGAGGCAAGAGCAGAGTATTTATACACTTGAGCGTGTCCTCATTGGTCCATGAAAGGCACACCCCTACATTCTATTGGCTTCTTCATAAAAAAAATATGCGACCGACAAAGCAAATGTGATATTTGCGACCAATCACCGTTCCGAAGATGCGGACACCGGTTTACATGATGTCCAGACCCAGCTTGTACAGCAGGGGGCATTAATAAGATCATTTCTCCAGCTCTCTGCGAATTAGTTATCATCAGTAACAGCTCACTGTATTTCCATGTCCGCAGATCACGTACACAGCGTTATATAAGAGACTACTTCCCCATCATCCGCCGCTGCAGTGGTTTTATAGATTACACAAAGGGACAATCCCCCACCCCATCCTTACACAGGACACTGTGCCCCACATCCAGAGGCAGCATATAAGGGTCACCATCCACCACGTGTAATGAGGAGCAGGGGACATTGTGCTCTATTTACACCGGAGAGAGTGTAATCCATCGGCCTCCTTCACGTGGATCCTGTGCTGTAAGCTACAAGTCTATTGCTGCCCCGGTCCTTATTCACACATTACACCTGGTGGACTGTGACCTGATAAACTCTGCCTGGATGTTACACCATAGTGACGGGACGGACACTGTGGAGGTCCGGATACAGCAGCTATGGCGTCCAGCGCAGATGACCAGAAATGACACTTGTCATAGAGTAACAGGGACATGAAGCTCCTCCGTGCACACGCGATGATAGCGCCTCCTTTATCTCAGGATCGCGCTGCTGTCTGTACCGGAGGAAATAGCGGCCAGTGATCATACAGCTCTGCCGGGGAGAAGGTGGTGGCTCTGAAAAGAGCCTTTGTGGGACAAGTAGCGGGCGGCTCTCGGTTATTTCTTCGTCACGGTCTTCCTGGACTTAGACGCCTTCTTAGCCGGACTCTTGGCAGCTTTCTTAGCCGGACTCTTGGCAGCTTTCTTAGCCGGACTCTTGGCAGCTTTCTTAGCCGGACTCTTGGCAGCTTTCTTAGCCGGACTCTTGGCAGCTTTGGGCTTGGCCGCCTTCTTTGTTATTTTCTTGGGGGCAGGTTTTGGCTTTTTGGGGCTCTTCGCCACCTTCTTGGCAGCGGCAGGCCTCTTGGCCGGAGTCTTCTTCGGGGATTTGGCAGCAGCCGCCGGCTTCTTCTTGGCCGCCTTGTCCTTAGTCTCCAGCTGCTTCTTGTTCAGCTTGAAGGAGCCGGAGGCGCCGCTGCCTTTCACCTGGAGCAGGGTTTCCTTGGTCACCAGAGTCTTGAGCGCCATCTTCAGGCGGCTGTTGTTCTTGTCTACATCGTATCCTCCAGCAGCCAGAGCCTTCTTCAGGGCGGCCAGAGACACCCCACTGCGCTCTTTGGAGGCGGACACGGCTTTCACGATGAGCTCGGACACGCTGGGACCGGAGGGTTTTTTGGTTTTCTTGGCGCCCCCTGCTGCAGGTTTTTTCGGCTGCTTCTTGGATTTGGCGGCCGGCTCGGTGGGAGGGACAGCGGCGGCTGGTGCGGTCTCTGCCATCGTATAACACGGGAATCCACTAAAACAATTATTCTGCGAGGGAAAAACACTGAGAACAGAGATGGGGGGCGCCTCTTATATGTACAGCGGCTGCTCGGTGATTGGCTGCGATTGTCCTGAGCGTCTATTGGCTGACACTGATCACATGTCCTCCCTTTCCTCATCTGACAGGAGTGAAGCTCCGCTCTCCCCTTGTGCTTCCCTGCCCGGGATAAGAGCCCTTTACCGACTAGAAGCGGCCGGGCGAGCGGGCTCTCTACGTGACTTCCCCCTCCCTGACATTCCCCCTACTCATTTCTAGCCTTCACTGGCAGAGATGCTGGGAAGGAGCCGGGTGGAGGCCCCGGGATCTCTGCCATAGTTCTGACGATCTGCACGTCGCTGTGATCGGACAAGATAAATGTGTTTGCGGGAGCTCGTTCCCTCTATTCCCGGCACTTGTCACTATCACAGGGTCCTTTACCACAATGTCTAACGTGCGGGAAGCTGATTGTCCGATGCGGGGGCGACCTGGAGCTGCAGAGAGCCCAGAAGGGTAACCCGGCACAGACAAGATGTCGGAGTGTCTTCCGCCTGTCTTACTGTAACTTGGCACAGAGGAGACACCAGAAACTGCTCCACCTGTGTTACAATAACCCAGCACAGAGGAAACACCAGAGTTTGCTCTACTTATATTACAATAAGTCGTCACAGGCAAGACACCAGCGTCTGCTCCACCTGTATTACAACTTCCCAGCACATAAAAGGCACAAGTCTGCTCCTCCTTTACTGAACTAACCTGACACAGGCCAGACCCCAAAACCAGCTCCTCCAGCAGTACATTACCCGGACACAGACAGGACACTAGAGACTTCTCCACCTGTATAACTATAACCTAGCACAGAGGAGGGAACAGACACTGTGTGTTCCTCTCGTACTACATTAAGCCGGCAAAAGACAAGACACCGTAGTATTGTCCCTGTCCCCTCATATTACGGCCATTATGTCCCCTGCAGGAGGGTACAGGGACACAATGCCGGTAATATGTCCCTGTTCCCTCATCTTCGAGGCATTATGTCCCTGTTCCTTCATATTACCGGCTTTATGTCCCTGTTCCCTCATCTACCAGGCATTATGTCCCTGTTCCCTCATATTACAGGCATTATGTCCCTGATCCTATAACATTCCCTAATCTGACTCCTTTCCATGGCCCTCTTTTTAGATTAGTCATCAGAATAAGATTCCCTCACACTCCTTCTCTTCATGTCTGTCATACACGGATACTGGCTGGTGACCGGCTCATGCAGCTTTATGTTACCACCGCATGTGTATAAAAATGGCCGGACCATTGTACAGAACAAACACTGTTACACTTTGTGTCTCCTTTACTTCCTCATAGATTGTAAGCTCTTGCGAGCAGGGTCCTCACTCCCCAGATTTGAATTGTAAATGAACTTTGTCACTATGTAATGTCTGATATTGTTTGTTTCATGTTCCCTCTAAATTGTAAAGTGCTGCGTAATATGTTGGCGCTATATAAATAAAGATTATTATTATTATTATTATTATTATATTACAGGCTTCATGTCCCTGTTCCTTCATATTACAGGCTTTATGTCCCTGTTCCCTCATATTACAGGCATTATGTCCCTGTTCCCTCATCTTACAGGCATGACGTCCCTGTTCCTTCATAATACCGGCATTATGTCCCTGTTCCTTCATAATACCGGCATTATGTCCCTGTTCACTCATAGTACCGGCATAATGTCCCTGTTCCCTCATATTACTGGCATTATGTCCCCTTTAGGAGGGTACAGGGACATAATGCCGGTAATATGTCCCTGTTTCCTCATCTTACAGGCATTATGTCCCTGTTCCTTCATATTACCAGCTTTATGTCCCTGCTTCCTCATTTTACAGACATTATGTCCCTGTTCCCTCATCTTACTGCCAATATCTCCCTGTTCCTTCTAATTACCGGCATTATTTCCCTGTTCCTTCATATTACCGGCATTATGTCCCTGTTCCTTCATATTACCGGCATTATGTCCCTGTTCCTTCATATTACAGCCATTTTGTCCCTGTTCCTTCATATTACCGGCATTATGTCCTTGTTCTTTCATGTTACCGGTATTATGTCCCTGTTCCCTCATCTTACTGCCATTATCTCCCTGTTCCTTCTAATTACCGGCATTATTTCCCTGTTCCTTCATATTACCGGCAATATGTCCCTGTTCCTTCATATTACCGGCATTATGTCCCTGTTCCTTCATATTACAGGCATTTTGTCCCTGTTCCTTCATATTACTGGCATTATGTCCTTGTTCTTTCATGTTACCGGTATTATGTCCTTGTTCCTTCATATTACAGGCATTATGTCCCTGTTCCCTCATCTGAACCGGCATTATGTGTCTGTTCCTTCATCTTACCGGCATTATATCTTTATTCCTTCATAATATTGGCATTACGTCCCGGGTTCCTTCATATTACCGGCATTACGTCCCTGTTTCTTCATATTACCGACATTACGTCCCGCCTCCTTTATATTATCGGCATTACGTCCCTGTTCCCTCATCTTACCGGCATTTTGTCCCTGTTCCCTCATCTTACCGGCATTATGTCCCTGTTCCTTCATCTTACCGACATTATGTCCTTGTACTTTCATATTACCGGCATTATGTCCCTGTTCCCTCATTTTACCGGCATTACCTCCCTGATCCTTCATATAACAGGCATTACGTCCCTGATCCTTCATATAACAGGCATTACGTCCCTGATCCTTCATATTACAGGCTTCATGTCCCTGTTTGTTCATATTACAGGCATTATGTCAATGTCCTCTCATATTACCGGCATAATGTCCCTGTCCCGTCATATTACTGGCATTATGTCCAGTGTAGGAGGGCACAGGGACATAATGCCGGTAATATGTCCCTGTTCTCTCATCTTCGAGCATTATGTCCCTGTCCCTTCATATTATTGGCGTTACGTCCCTGTTCCTTCATATTAGCAGCATTATATCCCTGTTCCTTCATATTACAGGCATTACGTCCCTGATCCTTCATATTACAGGCTTCATGTCCCTGTTTGTTCATATTACAGGCATTATGTCAATGTCCTCTCATATTACCGGCATAATGTCCCTGTCCCGTCATATTACTGGCATTATGTCCAGTGTAGGAGGGCACAGGGACATAATGCCGGTAATATGTCCCTGTTCTCTCATCTTCGAGCATTATGTCCCTGTCCCTTCATATTATTGGCGTTACGTCCCTGTTCCTTCATATTAGCAGCATTATATCCCTGTTCCTTCATATTACAGGCATTATGTCCCTGTTCCTTCATATTACGGGCATTACGTCACTATTCCTTCATATTACAGGCTTTATGTCCCTTTTCCCTCATATTACAGGCATTATGCCATATGTAGGAGGGAAAATGGACATAATGCCGGTAATATGAAGGTGCAGGGACAAAATGCCTGTAATATGAAGGAACAGGGACATAAAGCCGGTTATATGAAGGAACAAGGATATAATGCTGTAAGATGAGGAAACAGGGATATGTCCCTGTTCCTTCATATTACCGGCTTTAAGTCCCTGTTCCCTCATATTACCAACATTATGTCCCTGTTCCTTCATATTACAGGCATTTTGTCCCTGTTCCTTCATATTACCGGCATTATGTCATTGTTCTTTCATATTACCGGTATTATGTCCTTGTTCCTTCATATTACAGGCATTATGTCCCTGTTACTTCATCTTACCGACATTATGTCCCTGTTCCCTCATCTGAACCGAAATTATGTGCCTGTTCTTTCATCTTACCGGCATTATGTCCCTGTTCCTTCATATTATCGGCATTACGTCCCTGTTACTTCGACCGGCATTACGTCCCGGTTTCTTCATATTATCGGCATTACGTCACTGTTCCCTCATCTTACCGGCATTATGTCCCTGTTCCCTCATCTTACCGGCATTATGTCCCTGTTCCTTCATCTTACCGACATCATGCCGGTAATATGAAAGTACAAGGACATAATGTCCCTGTTCCCTCATCTTACCGGCATTATACCCCTGTCCCTTCATATTATCGGCATTACCTCCCTGTTCCTTCATATAACAGGCATTATGTCCCTGTTCCTTCATATTAAAAGGCATTATGTCCCTGTTCCTTCATATTACAGGCATTATGTCCCTGTTCCTTCATATTACAGGTATTATGTCCCTGTTCCATCATATTACCGGCATTATGTCCCTGTTCCTTCATATTATAGGCATTATCTCCCTGTTCCCTCATCTTACAGGCATGATGTCCCTGTTCCTTCATAATAACGGCATTATGTCCCTGTTCCCTCATATTACCGGCATAATGTCCCTGTTCCCTCATATTCCTGGCATTATATCCCCTCTAGGAGGGTACTGGGACATAATGCCGGTAATATAATGTCTGTAATATGAGGGAACAGGGACATAAACCCGGTAATATGAAGGAACAGGGATATAATGCCTGTAAGATGAGGAAACAGGGACATGTCCCTGTTCCTTCATATTACCGGCTTTTTGTCCCTGTTCCCTCATATTACAGACATTATGTCCCTGTTCCCTCATATTACCGGCATTACGTCCCTGCTCCTTCATATTACCGGAATTACGTCCCTATTTCTTCAAATTACCGGCATTATGTCCTTGTTCCTTCATATTACAGGCATTATGTCCTTGTTCCTTCATATTACCGGCATTATGTCCTTGTTCCCTCATCTTAACGGCATTTTGTCCCTATTCACTCATCTTACCGGCATTATGTCCCTGTTCCTACTTATTACCGGCATTATGTCCCTGTTCACTCCTATTACCGCATTATGTCCCTATTCTATTACAGTGTGTAGAAGAAACCAGAGACTGCTCCTCCAATAACCAGGCAATTACAATAACGACTAAACACACTAGAGTTTGCGGCTACAATAACCTTGCACCAAAAAAAAGAAACAACAAAGTTTGTATTACAATAACCCAGAACAGACTAGCAACTATAGTCTGCTCCACCTGTATTACAATAACCCAGAACAGACTAGCAACTATAGTCTGCTCCCCCTGTAATACAATAACCCGGAACAGACTAGCAACTCTAGTCTACTTCACCTGTAATACAATATCCCGGCACAGACAAGAAGCTATAGTCTGCTCCACCTGTAATACAATAACCCGGCACAGACAAGAAGCTATAGTCTGCTCCACCTGTATTACAATAACCCGGAACAGACTAGCAACTATAGTCTACTTCACCTGCAATACAATTACCCGGCACAGACAAGAAGCTATAGTCTGCTCCACCTGTATTATAATAATCCGGAAAAGACAAGCAACTATAGTTTGATTCACATGTAATACAATAAACCCGCACAGAATAGACACCAGATTCTACTTCACCTGTATAAATAAAACCCAGCACATACGTATTGATGTATTACAGATGGAACACATTCTAGTGTACTGTAACAGACAAGACATTAGAGTACGCTCCACATGTATTACAAGAAACCAAGTCCCAGCACATACAGTACAGGACAGGGACAGCCGGAATCAGAGAGACGGTCAGTAGCCTGGGACAGCCGAGTGCAGAGAGACGGTCAGTAGCCAGGGACAGCCGAGTGCAGAGAGACGGTCAGGAGACAGGGACTGCCGAGTGCAGAGAGACGGTCATGAGCCAGGGACAGCCGAGTGCAGAGAGACGGTCAGAAGCCAGGGACAGCCGAGTGCAGAGAGATGGTCAGGAGTCGGGGACAGCCGAGTATAGAGAGACTGTCAGGAGTCAGGGACAGCCGGAAACAGAGAGACGGTCAGAAGCCAGGGACAGCCGAGTGCAGAGAGACTGTCAGGAGTCAGGGACAGTCGAGTATAGAGACACGGTCAGGAGCCTGGGACAGCCAAGTGCAGAGAAACGGTCAGGAGTCCGGGACAGCCGAGTGCAGAGAGACGGTCAGGAGTCCGGGACAGCCGAGTGCAGAGAGACGGTCAGGAGTCAGGGACAGCCGAGTGCAGAGAGACGGTCAGGAGCCAGGGACAGTCAAGTGCAGAGAGACGGTCAGGAGACAGGGATAGCCGACTGCAGAGAGACTGTCAGGAGTCAGGGACAGCCGAGTATAGAGAGACGGTCAGGAGCCTGGGACAGCCAAGTGCAGAGAAACGGTCAGGAGTCCGGGACAGCCGAGTATAGAGAGACGATCAGGAGTCAGGGACAGCCGAGTATAGACAGACGGTCAGGAGCCTGGGACAGCCAAGTGCAGAGAAACGGTCAGGAGTCCGGGACAGCCGAGTGCAGAGAGACGGTCAGGAGCCAGGGACAGCCAAGTATAGAGAGATGGTCAGGAGTCAGGGACAGCCGAGTATAGAGAGACTGTCAGGAGTCAGGGAAAGCCGAGCATAGAGAGACGATCAGGAGCCAGGGACAGTCGAGTGCAGAGAGACCGTCAGGAGCCAGGGACAGCCGAGTGCAGAGAGACGGTCAGCAGACAGGGACAGCCGGAAACAGAGAGACGGTCAGAAGCCAGGGACAGCCGAGTGCAGAGAGACGGTCAGGAGCCAGGGACAGCCAAGTATAGAGAGATGGTCAGGAGTCAGGGAAAGCCGAGTATAGAGAGACTGTCAGGAGTCATGGAAAGCCGAGTATAGAGAGACGATCAGGAGCCAGGGACAGTCGAGTGCAGAGAGACCGTCCGGAGCCAGGGATAGCCGAGTGCAGAGAGACGGTCAGGAGCCAGGGACAGCCGAGGGCAGAGAGTGGGTCAGGAGACAGGAACAGCCAAGTGCAGAGAGACGGACATGAGTCACGGACAGCCGATTACCAAGAGGCGGTCAGGAGACAGGGACACGGCATAATGTCTCTGTTCCCTCATATTACCGGCATTATGTCCCTGTTCCCTCATCTTACAGGCATTATGTCCCTGTTCCTTCATATTACAGGCATTATGTCCTTGTTCCTTCATATTGCAGGCATTATATCCGTGTCCCTTCATATTACCGGCATTATGTCCCTGTTCCCTCATCTTACCGGCATTATGTCCCTGTTCCCTCATCTTACAGGCATTATGTCCCTATTCCTTCATATTATCGGCATTACGTCCCTGTTCCTTCATATTACAGGCATTATGTCCCTGTTCCCTCATCTTACAGGCATTATGCCCCTGTTCCTTCATATTACCGGCATTATGTCCTTGTTCCTTCATCTTACAGGCATTATGTCCCTGTTCCTTTATATTACAGGCATTTTGTACCTGTTCCTTCTTATTACAGGCATTATGTCCCTGTTCCTTCATATTACCGGCATTATGTCCCTGTTCCCTCATCTTACAGGCATTATGTCCCTGTCCCTTCATATTAACGGCATTATGTCCCTGCTCCCTCATCTTACCGGAATTACGTCCGTATTCCTTCATATTACCGGCATTATGTCCCTGTTCCTTCATCTTACAGCCATTATGACCCTGTTCCTTCATCTTACAGGCATTATGTCCCTGTTCCTTAATATTACAGGCATTTTGTACCTGTTCCTTCTTATTACAGGCAGTGATCTTCTACTTCTATATACACGGGGGTAGGGGCTTCAGTATCACGTCGGTATTCCAGTGAGGAGCCAGATATGTGGACTGCAGTGTGTCCCCTAATAGCGTCCTAGAAGCAGCTGACTGAATTGGGTCTTAGACCAGGGAGTGTTAATCTGAAGGGAAAGAGGATCACTCGCCAGCAAGTATAGCAGTAAGGTACTCAGGCAGGAAAACACATCCTCGTAGCGGCGCTGCCGGACGCCGTTTGTGCCGATGCCTACACGTACAGGAGTGGCAGAAACACCGCTGAATATCCGCTCAGTTGCTCATAGCGCTGTATAAGCGCACGAGCAGTGGATCAAACAGCTGACTTGCGGTGTTGCTTCTTCGGCGTCCAGCTTGCTGCTGGGCAACGTGCTTTCCGCAATCCTTGGAGAGAGGGCCAGTGTTTTCTTAGCTGCTGTCACTGCTACTAATGTTACCAGATTCTTACAACAAACAATAAATCTGTTACTGGGACCAAGGACACAAGTATCGGCTCGGCCCGTATCTCATTCTGCCGGACGGCTGGGATTAATAAGGCTGCTGGCAATAAATCTGTTAACCTCTAGTACTAATAATGAATCTGTCTGCGGTCCCTATATAGGACTCACTTTATTACAGTAACGCGTGCAGTTTCTTGCAGAGCAACATTTAGTGAGACGCATTCAATGAATGAAAAAGGAGAAACTGATGCAGCTGATACGGCATTTTACAAGAGCAAAACCCAATGTTGGAGGGGCCGTGTTTTCCAAGCTGCTCTCATTGCTACAAATGTATAATCGAGCTGCTGGCAATACAATGACAGGAAACAGAATGCACCTATTTCTACTTCGTACTAACACTGTTCGTTGTCTATACTTAGGACTCCCCTCATCCCAATAACGCATGAAGTTGCTGCAGAGTAACATTTACTGAGACGCATTCAGAGAATGAAAAGGACAAATTGATGCAGCTCTATTCAGAAGTAACATCTAATATCAGAGCTCCAATAGTGCGGTACTTGAGGGAGACGAACATTACAGCCCAGTTTGTCCCCTTTATGCCCCCACTTTTGATATTTGATTTATGTACCTTTCCCTTTTATTCCCTTTCATCTACGATAAGTCACAATGCTGAATGGGATTTGTTCATTAAATGGGGTGTTCTCTACATAGGGACCGTTCTCCCCTTCCCTGTTAGGTAGAATATACCTCTAAGCTCGTTGTTTTATTGATCGATAATTTTTCTTAATTCGAGAGATCCTTTGATCCGTGCGCTTCTTGCCCTTCTCTTCCCCTCCCTTTCTCATTTGTTCACATTTAGTTGGTGGTGTACACCAGGGCAGAATTAGAAGCAATAAGAGTCCTTGAGAGGAAGGGTTTGTTACCCTAATAGCGTCTCCTGTGTATATAAAGCATTGCCGCAGACCCCTCGTAGGACTTCTCCTTTGTAGTTTAGGAACTGCTCTTATCCGTACATGACGCGGGGATGGAATCTTAGCCTAAACACCTGGGATGATGGTGGTTATACTTCAGGGGGACCGAATTGTGACAAAGCTCTTGAGACTGGAAGATAGAATTTAAGACACTATGTAGTCGGGGGCAAGTTGTAGATCGTGAACACGAATCACTGGAGTAGTTGTACTATTAATGTGTTCTGTACAGTATAGTTAGTGCATCAATGAGGACTGCGCCACCATCTACCCGAGGCAGTAGTTAACTACTGCACCGCTCACCAGCTCCTGTGATCGGATAGATTTAAATCCACCAACAGAGAACAGACTCGTGGGAACCACCAATTAGCTGCACTGGGAGTGGCTTATGACGATTCCACAGGTCACATGACTTGCTCTTCCAGTAGAACAGCGGTCAGGCAGCGTTGCTCATTTGCATAGCCCGTGTATAAATACAGCAGCGGTGGGAGGGTAAAGCATTCCATTATCTCAGTTGACAGCAGATCGCAGTGTGTTATCATGCCTGAGTCTGTGAACTATTCATGGAGCCGACCCGATGGCTCACTTAGTTCTCGGATTGACTTTGTGTTCACCTCCCGGGCAGTCAAGCAGCATGGGCACTCCATGGTCCCCTGCTTCTTCTCTGACCACAGGGCCATTCTCTTCCAGGGTGCCATCGGCCACGGTTTTCCTCCCGGCCCTGGCTCCTGGAAGCTGAATTGTGCCCTGCTGGAAAGAGAGGAGGTACTGGCGGAACTTAGAGACGCCTATATTGTTTGGAGGAATGATAAAGTTTTCTTTGACAAAACCTGTGACTGGTGGGAATATGTTAAAGTTGAATTTCGTTGTTTCTTTCAGGCAAAAAGTCATCAACAGGCGTGTGAGAGGAAGAGAGACTTCAGAGAGATGCAGCGTCAGCTGCGATCCCTGCAAGACCTCCTTCAATGCGGCTGGGACGTCAGGAAGGAGCTGGAGGAAGCCAAAAAGGGCCTGAAAAGGCACTTTGAGGAGGAATCCAAACGAATTGTCTTTCGTTCCAAGGTGGAGAACCTGGAGAAGGGTGAGAAATGTAACTCGTTCTTTTTCAGGAAACTCCATGCCGGCCACACGCCCCTGAAGGAACTCCGAGATGAGACCGGAAACATGCATTCTGGGAAGAAGGAGGTGATGGGAGTCGTCACAGACTACTACCGAAGCCTCTACTCCCGGAAAACCACTGACCCCGAAGCCGCCGATAAATTCCTGTCAGGTATCACTAATCATCTTGATCCTGCAGGTACGGAGGCTATGGATGTACCCCTGACGGTGGAGGAACTGCTCTCTGCCGCTAAATCCTTCAGACCCGGCAGGACCCCGGGCAGTGATGGTCTCCCAGCAGAGCTCTATGTAGCGCTGGGGGACTTGATCTGTCCGGACCTGCTGGAGCTCTATGAGGAGATGGTGGTGGAGGGTAGAATGCCACCGTCCTTGAGAGAAGGCATGATCACGATCTTGTATAAGCGGAAGGGGGAGAGATGTGACCTGAAAAACTGGCGTCCCATCTCTCTCCTGAACGTGGACTACAAGATCCTCGCCAAAGTATTGACCAACAGACTGAAGGTTGTCATCGGACAGATCATCGGATCGGACCAAACCTGCGGCATTCCTGGCCGTAGGGTGGCCGACAGTCTTGCCCTGGTGAGGGACACGGTGCACTACATGCAAAGCCGCCGTACACACGCGGCCCTGGTCAGTCTGGATCAGGAGAAGGCTTTTGACCGGGTCTCTCACGAATTCATGGGTAAGGCTCTGCGTAGGCTGCGGCTTGGCAGGTTGTTCTGTTTGTATGTTAACCTGATGTATTGCGACATTTACAGCTCGGTGCTGGTGAACGGCTGGAAGACTGACCCCTTTCCTGTATCGTCGGGGGTTAGACAAGGCTGTCCTCTTTCACCTCTCCTTTTTGTTTGTGTTATAGAGCTCTTCGCAGAGGCTATCCGGCAGAATGGAGAGATCAGAGGGATCACCGCACCAGGTCCAGGACACTTCGAGGTCAAATGCTCGCTGTACATGGACGACGTGACCGTCTTCTGCGCTGACCAGAGTTCGGTGACTGCACTCGTCCAGACCTGCGAGGAGTTCGGACGCGCTTCAGGGGCAAAAGTCAACTGCGGGAAGTCGGAAGCCATGCTCTTCGGAAAGTGGTACCTGCCTTCTCCTGCCTCCTTCCCGTTTACTATCAAGCCGGACTTCATCAAAATTCTGGGAGTCTGGTTCGGTAAGGAAGGTGCAGCCCTAAAGTCGTGGGAAGAACGCTTGGCCAAAGTCAACCAAAGGATCGGACTGTGGAGCCTCAGACAACTCACTATTGAGGGCAAAGCAATGGTCCTGCGTAACAAAGTCTTGCCTGTGCTACAATACACTGCACAGGCATGGCCCCCTCTTGCCACCGTCTCGAGGGCCATTACCAGGACTGTGTTTCGCTTCATCTGGGGCTCGAAAATGGACAGAGTAAAGCGGACTGTTATGTACAAGGAGCCCCGCAAAGGTGGGAAGGGTATACCCGACATTCCCACTCTGCTGCGGATCGCTTTTGTATGTGACTGTGTTCGTAGGACTCTGAGGACAGCAAACGGCTCTGCGGGCAAGGCCATGTCCCGCTACTTCCTCCTTCCCCTCTGGCGAGGTTTTGGCTGGGACAAGTGGGACAGCTCCTTCCCTTACAACTGGCACGCTCCCTGGTTCTACGGAGATGTCGTCCGGTTTGTGAGGGAGCATCAACTGGAGGGTCTTAAGCCCGACTTGTGGAAACCTAAGACGATCCACAAGCACATCAGAGCAAAGGACTCACTGGAGTCTGTTCCAGGGCTTCATGCCGACACGTTGGAGACTGTTTGGACTAACGTGTCATCTGTAAGGGTATGTTCACACGGCGGGGGTCCGTAACGGCTGAAATTACGGGGATGTTTCAGCCTGAAAACATCCCCGTAATTTCAGCCGTACCGGCATGTGCAGGCGCTTGAACGCCGCGTCAATTACGGCCGTAATTAGCGCTGCTATTCATTGGAGTCAATGAATAACGGCTCTAATTACGGCCAAAGAAGTGACAGGTCACTTCTTCTACGCGGGCGTCTATTTACGCGCCGTCATTTGACAGCGGCGCGTAAATATACGCCTCGTGTGAACAGACAAACGTCTGCCCATTGCTTTCAATGGGCAGATGTTTGTCAGCGCTATTGAAGCGCTATTTTCGGGCGTAATTCGGGGCAAAAACGCCCGGTTTACGTCCGTAAATAGGCCGTGTGAACATACCCTTATACATGTCACTTTCAGTGCGTTTCTTTCAGTAAATTCACATTACCAATCCCTCCCCCTCCCGTTGATTGGCTTAACTCAGATTTTGAATTGCAAGCTCATTTTACAATACCGGCCGCTCTTTTCCCGCTTCTACTTGTACTTTCATATTACCGGCATTATGTCCCTGTTCCTTCATATTACCGGCATTATGTCCCTGTTCCTTCATATTACAGGCATTATGTCCCTGTTCCTTCATATTACAGGCATTATGTCCCTGTTCCTTCATATTAACGGCATTATGTCCCTGTTCTCTCATTTTACCGACATTATGTCCCTGTTCCTTCTTATTACCGGCATTATGTCCCTGTTCCTTCATATTATCGGCATTATGTCCCTGTTCCTTCATATTACAGGCATTATGTCCCTGTTCTTTCATATTAAGGGCATTATGTCCCTGTTCCCTTATCTTACCGGCATTACGTCACTGTTCCTTCATATTACCGGCATTATGTCCCTGTTCCTTCATATTACCGGCATTATGTCCCTATTCCCTCATCTGAACCGGCATTATGTGCCTGTTCCATCATCTTACCGGAATTATGTCCCTGTTCCTTCATCTTACCGGGATTACGTCACTGTTCCTTCATATTACCGGCATTAGGTCCCTATTTCTTAAAATTATCGGCATTACGTCCCTGTACCTTCATATTACCGGCATTATGTCCCTTTTCCTTCATATTACCGGCATTATTTTCCTGTTCCTTCATATTACTGCCATTATGTCCACTGAAGGAGGGTACAGGGACATAATGCCGGTAATATGTCCCTGTTCCCTCATCTTACAGGCATTATGTCCCTGTTCCCTCATATTACCGGCATTACATCCCTGCTCCTTCATATTATCGGCACTACGTCCCTGTTTCTTCATATTACCAGAATTGCGTCCCTATTCCTTCATATTACCGGCATTATGTCCCTGTTCCTTCATATTACCAGCATTATGTCCCTGTTTCCTCATATTACAGGCATTTTGTCCCTGTTCCTTCATATTACAGGCATTATGTCCTTGTTCTTTCATATTACCGGCTTTATGTCCCTGTTTCTTCATATTACCGGCATTACGTCCCTGCTCCTTCATATTATCGGCATTACGTCCCTGTTCCTTCATATTATCGGCATTATGTCCCTGTTCCTTCATATTATCTGCATTACGTCCCTTTTCCCTCACCTTACCGTCATTTTGTCACTGTTCCCTCATCTTACCGGCATTTTGTCCCTGTTCCCTCATCTTACAGGCATTATGTCCCTGTTCTCTCATCTTACCGGGATTACGTCACTGTTCCTCCATATTACCGGAATTATGTCCCTATTCCTTCATATTACCGGTATTACGTCCCTGTTCCTTCATATTACCGGCATTAGGTCCCTATTTCTTAATATTATCGGCATTACGTCCCTGTTCCGTCATATTACCAGAATTGCGTCCCTATTCCTTCATATTACCGGCATTATGTCCCTGTTCCTTCATATAACCGGCATTAAGTCCCTGTTCCCTCATCTTACCGGCATTATGTCCCTATTCCCTTATCTTACCGGCATTAGGTCCCTGTTCCCTCATTTGAACCGGCATTACGCCCCTGTTCCTTCATATTATCGGCATTACGTCCCTGTTCCTTCATATTATCGGCATTACGTCCCTGTTCCTTCATATTATCGGCATTATGTCCCTGTTCCTTCATATTATCTGCATTTCGTCCCTTTTCCCTCATCTTACCGGCATTTTGTCCCTGTTCCCTCATCTTACCGGCATTTTGTCCCTGATCCCTCATCTTACAGGCATTATGTCCCTGTTCCTTCATATTACCGGCATTATGTCCCTGTTCCTTCATATTACCAGCATTATTTCCCTGTTCCTTCATATTATCGGCATTATGTCCCTGTTCCTTCATATTATCGGCATTATTTGCCTATTCCTTCATATTATCTGCATTATGTCCCTGTTCCTTCATATTATCTGCATTATGTCCCTGTTCCTTCATATTATCGGCATTATGTCCCTGTTCCTTCATATTATCGGCATTATTTCCCTGTTCCTTCATATTATCGGCATTATGTCCCTGTTCCTTCATATTATCGGCATTATGTCCCTGTTCCTTCATATTATCGGCATTATGTCCCTGTTCCTTCATATTACAGGCATTATGTCCCTGTTCCTTCATATTACCAGCATTATGTCCCTGTTCCTTCATATTACAGGAATGATGTCCCTGTTCCTTCATATTACAGGCATTATCTCCTTGTTCCTTCATATTACCGGCATTATGTCCCTTTTCTTTCATATTACAGGCATTATGTCCTTGTTCCTTCATATTACCGGCATTATGTCCCTGTTCCTTCATATTACCGGCTTTATGTCCATGTTCCTTCATATTACCGGCATTATGTCCCTGTTACCTCATCTTACCGGTATTATGTCCCTGTACCCTCATATTACCGGCATTATGTCCCTGTTCCTTCATACTATAGGCATTATGTTCCTGTTCCTTCATATTACAGGCATTATGTCCCTGTTCCCTCATATTACAGGCATTATGTCCCTGTTACTTCATATTATAGGTATTATGTCCCTGTTCCCTCATTTTACAGGCATTTTGACCCTGTTCCTTCATATTACAGGCATGATGTCCCAGTTCCCTCATCTTACCGGCATTATGTCCCTATTCCTTCATATTACCGGCATTATGTCCCTGTTACCTCATCTTACCGGTATTATGTCCCTGTTCCTTCATATTACCGGCATTATGTTCCTGTTCCTTCATATTACCGGCATTATGTCCCTGTTCCTTCATATTACCGGCATTATGTCCCTATTCCTTCATATTACCGGCATTATGTCCCTGTTACCTCATCTTACCGGTATTATGTCCCTGTACCCTCATATTACCGGCATTATGTCCCTGTTTCTTCATACTATAGGCATTATGTCCCTGTTCCCTCATATTACAGGCATTATGTCCCTGTTTCTTCATATTATAGGTATTATGTCCCTGTTCCCTCATTTTACAGGCATTTTGACCCTGTTCCTTCATATTACAGGCATGATGTCCCTGTTCCCTCATCTTACCGGCATTATGTCCCTGTTCCTTCATATTACCGGCATTATGTCCCTGTTCCTTCATATTACCGACATTATGTCCATGTACCCTCATATTACAGACATTATGTCCCTTTTCCCTCATCTTACAGGCATTATGTCCCTGTCCCCTCATGTTACCGGCATTACGTCCCTGTTCCTCCATATTACCGGCATTATGTCCCTGTTCCTTCATATTACCGGCTTTATGTCCCTGTTCCTTCATATTACCGCCATTATGTCCCTGTTCCTTCATATTACAGGCATTTTGTCCCTGTGCCTTCATATTACCGGAATTATGACTATGTTCCTTCATATTACCGACATTATGTCCCTGTTCCTTCATATTACAGGCATTATGTCCCTGTTCCTTCATATTACAGGCATTATGTCCCTGTTCCTTCATATGACAGGCATTATCTCCCTGTTCCTTCATATTACCGGCATTATGTCCCTGTTCCTTCATATTACAGGCATTATGTCCTTGTTCCTTCATATTACCGGCATTATGTCCCTGTTCCTTCATATTACTGGCTTTATGTCCCTGTTCCTTCATATTACCGGCATTATGTCCCTATTCCTTCATATTACCGGCATTATGTCCCTGTTACCTCATCTTACCGGTATTATGTCCCTGTTCCTTCATATTACCGGCATTATGTTCCTGTTCCTTTATATTACCGGCATTATGTCCCTGTTCCTTCATACTATAGGCATTATGTCCTTGTTCCCTCATTCTACAGGCATTTTGACCCTGTTCCTTCATATTACAGGCATTATGTCCCTGTTCCCTCATATTACAGGCATTATGTCCCTGTTCCTTCATATTACAGGCATAATGTCCATTTTCCCTCATCTTACCGGCATTATGTCCAGGTTCCCTCATCTTACCGGCATTATGTCCCTGTTCCTTCATATTACTGGCATTATGTCCTTGTTCCTTCATATTACAGGCATTATGTCCCTGTTCCTTCATATTACCGGCATTATGTCCCTATTCCTTCATATTACCGGCATTATGTCCCTGTTACCTCATCTTACCGGTATTATGTCCCTGTTCCTTCATATTACCGGCATTATGTTCCTGTTCCCTCATATTACCGGCATTATGTCCCTGTTCCTTCATACTATAGGCATTATGTCCTTGTTCCCTCATTCTACAGGCATTTTGACCCTGTTCCTTCATATTACAGGCATTATGTCCCTGTTCCTTCATATTATAGGCATTATGTCCCTGTTCCCTCATATTACAGGCATTATGTCCCTGTTCCTTCATATTAAAGGCATTATGTCCCTGTTCCCTCATCTTACCGGCATTATGTCCCTGTTCCTTCATATTACCGACATTATGTTCTTGTTCCTTCATATTAGCAGCATTATGTCCCTGTTCCTTCATATTACAGGCATTATGATCCTGTTCCTTCATATTACCGGCATTATGTCCCTGTTCCCTCATCTTACCAGCATTATGTCCCTGTTCCTTCATATTAGCGGCATTATGTCCCTGTTCCTTTATATTACAGACATTATGTCCCTGTTCCCTCATATTACTGGCATTATGATCCCTGAAGAAGGGTGCAGGAACAAAATGCCGGTAATATGTCCCTGTACCCTCATCTTACATGCATTATGTCCTTGTTCCTCGTATTACCGGCATTACGTCCCTGCTCCTTCATATTACCGGCATTATGTCCCTGTTCCTTCATATTACCAGCATTATGTCCCTGTTCCTTCATATTACCAGCATTATGTCCCTGTTCCTTCATATTACAGGCATTTTGTCCCTGTTCCTTCATATTACGGGCATTATGTCCTTTTTCCTTCATATTACCGGCATTATGTCCCTGTTCCTTCATATTACCGGCATTATGTCCATGTTCCCTCATATTACCGGCATTATGTCGCTGTTCCCTCATGTTACTGGCATTACGTCCCTGTTCCTCCATATTACCGACATTATGTCCCTGTTCCTTCATATTGCCGTCATTACGTCCCTGTTCCTTCATATTACAGGCATTATCTCCTTTTGCCTTCATATTACCGGCATTATGTCCCTGTTCCTTCATATTACAGGCATTTTGTCCCTGTGCCTTCATATTACCAGAATTATGACTATGCTCCTTCATATTACCGACATTATGTCCCTGTTCCTTCATATTACAGGCATTATTTCCCTGTTCCTTCATATGACAGGCATTATCTCCTTGTTCCTTCATATTACCGGCATTATGTCCCTGTTCCTTCATATTACAGGCATTATGTCCTTGTTCCTTCATATTACCGGCATTATGTCCCTGTTCCTTCATATTACCGGCTTTATGTCCCTGTTCCTTCATATTACCGGCATTATGTCCCTGTTCCTTCATACTATAGGCATTATGTCCTTGTTCCCTCATTCTACAGGCATTATGTCCCTGTTCCTTCATATTATAGGTATTATGTCCCATTTTATAGGCATTTTGACCCTGTTCCTTCATATTACAGGCATAATGTCCATTTTCCCTCATCTTACCGGCATTATGTCCCGGTTCCTTCATATTACTGCCATTATGTCCTTGTTCCTTCATATTACAGGCATTATGTCCATGTACCCTCATATTACAGACATTATGTCCCTTTTCCCTCATCTTACAGGCATTATGTCCCTGTTCCCTCATGTTATCGGCATTACGTCCCTGTTCCTCCATATTACCGGCATTATGTCCCTGTTCCTTCATATTACCGCCATTATGTCCCTGTTCCTTCATATTACAGGCATTTTGTCCCTGTGCCTTCATATTACCGGAATTATGACTATGTTCCTTCATATTACCGACATTATGTCCCTGTTCCTTCATATTACAGGCATTATGTCCCTGTTCCTTCATATGACAGGCATTATCTCCTTGTTCCTTCATATTACCGGCATTATGTCCCTGTTCATTCATATTACAGGCATTATGTCCTTGTTCCTTCATATTACCGGCATTATGTCCCTGTTCCTTCATATTACCGGCTTTATGTCCCTGTTCCTTCATATTACCGGCATTATGTCCCTATTCCTTCATATTACCGGCATTATGTCCCTGTTACCTCATCTTACCGGTATTATGTCCCTGTTCCTTTATATTACCGGCATTATGTCCCTGTTCCCTCATATTACCGGCATTATGTCCCTGTTTCTTCATACTATAGGCATTATGTCCTTGTTCCCTCATTCTACAGGCATTTTGACCCTGTTCCTTCATATTACAGGCATTATGTCCCTGTTCCCTCATCTTACCGGCATTATGTCCTTGTTCCTTCATATTAGCGGCATTATGTCCCTGTTCCTTCATATTACAGGCATTATGATCCTGTTCCTTCATATTACCGGCATTATGTCCCTGTTCCCTCATCTTACCAGCATTATGTCCCTGTTCCTTCATATTAGCGGCATTATGTCCCTGTTCCTTTATATTACCAACATTATGTCCCTGTTCCCTCATATTACAGGCATAATGTCCCTGTTCCCTCATATTACTGGCATTATGTCCCCTGAAGAAGGGTACAGGAACAAAATGCCGGTAATATGTCCCTGTACCCTCATCTTACAGGCATTATGTCCTTGTTCCTCGTATTACCGGCATTACGTCCCTGCTCCTTCATATTACCGGCATTATGTCCCTGTTCCTTCATATTACCAGCATTATGTCCCTGTTCCTTCATATTACCAGCATTATGTCCCTGTTCCTTCATATTACAGGCATTTTGTCCCTGTTCCTTCATATTACGGGCATTATGTCCCTGTTCCCTCATGTTACTGGCATTACGTCCCTGTTCCTCCATATTACCGACATTATGTCCCTGTTCCTTCATATTGCCGTCATTACGTCCCTGTTCCTTCATATTACAGGCATTATCTCCTTTTTCCTTCATATTACCGGCATTATGTCCCTGTTCCTTCATATTACCGGCATTACGTCCCTGTTCCTTCATATTACCGGCATTATGTCCCTATTCCTTCATATTACCGGCATTATGTCCCTGTTACCTCATCTTACCGGTAATATGTCCCTGTTCCTTCATATTACCAGCATTATGTTCCTGTTCCTTTATATTACCGGCATTATGTTCCTGTTCCCTCATATTACCGGCATTATGTCCCTGTTCCTTCATACTATAGGCATAATGTCCTTGTTCCCTCATTCTACAGGCATTTTGACCCTGTTCCTTCATATTACAGGCATAATATCCATTTTCCCTCATCTTACCGGCATTATGTCCCGGTTCCCTCATCTTACCGGCATTATGTCCCTGTTCCTTCATATTACTGGCATTATGTCCTTGTTCCTTCATATTACAGGCATTATGTCCCTGTTCCCTCATGTTACCGGCATTACGTCCCTGTTCCTCCATATTACCAGCATAATGTCCCTGTTCCTTCATATTACCGGCTTTATGTCCCTGTTCCTTCATATTACCGCCATTATGTCCCTGTTCCCTCATCTTACAGGCATTATGTCCCTGTTCCTCCATATTACCGACATTATGTCCCTGTTCCTTCATATTACAGGCATTATCTCCTAGTTCCTTCATAATACCGGCATTATGTCCTTGTTCCTTCTAATTACCGGCATTATGTCCCTGTTCCCTCATCTTACAGGCATTATGTCCCTGTTCCCTCATATTACAGGCATTATGTCCCTGTTCCTTCATATTATAGGCATTATGTCCCGGTTCCTTCATATTACAGGCATTATGTCCCTGTTCCTTCATATTAAAGGCATTATGTCCCTGTTCCCTCATCTTACCGGCATTATGTCCTTGTTCCTTCATATTAGCGGCATTATGTCCCTGTTCCTTCATATTACAGGCATTATGATCCTGTTCCTTCATATTACCGCCATTATGTCCCTGTTCCCTCATCTTACCAGCATTATGTCCCTGTTCCTTCATATTAGCGGCATTATGTCCCTGTTCCTTTATATTACCGACATTATGTCCCTGTTCCCTCATATTACTGGCATTATGTACCCTGAAGAAGGGTGCAGGAACAAAATGCCGGTAATATGTCCCTGTACCCTCATCTTACAGGCATTATGTCCTTGTTCCTCGTATTACCGGCATTACGTCCCTGCTCCTTCATATTACCGCCATTATGTCCCTGTTCCTTCATATTACCAGCATTATGTCCCTGTTCCTTCATATTACCAGCATTATGTCCCTGTTCCTTCATATTACAGGCATTTTGTCCCTGTTCCTTCATATTACCGGCATTATGTCCTTTTTCCTTCATATTACCGGCATTATGTCCCTGTTCCTTCATATTGCCGTCATTACGTCCCTGTTCCTTCATATTACAGGCATTATCTCCTTTTTCCTTCATATTACCGGCATTATGTCCCTGTTCCTTCATATTACCGGCATTACGTCCGTGTTCCTTTATATTACTGACATTATGTCCCTGTTCCCTCATATTACAGACATTATGTCCCTGTTCCCTCATCTTACCGGCATTATATCCCTGTTCCTTCATTTTACCGGCATTATGTCCCTGTTCCTTCATATTACAGGCATTATGTCCCTGTTCCTTCATATTACAGGCATTATGTCCCTGTTCCCTCATATTACAGGCATAATGTCCCTGTTCCCTCATATTACTGGCATTATGTCCCCTGAAGAAGGGTGCAGAAACAAAATGCCGGTAATATGTCCCTGTACCCTCATCTTACAGGCATTATGTCCTTGTTCCTCGTATTACCGGCATTACGTCCCTGCTCCTTCATATTACCGGCATTATGTCCCTGTTCCTTCATATTACCAGCATTATGTCCCTGTTCCTTCATATTACCAGCATTATGTCCCTGTTCCCTCATATTACTGGCATTATGTCCCTGTTCCTTCATATTGCCGTCATTACGTCCCTGTTCCTTCATATTACAGGCATTATCTCCTTTTTCCTTCATATTACCGGCATTATGTCCCTGTTCCCTCATCTTACCGGCATTATATCCCTGTTCCTTCATTTTACCAGCATTATGTCCCTGTTCCTTCATATTACAGGCATTATGTCCCTGTTCCTTCATATTACAGGCATTATGTCCCTGTTCCCTCATCTTACCGGTATTATGTTCCTGTTCCTTCATTTTACCAGCATTATGTCCCTGTTCCTTCATATTACAGGCATTATGTCCCTGTTCCTTCATATTACAGGCATTATGTCCCTGTTCCCTCATCTTACCGGTATTATGTTCCTGTTCCCTCATATTACAGACATTATATCCCTGTTCCCTCATATTACCGACATTATATCCCTGTTCCCTCATATTACAGGCATTATGTCCCTGTTCCCTCATATTACAGGCATTATGTCCCTGTTTCCTCATATTACAGGCATTATGTCCCTGTTCCTTCATATTATAGGCATTATGTCCCTGTTCCCTCATATTACAGGCATTATGTCCCTGTTCCTTCATATTATAGGCATTACGTCCATGTTCCCTCATATTACAGGCATTATGTCCCTGTTCCTTCATATTACCGGCATTATGTCCCTGTTCCTTCATATTACCGGCATTATGTCCCTGTTCCCTCATATTACAGGCATTATGTCCCTGTTCCTTCATATTATAGGCATTACGTCCATGTTCCCTCATATTACAGGCATTATGTCCCTGTTCCCTCATATTAGAGGCATTATGTCCCTGTTCCTTCATATTACCGGCATTATGTCCATGTTCCCTCATTACCGGCATTATGTCCCTGTTCCCTCATATTACAGGCATTATGTCCCTGTTCCTTCATATTATAGGCATTATGTCCCTGTTCCTTCATATTAAAGGCATTATGTCCCTGTTCCCTCATCTTACCGGCATTATGTCCCGTTCCTTCATATTACCAACATTATGTCCTTGTTCCTTCATATTACAGGCATTATGATTCTGTTCCTTCATATTACCGGCATTATGTCCCTGTTCCCTCATCTTACCAGTATTATGTCCCTGTTCCTTCATATTAGCGGCATTATGTCCCTGTTCCTTTATATTACCGACATTATGTCCCTGTTCCCTCATATTACAGGCATAATGTCCCCTGAAGAAGGGTACAGGAACAAAATGCCGGTAATATGTCCCTGTACCCTCATCTTACCGGCATTATGTCCCGTTCCTTCATATTACCAACATTATGTCCTTGTTCCTTCATATTAGCGGCATTATGTCCATGTTCCTTCATATTACAGGCATTACGTCCCTGCTCCTTCATATTACCGGCATTATGTCCCTGTTCCTTCATATTACCAGCATTATGTCCCTGTTCCTTCATATTACCAGCATTATGTCCCTGTTCCTTCATATTACAGGCATTTTGTCCCTGTTCCTTCATATTACCAGCATTATATCATTTTTCCTTCATATTACCGGCATTATGTCCCTGTTCCTTCATATTACCGGCATTATGTCCATGTTCCCTCATATTACCAGCATTATGTCCCTGTTCCCTCATGTTACTGGCATTACGTCCCTGTTCCTCCATATTACCGACATTATGTCCCTGTTCCTTCATATTGCCGTCATTACGTCCCTGTTCCTTCATATTACAGGCATTATCTCCTTTTTCCTTCATATTACCGGCATTATGTCCCTGTTCCTTCATATTACCGGCATTACGTCCCTGTTCCTTTATATTACCGACATTATGTCCCTGTTCCCTCATATTAAAGACATTATGTCCCTGTTCCCTCATCTTACCGGCATTATATCCCTGTTCCTTCATTTTACCGGCATTATGTCCCTGTTCCTTCATATTACAGCCATTATGTCCCTGTTCCTTCATATTACAGGCATTATGTCCCTGTTCCCTCATCTTACCGGTATTATGTTCCTGTTCCCTCATATTACCGGCTTTATGTCCCTGTTCCCTCATATTACAGCCATTATATCCCTGTCCCTTCATATTACCGGCATTATGTCCCTGTTCCCTCATATTACAGGCATTATTTCCCTGTTTCTTCATATTATAGGCATTATGTCCCTGTTCCCTCATATTACAGGCATTATGTCCCTGTTCCTTCATATTATAGGCATTATGTCCCTGTTCCCTCATATTACAGGCATTATGTCCCTGTTCCTTCATATTACCGGCATTATGTCCATGTTCCCTCATATTACCGGCATTATGTCCCTGTTCCCTCATCTTACCGGTATTATGTTCCTGTTCCCTCATATTACCAGCATTATGTCCATGTTCCCTCATGTTACTGGCATTACGTCCCTGTTCCTCCATATTACCGACATTATGTCCCTGTTCCTTCATATTGCCGTCATTACGTCCCTGTTCCTTCATATTACAGGCATTATGTCCCTGTTCCCTCATCTTACCGGTATTATGTTCCTGTTCCCTCATATTACAGACATTATGTCCCTGTTCCCTCATCTTACCGGCATTATGTCCCTGTTCCTTCATTTTACCGTCATTATGTCCCTGTTCCTTCATATTAACGGCATTATGTCCCTGTTCCCTCATATTACAGACATTATGTCCCTGTTCCCTCATCTTACCGGCATTATGTCCCTGTTCCTTCATTTTACCGGCATTATGTCCCTGTTCCTTCATATTACAGGCATTATGTCCCTGTTCCTTCATATTACAGTCATTATGTCCCTGTTCCCTCATATTACAGACATTATATCCCTGTTCCCTCATATTACAGGCATTATGCCCTATGTAGGAGGGAAAATTGATATAATGCCAGTAATATGTCCCTGTTCCCTCATCTTACCGCCAATATGTCCCTGTTTCCTCATCTTAAAGGCATTATGTCCCTGTTCCTTCATAATACTGGCATTATGTCCCTGTTCCCTCATATTACTGGCATTATGTCCCCTGAAGGAGGGTACAGGGACAAAATGCCGGTAATATGTCCCTGTTCCCTCATCTTACAGGCATTATGTCCCTGTTCCCTCGTATTACCGGCATTACGTCCCTGCTCCTTCATATTACCGGCATTATGTCCCTGTTCCTTCATATTACAGGTATTTTGTCCCTGTGCCTTCATATTACCGGCATTATGACTATGTTCCTTCATATTACCGGCATTATGTCCCGGTTACTTCATATTACAGGCATTATGTCCCTGTTCCTTCATATTACAGGCATTATGTCCCTGTTCCTTCATATTACAGGCATTATCTCCTTGTTCCTTCATATTACCGGCATTATGTCCCTGTTCCTTCATATTACCGGCATTATGTCCTTGTTCCTTCATATTACCGGCATTATGTCCCTGTTCCTTCATATTACCGGCTTTATGTCCCTGTTCCTTCATATGACCGGCATTATGTCCCTATTCCTTCATATTACCGGCATTATGTCCCTGTTCCTTCATCTTACCGGTATTATGTCCCTGTTCCTTCATATTACCGGCATTATGTTCCTGTTCCTTCATATTACTGGCATTATGTCCCTGTTCCCTCATATTACCGGCATTATGTCCCTGTTCCTTCATACTACAGGCATTTTGACCCTGTTCCTTTATATTACAGTCATTATGTCCCTGTTCCCTCATATTACAGGTATTATGTCCCTGTTCCTTCATATTATAGGTATTATGTCCCTGTTCCCTCATTTTACAGGCATTTTGACCCTGTTCCTTCATATTACAGGCATTATGTCCCTGTTCCCTCATCTTACCGGCATTATGTCCCTGTTCCCTCATCTTACCGGCATTATGTCCCTGTTCCTTCATATTACCGGCATTATGTCCTTGTTCCTTCATATTACCGGCATTATGTCCCTGTTCCTTCATATTACCGGCATTATGTCCTTGTTCCTTCATATTACAGGCATTATGATTCTGTTCCTTCATATTACCGGCATTATGTCCCTGTTCCCTCATCTTACCAGCATTATGTCCCTGTTCCTTCATATTAGCGGCATTATGTCCCTGTTCCTTTATATTACCGACATTATGTCCCTGTTCCCTCATATTACAGGCATAATGTCCCTGTTCCCTCATATTACTGGCATTATGTCCCCTGAAGAAGGGTACAGGAACAAAATGCCGGTAATATGTCCCTGTACCCTCATCTTACCGGCATTATGTCCCGTTCCTTCATATTACCAACATTATGTCCTTGTTCCTTCATATTAGCGGCATTATGTCCATGTTCCTTCATATTACAGGCATTACGTCCCTGCTCCTTCATATTACCGGCATTATGTCCCTGTTCCTTCATATTACCAGCATTATGTCCCTGTTCCTTCATATTACCAGCATTATGTCCCTGTTCCTTCATATTACAGGCATTTTGTCCCTGTTCCTTCATATTACCGGCATTATATCATTTTTCCTTCATATTACCGGCATTATGTCCCTGTTCCTTCATATTACCGGCATTATGTCCATGTTCCCTCATATTACCAGCATTATGTCCCTGTTCCCTCATGTTACTGGCATTACGTCCCTGTTCCTCCATATTACCGACATTATGTCCCTGTTCCTTCATATTGCCGTCATTACGTCCCTGTTCCTTCATATTACAGGCATTATCTCCTTTTTCCTTCATATTACCGGCATTATGTCCCTGTTCCTTCATATTACCGGCATTACGTCCCTGTTCCTTTATATTACCGACATTATGTCCCTGTTCCCTCATATTACAGACATTATGTCCCTGTTCCCTCATCTTACCGGCATTATATCCCTGTTCCTTCATTTTACCGGCATTATGACCCTGTTCCTTCATATTACAGCCATTATGTCCCTGTTCCTTCATATTACAGGCATTATGTCCCTGTTCCCTCATCTTACCGGTATTATGTTCCTGTTCCCTCATATTACCGGCTTTATGTCCCTGTTCCCTCATATTACAGCCATTATATCCCTGTCCCTTCATATTACCGGCATTATGTCCCTGTTCCCTCATATTACAGGCATTATTTCCCTGTTTCTTCATATTATAGGCATTATGTCCCTGTTCCCTCATATTACAGGCATTATGTCCCTGTTCCTTCATATTATAGGCATTATGTCCCTGTTCCCTCATATTACAGGCATTATGTCCCTGTTCCTTCATATTACCGGCATTATGTCCATGTTCCCTCATATTACCGGCATTATGTCCCTGTTCCCTCATCTTACCGGTATTATGTTCCTGTTCCCTCATATTACCAGCATTATGTCCATGTTCCCTCATGTTACTGGCATTACGTCCCTGTTCCTCCATATTACCGACATTATGTCCCTGTTCCTTCATATTGCCGTCATTACGTCCCTGTTCCTTCATATTACAGGCATTATGTCCCTGTTCCCTCATCTTACCGGTATTATGTTCCTGTTCCCTCATATTACCGGCTTTATGTCCCTGTTCCCTCATATTACAGACATTATATCCCTGTTCCCTCATATTACAGACATTATATCCCTGTTCCCTCATATTACAGGCATTATGTCCCTGTTTCCTCATCTTACAGGCATTATGTCCCTGTTCCTTTATATTACCGGCATTATGTCCTTGTTCCTTCTAATTACCGGCATTATGTCCCTGTTCCTTCATATTACAGGCATTATATCCCTGTCCCTTCATATTACCGGCATTATGTCCCTGTTCCCTCATATTACAGGCATTATGTCCCTGTTCCTTCATATTATAGGCATTATGTCCCTGTTCCCTCATATTACAGGCATTATGTCCCTGTTCCTTCATATTATAGGCATTATGTCCCTGTTCCTTCATATTACCAACATTATGTCCTTGTTCCTTCATATTACCAACATTATGTCCCTGTTCCTTCATATTGCAGGCATTATGATCCTGTTCCTTCATATTACCGGCATTATGTCCCTGTTCCCTCATCTTACCAGCATTATGTCCCTGTTCCTTCATATTAGCGGCATTATGTCCCTGTTCCTTTATATTACCGACATTATGTCCCTGTTACCTCATATTACAGGCATAATGTCCCTGTTCCCTCATATTACTGGCATTATGTCCCCTGAAGAAGGGTACAGGAAAAAAATGCCGGTAATATGTCCCTGTACCCTCATCTTACAGGCATTATGTCCTTGTTCCTCGTATTACCGGCATTACGTCCCTGCTCCTTCATATTACCGGCATTATGTCCCTGTTCCTTCATATTACCAGCATTATGTCCCTGTTCCTTCATATTACCAGCATTATGTCCCTGTTCCTTCATATTACAGGCATTTTGTCCCTGTTCCTTCATATTACCGGCATTATGTCCATGTTCCCTCATATTACCAGCATTATGTCCCTGCTCCCTCATGTTACTGGCATTACGTCCCTGTTCCTCCATATTACCGACATTATGTCCCTGTTCCTTCATATTGCCGTCATTACGTCCCTGTTCCTTCATATTACAGGCATTATCTCCTTTTTCCTTCATATTACCGGCATTATGTCCCTGTTCCTTCATATTACCGGCATTACGTCCCTGTTCCTTTATATTACCGACATTATGTCCCTGTTCCCTCATATTACAGACATTATGTCCCTGTTCCCTCATCTTACCGGCATTATGTTCCTGTTCCCTCATATTACCGGCTTTATGTCCCTGTTCCCTCATATTACAGACATTATATCCCTGTTCCCTCATATTACAGGCATTATGCCCTTGTTCCCTCATATTACAGGCATTATGTCCCTGTTTCCTCATCTTACAGGCATGATTTCCCTGTTCCCTCATATTACTTGCATTATGACCCCTGAAGAAGGGTACAGGAACAAAATGCCGGTAATATGTCCCTGTACCCTCATCTTACAGGCATTATGTCCCTGTTCCCTCGTATTACCGGCATTACGTCCCTGCTCCTTCATATTACCTGCATTATGTCCCTGTTCCTTCATATTACCAGCATTATGTCCCTGTTCCTTCATATTACCAGCATTATGTCCCTGTTCCTTCATATTACAGGCATTTTGTCCCTGTTCCCTCATCTTACCGGTATTATGTTCCTGTTCCCTCATATTACCGGCTTTATGTCCCTGTTCCCTCATATTACAGACATTATATCCCTGTTCCCTCATATTACAAACATTATATCCCTGTTCCCTCATCTTACAGGCATGATGTCCCTGTTCCTTTATAATACCAGCATTATGTCCCTGTTCCCTCATATTACAGGCATTATGTCCCTGTTCCTTCATATTACAGGCATTATGTCCCTGTTCCCTCATCTTACCGGTATTATGTTCCTGTTCCCTCATATTACCGGCTTTATGTCCCTGTTCCCTCATATTACAGACATTATATCCCTGTTCCCTCATATTACAGACATTATATCCCTGTTCCCTCATATTACAGGCATTATGTCCCTGTTTCCTCATCTTACAGGCATTATGTCCGTGTTCCCTCATGTTACCGGCATTACGTCCCTGTTCCTTCAAATTACCGGCATTATGTCCATGTTACCTCATATTACAGACATTATGTCCCTGTTCCCTCATCTTACAGGCATTATGTCCGTGTTCCCTCATGTTACCGGCATTATGTCCCTGTTCCTCCATATTACCGACATTATGTCCCTGTTCCTTCATATTGCCGTCATTACGTCCCTGTTCCCTCATATTACAGGCATTATCTCCTTTTTCCTTCATATTACCGGCATTATGTCCCTGTTCCTTGATATTATCGGCATTACGTCCCTGTTCCTTTATATTACCGACATTATGTCCCTGTTCCCTCATATTACAGGCATTATGTCCCTGTTCCCTCATCTTACCGGTATTATGTTCCTGTTCCCTCATATTACCGGCTTTATGTCCCTGTTCCCTCATATTACAGACATTATATCCCTGTTCCCTCATATTACAGACATTATATCCCTGTTCCCTCATATTACAGGCATTATGTCCCTGTTTCCTCATCTTACAGGCATTATGTCCGTGTTCCCTCATGTTACCGGCATTACGTCCCTGTTCCTTCAAATTACCGGCATTATGTCCATGTTACCTCATATTACAGACATTATGTCCCTGTTCCCTCATCTTACAGGCATTATGTCCGTGTTCCCTCATGTTACCGGCATTATGTCCCTGTTCCTCCATATTACCGACATTATGTCCCTGTTCCTTCATATTGCCGTCATTACGTCCCTGTTCCTTCATATTACAGGCATTATCTCCTTGTTCCTTCATATTACCGGCATTATGTCCCTGTTCCTTCATATTACCGGCTTTATGTCCCTGTTCCTTCATATTACAGGCATTATCTCCTTGTTCCTTCATATTACCGGCATTATGTCCCTGTTCCTTCATATTACCGCCATTATGTCACTGTTCCCTCATCTTACAGGCATTATGTCCCTGTTCCTTTATATTACCGGCATTATGTCCTTGTTCCTTCTAATTAACGGAATTCTGTCCCTGTTCCTTCATATTACAGGCTTTATATCCCTGTCCCTTCATATTACCGGCATTATGTCCCTGTTCCCTCATATTACAGGCATTATGTCCCTGTTCCTTCATATTATAGGCATTATGTCCCTGTTCCCTCATATTACAGACATTATGTCCCTGTTCCTTCATATTAAAGGCATTATGTCCCTGTTCCCTCATCTTACCGCCATTATGTCCCTGTTTCCTCATCTTACAGGCATGTTGTCCCTGTTCCTTCATAATACCGGCATTATGTCCATGTTCCCTCATATTACAGGCATAATGTCCCTGTTCCCTCATATTACTGGCATTATGTCCCCTGAAGGAGGGTACAGGGACAAAATGCCGGTAATATGTCCCTGTTCCCTCATCTTACAGGCATTATATC
This sequence comes from Rhinoderma darwinii, assembly GCF_050947455.1. Taxonomy (NCBI): domain Eukaryota; kingdom Metazoa; phylum Chordata; class Amphibia; order Anura; family Rhinodermatidae; genus Rhinoderma; species Rhinoderma darwinii. The sequence goes on along the minus strand of NC_134697.1, from coordinate 91,953,729 downwards.
CTTGTTCCTTCATATTACCGGCATTACGTCCCTGCTCCTTCATATTACCGGCATTATGTCCCTGTTCCTTCATATTACCGTCATTATGTCCCTGTTCCTTCATATTAGCGGCATTATGTCCCTGTTCCCTCATATTACAGACATTATGTCCCTGTTCCCTCATCTTACCGGCATTATGTCCCTGTTCCTTCATTTTACCGGCATTATGTCCCTGTTCCTTCATATTACAGGCATTATGTCCCTGTTCCTTCATATTACAGTCATTATGTCCCTGTTCCCTCAAATTACCGGCTTTATGTCCCTGTTCCCTCATATTACAGACATTATATCCCTGTTCCCTCATATTACAGGCATTATGCCCTATGTAGGAGGGAAAATTGATATAATGCCAGTAATATGTCCCTGTTCCCTCATCTTACCGCCAATATGTCCCTGTTTCCTCATCTTACAGGCATGATGTCCCTGTTCCATCATATTACTGGCATTATGTCCCTGTTCCATCATATTACTGGCATTATGTCCCCTGAAGGAGGGTACAAGGACAAAATGCCGGTAATATGTCCCTGTTCCCTCATCTTACAGGCATTATGTCCCTGTTCCTTCATATTACCGGCATTACGTCCCTGCTCCTTCATATTACCGGCATTATGTCCCTGTTCCTTCATATTAACGGCATTATGTCCCTGTTCCCTCATATTACAGACATTATGTCCCTGTTCCCTCATCTTACCGGCATAATGTCCCTGTTCCCTCATATTATCGGCATAATGTCCCTGTTCCCTCATATTACCGGCATTATGTCCCTGTTCTCTCATATTACTGGCATTATGTCCCTGTTCCTTCATATTACCGGCATAATGTCCCTGTTCCTTCATAATCCCGGCATTATGTCCCGTGTAGGAGGGCACGTTGTCACGTTTGGTGCTCGCTTTAAGGAATCTCCCTCTTCCTCACCTTTAACCCCAGCAAGGAGGTATTGATTTTCCCGTTTGGATTCCTAGGTTGCAGTCCCGAGAGTAATGACAAATTGGCAGCGGAGCGTTGCATAGGGATGTTAGTGGCAAGATCAGAGGCGCAGTCCGGAACAGAGCAAAGGGTCATCACTAAGAGAGCAATGAGGATATGACAAGACGAGGACGTAGTCACAGTACAGACCAGGGCTCAAAACCCGGAGTAGTGAAAGCCCGGAGTAGTGAAAGCCCGGAGTAGTGAAAGCCCGGAGTAGTGAAAGCCCGGAGTAGTGAAAGGCCGGAGTAGTGAAAACCCGGAGTAGTGAAAGCCCGGAGTAGTGAAAGCCCGGAGTAGTGAAAACCCGGAGTAGTGAAAACCCGGAGTAGTGAAAACCCGGAGTAGTGAAAGCCCGGAGTAGTGAAAGCCCGGAGTAGTGACAGCCCGGAGTAGTGAAAGCCCGGAGTAGTGAAAGCCCGGAGTAGTGAAAACCCGGAGTAGTGAAAGCCCGGAGTAGTGAAAACCCGGAGTAGTGAAAGCCCGGAGTAGTGAAAGCCCGGAGTAGTGAAAACCCTGAGTAGTGAAAACCCTGAGTAGTGAAAGCCCGGAGTAGTGAAAGCCCGGAGTAGTGAAAGCCCGGAGTAGTGAAAGCCCGGAGTAGTGAAAACCCGGAGTAGTGAAAGCCCGGAGTAGTGAAAGCCCGGAGTAGTGAAAGCCCGGAGTAGTGACAACCCGGAGTAGTGAAAACCCGGAGTAGTGACAGCCCGGAGTAGAGCTACATGTACCAGACAAGAAATCAAAAGGAGCGAGAGAGAGGCAGAATACAGCAACAAGCGGATGATTGAAGTCCAGAACAACCAGTGAAACACAAGGAAGTGCCTTCATTTGCAGGTAAGGGATGGCAGGTTGGATCCCTCTTTAAATGGGCCGCTGGGCTTGTTTCAATGGCAACTTAATGTGGCTGGAAGCATGGAACTGTGGCCCCTAGCAGGAAGACATTGCTAGTGTGAGTTGGCTTGCTTGGCAACCTGCTGTAACTACAAATAGAAATCCAACACGAATCGGGACACATGAGTAACAGTCCCGACCCTCTGAGGTCCCCTCTAGGAAAGAGTTCTGGGAGACCTGACAGGATGCTTTGAGTAAGTTGTGGAGCCTGAACTTTCTTCAGATTGCAAGTTTTCTGATGAAATAAAGTAAGTTGTGGGTCAGAGCTAGCCGCGCTGTGTGATGGTCGCCTGATTCCAGAGCTCTTCACCAACATGCCGCAATCCTCCAGCTAAACGGGTAAAACCCGGCCACGAAGGGTGGAATCGGGGACAAACGGAGAACTACTGGGCCGCACAAAACCCAACCTAAAAATGGATACGTTCCTCAGAAGGGAAAACATTTTTTTCTCACCGGACGAATCCCATTCTCCATCAGCTGACGACTCCGAGTGTACAGGAGCTGTCATTTCCAGACACAGTCCTGTCACATGTCAATCTCTAGAGCATTCTTTCATAGTATGACATGAAGCAGATAGACCAGAGGGTGATGGGACTGGAGGACATAATGCCGGTAATAAGAAGGAACAGGGACATAATGATTGTAAGATGAAGGAACAGGGACATAATGCCTGTAATAAGAAGGAACAGGGACATAATGATTGTAAGATGAAGGAACAGGGACATAATGATTGTAAGATGAAGGAACAGGGACATAATGATTGTAAGATGAAGGAACAGGGACATAATGCCTGTAAGATGAAGGAGCAGGGACATAATGATTGTAAGATGAAGGAACAGGGACATAATGATTGTAAGATGAAGGAACAGGGACATAATGCCGGTAATATGAAGGAACAGGGACATAATGCCTGTAATAAGAAGGAACAGGGACATAATGATTGTAAGATGAAGAAACAGGGACATAATGCCGGTAATAAGAAGGAACAGGGACATAATGCCGGTAATATGAAGGAACAGGGACATAATGATTGTAAGATGAAGGAACAGGGACATAATGATTGTAAGATGAAGGAACAGGGACATAATGCCGGTAATATGAAGGAACAGGGACATAATGCCTGTAATAAGAAGGAACAGGGACATAATGATTGTAAGATGAAGAAACAGGGACATAATGCCGGTAATAAGAAGGAACAGGGACATAATGCCGGTAATATGAAGGAACAGGGACATAATGATTGTAAGATGAAGAAACAGGGACATAATGCCGGTAATATGAAGGAACAGGGACATAATGGCTGTAAGATGAAGGAACAGGGACATAATGCCGGTAATATGAAGGCATAGGGACATAATGATTGTAAGATGAAGGAACAGGGATATAATGCCGGTAATATGAAGGAACAGGGACATAATGATTGTAATATAAAGGAACATGGACATAATGCCGGTAATATGAAGGAACAGGGACATAATGCCTGTAATAAGAAGGAACAGGGACATAATGCCGATAATATGAAGGAACAGGGACATAATGCCGATAATATGAAGGAACAGGGAAATAATGCCGGTAATATGAAGGAACAGGGACATAATGCCTGTAATATGAAGGAACAGGGACATAATGCCGGTAATATGAAGGAACAGGGACATAATGATTGTAAGATGAAGGAACAGGGACATAATGATTGTAAGATGAAGGAACAGGGACATAATGATTGTAAGATGAAGGAACAGGGACATAATGCCGTTAATATAAAGGAACAGGGACATAATGCCTGTAATAAGAAGGAACAGGGACATAATGCCGGTAATATGAAGGAACGGGAACATAATGCCGGTAATATGAAGGAACAGGGACATAATGATTGTAAGATGAAGGAACAGGGACATAATGCCGGTAATATAAAGGCATAGGGACATAATGCCGGTAATAAGAAGGAACAGGGACATAATGCCGGTAATATGAGGGAACAGGGACATAATGCCTGTAATAAGAAGGAACAGGGACATAATGCCGGTAATATGAAGGAACAGGCAGATAATGCCGGTTCAAATGAGGGTTCAGGGACATAATGCCGGTAAGATGAGGGAACAGGGAGGTAATGCCGGTAATATGAAGGAACAGGGACATAATGCCTGTAATATGAAGGATCAGGGACATAATGCCGGTAATATGAAGGAACAGGGAGGTAATGCCGATAATATGAAGGAACAGGGACATAATAATGCTGGTAAGATGAGGGAACAGGGACATAATGCCGGTAATATGAAAGTACAAGGACATAATATCGGTAAGATGAAGGAACAGGGACATAATGCCGGTAAGATGAGGGAACAGGGACATAATGCCGGTATTATGAAGGAACAGGGACATAATGCCAGTAAGATGAGGGAACAGGGAAGTAATGCCGATAATATGAAGGAACAGGGACATAATGCCGGTAAGATGAAGAAACAGGGACATAATGCCGGTAATATGAAGGAACAGGGACATAATGCCTGTAATATGAAGGAACAGGGACAAAATGCCTGTAATATGAAGGAACAGGGACGTATTGCTGGTAATATGAGGGAACAGGGATATAAAGCCGGTAATATGAAGGAACAGGGACATAATGCCGGTATTATTCCTGTATTCCTGTAAAATGAGGGAACAGGGACATAATGGCGGTAAGATGAGGGAACAGGGACTTATTACCGGCATTATGTCCATTTTTCCTCCTACATAGGGCATAAAGCCGGTAAAATGAAGGAACAGGGACATAATGCCTGGTAGATGAGGGAACAGGGACATAAGTCCTGTAATATGAAGGAACAGGGACATAATGCCTCGAAGATGAGGGAACAGGGACATGTTACCGGCATTATCCTCCATGAAGCCTGTAATATGAAGGATCAGGGACATAATGCCGGTAATATGAAGGCACAGGGACAAAATGCTTGTAATATGAAGGAACAGGGACATAATGCCTGTAATATGAAGGAACAGGGACATAATGCTGGTAATATGAAGGAACAGGGACAAAATGCCAGTAATATGAAGGAATAGGAACGTAATGCCGGTAATATGAGGGGACAGGGATATTATGCCGGTAATATGAGAGGACAGGGACATAATGGCTGTAATATGAAGGAACAGGGACATAATGCAGGTAATATGAAGGCACAGGGACAAAATGCCTGTAATATGAAGGAACAGGGACATAATGCCGGTAATATGAAGGAGCAGGGACGTAATGCCGGTAATACGAGGGAACAGGGACATAATGCCTGTAAGATGAGGGAACAGGGACATATTACCGGCATTTTGTCCCTGTACCCTCCTTCAGGGGACATAATGCCAGTAATATGAGGGAACAGGGACATAATGCCTGTAATATGAGGGAACAGGGACATAATGCCTATAATATGAAGGAACAGGGACATAATGCCTGTAATATGAGGGAACAGGGACATAATGCCGGTAATATGAAGGACAGGGATATAATGCCTGTAATATGAAGGAACAGGGACATAATTCCGGTAATTAGAAGGAACAAGGACATAAAGCCGGTAATATGAAGGAACAGGGACATAATGTCGGTAATATGAAGGAACAGGGACATAATGCCTGTAAGATGAGGGAACAGGGACATAATGGCGGTAATATGAAGGAACAGGGACATAAAGCCGGTAATATGAAGGAACAGGGACGTAATGCCGGTAACATGAAGGAACAGGGACATAATGCCTGTACGATGAGGGAAAAGGGACATAATGTCTGTAATATAAGAGAACATGGACATAATGCTGGTAATATGAAGGAAAAGGGACATAATGCCGGTAATATGAAGGAACAAGGACATAATGCCGGTAATATGAAGGAACAGGGACATAATGCCGGTAAGATGAGGGAACCGGGACTTAATGCTGGTAAGATTAGAGAACAGGGACATAATGCTTGTAATATGAAGGAACAGGGTCAAAATGCCTGTAAAATGAGGGAACAGGGACATAATACCTATAATATGAAGGAACAGGCACATAATGCCTGTAATATGAGGGAACAGGGACATAATGCCTGTAATATGAAGGAACAGGGTCAAAATGCCTGTAGAATGAGGGAACAGGGACATAATGCCTATAGTATGAAGGAACAGGGACATAATGCCGGTAATATGAGGGAACAGGGACATAATGCCGGTAATATGAAGGAACAGGAACATAATGTCGGTAATATGAAGGAACAGGGACATAATACCGGTAAGATGAGGTAACAGGGACATAATGCCGGTAATATGAAGGAATAGGGACATAATGCCGGTAATATGAAGGAACAGGGACATAAAGCCGGTAATATGAAGGAACAGGGACATAATGCCGGTAATATGAAGAAACAAGGACATAATGCCGGTAATATGAAGGAACAAGGAGATAATGCCTGTAATATGAAGGAACAGGGACATAATGCCTGTAATATGAAGGAACAGGGACATAATGCCTGTAATATGAAGGAACAGGGACATAATGCCGGTAATATGAAGAGCATAGTCATAATGCCGGTAATATATAGGCACAGGGACAAAATGCCTGTAATATGAAGGAACAGGGACATAATGCCGGTAATATGAAGGAGCAGGGACGTAATGCCGGTAATACGAGGGAACAGGGACATAATGCCTGTAAGATGAGGGAACAGAGACATATTACCGGCATTTTGTCCCTGTACCTTCTTTCAGGGGACATAATGCCAGTAATATGAGGGAACAGGGACATAATGCCGGTATTATGAAGGAACAGGGACATCATGCCTGTAAGATGAGGAAACAGGGACATATTGGCGGTGAGATGAGGGAACAGGGACATATTTCTGGCATTATATCAATTTTCCCTCCTACATAGGGCATAATGCCTGTAATATGAGGGAACAGGGATATAATGTCTGTAATATGAAGGAACAGGGACATAATCCCGGTAATATGAAGGAACAGGGACATAATGCAGGTAAGATGAGGGAACAGGGAGGTAATGCCGGTAATATGGAGGAACAGGGACATAATGCCGATAATATGAAGGAACAGGGACAAAATGCCGGCAATATGAAGGAACAGGGACATAATCCCGGTAATATGAAGGAACAGGGACATAATGCCTGTAATATGAAGGAACAGGGACATAATGCCGATAATATGAAGGAACAGGGACAAAATGCCGGCAATATGAAGGAACAGGGACATAATCCCAGTAATATGAAGGAACAGGGACATAATGCCGGTAATATGAAGGAACAGGGACATAATGCCGATAATATGAAGGAACAGGGACAAAATGCCGGCAATATGAAGGAACAGGGACATAATGCCGGCAATATGAAGGAACAGGGACATAATGCCTGTAATATGAGGGAACAGGGACATAATGCCGGTAATATGAAGGAACAGGCAGATAATGCCGGTTCAAATGAGGGTACAGGGACATAATGCCGGTAAGATGAGGGAACAGGGAGGTAATGCCGGTAATATGGAGGAACAGGGACATAATGCCAGTAATATGAAGGAACAGGGACAAAATGCCTGTAATATGAAGGATCAGGGACATAATGCCGATAATATGAAGGAACAGGGACAAAATGCCGGCAATATGAAGGAACAGGGACATAATCCCGGTAATATGAAGGAACAGGGACATAATGCCGGTAAGATGAGGGAACAGGGAGGTAATGCCGGTAATATGGAGGAACAGGGACATAATGCCGATAATATGAAGGAACAGGGACAAAATGCCGGCAATATGAAGGAACAGGGACATAATCCCGGTAATATGAAGGAACAGGGACATAATGCCTGTAATATGAAGGAACAGGGACATAATGCCGATAATATGAAGGAACAGGGACAAAATGCCGGCAATATGAAGGAACAGGGACATAATCCCGGTAATATGAAGGAACAGGGACATAATGCCGGTAATGTGAAGGAACAGGGACATAATGCCGATAATATGAAGGAACAGGGACAAAATGCCGGCAATATGAAGGAACAGGGACATAATGCCGGCAATATGAAGGAACAGGGACATAATGCCTGTAATATGAGGGAACAGGGACATAATGCCGGTAATATGAAGGAACAGGCAGATAATGCCGGTTCAAATGAGGGTACAGGGACATAATGCCGGTAAGATGAGGGAACAGGGAGGTAATGCCGGTAATATGAAGGAACAGGGACATAATGCCTGTAATATGAAGGATCAGGGACATAATACCGGTAATATGAAGGAACAGGGAGGTAATGCCGCTAATATGAAGGAACAGGAACATGATGCCTGTAATAAGAAGGATCAGGGACATAATGCCGGTAATATAAAGGCACAGGGACAAAATGCCTGTAATATGAAGGATCAGGGACATAATGCCTGTAATATGAGGGGACAGGGACATAATGCCAGTAATATGAAGGATCAGGGACATAATGCCTGTTATATGAAGGAACAGGGAGGTAATGCCGATAATATGAAGGAACAGGGACATAATAATGCTGGTAAGATGAGGGAACAGGGACATAATGCCGGTAATATGAAAGTACAAGGACATAATATCGGTAAGATGAAGGAACAGGGACATAATGCCGGTAAGATGAGGGAACAGGGACATAATGCCGGTATTATGAAGGAACAGGGACATAATGCCAGTAAGATGAGGGAACAGGGAAGTAATGCCGATAATATGAAGGAACAGGGACATAATGCCGGTAAGATGAAGAAACAGGGACATAATGCCGGTAATATGAAGGAACAGGGACATAATGCCTGTAATATGAAGGAACAGGGACAAAATGCCTGTAATATGAAGGAACAGGGACGTATTGCTGGTAATATGAGGGAACAGGGATATAAAGCCGGTAATATGAAGGAACAGGGACATAATGCCGGTATTATTCCTGTATTCCTGTAAAATGAGGGAACAGGGACATAATGGCGGTAAGATGAGGGAACAGGGACTTATTACCGGCATTATGTCCATTTTTCCTCCTACATAGGGCATAAAGCCGGTAAAATGAAGGAACAGGGACATAATGCCTGGTAGATGAGGGAACAGGGACATAAGTCCTGTAATATGAAGGAACAGGGACATAATGCCTCGAAGATGAGGGAACAGGGACATGTTACCGGCATTATCCTCCATGAAGCCTGTAATATGAAGGATCAGGGACATAATGCCGGTAATATGAAGGCACAGGGACAAAATGCTTGTAATATGAAGGAACAGGGACATAATGCCTGTAATATGAAGGAACAGGGACATAATGCTGGTAATATGAAGGAACAGGGACAAAATGCCAGTAATATGAAGGAATAGGAACGTAATGCCGGTAATATGAGGGGACAGGGATATTATGCCGGTAATATGAGAGGACAGGGACATAATGGCTGTAATATGAAGGAACAGGGACATAATGCAGGTAATATGAAGGCACAGGGACAAAATGCCTGTAATATGAAGGAACAGGGACATAATGCCGGTAATATGAAGGAGCAGGGACGTAATGCCGGTAATACGAGGGAACAGGGACATAATGCCTGTAAGATGAGGGAACAGGGACATATTACCGGCATTTTGTCCCTGTACCCTCCTTCAGGGGACATAATGCCAGTAATATGAGGGAACAGGGACATAATGCCTGTAATATGAGGGAACAGGGACATAATGCCTATAATATGAAGGAACAGGGACATAATGCCTGTAATATGAGGGAACAGGGACATAATGCCGGTAATATGAAGGACAGGGATATAATGCCTGTAATATGAAGGAACAGGGACATAATTCCGGTAATTAGAAGGAACAAGGACATAAAGCCGGTAATATGAAGGAACAGGGACATAATGTCGGTAATATGAAGGAACAAGGAGATAATGTCTGTAATATTAAGGAACAGGGACGTAATGACGGCAATATGAAGGAACAGGGACATAATGTCGTTAATATGGAGGAACAGGGACGTAATGCCGGTAACATGAGGGAACAGGGACATAATGCCTGTAAGATGAGGGAACAGGGACATGTCTGTAATTTGAGGGAACATGGACATAATGCCGGTAATATGAAGGAACAGGGACATAATGCCGGTTACATGAAGGAACAGGGACATAATGCCTGTAATATGAAGGAACAGGGACATAATGCCGGTAATATGCAGGAACAAGGACATAATGCCGGTAATATGAAGGAACAGGGACATAATGCTGGTAATAAGAAGGAACAGGGACATAATGCTGGTGACATGAAGGAACAGGGACATAATGCCGGTAATATGAAGGAGCAGGGACATAATGGCAGTAATATGAGGGAACAGGGACATTATGCCTGTAATATGAGGGAACAGGGACATAATGCTGGTATTATAAAGGAACAGGGACATCATGCCTGTAAGATGAGGAAACAGGGACATAATGCCTGTAATATGAGGGAACAGGGATATAATGTCTGTAATATGAGGGAACAGGGATATAAAGCCGGTAATATGAGGGAACAGGAACATAATACCGGTAAGATGAGGGAACAGGGACATAATGCCTGTAATTTGAAGGAACAGGGACATAATGCCGGTAAAATGAAGGAACAGGGATATAATGCCGGTAAGATAAGGGAACAGGGACATAATGCCGGTAATATGAAGGAACAGGGACATAATGCCGGTAAAATGAAGGAACAGGGATATAATGCCGGTAAGATGAGGGAACAGGGACATCATGTCTGTAATATGAGGGAACAGGGACATAATGTCGGTAATATAAAGGAACAGGGACGTAATGCCGGTAATATGAAGGAACAGGGACATAATGCCGGTAATATGAAGAAAAAATTAGATAATGCCTGTAATATGAAGGAACAGGGACGTAATGACGGCAATATGAAGGAACAGGGACATAATGTCGGTAATATGGAGGAACAGGGACGTAATGCCAGTAACATGAGGGAACAGGGACATAATGCCTGTAAGATGAGGGAACAGGGACATAATGTCTGTAATATGAGGGAACATGGACATAATGCCGGTAATATGAAGGAACAGGGACATAATGCCGGTAACATGAAGGAACAGGGACATAATGCCTGTAATATGAAGGAACAGGGACATAATGCCGGTAATATGAAGGAAAAAGGACATAATGCCGGTAATATGAAGGAACAGGGACAAAATGCCTGTAATATGAAGGAACAGGGACATAATGCCGGTAATATGAAGGAGCAGGGACGTAATGCCGGTAATACGAGGGAACAGGGACATAATGCCTGTAAGATGAGGGTACAGGGACATATTACCGGCATTTTGTTCCTGTACCCTTCTTCAGGTTGCATAATGCCAGTAATATGAGGGAACAGGGACATTATGCCTGTAATATGAGGGAACAGGGACATAATGCCGGTATTATGAAGGAACAGGGACATCATGCCTGTAAGATGAGGAAACAGGGACATAATGGCGGTAAGATGAGGAACAGGGACATATTACTGGCATTATATCAATTTTCCCTCCTACATAGGGCATAATGCCTGTAATATGAGGGAACAGGGATATAATGTCTGTAATATGAGGGAACAGGGACATAATGTCGGTAATATAAAGGAACAGGGACATAATGCCGCTAATATGAAGGAACAGGGACATAATGCCGGTAATATGAGGGAACAGGAACATAATACCGGTAAGATGAGGGGACAGGGACATAATGCCTGTAATATGAAGGAACAGGGACATAATGCCTGTAATATGAAGGAACAGGATCATAATGCCTGTTATATGAAGGAACAGGGACATAATGCGGTAAGATGAGGGAACAGGGACATAATGCCTAAAATATGAAGGAACAGGGACATAATGCCTGTAATATGAGGGAACAGGGACATAATGCCGGTAATATGAAGGGACAGGGATATAATACCTGTAATATGAAGGAACAGGGACATAATCCCGGTATTATGAAGGAACAAGGATATAAAGCCTGTAATATGAAGGAACAGGGACATAATGTCGGTAATATGAAGGAACAGGGACATAATGCCTGTAAGATGAGGGAACAGGGACATAATGGCGGTAATATGAAGGAACAGGGACATAAAGCCGGTAATATGAAGGAACAGGGACGTAATGCCGGTAACATGAAGGAACAGGGACATAATGCCTGTACGATGAGGGAAAAGGGACATAATGTCTGTAATATGAGAGAACATGGACATAATGCTGGTAATATGAAGGAACAGGGACATAATGCCGGTAATATGAAGGAACAAGGACATAATGCCGGTAATATGAAGGAACAGGGACATAATGCCGGTAAGATGAGGGAACCGGGACTTAATGCTGGTAAGATTAGAGAACAGGGACATAATGCTTGTAATATGAAGGAACAGGGTCAAAATGCCTGTAAAATGAGGGAACAGGGACATAATACCTATAATATGAAGAAACAGGCACATAATGCCTGTAATATGAGGGAACAGGGACATAATGCCTGTAATATGAAGGAACAGGGTCAAAATGCCTGTAGAATGAGGGAACAGGGACATAATGCCTATAGTATGAAGGAACAGGGACATAATGCCGGTAATATGAGGGAACAGGGACATAATGCCGGTAATATGAAGGAACAGGAACATAATGTCGGTAATATGAAGGAACAGGGACATAATACCGGTAAGATGAGGTAACAGGGACATAATGCCGGTAATATGAAGGAATAGGGACATAATGCCGGTAATATGAAGGAACAGGGACATAAAGCCGGTAATATGAAGGAACAGGGACATAATGCCGGTAATATGAAGAAACAAGGACATAATGCCGGTAATATGAAGGAACAAGGAGATAATGCCTGTAATATGAAGGAACAGGGACATAATGCCTGTAATATGAAGGAACAGGGACATAATGCCTGTAATATGAAGGAACAGGGACATAATGCCGGTAATATGAAGAGCATAGTCATAATGCCGGTAATATATAGGCACAGGGACAAAATGCCTGTAATATGAAGGAACAGGGACATAATGCCGGTAATATGAAGGAGCAGGGACGTAATGCCGGTAATACGAGGGAACAGGGACATAATGCCTGTAAGATGAGGGAACAGGGACATATTACCGGCATTTTGTCCCTGTACCTTCTTTCAGGGGACATAATGCCAGTAATATGAGGGAACAGGGACATAATGCCGGTATTATGAAGGAACAGGGACATCATGCCTGTAAGATGAGGAAACAGGGACATATTGGCGGTGAGATGAGGGAACAGGGACATATTTCTGGCATTATATCAATTTTCCCTCCTACATAGGGCATAATGCCTGTAATATGAGGGAACAGGGATATAATGTCTGTAATATGAGGGAACAGGGACCAGGGGCGTAACTAGGAAAGACTGGACCCCATAGCAAACTTTTGACTGGGGCCCCCCCTCTGCTGGGTATCACACAACCCCCCCCCCTTGTAGATAGTGCCTCCCTATAGATTCCACCACATAGCGCCCCCTATAGATAGCACCATACACAGCCCCCTGCAGATAACGCCATACAGCCCCCCTGTAGATAACGCCATACAGACCCCCTCTGTAGATAACGCCATACAGCCCCCCTGTAGATAACGCCATACAGCCCCCCTGTAGATAACGCCATACAGTCCCCCCTGTAGAGAACGCCATACAGCCCCCCCTGTAGATAACGCCATACAGAACCCCTCTGTAGATAACGCCATATAGCCCCCCCCCCCCCAAAAAAAACGTCCTATAGTTTGTCCTACAAAAGACATGCATCCCCTATCCACAGGATAGGGGATACATGTGTGATCGCTGGCAGTGATAAGGAGAACGGGGGACCGAAAGTCCCCCAAGTTCTCCATGACTAACCTCGGACTTCCGGCGTCTGCGCAGTTCAATAAAAATGAAAGGAGCGCTAGTCACGCATGCGCACAAGCGCAACCGGCGCTCCATTCATTTCTACGGAGCTGCCGACACAGACCCCGGAAGTCCAAGGTTTGTCATGGAGAACTTAGGGGGGACTTTCGGTCCCCCGTTCTCCTCGCTGCCAGCGATCACACATGTATCCCCTATCCTGTGATTAGGGGATACATGTCTTTATGTAGGAACAACCCCTTCAGTGGCGTCGCGCTGTAGCAGCCATAGCGGCTGCTAGCGGAGCCTGCGGCCATGGGAGGGGCCGTGCCGGCGGGTGGCACGGGCCCCCTCATGCTGCAGGCCCTGTAGAAGTCGCTACGGCTGCTATAGCGGTAGTTACGCCACTTCGTATAGGTTTGTACGGCGTAAAACTACAGCTCCCAGCATGGCCGGAACAATGGTAAGGATATGCTGGGAGATGCGGTTTCACAAAAAAAATCCTATCACCATCATCTCGCTGCAGATCATACAGTGACTACATTACTGATTAGAGGCAGAATAAACATTTACATTAAGTGACTCACCGGTGACGTCTCAGATTCTAGTTCTTTTCTTCTCCCTCCGGTTCAGACCTCTATGATGGATTTCTCCCGGCCATGACCCATTTCTGCAGTTTTCCGTTTAGATGTCTTCAGCTTCTCACATTTATAACATTTCTGCACCTATAAACAAAGTTAAAATTCTCAACACATCTAAATATAACTGTCACAAACACACAACATGCCCCCTGTAGATAGTGACCTACATAGAAGCCCCTGTAGATAGTGCCCACATATGGACTCCAGAGCTGCAAGGCAATAGTGCTAACCACTGAGCCACCGTGCTGCCCTACATATAGCTTCCCCTATAGTTAGTGCTCCACGTATAGCCCACCTCTGTATATAGTGTCTCACATATAGCTCCCCCTGTATATAGTGTCCCACATATAGCCCACCCCTGTAGACTGTGCACTACATATAGCCACCCTGTTGCTAGTGCCCCACAGGTAACCCACCCCTGTATATAGTGTAACACATATAGACCCCCCTGTATATAGTGGCCCACATATAGACCCCCCTGTATATAGTGGCCCACATATGGACGCCCCTGTATATAGTGGCCAACATATAGAGCCCCCTGTATATAATGGCCCACGTATAGAGCCCCCTGTATATGATGGCCCACACCCCCACATCTAGACCCCCCCTGTAGCTACTGCCCCACACATAGACCCCCTATATATAATAGCCCACATAAAGATGACCCCCCCCACCCACCCCCCACCCACTATAGATAATGCCATTCACATTTTTATGAGGGAAAAAAAACAAAAACTTGACATACTCACATTCTCCGGTTCCCACGCTGTTCACTGGCGATGCAGACATGCTCTCTTCTGAGCATGTCTGCAGGAGCTGAACGAGCGTCCTCCAATGACGCTGATTGGCGGGGCAGAATGACTTGCCCCGCCAATCAGCACCTTCCAAGCATGGAAGCGGCGCGATGATGTCATCGCGCCGCTAGCCAATCAGTGTCATTGTAAGGCACTGGATGGTCAGGCACGGAACATGCCCGGCCATTCAGTGCTAATACATGTATTTGGCTGCCGCTAGCACTGGGGCCCCCTCCGGTGCTAGCGACACCTACAGACATGAGAGGGCCTGTGTAAGGCTCGGCGTCGCGGGCCCCACAGTAGCGACGCTACCGCTGTAGTAGCCATAACGGCTGCTAGCGGCGCCACCGGGCCCCCTCAAGCCCCGGGCTCCGTAGCAGCCGCTACTGCTGCTACCGCGGTAGTTACGCCACTGACAGGGACATAAAGCCGGTAATATGAGGGAACAGGAACATAATACCGGTAAGATTAGGGAACAGGGACATAATGACTGTAATATGAAGGAACAGGGACATAATGCCTGTAATATGAAGGAAGAGGGACATAATGCCGGTAAGATGAGGGAACAGGGACATAATGTCTGTAATATGAGGGAACAGGGACATAATGCCGGTAATATGAAGGAACAGTGACATAATGCCGGTAATATGAAGGAGCAGGGACGTAATGCCGGTAATATGAAGGAACAAGGACAAAATGCCTGTAAGATGAGGGAACAGGGACATATTACCAACATTTTGTCCCTGTACCCTCCTTCAGGGGACATAATGCCAGTAATATGAGGGAACAGGGACATTATGCCTGTAATATGAGGGAACAGGGAAATAATGCCGGTATTATGAAGGAACAGGGACAACATGCCTGTAAGATGAGGAAACAGGGACATAATGGCGGTAAGATGAGGGAACAGGGACATAATTCCTTTAATATGAAGGAACAGGGACATAATGCCTGTAATATGAGGGAACAGGGACATAATGCAGGTAATATGAAGGAACAGGAACATAATGCCGGTAATATGAAGGAACAGGGACATAATACCGGTAAGATGAGGTAACAGGGACATAATGGCGGTAATATGAAGGAATAGGGACATAATGCCGGTAATATGAAGGAACAGGGACATAAAGCCGGTAATATGAAGGAACAGGGACATAATGCCGGTAATATGAAGGAACAACGACATAATGCCGGTAATATGAAGGAACAAGGAGATAATGCCTGTAATATGAAGGAACAGGGACATAATGCCGGTAATATGAAGGAACAGGGACATAATGCCTGTAATATGAAGGAACAGGGACATAATGCCGGTAATATGAAGGAGCATAGTCATAATGCCGGTAATATATAGGCACAGGGACAAAATGCCTGTAATATGAAGGAACAGGGACATAATGCCGGTAATATGAAGGAGCAGGGACGTAATGCCGGTAATACGAGGGAACAGGGACATAATGCCTGTAAGATGAGGGAACAGGGACATATTACCGGCATTTTGTCCCTGTACCTTCCTTCAGGGGACATAATGCCAGTAATATGAGGGAACAGGGACATTATGCCTGTAATATGAGGGAACAGGGACATAATGCCGGTATTATGAAGGAACAGGGACAACATGCCTGTAAGATGAGGAAACAGGGACATAATGGCGGTAAGATGAGGGAACAGGGACATAATGCCTTTAATATGAAGGAACAGGGACATAATGCCTGTAATATGAGGGAACAGGGACATAATGCCGGTAATATGAAGGAACAGGAACATAATGCCGGTAATATGAAGGAACAGGGACATAATACCGGTAAGATGAGGTAACAGGGACATAATGCCGGTAATATGAAGGAATAGGGACATAATGCCGGTAATATGAAGGAACAGGGACATAAAGCCGGTAATATGAAGGAACAGGGACATAATGCCGGTAATATGAAGGAACAAGGACATAATGCCGGTAATATGAAGGAACAAGGAGATAATGCCTGTAATATGAAGGAACAGGGACATAATGCCTGTAATATGAAGGAACAGGGACATAATGCCTGTAATATGAAGGAACAGGGACATAATGCCGGTAATATGAAGGAGCATAGTCATAATGCCGGTAATATATAGGCACAGGGACAAAATGCCTGTAATATGAAGGAACAGGGACATAATGCCGGTAATATGAAGGAGCAGGGACGTAATGCCGGTAATGCGAGGGAACAGGGACATAATGCCTGTAAGATGAGGGAACAGGGACATATTACCGGCATTTTGTCCCTGTACCTTCCTTCAGGGGACATAATGCCAGTAATATGAGGGAACAGGGACATAATGCCGGTATTATGAAGGAACAGGGACATCATGCCTGTAAGATGAGGAAACGGACATATTGGCGGTAAGATGAGGGAACAGGGACATATTTCTGGCATTATATCAATTTTCCCTCCTACATAGGGCATAATGCCTGTAATATGAGGAAACAGGGATATAATGTCTGTAATATGAGGGAACAGGGACATAAAGCCGGTAATATGAGGGAACAGGAACATAATACCGGTAAGATGAGGGAACAGGGACATAATGACTGTAATATGAAGGAAGAGGGACATAATGCCGGTAAGATGAGGGAACAGGGACATAATGTCTGTAATATGAGGGAACAGGGACATAATGCCGGTAATATGAAGGAACAGGGACATAATGCCGGTAATATGAAGGAGCAGGGACGTAATGCCGGTAATATGAAGGAACAAGGACAAAATGCCTGTAAGATGAGGGAACAGGGACATAATGGCGGTAAGATGAGGGAACAGGGACATAATGCCTTTAATATGAAGGAACAGGGACATAATGCCTGTAATATGAGGGAACAGGGACATAATGCCTATAATATGAAGGAACAGGGACATAATGCCTGTAATATGAGGGAACAGGGACATAATACCGGTAATTAGAAGGAACAAGGACATAATGCCGGTAATATAAAGGAACAGGGACATAATGCCTGTAAGATGAGGGAACAGGGACATAATGGCGGTAATATGAAGGAACAGGGACATAAAGCCGGTAATATGAAGGAACAGGGACATAATGCCGGTATTATGAAGGAACAAGGAGATAATGCCTGTAATATGAGGGAACAGGGACATAATGCCTGTAATATAAAGGAACAGGGTCAAAATGCCTGTAGAATGAGGGAACAGGGACATAATGCCTATAGTATGAAGGAACAGGGACATAATGCCGGTAATATGAGGGAACAGGGACATAATGCCAGTAATATGAAGGAACAGGAACATAATGCCGGTAATATGAAGGAACAGGGACATAATACCGGTAAGATGAAGGAACAGGGACATAATGCCGGTAATATGAAGGAATAGGGACATAATGCCGGTAATATGAAGGAACAGGGACATAAAGCTGGTAATATGAAGGAACAGGGACATAATGCCGGTAATATGAAGGAACAAGGACATAATGCCTGTAATATGAAGGAACAGGGACATAATACCGGTAATTAGAAGGAACAAGGACATAATGCCGGTAATATAAAGGAACAGGGACATAATGCCTGTAAGATGAGGGAACAGGGACATAATGGCGGTAATATGAAGGAACAGGGACATAAAGCCGGTAATATGAAGGAACAGGGACATAATGCCGGTATTATGAAGGAACAAGGAGATAATGCCTGTAATATGAGGGAACAGGGACATAATGTCGGTAATATGGAGGAACAGGGACATAAAGCCGGTAATATGAAGGAACAGGGACATAATGCCGTTAATATGGAGGAACAGGGACGTAATGCCGGTAATATGAAGGAACATGGACATAATGCCGGTAATATGAAGGAACAAGGACATAATGCCGGTAATATGAAGGAACAGGGACATAATGCCGGTAAGATGAGGGAACAGGGACATAATACCTATAATATGAAGGAACAGGGACATAATGCCTGTAATATGAGGGAACAGGGACATAATGCCTGTAATATGAGGGAACAGGCACATAATGCCTATAGTATGAAGGAAAAGGGACATAATGCCGGTAATATGAAGGAATAGGGACATAATGCCGGTAATATGAAGGAACAGGGACATAAAGCTGGTAATATGAAGGAACAGGGACATAATGCCGGTAATATGAAGGAACAAGGACATAATGCCTGTAATATGAAGGAACAGGGACATAATGCCGGTAATATGAAGGAACAAGGAGATAATGCTTGTAATATGAAGGAACAGGGACATAATGCCTGTAATATGAAGGAACAGGGACATAATGCCTGTAATATGAAGGAACAGGGACATAATGCCGGTAATATGAAGGAACAGGGACATAATGCCGGTAATATGAAGGCACAGGGACAAAATACCTGTAATATGAAGGAACTGGGACATAATGCCGGTAATATGAAGGAGCAGGGACGTAATGCCGGTAATACGAGGGAACAGGGACATAATGCCTGTAAGATGAGGGAACAGGGACATATTACCAGCATTTTGTCCCTGTACCCTCCTTCAGGGGACATAATGCCAGTAATATGAGGGAACAGGGACATAATGCCAGTATTATGAAGGAACAGGGACATCATGCCTGTAAGATGAGGAAACAGGGACATATTGGCGGTAAGATGAGGGAACAGGGACATATTACTGGCATTATATCAATTTTCCCTCCTACATAGGGCATAATGCCTGTAATATGAGGGAACAGGGATATAATGTCTGTAATATGAGGGAACAGGGACATAAAGCCGGTAATATGAGGGAACAGGGACATAATGACTGTAATATGAAGGAACAGGGACATAATGCCTGTAATATGAAGGAACAGGGACATAATGCCGGTAAAATGAAGGAACAGGGACATAATGCCGGTAAGATGAGGGAACAGGGACATAATGTCTGTAATATGAGGGAACAGGGACATAATGCCGGTAATATGAAGGAACAGGGACATAATGCCGGTAATATGAAGGAACAGGGACATAATGCCGGTAATATGAAGGAGCAGGGACGTAATGCCGGTAATATGAAGGAACAAGGACATAATGCCTGTAAGATGAGGGAACAGGGTCATATTACCGGCATCTTGTCCCTGTACCCTCCTTCAGGGGACATAATGCCAGTAATATGAGGGAACAGGGACATTATGCCTGTAATATGAGGGAACATGGACATAATGCCGGTATTATGAAGGAACAGGGACAACATGCCTGTAAGATGAGGAAACTGGGACATAATGGCGGTAAGATGAGGGAACAGGGACATAATGCCTTTAATATGAAGGAACAGGGACATAATGTCTGTAATATGAGGGAACAGGGACATAATGCCTATAATATGAAGGAACAGGGACATAATGCCTTTAATATGAGGGAACAGGGACATAATGCCGGTAATATGAAGGGACAGGGATATAAAGCCTGTAATATGAAGGAGCAGGGACATAATTCCGGTAATTAGAAGGAACAAGGACATACTGCCGGTAATATAAAGGAACAGGGACATAATGCCTGTAAGATGAGGGAACAGTGACATAATGGCGGTAATATGAAGGAACAGGGACATATAGCCGGTAATATGAAGGAACAGGGACATAATGCCGGTAATATGAAGGAACAAGGAGATAATGCCTGTAATATGAAGGAACAGGGAGGTAGTGACGGCAATATGAAGGAACAGGGACATAATGTCGGTAATATGGAGGAACAGGGACATAATGCCGGTAATAAGAAGGAACAGGGACATAATGCCGGTAACATGAGGGAACAGGAACATAATGCCTGTAAGATGAGGGAACAAGGACATAATGTCTGTAATATAAAGGAACATGGACATAATGCCGGTAATATGAAGGAACAGGGACATAATGCCGGTAACATGAAGGAACAGGGACATAATGCCTGTAATATGAAGGAACAGGGACATAATGCTGGTATTATAAAGGAACAGGGACATCATGCCTGTAAGATGAGGGAACAGGAACATAATACCGGTAAGATGAGGGAACAGGGACATAATGCCTGTAATTTGAAGGAACAGGGATATAATGCCGGTAATATGAGGGAACAGGGACATAATGCTGGTAAGATGAGGGAACAGGGCCATAATGCCGGTATTATGAAGGAACAGGGACATCATGCCTGTAAGATGAGGAAACAGGGACATATTGGCGGTAAGATGAGGGAACAGGGACATAATGCCGTTAATATGAAGGAACAGGATCATAATGCCTGTAATATGAAGGAACAGGGACATAATGCAGCTAATATGAAGGAACAAGGACATAATGTTGGTAATATGAAGGAACGGGACATAATGCCGGTAAGATGAGGGAACAGGGACATAATGCCTTTAATATGAAGGAACAGGGACATAATGCCTATAATATGAAGGAACAGGGACATAATGCCTGTAATATGAGGGAACAGGGACATAATGCCTATAATATGAAGGAACAGGGACATAATGCCTGTAATATGAGGGAACAGGGACATAATGCCGGTAATATGAAGGGACAGGGATATAATGCCTGTAATATGAAGGAACAGGGACATAATGCCGGTAATTAGAAGGAACAAGGACATAATGCCGGTAATATAAAGGAACAGGGACATAATGCCTGTAATATGAGGGAACAGGGACATAATGGCGGTAATATGAAGGGACAGGGATATAATGCCTGTAATATGAAGGAACAGGGACATAATGCCTGTAAGATGAGGAAACAGGGACATAATGGCTGTAATATGAGGGAACAGGGACATAATGCCTGTAATATGAGGGAACAGGGATATAATGTCTGTAATATGAGGGAACAGGGATATAATGTCTGTAATATGAGGGAACAGGGACATAAAGCCGGTAATATGTGGGAACAGGGACATAATGCCTGTAATATGAAGGAACAGGGACATAATGCCTGTAATATGAAGGAACAGGGACATAATGCCGGTAAAATGAAGGAACAGGGATATAATGCCGGTAAGATGAGGGAACAGGGACATAATGTCTGTAATATGAGGGAACAGGGACATAATGTCGGTAATATAAAGGAACAGGGACGTAATGCCGGTAATATGAAGGAACAGGGACATAATGCCGGTAATATGAAGGAAAAAGGAGATAATGCCTGTAATATGAAGGAACAGGGGCGTAATGACGGCAATATGAAGGAACAGGGACATAATGTCGGTAATATGGAGGAACAGGGACGTAATGCCAGTAACATGAGGGGACAGGGACATAATGCCTGTAAGATGAGGGAACAGGGACATAATGTCTGTAATATGAGGGAACATGGACATAATGCCGGTAATATGAAGGAACAGGGACATAATGCCGGAAACATGAAGGAACGGGGACATAATGCCTGTAATATGAAGGAACCGGGACATAATGCCGGTAATATGAAGGAAAAAGGACATAATGCCGGTAATATGAAGGAACAGGGACAAAATGCCTGTAATATGAAGGAACAGGGACATAATGCTGGTAATATGAAGGAACAGGGACATAATTCTGGTAATATGAAGGAACAGGGACATAATGCCGGTAATATGAAGGAGCAGGGACGTAATGCCGGTAATACGAGGAACAAGGACATAATGCCTGTAAGATGAGGGTACAGGGACATATTACCGGCATTTTGTTCCTGTACGCTTCTTCAGGGGACATAATGCCAGTAATATGAGGGAACAGGGACATAATGCCGGTATTATGAAGGAACAGGGACATCATGCCTGTAAGATGAGGAAACAGGGACATATTGGCGGTAAAATGAGGGAACAGGGACATATTACTGGAATTATATCAATTTTCCCTCCTACATAGGGCATAATGCCTGTAATATGAGGGAACAGGGACATTATGCCTGTAATATGAGGGAACAGGGACATAATGTCGGTAATATAAAGGAGCAGGGACATAATGCCGCTAATATGAAGGAACAGGGAAATAATGCTGGTAAGATGAGGGAACAGGGACATAATGCCGGTATTATGAAGGAACAGGGACATCATGCCTGTAAGATGAGGAAACAGGGACATAATGCCTGTAATATGAGGGAACAGGGCTATAATGTCTGTAATATGAGGGAACAGGGACATAAAGCCGGTAATATGAGGGAACAGGAACATAATACCGGTAAGATGAGGGAACAGGGACATAATGTCTGTAATATGAGGGAACAGGGACATAATGCCGGTAATATGAAGGAACAGGGACATAATGCCGGTAATATGAAGGAGCAGGGACGTAATGCCGGAAATATGAAGGAACAAGGACATAATGCTTGTAAGATGAGGGAACAGGGACATATTACCGGAATTTTGTCCCTGTACACTCCTTCAGGGGACATAATGCCAGTAATATGAGGGAACAGGGACATTATGCCTGTAATATGAGGGAACAGGGACATAAATGCCTTTAATATGAAGGAACAGGGACATAATGCCTGTAATATGAGGGAACAGGGACATAATGCCTATAATATGAAGGAACAGGAACATAATGCCTGTAATATGAGGGAACAGGGACATAATGCTGGTAAGATGAGGGAACAGTGACATAATGGCGGTAATATGAAGGAACAGGGACATAAAGCCGGTAATATGAAGGAACAGGGACATAATGCCGGTAATATGAAGGAACAAGGAGATAATGCCTGTAATATGAAGGAACAGGGACGTAATGACGGCAATATGAAGGAACAGGGACATAATGTCGGTAATATGGAGGAACAGGGACGTAATGGCGGTAACATGAGGGAACAGGGACATAATGCCTGTAAGATGAGGGAACAGGGACATAATGTCTGTAATATGAGGGAACATGGACATAATGCCGGTAATATGAAGGAACAGGGACATAATGCCGGTAACATGAAGGAACAGGGACATAATGCCTGTAATATGAAGGAACAGGGACATAATGCTGGTATTATAAAGGAACAGGGACATCATGCCTGTAAGATGAGGAAACAGGGACATAATGCCGTTAATATGAGGGAACAGGGATATAATGTCTGTAATATGAGGGAACAGGGATATAATGTCTGTAATATGAGGGAACAGGGACATAAAGCCGGTAATATGAGGGAACAGGAACATAATACCGGTAAGATGAGGGAACAGGGACAAAATGCCTGTAATATGAAGGAACAGGGACATAATGCCTGTAATATGAAGGAACAGGGACATAATGCCGGTAAAATGAAGGAACAGGGATATAATGCCGGTAAGATGAGGGAACAGGGACATAATGTCTGTAATATGAGGGAACAGGGACATAATGTCGGTAATATAAAGGAACAGGGACGTAATGCCGGTAATATGAAGGAACAGGGACATAATGCTGGTAATATGAGGGAACATGGACATAATGCCGGTAATATGAAGGAAAAAGGACATAATGCCGGTAATATGAAGGAACAGGGACAAAATGCCTGTAATATGAAGGAACAGGGACATAATGCTGGTAATATGAAGGAACAGGGACATAATGCTGGTAATATGAAGGAATAGGGACATAATGCCGGTAATATGAAGGAGCAGGGACGTAATGCCGGTAATACGAGGAACAAGGACATAATGCCTGTAAGATGAGGGTACAGGGACATATTACCGGCATTTTGTTCCTGTAACCTTCTTCAGGGGTAATAATGCCAGTAATATGAGGGAACAGGGACATTATGCCTGTAATATGAGGGAACAGGGACATAATGTCGGTAATATGAAGGAACAGGGACATAATGCCTATAATATGAAGGAACAGGGACATAATGCTGGTAATATTAAGGAACAGGGACATAATGCCTGTAAGATGAGGGTACAGGGTCATATTACCGGCATTTTGTTCCTGTACCCTTCTTCAGGGGACATAATGCCAGTAATATGAGGGAACAGGGACATAATGCCGGTATTATGAAGGAACAGGGACATCATGCCTGTAAGATGAGGAAACAGGGACATATTGGCGGTAAGATGAGGGAACAGGGACATATTACTGGAATTATATCAATTTTCCCTCCTACATAGGGCATAATGCCTGTAATATGAGGGAACAGGGACATTATGCCTGTAATATGAGGGAACAGGGACATAATGTCGGTAATATGAAGGAACAGGGACATAATGCCGGTAATATGAAGGAGCAGGGACGTAATGCCGGTAATATGAAGGAACAAGGACATAATGCTTGTAAGATGAGGGAACAGGGACATATTACCGGAATTTTGTCCCTGTACACTCCTTCAGGGGACATAATGCCAGTAATATGAGGGAACAGGGACATAATGCCTGTAATATGAGGGAACAGGGACATAATGCCTACAATATGAAGGAACAGGGACATAATGCTGGTAATATGAAGGAACAGGGACATAATGCTGGTAATATTAAGGAACAGGGACATAATGCCTGTAAGATGAGGGTACAGGGACATATTACCGGCATTTTGTTCCTGTACCCTTCTTCAGGGGACATAATGCCAGTAATATGAGGGAACAGGGACATTATGCCTGTAATATGAGGGAACAGGGACATAATGTCGGTAATATAAAGGAACAGGGACATAATGCCGCTAATATGAAGGAACAGGGACATAATGCTGGTAAGATGAGGGAACAGGGACATAATGCCGGTAATATGAAGGAACATAATCATAATGCCTGTAATATGAAGGAACAGGGACATAATGCCGCTAATATGAAGGAACAAGGACATAATGCCTGTAATATGAAGGAACAGGGACATAATGCCGGTAATTAGAAGGAACAAGGACATAATGCCGGTTATATAAAGGAACAGGGACATAATGCCTGTAAGATGAGGAAACAGGGACATAATGCCTGTAATATGAGGGAACAGAGACATAATGCCTGTAATATGAGGGAACAGGGATATAATGTCTGTAATATGAGGGAACAGGGATATAATGTCTGTAATATGAGGGAACAAGGACATAAAGCCGGTAATATGAGGGAACAGGAACATAATACCGGTAAGATGAGGGAACCGGGACATAATGCCTGTAATATGAAGGAACAGGGACATAATGCCTGTAATATGAAGGAACAGGGATATAATGCCGGTAAGATGAGGGAACAGGGACATAATGTCTGTAATATGAGGGAACAGGGACATAATGTCGGTAATATAAAGGAACAGGGACGTAATGCCGGTAATATGAAGGAACAGGGACATAATGCCGGTAATATAAGGGAACAGGGACATAATGCCGGTAATATGAAGGAAAAAGGAGATAATGCCTGTAATATGAAGGAACAGGGACGTAATGACGGCAATATGAAGGAACAGGGACATAATGTCGGTAATATGGAGGAACAGGGACGTAATGCCAGTAACATGAGGGAACAGGGACATAATGCTGGTAATATGAAGGAACAGGGACATAATGCTGGTAATATGAAGGAACAGGGACATAATGCCGGTAATATGAAGGAAAAAGGACATAATGCCGGTAATATGAAGGAACAGGGACATAATGCCGGTAACATGAAGGAACAGGGACATAATGCCTGTAATATGAAGGAACCGGGACATAATGCCGGTAATATGAAGGAAAAAGGACATAATGACGGTAATATGAAGGAACAGGGACAAAATGCCTGTAATATGAAGGAACAGGGACATAATGCTGGTAATATGAAGGAACAGGGACATAATGCCGGTAATATGAAGGAGCAGGGACGTAATGCCGGTAATACGAGGAACAAGGACATAATGCCTATAAGATGAGGGTACAGGGACATATTACTGGAATTATATCAATTTTCCCTCCTACATAGGGCATAATGCCTGTAATATGAGGGAACAGGGACATTATGCCTGTAATATGAGGGAACAGGGACATAATGTCGGTAATATGAAGGAACAGGGACATAATGCCGGTAATATGAAGGAGCAGGGACGTAATGCCGGTAATATGAAGGAACAAGGACATAATTCTTGTAAGATGAGGGAACAGGGACATAATGCCGGTAATATGAAGGAACAGGATCATAATGCCTGTAATATGAAGGAACAGGGACATAATGCCTGTAATATGAAGGAACAGGGACATAATGCCGGTAATATGAAGGTACATAGTCACAATGCCTGTAATATGAAGGAACAGGGACATAATGTCGGTAATATGGAGGAACAGGGACATAATGCCGGTAATAAGAAGGAACAGGGACATAATGCCGGTAACATGAGGGAACAGGAACATAATGCCTGTAAGATGAGGGAACAAGGACATAATGTCTGTAATATAAGGGAACATGGACATAATGCCGGTAATATGAAGGAACAGGGACATAATGCCGGTAACATGAAGGAACAGGGACATAATGCCTGTAATATGAAGGAACAGGGACATAATGCTGGTATTATAAAGGAACAGGGACATCATGCCTGTAAGATGAGGGAACAGGAACATAATACCGGTAAGATGAGGGAACAGGGACATAATGCCTGTAATTTGAAGGAACAGGGATATAATGCCGGTAATATGAGGGAACAGGGACATAATGCTGGTAAGATGAGGGAACAGGGCCATAATGCCGGTATTATGAAGGAACAGGGACATCATGCCTGTAAGATGAGGAAACAGGGACATATTGGCGGTAAGATGAGGGAACAGGGACATAATGCCGTTAATATGAAGGAACAGGATCATAATGCCTGTAATATGAAGGAACAGGGACATAATGCAGCTAATATGAAGGAACAAGGACATAATGTTGGTAATATGAAGGAACGGGACATAATGCCGGTAAGATGAGGGAACAGGGACATAATGCCTTTAATATGAAGGAACAGGGACATAATGCCTATAATATGAAGGAACAGGGACATAATGCCTGTAATATGAGGGAACAGGGACATAATGCCTATAATATGAAGGAACAGGGACATAATGCCTGTAATATGAGGGAACAGGGACATAATGCCGGTAATATGAAGGGACAGGGATATAATGCCTGTAATATGAAGGAACAGGGACATAATGCCGGTAATTAGAAGGAACAAGGACATAATGCCGGTAATATAAAGGAACAGGGACATAATGCCTGTAATATGAGGGAACAGGGACATAATGGCGGTAATATGAAGGGACAGGGATATAATGCCTGTAATATGAAGGAACAGGGACATAATGCCTGTAAGATGAGGAAACAGGGACATAATGGCTGTAATATGAGGGAACAGGGACATAATGCCTGTAATATGAGGGAACAGGGATATAATGTCTGTAATATGAGGGAACAGGGATATAATGTCTGTAATATGAGGGAACAGGGACATAAAGCCGGTAATATGTGGGAACAGGAACATAATACCGGTAAGATGAGGGAACAGGGACATAATGCCTGTAATATGAAGGAACAGGGACATAATGCCTGTAATATGAAGGAACAGGGACATAATGCCGGTAAAATGAAGGAACAGGGATATAATGCCGGTAAGATGAGGGAACAGGGACATAATGTCTGTAATATGAGGGAACAGGGACATAATGTCGGTAATATAAAGGAACAGGGACGTAATGCCGGTAATATGAAGGAACAGGGACATAATGCCGGTAATATGAAGGAAAAAGGAGATAATGCCTGTAATATGAAGGAACAGGGGCGTAATGACGGCAATATGAAGGAACAGGGTCATAATGTCGGTAATATGGAGGAACAGGGACGTAATGCCAGTAACATGAGGGGACAGGGACATAATGCCTGTAAGATGAGGGAACAGGGACATAATGTCTGTAATATGAGGGAACATGGACATAATGCCGGTAATATGAAGGAACAGGGACATAATGCCGGAAACATGAAGGAACGGGGACATAATGCCGGTAATATGAAGGAAAAAGGACATAATGCCGGTAATATGAAGGAACAGGGACAAAATGCCTGTAATATGAAGGAACAGGGACATAATGCTGGTAATATGAAGGAACAGGGACATAATTCTGGTAATATGAAGGAACAGGGACATAATGCCGGTAATATGAAGGAGCAGGGACGTAATGCCGGTAATACGAGGAACAAGGACATAATGCCTGTAAGATGAGGGTACAGGGACATATTACCGGCATTTTGTTCCTGTACGCTTCTTCAGGGGACATAATGCCAGTAATATGAGGGAACAGGGACATAATGCCGGTATTATGAAGGAACAGGGACATCATGCCTGTAAGATGAGGAAACAGGGACATATTGGCGGTAAAATGAGGGAACAGGGACATATTACTGGAATTATATCAATTTTCCCTCCTACATAGGGCATAATGCCTGTAATATGAGGGAACAGGGACATTATGCCTGTAATATGAGGGAACAGGGACATAATGTCGGTAATATAAAGGAGCAGGGACATAATGCCGCTAATATGAAGGAACAGGGAAATAATGCTGGTAAGATGAGGGAACAGGGACATAATGCCAGTATTATGAAGGAACAGGGACATCATGCCTGTAAGATGAGGAAACAGGGACATAATGCCTGTAATATGAGGGAACAGGGCTATAATGTCTGTAATATGAGGGAACAGGGACATAAAGCCGGTAATATGAGGGAACAGGAACATAATACCGGTAAGATGAGGGAACAGGGACATAATGTCTGTAATATGAGGGAACAGGGACATAATGCCGGTAATATGAAGGAACAGGGACATAATGCCGGTAATATGAAGGAGCAGGGACGTAATGCCGGAAATATGAAGGAACAAGGACATAATGCTTGTAAGATGAGGGAACAGGGACATATTACCGGAATTTTGTCCCTGTACACTCCTTCAGGGGACATAATGCCAGTAATATGAGGGAACAGGGACATTATGCCTGTAATATGAGGGAACAGGGACATAAATGCCTTTAATATGAAGGAACAGGGACATAATGCCTGTAATATGAGGGAACAGGGACATAATGCTGGTAAGATGAGGGAACAGTGACATAATGGCGGTAATATGAAGGAACAGGGACATAAAGCCGGTAATATGAAGGAACAGGGACATAATGCCGGTAATATGAAGGAACAAGGAGATAATGCCTGTAATATGAAGGAACAGGGACGTAATGACGGCAATATGAAGGAACAGGGACATAATGTCGGTAATATGGAGGAACAGGGACGTAATGGCGGTAACATGAGGGAACAGGGACATAATGCCTGTAAGATGAGGGAACAGGGACATAATGTCTGTAATATGAGGGAACATGGACATAATGCCGGTAATATGAAGGAACAGGGACATAATGCCGGTAACATGAAGGAACAGGGACATAATGCCTGTAATATGAAGGAACAGGGACATAATGCTGGTATTATAAAGGAACAGGGACATCATGCCTGTAAGATGAGGAAACAGGGACATAATGCCGTTAATATGAGGGAACAGGGATATAATGTCTGTAATATGAGGGAACAGGGATATAATGTCTGTAATATGAGGGAACAGGGACATAAAGCCGGTAATATGAGGGAACAGGAACATAATACCGGTAAGATGAGGGAACAGGGACAAAATGCCTGTAATATGAAGGAACAGGGACATAATGCCTGTAATATGAAGGAACAGGGACATAATGCCGGTAAAATGAAGGAACAGGGATATAATGCCGGTAAGATGAGGGAACAGGGACATAATGTCTGTAATATGAGGGAACAGGGACATAATGTCGGTAATATAAAGGAACAGGGACGTAATGCCGGTAATATGAAGGAACAGGGACATAATGCTGGTAATATGATGGAACATGGACATAATGCCGGTAATATGAAGGAAAAAGGACATAATGCCGGTAATATGAAGGAACAGGGACAAAATGCCTGTAATATGAAGGAACAGGGACATAATGCTGGTAATATGAAGGAACAGGGACATAATGCTGGTAATATGAAGGAATAGGGACATAATGCCGGTAATATGAAGGAGCAGGGACGTAATGCCGGTAATACGAGGAACAAGGACATAATGCCTGTAAGATGAGGGTACAGGGACATATTACCGGCATTTTGTTCCTGTAACCTTCTTCAGGGGTAATAATGCCAGTAATATGAGGGAACAGGGACATTATGCCTGTAATATGAGGGAACAGGGACATAATGTCGGTAATATGAAGGAACAGGGACATAATGCCGGTAATATGAAGGAGCAGGGACGTAATGCCGGTAATATGAAGGAACAAGGACATAATGCTTGTAAGATGAGGGAACAGGGACATATTACCGGAATTTTGTCCCTGTACACTCCTTCAGGGGACATAATGCCAGTAATATGAGGGAACAGGGACATAATGCCTGTAATATGAGGGAACAGGGACATAATGCCTATAATATGAAGGAACAGGGACATAATGCTGGTAATATTAAGGAACAGGGACATAATGCCTGTAAGATGAGGGTACAGGGTCATATTACCGGCATTTTGTTCCTGTACCCTTCTTCAGGGGACATAATGCCAGTAATATGAGGGAACAGGGACATAATGCCGGTATTATGAAGGAACAGGGACATCATGCCTGTAAGATGAGGAAACAGGGACATATTGGCGGTAAGATGAGGGAACAGGGACATATTACTGGAATTATATCAATTTTCCCTCCTACATAGGGCATAATGCCTGTAATATGAGGGAACAGGGACATTATGCCTGTAATATGAGGGAACAGGGACATAATGTCGGTAATATGAAGGAACAGGGACATAATGCCGGTAATATGAAGGAGCAGGGACGTAATGCCGGTAATATGAAGGAACAAGGACATAATGCTTGTAAGATGAGGGAACAGGGACATATTACCGGAATTTTGTCCCTGTACACTCCTTCAGGGGACATAATGCCAGTAATATGAGGGAACAGGGACATAATGCCTGTAATATGAGGGAACAGGGACATAATGCCTACAATATGAAGGAACAGGGACATAATGCTGGTAATATGAAGGAACAGGGACATAATGCTGGTAATATTAAGGAACAGGGACATAATGCCTGTAAGATGAGGGTACAGGGACATATTACCGGCATTTTGTTCCTGTACCCTTCTTCAGGGGACATAATGCCAGTAATATGAGGGAACAGGGACATTATGCCTGTAATATGAGGGAACAGGGACATAATGTCGGTAATATAAAGGAACAGGGACATAATGCCGCTAATATGAAGGAACAGGGACATAATGCTGGTAAGATGAGGGAACAGGGACATAATGCCGGTAATATGAAGGAACAGAATCATAATGCCTGTAATATGAAGGAACAGGGACATAATGCCGCTAATATGAAGGAACAAGGACATAATGCCTGTAATATGAAGGAACAGGGACATAATGCCGGTAATTAGAAGGAACAAGGACATAATGCCGGTTATATAAAGGAACAGGGACATAATGCCTGTAAGATGAGGAAACAGGGACATAATGCCTGTAATATGAGGGAACAGAGACATAATGCCTGTAATATGAGGGAACAGGGATATAATGTCTGTAATATGAGGGAACAGGGATATAATGTCTGTAATATGAGGGAACAAGGACATAAAGCCGGTAATATGAGGGAACAGGAACATAATACCGGTAAGATGAGGGAACCGGGACATAATGCCTGTAATATGAAGGAACAGGGACATAATGCCTGTAATATGAAGGAACAGGGATATAATGCCGGTAAGATGAGGGAACAGGGACATAATGTCTGTAATATGAGGGAACAGGGACATAATGTCGGTAATATAAAGGAACAGGGACGTAATGCCGGTAATATGAAGGAACAGGGACATAATGCCGGTAATATAAGGGAACAGGGACATAATGCCGGTAATATGAAGGAAAAAGGAGATAATGCCTGTAATATGAAGGAACAGGGACGTAATGACGGCAATATGAAGGAACAGGGACATAATGTCGGTAATATGGAGGAACAGGGACGTAATGCCAGTAACATGAGGGAACAGGGACATAATGCTGGTAATATGAAGGAACAGGGACATAATGCTGGTAATATGAAGGAACAGGGACATAATGCCGGTAATATGAAGGAAAAAGGACATAATGCCGGTAATATGAAGGAACAGGGACATAATGCCGGTAACATGAAGGAACAGGGACATAATGCCTGTAATATGAAGGAACCGGGACATAATGCCGGTAATATGAAGGAAAAAGGACATAATGACGGTAATATGAAGGAACAGGGACAAAATGCCTGTAATATGAAGGAACAGGGACATAATGCTGGTAATATGAAGGAACAGGGACATAATGCCGGTAATATGAAGGAGCAGGGACGTAATGCCGGTAATACGAGGAACAAGGACATAATGCCTGTAAGATGAGGGTACAGGGACATATTACTGGAATTATATCAATTTTCCCTCCTACATAGGGCATAATGCCTGTAATATGAGGGAACAGGGACATTATGCCTGTAATATGAGGGAACAGGGACATAATGTCGGTAATATGAAGGAACAGGGACATAATGCCGGTAATATGAAGGAGCAGGGACGTAATGCCGGTAATATGAAGGAACAAGGACATAATTCTTGTAAGATGAGGGAACAGGGACATAATGCCGGTAATATGAAGGAACAGGATCATAATGCCTGTAATATGAAGGAACAGGGACATAATGCCTGTAATATGAAGGAACAGGGACATAATGCCGGTAATATGAAGGTACATAGTCACAATGCCTGTAATATGAAGGAACAGGGACATAATGCCGGTAATATGAAGGTACATAGTCATAATGCCGGTAATATGAAGGCACAGGGACAAAATGTCTTTAATATGATTGAACAGGGACATAATGCCGGTAATATGAAGGAGCAGGGACGTAATGCCGGTAATACGAAGGAACAGGGACATCATGCCTGTAAGATGAGGGAACAGGGACATATTACTGCCATTATATCAATTTTCCCTCCTTCATAGGGCATAATGCCTGTAATATGAGGGAACAGGGCTATAATGTCTGTAATATGAGGGAACAGGGACATAAAGCCGGTAATATGAGGGAACAGGAACATAATACCGGTAAGATGAGGGAACAGGGACATCATGTCTAAAATATGAGGGAACAGGGACATAATGCCGGTAATATGAAGGAACAGGGACATAATGCCGGTAATATGAAGGAGCAGGGACGTAATGCCGGTAATATGAAGGAACAAGGACATAATGCTTGTAAGATGAGGGAACAGGGACATATTACCCGAATTTTGTCCCTGTACACTCCTTCAGGGGACATAATGCCAGTAATATGAGGGAACAGGGACATAATGCCTGTAATATGAGGGAACAGGGACATAATGCCTATAATATGAAGGAACAGGGACATAATGCCTGTAATATGAGGGAACAGGGACATAATGCCTATAATATGAAGGAACAGGGACATAATGCCTGTAATATGAGGGAACAGGGACATAATGCCTATAATATGAAGGAACAGGGACATAATGCCTGTAATATGAGGGAACAGGGACATAATGCCGGTAATATGAAGGGACAGGGATATAATGCCTGTAATATGAAGGAACAGGGACATAATGCCGGTAATTAGAAGGAACAAGGACATAATGCCGGTAATATAAAGGAACAGGGACATAATGCCTGTAAGATGAGGAAACAGGGACATAATGCCTGTAATATGAGGGAACAGGGACATAATGCCTGTAATATGAGGGAACAGGGATATAATGTCTGTAATATGAGGGAACAGGGACATAAAGCCGGTAATATGAGGGAACAGGAACATAATACCGGTAAGATGAGGGAACAGGGACATAATGCCTGTAATATGAAGGAACAGGGACATAATGCCTGTAATATGAAGGAACAGGGACATAATGCCGGTAAAATGAAGGAACAGGGATATAATGCCGGTAAGATGAGGGAACAGGGACATAATGTCTGTAATATGAGGGAACAGGGACATAATGTCAGTAATATAAAGGAACAGGGACGTATTGCCGGTAATATTAACGAACAGGGACATAATGCCATAATATGAAGGAAAAAGGAGATAATGCCTGTAATATGAAGGAACAGGGACGTAATGACGGCAATATGAAGGAACAGGGACATAATGTCGGTAATATGGAGGAACAGGGACGTAATGCCAGTAACATGAGGGAACAGGGACATAATGCCGGTAATATGAGGGAACATGGACATAATGCCGGTAATATGAAGGAACAGGGACATAATGCCAGTAATATGAGGGAACAGGGACATAATGCCTATAATATGAAGGAACAGGGACATAATGCCTGTAATATGAGGGAACAGGGACATAATGCCTATAATATGAAGGTAAAGGGACATAATGCCTGTAATATGAGGGAACAGGGACATAATGCCGGTAATATGAAGGGACAGGGATATAATGCCTGTAATATGAAGGAACAGGGACATAATGCCGGTAATTAGAAGGAACAAGGACATAATGCCGGTAATATAAAGGAACAGGGACATAATGACTGTAAGATGAGGAAACAGGGACATAATGCCTGTAATATGAGGGAACAGGGACATAATGCCTGTAATATGAGGGAACAGGGATATAATGTCTGTAATATGAGGGAACAGGGACATAAAGCCGGTAATATGAGGGAACAGGAACATAATACCGGTAAGATGAGGGAACAGGGACATAATGTCTGTAATATGAGGGAACAGGGACATAATGTCAGTAATATAAAGGAACAGGGATGTAATGCCGGTAATATGAAGGAACAGGGACATAATGCCGGTAATATAAAGGAAAATGGAGATAATGCCTGTAATATGAAGGAACAGGGACGTAATGACGGCAATATGAAGGAACAGGGACATAATGTCGGTAATATGGCGGAACAGGGACGTAATGCCAGTGACATGAGGGAACAGGGACATAATGCCTGTAATATGAGGGAACAGGGACATAATGCCGGTAATATGAAGGAACAGGGACATAATTCCTGTAATATGAAGGAACAGGGACATAATGCCTGTAATATGAGGGAACAGTGATATAATGTCTGTAATATGAGGGAACAGGGACATAAAGCCGGTAATATGAGGGAACAGGAACATAATACCGGTAAGATGAGGGAACAGGGACATAATGTCTGTAATATGAGGGAACAGGGACATAATGTCAGTAATATAAAGGAACAGGGATGTAATGCCGGTAATATGAAGGAACAGGGACATAATGCCGGTAATATAAAGGAAAATGGAGATAATGCCTGTAATATGAAGGAACAGGGACGTAATGACGGCAATATGAAGGAACAGGGACATAATGTCGGTAATATGGAGGAACAGGGACGTAATGCCAGTAACATGAGGGAACAGGGACATAATGCCTGTAATATGAGGGAACAGGGACATAATGCCGGTAATATGAAGGAACAGGGACATAAAGCCTGTAATATGAGGGAACAGGGACATAATGCCTATAATATGAAGGAACAGGGACATAATGCCTGTAATATGAGGGAACAGGGACATAATGCCTATAATATGAAGGAACAGGGACATAATGCCTGTAATATGAGGGAACAGGGACATAATGCCGGTAATATGAAGGGACAGGGATATAATGCCTGTAATATGAAGGAACAGGGACATAATGCCGGTAATATGAAGGAACAGGGACATAATGCCTGTAATATGAGGGAACAGGGACATAATGCCTATAATATGAAGGAACAGGGACATAATGCCTGTAATATGAGGGAACAGGGATATAATGTCTGTAATATGAGGGAACAGGGATATAATGTCTGTAATATGAGGGAACAGGGACATAAAGCCGGTAATATGAGGGAACAGGAACATAATACCGGTAAGATGAGGGAACAGGGACATAATGCCTGTAATATGAAGGAACAGGGACATAATGCCGGTAATATGAAGGAAAAAGGAGATAATGCCTGTAATATGAAGGAACAAGGACGTAATGTCGGTAATATGGAGGAACAGGGACGTAATGCCAGTAACATGAAGGAACAGGGACATAATGCCGGTAATATGAAGGAACCGGGACATAATGCCGGTAATATGAAGGAATAAGGACATAATGCCGGTAATATGAAGGAACAGGGACAAAATGCCTGTAATATGAAGGAACAGGGACATAATGCTGGTAATATGAAGGAACAGGGACATAATGCCGGTAATATGAAGGAGCAGGGACGTAGTGCCGGTAATACGAGGAACAAGGACATAATGCCTGTAAGATGAGGGTACAGGGACATATTACCGGCATTTTGTTCCTGTATGCTTCTTCAGGGGACATAATGCAAGTAATATGAGGGACCAAGGACATAATGCCGGTATTATGAAGGAACAGGGACATCATGCCTGTAAGATGAGGAAACAGGGACATATTGGCGGTAAGATGAGGGAACAGGGACATATTACTGGAATTATATCAATTTTCCCTCCTACATAGGGCATAATGCCTGTAATATGAGGGAACAGGGACATAATGCCTGTAATATGAGGGAACAGGGCTATAATGTCTGTAATATGAGGGAACAGGGACATAATACCGGTAAGATGAGGGAACAGGGACATAATGTCTGTAATATGAGGGAACAGGGTCATAATGCCGGTAATATGAAGGAACAGAGACATAATGCCGGTAATATGAAGGAGCAGGGACGTAATGCCGGTAATATGAAGTAACAAGGACATAATGCTTGTAAGATGAGGGAACAGGGACATATTACCGGAATTTTGTCCCTGTACACTCCTTCAGGGGACATAATGCCAGTAATATGAGGGAACAGGGACATAATGCCTATAATATGAAGGAACAGGGACATAATGCCTGTAATATGAGGGAACAGGGACATAATGCCTATAATATGAAGGAACAGGGACATAATGCCTGTAATATGAGGGAACAGGGACATAATGCCTATAATATGAAGGAACAGGGACATAATGCCTGTAATATGAGGGAACAGGGACATAATGCCGGTAATTAGAAGGAACAAGGACATAATGCCGGTAATATAAAGGAACAGGGACATAATGCCTGTAAGATGAGGAAACAGGGACATAATGCCTGTAATATGAGGGAACAGGGACATAATGCCTGTAATATGAGGGAACAGGGATATAATGTCTGTAATATGAGGGAACAGGGATATAATGTCTGTAATATGAGGGAACAGGGACATAAAGCCGGTAATATGAGGGAACAGGAACATAATACCGGTAAGATGAGGGAACAGGGACATAATGCCTGTAATATGAAGGAACAGGGACATAATGCCTGTAATATGAAGGAACAGGGATATAATGCCAGTAATATGAGGGAACAGAGACATAATGCCAGTAATATGAGGGAACAGGGACATTATGCCTGTAATATGAGGGAACAGGGACATAATGTCGGTAATATAAAGGAACAGGGACATAATGCCGCTAATATGAAGGAACAGGGACATAATGCTGGTAAGATGAGGGAACAGGGACATAATGCCGGTAATATGAAGGAACAGAATCATAATGCCTGTAATATGAAGGAACAGGGACATAATGCCGCTAATATGAAGGAACAAG
Organism: Rhinoderma darwinii; assembly: GCF_050947455.1. Taxonomy (NCBI): domain Eukaryota; kingdom Metazoa; phylum Chordata; class Amphibia; order Anura; family Rhinodermatidae; genus Rhinoderma; species Rhinoderma darwinii. The sequence goes on along the minus strand of NC_134697.1, from coordinate 91,914,945 downwards.
GACATAATGTTGGTAATATGAAGGAACGGGACATAATGCCGGTAAGATGAGGAAACAGGGACATAATGCCTTTAATATGAAGGAACAGGGACATAATGCCTATAATATGAAGGAACAGGGACATAATGCCTGTAATATGAGGGAACAGGGACATAATGCCTATAATATTAAGGAACAGGCACATAATGCCTGTAATATGAGGGAACAGGGACATAATGCCGGTAATATGAAGGGACAGGGATATAATGCCTGTAATATGAAGGAACAGGGACATAATGCCGGTAATTAGAAGGAACAAGGACATAATGCCGGTAATATAAAGGAACAGGGACATAATGCCTGTAAGATGAGGAAACAGGGACATAATGCCTGTAATATGAGGGAACAGGGACATAATGCATGTAATATGAGGGAACAGGGATATAATGTCTGTAATATGAGGGAACAGGGATATAATGTCTGTAATATGAGGGAACAGGGACATAATGCCTGTAATATGAAGGAACAGGGATATAATGCCGGTAAGATGAGGGAACAGGGACATAATGTCTTTAATATGAGGGAACAGGGACATAATGTCGGTAATATAAAGGAACAGGGACGTAATGCCGGTAATATGAAGGAACAGGGACATAATGCCGGTAATATGAAGGATAAAAATAGATAATGCCTGTAATATGAAGGAACAGGGACGTAATGACGGCAATATGAAGGAACAGGGACATAATGTCGGTAATATGGAGGAACAGGGACGTAATGCCAGTAACATGAGGGAACAGGGACATAATGCTGGTAATATGAGGGAACATGGACATAATGCCGGTAATATGAAGGAACAGGGACATAATGCCGGTAATATGAAGGAAAAAGTACATAATGCCGGTAATATGAAGGAACAGGGACAAAATGCCTGTAATATGAAGGAACAGGGACACAATGCTGGTAATATGAAGGAACAGGGACATAATGCTGGTAATATGAAGGAACAGGGACATAATGCTGGTAAGATGAGGGAACAGGGACATAATGCCGGTAATATGAAGGAACAGAATCATAATGCCTGTAATATGAAGGAACAGGGACATAATGCCGCTAATATGAAGGAACAAGGACATAATGTTGGTAATATGAAGGAACGGGACATAATGCCGGTAAGATGAGGAAACAGGGACATAATGCCTTTAATATGAAGGAACAGGGACATAATGCCTATAATATGAAGGAACAGGGACATAATGCCTGTAATATGAGGGAACAGGGACATAATGCCTATAATATTAAGGAACAGGGACATAATGCCTGTAATATGAGGGAACAGGGACATAATGCCGGTAATATGAAGGGACAGGGATATAATGCCTGTAATATGAAGGAACAGGGACATAATGCCGGTAATTAGAAGGAACAAGGACATAATGCCGGTAATATAAAGGAACAGGGACATAATGCCTGTAAGATGAGGAAACAGGGACATAATGCCTGTAATATGAGGGAACAGGGACATAATGCCTGTAATATGAGGGAACAGGGATATAATGTCTGTAATATGAGGGAACAGGGATATAATGTCTGTAATATGAGGGAACAGGGACATAAAGCCGGTAATATGAGGGAACAGGAACATAATACCGGTAAGATGAGGGAACAGGGACATAATGCCTGTAATATGAAGGAACAGGGACATAATGCCTGTAATATGAAGGAACAGGGATATAATGCCGGTAAGATGAGGGAACAGGAACATAATGTCTGTAATATGAGGGAACAGGGACATAATGTCGGTAATATAAAGGAACAGGGACGTAATGCCGTTAATATTAAGGAACAGGGACATAATGCCTGTAATATGAAGGAACAGGGACATAATGCCTGTAATATGAAGGAACAGGGACATAATGCCTGTAATATGAAGGAACAGGGACATAATGCCGGTAAAATGAAGGAACAGGGATATAATTCCGGTAAGATGAGGGAACAGGGACATAATGTCTGTAATATGAGGGAACAGGGACATAATGTCAGTAATATAAAGGAACAGGGACGTAATGCCGTTAATATTAAGGAACAGGGACATAATGCCGGTAATATGAAGGAAAAAGGAGATAATGCCTGTAATATGAAGGAACAGGGACGTAATGACGGCAATATGAAGGAACAGGGACATAATGCCGGTAATATGAAGGAACAGAATCATAATGCCTTTAATATGAGGGAATAGGGACATAATGCCGCTAATATGAAGGAACAAGGACATAATGTTGGTAATATGAAGGAACGGGACATAATGCCGGTAAGATGAGGAAACAGGGACATAATGACTTTAATATGAAGGAACAGGGACATAATGCCTATAATATGAAGGAACAGGGACATAATGCCGGTAATATGAGGGAACATGGACATAATGCCGGTAATATGAAGGAACAGGGACATAATGCCAGTAATATGAGGGAACAGGGACATAATGCCTATAATATGAAGGAACAGGGACATAATGCCTGTAATATGAGGGAACAGGGACATAATGCCGGTAATATGAAGGGACAGGGATATAATGCCTGTAATATGAAGGAACAGGGACATAATGCCGGTAATTAGAAGGAACAAGGACATAATGCCGGTAATATAAAGGAACAGGGACATAATGCCTGTAAGATGAGGAAACAGGGACATAATGCCTGTAATATGAGGGAACAGGGACATAATGCCTGTAATATGAGGGAACAGGGATATAATGTCTGTAATATGAGGGAACAGGGATATAATGTCTGTGATATGAGGGAACAGGGACATAAAGCCGGTAATATGAGGGAACAGGGACATAATGTCGGTAATATGGAGGAACAGGGACGTAATGCCAGTAACATGAGGGAGCAGGGACATAATGCCGGTAATATGAGGGAACATGGACATAATGCCGGTAATATGAAGGAACAGGGACATAATGCCGGTAATATGAAGGAAAAAGGACATAATGCCGGTAATATGAAGGAACAGGGACAAAATGCCTGTAATATGAAGGAACAGGGACATAATGCTGGTAATATGAAGGAACAGGGACATAATGCTGGTAATATGAAGGAACAGGGACATAATGCCGGCAATATGAAGGAGCAGGGACGTAATGCCGGTAATACGAGGAACAAGGACATAATGCCTGTAAGATAAGGGTACAGGGACATATTACCGGCATTTTGTTCCTGCACCCTTCTTCAGGGGACATAATGCCAGTAATATGAGGGAACAGGGACATTATGCCTGTAATATGAGGGAACAGGGACATAATGTCGGTAATATAAAGGAACAGGGACATAATGCCGCTAATATGAAGGAACAGGGACATAATGCTGGTAAGATGAGGGAACAGGGACATAATGCCGGTAATATGAAGGAACAGGATCATAATGCCTGTAATATGAAGGAACAGGGACATAATGCCGCTAATATGAAGGAACAAGGACATAATGTCGGTAATATGAAGGAACAGGGACATAATGCCGGTAAGATGAGGGAACAGGGACATAATGCCTTTAATATGAAGGAACAGGGACATAATGCCTGTAATATGAGGGAACAGGGACATAATGCCTATAATATGAAGGAACAGGGACATAATGCCTGTAATATGAGGGAACAGGGACATAATGCCTATAATATGAAGGAACAGGGACATAATGCCTGTAATATGAAGGAACAGGGACATAATGCCTGTAAGATGAGGGAACAGGGACATAATGCCGGTAATTAGAAGGAACAAGGACATAATGCCGGTATTATGAAGGAACAAGGAGATAATGCCTGTAATATGAAGGAACAGGGACATAATGCCTGTAATATGAAGGAACAGGGTCAAAATGCCTGTAGAATGAGGGAACAAGGACATAATGCCTATAGTATGAAGGAACAGGGACATAATGCCGGTAATATGAGGGAACAGGGACATAATGCCGGTAATATAAAGGAACAGGAACATAATGCCGGTAATATGAAGGAACAGGGACATAATACCGGTAAGATGAGGTAACAGGGACATAATGCCGGTAATATGAAGGAATAGGGACATAATGCCGGTAATATGAAGGAACAGGGACATAATGCCGGTAATATGAAGGAACAAGGACATAATGCCTGTAATATGAAGGAACAGGGACATAATGCCGGTAATTTGAAGGAACAGGGTCAAAATGCCTGTAGAATGAGGGAACAAGGACATAATGCCTATAGTATGAAGGAACAGGGACATAATGCCGGTAATATGAGGGAACAGGGACATAATGCCGGTAATATAAAGGAACAGGAACATAATGCCGGTAATATGAAGGAACAGGGACATAATACCGGTAAGATGAGGTAACAGGGACATAATGCCGGTAATATGAAGGAATAGGGACATAATGCCGGTAATATGAAGGAACAGGGACATAATGCCGGTAATATGAAGGAACAAGGACATAATGCCTGTAATATGAAGGAACAGGGACATAATGCCGGTAATATGAAGGAACAGGGACATAATGCCTATAATATGAAGGAACAGGGACATAATGCCTGTAATATGAAGGAACAGGGACATAATGCCTGTAAGATGAGGGAACAGGGACATAATGCCGGTAATTAGAAGGAACAAGGACATAATGCCGGTAATATGAAGGAACAAGGAGATAATGCCTGTCATATGAAGGAACAGGGACATAATGTCGGTAATATGAAGGAACATAGTCATAATTCCGGTAATATGAAGGCACAGGGACAAAATGCCTGTAATATGAAGGAACAGGGACATAATGTCAGTAATATAAAGGAACAGGGACGTAATGCCGGTAATATGAAGGAACAGGGACATAATGCCGGTAATATGAAGGAAAAAGGAGATAATGCCTGTAATATGAAGGAACAGGGACGTAATGTCGGTAATATGGAGGAACAGGGACGTAATGCCAGTAACATGAGGGAACAGGGACATAATGCCGGTAATATGAGGGAACATGGACATAATGCCGGTAATATGAAGGAACAGGGACATAATGCCGGTAATATGAAGGAAAATGGACATAATGCCGGTAATATGAAGGAACAGGGACATAATGCTGGTAATATGAAGGAACAGGGACATAATGCCGGTAATATGAGGGAGCAGGGACGTAATGCCGGTAATACGAGGAACAAGGACATAATGCCTGTAAGATGAGGGTACAGGGACATATTACCGGCATTTTGTTCCTGCACCCTTCTTCAGGGGACATAATGCCAGTAATATGAGGGAACAGGGACATTATGCCTGCAATATGAGGGAACAGGGACATAATGCCGCTAATATGAAGGAACAGGGACATAATGCTGGTAAGATGAGGGAACAGGGACATAATGCCGGTAATATGAAGGAACAGGATCATAATGCCTGTAATATGAAGGAACAGGGACATAATGCCGCTAATATGAAGGAACAAGGACATAATGTCGGTAATATGAAGGAACAGGGACATAATGCATGTAATATGAGGGAACAGGGACATAATGCCTATAATATGAAGGAACAGGGACATATTGCCTGTAATATGAGGGAACAGGGACATAATGCCTATAATATGAAGGAACAGGGACATAATGCCTGTAATATGAGGGAACAGGGACATAATGCCTGTAAGATGAGGGAACAGGGACATAATGCCGGTAATTAGAAGGTACAAGGACATAATGCCGGTATTATGAAGGAACAAGGAGATAATGCCTGTAATATGAAGGAACAGGGACATAATGTCGGTAATATGGAGGAACAGGGACATAATGCCTGTAAGATGAGGGAACAGGGACATAATGGCGGTAATATGAAGGAACAGGGACGTAATGCCGGTAACATGAGGGAACAGGGACATAATGCCTGTAAGATGAGGGAAAAGGGACATAATGTCTGTAATATGAGGGAACATGGACATAATGCCGGTAATATGAAGGAACAGGGACATAATGCCTGTAATATGAAGGAACAAGGACATAATGCCAGTAATATGAAGGAACAGGGACATAATGCCGGTAAGATGAGGGAACCGGGACATAATGCCGGTAAGATGAGGGAAAATGGACATTATGCCTGTAATATGAAGGAACAGGGACATAATGCCGGTAACATGAAGGAACAGGGTCAAAATGCCTATAAAATGGGACATAATACCTATAATATGAAGGAAAAGGGACATAATGCCTGTAATATGAGGGAACAGGGACATAATGCCTGTAATATGAAGGAACAGGGTCAAAATGCCTGTAGAATGAGGGAACAAGGACATAATGCCTATAGTATGAAGGAACAGGGACATAATGCCGGTAATATGAGGGAACAGGGACATAATGCCGGTAATATAAAGGAACAGGAACATAATGCCGGTAATATGAAGGAACAGGGACATAATACCGGTAAGATGAGGTAACAGGGACATAATGCCGTTAATTTGAAGGAATAGGGACAATATGCCGGTAATATGAAGGAACATGGACATAATGCCGGTAATATGAAGGAACAAGGACATAATGCCTGTAATATGAAGTAACAGGGACATAATGCAGGTAATATGAAGGAACAAGGAGATAATGCCTGTCATATGAAGGAACAGGGACTTAATGCCTGTAATATGAAGGAACAGGGACATAATGTCGGTAATATGAAGGAACATAGTCATAATTCCAGTAATATGAAGGCACAGGGACAAAATGCCTGTAATATGAAGGCACAGGGACATAATGGCGGTAATATGAAGGAACAGGGAAATAAAGCCGGTAATATGAAGGAAAGGGGACATAATGCCGGTAATATGAAGGAACAGGGACGTAATGCCGGTAACATGAGGGAACAGGGACATAATGCCTGTAAGATGAGGGAAAAGGGACATAATGTCTGTAATATGAGGGTACATGGACATAATGCCGGTAATATGAAGGAACAGGGACATAATGCCGGTAATATGAAGGAACAAGGACATAATGCCGGTAATATGAAGGAACAGGGACATAATGCCGGTAAGATGAGGGAACCGGGACATAATGCCGGTAAGATGAGGGAACAGGGACATAATGCCTGTAATATGAAGGAACAGGGTCAAAATGCCTGTAAAATGAGGGAACAGGGACATAATGCCTGTAATATGAAGGAACAGGAAAATAATGCCTATAGTATGAAGGAACAGGGACATAATGCCGGTAATATGAGGGTACAGAGACATAATGCCGGTAATATGAAGGAACAGGGACATAATACCGGTAAGATGAGGTAACAGGGACATAATGCCGGTAATATGAAGGAACATGGACATAAAGCCGGTAATATGAAGGAACAGGGACATAATGCCGGGAATATGAAGGAACAAGGACATAATGCCTGTAATATGAAGGAAAAGGGACATAATGCCGGTAATATGAAGGAACAAGGAGATAATGCCTGTAATATGAAGGAACAGGGACATAATGCCTGTAATATGAAGGAACAGGGACATAATGCCTGTAATATGAAGGAACAGGGAAATAATGCCTGTAATATGAAGGAACAGGGAAATAATGCCTGTAATATGAAGGAACAGGGACATAATGCCTGTAATATGAAGGAACAGGGACATAATGCCGATAATATGAAGGAACAGGGACATAATCCTGATAATATGAAGGAACAGGGACATAGTGCCGATAATATGAAGGAACAGGAAAATAATGCCGATAATATGAAGGAACAGGGACATAATGCCGATAATATGAAGGAACAGGGACATAATGCCGATAATATGAAGGAACAGGGACATAATGCCGATAATATGAAGGAATAGGCAAATAATGCCGATAATATGAAGGAACAGGGACATAATGGCGATAATATGAAGGAACAGGGAAATAATGCTGGTAATATGAAGGAACAGGGACATAATGCCGGTAATATGAAGGAACAGGGACATAATGTCGGTAATATGAAGGAGCAAGGACATAATGTCGGTAATATGAAGGAACAGTGACGTAATGCCGGTAAGATAAGGGAACAGGGACATAATGCCGGTAATATGAAGGAACAGGGACGTAATGACGGTAATATGAAGGAAAAGGGACATAATGCCGGTAATATGAAGGAACAAGGAGATAATGCCTGTAATATGAAGGAACAGGGACATAATGCCTGTAATATGAAGGAACAGGGACATAATGCCGATAATATGAAGGAACAGGGAAATAATGCCTGTAATATGAAGGAACAGGGAAATAATGCCTGTAATATGAAGGAACAGGGACATAATGCCTGTAATATGAAGGAACAGGGACATAATGCCGATAATATGAAGGAACAGGGACATAATGCCGATAATATGAAGGAACAGGGACATAATGCCGATAATATGAAGGAACAGGAAAATAATGCCGATAATATGAAGGAACAGGGACATAATGCCGATAATATGAAGGAACAGGGACATAATGCCGATAATATGAAGGAACAGGGACATAATGCCGATAATATGAAGGAATAGGCAAATAATGGCGATAATATGAAGGAACAGGGAAATAATGCTGGTAATATGAAGGAACAGGGACATAATGCCGGTAATATGAAGGAACAGGGACATAATGCCGGTAAGATGAGAGAACAGGGACATAATGCCTGTAAGATGAGGGAACAGGGACAAAATGCCAGTAAGATGAGGGAACAGGGACAAAATGCCGGTAAGGTGAGGGAAAAGGGACGTAATGCAGATAATATGAAGGAACAGGGACGTAATGCCGATAATATGAAGGAACAGGGACGTAATGCCGATAATATGAGGGAGCAGGGACATAATGCCGATAATATGAAGAAACAGGGACGTAATGCCGATAATATGAAGGAGCAGGGACGTAATGCCGTTAATATGAAGGAACAGGGGCGTAATGCCGGTTCAAATGAGGGAACAGGGACATAATGCCGGTAAGATGAGGGAATAGGGACATAATGCCGGTAATATGGAGGAACAGTGACGTAATCCCGGTAAGATGAGAGAACAGGGACATAATGCCTGTAAGATGAGGGAACAGGGACAAAATGCCGGTAAGATGAGGAAACAGGGACAAAATGCCGGTAAGGTGAGGGAAAAGGGACGTAATGCAGATAATATGAAGGAACAGGGACATAATGCCGATAATATGAAGGAACAGGGACGTAATGCCGATAATATGAAGGAACAGGGACGTAATGCCGATAATATGAAGGAACAGGGACATAATGCCGATAATATGAAGGAACAGGGACGTAATGCCGATAATATGAAGGGACAGGGACGTAATGCCGATAATATGAGGGAGCAGGGACATAATGCCGATAATATGAAGGAACAGGGACGTAATGCCGATAATATGAAGGAACAGGGACGTAAAGCCGATAATATGAAGGAGCAGGAACGTAATGCCGTTAACATGAAGGAACAGGGACGTAATTCCGGTTCAAATGAGGGAACAGGGACATAATGCCTGTAAGATGAGGGAACAGGGACATAATGCCGGTAAGATGAGGGAACAGGGACTTAATGCCGGTTATATGAAGGAATAGGGACATAATGCCAGTAATATGAAGGAATAGGGACGCAATTCTGGTAATATGAAGGAACAGGGACGTAATGCCGATAATATTAAGAAATAGGGACTTAATGCCGGTAATATGAAGGAACAGGGACGTAATACCGGTAATATGAAGGAATAGGGACATAATTACGGTAATATGGAGGAACAGTGACGTAATCCCGGTAAGATGAAGGAACAGGCACATAATGCCGGTTCAGATGAGGGAATAGGGATATAATGCCGGTATAATGAGGGAACAGGGGCATAATGCCGGTAAGATGAGCGAACAGGGACTTAATGCCGGTTATATGAAGGAACAGGGACATAATGCCTGTAATATGAAGGAACAAGGACCTTAATGCCGGTAATATGAAGGAATAGGGACGCAATTTCGGTAATATGAAGGAACAGGGACATAATGTCGGTAATATGAAGGAACAGTGACGTAATGCCGGTAAGATAAGGGAACAGGGACATAATGCCGTTAATATGAAGGAACAGGGACGTAATGACGGTAATATGAAGGAATAGGGACATAATGTCGGTAATATGAAGGAACAGTGACGTAATGCCGGTAAGATAAGGGAACAGGGACATAATGCCGTTAATATGAAGGAACAGGGACATAATGCCGGTAATATGAAGGAACAGGGACATAATGCCATTAATATGAAGACATAGGGACGTAATTCCGGTATAATAGAGGAACAGGCACATAATGCCGGTTCAAATGAGGGAACAGGGACATAATGCCGGTAAGGTGAGGGTACAGGGACATAATGCCGGTAATATGAAGGAACAGGGACATAATGCCTGTAATATGAAGGAACAGGGACAAAATGCCTGTAATATGAAGGAACATGGACATAATGCTTGTAATATGAAGGAACAGGGAAATAATGCCTGTAATATGAAGGAACAGGGACATAATGCCGGTAATATGAAGGAATAGGGACGCAATTCTGGTAATATGAAGGTACTGGGACGTAATGCTGGTAATATGAAGAAACAGGGACGTAATGCCGATAATATGAAGGAGCAGGGACGTATTGCCGGTAATATGAGGGAACAGGGACATAATGTCTGTAATATGAGAGAACAGGGACATAAAGCTGGTAATATGAAGGAACAGGGACATAATGCCATTAATATGAAGGAACAGGGACATAATGCCGGTAAGATGAGGGAACAGGGACTTAATGCCGGTAATATGAAGGAACAGGGACATCATGCCTGTAATATGAAGGAAAAGGGACATAATGCCTGTAATATGAAGGAATAGGACGTAATTCCGGTAATATGGAGGAACAGGCACATAATGCCGGTTCAAATGAGGGAACAGGGACATAATGCCGGTAAGGTGAGGGAACAGGGACATAATGCCGGTAAGATGAGGGAACAGGGACTTAATGCCGGTTACATGAAGGAACAAGGACATAATGCCTGTAATATGAAGAAACAAGGACATAAAGCCCGTAATATGAAAGAACAAGGACATAATGCCTGTAATATGAAGGAACAGGGACAAAATGCCTGTAATATGAGGAAACAGGAACATAATGCTGGTAATATGAAGGAACAGGGACATAATGCAGGTAATATGAAGGAATAGGGACGCAATTCTGGTAATATGAAGAAACAGGGACGTAGTGCCGATAATATGAAGGAGCAGGGACGTAATGCCGGTAATATGAGGGAACAGGGACATAATGTCTGTAATATGAGAGAACAGTGACATGAAGCCGGTAATATGAAGTAACAGGGACATAATGCCTGTAAGATGAGGGAACAGGGACATATTACCGGCATTATGTCCCTGTACCCTCCTTCAGTGGACATAATGGCAGTAAAATGAAGGAACAGGAAAATAATGCCGGTAATATGAAGGATCAGGGACATAATGCCGGTAATATGAAGGTACAGGGACGTAATGCCGATAATATTAAGAAACAGGGACCTAATGCCGGTAATATGAAGGAACAGTGACGTAATCCCGGTAAGATGAAGGAACAGGGACATAATTCCGGTAAGATGACTGAACAGGCACATAATGCCGGATCAGATGAGGGAATAGGGACATAATGCCGGTTATATGAAGGAACAGGGACATAATGCCGGTAATATGAAGGAACAGTGACATAATGCCCTTAATATGAAAGAACAGGGACATAATGCCGGTAATATGAAGGAACAGGGACATAATGCCGGTAATATGAAGGAACAGTGACGTAATGCCGGTAAGATAAGGGAACAGGGACATAATGCTGATAATATGAAGGAACAGGGACATAATGCCGTTAATATGAAGGAACAGTGATATAATGCCTGTAATATGAAGGAACAGGGACATAATGCCTGTAATATGAAGGAACAGGGACATAATGCCGGTAATATGAAAGTACAAGTAGAAGCGGGAAAAGAGCGGCCGGTATTGTAAAATGAGCTTGCAATTCAAAATCTGAGTTAAGCCAATCAACGGGAGGGGGAGGGATTGGTAATGTGAATTTACTGAATGAAACGCCCCGGAAGTGACATGAATACCAGTTCTCTCTCTGGTCCACACAAGGTCTATATAAAGACGCGCCCCGCCGTTATCGGTACAATATTTCTCTTTAGCTCCAGCTTACAAGATGTCTGGTCGCGGTAAAGGAGGAAAAGGACTCGGAAAGGGCGGTGCTAAGCGGCATAGGAAGGTGCTCCGTGATAACATCCAGGGCATCACCAAGCCTGCCATCCGCCGTCTAGCTCGCAGGGGAGGCGTCAAACGCATCTCCGGTCTCATCTATGAAGAGACTCGCGGCGTCCTGAAGGTTTTCCTGGAGAACGTCATCCGTGACGCCGTCACCTACACCGAGCACGCTAAGAGGAAGACCGTCACCGCTATGGACGTGGTGTACGCGCTCAAACGCCAGGGCCGCACTCTCTACGGCTTCGGAGGTTAATTCCGCTCCTGCTCGGCTCCATTACACAACACAAAAAAGGCTCTTCTCAGAGCCGCCACATCCTCTATAGATCAGCTATGATGTCTGCTGGTGACCGCTCGTGTATCTGAGCAGTGACCTTCTACTTCTATATACACGGGGGTAGGGGCTTCAGTATCACGTCCGTCTTCCAGTGAGGAGCCGGATATGTGGACCGCAGTGTGTCCCCTAATAGCGTCCTAGAAGCAACTGACTGAAACCGGTCTTGGACCAGGGAATGTTAATGTGAAGGGAAAGAGTGCCTTAGTGCTATACTTGCTGGCGAGTGATCCTCCGGCAGGAAAACACATCCTCGTAGCGGCGCTGCCGGACGCCGTTTGTGCCGATGCCTGCACGTACACGAGTGGCAGAAACACCGCTGAATATCCGCTCAGTTGCTCATAGCGCTGTATAAGCGCCCGAGCAGTGGATCAAACAGCTGACTTGCGGTGTTGCTTCTTCGGCGTCCAGCTTGCTGCTGGGCAACGTGTTTCCGCAATCCTTGGAGAGAGGGCCAGTGTTTTCTTAGCTGCTGTCACTGCTACTAATGTTACCAGATTCTTACAACAAACAATAAATCTGTTACTGGGACCAACTTTGACACACGTATCGGCTCGGCCCGTGTCTCATTCTGCCGGACGGCTGCGATTAATAAGGCTGCTGGCAATAAATCTGTTAACCTCTAGTACTAATAATGAATCTGTCTGCTGTCCCTATATAGGACTCACTTTATTACAGTAACGCGTGCAGTTTCTTGCAGAGCAACGTTTAGTGAGACGCATTCAATGATTGAAAAAGGAGAAAACTGATGCAGCTGATACGGCATTTTACAAGAGCAAAACCCAATGTTGGAGGGGCCGTGTTTTCCAAGCTGCTCTCATTGCTACAAATGTTACGAGATTTTCAAAACAAACTACCAATTTGTAGCACCAAGTTCCACATAAGTATGGACTTGCATTGTCTTGTATCTCACTTTGCCAGACTGCTGGTATAATCGAGCTGCTGGCAATACAATGACAGGAAACAGAATGCACCTATTTCTACTTCGTACTAACACTGTGCGTTGTCTATACTTAGGACTCACCTCATCCCACTAACGCATGAAGTTGCTGCAGAGTAACATTTACTGAGACGCATTCAGAGAATGAAAAGGACAAATTGATGCAGCTCTATTCAGAAGTAACATCTAATATCAGAGCTCCAATAGTGCGGTACTTGAGGGAGACGAACATTACAGCCCAGTTTGTCCCCTTTATGCCCCCACTTTTGATATTTGATTTATGTACCTTTCCCTTTTATTCCCCTTCATCTACGATAAGTCACAATGCTGAATGGAATTTGTTCATTAAATGGGGTGTTCTCTACTTAGGGACCGTTCTCCCCTTCCCTGTTAGGTAGAATATACCTCTAAGCTCGTTGTTTTATTGATCGATATTTTTTCTTAATTCAAGAGATTCTTTGATCCGTGCGCTTCTTGCCCTTCTCTTCCCCTCTCTTTTTCATTTGTTTAAATTTAGTTGGTGGTGTACACCAGGGCAGAATTAGAAGCAATAAGAGTCCTTGAGAGGAATGGTTTGTTACCCTAATAGCGTCTCCTGTATATATAAAGCATTGCCGCAGACCCCTCGTAGGACTTCTCCTTTGTAGTTTAGGACTGCTCTTATCCGTACATGACGCGGGGATGGAATCTTACCTAAACACCTGGGATGATGGTGGTTATACTTCAGGGGGACCGAATTGTGACAAAGCTCTTGAGACTGGAAGATAGAATTTAAGACACTATGTAGTCGGGGGCGAGTTGTAGATCGTGAACACGAATCACTGGAGTAGTTGTACTATTAATGTGTTCTGTACAGTATAGTTAGTGCATCAATGAGGACTGCGCCACCATCTACACGAGGCAGTAGTTAACTACTGCACCGCTCACCAGCTCCTGTGATCGGATAGATTTAAATCCACCAACAGAGAACAGACTCGTGGGAACCACCAATTAGCTGCACTGGGAGTGGCTTATGACGATTCCATAGGTCATGTTATGGAATAAATATATGTATAATGTATCTGGGGCCCCAAGGAGTGAAATGTTATAGAGGAGAGCATGTGTTACAGTAGAATGGGTATTTTAGAAAGGGTAAGAGAAGAAATAGTTTGCAGCTGCTCTGCTGTCTCTTTTGAAATTGCGAACAGATGGCAGTCAATCACTTGACCAACCCCCCTAAGCATAAAAGGGAATACCTTGTGTTCCACCAATGGGTTTTATTGAATATACAGATGACTCATATGTTATGGAATGTTTTTGTTCTGACGCTATAAAAGCGACCACTACAGTTAAATAAAGTCAGAAGTATTTTGCCTTGAGAAACGTCTCAGTGTATCTGTTACTTCTCCGAGCAGCTCGCCCCCCCCCCACCTGATTTGAACCTGCATGGAGATCAAGGCGTAACGTGACTCAAATTGCGATCACAGAAATTGGCGCCCGAACCAGGGACTTGACCAGAAGGACGGCACCCCACCTAGGGGATCTCCCGGGACTTGAATGGCGACCACCCGGACGAAGGAACGTGCAGACCACTGCTGCAGCAAGGTAAGAAGACTTAATTCTTACAAACTCTGCTCTGCACCTTCCTGTCTGGTAGGTCACCTTCCCGGTAGTACTCCTGAGGAATAGAGGGGCCACATGAGGGTATTTTTAGTGTAAAAATCTGGTCAAGTCTATATGTAATCCTACCCTCAGGATAAAGTGCCTGATCTCCATGGCAGTATTTGTATGAATGTTGTAGGAACCCAGTTTTGTGTCACAAATGCATTTTAGAATAAGGAAATTGTTTTTGGAAAAAACTTCCGATAATCCGGCAAATTACCAGAAACATGTGTACATGCTTCAGGTGACTACGGGGATTATGATAGGCTAAATTTTAGCCTGAAAATCGAAAATTTTGTGCAATCTGATAATCTGGCAAAATACCGAAAATGTGTGTACAGCATTGAGGTACTTGCGGGGATTATCATGCACTGATTTTCAGCTCAAAATTCCAGAATTTTCTGCAATCCGATAATCCGGCATGTCAAATGAACAGCTTGATTTTACGTTTTCCTTATTATTTGGATCAGGAATATTTGTCATATTACTGTTATGGTGTGGAGGATATCTCCTTGAGTGGTGTTTAAAGTGAATAAGAAGAAAGTAAGCTAGTTATAAAAGGAATTTAATTCTCTGGCCAGAGTAGAAGAAGGTTTAAAAGGGTTTTGAGGGGATTAGTGTGGGACTTTCCCTAACAGCCAATAGCCATAGTGTTTGTTAGTGAAGATAAAAACTGAGAGAGAAGGGTAAGAGTCCCCTCCATCATAGCAGGGCTATGGGAAACAGTCACGGCAAACGAGAGTTTGAGGTATGGCATATGGGTGAGCAAGCACCTGTTAAAAGGGTGTAAGCTTACTAGGGGATCGTAAATCCAGAAATTCACCTATCAGGAAAACTACCCCCTACATAACTTAGGGTCTGCTTTTAGGCGACCACTTATAACTAGACAATGGGGAACTGGTGTCCCTATTAAGTACGGAGACTAGAAACGGTCTAAAACAGATGAGAATGGAATTCGTCTGTCAGCTAGAATCTGTAATAAGAGTCAATGGGGAACTTGGTGTTCCTATGACGAGATGAGCACCCACAAGGACTGACAGCCAAACAGGCAGTAGCAGAAAGAGAAGGTAAAAAGGCAACGCAGGGAACAAAAAAATAAATAAATAAATAAAAAAAAAATAAAAAATTAATGAAAGCATGTGGTCTAGAATCCCATGGACGGTTAGACGCAGAAAAATGGAATGAATGTTGTGACACAAAACGTGGATGGTTGAAAGATAAAAAGTTACAGGGGAAAGCAGAAGCATGGAGAAAAGTGTCAGAAGAAGTAGTACGAGGAGGTTGTCAGAGGAAATTCATATTTTATAAAGTAAAGTTTAAAGCAAAGGAAGTGATAGAAGTAGTAGCTGTTTTAATGTTGCAAATGACCTTATAGTAAATTCCCATATGGTATAATTTAGAATCAACTAGTGTGACAAGAGAAGGGGGAGGTGGAGAACAGCTGCTAGTGAGATAAGAAATGTAATCTTATTCTTGAAATGAATGGACACAACATTAAATGCTGATATAGATATTTTGTATGACTTTGTGTCATATTGTATGTATTAGAGAACAGGACCAGCCGACGCCCGGTAATGGCGTCCGTACCTCATGTTGAGTGTGTCCTCATTGTTGGTGGGAAACCCCCTGCGCACTGTTTCTAATGGGAGAGGCTGCCCCCCCCTGCCCCTGATGTGGCCACGCCCGGCCCATCCAAATCAGTATGAAATAATCACCTTGTTAATTTTGTCATTTGTAGTGTCTTTTCTATTTACAGAAGTTCCAGTCTAGTTCACTGATGAAACAACACGTCATCATAATATAGAGATGGTGGCCGACAGATTGTACGGTTAAACATTAACGTAGATAATTCTTATACAATGGTGTGATGAATGATTGCAGATACGTATGTTGTTTTGCCGGCATTGAAAGTGTTAAGTTGAGAGAAGAAGTTGTGAGAAGCTGCGAGTTTGTGACCCCCCTCCCTCCCCTCTAAAGTGTGCTGTGTTTGGGAGGAGGAGGAGGGGGGCTGACTGGGTGCAGTCTGCAGGGCTGATGAGACAAAGGGATCTCAATATGCACTGCTGAGATATATATATATATATATATCAGTAATGTCTACAAACCGAAATAAATTTCTTCTCTTATGCGCAAGCGCTGTTGGTTATAAAAGTTACGATATTTATGTGCTATGATGTGATCAGATTTCATGTGTTTTGATAATTCAGATGTATTAAATTACAGATACTGTGAGACACGGGGGTTTTGAAAATGTATGTGCCCCCCACCGTTATACTGTTTATTGGTTTGCAGTAATTAATGTTATCAGAGATAATATTTTCTGTTTTATTGAATAACTAACTACAATTGTTTTGTTTTTGATTTCACACATGAGTTATGTCATTGTAAAGATCAAATGTTTGTCAGGAAAAAGTCATTTTTGTTTCAGGCTGTTGTACATTACAGGGGGTTAAATTAGTGTTATGTCGAGATGTAGTTTTGAACTCTGCTACATCACTCTCGCAGAGTCCACAAAGGGGGGAAGGGTGAAGGAACTGATCAGGTACAATTTTGGTTTATGTGTAAGAGACCATCCCCCTCCAGCAAAGTTACACAGGAGGCGATGTGACGTCACTCACACGAGTTTTTATGGATTTAGATGAGGGAGAAGGCAAAACAAAACTTGTCTGGACATTGTTAATTTGATGTAAAGTTTTTGGGAATGTTTTATTTTTATTTGTTTTTGTATTAATCAAGTATTTGCAGAACCTGATAAAAGTGAGATTCTCAAAGTATTCTGGATTATCAGCTGAATGAGGAGGAGTTGTGTTTGGTAGCGGCTTGTGACACCAATCCATGGAGTACCTCTACGCAAGCATATACTTTGTACTGTACTGAACAAAATGGACATGCCACTGCAGTTCTCACACAAAGTCATGGACCACAGCAGAGCCCGATAGTATATTATTCAGCTAGACTAGACCCTGTGGCCCGAGGTTCCCCATCATGTGTGAAAGTTATTATTGCTGTAAATTCAATGTTAAACAAGGCCTCAGATTTGGTCCTGGCATTTCCACCACATGATATTACTGCTATTCTAACTCAAGTACAACCTAAGCATTTGTCCACTGCAAGATATTTGAGATTAATTTGTGCTCTTCTTCTTCCTGAGCAGGTTACTTTACACCGCTGTACTACATTGAACCCAGCTACCTTACTGCCTTTGGAGCAAGGGGGAGAAGACGTAGGTAAAGTATGGTCACAATTTTTGCCTGAAACTGATGAACATGATTTTATGGCCCAGGAAACAGTGGGGTTTGCACATGTAAAAGATACCCCACTCCAAAACCCAGACCTAATACTCTTTGTGGATGGTTCAAGGTATTGTGTAGAAGGATCTTTTCTTACAGGATATGCAGTAACCACCGAAGATGTAGTCCTAGAAGCAGCCTCCTTACCAGCGTCCCGCTCAGCACAAGAAGCGGAGCTTAAGGCCCTGGCAGCAGCATGCCAACATGCAGAAGGAAAGACAGCAAATATATACACTGACTCTCAATATGCTTTTGGGATTGCACACGATTATGGCCCCATATGGAAGGCTAGACAATTTTTGACCTCTGCAGGTACACCTGTAAAGAATGCAGACTTTGTAAAATACTTGATGGAGACCCTGATGTTACCCACAGAAGTAGCAGTAGTAAAAATTAAAGCTCACACTAAGGTGAGTTCACCAGAGACAAAAGGGGAAATGCCCCGGCAGACGAAGCGGCAAAGCAAGCAGCACAGAAGCTACCCGTGTTAGCAGCCGTATGTCAGATAAAAGATCCAGAGGAAACAAGACCAGCTGTAAGCCCGGAACTACTGCAAAAACTTCAAGGACAAGCAACAGAAGAAGAAAAAGACAAGTGGACGGCCCAAGGAGCAACGCTACGAAAAGATGGCCTCTGGCAATGCAAGAATAAACTGTGCCTGCCTAAGACAATGTTCCCAATGATGGCCCAGATAACACATGGAGAGACACACCAATAAAAAACGGCAATGATGGACTTGGTAAACAAGGTGTGGTATGCTCCAGGGTTTAGTGTGATGGCCAGCAGTTTTACACAAGGATGCATGATCTGTGCAACACATAATATTGGAAGAACTGTAAAAGTACCACAGAAGCACACACCCAGACCTATATATCCGTTCCAGAGACTGCAGATAGACTATATTCAATTACCAAAAGTCGGTACCTATGAGTATGTGCTTGTTTGTATTGATCTCTTTTCAGGATGGCCAGAAGCATTTCCAGTAACCAAAGCTACAGCCGTAGCCCCAGCAAAGAAACTGATCAACGAGGTGGTGTGCAGATATGGAGTTCCAGAGGTGATCGAGAGCGACAGAGGAACTCATTTTACGGGTGAAATCATGAACTATGTGTTGTCAGCTCTAGGCATAAGTCAAGCCCTACATACACCATACCATCCACAAAGTAGTGGGAAGGTTGAGAGACTAAATGGGACTCTCAAATTGAAAATCCAAAAAGCAATGGTAGAAACCGGGAAACCATGGACCGAGTGTCTACCATTAGCCTTGTTCTCAGTAAGATACACGCCCACAAAAAGAACAGGTCTCAGCCCATATGAGATCTTATTTGGGTCGGCTCCCAGATTAGGATGTTATTTTCCACAGGTGCTCCAAATGCAGTATGGTAGACTAACAGATTATGTATAAACGCTGAACAAACAAGTGACTAAGGTGCATGCACAAGTCTTTGCTTCCATTCCAGGTCCTGATTCAGTTGACGTATAAGCTAGAACCAGGAGATTGGGTCGTTGTCAAAAGACACGTGAGGAAGAGCCTTGAGCCAAGGTTTGATGGTCCTTTTCAAGTCCTACTCGTTACAAGCACCTCAGTGAAGCTACAAGGAAAGGCAAGCTGGATTCACGCCAGTCATTGTAAAAAGGTTCTTCAGCCAGAAGAATGAAGATCTTTGCGGTTGTTGCGGCGGTTGTTGCGTGTGCTCTTATACAAAAAGGCAGAACTGCTACTCCTGTACACGTAATCAGTACAGAATCACTGGAACAGTTCAGGACAGGGTGGGCGAATGCCACAGTGGATAGAAAGCAGGGTAACTACACCTGTAAGGCCAATGCCCCGTGTTATACTACAAATGTGACTACAACCGAAGGGACTTGGAGAAAAGGACCACATGGAGGGACTGTGTACCTTCACATAGACAAAACAGCCAACATTAGCATACAAGAAGAGACGGCTGTTGTTTTGTTGTTATGAACCAGATTTACAGTATCTACAGAAATGTACAACCAGTAAAAATAGAAACAAAATGATAAATAAGACTTATGAAAGATGCAACAAGGAGAGGCTCAACTCTACGATTGTAATAAAATAAACTGATGGGATGATATTATGTATGAATAATAGCCAAATAAGAAATAGAAGATATTTTGTATTCTTGATAACAATTTTAAGAGATAGTTTTAAGCCACATATAACAGTACAAAGTCTGGAAAGAATCGCACACACTTGTAAGAGCGCTGTAACCCAACAGCAGAAAAATAATGTACACTTCAATATTTCCTTCCCTGAATCCCCCAGCTGTCATAGACAAAAAAGAGAATGGTATGACCCGCTATTAGGAGGGGTAGGAACGGGATTAGGAGTATTGAATGGTATACAGGTAGAAACAGTTATGAACAAATTAAACTCAGTGGGAGACGACACATCTACTGCATTAAGGAGAGGTGCCTCATGGTTACCTACTACCTTTGCCATACAACAGAAAGGGTTAGCTATAGATGAACTGTTTCTAAATGTTTTTAATGAAAGTATGCTAACCGAATATAGAACATTACAGAATGTATCAACTTTTGTAAATTGGACAGTATGTACGCTTAAAACGATGTGGCAACAAGAACAGATGAATAATTTTAAGAATAAATTGTTTAGTAGTCATGTTAGGCAATGGACAGACATTCTGCCCGTAGGAGAGAGAAATGATATGTGGTTATTGTTCCAGCCTGAGTATACTGAGTGTCCACCTAAATGGTGTGCAGGAAGACTAATCGCATTTAATGTGAAAAATCCTACTCTATTATGCAAATTTATTGTTATGCCAATGGTAATGATTGATCCGGTGACATTATTAGGACAATATTGGATGCCAGAAATGAAAGGAACACACATAGATTCTCAAAATAAGACCAGGAATATAGATTTGTGCCAATTAACAGAGCAAGGATATGTATGTAATCAGCAGTCAGGGATATATGAACCCTGTCTAATGCAGCACCAGGATAATGTATGCGCACTCACTATAATCCCAGAAGCTAACCTACAGGTTTATATTGAAGTAGGTCCACAGCATGTATGTTTAATAACTAACGACAAGCAGACCCTTAGCCAGTTTAATCTCATAGGACCATTTTCAGGATGTCTATACAATGTGACGCATTTGACTTGGGGGAACCAAACTATAGTGTTCCTGCCTACTTTAGAAGAAATAATGTCCACTGTATGGGTACCTGAACCTTTGCCCTATGGAAATTTTAGTTTGCCACTGGAAGAGTTAAAACAAGTGTTACAAAAGTCTAAAGACGTAAAGAAATTGATAGCAGCCCATAATGTAACTCTAAGTAAAGTGAAAGTATTGGCTACAATAGCAGCTAAGGAAGTAATACATTTATCGTCAGCAATAAAAGATGCTAGTGCCCATCATTGGTATGACATATTTACAGGATTTTCCCCCACTGCCACTAAGATACTGCACGTGTTATTCCAACCCTTGATATGTTTCATAATATTGTTTATATTGCTTACATGTTTCAATTGTTATACATTTTGCAAAATAAGGGAAGCATTCAAACAGAGGCCTATACATTATGATGAAAGAGTGTTGTGAGATTACCCCACCTACATACCTGTGTGAATCAAGTGAAGAAATGGATCGAAGCCTTGCTATCAGGAGATAGAAGTAGCATTGGAATTTAGGTGTTGGTAAAATCACAAAAGGAGGGATTGTTATGGAATAAATATATGTATAATGTATCTGGGGCCCCAAGGAGTGAAATGTTATAGAGGAGAGCATGTGTTACAGTAGAATGGGTATTTTAGAAAGG
The DNA here is from genome assembly GCF_050947455.1 of Rhinoderma darwinii. NCBI lineage: Eukaryota > Metazoa > Chordata > Amphibia > Anura > Rhinodermatidae > Rhinoderma > Rhinoderma darwinii. The sequence goes on along the minus strand of NC_134697.1, from coordinate 91,892,683 downwards.
GTAAGAGAAGAAATAGTTTGCAGCTGCTCTGCTGTCTCTTTTGAAATTGCGAACAGATGGCAGTCAATCACTTGACCAACCCCCCTAAGCATAAAAGGGAATACCTTGTGTTCCACCAATGGGTTTTATTGAATATACAGATGACTCATATGTTATGGAATGTTTTTGTTCTGACGCTATAAAAGCGACCACTACAGTTAAATAAAGTCAGAAGTATTTTGCCTTGAGAAACGTCTCAGTGTATCTGTTACTTCTCCGAGCAGCTCGCCCCCCCCCCACCTGATTTGAACCTGCATGGAGATCAAGGCGTAACGTGACTCAAATTGCGATCACAGTCACATGACTTGCTCTTCCAGTAGAACAGCGGTCAGCCAGCGTTGCTCATTTGCATAGCCCGTGTATAAATACAGCAGCGGTGGGAGGGTGAAGCATTCCATTATCTCAGTTGTGAGTAGATCGCAGTGTGTTATCATGCCTGAGCCCGCCAAGTCTGCCCCGGCGCCCAAGAAGGGCTCCAAGAAAGCCGTGACCAAGACACAGAAGAAGGACGGCAAGAAGCGGAGAAAGAGCAGGAAGGAGAGTTACGCCATTTACGTGTACAAGGTGCTCAAGCAGGTCCACCCTGACCCCGGCATCTCGTCCAAGGCTATGGGCATCATGAACTCCTTCGTCAATGACATCTTCGAGCGCATCGCAGGGGAAGCCTCCCGCCTGGCTCACTACAACAAGCGCTCCACCATCACCTCCCGGGAGATCCAGACTTCCGTGCGCCTGCTGCTGCCTGGAGAGCTGGCCAAGCACGCCGTGTCCGAGGGCACCAAGGCCGTCACCAAGTACACCAGCGCCAAGTAATGTGCCCCGTCCCTGCAGTAAGAACACAAAGGCTCTTCTAAGAGCCACCCACCTTGTCTACAACAGAGCTGTGCCTGCTATTGTCTGGCCTCCCGCTAGTCCCCCTGTTCTATGTGCGGCCGCTCTCGTGTCGGTGCAGATGCTGCTTCATACATTATGTGGCTGCCGGACAGGGAGGGACATTGCCGCGTGTGAGGAAGCCGGGACACTGATCCTGCGGGCATATGACCCGTCCCAATATCACACTGTCCAGAAGAAACGGAACATTGTACATTAGGAGACGGGACATCTGTAAATAACAATGATGAGGGTAGTAGTCAGATTTATAACATAGTTGCCAGGGAAACTGCTTGACGCCGATAGAGAACAAGCAATCACACTGGCGAGGACTGGATAAAGGGTGGTTATTGTAATACAGGCGGAGCAGACTCTGGTGTATCCTCTGTGCCGGGTATTGTAATACAAGTGGAGCAGACTCTGGTGTCTCCTCTGTGCCGGGTATTGTAATACAAGTGGAGCAGACTCTGGTGTCTCCTCTGAGCCGGGTATTGTAATACAAGTGGAGCAGACTCTGGTGTCTATGCCTGGTTATTGGAGCAGTCTCTGGTTTCTTCTACACGTTGTAATAGAATAGGGACATAATGCGGTAATATGTAGGAACAGGGACGTAATGCCGGTAATAATAAGTAACAAGGACATAATGTCTGGAAGATAAGGTAACAGGGACATGTTACCGGCATTGTGTCCCTGTACCCTCCTACAGGGGACATAATGGCACTAATATTAGGGAACGGACATAATGCCGGTAATTCGGGAACGATACGGATGTAATAAAGACGTGTTACATGTTTGTACGTCACCACCTTTATACTGGAGATTGGTACATTGGAATTGTGCGTTTCACGGTATCGTTGGATAGAGAAGAATCAGCCCGTGCAGCCCGCAGATAAGCCCCTAATGCAGCAGCAGCAGCTCTGCGCTATCACACCCGGGAATGTTCCCCCATATCCTGCAGCATGAAGGAGCGGCTGCACGGACTGAACGACTCTTCCAGACATGGGAGACCAGCGGGAATAAAGACATGCGCACGAATAAGCACAAGATGGAGGCGGCAGCTCTGTTGTAGACTTGGTGGGGGCTCTTAGAAGAGCCTTTGGGTCCTTCCTGCGGGGACGGGGCACATTACTTGGCGCCTAATGAGAAGAATCCGCCGCCGCTGCTGCTTTATTCCTGCTCCATTCGAGTTCAGGCGGGAGATGTTCCTGTTGGTAGAGACAGAGGAGGGGGCGTGGTGTTATCTGCGAGTCTATAGAAATATTCTACTTCCTCATTGGCTACAGTGTCTGTCGTTGAATATCAGTTTTAGATGCGGCCAATCAGAGAAGAAGCTCTCTGCTCCATCCGGGTATAAGAAGTGACGGTGGGAGCGCAGCCGTTAGATCTGATCAGATAATAGACATGTCTGGAAGAGGAAAGCAAGGAGGCAAAGTGCGGGCTAAAGCCAAGACCCGCTCATCCCGGGCAGGACTTCAGTTCCCTGTCGGTCGTGTGCACAGACTTCTCCGCAAGGGCAACTACGCTCAGAGGGTCGGCGCCGGCGCTCCGGTCTACCTGGCCGCTGTGCTGGAATATCTGACCGCTGAGATCCTGGAACTGGCCGGAAATGCCGCCCGGGACAACAAGAAGACACGAATCATCCCCCGTCACCTGCAGCTGGCCGTGCGCAATGACGAGGAGCTCAACAAGCTGCTGGGTGGTGTGACCATCGCTCAGGGAGGCGTCCTGCCCAACATCCAGGCCGTTCTGCTGCCCAAGAAGACCGAGAGCAGCAAAAGCGCCAAGAGCAAGTGAGCGCCGCTTATCCCACATTTAACCACAAAGGCTCTTTTAAGAGCCGCCCACGTGATCCTTAGAACAGAGCTCTCACCGCTGATCTCCGATATGTAAACGTTCTGCGCCAGATAAGTGGCTCTGCTTGTACAGAGATCTAGCCATATGAATTCATATACCGCGGGGATAAACATTGAAGAGGAAGCCGTACGGTGGGTGGGTGTAGAACTTCTGCGTTACTCATTACCTATACATTCACTACTGCCTCGTGCAGATGGTGGCGCTGTCCTCATTGGTGCACTAACTATACTGTACAGGACACATTAATAGTACAACTACTCCAGTGTTTCGTGTTCATGATCTACAACCCGCCCCCGACTACATAGTGTCTTAAATTATATCTTCCAGTCTCACTGGATTCTTCGAATGCGTCTCAGTAAATGTTACTCTGCAGCAACTTCATGCGTTAGTGGGATGAGGTGAGTCCTAAGTATAGACAACGCACAGTGTTAGTACGAAGTAGAAATAGGTGCATTCTGTTTCCTGTCATTGTATTGCCAGCAGCTCGATTATACCAGCAGTCTGGCAAAGTGACATACAAGACAATGCAAGTCCATACTTATGTGGAACTTGGTGCTACAAATTGGTAGTTAGTTTTGAAAATCTCGTAACATTTGTAGCAATGAGAGCAGCTTGGAAAACACGGCCCCTCCAACATTGGGTTTTGCTCTTGTAAAATGCCGTATCAGCTGCATCAGTTTCTCCTTTTTCATTCATTGAATGCGTCTCACTAAATGTTGCTCTGCAAGAAACTGCACGCGTTACTGTAATAAAGTGAGTCCTATATCGGGACAGCAGACAGATTCATTATTAGTACTAGAGGCTAACAGATTTATTGCCAGCAGCCTTATTAATCCCAGCCGTCCGGCAGAATGAGATACGAGCCGAGCAGATACTTGTGTCAAAGTTGGTCCCAGTAACAGATTTATTGTTTGTTGTAAGAATCTCGTAACATTAGTAGCAGTGACAGCAGCTAAGAAAACACTGGCCCTCTCTCCAAGGATTGCGGAAAGCACGTTGCCCAGCAGCAAGCTGGACGCCGAAGAAGCAACACCGCAAGTCCGCTGTTTGATCCACTGCTCGGGCGCTTATACAGCGCTATGAGCAACTGAGCGGATATTCAGCGGTGTTTCTGCCACTCCTGTACGTGCAGGCATCGGCACAAACGGCGTCCGGCAGCGCCGCTACGAGGTGTATTACTGCCGGAGGATCACTCGCCAGCAAGTATAGCACTAAGGTACTCTTTCCCTTCACATTAACATTCCCTGGTCTAAGACCCAATTCAGCCTGCTGCTTCTAGGACGCTATTATGTCCCTGCTCCCTCACCTTACCGGCATTATGTCCCTGTTCCCTCATTTTAACCGGAATTATCTGCCTGTTCCTCTATATTACCGGAATTACGTCCCTATTCCTTCATATTACCGGCATTACGTCCCTGTTCCTTCATATTACCGGCAATACGTCCCTGTTCCTTCAAATTACCGGCATAATTTCCCTGTTACTTCATATAACCGGCATTATGTTCACTGTAGGAGGGTACAGGGACATAATGCCGGTAATATGTCCCTGTTCCTCATCTTACAGGCATTATGTCCCTGTTCCTTAATATTACAGACATTATGTCCCAGTTCCCTCATATTACCGGCATTACGTCCCTGCTCCTTCATATTATCGGCATTACGTCCCTGTTTCTTCATCTTACAGGCATTATGTCTCTGTTCCTTTATATTACAGGCATTTTGTACCTATTCCTTCATATTACCGGCATTATGTCCCTGTTCCTTCATATTACCGGCATCATGTCCCTGTTCCTTCATCTTACAGGAATTTTGTCCCTGTTCTTTCATATTACCGGCATTATGTCCCTGTTCCCTCATTTTACCGCCATTTTGTCCCTGTTCACTCATCTTTTTTGCATTATGTCCCTGTTCCTTCATCTTACCGGAACTACGTCCCTATTCCTTCATATTACCGGCATTACGTCCCTGTTCCTTCATATTACCGGCAATACGTCCCTGTTCCTTCATATTACAGGCATTATGTCCCTGTTCCTTCATATTACAGGTATTATGTCCCTGTTCCCTCATATTACAGGCATTACGTCCCTGCTCCTTCATATTATCGGCATTAAGTCCCTGTTTCTTCATATTACCAGCATTACGTCCCTGTTCCTTCATATTACCAGCATTGCGTCCCTATTCCTTCATATTACAGGCATTATGTCCCTGTTCCTTCATATTACCAGCATTTTGTCCTGTTCCTTCATATTACAGGCATTTTGTCCCTGTTCCTTTATATTACAGGCATTATGTCCTTGTTCTTTCATATTACCGGCATTATGTCCCTGTTCCTTCATATAACCGGCATTAAGTCCCTGTACCTTCATCTTACCGGCATTATGTCCCTGTTCCCTCATCTTACCGGCATTATGTCCCTGTTCCCTCATTTGAACCGGCATTATGTGCCTGTTCCTTCATATTATCGGCATTACGTCCCTGTTCCTTCATATTATCGGCATTACGTCCCCGTTCCTTCATATTATCGGCATTATGTCCCTGTTCGTTCATATTATCGGCATTACGTCCCTGTTCCTTCATATTATCGGCATTACGTCCCTGTTCCTTCATATTATCGGCATTATGTCCCTGCTCCTTCATATTATCTGCATTACGTCCCTGTTCCCTCATCTTACCGGCATTATGTCCTGTTCCTTCATATTACAAGCATTATGTCCCTGTTCCTTCATATAACAGGCATTACGTCCCTGTTCCTTCATATTACAGGCTTTTTGTGTCCTTGTTCCCTCATCTTACCGGCATTATGTCCCTGTTCCTTCATATTACAGGCATTATGTCCCTGTTCCCTCATATTACCGGCATTACGTCCCTGCTCCTTCATATTATCGGCATTACGTCCCTGTTTCTTCATATTACCAGCATTACGTCCCTGTTCCTTCATATTACCAGAATTGCGTCCCTATTCCTTCATATTACCGGCATTATGTCCTGTTCCTTCATATTACAGGAATATGTTGTCCCTGTTCCTTCATCTTACCGGCATTACGTCACTGTTCCTTCATATTACCGGCATTACGTCCCTGTTCCTTCATACTACCGAGATAATGTCCCTGTTCCCTCATCTTACCGGCATTTTGTCCCTGTTCCCTCATCTTTTTGGCATTATGTCCCTGTTCCTTCATCTTACCGGCATTACGTCCCTGTTCAATCATATTACCGGCATTACGTCCCTGTTCAATCATATTACAGGCATTATGTCCCTGTTCCTTCATATTACAGGCATTATGTCCCTGTTCCTTCATATTACCGGCATTATTTCCCTGTTACTTTATATTACCAGCATTACGTCCCTGTTCCTTCATATTACTGCCATTATGTCCACTTTAGGAGGATACAGGGACATAATGCCGGTAATATGTCCCTGTTCCCTCATATTACCGGCATTACGTCGCTGCTCCTTCATATTATCGGCATTAAGTCCCTGTTTCTTCATATTACCAGCATTACGTCCCTGTTCCTTCATATTACCAGAATTGCGTCCCTATTCCTTCATATTACTGGCATTATGTCCCTGTTCCTTCATATTACAGGCATTATGTCCTTGTTCTTTCATATTACCGGCATTATGTCCCTGTTCCCTCATTTGAACCGGCATTATGTGCCTGTTCCTTCATATTATCGGCATTACGTCCCTGTTCCTTCATATTACCAGCATTACGTCCCAGTTCCTTCATATTACCGGAATTGCGTCCCTATTCCTTCATATTACTGGCATTATGTCCCTGTTCCTTCATATTACCAGCATTATGTCCTGTTCCTTCATATTACAGGCATTTTGTCCCTGTTCCTTCATATTACCGGCATTATGTCCCTGTTTCCTCATATTACCGGCATTATGTCCCTGTTCCTTCATATAACCGGCATTAAGTCCCTGTTCCCTCAGCTAACCGGCATTATGTCCCTGTTCCCTCATTTGAACCGCTATTATGTGCCTGTTCCTCCATATTACCGGAATTACGTCCCTATTCCTTCATATTACCGACAATACGTCCCTGTTCCTTCATATTACCAGCATTATTTCCCTGTTCCTTCATATTACCGACAATACGTCCCTGTTCCCTCATCTTACAGGCATTATGTCCTTGTTCCTTCATATTACAGGCATTAGGTCCCTGTTCCTTCATCGTACCGGCATTATGTCCCTGTTCCCTCATCTTACCGGCATTATGTCCCTGTACCCTCATTTGAACTGGCATTACGTCCCTGTTCCTTCATATTAACGGCATTATGTCCCTGTTCCCTTATCTTACCGGCATTACGTCCCTGTTCCTTCATATTACCGGCATTACGTCCCTGTTCCTTCATACTACCGGCATTACGTCCCTGTTCCCTCATCTTACCGGCATTTTGTCCCTGTTCCCTTATCTTACCGGCATTATGTCCCTGTTCTTTCATCTTACCGGCATTACGTTCCTGTTCCTCCATATTACCGGAATTACGTCCCTGTTCCTTCATACTACCGGCATTATGTCCCTGTTCCCTCATCTTACCGGCATTTTGTCCCTGTTCCCTTATCTTACCGGCATTATGTCCCTGTTCTTTCATCTTACCGGCATTACGTTCCTGTTCCTCCATATTACCGGAATTACGTCCCTATTCCTTCATATTACCGGCAATACGTCCCTGTTCCTTCATATTACATGCATTATTTCCCTGTTCCTTCATATTACAGGCATTTTGTCCCTGTTCCTTCATATAATAAGCATTATGTCCTTGTTCTTTCATATTATCGGCATTATGTCCCTGTTCCTTCTATAACTGCCATTATGTCCCTGTTCCCTCATCTTAACGGCATTATGTCCCTGTTCCCTCATTTGAACCGGCATTATGTGCCTGTTCCTTCATATTACCGGAATTACGTCCCTGTTCCTTCATATTAACGGCATTACGTCCCTGCTCCTTCATATTATCGGCATTACGTCCCAGTTCCTTCATATTATCGGCATTATGTCCCTGCTCCTTCATATTACCAGCATTACGTCCCTGTTCCTTCATATTATCGGCATTATGTCCCTGCTCCTTCATATTATCTGCATTACGTCCCTGTTCCCTCATCTTACCGGCATTTTGTCCCTGTTCCCTCATCTTACCGGCATTTTGTCCCTGTTCCTTCATCTTACCCACATTATGTCCTTGTACTTTCATATTACAGGAATTATGTCCCTGTTCCTTCATATCACAGGCTTTACGTCCCTGTTCCTTCATATTACAGGCTTTTTTTGTGTCCCTGTTCCCTCATCGTACCGGCATTATGTCCCTGTTCCTTCATATTACAGGCATTATGTCCCTGTTCCTTCATTTTACCGGCATTATGTCCCTGTTCCTTCATATTACCGGCATAATGTCCCTGCCCCCTCATATTACAGGCATTATGTCCCTGATCCTTCATATTACAGGCTTCATGTCCCTGTTCCTTCATATTACCGGCTTTATGTCCCTGTTCTCTCATATTACAGACATTATGTCCCTGTTCCTTCATATTACCGGCTTTATGTCCCTGTTCTCTCATATTACAGACATTATGTCCCTGTTCCTTCATATTATCGGCATTACGTCCCTGTTCCTTCATATTACCAGAATTGCGTCCCGATTCCTTTATATTACCGGAATTATGTTTCTGTTCCTTCATATTACCAGCATTATGTCCCTCTTCCTTCATATTACAGGCATTTTGTCCCTGTTCCTTCATATTACAGGCATTATGTCCCTGTTCCCTCATATTACCGGCATTTTGTCCCTGGTCCCTCACCTAACCGGCATTATGTCCCTGTTCCCTCATTTGAACCGGCATTATGTGCCTGTTCCTCCATATTACCGGAATTACGTCCCTATTCCTTCATATTACCGGCAATACGTCCCTGTTCCTTCATATTACAGACATTATGTCCCTGTTCCTTCATATTACCGGCATTATTTTCCTGTTCCTTCATATTACAGGCATTATAGGAGGGTACAGGGACATAATGCCGGTAATATGTCCCTGTTCCCTCATCTTACAGGCATTATGTCCCTGTTCCTTAATATTACCGGCGTTACCTCCCTGCTATTTCATATTATCGGCATTACGTCCCTGTTTCTTCATATTACCAGTATTACGTCCCTGCTCCTTCATATTACCGAAATTGCATCCCTATTCCTTCATATTACCGGCATTATGTCCCTATTCCCTCATATTACCGGCATTACGTCCCTGCTCCTTTATATTATCGGCATTACGTCCCTGTTTCTTCATATTACCAGAATTGCGTCCCTATTCCTTCATATTACCGGCATTATGACCCTGTTCCTTCATATTACCAGCATTATGTCCTGTTCCTTCATATTATTGGCATTACGTCTCTGTTCCTTCATATTATCGGCATTATGTCCCTGTTCCTTCATATTATCGGCATTACGTCCCTGTTCCTTCATATTATCTGCATTAAGTTCCTTTTCCCTCATCTTACCGGCATTTTGTCCCTGTTCCCTCATCTTACTGGCATTATGTCCCTGTTCCCTCATCTTACCGGCATTTTGTCCCTGTTCCCTCATTTTACCGGCATTATGTCCCTGTTCTCTCATCTTACCGCCATTATGTCCCTGTTCCTTCATATTACAAGCATTATTTCCCTGCTCCTTCATATTACCAGCATTATTTCCCTGTTCCTCCATATTATCGGCATTATGTCCCTGTTCCTTTATATTACCGGCATTATTTCCCTGTTCCTCCATATTATCGGCATTATGTCCCTGTTCCTTCATATTATCGGAATTATGTCCCTGTTCCTTTATATTACCGGCATTATTTCCCTGTTCCTTCATATTACAGGCATTATGCCCCTGTTCCCTCATCTTACCAGCATTATGTCCCTGTTCCTTCATATTACCGGCTTTACGTTCCTGTTCCTTCATATTACCGGAATTACGTCCCTATTCCTTCATATTACCGGCATTACGTCCCTGTTCCTTCATATTACCGGCAATACGTCCCTGTTCCTTCATATTACCGGCATTATGTCCCTGTTCCCTCATATTACCGGCATTACGTCCCTGCTCCTTCATATTATCGGCATTACGTCCCTGTTTCTTCATATTACCAGCATTACGTCCCTGTTCCTTCATATTACCAGCATTACGTCCCTGTTCCTTCATATTACCGGCATTATGTCCCTGTTACCAGCATTATGTCCTGTTTCCTTCATATTACAGGCATTTTGTCCCTGTTCCTTAATATTACAGGCATTATGTCCTTCTTCTTTCATATTACCGGCATTATGTCCCTGTTCCTTCATATAACCGACATTAAGTCCCTGTTCCCTCATCTTACCGGCATTATGTCCCTGTTCCCTCATCTTACCGGCATTATGTCCCTGTTCCTTCAAATTACAGGCATTATTTCCCTGTTCCTTCATATTACAGGCATTATGTCCCTGTTCCTTCATATTACCGCCATTATTTCCCTGTTCCTTCATATTATCGGCATTATGTCCCTGTTCCTTCATATTATCGGCATTACGTCTCTGTTCCTTCATATTACCGGCATTATGTCCCTGTTCCTTCATATAACCGACATTAAGTCCCTGTTCCCTCATCTTACCGGCATTATGTCCCTGTTCCCTCATCTTACCGGCATTATGTCCCTGTTCCTTCATATTACAGGCATTATTTCCCTGTTCCTTCATATTACAGGCATTATGTCCCTGTTCCTTCATATTACCGCCATTATTTCCCTGTTCCTTCATATTATCGGCATTATGTCCCTGTTCCTTCATATTATCGGCATTACGTCTCTGTTCATTCATATTACCGGCATTATGTTCCTGTTCCTTCATATTATCGGCATTACGTCTCTGTTCCTTCATATTATCGGCATTACGTCCCTGCTCCTTCCTATTATCGGCATTATGTCCCTGCTCCTTCATATTACAGACATGATTTCCCTGTTCCTTCATATTATCGGCATTATGTCCCTTTTCCCTCATCTTACCGGCATTACGTCCCTGTTCCTTCATATTACAGGCATAATGTCCCTGTCCCCTCATATTACTAGCATTATGTCCCGTGTAGGAGGGCACAGGGACATAATGCCGGTAATATGTGCCTGTTCCCTCATCTTTGAGGCATTATGTCCCTGTTTCTTCATCTTACAGGCATTATCTCCCTGTTCCTTAATATTACCGGCATCATGTCCCTATTCCTTCATATTACCGGCAACATGTCCCTGTTCCTTCATATTACAGGCATTCTGTCCCTGTTCCTTCATATTACCGGCATTATGTCCCTGTTCCTTCATATTACCGGCATTTCGTCCCTGTTCTTTCATATTACAGGCATTTTGTCCCTGTTCCTTCATATTACAGGCATTATGTCCTTGTTTTTTCATATAACCGGCATTAATTCCCTTTCCCCTCATCTTACCGGCATTATGTCCCTGTTCCCTCATTTGAACCGTCATTATGTGCCTGTTCCTTCATATTATCGGCATTACGTCCCTGTTCCTTCATATTATCGGCATTATGTCCCTGCTCCTTCATATTATCGGCATTATGTCCCTGCTCCTTCATCTTACCGGCATTTTGTCCCTGTTCCTTCATCTTACCCACATTTAGTCCCTGTTCCCTCATCTTACCCGCATTATGTCCCTTTTCCCTCATCTTACCGGCATTATGTGCCTGTTTCTTCATATTATCGGCATTACGTCCCTGTTCCTTCATATTACCGGCATTACGTCCCTGTTCCTTCATATTACCTGCATTATGTCCCTGTTCCTTCATATTATCGGCATTACGTCCCTGTTCCTTCATATTATCGGCATTATGTCCCTGCTCCTTCATATTATCGGCATTATGTCCCTGCTCCTTCTTATTACAGGCATTATGTCCCTGTTCCCTCATCTTACAGGCATTTTGTACCTGTTCCTTCTTATTGCCGGCATTATGTCCCTGTTCCTTCATCTTACAGGTATTATGTCCCTGTTCCTTCATCTTACAGGCATTATGTCCCTATTCCTTCATATTACCAGCATTATGTCCCTGTTCATTCATCTTACAGCCATTATGTCCCTGTTCCTTCATATTACAGGCATTATTTCCCTGTTCCTTCATATTACCGGCATTATGTCCCTGTTCCTTCTTATTACAGGCATTATGTCCCTGTTCCTTCATAATACCGGAATTGTGTCCCTATTCCTTTATATTACCGGCATTTTGTCCCTGTTCCTTCATCTTACAGGCATTATGTCCCTGTTCCTTTATATTACAGGCATTTTGTACCTATTCCTTCATATTACCGGCATTATGTCCCTGTTCCTTCATCTTACAGGCATTATGTCCCTGTTCCTTCTTATTACAGGCATTATGTCCCTGTACCTTCTTATTACAGCCATTTTGTACCTGTTCCTTCATCTTACAAGCATTATGTCCCTGTTCCTTCATATTACAGGCATTATGTCCCAGTTCCTTCTTATTACCGGCATTATGTCCCTGTTCCTTCATCTTACAGGCATTATGTCCCCGTTCCTTTATATTACAGGCATTATGTACCTGTTCCTTCTTATTACAGGCATTATGTCCCTGTTCCTTCATCTTACATGCATTATGTCCCTGTTCCTTCATCTTACAGGCATTATGTCCCTATTCCTTCATATTACCGGCATTATGTCCCTGTTCATTCATCTTACAGCCATTATGTCCCTGTTCCTTCATATTACAGGCATTATTTCCCTGTTCCTTCATATTACCGGCATTATGTCCCTGTTCCTTCTTATTACAGGCATTATGTCCCTGTTCCTTCATATTACCGGCATTATGTCCCTATTCCTTCATCTTACAGGCATTACGTCCCTGTTCCTTCATCTTACAGGCATTATGTCCCTATTCCTTCATATTACAGGCATTATGTCCCTGTTCCCTCATCATACAGGCATCATGTCCCTGTTTCTTCATATAACAGGCATTATGTCCCTATTCCTTCATATTACCGGCATTATGTCCCCGCTCCCTCATCTTACAGGCATTTACCTCCCTATTCCTTCATATTACCGGCATTATGTCCCTGTTCCTTCATCTTACAGGCATTATGTCCCTGTTCCTTCATATTACCGGCATTATGTCCCTGTTCCCTCATCTTACAGGCATTATGTCCCTGTTCCTTCATATTACCGGCATTATGTCCCTGCTCCCTCATCTTACCGGCATTACGTCCCTATTCCTTCATATTAATGGGATTATGTCCCTGTTCCTTCATCTTGCAGGCATTATGTCCCTGTTCCTTTATATTACAGGCATTTTGTACCTGTTCCTTCTTATTACAGGCATTATGTCCCTGTTCCTTCATATTACCGGCATTATGTCCTTGTTCCCTCATCTTACAGGCATTATGTCCCTGTTCCTTCATATTACCGGCATTATGTCCCTGTTCCTTCATCTTACAGCCATTATGTCCCTGTTCCTTCATCTTACAGGCATTTTGTACCTGTTCCTTCTTATTACAGGCATTATGTCCCTGTTCCTTCATATTACAGGCATTATGTCCCTGTTTCCTCATCTTACAGGCATTATGTCCCTATTCCTTCATATTACCGGCATTATGTCCCTGTTCCTTCATCTTACAGGCATTATGTCCCTGTTCCTTTATATTACAGGCATTTTGTACCTATTCCTTCATATTACCGGCATTATGTCCCTGTTCCTTCATATTACAGGCATTATGTCCCTGTTTCCTCATCTTACAGGCATTATGTCCCTATTCCTTCATATTACCGGCATTATGTCCCTGTTCCTTCATCTTACAGGCATTATGTCCCTGTTCCTTTATATTACAGGCATTTTGTACCTATTCCTTCATATTACCGGCATTATGTCCCTGTTCCTTCATATTACCGGCATCATGGCCCTGTTCCTTCATCTTACAGGAATTTTGTCCCTGTTCTTTCATATTACCGGCATTATGTCCCTGTTCCTTCTTATTACAGGCATTATGTCCCTGTTCCTTCTTATTACAGGCATTATGTCCCTGTTCCTTCATATTACCAGTATTATGTCCCTGTTCCTTCATATTACCGACATTATGTCCCTATTCCTTCATCTTACAGGCATTATGTCCCTGTTCCTTCATCTTACAGGCATTATGTCCCTATTCCTTCATATTACAGGCATTATGTCCCTGTTCCCTCATCTTACAGGCATCATGTCCCTGTTTCTTCATATAACCGGCATTATGCCCCTATTCCTTCATATTACCGGCATTATGTCCCTGTTCCCTCATCTTACAGGCATTATGTCCCTGTTCCTTCATATTACCGGCATTATGTCCCCGCTCCCTCATCTTACAGGCATTACCTCCCTATTCCTTCATATTACCGGCATTATGTCCCTGTTCCTTCATCTTACAGGCATTATGTCCCTGTTCCTTTATATTACAGGCATTTTGTACCTATTCCTTCATATTACCAGCATTATGTCCCTGTTCCCTCATCTTACAGGCATTATGTCCCTGTTCCTTCATATTACCGGCATTATGTCCCTGCTCCCTCATCTTACCGACATTACGTCCCTATTCCTACATATTAATGGGATTATGTCCCTGTTCCTTCATCTTGCAGGCATTATGTCCCTGTTCCTTTATATTACAGGCATTTTGTACCTGTTCCTTCTTATTACAGGCATTATGTCCCTGTTCCTTCATATTACCGGCATTATGTCCCTGTTCCCTCATCTTACAGGCATTATGTCCCTGTTCCTTCATATTACCAGCATTATGTCCCTGTTCCTTCATCTTACAGCCATTATGTCCCTGTTCCTTCATCTTACAGGCATTATGTCCCTGTTCCTTAATATTACATGCATGTTGTACCTGTTCCTTCTTATTACAGGCATTATGTCCCTGTTCCTTCATATTACAGGCATTATGTCCCTGTTTCCTCATCTTACAGGCATTATGTCCCTATTCCTTCATATTACCGGCATTATGTCCCTGTTCCTTCATCTTACAGGCATTATGTCCCTGTTCCTTTATATTACAGGCATTTTGTACCTATTCCTTCATATTACCGGCATTATGTCCCTGTTCCTTCATATTATCGGCATTATGTCCCTGTTCCTTCATCTTACAGGCATTATGTCCCTGTTCCTTTATATTACAGGCATTTTGTACCTATTCCTTCATATTACCGGCATTATGTCCCTGTTCCTTCATATTACCGGCATCATGTCCCTGTTCCTTCATCTTACAGGAATTTTGTCCCTGTTTTTTCATATTACCGGCATTATGTCCCTGTTCCCTCATCTTACAGGCATTTTGTACCTGTTCCTTCTTATTACCGGCATTATGTCCCTGTTCCTTCATCTTACTGGCATTATGTCCCTATTCCTTCATATTACCAGCATTATGTCCCTGTTCATTCATCTTACAGCCATTATGTCCCTGTTCCTTCATCTTACAGGCATTATGTCCCTATTCCTTCATATTACAGGCATTATGTCCCTGTTCCCTCATCTTACAGGCATCATGTCCCTGTTTCTTCATATAACAGGCATTATGTCCCTATTCCTTCATAATACCGGCATTATGTCCCTGTTCCCTCATCTTACAGGCATTATTTCCCTGTTCCTTCATATTACCGGCATTATGTCCCCGCTCCCTCATCTTACAGGCATTATGTCCCTGTTCCTTTATATTACAGGCATTTTGTACCTATTCCTTCATATTACCGGCATTATGTCCCTGTTCCCTCATCTTACCGGCATTACGTCCCTATTCCTTCATATTAATGGGATTATGTCCCTGTTCCTTCATCTTGCAGGCATTATGTCCCTGTTCCTTCATCTTACAGGCATTATGTCCCTGTTCCTTTATATTACAGGCATTTTGTACCTATTCCTTCATATTACCGGCATTATGTCCCTGTTCCCTCATCTTACCGGCATTACGTCCCTATTCCTTCATATTACCGGCATTATGTCCCTGTTCCCTCATCTTACAGGCATTATGTCCCTGTTCCTTCATATTACCGGCATTATGTCCCTGTTCCTTCATCTTACAGCCATTATGTCCCTGTTCCTTCATCTTACAGGCATTATGTCCCTGTTCCTTTATATTACAGGCATTTTGTACCTATTCCTTCATATTACAGGCATTATGTCCCTGTTCCTTCATATTACAGGCATTATGTCCCTGTTTCCTCATCTTACAGGCATTATGTCCCTATTCCTTCATATTACCGGCATTATGTCCCTGTTCCTTCATCTTACAGGCATTATGTCCCTGTTCCTTTATATTACAGGCATTTTGTACCTATTCCTTCATATTACCGGCATTATGTCCCTGTTCCTTCATATTACCGGCATCATGTCCCTGTTCCTTCATCTTACAGGAATTTTGTCCCTGTTCTTTCATATTACCGGCATTATGTCCCTGTTCCCTCATCTTACAGGCATTTTGTACCTGTTCCTTCTTATTACCGGCATTATGTCCCTGTTCCTTCATCTTACTGGCATTATGTCCCTATTCCTTCATATTACCAGCATTATGTCCCTGTTCATTCATCTTACAGCCATTATGTCCCTGTTCCTTCTTATTACAGGCATTATTTCCTTGTTCCTTCATATTACCGGCATTATGTCCCTGTTCCTTCTAACTACAGGCATTATGTCCCTGTTCCTTCATATTACCGGCATTATATCCCTGTTCCTTCATATTACCGGCATTATGTCCCTGTTCCTTCATATTACCGGCATTATGTCCCTGTTCCTTCATCTTACAGGCATTATGTCCCTGTTCTTTAATATTACAGGCATTTTGTACCTGTTCCTTCTTATTACAGGCATTATGTCCCTGTTCCTTCATATTACAGGCATTATGTCCCTGTTTCCTCATCTTACAGGCATTATGTCCCTATTCCTTCATATTACCGGCATTATGTCCCTGTTCCTTCATCTTACAGGCATTATGTCCCTGTTCCTTTATATTACAGGCATTTTGTACCTATTCCTTCATATTACCGGCATTATGTCCCTGTTCCTTCATATTACCGGCATCATGTCCCTGTTCCTTCATCTTACTGGCATTATGTCCCTATTCCTTCATATTACCAGCATTATGTCCCTGTTCATTCATCTTACAGCCATTATGTCCCTGTTCCTTCATATTACAGGCATTATTTCCTTGTTCCTTCATATTACCGGCATTATGTCCCTGTTCCTTCTAACTACAGGCATTATGTCCCTGTTCCTTCATATTACCGGCATTATATCCCTGTTCCTTCATATTACTGGCATTATGTCCCTATTCCTTCATCTTACAGGCATTATGTCCCAGTTCCTTCATCTTACAGGCATTATGTCCCTGTTCCCTCATCTTACAGGCATTATGTCCCTGTTCCTTCATCTTACAGGCATTATGTCCCTGTTCCTTCATCTTACAGGCATTATGTCCCTGTTCCTTCTTATTACAGGCTTTATGTCCCTATTCCTTCATATTACCGGCATTTTGTCCCTGTTGCTTCTTATTACAGGCATTATGTCCCTGTTCCTTCATATTACCGGCATTATGTCCCTATTCCTTCATCTTACAGGCATTATGTCCCAGTTCCTTCATCTTACAGGCATTATGCCCCTATTCCTTCATATTACAGGCATTATGTCCCTGTTCCTTCTTATTACAGGCATTATGTCCCTGTTCCTTCTTATTACAGGCATTATTTCCCTGTTCCTTCTTATTACAGGCATTATGTCCCTGTTCCCTCATCTTACAGGCATCATGTCCCTGTTTCTTCATATAACAGGCATTATGTCCCTATTCCTTCATATTAGCGGCATATTGTCCCTGTTCCTTTATATTACAGGCATTTCGTACTTATTCCTTCATATTACCGGCATTATGTCCCTGTTCCCTCATCTTACAGGCATTATGTCCCTGTTCCTTCATATTACCGGCATTATGTCCCTGCTCCCTCATCTTACCGGCAATACGTCCCTATTCCTTCATATTACCGGCATTATGTCTCTGTTCCTTCATCTTACAGGCATTATGTCCCTGTTCCTTCATATTACCGGCATTATGTCCCTGCTCCCTCATCTTACCGGCATTACGTCCCTATTCCTTCATATTACTGGGATTATGTCCCTGTTCCTTCATCTTGCAGGCATTATGTCCCTGTTCCTTCATATTACAGGCATTTTGTACCTGTTCCTTCTTATTACTGGCATTATGTCCTTGTTCCTTCATATTACCGGCATTATGTCCCTGTTCCTTCATATTACCGGCATTATGTCCCTGTTCCCTCATCTTACAGGCATTATGTCCCTGTTCCTTCATATTTCCGGCATTATGTCCTTGCTCCCTCATCTTACCGGCATTACGTCCCTATTCCTTCATATTACCGGCATTATGTCCCTGCTCCTTCATCTTACAGGCATTATGTCCCTGTTCCTTAATATCACAGGCATTTTGTACCTGTTCCTTCTTATTACAGGCTTTATGTCCCTATTCCTTCATATTACCGGCATTTTGTCCCTGTTCCTTCTTATTACAGGCATTATGTCCCTGTTCCTTCATATTACAGGCATTATGTCCCTGTTCCTTCATCTTACAGGCATTATGTCCCTGTTCCTTCATATTACCGGCATCATGTCCCTGTTCCTTCATCTTACAGGAATTTTGTCCCTGTTCGTTCATATTACCGGCATTATGTCCCTGTTCCCTCATCTTACAGGCATTTTGTACCTGTTCCTTCTTATTACCGGCATTATGTCCCTGTTCCTTCATCTTACCGGCATTATGTCCCTGTTCCTTCATCTTACCGGCATTATGTCCCTGTTCCTTCTTATTACAGGCATTATTTCCCTGTTCCTTCTTATTACAGGCATTATGTCCCTGTTCCCTCATCTTACAGGCATCATGTCCCTGTTTCTTCATATAACAGGCATTATGTCCCTATTCCTTCATATTAGCGGCATATTGTCCCTGTTCCTTTATATTACAGGCATTTCGTACTTATTCCTTCATATTACCGGCATTATGTCCCTGTTCCCTCATCTTACAGGCATTATGTCCCTGTTCCTTCATATTACCGGCATTATGTCCCTGCTCCCTCATCTTACCGGCAATACGTCCCTATTCCTTCATATTACCGGCATTATGTCCCTGTTCCTTCATCTTACAGGCATTATGTCCCTGTTCCTTCATATTACCGGCATTATGTCCCTGCTCCCTCATCTTACCGGCATTACGTCCCTATTCCTTCATATTACTGGGATTATGTCCCTGTTCCTTCATCTTGCAGGCATTATGTCCCTGTTCCTTCATATTACAGGCATTTTGTACCTGTTCCTTCTTATTACTGGCATTATGTCCTTGTTCCTTCATATTACCGGCATTATGTCCCTGTTCCTTCATATTACCGGCATTATGTCCCTGTTCCCTCATCTTACAGGCATTATGTCCCTGTTCCTTCATATTTCCGGCATTATGTCCTTGCTCCCTCATCTTACCGGCATTACGTCCCTATTCCTTCATATTACCGGCATTATGTCCCTGCTCCTTCATCTTACAGGCATTATGTCCCTGTTCCTTAATATCACAGGCATTTTGTACCTGTTCCTTCTTATTACAGGCTTTATGTCCCTATTCCTTCATATTACCGGCATTTTGTCCCTGTTCCTTCTTATTACAGGCATTATGTCCCTGTTCCTTCATATTACAGGCATTATGTCCCTGTTCCTTCATCTTACAGGCATTATGTCCCTGTTCCTTCATATTACCGGCATCATGTCCCTGTTCCTTCATCTTACAGGAATTTTGTCCCTGTTCGTTCATATTACCGGCATTATGTCCCTGTTCCCTCATCTTACAGGCATTTTGTACCTGTTCCTTCTTATTACCGGCATTATGTCCCTGTTCCTTCATCTTACCGGCATTATGTCCCTGTTCCTTCATCTTACCGGCATTATGTCCCTGTTCCTTCATCTTACAGGCATTATGTCCCTGTTCCTTCTTAATACAGGCATTATTTCCCTGTTCCTTCATATTACCGGCATTATGTCCCTGTTCCTTCATATTACCGGCATTATGTCCCTGTTCCTTCTTATTACAGGCATTATGTCCCTGTTCCTTCATATTACAGGCATTATTTCCCTGTTCCTTCATATTACCGGCATTTTATACCTGTTCCTTCTTATTACAGGCATTATGTCCCTGTTTCCTCATCTTACATGCATTATGTCCCTATTCCTTCATATTACCGGCATTATGTCCCTGTTCCTTCATCTTACAGGCATTATGTCCCTGTTCCTTTATATTACAGGCATTTTGTACCTATTCCTTCATATTACCGGCATTATGTCCCTGTTCCTTCATATTACAGGCATTATGTCCCTGTTTCCACATCTTACAGGCATTATGTCCCTATTCCTTCATATTACCGGCATTATGTCCCTGTTCCTTCATATTACAGGCATTATGTCCCCTGTTCCTTCATCTTACAGGCATTATGTCCCTGTTCCTTTATATTACAGGCATTTTGTACCTATTCCTTCATATTACCGGCATTATGTCCCTGTTCCTTCATATTACAGGCATTATGTCCCTGTTTCCACATCTTACAGGCATTATGTCCCTATTCCTTCATATTACCGGCATTATGTCCCTGTTCCTTCATCTTACAGGCATTATGTCCCTGTTCCTTTATATTACAGGCATTTTGTACCTATTCCTTCATATTACCGGCATTATGTCCCTGTTCCTTCATATTACCGGCATCATGTCCCTGTTCCTTCATCTTACTGGCATTATGTCCCTATTCCTTCATATTACCAGCATTATGTCCCTGTTCATTCATCTTACAGCCATTATGTCCCTGTTCCTTCATATTACAGGCATTATTTCCTTGTTCCTTCATATTACCGGCATTATGTCCCTGTTCCTTCTAACTACAGGCATTATGTCCCTGTTCCTTCATATTACCGGCATTATATCCCTGTTCCTTCATATTACTGGCATTATGTCCCTATTCCTTCATCTTACAGGCATTATGTCCCTGTTCCCTCATCTTACAGGCATTATGTCCCTGTTCCTTCATCTTACAGGCATTATGTCCCTGTTCCTTCATCTTACAGGCATTATGTCCCTGTTCCTTAATATTACAGGCATTTTGTACCTGTTCCTTCTTATTACAGGCTTTATGTCCCTATTCCTTCATATTACCGGCATTTTGTCCCTGTTCCTTCTTATTACAGGCATTATGTCCCTGTTCCTTCATATTACCGGCATTATGTCCCTATTCCTTCATCTTACAGGCATTATGTCCCAGTTCCTTCATCTTACAGGCATTATGCCCCTATTCCTTCATATTACAGGCATTATGTCCCTGTTCCTTCTTATTACAGGCATTATGTCCCTGTTCCTTCTTATTACAGGCATTATTTCCCTGTTCCTTCTTATTACAAGCATTATTTCCCTGTTCCTTCTTATTACCGGCATTATGTCCCTGTTCCCTCATCTTACAGGCATCATGTCCCTGTTTCTTCATATAACAGGCATTATGTCCCTATTCCTTCATATTAGCGGCATATTGTCCCTGTTCCTTTATATTACAGGCATTTCGTACTTATTCCTTCATATTACCGACATTATGTCCCTGTTCCCTCATCTTACAGGCATTATGTCCCTGTTCCTTCATATTACCGGCATTATGTCCCTGCTCCCTCATCTTACCGGCAATACGTCCCTATTCCTTCATATTACCGGCATTATGTCCCTGTTCCTTCATCTTACAGGCATTATGTCCCTGTTCCTTCATATTACCGGCATTATGTCCCTGCTCCCTCATCTTACCGGCATTACGTCCCTATTCCTTCATATTACTGGGATTATGTCCCTGTTCCTTCATCTTGCAGGCATTATGTCCCTGTTCCTTCATATTACAGGCATTTTGTACCTGTTCCTTCTTATTACTGGCATTATGTCCTTGTTCCTTCATATTACCGGCATTATGTCCCTGTTCCTTCATATTACCGGCATTATGTCCCTGTTCCCTCATCTTACAGGCATTATGTCCCTGTTCCTTCATATTTCCGGCATTATGTCCTTGCTCCCTCATCTTACCGGCATTACTTCCCTATTCCTTCATATTACCGGCATTATGTCCCTGCTCCTTCATCTTACAGGCATTATGTCCCTGTTCCTTAATATCACAGGCATTTTGTACCTGTTCCTTCTTATTACAGGCTTTATGTCCCTATTCCTTCATATTACCGGCATTTTGTCCCTGTTCCTTCTTATTACAGGCATTATGTCCCTGTTCCTTCATATTACAGGCATTATGTCCCTGTTCCTTCATCTTACAGGCATTATGTCCCTGTTCCTTCATATTACCGGCATCATGTCCCTGTTCCTTCATCTTACAGGAATTTTGTCCCTGTTCGTTCATATTACCGGCATTATGTCCCTGTTCCCTCATCTTACAGGCATTTTGTACCTGTTCCTTCTTATTACCGGCATTATGTCCCTGTTCCTTCATCTTACCGGCATTATGTCCCTGTTCCTTCATCTTACCGGCATTATGTCCCTGTTCCTTCATCTTACAGGCATTATGTCCCTGTTCCTTCTTAATACAGGCATTATTTCCCTGTTCCTTCATATTACCGGCATTATGTCCCTGTTCCTTCATATTACCGGCATTATGTCCCTGTTCCTTCTTATTACAGGCATTATGTCCCTGTTCCTTCATATTACAGGCATTATTTCCCTGTTCCTTCATATTACCGGCATTTTATACCTGTTCCTTCTTATTACAGGCATTATGTCCCTGTTTCCTCATCTTACATGCATTATGTCCCTATTCCTTCATATTACCGGCATTATGTCCCTGTTCCTTCATCTTACAGGCATTATGTCCCTGTTCCTTTATATTACAGGCATTTTGTACCTATTCCTTCATATTACCGGCATTATGTCCCTGTTCCTTCATATTACAGGCATTATGTCCCTGTTTCCACATCTTACAGGCATTATGTCCCTATTCCTTCATATTACCGGCATTATGTCCCTGTTCCTTCATATTACAGGCATTATGTCCCTGTTCCTTCATCTTACAGGCATTATGTCCCTGTTCCTTTATATTACAGGCATTTTGTACCTATTCCTTCATATTACCGGCATTATGTCCCTGTTCCTTCATATTACAGGCATTATGTCCCTGTTTCCACATCTTACAGGCATTATGTCCCTATTCCTTCATATTACCGGCATTATGTCCCTGTTCCTTCATCTTACAGGCATTATGTCCCTGTTCCTTTATATTACAGGCATTTTGTACCTATTCCTTCATATTACCGGCATTATGTCCCTGTTCCTTCATATTACCGGCATCATGTCCCTGTTCCTTCATCTTACTGGCATTATGTCCCTATTCCTTCATATTACCAGCATTATGTCCCTGTTCATTCATCTTACAGCCATTATGTCCCTGTTCCTTCATATTACAGGCATTATTTCCTTGTTCCTTCATATTACCGGCATTATGTCCCTGTTCCTTCTAACTACAGGCATTATGTCCCTGTTCCTTCATATTACCGGCATTATATCCCTGTTCCTTCATATTACTGGCATTATGTCCCTATTCCTTCATCTTACAGGCATTATGTCCCTGTTCCCTCATCTTACAGGCATTATGTCCCTGTTCCTTCATCTTACAGGCATTATGTCCCTGTTCCTTCATCTTACAGGCATTATGTCCCTGTTCCTTAATATTACAGGCATTTTGTACCTGTTCCTTCTTATTACAGGCTTTATGTCCCTATTCCTTCATATTACCAGCATTTTGTCCCTGTTCCTTCTTATTACAGGCATTATGTCCCTGTTCCTTCATATTACCGGCATTATGTCCCTATTCCTTCATCTTACAGGCATTATGTCCCAGTTCCTTCATCTTACAGGCATTATGCCCCTATTCCTTCATATTACAGGCATTATGTCCCTGTTCCTTCTTATTACAGGCATTATGTCCCTGTTCCTTCTTATTACAGGCATTATTTCCCTGTTCCTTCTTATTACAAGCATTATTTCCCTGTTCCTTCTTATTACCGGCATTATGTCCCTGTTCCCTCATCTTACAGGCATCATGTCCCTGTTTCTTCATATAACAGGCATTATGTCCCTATTCCTTCATATTAGCGGCATATTGTCCCTGTTCCTTTATATTACAGGCATTTCGTACTTATTCCTTCATATTACCGACATTATGTCCCTGTTCCCTCATCTTACAGGCATTATGTCCCTGTTCCTTCATATTACCGGCATTATGTCCCTGCTCCCTCATCTTACCGGCAATACGTCCCTATTCCTTCATATTACCGGCATTATGTCCCTGTTCCTTCATCTTACAGGCATTATGTCCCTGTTCCTTCATATTACCGGCATTATGTCCCTGCTCCCTCATCTTACCGGCATTACGTCCCTATTCCTTCATATTACTGGGATTATGTCCCTGTTCCTTCATCTTGCAGGCATTATGTCCCTGTTCCTTCATATTACAGGCATTTTGTACCTGTTCCTTCTTATTACTGGCATTATGTCCTTGTTCCTTCATATTACCGGCATTATGTCCCTGTTCCTTCATATTACCGGCATTATGTCCCTGTTCCCTCATCTTACAGGCATTATGTCCCTGTTCCTTCATATTTCCGGCATTATGTCCTTGCTCCCTCATCTTACCGGCATTACGTCCCTATTCCTTCATATTACCGGCATTATGTCCCTGCTCCTTCATCTTACAGGCATTATGTCCCTGTTCCTTAATATCACAGGCATTTTGTACCTGTTCCTTCTTATTACAGGCTTTATGTCCCTATTCCTTCATATTACCGGCATTTTGTCCCTGTTCCTTCTTATTACAGGCATTATGTCCCTGTTCCTTCATATTACAGGCATTATGTCCCTGTTCCTTCATCTTACAGGCATTATGTCCCTGTTCCTTCATATTACCGGCATCATGTCCCTGTTCCTTCATCTTACAGGAATTTTGTCCCTGTTCGTTCATATTACCGGCATTATGTCCCTGTTCCCTCATCTTACAGGCATTTTGTACCTGTTCCTTCTTATTACCGGCATTATGTCCCTGTTCCTTCATCTTACCGGCATTATGTCCCTGTTCCTTCATCTTACCGGCATTATGTCCCTGTTCCTTCATCTTACAGGCATTATGTCCCTGTTCCTTCTTAATACAGGCATTATTTCCCTGTTCCTTCATATTACCGGCATTATGTCCCTGTTCCTTCATATTACCGGCATTATGTCCCTATTCCTTCTTATTACAGGCATTATGTCCCTGTTCCTTCTTATTACAGGCATTATGTCCCTGTTCCTTCTTATTACAGGCATTATTTCCCTGTTCCTTCTTATTACCGGCATTGTGTCCCTATTCCTTCATATTACCGGCATTTTGTCCCTGTTCCTTCATCTTATAGCCATTATGTCCCTGTTCCTTCATATTACAGGCATTATTTCCCTGTTCCTTCATATTACCGGCATTTTGTACCTGTTCCTTCTTATTACAGGCATTATGTCCCTGTTTCCTCATCTTACAGGCATTATGTCCCTATTCCTTCATATTACCGGCATTATGTCCCTGTTCCTTCATCTTACAGGCATTATGTCCCTGTTCCTTTATATTACAGGCATTTTGTACCTATTCCTTCATATTACCGGCATTATGTCCCTGTTCCTTCATATTACAGGCATTATGTCCCTGTTTCCACATCTTACAGGCATTATGTCCCTATTCCTTCATATTACCGGCATTATGTCCCTGTTCCTTCATATTACCGGCATTTTGTACCTGTTCCTTCTTATTACAGGCATTATGTCCCTGTTTCCTCATCTTACAGGCATTATGTCCCTATTCCTTCATATTACCGGCATTATGTCCCTGTTCCTTCATCTTACAGGCATTATGTCCCTGTTCCTTTATATTACAGGCATTTTGTACCTATTTCTTCATATTACCGGCATTATGTCCCTGTTCCTTCATATTACCGGCATCATGTCCCTGTTCCTTCATCTTACTGGCATTATGTCCCTATTCCTTCATATTACCAGCATTATGTCCCTGTTCACTCATCTTACTGCCATTATGTCCCTGTTCCTTCATATTACAGGCATTATTTCCTTGTTCCTTCATATTACCGGCATTATGTCCCTGTTCCTTCTAACTACAGGCATTATGTCTCTGTTCCTTCATATTACCGGCATTATATCCCTGTTCCTTCATATTACTGGCATTATGTCCCTATTCCTTCATCTTACAGGCATTATGTCCCAGTTCCTTCATCTTACAGGCATTATGTCCCTGTTCCCTCATCTTACAGGCATTATGTCCCTGTTCCTTCATCTTACAGGCATTATGTCCCTGTTCCTTCATCTTACAGGCATTATGTCCCTGTTCCTTAATATTACATGCATTTTGTACCTGTTCCTTCTTATTACAGGCTTTATGTCCCTATTCCTTCATATTACCGGCATTTTGTCCCTGTTCCTTCTTATTACAGGCATTATGTCCCTGTTCCTTCATATTACCGGCATTATGTCCCTATTCCTTCATCTTACAGGCATTATGTCCCAGTTCCTTCATCTTACAGGCATTATGCCCCTATTCCTTCATATTACAGGCATTATGTCCCTGTTCCTTCTTATTACAGGCATTATGTCCCTGTTCCTTCTTATTACAGGCATTATTTCCCTGTTCCTTCTTATTACAGGCATTATTTCCCTGTTCCTTCTTATTACCGGCATTATGTCCCTGTTCCCTCATCTTACAGGCATCATGTCCCTGTTTCTTCATATAACAGGCATTATGTCCCTATTCCTTCATATTAGCGGCATATTGTCCCTGTTCCTTTATATTACAGGCATTTCGTACCTATTCCTTCATATTACCGGCATTATGTCCCTGTTCCCTCATCTTACAGGCATTATGTCCCTGTTCCTTCATATTACCGGCATTATGTCCCTGCTCCCTCATCTTACCGGCAATACGTCCCTATTCCTTCATATTACCGGCATTATGTCCCTGTTCCTTCATCTTACAGGCATTATGTCCCTGTTCCTTCATATTACCGGCATTATGTCCCTGCTCCCTCATCTTACCGGCATTACGTCCCTATTCCTTCATATTACTGGGATTATGTCCCTGTTCCTTCATCTTGCAGGCATTATGTCCCTGTTCCTTCATATTACAGGCATTTTGTACCTGTTCCTTCTTATTACTGGCATTATGTCCTTATTCCTTCATATTACCGGCATTATGTCCCTGTTCCTTCATATTACCGGCATTATGTCCCTGTTCCCTCATCTTACAGGCATTATGTCCCTGTTCCTTCATATTTCCGGCATTATGTCCTTGCTCCCTCATCTTACCGGCATTACGTCCCTATTCCTTCATATTACCGGCATTATGTCCCTGCTCCTTCATCTTACAGGCATTATGTCCCTGTTCCTTAATAGCACAGGCATTTTGTACCTGTTCCTTCTTATTACAGGCTTTATGTCCCTATTCCTTCATATTACCGGCATTTTGTCCCTGTTCCTTCTTATTACAGGCATTATGTCCCTGTTCCTTCATATTACAGGCATTATGTCCCTGTTCCTTCATCTTACAGGCATTATGTCCCTGTTCCTTCATATTACCGGCATCATGTCCCTGTTCCTTCATCTTACAGGAATTTTGTCCCTGTTCGTTCATATTACCGGCATTATGTCCCTGTTCCCTCATCTTACAGGCATTTTGTACCTGTTCGTTCTTATTACCGGCATTATGTCCCTGTTCCTTCATCTTACCGGCATTATGTCCCTGTTCCTTCATCTTACCGGTATTATGTCCCTGTTCCTTCATCTTACCGGCATTATGTCCCTGTTCCTTCATCTTACCGGCATTATGTCCCTGTTCCCTCATCTTACAGGCATTATGTCCCTGTTCCTTCATCTTACCGGCATTATGTCCCTGTTCCTTCATCTTACAGGCATTATGTCCCTGTTCCTTCATCTTACAGACATTATGTCCCTGTTCCTTCTTATTACAGGCATTATGTCCCTGTTCCTTCTTATTACAGGCATTATGTCCCTGTTCCCTCACATTACCGGCATTATGTCCCTGTTCCTTCATATTACCGGCATTATGTCTCTATTCCTTCATATTACCGGCATTATGTCCCTGTTCATTCATCTTACAGCCATTATGTCCCTGTTCCTTCATATTACAGGCATTATTTCCCTGTTCCTTCATATTACCGGCATTATGTCCCTGTTCCTTCTTATTACAGGCATTATGTCCCTGTTCCTTCATATTACCGGCATTATGTCCCTGTTCCTTCATATTACCGGCATTATGTCCCTATTCCTTCATCTTACAGGCATTATGTCCCTGTTCCTTCATCTTACAGGCATTATGTCCCTATTCCTTCATCTTACAGGCATTATGTCCCTATTCCTTCTTATTACAGGCATTATGTCCCTGTTCCTTCATATTACAGGCATTATGTCCCTGTTCCTTCTTATTACAGGCATTATGTCCCTGTTCCTTCTTATTACAGGCATTATTTCCCTGTTCCTTCTTATTACCGGCATTGTGTCCCTATTCCTTCATATTACCGGCATTTTGTCCCTGTTCCTTCATCTTACAGGCATTATGTCCCTGTGCCTTTATATTACAGGCATTTTGTACCTGTTCCTTCTTATTACAGGCTTTATGTCCCTATTCCTTCATATTACCGGCATTTTGTCCCTGTTCCTTCTTATTACAGGCATTATGTCCCTGTTCCTTCATATTACCGGCATTATGTCCCTATTCCTTCATCTTACAGGCATTATGTCCCAGTTCCTTCATCTTACAGGCATTATGTCCCTATTCCTTCATATTACAGGCATTATGTCCCTGTTCCTTCTTATTACAGGCATTATGTCCCTGTTCCCTCACATTACCGCATTATGTCCCTGTTCCTTCATATTACCGGCATTATGTCTCTATTCCTTCATATTACCGGCATTATGTCCCTGTTCATTCATCTTATAGCCATTATGTCCCTGTTCCTTCATATTACAGGCATTATTTCCCTGTTCCTTCATATTACCGGCATTATGTCCCTGTTCCTTCTTATTACAGACATTATGTCCCTGTTCCTTCATATTACCGGCATTATGTCCCTGTTCCTTCATATTACCGGCATTATGTCCCTATTCCTTCATCTTACAGGCATTATGTCCCTGTTCCTTCATCTTACAGGCATTATGTCCCTATTCCTTCTTATTACAGGCATTATGTCCCTGTTCCTTCATATTACAGGCATTATGTCCCTGTTCCTTCATATTACAGGCATTATGTCCCTGTTCCTTCTTATTACAGGCATTATTTCCCTGTTCCTTCTTATTACCGGCATTGTGTCCCTATTCCTTCATATTTCCGGAATTTTGTCCCTGTTCCTTCATCTTACAGGCATTATGTCCCTGTTCCTTCATATTACCGGCATTATGTCCCTATTCCTTCATCTTACAGGCATTATGTCCCAGTTCCTTCATCTTACAGGCATTATGTCCCTATTCCTTCATATTACAGGCATATGTTCCTGTTCCTTCTTATTACAGGCATTATGTCCCTGTTCCTTCTTATTACAGGCATTATGGCCCTGTTCCTTCTTATTACAGGCATTATTTCCCTGTTCCTTCTTATTACCGGCATTATGTCCCTGTTCCCTCATCTTACAGGCATTTTGTCCCTGTTTCTTCATATAACAGGCATTATGTCCCTATTCCTTCATATTAGCGGCATTATGTCCCTGTTCCTTCATCTTACAGGCATTATGTCCCTGTTCCTTTATATTACAGCCATTTCGTACCTATTCCTTCATATTACCGGCATTATGTCCCTGTTCCCTCATCTTACAGGCATTATGTCCCTGTTCCTTCATATTACCGGCATTATGTCCCTGCTCCCTCATCTTACCGGCAATACGTCCCTATTCCTTCATATTACCTGCATTATGTCCCTGTTCCTTCATCTTACAGGCATTATGTCCCTGTTCCTTCTTATTACCGGCATTATGTCCCTGCTCCCTCATCTTACCGGCATTACGTCCCTATTCCTTCATATTACTGGGATTATGTCCCTGTTCCTTCATCTTGCAGGCATTATGTCACTGTTCCTTCATATTACAGGCATTTTGTACCTGTTCCTTCTTATTACTGGCATTATGTCCTTGTTCCTTCATATTACCGGCATTATGTCCCTGTTCCTTCATATTACCGGCATTATGTCCCTGTTCCCTCATCTTACAGGCATTATGTCCCTGTTCCTTCATATTTCCGGCATTATGTCCTTGCTCCCTCATCTTACCGGCATTACGTCCCTATTCCTTCATATTACCGGCATTATGTCCCTGCTCCTTCATCTTACAGGCATTATGTCCCTGTTCCTTAATATTACAGGCATTTTGTACCTGTTCCTTCTTATTACAGGCTTTATGTCCCTATTCCTTCATATTACCGGCATTTTGTCCCTGTTCCTTCATATTACAGGCATTATGACCCTGTTTCCTCATCATACAGCCATTATGTCCCTGTTCCTTCATATTACAGGCATTATGTCCCTGTTCCTTCATCTTACCGGCATTATGTCCCTGTTCCTTCATCTTACAGGCATTATGTCCCTGTTCCTTCTTAATACAGGCATTATTTCCCTGTTCCTTCATATTACCGGCATTATGTCCCTGTTCCTTCTTATTACAGGCATTATGTCCCTGTTCCTTCTTATTACAGGCATTATGTCCCTGTAACTGGGATTATGTCCCTGTTCCTTCATCTTGCAGGCATTATGTCCCTGTTCCTTTATATTACAGGCATTTTGTACCTGTTCCTTCTTATTACAGGCATTATGTCCCTGTTCCTTCATATTACCGGCATTATGTCCCTGTTCCCTCATCTTACAGGCATTATGTCCCTGTTCCTTCATATTACCGGCATTATGTCCCTGTTCCTTCATCTTACAGGCATTATGTCCCTGTTCCTTCATATTACCGGCATCATGTCCCTGTTCCTTCATCTTACAGGAATTTTGTCCCTGTTCGTTCATATTACCGGCATTATGTCCCTGTTCCCTCATCTTACAGGCATTTTGTACCTGTTCCTTCTTATTACCGGCATTATGTCCCTGTTCCTTCCTCTTACCGGCATTATGTCCCTGTTCCTTCATCTTACATGCATTATGTCCCTGTTCCTTCATCTTACAGGCATTATGTCCCTGTTCCTTCTTATTACAGGCATTATGTCCCTGTTCCTTCTTATTACAGGCATTATGTCCCTGTTCCCTCACATTACCGGCATTATGTCCCTGTTCCTTCATATTACCGGCATTATGTCTCTATTCCTTCATATTACCAGCATTATGTCCCTGTTCATTCATCTTACAGCCATTATGTCCCTGTTCCTTCATATTACAGGCATTATTTCCCTGTTCCTTCATATTACCGGCATTATGTCCCTGTTCCTTCTTATTACAGACATTATGTCCCTGTTCCTTCATATTACCGGCATTATGTCCCTGTTCCTTCATATTACCGGCATTATGTCCCTGTTCCTTCATATTACCGGCATTATGTCCCTATTCCTTCATCTTACAGGCATTATGTCCCTGTTCCTTCATCTTACAGGCATTATGTCCCTATTCCTTCATCTTACAGGCATTATGTCCCTATTCCTTCTTATTACAGGCATTATGTCCCTATTCCTTCATCTTACAGGCATTATGTCCCTATTCCTTCTTATTACAGGCATTATGTCCCTGTTCCTTCATATTACAGGCATTATGTCCCTGTTCCTTCTTATTACAGGCATTATGTCCCTATTCCTTCTTATTACAGGCATTATTTCCCTGTTCCTTCTTATTACCGGCATTGTGTCCCTATTCCTTCATATTACCGGCATTTTGTCCCTGTTCCTTCATCTTACAGGCATTATGTCCCTGTTCCCTCATCTTACCGGCATTACGTCCCTATTCCTTCATATTACCGGCATTACGTCCCTGTTCCTTCATCTTACAGGCATTATGTCCCTGTTCCTTCATATTACCTGCATTATGTCCCTGCTCCCTCATCTTACCGGCATTACGTCCCTATTCCTTCATATTACTGGGATTATGTCCCTGTTCCTTCATCTTGCAGGCATTATGTCCCTGTTCCTTCATATTACAGGCATTTTGTACCTGTTCCTTCTTATTACTGGCATTATGTCCTTGTTCCTTCATATTACCGGCATTATGTCCCTGTTCCTTCATATTACCGGCATTATGTCCCTGTTCCCTCATCTTACAGGCATTATGTCCCTGTTCCTTCATATTTCCGGCATTATGTCCTTGCTCCCTCATCTTACCGGCATTACGTCCCTATTCCTTCATATTACCGGCATTATGTCCCTGCTCCTTCATCTTACAGGCATTATGTCCCTGTTCCTTAATATTACAGGCATTTTGTACCTGTTCCTTCTTATTACAGGCTTTATGTCCCTATTCCTTCATATTACCGGCATTTTGTCCCTGTTCCTTCTTATTACAGGCATTATGTCCCTGTTCCTTCATATTACAGGCATTATGACCCTGTTTCCTCATCATACAGCCATTATGTCCCTGTTCCTTCATATTACAGGCATTATGACCCTGTTTCCTCATCTTACAGGCATTATGTCCCTGTGCCTTTATATTACAGGCATTTTGTACCTGTTCCTTCTTATTACAGGCTTTATGTCCCTATTCCTTCATATTACCGGCATTTTGTCCCTGTTCCTTCTTATTACAGGCATTATGTCCCTGTTCCTTCATATTACCGGCATTATGTCCCTATTCCTTCATCTTACCGGCATTATGTCCCTATTCCTTCATCTTACAGGCATTATGTCCCTGTTCCTTCATCTTACAGGCATTATGTCCCTATTCCTTCATCTTACAGGCATTATGTCCCTATTCCTTCTTATTACAGGCATTATGTCCCTGTTCCTTCATATTACAGGCATTATGTCCCTGTTCCTTCTTATTACAGGCATTATGTCCCTGTTCCTTCTTATTTCAGGCATTATTTCCCTGTTCCTTCTTATTACCGGCATTGTGTCCCTATTCCTTCATATTACCGCCATTTTGTCCCTGTTCCTTCATCTTACAGGCATTATGTCCCTGTTCCCTCATCTTACCGGCATTACGTCCCTATTCCTTCATATTACCGGCATTACGTCCCTGTTCCTTCATCTTACAGGCATTATGTCCCTGTTCCTTCATATTACCTGCATTATGTCCCTGCTCCCTCATCTTACCGGCATTACGTCCCTATTCCTTCATATTACTGGGATTATGTCCCTGTTCCTTCATCTTGCAGGCATTATGTCCCTGTTCCTTCATATTACAGGCATTTTGTACCTGTTCCTTCTTATTACTGGCATTATGTCCTTGTTCCCTTATCTTACAGGCATTATGTCCCTGTTCCTTCATATTTCCGGCATTATGTCCTTGCTCCCTCATCTTACCGGCATTACGTCCCTATTCCTTCATATTACCGGCATTATGTCCCTGCTCCTTCATCTTACAGGCATTATGTCCCTGTTCCTTAATATTACAGGCATTTTGTACCTGTTCCTTCTTATTACAGGCTTTATGTCCCTATTCCTTCATATTACCGGCATTTTGTCCCTGTTCCTTCTTATTACAGGCATTATGTCCCTGTTCCTTCATATTACAGGCATTATGACCCTGTTTCCTCATCATACAGCCATTATGTCCCTGTTCCTTCATATTACAGGCATTATGTCCCTATTCCTTCATATTACCGGAATTATGTCCCTGTTCCTTCATCTTACAAGAATTTTGTCCCTGTTCGTTCATATTACCGTCACTATGTCCCTCTTCCCTCATCTTACAGGCATTTTGTACCTGTTCCTTCTTATTACCGGCATTGTGTCCCTGTTCCTTCATCTTACAGGCATTATGTCCCTATTCCTTCATATTACCAGCATTATGTCCCTGTTCATTTATCTTACAGCCATTATGTCCCTGTTCCTTCTTAATACAGGCATTATTTCCCTGTTCCTTCATATTACCGGCATTATGTCCCTGTTCCTTCTTATTACAGGCATTATGTCCCTGTTCCTTCTTATTACAGGCATTATGTCCCTGTAACTGGGATTATGTCCCTGTTCCTTCATCTTGCAGGCATTATGTCCCTGTTCCTTTATATTACAGGCATTTTGTACCTGTTCCTTCTTATTACAGGCATTATGTCCCTGTTCCTTCATATTAGCGGCATTATGTCCCTGTTCCCTCATCTTACAGGCATTATGTCCCTGTTCCTTCTTATTACCGGCATTATGTCCCTGTTCCTTCATCTTACAGGCATTATGTCCCTGTTCCTTCATATTACCGGCATCATGTCCCTGTTCCTTCATCTTACAGGAATTTTGTCCCTGTTCGTTCATATTACCGGCATTATGTCCCTGTTCCCTCATCTTACAGGCATTTTGTACCTGTTCCTTCTTATTACCGGCATTATGTCCCTGTTCCTTCATCTTACCGGAATTATGTCCCTGTTCCTTCATCTTACAGGCATTATGTCCCTATTCCTTCATATTACCAGCATTATGTCCCTGTTCATTCATCTTACAGCCATTATGTCCCTGTTCCTTCATATTACCGGCATTATTTCCCTGTTCCTACATATTACCGGCATTATGTCCCTGTTCCTTCTTATTACAGGCATTATGTCCCTGTTCCTTCATATTACCGGCATTATGTTCCTGTTCCTTCATATTACCGGCATTATGTCCCTGTTCCTTCATGTTACAGGCATTATGTCCCTGTTCCTTCTTATTACAGGCATTTTGTAACTGTTCCTTCTTATTACAGGCATTATGTCCCTGTTCCTTCTTATTACAGGCATTATGTCCCTGTTCCTTCATCTTACATGCATTATGTCCCTGTTCCTTCATCTTACAGGCATTATGTCCCTGTTCCTTCTTATTACAGGCATTATGTCCCTGTTCCTTCTTATTACAGGCATTATGTCCCTGTTCCCTCACATTACCGGCATTATGTCCCTGTTCCTTCATATTACCGGCATTATGTCTCTATTCCTTCATATTACCGGCATTATGTCCCTGTTCATTCATCTTACAGCCATTATGTCCCTGTTCCTTCATATTACAGGCATTATTTCCCTGTTCCTTCATATTACCGGCATTATGTCCCTGTTCCTTCTTATTACAGGCATTATGTCCCTGTTCCTTCATATTACCGGCATTATGTCCCTGTTCCTTCATATTACCGGCATTATGTCCCTGTTCCTTCATCTTACAGGCATTATGTCCCTGTTCCTTCATCTTACAGGCATTATGTCCCTTTTCCTTCATCTTACAGGCATTATGTCCCTATTCCTTCTTATTACAGGCATTATGTCCCTGTTCCTTCATATTACAGGCATTATGTCCCTGTTCCTTCTTATTACAGGCATTATGTCCCTGTTCCTTCTTATTACAGGCATTATTTCCCTGTTCCTTCTTATTACCGGCATTGTGTCCCTATTCCTTCATATTACCGGCATTTTGTCCCTGTTCCTTCATCTTACCGGCATTATGTCCCTGTTCCTTTATATTACAGGCATTTTGTACCTATTCCTTCATATTACCGGCATTATGTCCCTGTTCCTTCATCTTACAGGCATTATGTCCCTGTTCCTTCTTATTACAGGCATTATGTCCCTGTTCCTTCTTATTACAGGCATTATGTCCCTGTTCCTTTATATTACCGGCATTATGTCCCTGTTCCTTCATCTTACAGGCATTATGTCCCTGTTCCTTTATATTACCAGCATCATGTCCCTGTTCCTTCATCTTACAGGAATTTTGTCCCTGTTCGTTCATATTACCGGAATTATGTCCCTGTTCCCTCATCTTACAGGCATTTTGTACCTGTTCCTTCTTATTACCGGCATTATGTCCCTGTTCCTTCATCTTACCGGCATTATGTCCCTGTTCCTTCATCTTACAGGCATTATGTCCCTATTCCTTCATATTACCAGCATTATGTCCCTGTTCATTCATCTTACAGCCATTATGTCCCTGTTCCTTCATATTACCGGCATTATTTCCCTGTTCCTTCATATTACCGGCATTATGTCCCTGTTCCTTCTTATTACAGGCATTATGTCCCTGTTCCTTCATATTACCGGCATTATGTCCCTGTTCCTTCATATTACCTGCATTATGTCCCTGTTCCTTCATCTTACAGGCATTATGTCCCTGTTCCTTCTTATTACAGGCATTTTGTAACTGTTCCTTCTTATTACAGGCATTATGTCCCTGTTCCTTCATCTTACATGCATTATGTCCCTGTTCCTTCATCTTACAGGCATTATGTCCCTGTTCCTTCTTATTACAGGCATTATGTCCCTGTTCCTTCTTATTACAGGCATTATGTCCCTGTTCCCTCACATTACCGGCATTATGTCCCTGTTCCTTCATATTACCGGCATTATGTCTCTATTCCTTCATATTACCGGCATTATGTCCCTGTTCATTCATCTTACAGCCATTATGTCCCTGTTCCTTCATATTACAGGCATTATTTCCCTGTTCCTTCATATTACCGGCATTATGTCCCTGTTCCTTCTTATTACAGGCATTATGTCCCTGTTCCTTCATCTTACAGGCATTATGTCCCTGTTCCTTCATCTTACAGGCATTATGTCCCTATTCCTTCATCTTACAGGCATTATGTCCCTATTCCTTCTTATTACAGGCATTATGTCCCTGTTCCTTCATATTACAGGCATTATGTCCCTGTTCCTTCTTATTACAGGCATTATGCCCTGTTCCTTCTTATTACAGGCATTATTTCCCTGTTCCTTCTTATTACCGGCATTGTGTCAATATTCCTTCATATTACCGGCATTTTGTCCCTGTTCCTTCATCTTACAGGCATTTTGTCCCTGTTCCTTTATATTACAGGCATTTTGTACCTGTTCCTTCTTATTACAGGCATTATGTCCCTGTTCCTTCATATTACCGGCATTATGTCTCTGTTCCCTCATCTTACAGGCATTATGTCCCTGTTCCTTCTTATTACCGGCATTATGTCCCTGTTCCTTCATCTTACAGGCATTATGTCCCTGTTCCTTCATATTACCGGCATCATGTCCCTGTTCCTTCATCTTACAGGAATTTTGTCCCTGTTCGTTCATATTACCGGCATTATGTCCCTGTTCCCTCATCTTACAGGCATTTTGTACCTGTTCCTTCTTATTACCGGCATTATGTCCCTGTTCCTTCATCTTACCGGCATTATGTCCCTGTTCCTTCATCTTACAGGCATTATGTCCCTATTCCTTCATATTACCAGCATTATGTCCCTGTTCATTCATCTTACAGCCATTATGTCCCTGTTCCTTCATATTACCGGCATTATTTCCCTGTTCCTTCATATTACCGGCATTATGTCCCTGTTCCTTCTTATTACAGGCATTATGTCCCTGTTCCTTCATATTACCGGCATTATGTCCCTGTTCCTTCATATTACCGGCATTATGTCCCTGTTCCTTGATCTTACAGGCATTATGTCCCTGTTCCTTCTTATTACAGGCATTTTGTAACTGTTCCTTCTTATTACAGGCATTATGTCCCTGTTCCTTCATCTTACATGCATTATGTCCCTGTTCCTTCATCTTACAGGCATTATGTCCCTGTTCCTTCTTATTACAGGCATTATGTCCCTGTTCCTTCTTATTACAGGCATTATGTCCCTGTTCCCTCACATTACCGGCATTATGTCCCTGTTCCTTCATATTACCGGCATTATGTCTCTATTCCTTCATATTACCGGCATTATGTCCCTGTTCATTCATCTTACAGCCATTATGTCCCTGTTCCTTCATATTACAGGCATTATGTCCCTGTTCCTTCATATTACCGGCATTATGTCCCTGTTCCTTCATATTACCGGCATTATGTCCCTATTCCTTCATCTTACAGGCATTACGTCCCTGTTCCTTCATCTTACAGGCATTATGTCCCTATTCCTTCATCTTACAGGCATTATGTCCCTATTCCTTCTTATTACAGGCATTATGTCCCTGTTCCTTCATATTACAGGCATTATGTCCCTGTTCCTTCTTATTACAGGCATTATGTCCCTGCTCCTTCTTATTACAGGCATTATTTCCCTGTTCCTCCTTATTACCGGCATTGTGTCCCTATTCCTTCATATTACCGGCATTTTGTCCCTGTTCCTTCATCTTACAGGCATTATGTCCCTGTTCCTTTATATTACAGGCATTTTGTACCTATTCCTTCATATTACCGGCATTATGTCCCTGTTCCTTCATCTTACAGGCATTATGTCCCTGTTCCTTCTTATTACAGGCATTATGTCCCTGTTCCTTCTTATTACAGGCATTATGTCCCTGTTCCTTCATATTACCGGCATTATGTCCCTGTTCCTTCATCTTACAGGCATTATGTCCCTGTTCCTTCATATTACCGGCATCATGTCCCTGTTCCTTCATCTTACAGCAATTTTGTCCCTGTTCGTTCATATTACCGGCATTATGTCCCTGTTCCCTCATCTTACAGGCATTTTGTACCTGTTCCTTCTTATTACCGGCATTATGTCCCTGTTCCTTCATCTTACCGGCATTATGTCCCTGTTCCTTCATCTTACAGGCATTATGTCCCTATTCCTTAATATTACCAGCATTATATCCCTGTTCATTCATCTTACAGCCATTATGTCCCTGTTCCTTCATATTACCGGCATTATTTCCCTGTTCCTTCATATTACCGCCATTATGTCCCTGTTCCTTCTTATCACAGGCATTATGTACCTGTTCCTTCATATTACCGGCATTATGTCCCTGTTCCTTCATCTTACAGGCATTATGTCCCTGTTCCTTCTTATTACAGGCATTTTGTAACTGTTCCTTCTTATTACAGGCATTATGTCCCTGTTCCTTCATCTTACATGCATTATGTCCCTGTTCCTTCATCTTACAGGCATTATGTCCCTGTTCCTTCTTATTACAGGCATTATGTCCCTGTTCCTTCTTATTACAGGCATTATGTCCCTGTTCCCTCACATTACCGGCATTATGTCCCTGTTCCTTCATATTACCGGCATTATGTCTCTATTCCTTCATATTACCGGCATTATGTCCCTGTTCATTCATCTTACAGCCATTATGTCCCTGTTCCTTCATATTACAGGCATTATTTCCCTGTTCCTTCATATTACTGGCATTATGTCCCTGTTCCTTCTTATTACAGGCATTATGTCCCTGTTCCTTCATATTACCGGCATTATGTCCCTGTTCCTTCATATTACCGGCATTATGTCCCTATTCCTTCATCTTACAGGCATTATGTCCCTGTTCCTTCATCTTACAGGCATTATGTCCCTATTCCTTCATCTTACAGGCATTATGTCCCTATTCCTTCTTATTACAGGCATTATGTCCCTGTTCCTTCATATTACAGGCATTATGTCCCTGTTCCTTCTTATTACAGGCATTATGTCCCTGTTTCTTCTTATTACAGGCATTATTTCCCTGTTCCTTCTTATTACCGGCATTGTGTCCCTATTCCTTCATATTACCGGCATTTTGTCCCTGTTCCTTCATCTTACAGGCATTATGTCCCTGTTCCTTTATATTACAGGCATTTTGTACCTATTCCTTCATATTACCGGCATTATGTCCCTGTTCCTTCATCTTACAGGCATTATGTCCCTGTTCCTTCTTATTACAGGCATTATGTCCCTGTTCCTTCTTATTACAGGCATTATGTCCCTGTTCCTTCTTATTACCGGCATTATGTCCCTGTTCCTTCATCTTACAGGCATTATGTCCTTGTTCCTTCATCTTACAGGCATTATGTCCCTGTTCCTTCATCTTACAGGCATTATGTCCCTATTCCTTCATCTTACAGGCATTATGTCCCTATTCCTTCTTATTACAGGCATTATGTCCCTGTTCCTTCATATTACAGGCATTATGTTTTCCCGGGAAAATCAATACCTCCTTGCTGGGGTTAAAGGTGAGGAAGAGGGAGATTCCTTAAACTCCACAGTTTAAATTAGCGAGCACCAAACGTGACAACGTGCCCTCCTACACGGGACATAATGCCGGGATTATGAGGGACCAGGGACATTATGCCGGTAATATGAAGGAACAGGGACATAATGCCAGTAATATGAGGGAACAGGGACATTATGCCGGTAATATGAGGGAACAGGGACATTATGCCGGTAATATGAGGGAACAGGGACATAATGCCAGTAATATGACGGAACAGGGACATTATGCTGGTAATATGAGGGAACAGGGACATTATGCGGTAATATGAGGCAACAGGGACATTATGCCGGTAATATGAGAGGACAGGGACATAATGACAGTAATATGAGAGGACAGGGACATAATGCCAGTAATATGAGGGAACAGGGACATTATGCCGGTAATATGAGAGGACAGGGACAGTGGAGAGCTGGGTGTATATAGTGTATTGCTGGGTGTATATAGTGGAGTGCTGGGTGTATATAGTGCATTGCTGGGTGTATATAGTGGAGCGCTGGGTGTATATGGTATATTGCTGGGTGTATATAGTGGAGCGCTCGGTATATATGGTATATTGATAGGTGTATATAGTGGAGTGCTGGTTGTATATAGTATATTGCTGGGTGTATATATTGGAGTGCTGGTTGTATATGGTATATTGCTGGGTGTATATAGTGGAGTGATGGGTGTATATAGTGTTTTGCTCGGTGTATACAGTGTAGTGCTGGGTGTATATAGTGGAGTGCTGGGTGTATATAGTGGAGAGCTGGGTGTATATGGTGGAGTGCTGGGTGTATATAGTGGAGAGCTGGGTGTATATAGTGGAGAGCTGGGTGTATATGGTGGAGTGCTGGGTATATATAGTGGAGTGCTGGGTGTATAAAGTATATTGCTGGGTGTATATAGTGGAGAGCTGGGTGTATATAGTGGAGTGCTGGGTGTATATAGTGGAGTGCTGGGTGTATATAGTGGAGTGCTGGGTGTATATAGTGGAGTGCTGGGTGTATATAGTGGAGTGCTGGGTGTATATAGTGGAGTGCTGGGTGTGTATATAGTGGAGTGCTGGGTGTATATGGGGGAGAGCTGGGTGTATATAGTGGAGAGCTGGGTGTATATATTGGAGGGCTGGGTGTATATAGTGGAGTGCTGGGTGTATATGGTGTATTGCTGGGTGTATATAGTGTATTGCTGGGTGTATATAGTTGAGAGCTGGGTGTATATGGTATATTGCTGGGTGTATATGGTGTATTGCTGAATGTATATAGTGGAGTGCTGGGTGTATATAGTGGAGTGCTGGGTGTATATAGTGGAGTGCTGGGTGTATATAGTGGAGTGCTGGGTGTATATAGTGGAGTGCTGGGTGTATATAGTGGAGTGCTGGGTGTATATAGTGGAGTGCTGGGTGTATATAGTGGAGTGCTGGGTGTATATAGTGGAGTGCTGGGTGTATATAGTGGAGTGCTGGGTGTATATAGTGGAGTGCTGGGTGTATATAGTGTATTGCTGGGTGTATATAGTGGAGAGCTGGGTATATATAGTGGAGTGCTGGGTGTATATAGTGTATTGCTGGGTGTATATAGTGGAGTGCTGGGTGTATATAGTGTATTGCTGGGTGTATATGGTATATTGCTGGGTGTATATAGTGGAGAGCTGGGTATATATAGTGGAGAGCTGGGTATATATAGTGGAGTGCTGGGTGTATATAGTGGAGTGCTGGGTGTATATAGTGGAGTGCTGGGTGTATATAGTGGAGTGCTGGGTGTATATAGTGGAGTGCTGGGTGTATATAGAGGAGTGCTGGGTGTATATAGTGGAGTGCTGGGTGTATATAGTGGAGTGCTGGGTGTATATAGTGGAGTGCTGGGTGTATATAGTGGAGTGCTGGGTGTATATAGTGGAGTGCTGGGTGTATATAGTGGAGTGCTGGGTGTATATAGTGGAGTGCTGGGTGTATATAGTGGAGTGCTGGGTGTATATAGTGGAGTGCTGGGTGTATATAGTGGAGTGCTGGGTGTATATAGTATATTGCTGGGTGTATATAGTGGAGTGCTGGGTGTATATGGTATATTGCTGGGTGTATATAGTTGAGAGCTGGGTGTATATGGTATATTGCTGGGTGTATATAGTGTATTGCTGGGTGTATATAGTGGAGTGCTGG
Source organism: Rhinoderma darwinii (assembly GCF_050947455.1). Lineage (NCBI taxonomy): Eukaryota > Metazoa > Chordata > Amphibia > Anura > Rhinodermatidae > Rhinoderma > Rhinoderma darwinii. The sequence continues at coordinate 91,850,608 of NC_134697.1, read as the reverse complement.
GTGTATATGGTGTATTGCTGGGTGTATATGGTGTATTGTTGGGTGTATATAGTGTATTGCTGGGTGTATATAGTGGAGTGCTGGGTGTATATAGTGGAGTGCTGGGTGTGTATAGTGGAGTGCTGGGTGTGTATAGTGGAGTGCTGGGTGTATATAGTGGAGTGCTGGGTGTATATAGTGGAGTGCTGGGTGTATATAGTGGAGTGCTGGGTGTATATAGTGGAGTGCTGGGTGTATATAGTGTAGAGCTGGGTGTATATATTGGAGTGCTGGGTGTATATATTGGAGTGCTGGGTGTATATAGTGGAGTGCTGGGTGTATATAGTGGAGTGCTGGGTGTATATAGTGTAGAGCTGGGTGTATATAGTGTAGAGCTGGGTGTATATAGTTCAGGGCTGGGTGTATATAGTGTATTGCTGGGTGTATATGGTGGAGAGCTGGGTGTATATAGTGGAGAGCTGGGTGTATATAGTTCAGGGCTGGGTGTATATAGTGTATTGCTGGGTGTATATATTGGAGCTCTGGGTGTATATAGTGGAGCGATGGGTGTATATAGTGTAGCGCTGGGTGTATATAGTGGAGCGCTGGGTGTATATAGTGTAGCGCTGGATGTATATAGTGTAGCGCTGGGTGTATATAGTGGAGCGCTGGGTGTATATAGTGGAGCGCTGGGTGTATATAGTGGAGCGCTGGGTGTATATAGTGGAGCGCTGGGTATATATAGTGTATTGCTGGGTGTATATAGTGGAGTGCTGGGTGTATATAGTGGAGTGCTGGGTGTATATAGTGGAGTGCTGGGTGTATATAGCGGAGTGCTGGGTGTATATAGCGGAGTGCTGGGTGTATATAGCGGAGTGCTGGGTGTATATAGCGGAGTGCTGGGTGTATATAGCGGAGTGCTGGGTGTATATAGCGGAGTGCTGGGTGTATATAGCGGAGTGCTGGGTGTATATAGCGGAGTGCTGGGTGTATATAGCGGAGTGCTGGGTGTATATAGCGGAGTGCTGGGTGTATATAGCGGAGTGCTGGGTGTATATAGCGGAGTGCTGGGTGTATATAGCGGAGTGCTGGGTGTATATAGTGTAGAGCTGGGTGTATATAGTGCAGTGCTGGGTGTATATAGTGGAGTGCTGGGTGTATATGGTGGAGAGCTGGGTGTATATAGTGGAGAGCTGGGTGTATATAGTTCAGGGCTGGGTGTATATAGTGGAGCGCTGGGTGTATATAGTGGAGCGCTGGATGTATATAGTGTAGCTCTGGGTGTATATAGTGGAGCGCTGGGTGTATATAGTGGAGCGCTGGGTGTATATAGTGGAGCGCTGGGTGTATATAGTGGAGCGCTGGGTGTATATAGTGGAGCGCTGGATGTATATAGTGTAGCTCTGGGTGTATATAGTGGAGCGCTGGGTGTATATAGTGGAGAGCTGGGTGTATATAGTGGAGTGCTGGGTGTATATAGTGGAGTGCTGGGTGTATATAGTATAGTGCTGGGTGTATATGGTGGAGTTCTGGGTGTATATAGTGGAGAGCTGGGTGTATATAGTGGAATTCTGGGTGTATATAGTGTATTGCTGGGTGTATATGTTGTATTGCTGGGTGTATATAGTGGAGTGCTGGGTGTATATAGTGGAGTGCTGGGTGTATATGGTGGAGTGCTGGGTGTATATGGTGGAGTGCTGGGTGTATATGGTGGAGTGCTGGGTGTATATGGTGGAGTGCTGGGTGTATATGGTGGAGTGCTGGGTTTATATAGTGGAGTGCTGGGTGTATATAGTGGAGTGCTGGGTGTATATAGTGGAGTGCTGGGTGTATATAGTGGAGTGCTGGGTGTATATAGTGGAGTGCTGGGTGTATATAGTGGAGTGCTGGGTGTATATAGTGGAGTGCTGGGTGTATATAGTGGAGTGCTGGGTGTATATAGTGGAGTGCTGGGTGTATATAGTGGCGTGCTGGGTGTATATAGTGGAGAGCTGGGTGTATATAGTGGAGAGCTGGGTGTATATAGTGGAGTGCTGGGTGTATATAGTGGAGTGCTGGGTGTATATAGTGGAGTGCTGGGTGTATATAGTGGAGTGCTGGGTGTATATAGTGGAGTGCTGGGTGTATATAGTGGAGTGCTGGGTGTATATAGTGGAGTGCTGGGTGTATATAGTGGAGTGCTGGGTGTATATAGTGGAGTGCTGGGTGTATATAGTGGAGTGCTGGGTGTATATAGTGGAGTGCTGGGTGTATATAGTGGAGTGCTGGGTGTATATATAGTGGAGTGCTGGGTGTATATATAGTGGAGTGCTGGGTGTATATATAGTGGAGTGCTGGGTGTATATATAGTGCAGTGCTGGATGTATATATAGTGCAGTGCTGGGTGTATATAGTGCAGTGCTGGGTGTATATGGTGGAGAGCTGGGTGTATATAGTGGAGAGCTGGGTGTATATAGTTCAGGGCTGGGTGTATATAGTTCAGGGCTGGGTGTATATAGTGGATAGCTGGGTGTATATAGTGTAGCGCTGGGTGTATATAGTGTAGCGCTGGGTGTATATAGTGGAGCGCTGGGTGTATATAGTGGAGCGCTGGATGTATATAGTGTAGCTCTGGGTGTATATAGTGGAGCGCTGGGTGTATATAGTGGAGAGCTGGGTGTATATAGTGTATTGCTGGGTGTATATAGTGGAGTGCTGGGGGTATATAGTGGAGTGCTGGGGGTATATAGTGGAGTGCTGGGTGTATATAGTATAGTGCTGGGTGTATATGGTGGAGTTCTGGGTGTATATAGTGGAGAGCTGGGTGTATATAGTGGAATTCTGGGTGTATATAGTTTATTGCTGGGTGTATATGGTGTAGTGCTGGGTGTATATGGTGGAGTGCTGGGTGTATATGGTGGAGTGCTGGGTGTATATGGTGGAGTGCTGGGTGTATATGGTGGAGTGCTGGGTGTATATGGTGGAGTGCTGGGTGTATATGGTGGAGTGCTGGGTGTATATAGTGGAGTGCTGGGTGTATATAGTGGAGTGCTGGGTGTATATAGTGGAGTGCTGGGTGTATATAGTGGAGTGCTGGGTGTATATAGTGGAGCGCTGGGTGTATATAGTGGAGAGCTGGGTGTATATAGTGTATTGCTGGGTGTATATAGTGGAGTGCTGGGGGTATATAGTGGAGTGCTGGGTGTATATAGTATAGTGCTGGGTGTATATGGTGGAGTTCTGGGTGTATATAGTGGAGAGCTGGGTGTATATAGTGGAATTCTGGGTGTATATAGTTTATTGCTGGGTGTATATGGTGTAGTGCTGGGTGTATATAGTGGAGTGCTGGGTGTATATGGTGGAGTGCTGGGTGTATATGGTGGAGTGCTGGGTGTATATGGTGGAGTGCTGGGTGTATATGGTGGAGTGCTGGGTGTATATGGTGGAGTGCTGGGTGTATATGGTGGAGTGCTGGGTGTATATAGTGGAGTGCTGGGTGTATATAGTGGAGTGCTGGGTGTATATAGTGGAGTGCTGGGTGTATATAGTGGAGTGCTGGGTGTATATAGTGGAGTGCTGGGTGTATATAGTGGAGTGCTGGGTGTATATAGTGGAGTGCTGGGTGTATATAGTGGAGTGCTGGGTGTATATAGTGGAGTGCTGGGTGTATATAGTGGAGTGCTGGGTGTATATAGTGGAGTGCTGGGTGTATATAGTGGAGTGCTGGGTGTATATAGTGGAGTGCTGGGTGTATATAGTGGAGTGCTGGGTGTATATAGTGGAGTGCTGGGTGTATATAGTGGAGAGCTGGGTGTATATAGTGGAGTGCTGGGTGTATATAGTATATTGCTGGGTGTATATAGTGGAGTGCTGGTTGTATATGGTATATTTCTGGATGTATATAGTGGAGAGCTGGGTGTATATAGTGGAGAGCTGGATGTATATGGTGGAGAGCTGGGTGTATATGGTGTATTGCTGGGTGTATATAGTGGAGTGCTGGGTGTATATGGTATATTGATGGGTGTATATAGTGGAGCGCTGGTTGTATATAGTGGAGTGCTGGGTGTATATGGTATATTGCTGGGTGTATATAGTGGAGTGCTGGGTGTATATAGTGGAGTGCTGGGTGTATATAGTGGAGAGCTGGGTGTATATAGTGGAGAGCTGGGTGTATATAGTGGAGAGCTGGGTGTATATAGTGGAGAGCTGGGTGTATATAGTGGAGAGCTGGGTGTATATGGTGTATTTCTGGGTGTATATAGTGGAGTGCTGGGTGTATATGGTATATTGATGGGTGTATATAGTGGAGTGCTGGGTGTATATAGTGGAGAGCTGGGTGTATATAGTGGAGAGCTGGGTGTATATGGTGTATTGCTGGGTGTATATAGTGGAGTGCTGGGTGTATATGGTATATTGATGGGTGTATATAGTGGAGCGCTGGTTGTATATAGTTGAGTGCTGGGTGTATATAGTGGAGTGCTGGGTGTATATAGTGGAGTGCTGGGTGTATATAGTGGAGTGCTGGGTGTATATAGTGGAGTGCTGGGTGTATATAGTGGAGTGCTGGGGGTATATAGTGGAGTGCTGGGTGTATATAGTGGAGTGCTGGGTGTATATAGTGGAGAGCTGGGTGTATATAGTGGAGTGCTGGGTGTATATAGTATATTGCTGGGTGTATATAGTGGAGTGCTGGTTGTATATGGTATATTTCTGGATGTATATAGTGGAGAGCTGGGTGTATATGGTGGAGAGCTGGGTGTATATGGTGTATTGCTGGGTGTATATAGTGGAGTGCTGGGTGTATATGGTATATTGATGGGTGTATATAGTGGAGCGCTGGTTGTATATAGTGGAGTGCTGGGTGTATATGGTATATTGCTGGGTGTATATAGTGGAGTGCTGGGTGTATATAGTGGAGTGCTGGGTGTATATAGTGGAGAGCTGGGTGTATATAGTGGAGAGCTGGGTGTATATAGTGGAGAGCTGGGTGTATATAGTGGAGAGCTGGGTGTATATAGTGGAGAGCTGGGTGTATATGGTGTATTGCTGGGTGTATATAGTGGAGTGCTGGGTGTATATGGTATATTGATGGGTGTATATAGTGGAGTGCTGGGTGTATATAGTGGAGAGCTGGGTGTATATAGTGGAGAGCTGGGTGTATATGGTGTATTGCTGGGTGTATATAGTGGAGTGCTGGGTGTATATGGTATATTGATGGGTGTATATAGTGGAGCGCTGGTTGTATATAGTTGAGTGCTGGGTGTATATGGTATATTGCTGGGTGTATATAGTGGAGTGCTGGGTGTATATAGTGGAGTGCTGGGTGTATATAGTGGAGTGCTGGGTGTATATAGTGGAGTGCTGGGTGTATATAGTGGAGTGCTGGGTGTATATAGTGGAGTGCTGGGTGTTTATAGTGGAGTGCTGGGTGTTTATAGTGGAGTGCTGGGTGTATATAGTGGAGAGCTGGGTGTATATAGTGGAGCGCTGGGTGAATATAGTGGAGTGCTGGGTGTATAAGGTGGAGTGCTGGGTGTATATAGTGTATTGCTGTGTGTATATAGTGTATTGCTGGGTGTATATAGTGTAGTACTGGGTGTATATAGTGGAGAGCTGGGTGTATATAGTGTATTGCTGGGTGTATATAGTGCATTGCTGGGTGTATATAGTGGAGCGCTGGGTGTATATGGTATATTGCTGGGTGTATATAGTGGAGCGCTGGGTATATATGGTATATTGATAGGTGTATATAGTGGAGTGCTGGTTGTATATAGTATATTGCTGGGTGTATATATTGGAGTGCTGGTTGTATATTGTATATTGCTGGGTGTATATAGTGGAGTGATGGGTGTATATAGTGTTTTGCTCGGTGTATACAGTGTAGTGCTGGGTGTATATAGTGGAGTGCTGGGTGTATATAGTGGAGTGCTGGGTGTATATAGTGGAGTGCTGGGTGTATATAGTGGAGAGCTGGGTGTATATAGTGGAGAGCTGGGTGTATATGGTGGAGTGCTGGGTATATATAGTGGAGTGCTGGGTGTATAAAGTATATTGCTGGGTGTATATAGTGGAGAGCTGGGTGTATATAGTGTAGTGCTGGGTGTATATAGTGGAGTGCTGGGAGTATATAGTGGAGTGCTGGGAGTATATAGTGGAGTGCTGGGTGTATATAGTGGAGTGCTGGGTGTATATAGTGGAGTGCTGGGTGTATATAGTGGAGTGCTGGGTGTATATAGTGTATTGCTGGGTGTATATGGTATATTGCTGGGTGTATATAGTGGAGAGCTGGGTATATATAGTGGAGAGCTGGGTATATATAGTGTATTGCTGGGTGTATATATTGGAGTGCTGGGTGTATATAGTGGAGTGCTGGGTGTATATAGTGGAGTGCTGGGTGTATATAGTGGAGTGCTGGGTGTATATAGTGGAGTGCTGGGTGTATATAGTGGAGTGCTGGTTGTATATAGTGGAGTGCTGGGTGTATATAGTATATTGCTGGGTGTATATAGTGGAGTGCTGGGTGTATATGGTATATTGCTGGTTGTATATAGTGTATTGCTGGGTGTATATAGTTGAGAGCTGGGTGTATATGGTATATTGCTGGGTGTATATAGTGTATTGCTGGGTGTATATGGTGTATTGTTGGGTGTATATAGTGTATTGCTGGGTGTATATAGTGGAGTGCTGGGTGTATATAGTGGAGTGCTGGGTGTATATAGTGGAGTGCTGGGTGTATATAGTGGAGTGCTGGGTGTATATAGTGGAGAGCTGGGTGTATATAGTGGAGTGCTGGGTGTATATGGTGGAGTGCTGGGTGTATATGGTGGAGTGCTGGGTGTATATAGTGGAGTGCTGGGTGTATATAGTGGAGTGCTTGGTGTATATAGTGGAGTGCTGGGTGTATATAGTGGAGTGCTGGGTGTATATAGTGGAGTGCTGGGTGTATATAGTGGAGTGCTGGGTGTATATAGTGGAGTGCTGGGTGTATATAGTGGAGTGCTGGGTGTATATAGTGTAGCGCTGGGTGTATATAGTGTAGAGCTGGGTGTATATAGTGGAGTGCTGGGTGTATATAGTGGAGTGCTGGGTGTATATGGTGGAGTGCTGGGTGTATATGGTGGAGTGCTGGGTGTATATGGTGGAGTGCTGGGTGTATATGGTGGAGTGCTGGGTGTATATGGTGGAGTGCTGGGTGTATATGGCGGAGCGCTGGGTGTATATAGTGGAGTGCTGGGTGTATATGGTGGAGTGCTGGGTGTATATAGTGGAGTGCTGGGTGTATATAGTGGAGTGCTGGGTGTATATAGTGGAGTGCTGGGTGTATATAGTGTAGTGCTGGGTGTATATAGTGGAGTGATGGGTGTATATAGTGGAGTGCTGGGTGTATATAGTGGAGTGCTGGGTGTATATAGTGGAGTGCTGGGTGTATATAGTGGAGTGCTGGGTGTATATAGTGGAGTGCTGGGTGTATATAGTGGAGTGCTGGGTGTATATAGCGGAGTGCTGGGTGTATATAGCGGAGTGCTGGGTGTATATAGTGGAGTGCTGGGTGTATATAGTGGAGTGCTGGGTGTAATTGCCTGGTTATTGGACGAGCAGTCTCTGGTTTCTCTTTTCTCAATTCATTGTATATTTCATGAGAACCTGTCTGGTAGTTTTAACCCCTTGAACCGTCACCATGCGGTAATACATGATCTGACAGTATTCCGCTGTATGTTTTTTTCAGATGCAGCAAAATCCTTAAAATCCACTTTTAAAACGACGCACACTATATGCTAATTACTCATTAGAGGGTCATGGGGCGGTGCCGATATCCTCACGAGTCACATAGTCCTGCCTCCAAACCCACCTTTCCATGTTTGAGTGACATCTCCCTGGCTGATACAACTTTCTCGGATGTGCCATTGCCTTGTGGCACTATACACAAGGGGGAGAGCAGTGTGGCACTATACACAAGGGGGAGAGATGTGTGGCACTATACACAAAGGGGGGCTGTGTGGCACTATACACAAAGGGGGAGCTGTGTGGCACTATACACAAAGGGGGCTGTGTGGCACTATACACAAGGGGGAGAGCTGTGTGGCACTATACACAAGGGGGAGAGCTGTGTGGCACTATACACAAAGGGGGCTGTGTGGCACTATACACAAGGGGGAGAGCTGTGTGGCACTATACACAAAGGGGGCTGTGTGGCACTATACACAAGGGGGAGAGCTGTGTGGCACTATACACAAGGGGGAGCTGTGTGGCACTATACACAAAGGGGGCTGTGTGGCACTATACACAAGGGGGAGAGCTGTGTGGCACTATACACAAGGGGGAGAGCTGTGTGGCACTATACACAAAGGGGGCTGTGTGGCACTATACACAAGGGGGAGAGCTGTGTGGCACTATACACAAAGGGGGCTGTGTGGCACTATACACAAGGGGGAGAGCTGTGTGGCACTATACACAAGGGGGAGAGCTGTGTGGCACTATACACAAAGGGGGCTGTGTGGCACTATACACAAGGGGGGCTGTGTGGCACTATTTACAAGGGGAGGGATGTGGCTCTATCTACAGGTGTCTGTGTTTGGCACCATCTACTAAGGGGGGCGGTGTGCTGCACTTTCTACTAAGGGGGGCTGTGTGGCACTATGTACAGTGGGGGGTTTATGGCATTCTACAAGGGGAAGGTGGGGGTGCTATCTACAAATGGGGTGACACTGTCTATAGGAGGGGCTATATAGCACTGTCTACAGGGGGGCTGTATGGCACGTTCTACAGTGGGCACTATTTATAAGGGGGGGCTACTTGTGGCACCCGAGGGGGGGGGCGGCCAAGAGTTTGCTATCGGGCCCAGTCTTTCCTAGTTACGCCCCTGAGCAGACTTTAGTGTCTCGTCTAGTTATATAATGCAAGTGGAACAGCCTCTATAGATGATGCGCTGCAGGAAAAAACATACAAAATATAATGTCGAGCGCCACGGTGTGGTCACCGCGGGGAACTGTTTACTTTCATGGATGAAGTAATAGCGCCATTATGTGGTCATCGCTGGGAAACTACTGACTATATGTTACGACCTTATTACTTATGGAAGGCTGCATTGGCTATACGTCGCAATAGCGCCATCGTGTGGTCAATGCTGGGAAATGATCACTAAATTCATTGTAATGTAGGTAGCCTGGTGATGCGCTCTGCAGCAGCGCCATCGTGGGGTCAATGCTGGGAAAAGCTCACTAAATTCAATGTAATTCAGACAGCCTTAGGCCTCATGCACACGACCGTAAAAACTCCCGTTATTACGGGTCGTAATCACGACCCGTAATAACGGGCTCATAGACTTCTATTGGCGACGGGTGCCTTCCCGTTTTCTCACGGGAAGGTGCCCGTGCCGTTGAAAAAGATAGAACATGTCCTATTTCAGGCCATAATAACGGCACGGACAGTCCATAGAAGTCTATGGAGCTCTCGTAATGACGGGTGGCTACATGTGTGCACCCGTCATTACGGCAGCGTTGCTAAGCGACGTCAGTAAATAGTCACTGTCCAGGGAGCTGAAAGAGTTAACTGATCGGCAGTAACTCTTTCAGCACCCTGGACAGTGACTACCGATCAGTATAAACCTGTAAAAAATAAAAATAAAAGACGTTCAAACTTACCGACAACTTCCTGCTTCCTCCAGTCCGGTCTCCCGCCCGTTGCCTTGGTGACGCGTCCCTCTCGACATCCGGCCCGACGTCCTGGATGACGTTTCAGGCCATGTGACCGCTGCAGCCAATCACAGGTCAATCACAGGCTGCAGCGGTCACATGGACTGCCGCGTCATCCAGGGATGTCGGGCTGGATGTGAAGAGAGGGACGCGTCACCAAGACAACGGCCGGGTAAGTATGAATTTCTTTAACTTTTATTACAGAAAAGGCTGTCCCTTCTCTCTATCCTGCACTGATAGAGAGAAGGGGCTGCCGATTAGTGCAGTGCTATTTTGCTGCCAAAAACGTGCTCGTAAATACGGGTGGAATACGTGTGACACCGGACACATATTTACGAGCACGGGTTCGTAAATACTGGTGCAAAACGGGTGGAATACGTGTGACACCGGACCCGTATTTACGCCAGTATTTACGGGTGGGAAAAAATACGGTCGTGTGCATGAGGCCTAAGTCATACGCTAAGCAGCAGCGCCATCGTGTGGTCAATGCTGAGAAATCTCACTAAATTGAATGTAATACAGGCAGCCTAGTGATACACTGTGCAGCATCGTCATCTTGTGGTCAATGCTGGGAAATGCACACTATATTCAATGTAATTCATGCAGCCTTAGGGATACGCTGAGTAGCAGCGCCATCGTGTGGTCAATGCTGAGAAATGCTCACTAAATTCAATGTAGTGCAGGCAGCCTAGTGATACGCTGAGCAGCAGCGCCATCGTGTGGTTAATGCTGGGAAATGCTCACTAAATTAAATGTAATGCAGGAAGCCTAGTGATACAAGGAGCAGCAGCGCGCCATCGTGTGGTCACCGCAGGGAACTTTATACTTTCAAATTATTCCGATATTGTATATTTTAATGAATAATATAGCAATACTGCAGGGAATTTATAGACCTAATTTTATATGATGCAGACAGCACAAAAGATGTGCAGTAGCAACAGCGGCCTCGTGTGGTCACTGTGGCAACTGTCTTGGTAGGCCATCTGAGTACCCGGAAGAAAAATGACTGGAACACACAAACAGGAAGTGACGTTTATGACTTCTGGGTGAAGCGAGGCAATCATTCAGGTATTTACAGTCAGAATCTTTCCTGTCCGTTTATTAGGTGTCAGTGTGTGACGCATGATGCGCGTAGTATAAACATATTCAGCTTCTTTGTATGTGAGATTTTTACTAAAATGCTGATCAGGCGGATGATGAACGCAATCTGTACTATGGCCACCAGGTGGCGCTATGACATAACATTATTATATTAGTACCATTTACATGTTCCAGAATCAAACCTCACACTTTTTGGAGATATAAAACAGATATTTGATCTTTTTTCAGAGCCCCTGTGACACCCCCCTCTCCTATGTAACCGTGGTAACACCAGTGTAGCCATAAGGGTATGTTCACACGACCTATTTTCAGACGTAATTCACAGGTGTAATTTTTTTTCCGAGTTTTTAGACGCGGAAACCGCTCCAAAAAACTCATCAAAAACAGTTCGAAAGTGCCTCCCATTGATTTCAATGCGAGGCGGAGGCGTCTTTTTCCCGCCAGCTGTAAAACCGCCTCGCGGGAAAAAAGCGACATGCCCTATTTTCGGGCGTTTACGCCTCTGACCTCCCATTGACTTCAATGGGAGGCAGAGAAAGCGTATTTCGCAGCGTTTTATGCCTGCGGCGTGCAGGGAGAGGAAAATCTGCCTCAAACTTCCAAACGGAATTTAGAAGCAGAAATTCCGCCTGCAAAAAACTCTTACGCCTGAAAACCCGTCTCCATTACGCCTACAAACATCTGCCCATTGCTTGCAATGGGTTTTACGATGTTCTGTTCAGACAAGGTGTAATTTTACGCGTCGCTGTCAAAATACGGCGCGTAAAATGACGGCTCGTCAAAAGAAGTGCAGGTCACTTCTTGGGACGTTTTTGGAGCCGCTTTTCATTGACTCTATTGAAAACAGCTCCAAAAACGGCCACAAAAACGCCGCAAAAACACAGCAAAAAATACGAGTGGCTCAAAAAACGTCTGAAAATCAGGAGCTGTTTCCCCTTGAAAACCGCTCCTGATTTTCAGACGTTCTTGAAGCCGCTCGCGATTTATTTTCGCTGCGTTTTTCGCTGCGTTTTTTACGGCCGTTTTTGGAGCTTTTTTCGCTAGAGTCAATGAAAAACGGCTCCAAAAACGTCCCAAGAAGTGACCTGCACTTCTTTTTCACGGCCTATTTTTACCACGTAAAAAAAACGTGTAAAATGACACCTCGTGGGAACAGAACATCGTATAACCCATTGCAGGCAATGGGCAGATGTTTGCCGACGTATTGGAGCCGTCTTTTCAGCCGTAATTTGAGGCATAAAACGCCTCCATTACGTCTGAAAATAGGTCGTGTGCACATACCCTTACAGTGACGGTCACAGTGCCCACATGACAGCAACAGTCAAGGGCCCCCATACCAAGGACAACCACCTTTCTACCAGAACAGTGACAGCCAAGGTGCTCCCATAACATTGACTGTTGCTGTTATGTGGGCACTGTGACTGTTACTGTTATGGGAGCACTATGGCTGTCACTGTTCTGGGGGAGAGTTGGTTGTCCCTGTTATGGAGGACTTTGACTGTTGCTGTTATGTGGGCACTGTAACTGTCAAAGTCCTCCATAACAGGGACAACCGACTCTCCCCCAGGAAAGTGACAGTCACAGTGCCCACATAACAGCAACAGTCAAAGTCCCCCATAACAGTTGATTAACAGCTGATGGCCACTGTTACATTGTTTGAATATATCAATTGCATCATCATCAGTTTTTTTGTCTCAAGTGATTACAACTGATGCAAAAACCGATTCAAAAATGTATCAGTTGCATCAGAATTTTTACTACAAAACCATCAGTTGTCGTTAGTTGTCATCCGTTTTTAACATCAGTTTTTACCACAATGGTCCACCAAAAAGGTTGTCTAGGGTCTGAAAATGCCACACCCCCTCTGTATATAATGCCACACCCCCCTGTAGATAACGCCACACAGCGCCCACTGTAGATTGTGCCACACAGCGCCCCCCTGTAGATAGCACCGGATACATATAGCGCTACCCCCCTTCTCCTGTAGATAGCGCCACTCAAGCTCCCTCTAGCATATATGGACAGTGGCGTCAGGGGTTACTCCCTAAACGGAATCCCCGGCCGCAGCATTACCAATGCTGTGGCCGGGGATTGCCTCAAGAAGGACCCCCTGACGCCACTGTCCATATATGGACAGTGACGTCAGTGTCTACTCCTTGAGTGGAATCCCCTTGCCAACTCTGGCCAGGGATTCCGCTCCAGGAGGAGATCCCTGACGTCAATGTCCATATATGGACAGTGGCGTCAGGGGGTCCTTCTTGAAGGAAACAACCCGGCCACAGCATTGGTAATAAAGTTGACTTGTTTACAGAACGCTGAGTTGGCTCCATTTTTGGTCAGAGATCTTCAAGTGTAATACTGGAAGGTTCCCACGGCTAAAGAGAGTTCAGTGCTCCAGAATTAAAGGGGTTGTCCGGGCAGGGGGCGGTTTTTCATACTGATGACCTTTCTATAGGATAGGTCATCGGTATATCATTGATGGGGGTCCGTTCCGGAAGCAGATGGCTCACAGTATAGCGGCCGTGAATGTGACTAGAGCTGCAGTTCTGCAGCACGGCCGCTATACAGTGTATGAAGCACTGCATGCCCAGCATAACATCCGGTGCCCGGAGGCAGCCCGAACAGCTGATCGGTGTGGGGTCCGGGTGTCATATTTCACCACTTATTACATTACCGGGTACATATCACAATGTAATGACCATTACTCACCGTCTGCTGGAAGTTGACATGGCCATAACCAAGAGACCATCTTTTGATCATGTTCCTGCAGACACGTATAGACAGCTCAGGCCCATCTGGACTAAACTTCTGATAGATAGAGGAAGGCCATAGGATATTGGCTGTTACTGTGCGGATCTCCACTGAAGAAGTAACGGAATATTCTCATCACACAAAGTCTGTCGTTGGGTTATGCCATCATTTTGCGATCGGTAGAAGTTTTACTGCCATATGAACCCTCGCTCTCGATCATTGCCCTCTTGCGGCTTTAACAGTCTCTACTCTTCTGGGAAGGCTTGCCACAAGATTTTGGAGTGTGACCTCACAGATGCTTTTTTTGGCTGAATGGGCACAAATTCCCACAGACAAGCACTGATATTGGATGAGTAGGTTTTGCTCGCAACCCGTGTTATAATTCATCCCAAAGGTGTTGGATGGTCCTTTGTGCAGGCCACACGAGTCCCTACACAACAAACTCATCAAACCATGTCTTTATGGACCTTGCTTACAGGGGCGCAGTCATGCGGGGACAGGAAAGGTCCTTCCCCAGTAGACACTATGTATTACTGTAGGTAACGTTCAGAGGCGCAGATTCACCCATCAGACTACCAGATAACAAGACGTCATCACTCTAGAGAACGACGTGCTTTACACCTCTCCAGCTGACTCCTGGCATTGTGCAGGGGGATCTAAGGAAATCCATTTCATGAAGCTCCTGACACACAGTTCTTGTTCTGCGCCACGTTTAAAGCCACTGAGCTCTTCAGTACGACCCATACTACTAGCAATGTTTCTCTGGAGAGTGCATGGCTGTGGGCTTGATTTATGCACCTGTTTGCAATGCGTGAAGCTGAAACAGCTCAATGCGTGAAGCTCAATAATTAGGGGGGGTGTTCACGTACTTTTATCCATATAGTATTGTCTCTCACCTCCCACATGCTGTATTTTCTCCTTACTGCCAAGAGACACAGAACTAAAAATTAAAGAAGAGCTCCAGTGGAAGCACAACTTTCCATGTCTGCACCCCCACCTGACTGTATATATCACTCTACACTTCTTTTATGTATACTGTACTTACTTTTTGAACGCCTGCCTTGTCCGTGCTTTAAAAGAAGCCTCCGTCTTGATTCTTAGATTTCCCCAGCTTTCTCTTCCTCTCTGCTTTGCTATCAATCACATGACCAGCTAAAGACCATATCATTTCTTTATGCTGGGGGACACTGTGATTATTATTCTCTCTATATTCTTCTAAATAAGCTGAGAAACCATAAGTATACAGACAGGGAGGCTGCACTATATTCTTCTACACCTGTGTGACAGGAACCTGTCTAAGTATCAGTGGCAGTTGATGATAGAAGTTTCTGTTTCCCCCTGTGTATAACTAGTGCGGTACAGGAACTGCTGAAGCCTGTGATGGGTGACACATAGATCTCCGGAGACCCAAGTAGAGAAAGTAGTCACCGAGCCGGATTCACACTGCTGCTAAGCAACCGTCCCGGTCTGATATATATAGAGATAAATAACAGGGGAGAGACCGACACATGGAATACCAGAATGCAGCACATGGGAGAGGTTAGTTTTGGCCGGAGTGTCCCTTTAACATTCCATAATTATATCATCTAGTTATCATCTCTTTATTTGTAGATCTCATTCGGAACCATCTACACGTCATTGTTCTTTGTGATGGATAAGGGACACATAACGGAGAAGATACTGAACGTCACCCTGGAGATAATCTACCTTCTTACCGGGGAGGTAAAATAATCCGGGACTCATGTATATGTCCTTTCTCTTATCTTTCTATCCTACGGACAATATTATAGAAAAAGCAAAAGATCACGTCATCATAATTGATTTGTAAATATAAATGCTGTAACAAATCTTCTCTGGTGCATAGATATTTATTTTAATACAATGATAGCGCCCCCTAGCATTTTGACTGCCCCCCTAATGCTGCTTCCACCTTCCTAAACAGTCCGCGGTGGACACGCATTATAAAAGTTATGATTTTTGGAATGGTGGGAGGTAAAAACGAAAATTGAAAAAACCGAAAATAGGCTGTTCATTAAGGGGTTAATAACCTATCATTCACCTGTTCTATACCTGGACTGAGTTACCTGGTGGTGGTTACATTCAGTTATCCTTTGGATGCATTACTATGGACTGATCTGTGGGCTACAACATAAGGTGTCTTAGCCTGGGGACTGTGTTACTCCCTCTGCAGGCGGGGTGTTGCGGTGGCACTGGTTGCCATGTGGTGCGCCACCTAATAGATTAGGGACCCACTTAAAAGAAGTCGCCATGAGGAGGCAGGTTGGCTTATACGATCAAAATGTTTACTAAGAACTTCCTGTTCATTTTGATTCTCTTGTATGTTCCATCTCGATATCCAGGATTGTCCAGTAGTGAAGAAGACTTCTGGTGACTCTCTATCCCCCAACAGATGTCCCTACATGTCTGGAGGATGGACCAGTACCATCACGGAGCCTTCACTGATACCTAAGAGAAATGAGAGCTACGTAATGGGAAGAGCAGAGTTCACAGCAGCACAGAATCTGCACGCTCCTCTCCTGAAATACTCTGTGCTGCTGTGAACTCTGCTCTTACCATTACGTAGCTCAGTCTGTTACCTCTCCTCCACTCCTGTCCTCAATAACACCTTCACATGATTGGCAAGTCACCACCCCGCACAAGATCCACACGCTCATCTCCTGAAATACTCTGTGCTGCTGTGAACTCTGCTCTTACCATTACGTGGTGACTTGCCAATCATGTGAAGGTGTTATTGAGGACAGGAGTGGAGGAGAGGTAACAGACTGAGAGCTACGTAATGGTAAGAACAGAGTTCTCAGCAGCACAGAATCTGCACGCTCCTCTCCTGAAATACTCTGTGCTGCCTTAAACTCTGTGGACAGGTCAGGATCCTGTTTCTTTCAAATGTTGCACTGTAGCGCAGCCTTATATAGTGGATCGAGCGGTTTCCCCAGCAGCATTTAAAAGAAACAGGATCCTGACCTGTCCACAGAGTTTAAGGCAGCACAGAGTATTTCAGGAGATGAGCACGGCCGGCCACGGGCAGCCGGTCGTTTTTCCGAGCCGTGCTCCCATTATAAAGTATAGGAGCACGGCCCGTAAAATAAAAAAATGGAACATGTTCTATCTTTTTAACGGCACGGGCACCTTCCCGTGAGAAAACGGGAAGGTACCCGTGGCTAACAGAAGTCTATGGGCCCGCTATTTCGGGTCGTAATTACGACCCGTAATAACGGGTGTTTTTACGGTCGTGTGCATGAGGCCCCGTAATGACGGGTGACTACGTGTGTGCACCCGTCATTACGGCAGCGTTGCTAGGCGACGTCAGTAAATAGTCACTGTCCAGGGTGCTGAAAGAGTTAACTGATCGGCAGTAACTGTTTCAGCGCCCTGGACAGTGACTACCGATCACAATATAGAGTAACCTGTCAAAAAAAAAAGACGTTCATACTTACCGAGAACTTTCTGCTTCCTCCAGTCCGGTCTCCTGGCCGTTGCCTTGGTGACGCGTCCCTCTCGACATCCGGCCCGACATTCCTGTGTGACGTTACAGCCCATGTGACCGTTGCAGCCAATCACAGGCTGCAGAGGCCTCTGCAGCCAATCACAGGCTGCCGCGTCAGGAAAGAAGGTCGGACTGGAGGAAGAAGAGGGACTCGTCACCAAGACAACGACCGGGTACGTATGAAATGTTTTTTATTTTATTTTTAATCAGCAGCCTCTTTTCTCTATCAGTGATTGATAGAGACAAGTGGCTGCCGATTTGTATAATATTTTTGACCGGGTTCGGCCGAACCCGGTGAAGTTCGGATTCGCTGTCCCGGTTCGCTCATCTCTACCTGTCAATATTGTTTCTGACAGAGGGGTACAATTTGTTTCATTGTTTTGGAGAGCCTTCTGTAAGAAGTTGGAGATTGATCTGTCCTTCTCCTCGGCCTTCCATCCTGAAACTAATGGCCAAACTGAGAGGACTAATCAGTCTCTAGAACAATATTTAAGGTGTTTTATCTCTGACTGTCAATATGATTGGGTTTCCTTCATTCCCCTCGCCGAATTTTCCCTTAATAACCGGGTCAGTAACTCGTCAGGGAACTCCCCCATTTTCTGTAATTTTGGGTTTAATCCACGGTTTTCCTCCCTTTTACCTGGTAGTTCCAACAATCCCGAGGTAGATGTCGTTCATCGGGAACTGTGCACAGTCTGGGCCCAGGTTCAGAAGAACCTAGAGGCGTCCCAGGGCATACAAAAGACTCAGGCAGATAGAAGACGTTCTGCTAACCCCTTGTTTGTGGTCGGGGATCTGGTGTGGCTGTCTTCAAAAAATGTGCGCCTTAAAGTTCTGTCTAAAAAAAATTCTCCCCGGTATATAGGGCTGTACAAGGTCATTGAGGTCCTTAACCCTGTCTCCTTCCGGCTGGAGTTACCCCCGTCTTTTCAAATACACAACGTGTTTTATGCCTCCCTCCTGAAACGCTGCTCCCCGTCCTTGGTTACCTCGAGGAAACCTCCGGTCCCTGTTCTCACCCCTGAAGGGGTAGAATTCGAGGTGGCCAAGATTGTGGATAGCAGGATGGTCCAAGGCTCCCTCCAGTACCTGGTCTATTGGAGAGGATACAGGCCTGAGGAGAGGACTTGGGTACCCGCCCGGGATGTTCACGCTGGGGTATTGCTCAGGAGGCTCCATCTTCGGTTCCCCAATAAGCCAGGTCCACCTAGGAAGGGTCCAGTGGCCCCTCATAAAAGGGGGGGTACTGTAAAGGATCTGCCAGACACCGCTTCTGTGTCGACACCCGTGGTTAATCAGTCTGCACCTGCTCCTAGGTCTGATAGAGTGACTCGATCTGCTACCACTCAGGCTGGTAGGCTGAGGAGTGGGAGAACCTATCACAGCCTGGCCAGACAGTTCTAGCTCCCGCCCTCGGTCTATGTATACCTTCATTTCCTGCTTGTCTTTGCCTGTGATTCTCTCTGGTTTCCTGGCTCTACTGTTCCTGCTATAACTATTCACCTCTGCTTCATATGACCCTGGCTTGACTGACCATTCTCCTGCTCTGCGTTTGGTACCTCGTACACTCCTGGTTTGACTCGGCTCGTTCACTACTCTTGTTGCTCACGGTGTTGCCGTGGGCAACTGCCCCATTTCCCTTAGCTTCAGTGTACCCTTGTCTGTTTGTCTGTTGTGCACATATTGAGCGTAGGGACCGTCGCCCAGTTGTACGCCGTCGCCTAGGACGGACCGTGCAAGTAGTCAGGGACTGAGTGGCGGGTAGATTAGGGCTCACCTGTCTTCTCCCTACCCCGACATTACAATAGGATTGTATAGAAAGAAACCTAGTTTGTTATTAGTACCATTTTGGGTACTTTTTGATCACTTTTTATTACATTTTTTTAAGGATTTAAGGTACCCAAAAACCAGCAATTCTGGTGTTTTTTTTTTTTCTCATTCTTTTTTAAATATGGCATTTACCCTGCAGGTTAAATAACGTTATTTTAGATCAGACTTATACGGACAAGTCCATCAATTATGTTGATTTTTTTTTTTTATATCACTTTAGAGGATGAGGGTCTTTTTTTTTTTTGGTGTATTACTAAAAACTTTAAGGGTATGTTCCCACACACCGGATACGCTGCAGATTTTCTGAAACAGAAAATCTGCAGCAGAATCTCAATAAAAACGCTGGTCAATGTGTGACAGAAATCCCCACCAAATAACGTGTTTCTTCGGCTCATTTTGCTGCGGTAATGCTGTGTTTTACCTGCGGATTTCGTTTTAAACATTGGTTATAGCAAAGTATATGTGCACCTGCGTGTTTCCGCTGCGCAAACGCTGTAAAAACCGCAACAACATAAATCTGTTGCAGAATTTCTGCTCCCTATTGAAGTCTATGGGCCAAACACGCAGGATCTCTGCACAACACGCAGCATGAGAAACGCACCGCAGAACACTTTCGCGTGACTTTTCTGCGGTTTTGTTTTCCGCAGCGCGGGCATGAGATTCTCTTATTCACTTTGCTGCTACTGTAAATGCTGTGGAATATCCGCACAGAGTTCAGTTGTGGAAATTCCGCAGCATTTACGCTACGCGAGAACCCGGCCTTACTCCCTTTTTTTTTTGTAAACATTTTTTCCATCCCCCTAAGGACTTCCGTATTGCTGTGTATTGTGCTATTTACAGCCTCCTATTAAAGGGCTTAATAGGAGCACAAAGATGGCAGACCTGGGGTCCTTTTTATTAGGCCCCCAGACTGCCATGACAACCATCAACACCACGTAAGTGAGCCCGCTCCATGCTCCTCTCCTCGTGCCATAAGGTACAGTTACGTCCTGGTGCTACAAGAGGCTTAAAGCACCGGCCTCACCTACAGCAACTTCTGTATAATATACGAGCCCGTACACCAAATGCTCGGCTTTCCGAGAAAAGCCGATCAGAAACGAAGCGGCTCAGCGCTCACCTGAGCACTTCTCCTGCTTCGTTTTAGCGATCTGTGGGGGTCTCCGTGCTCGGACACCCAGTCATCAAAACTTCAGACATCTCACATTTTACATTTCACATTTACCCAAGTTGACTTTAATTGTTAGTGACCGCCAATACACCTTTTCAAGTCGCGGCATCGGAATAAGTAAACAGAGCAGGGAGCCGTTAAATCTCCCTGCTCTCAGCTGCCTGAGGTAGCTGAGGGCTGGGGGCGTCCCTGCTCGAACGGGTGAGATCGATATCAACATCGCTCTCAGCCGTTTAACTCCTCAGATGCGGCGCTCATTAGCGAGCGCCGCATCTGAGTGGTTTTGGAGAGAGGGAGGGAGGGAGCTCCCTCTCATCCCACCGGCACCCGGCGATAAGATCACCGAGTGTCTGTGTCGTGTATGGCAGCCGGGGGCCTAATAAAGGCCCCAGGTCTGCCTGTAGTGTATGCCTGCTGGGTCATGTCAGAGGCATGTCCTAGCAGATGCCTGTCTGTTTTAAACGGACAGGCAGTAATACACTGCAATACAGAAGTATTGCAGTGTATTATAAAAGCGATCAAGGGATCGCATATTAAAGTCCCCTAGTGGAACTAGTAAAAAGGTAAAAAAAAACTTTAATAAAGTTAACAAAAAAAAGTGAAAAAAAATAAATTAAAAACCCACTTTTTCCCATTACAAAATGCTTTATTATTAAAAAAAAAACTAAATAAAGTAAAAAAGTTACACATATTTGGTATCGCTGCGTCCGTAACGACCCCAACTATAAAGCTATTACATTATTTAACTCGCACGGTGAACGCCGTATAAAATTAAATAAAAAACAATGTGTGAATCTTGCCGTAAAAATAATGTGATAAAAAGTGATCAAAAAGTCGCATCTACTCCAAAATGGTACCAATAAAAACGACAAGTCGTCCTGCGAAAAAAAGCCATCGTACAGCTGCATCGGCGGAAAAATAAAAAAGTTATTGCTCCTCAAATATAGAGACACAAAAACAAATAATATTGAAAAAAAAAGTGCTTTCACTGTGTAAAAGTAGTAAAACATACAAAATCTATACAAATTGGTATTGTTGCAATCGTAACAACCCGCTGAATAAAGTTATTGTGTTATTTATACCACACGGTAAACGGCGTAGATTTAGAATGAAAAAACAGTGGCAAAATTTGTTTATTTCCTATTCCCCCCGAATAAAAGTTAATAAAAGTTAATCAATAAATTATATGTACCCAAAAATAGTGCTAATAAAAAATACAACTTGTCCCGCAAAAAGACCTTATACAGCGATGTCGACAGAAAAATAAAAAAGTTATAGCTCTTGGAATGCGGCGATGGAAAAACTTAAACAATAGCTTGGTCATTTAGGTTTAAAATAGGCTGGTCACTAAGGGGTTAAAGTTAGAAACTTTGCAAATAGAACAAACCATTGTAGGATGGAGGTAACCAACGTGACAGGGTCAGTAATGAAAACAACGGGATCATTCATGGAGGCTGCAGTGGTATATGGGTGTAATTACCGGCTGTCAGACCCTGTATATCAGGGGTTTTACCTAATCTTCTGGAGGAGCGTTTAAAAAAATCAGGATGAAAAGTGCTGGGGAGAGGGGGCATCCCTGCCGAGTAACATTTTTAATATGAAATCGATCAGAAAGTGTACCATTAACCCTAAACTGTTGCTGGCGCAGAGTATGAGCAAAACACGGTTGAGATTAAACTAGATGGGAAACGAAACTTCGTAAGGGTAGCGCGCATAAAATCCCAGTTGACACGGTCAACAAGTCTTTTCGGCGAGAAGAATCAATGGGACCCACTGGAATAAAACCCATGTGTTCAGGACTGATCAGCTCTTTCAAGAACTCTGATGTCCCGGCTGCCAAAAGCTTAGACCACCTTTTTACATCAGTATTAAGAGAAATCTCAGTAGGCCAGAAAGCACCGACCATGAGGGAGTTACAAATCTTTATAGATCTGGGAACCAGGATGTCAGAGGATCTTTTGTAATAAGCGGTCAGAAACCCATCTGGACCCAGTGGGATAGTAAAAAATAGGTTATGCAGTCCTGTCCAGACAGGGATCCCGGCCATCAGGAGTCGTGTTGATATTATCAAGGTATTGGTAGTAGAAATTGAATTCTTTAGCAATACTGTCCGTGTGCCAATCAGCGTCATACACTTCTCTCCATTCATTTACACAGCACATAGCGATATACCTATATCGCTATATGCAGCCACATAAACACACTATAACATTACTGCAGTATCCTGACAGTGAATAAACATTACCTCCAGGCAGGACGTGATGTCTATTCAGAATCCTGTCACTTCTGTAGCGTCTCTGTGATATTTACAGCAATGCAAGCGTAATCTCGTTTGAAATTACAGGTTACATGGTAATCTCGCGAGATTACGCTTGCCTTGCTGTAAATACCACAGAGACGCTACAGAAGTGTCAGGATTCTGAATAAACATCCCGTCCTGGCTGCAGGTAATGTATATTCATTGTCAGGACGCTGTAGTAACGTTATAGTGTGTGTATGTCCTGTTGTAGGATGAAATTGGCTCCAATCCAGCGCTGTCCACAGGGTATGGCGTTGCAAAATGGAGTGATAGCCTTCCTTATTCAAAATCCCCTTTACCTTGTACAAATCTCCCACTTTACCAGCACCAAAGCAACCCCAGACCATCACATTACCTCCACCATGCCTGACAGATGGCGTCAGGCACTCTTCCAGCATCTTTTCACTTGTTCTGCGTCTCACAAATGTTCTTCTGTGTGATCCAAACACCTCAAACTTCGATTCGTCTGTCCATAACACTTTTTTCCAATCTTCCTCTGACCAATGTCTGTGTGCTTTTGCCCATATTAATCTTTTCCTTTTATTAGCCAGTCTCAGATATGGCTTTTCCTTTGCCACTCGGCCCTGAAGGCCACCATCCCGGGGTCGCCTCTTCACTGTAGACGTTGACACTGGTGTTTTGCGGGTACTATTTAATGAAGCTGCCAGTTGAGGACCTGTGAGACGTCTATTTCTCAAACTAGAGACTCTAATGTACTAGTCTTGTTGCTCAGTTGTGCAGCGGGGCCTCCCACTTCTCTTTCTACTCTGGTTAGAGCCTGTTTGTGCTGTCCTCTGAAGGGAGTAGTACACACCGTTGTAGGAAATCTTCAGTTTCTTGGCAATTTCTCGCAAGGAATAGCCTTCATTTCTAAGAACAAGAATAGACTGTCGAGTTTCACATGAAAGCTCTCTTTTTCTAGCCATTTTGAGAGTTTAATCGAACCCACAAATGTAATACTCCAGATTCTCAACTAGCTCAAAGGAAGGTCAGTTTTATAGCTCCTCTAAACAGCAAAACTGTTTACAGCGGTGCTAACATAATTGCACAAGGGTTTTCAAGTGTTTTCTAATCATCCATTAGCCTTCTAATACAGTTAGCAAACACAATGTACCATTAGAACACTGGAGTGATGGTTGCTGGAAATGGGCCTCTATACACCTATGTAGATATTGCATTAAAAACCAGACGTTTGCAGCTAGAATAGTCATTTAGCACATTAACAATGTATGGAGTGTATTTCTGATTAATTTAATGTTATCTTCATTGAAAAAAAACTGTGCTTTTCTTTCAAAAATAAGGAAATTTCTAAGTGACCCTAAACTTTTGAACGGTAGTGTATGTAAACTGGGCAGAGTACATCAGGGTATATGTAAGCTGTGAGGAGTACATCAGGGTATATGTAATCTGTGAGGAGTACATCAGGGTATATGTAATATGTGAGGAGTACATCAGGGTATATGTAATATGTGAGGAGTACATCAGGGTATATGTAATATGTGAGGAGTACATCAGGGCATATGTAATATGTGAGGAGTACATCAGGGTATATGTAAACTGTGAGGAGTACATCAGGATATATGTAATATGTGAGGAGTACATCAGGATATATGTAATATGTGAGGAGTACATCAGGGTATATGTAAGCTGTGAGGAGTACATCAGGGCATATGTAATATGTGAGGAGAACATCAGGGTATATGTAAGCTGTGAGGAGTACATCAGGGTATATGTAAGATGGGCGGAGTACATCAGGGTATATGTAATATGTTTGGAGTACATCAGGGTATATGTAAGCTGTGAGGAGTACATCAGGGTATATGTAAGCTGTGAGGAGTACATCAGGGTATATGTAATATGGGCGGAGTACATCAGGGTATATGTAATATGTGCGGAGTACATCAGGATATATGTAATATGTGAGGAGTACATCAGGGTATATGTAAGCTGTGAGGAGTACATCAGGGTATATGTAATAGGTGAGGAGTACATCAGGGTATATGTAATATGTGAGGAGTACATCCGGATATATGTAATATGTGAGGAGTACATCAGGGTATATGTAAGCTGTGTGGAGTACATCAGGGTATATGTAATCTGTGAGGAGTACATCAGGGTATATGTAATCTGTGAGGAGTACATCAGGGTATATGTAATATGTGAGGAGTACATCAGGGTATATGTAATATGTGAGGAGTACATCAGGATATATGTAATATGTGAGGAGTACATCAGGGTATATGTAATATGGGCGGAGTACATCAGGGTATATAATATGGGAGGAGTACATCAGGGTATATGTAATATGTGAGGAGTACATCAGGGTATATGTAAGCTGTGAGGAGTACATCAGGGTATATGTAATATGTGCGGAGTACATCAGGGTATATGTAATATGTGCGGAGTACATCAGGATATATGTAATATGTGAGGAGTACATCAGGGTATATGTAATCTGTGAGGAGTACATCAGGGTATATGTAATATGTGAGGAGTACATCAGGGTATATGTAATATGTGAGGAGTACATCAGGGTATATGTAATATGTGAGGAGAACATCAGGGTATATGTAAGCTGTGAGGAGTACATCAGGGTATATGTAATAGGTGAGGAGTACATCAGGGTATATGTAAGCTGTGAGGAGTACATCAGGATATATATAATATGTGAGGAGTACATCAGGGTATATGTAAGCTGTGAGGAGTACATCAGGGTATATGTAATATGTGAGGAGTACATCAGGGTATATGTAATCTGGGCGGAGTACATCAGGGTATATTTAATATGTGAGGAGTACATCAGGGTATATGTAATCTGTGAGGAGTACATCAGGGTATATGTAATATGTGCGGAGTACATCAGGATATATGTAATATGTGAGGAGTACATCAGGGTATATGTAATCTGTGAGGAGTACATCAGGGTATATGTAATATGTGAAGAGTACATCAGGGTATATGTAATCTGTGCGGAGTACATCAGGGTATATGTAATATGTGAAGAGTACATCAGGGTATATGTAATCTGTAAGGAGTACATCAGGGTATATGTAAGCTGTGAGGAGTACATCGGGGTATATGTAATATGTGAGGAGTACATCGGGGTATATGTAATATGTGAGGAGTACATCAGGGTATATGTAATATGTGAGGAGTACATCAGGGTATATGTAATATGTGAGGAGTACATCAGTGTATATGTATGATGGGCGGAGTACATCAGGGTATATGTATGATGGGCGGAGTACATCAGGGTATATGTATGATGGGCGGAGTACATCAGGGTATATGTAGGCTGGGCGGAGTACATCAGGGAATATGTATGATGGGCGGAGTACATCAGGGTATATGTAAGCTGGGCGGAGTACATCAGGGCATATATAAGCTGTGAGGAGTACATCAGGGTATATGTAATCTGTGAGGAGTACATCAGGGTATATGTAATATGTGAGGAGTACATCAGGGTATATGTAATCTGTGAGGAGTACATCAGGATATATGTAATATGTGCGGAGTACATCAGGGTATATGTAGGCTGGGCGGAGTACATCAGGGAATATGTATGATGGGCGGAGTACATCAGGGTATATGTAAGCTGGGCGGAGTACATCAGGGCATATATAAGCTGGGCGGAGTACATCAGGGTATATGTAAGCTGGGCGGAGTACATCAGGGTATATGTAGGCTGGGCGGAGTACATCAGGGTATATGTATGATGGGCGGAGTACATCAGGGTATATGTAAGCTGGGCGGAGTACATCAGGGTATAATAGGATGATGGGCGGAGTACATCAGGGTATATATAAGATGGGCGGAGTACATCAGGGTATATGTATGATGGGCGGAGTACATCAGGGTATATGTATGATGGGCGGAGTACATCAGGGTATATGTAGGCTGGGCGGAGTACATGAGGGTATATGTAATATGTGAGGAGTACATCAGGGTATATGTAATCTGTGCGGAGTACATCAGGGTATATGTAATATGTGAGGAGTACATCAGGGTATATGTAATATGTGAGGAGTACATCAGGGTATATGTAATCTGTGAGGAGTACATCAGGGTATATGTAAGCTGTGAGGAGTACATCGGGGTATATGTAATATGTGAGGAGTACATCAGGGTATATGTAATATGTGAGGAGTACATGAGGGTATATGTAATATGTGAGGAGTACATCAGGGTATATGTAATATGTGAGGAGTACATCAGGGTATATGTAAGCTGTGAGGAGTACATCAGGGTATATGTAATATGTGAGGAGTACATCAGGGTATATGTAATATGTGAGGAGTACATCAGGGTATATGTAATCTGTGAGGAGTACATCAGGGTATATGTAATATGTGAGGAGTACATCAGGGTATATGTAATATGTGAGGAGTACATCAGGGTATATGTAATATGTGAGGAGTACATCAGGGTATATGTAATCTGTGAGGAGTACATCAGGGTATATGTAATCTGTGAGGAGTACATCAGGGTATATGTATGATGGGCGGAGTACATCAGGGTATATGTAATATGTGAGGAGTACATCAGGGTATATGTAATATGTGAGGAGTACATCAGGGTATATGTAATCTGTGAGCAGTACATCAGGGTATATGTAATCTGTGAGGAGTACATCAGGGTATATGTAATCTGTGAGGAGTACATCAGGGTATATGTAATATGTGAGGAGCACATCAGGGTATATGTAAGCTGGGCGGAGTACATCAGGGTATATGTAAGCTGGGCGGAGTACATCGGGGTATATGTAAGCTGGGCGGAGTACATCGGGGTATATGTATGAGGGGCGGAGTACATCGGGGTATAATAGGATGATGGGCGGAGTACATCAGGGTATATGTAAGCTGGGCGGAGTACATTAGGGTATATGTAAGCTGGGCGGAGTACATCGGGGTATATGTATGAGGGGCGGAGTACATCGGGGTATATGTAATATGTGAGGAGTACATCAGGGTATATGTAATCTGTGAGGAGTACATCAGGGTATATGTAATATGTGAGGAGTACATCAGGGTATATGTAAGCTGTGAGGAGTACATCAGGGTATATGTAATATGTGAGGAGTACATCAGGGTATATGTAATCTGTGAGGAGTACATCAGGGTATATGTAATCTGTGAGGAGTACATCAGGGTATATGTAATATGTGCGGAGTACATCAGGGTATATGTAATATGTGAGGAGTACATCAGGGTATATGTAATATGTGCGGAGTACATCAGGGTATATGTAATATGTGAGGAGTACATCAGGGTATATGTAATATGTGAGGAGTGCATCAGGGTATATGTAATATGTGCGGAGTACATCAGGGTATATGTAAGCTGGGCGGAGTACATTAGGGTATATGTAAGCTGGGCGGAGTACATCGGGGTATATGTATGAGGGGCGGAGTACATCGGGGTATATGTAATATGTGAGGAGTACATCAGGGTATATGTAATCTGTGAGGAGTACATCAGGGTATATGTAATATGTGAGGAGTACATCAGGGTATATGTAAGCTGTGAGGAGTACATCAGGGTATATGTAATCTGTGAGGAGTACATCAGGGTATATGTAATCTGTGAGGAGTACATCAGGGTATATGTAATCTGTGAGGAGTACATCAGGGTATATGTAATATGTGCGGAGTACATCAGGGTATATGTAATATGTGAGGAGTACATCAGGGTATATGTAATATGTGCGGAGTACATCAGGGTATATGTAATATGTGAGGAGTACATCAGGGTATATGTAATCTGTGAGGAGTACATCAGGGTATATGTAATCTGTGAGGAGTACATCAGGATATATGTAATATGTGAGGAGTACATCAGGGTATATGTAATATGTGAGGAGTACATCAGGGTATATGTAATAGGTGAGGAGTACATCAGGGTATATGTAATAGGTGAGGAGTACATCAGGGTATATGTAAGCTGTGAGGAGTACATCAGGGTATATGTAATATGTGAGGAGTACATCAGGGTATATGTAATCTGTGAGGAGTACATCAGGGTATATGTAATATGTGAGGAGTACATCAGGGTATATGTAATATGTGAGGAGTACATCAGGGTATATGTAATATGTGAGGAGTACATCAGGGTATATGTAATATGTGCGGAGTACATCAGGGTATATGTAATATGTGAGGAGTACATCAGGGTATATGTAATATGTGAGGAGTGCATCAGGGTATATGTAATATGTGCGGAGTACATCAGGGTATATGTAAGCTGGGCGGAGTACATTAGGGTATATGTAAGCTGGGCGGAGTACATCGGGGTATATGTATGAGGGGCGGAGTACATCGGGGTATATGTAATATGTGAGGAGTACATCAGGGTATATGTAAGCTGGGCGGAGTACATCAGGGTATATGTAATAGGTGAGGAGTACATCAGGGTATATGTAATATGTGAGGAGTACATCAGGGTATATGTAATATGTGAGGAGTACATCAGGGTATATGTAATATGTGAGGAGTACATCAGGGTATATGTAATAGGTGAGGAGTACATCAGGGTATATGTAATATGTGAGGAGAACATCAGGGTATATGTAATATGTGAGGAGTACATCAGGGTATATGTAAGATGGGCGGAGTACATCAGGGTATATGTAATATGTGAGGAGTACATCAGGGTATATGTAATATGTGAGGAGTACATCAGGGTATATGTAAGATGGGCGGAGTACATCAGGGTATATGTAATATGTGAGGAGTACATCAGGGTATATGTAATATGTGAGGAGTACATCAGGGTATATGTAAGCTGTGAGGAGTACATCAGGGTATATGTAAGATGGGCGGAGTACATCAGGGTATATGTAAGATGGGCAGAGTACATCAGGGTATATGTAATATGTGAGGAGTACATCAGGGTATATGTAATATGTGAGGAGTACATCAGGGTATATGTAAGATGGGCGGAGTACATCAGGGTATATGTAATATGTGAGGAGTACATCAGGGTATATGTAATATGTGAGGAGTACATCAGGGTATATGTAAGCTGTGAGGAGTACATCAGGGTATATGTAAGATGGGCGGAGTACATCAGGGTATATGTAAGCTGGGCGGAGTGCATCAGGGTATAATAGGATGATGTAATAATGGGGAGAATGAATAATCCATGGATTGGTGTGGCTTTGAACCAATCATTTATACACAGGCCGGGATTATTGGGGATTATACAGAATATCTGAGCTCCGGTGTTGCCTAATCTTTGACTTCTTCACTAGTCCTATAAGCCGCACAAGGCCCTAAAGTTTCCTCATCTCGGCTGCATCTACGGGGTCCACCTGTGGGGTCCAGCAGATGACGATGTGGGGTATTTAGTGAAATTCTAGTCTGGCCCGTCATTTTGCGTCATTGCGTTCTTAGAGTCATAACGTGTTATTTCTCCGGTGACGGAGCCGTGTGAGGCGCGTTTTTTGTGTCTCGAGCTGTAATTTTTATTGGTTCCATTTTGGGGTACATGCGATTTTTTTTTATCACTATTTATTGCATTTTTTGGGAGATGAGGAAACCAAAAAACAGCCATTCCAGCCCGGTTTTTATTTTTTACAGTGTTCACCGTGCGGTATAACAACGTGGTAACTTTATTCTGCGGGCGACACGATTACAGCGACACCAAATTGATATCGTTTTTTTACGTTTCGCTGCGTTCCCACAATAATAATACTCTTTTCTAAAAAAATCATGTTTTAGTGTCGCCATTTTCTGACAGCCATAACTTTTTTCTTTTTCCGTTGATATCGCTGCGGGACGGCTTGTTTTATGCGTGACGAACTGTCGTTTCTATTGGTACCATTTTGCGTTACTTGCAACTTTTTGATCACTTTTTATTAAAAAAAATTTACGGTGTTCACCGAGCGGTAAAAACAATGTGATATCTTTATAGATCAGGCCGTTGCGATCGCGGCGATACCTATTATTATGTATCGTTTTTTTTTCATGTTTTCATTTTTCTTCTAATAATAAAGGCGTTGATCAGGGAAACGGCGATTATTGTTTTTATTAGTTAAACCTTTTATTTATTGATTTTTCTTTCACATTTTTTTTGTCACTTTTTCTTTTACACTGACCTGGGACTTGGAGATCTGATCTTCTGATCGCCGGTACAATACACTGCACTACTTCTGTATGTACTTGTGTAGTGCAGTGTATTGTAACGTCACTCATCATCTGACAGTTACCTATTACGTCATGCCTCGGGCAGGACCTGATAGGCTGCCGCACCTGGGCAACCAGGAAGCCTAGCAACAGTTGCCTGGTTGCCATAGCAACCATCGCCATCCACGATCCATCGCGGGGGGGCCTGGGGGGGTACAGAGGGAGCTCCCTCCCTCTGTCAACCACTTCAAAGTGGCGGACACCATTGACCTCCGCATTGAAGGGGTTAAATGGCCGAGATCGGCGGTAACTGCCATTGCAGCGGGATGTCAGCTGTGTATGACAGCCGCTGAAGATGAAGCGCGCAGCTCCTGTGCCGGCTTCATCTACAGGGCGTGACTGTGCGCCCGTGTGCGGGAAAGCACCTTGAATTTGGACGTACAGTCACGCCCAAAAGCGGGAAGGAGTTAAATTCCCCTCAAATCCAGCGCAACTGCTGTGGTGATCAGACACCGTTTTGTTTTTTACAGGCTGCCAGCAGTGACGTGGCGGTGTGTGACCGCT
Source organism: Rhinoderma darwinii (assembly GCF_050947455.1). Classification (NCBI taxonomy): domain Eukaryota; kingdom Metazoa; phylum Chordata; class Amphibia; order Anura; family Rhinodermatidae; genus Rhinoderma; species Rhinoderma darwinii. The sequence continues at coordinate 91,819,618 of NC_134697.1, read as the reverse complement.
TCAGCCAATCATTGCCGGCAGCCCATAATCAAAGACCATCAAAGTCCTGTAATCCATCCGACATCCTCCTGAAGGCTTTATTCACATTGTAGTGTTTGTATCCACCGAACACATGACCCGGACGTATGAAACGGCTATACATGGCGGGAGGGCTGGGAAATTATGGCCTAATACCAAAATCACGATTAATTAACGGTTTACGCCACACCATTGAATTAATCTAGATCCCCTGAAACTACTGTATAGAATATACCCCCTGACACTGCCCCTCACAGAAAATTATGCCCCTATAGCTGCCCCTCACACAATATTATGCCCCTATAGCTGCCCTCCACACAGTATTATGCCCCTATAGCTGCCCCTCAGACAGTATTATGCCCCTATCGCTACCCCTCACACAGTATTATGTCCCTATAGCTGCCCCTCACACAGTATTATGCCCCTATAGCTGCCCCTCACACAGTATTATGCCCCTATAGCTGCCCCTCAGACAGTATTATGCCCCTATAGCGGCCCCTCACACAGTATTATGCCCCTATAGCTGCCCCTCACACAATATTATGCCCCTATAGCGGCCCCTCACACAGTATTATGCCCCTATAGCGGCCCCTCACACAGTATTATGCCCCTTTAGCTGCCCCTCACACAGTATTATGCCCCTATAGCTGCCCCTCACACAGTATTATGCCCCTATAGCTGCCCCACACACAGTATTATGCCCCTATAGCTGCCCCTCACACAGTATTATGCCCCTATAGCTGCCCCTCACACAGTATTATGCCCCTATAGCTGCCCCTCACACAGTATTATGCCCCTATAGCTGCCCCTCACAGTATTATGCCCTATAGCTGCCCCTCCCACAGTATTATGCCCCTATAGCTGCCCCTCACACAGTATTATGCCCCTATAGCTGCCCCTCACACAGTATTATGCCCCTATAGCTGCCCCTCACACAGTATTATGCCCCTATAGCTGCCCCTCACACAGTATTATGCCCCTATAGCTGCCCCTCACACAGTATTATGCCCCTATAGCTGCCCCTCACACAGTATTATGCCCCTATAGTTGCCCCTCACACAGTATTATGCCCCTATAGCTGCCCCTCACACAGTATTATGTCCCTATAGCTGCCCCTCACACAGTATTATGCCCCTATAGCTGCTCCTCACACAGTATTATGCCCCTATAGCTGCCCCTCACACAGTATTATATATATATTCACATTAACTTGCCTTTCAGTTTTTCACTTTTATTATCAGAAATGTGATTATTGGACATTATTTGGGCATTTTTATTTTCACTGCTGTTTTGTAACAAAAGGATCTCCTTATCCAGTTGTCTAGTCCTCTCCCCACCGTCTGTTTCTCCCCCCACCAATATAGTCTGACCCCCCTCTAACCTGACTACCCCTTTATTTCCTACATTGACCTCCCTCCTCAGCCATAGTTTATATACTCCGCCACCCCAGCTAGAAGTCTCTCCCCCAGCACAGCGGACCAGTTGTAGAGAACAAGCCCAAAGCTCCTGAACCTGGAAAAATACAGAATTCTTTATTGTTGTGTAATACATGAGGTCCGGCTCTTACATAAGGTACAAGGTTGGTGGGTTCCTGTGTAATGAATAACATCCCGCATACACAATCAGGACCCCAAAGAGTCCGCACATGTGAACACAGGACCCCCAGAAGAGCCCGCGCACGCAGGACCCCCAGAAGAGCCCGCGCACGCCCACACAGGACCCCCAGAAGAGCCCGCGCACGCCCACACAGAACCCCGAAGGGCCCACACAGAACCCCGAAGAGCCCACACAGAACCCCGAAGAGCCCACACAGAACCCCGAAGAGCCCACACAGAACCCCGAAGAGCCCACACAGGACCCCGAAGAGCCCCAGCACGCACAGACAGGACCCCGAAGTGCCCCAGCACCCACAGACAGGACCCCGAAGTGCCCCAGCACGCACAGACAGGACCCCGAAGTGCCCCAGCACGCACAGACAGGACCCCGAAGTGCCCCAGCACGCACAGACAGGACCCCGAAGTGCCCCAGCACGCACACGACCCTAAAGTGCCCCCGCACGCACACGACCCTGAAGTGCCCCCGCACGCACACGACCCTGAAGTGCCCCCGCATGCACACACAGGACCCTGAAGTGCCCCCGCACGCACACGACCCTGAAGTGCCCCAGCACGCACAGACAGGACCCTGAAGTGCCCCCTCACTCACATAGACTGCTCCTTATAGTTCCCCCCTCTACGACACAAGCTGTTCCCCATGGTTTAGACCCCAGACCAGACACTCCACCACAGAACCTAGACCAGACCCCCTCCCATAACAGACCCCAGAACACCCCTCAACAAAGACCAAACTCTCTTTACCACTATCAACACAGACTCCCCCTTAAGACTGACCCCGCTCAGTACAGACCCCAGGCCGGCTATTCACAGCGTCTCCCCTGCTCGCTCTGGAAGATTGATTGCGCTCATGTTGGAGAACAGACACAAGACACGGACCTGGGAACGTCCCACCCTCCATATATGGCGTCTCCATGACTACAACCAAACGACAGAAAAGAAGCGTGCGGGGGCGTGGCCTGTACTGTGAGCGACTTCCGGGTGAGAGGGTAAGAGGAGGCGGGGCAGTGAGGAGACATTGCTGTGACTGTATCATAGGCTGTTATTAAGGTCTGCGGCTCCATGACGGCTTGTGCATACATTCTATTAGATCTAGTGGCATTTTTCTTGTTCTGTTCTGTATTTTGGAGCAGCATGTTTGTATGTCCTTATTAGTATGTATATCATATAGAAGTATATAGCAGATATATAGAGATGCTGCCCTATAGCATGTACATACCAGGTATCATATACCCCCCACAGCTCCCCATAACTGTAATAGCTGTGTTGCCCCCATAACTGTAATAGCTGCGGTGTCGCCATAACTGTAATAGCTGTGGTGTCCCCATAACTGTAATAGCTGTGGTGCCCCCATAACTGTAATAGCTGCGGTGCCCCCATAACTGTAATAGCTGCGGTGCCCCCATAACTGTAATAGCTGCGGTGTCGCCATAACTGTAATAGCTGCGGTGCCCCCATAACTGTAATAGCTGCGGTGTCCCCATAACTGTAATAGCTGCGGTGTCCCCATAACTTTAATAGCTGCGGTGTCCCCATAACTGTAATAGCTGCGGTGCCCCCATAACTGTAATAGCTGCGGTGTCCCCATAACTGTAATAGCTGTGGTGCCCGCATAACTGTAATAGCTGTGGTATCCCCATAACTATAATAGCTGTGGTGTCCCCATAACTGTAATAGCTGTGGTGTCCCCATAACTGTAATAGCTGTGGTGCCCGCATAACTGTAATAGCTGTGGTGTCCCCATAACTGTAATAGCTGCGGTGCCCTCATAACTGTAATAGCTGTGGTGCCCTCATAACTGTAATAGCTGTGGTGCCCGCATAACTGTAATAGCTGTGGTGCCCCCATAACTATAATAGCTGCGGTGCCCCCAAAACTGTAATAGCTGCGGTGCCCCCATAACTGTAATAGCTGCGGTGCCCCCAAAACTGTAATAGCTGCGGTGCCCCCATAACTGTAATAGCTGTGGTGTCCCCATAACTGTAATAGCTGTGGTGCCCCCATAACTATAATAGCTGCGGTGCCCCCATAACTGTAATAGCTGCGGTGCCCCATAACTGTAATAGCTGCGGTGCCCCCATAACTATAATAGCTGCGGTGCCCCATAACTATAATATCTGCGGTGCCCGCATAACTGTAATAGCTGTGGTATCCCCATAACTATAATAGCTGTGGTGTCCCCATAACTGTAATAGCTGTGGTGTCCCCATAACTGTAATAGCTGTGGTGTCCCCATAACTGTAATAGCTGTGGTGCCCGCATAACTGTAATAGCTGTGGTGCCCCCATAACTGTAATAGCTGCGGTGCCCCCATAACTGTAATAGCTGCGGTGCCCCATAACTGTAATAGCTGCGGTGCCCCCATAACTATAATAGCTGCGGTGCCCCATAACTATAATATCTGCGGTGCCCGCATAACTGTAATAGCTGTGGTATCCCCATAACTATAATAGCTGTGGTGTCCCCATAACTGTAATAGCTGTGGTGTCCCCATAACTGTAATAGCTGTGGTGCCCGCATAACTGTAATAGCTGTGGTGTCCCCATAACTGTAATAGCTGCGGTGCCCTCATAACTGTAATAGCTGCGGTGCCCTCATAACTGTAATAGCTGTGGTGCCCTCATAACTGCAATAGCTGTGGTGCCCGCATAACTGTAATAGCTGTGGTGCCCCCATAACTATAATAGCTGCGGTGCCCCCAAAACTGTAATAGCTGCGGTGCCCCCATAACTGTAATAGCTGCGGTGCCCCCAAAACTGTAATAGCTGCGGGGCCCCCATAACTATAATAGTTGCGGTGCCCTCATAACTGTAATAGCTGTGGTGCCCCCATAACTATAATAGCTGCGGTGCCCCCATAACTGTAAAAGCTGCGGTGCCCCATAACTGTAATAGCTGCGGTGCCCCCATAACTATAATAGCTGCGGTGCCCCATAACTATAATATCTGCGGTGCCCGCATAACTGTAATAGCTGTGGTGTCCCCATAACTATAATAGCTGCGGTGCCCCCAAAACTGTAATAGCTGCGGTGCACCCACATCTAATAGCTGCGGTGCCCCCATAACCGAAATAGCTGTGGTGCCCCCATAACCAAAATAGCTGTGGTGCCCCCATAACTGTAAAAGTGACAGTGTCCCCATAATAGTGACACACAGTGCCTACTTGAAAGTGACAACAACAGTTCTCCCATAACAGTAACAACAACCTGCCAAAGTGTCCCCATAACAGTGATAGTCATAGTGTCCCAGTAACATTCCCAATGCCCCCATTACAGTCACATTCAAAGTATATGCATAATAATAACAGCCACATCACCGTCGTGACAGTAATAGCCATGGTACAGCCACAGAGCCCCCATAACAATGACAGTAATAGCCATGGTACAGCCACAGAGCCCCCATAACAATGACAGTAATAGCCATGGTACAGCCACAGAACCCCCATAACAATGACAGTAATAGCCATGGTACAGCCACAGAGCCCCCATAACAATGACAGTAATAGCCATGGTACAGCCACAGAGCCCCCATAACAATGACAGTAATAGCCATGGTACAGCCACAGAGCCCCCATAACAATGACCGTAATAGCCATGGTGCAGCCAAAGAGAACCCATAACAATGACAGTAATAGCCATGGTACAGCCACAGAGCCCCCATAACAATGACCGTAATAGCCATGGTGCAGCCACAGAGAACCCATAACAATGACAGTAATAGCCATGGTACAGCCACAGAGCCCCCATAACAATGACCGTAATAGCCATGGTACAGCCACAGAGCCCCCATAACGATGACAGTAATAGCCATGGTACAGCCACAGAGCCCCCATAACAATGACAGTAATAGCCATGGTACAGACACAGAGCCCCCATAACAATGACAGTAATAGCCATGGTACAGCCACAGAGCCCCCATAACAATGACAGTAATAGCCATGGTACAGCCACAGAGCCCCCATAACAATGACAGTAATAGCCACGGTACAGCCACAGAGCCCCCATAAAAATGACAGTAATAGCCACGGTACAGCCACAGAGCCCCCATAACAATGACAGTAATAGCCACGGTACAGCCACAGAGCCCCCATAACAATGACAGTAATAGCCACGGTGCAGCCACAGAGCCCCCATAACAATGACAGTAATAGCCACGGTGCAGCCACAGAGCCCCCATAACAATGACAGTAATAGCCATGGTGCAGCCACAGAGCCCCCATAACAATGACAGTAATAGCCATGGTGCAGCCACAGAGCCCCCATAACAATGACAGTAATAGCCATGGTGCAGCCACAGAGCCCCCATAACAATGACAGTAATAGCCATGGTACAGCCACAGAGCCCCCATAACAATGACAGTAATAGCCATGGTACAGCCACAGAGCCCCCATAACAATGACAGTAATAGCCATGGTACAGCCACAGAGCCCCCATAACAATGACAGTAATAGCCATGGTGCAGCCACAGAGCCCCCATAACAATGACAGTAATAGCCATGGTGCAGCCACAGAGCCCCCATAACAATGACAGTAATAGCCATGGTACAGCCACAGAGCCCCCATAACAGTGACAGTAATAGCCATGGTACAGCCACAGAGCCCCCATAACAATGACAGTAATAGCCATGGTACAGCCACAGAACCCCCATAACAATGACAGTAATAGCCACGGTACAGCCACAGAGCCCCCATAACAATGACAGTAATAGCCACGGTACAGCCACAGAGCCCCCATCACAATGACAGTAATAGCCACAGTACAGCCACAGAGCCCCCATCACAATGACAGTAATAGCCATGGTACAGCCACAGAGCCCCCATAACAATGACAGTAATAGCCATGGTACAGCCACAGAGCCCCCATAACAATGACAGTAATAGGCATGGTACAGCCACAGAGAACCCATAACAATGACAGTAATAGCCACGGTACAGCCACAGAGCCCCCATAACAATGACAGTAATAGTCACGGTACAGCCACAGAGCCCCCATAACAATGACAGTAATAGTCACGGTACAGCCACAGAGCCCCCATAACAATGACAGTAATAGCCACGGTACAGCCACAGAGCCCCCATAACAATGACAGTAATAGCCACGGTACAGCCACAGAGCCCCCATAACAATGACAGTAATGGCCATGGTACAGCCACAGAGCCCCCATAACAATGACAGTAATGGCCATGGTACAGCCACAGAGAACCCATAACAATGACAGTAATAGCCACGGTACAGCCACAGAGCCCCCATAACAATGACAGTAATAGCCACGGTACAGCCACAGTGCCCCCATAACAATGACAGTAATAGCCACGGTACAGCCACAGAGCCCCCATAACAATGACAGTAATAGCCATGGTACAGCCACAGAGCCCCCATAACAATGACAGTAATAGCCATGGTACAGCCACAGAGCCCCCATAACAATGACAGTAATAGCCACGGTACAGCCACAGAGAACCCCATAATAATGACAGTAATAGCCACGGTACAGCCACAGAGCCCCCATAACAATGACAGTAATAGCCACGGTACAGCCACAGAGCCCCCATAACAATGACAGTAATAGCCACGGTACAGCCACAGAGCCCCCATAACAATGACAGTAATAGCCATGGTACAGCCACAGAGCCCCCATAACAATGACAGTAATGGCCATGGTACAGCCACAGAGCCCCCATAACAATGACAGTAATGGCCATGGTACAGCCACAGAGCCCCCATAACAATGACAGTAATGGCCATGGTACAGCCACAGAGCCCCCATAACAATGACAGTAATGGCCATGGTACAGCCACAGAGCCCCCATAACAATAACAGTAATGGCCATGGTACAGCCACAGAGCCCCCATAACATTGACAGTAATAGCCATGGTACAGCCACAGAGCCCCCATAACATTGACAGTAATGGCCATGGTACAGCCACAGAGCCCCCATAACAATGACAGTAATAGCCATGGTACAGCCACAGAGCCCCCATAACAATGACAGTAATGGCCATGGTACAGCCACAGAGCCCCCATAACAATGACAGTAATGGCCATGGTACAGCCACAGAGCCCCCATAACAATGACAGTAATGGCCATGGTACAGCCACAGAGCCCCCATAACAATGACAGTAATGGCCATGGTACAGCCACAGAGCCCCCATAACAATGACAGTAATAGCCATGGTACAGCCACAGAGCCCCCATAACAATGACAGTAATAGCCATGGTGCAGCCACAGAGCCCCCATAACAATGACAGTAATAGCCATGGTACAGCCACAGAGCCCCCATAACAATGACAGTAATAGCCATGGTAGTCACAGAGCCCCCATAACAATGACAGTAATAGCCATGGTACAGCCACAGAGCCCCCATAACAATGACAGTAATAGCCATGGTACAGCCACAGAGCCCCCATAACAATGACAGTAATAGCCATGGTACAGCCACAGAGCCCCCATCACAATGACAGTAATAGCCATGGTACAGCCACAGAGCCCCCATAACAATGACAGTAATAGCCATGGTACAGCCACAGAGCCCCCATAACAATGACAGTAATAGCCATGGTACAGCCACAGAGCCCCCATAACAATGACAGTAATAGCCATGGTACAGCCACAGAGCCCCCATAACAATGACAGTAATAGCCATGGTACAGCCACAGAGCCCCCATAACAATGACAGTAATAGCCATGGTACAGCCACAGAGCCCCCATGACAATGACAGTAATAGCCACGGTACAGCCACAGAGCCCCCATAACAATGACAGTAATAGCCACGGTACAGCCACAGAGCCCCCATAACAATGACAGTAATAGCCATGGTACAGCCACAGAGCCCCCATAACAATGACAGTAATAGCCATGGTACAGCCACAGAGCCCCCATCACAATGACAGTAATAGCCATGGTACAGCCACAGAGCCCCCATGACAATGACAGTAATAGCCACGGTACGGCCACAGAGCCCCCATAACAATGACAGTAACGGTGTCCTCACATAAGTAATGTACAGAGTGCTCCCATATCAGACACAGTGCCCCATAATAGTAATAGCTCAGTGACATCCACAGTTCCCCCATAACAGTGACAGCCATATTTTCCCTACAATTGTGACAGCCACAGTGCCCTCGTAACCGGGACAACCACAGTGTTTCCTCTAGAAGGAAGTATCGGGCCTAAAATCCAGGACACTTGGGAGCCACGCGCTTGTTAGAGAATTGGGGTCAGTTCACACGTAGCGTCAATACTGCGGAGAGACCGCGGCGAATTACATTAGCAGCAAAGTGGATGAGAGAACAAATGCACCGAAAACCCTTCATAGACTGACCGGCGGTGCGTTTTTAAGCCGTAGTTTGCCAATTTATGCTGCGGAATCGCTGCTTTTCTGGTGCAGGTTTTCCCCATTGAATTTAAAGGGAAGATGAGCCATGCGTTGCTGCGGAAACCATGCGATTCCACCGCAAATATCGCAAATGAGAAAAAAGGTTTTTGAGTTAAAATGAAGAAAACAGTTTATACTTACCCTCCGGCGTTGTCATGGCGACACGTCTCCGTCTTCTGAGCGTAGCCCGGCCTCCTGGGATAACGTTTCAACCCATGTGGCTGCAGCAGCCAATCAAAGGATGCAGCGGTCACATGGACTACAGCGTCATCCCAGGAGGCCGGGCTACGCATAGAAGAGGGAGACGTGTCGCCATGACAACGCCGGAGGGTAAGTATAAACTGTTTGGGTTTTTTTTAGATTTTCTGCAGCGGACATTTTTGCCTGATAACCCTGCACCACAATTTGGTGTGTTTTTTTCGGGTGGTGGGATTCCCTGCGGCTTCCAGAACTAATATTTTGTGTACTTTCCTGTGTGTTCGCAGGACAAATCCCATTCTCTGGCGACCTGGTTCCGCTCCCTGCACTTTATACACTCAGCAGCTGGGGGCCCCAATCTGGTCCCGGGGCTGAAGTTGATCACAGACCGCTCCTGCGGGGCCGAGTGCACGCAGCGGAGGGGTATGCATCGTGGCTGTGACTACTGAGAAGAAGATGAGCTGGAGGGAGTGGGGGGCCTGCTGTGACTATTGGGAGGGTGGAGGGAGTGGGGGGCCTGCTGTGACTATTGGGAGGGTGGAGGGAGTGGGGGGCCTGCTGTGACTATTGGGAGGGTGGAGGGAGTGGGGGGCCTGCTGTGACTATTGGGAGGGTGGAGGGAGTGGGGGGGCCTGCTGTGACTATTGGGAGGGTGGAGGGAGTGGGGGGCCTGCTGTGACTATTGGGGGGGTGGAGGGAGTGTGGGGCCTGCTGTGACTATTGGGAGGGTGTAGGGAGTGGGGGGCCTGCTGTGACTATTGGGAGGGTGGAGGGAGTGGGGGGCCTGCTGTGACTATTGGGAGGGTGGAGGGAGTGGGGGGCCTGCTGTGACTATTTGGAGGGTGGAGGGGTGCTTCTGTAACTACTGGGGAAACGGCGGACGGCCAAGCTGGACACAAGCTTTCGGGTATCTTCACTGCATCATGGCAAACCGGCATGGAATTAAATGCAGATTTTGTGGCACTCATGGCAAAACTGCACAAAAAATACTGCCCGGTGTGAATGTGCGCTTACTACTAGAGGGGGGAGCAGATAGAAAATTGTTGGTTCAGGCTTGAAATGACTTTTTTCTCTTTCTGTAGATGGTTGCCCGATTGTGTTTATATTAGGTCCATTAATTGTGTCATCATGATGGGTAAAGGAATCCGTCATAAGAATGAGAGAATACTAAACCTCACTCTGGAGATCATCTACCTGCTAACGGGAGAGGTGAGGGATTCTGGGAGTTATGTCACATGACGTCTCTAATCTATATTAATATACTACGAGTATGAGGGATTGAAAGAATGTGTATCGGGACATGTATCAGTGTCTCCCCATACACAGGACTACGCTGTCCTGAAGAAAACATGTGATGAGGGTGTGACCTCCGGCGGCCGTTCCCGTGTGTCAGGAGGAGGGAGCAGGACCCACAGCCCCATCACAGGACCTCTACCTCACTCACTGATACATGAGCAGAAGATCCTAGACCTCACCAACAAGATCATTCATCTGCTGACCGGAGAGGACTACCGGGAATGCTGGGACATTATATAGTAACGCTATGAAGGGGTCGGGATGATGACTGTCTCATTGTGTGTCAGGTTCCTATAAGGTGTCAGGATGTCACCGTCTATTTCTCCATGGAGGAGTGGGAGTATATAGAAGGACACAAGGATCTGTACAAGGACGTCATGGTGGAGGACCACCAGCCCCTCACATCACCGGGTAAGAGGGATCTGTGCAGGGACGTCATGATGGAGGACCACCAGCCCCTCACATCACCGGGTAAGAGGGATCTGTGCAGGGACGTCATGATGGAGGAGCACCGGAACCGCACATCACCGGGTAAGAGGGATCTGTGCAGGGACGTCATGATGGAGGGCCACCAGACCCCATCACCGGGTAAGAGGGATCTATACAAGGACGTCATGATGGAGGACCACCGGAACCGCACATCACCGGGTAAGAGGGATCTGTACAGGGACGTCATGATGGAGGACCACCGGAACCGCACATCACTGGGTAAGAGGGATCTGTACAAGGACGTCATGATGGAGGACCACCGGAACCACACATCACCGGGTAAGAGGAAACTTCCATTATAGGGGTTATGTGGGGTCCAAAAATGATTATCCCTGCAGTATGTGAGTACATTCGCTAATATACATTCCGGTCCCCTTCTTTGATGACGATTCTTTGTCATGTGACTGAGCCCGTTGTACTCTATGTAATCGCTGTTCTATTTCTCCTGCTTGTATATAGAGTAAAGCGGGGCCGGTCACATGACGAAGAGTCATATCGTCATCAAAGAAGACACTGCAACTAGACTTCCGGTCCCCCGGCAGCGCTATAAAAATCTATGAAATCTCATAATCCGCGCCACCGGGGACCGGAATGTATATTAGCGAGTGTACTCACATACTGCACAGACTACACCGCTAATACATTTTGGTCCCCGCATAACCCCTTAAGAAGAGAACAGTTTTGAGGGTCACCTATCTGTCACCCCACCATCTTTTCATCAAATATACACTATGTATTCAGTCACTCTCCACGTGTTTCCTATAGATGGATCCAGCAGGAAATGGCCAGCAGGGAGATGTGCCAGTCCAGTGAACCCCAAGGATAGACCAGAGAAAAATCACAATGTCCGACAGAGTCATCAGGTATATAGAAACGACATTGTGACCTGTGGAACCTCTACACATATTGAACGTTATTATGTTTGATTTGTACGTTTAGATTTTTTGTCTTTCTTGATTTCTTTCTTTTTTTAGGCTGAAGAACTGGTTATTATTAAAGTTGAAGAGGTGGAAGGGCTAGAGGAAGAAGGAGAGACATTTATCTGGCATGATTGGCAGAATACAGAGGAGGACATTCTCACAGATACCAGTCTAGGTGACTACTAACCACTAAATACAGAAAAGAGGAACATATTGCCCATGTCTAATCCCTGCGTCAGTCTCGTATTCTGCCATCTTCTCTGCCAATGTAAACTAGTGAGGAAAATGCATTTGCCAAATGAGAGGTGGGAAGGAGGAGCCTTCAGTGACATGCACACGCTGCGTATTACGTGCGGAGTTGCCGTGCAGGTTTTCCTGCAGCAAATCCGCAGCGTAATTCAGTACCGGCGAAGGCAAATCAGGTTTCAACTAATCTCATCTACACAAAGCAGAATTTTTCCTGCACATAAATCGCCCTGTGCCGGTGCGTATTTTATAATCTACAGCATGTCAATTTATCTTGCGTTTCTGCCTCACAATTGTATCTGACAAAATTGGAAAAAAAACGCAGCAAAATGTAAAAACCGACCTAAAAACGCATAAAAGAACGGTGCGGATTTGACCCGCCTGTCTTTACCTACCGTTTTGATTCCGATTTTCTTCATCAAATTACGCAATAGCCTAGGCAATTGCTTCCGGCAAAACTACGGGTCCGATGCACAACAGAGAAAATCGGAAACCATGGGCACCGGATCCGTCACCATTGAAATCAATGGCGATGGAAACGGAAACCTCTGGTTTCCGTCAGTTTGTGTCTGTTCCTGGTCCCGGGAAACCTCCGACGGAACGTCATAACGGGACCACAACGCAGATGTGAACGAGGCCTTAGCCTTGATCCTTTCAATAATAGTGATTTATAAATATTTGCTTGTTATTGTAAGATGTTTCTGTAGTAAACTTTAATATTTAAAGATTTTATTTTTCTCGTGCAGATGGATCCATGATCAAGAATACACTGGAGAAATGTCTCATGTTGTCTTCTGATTGTAACATAGACAATGACAAGCCCGCACACAATTCTCCAGGACATTACCCCATTTCTCACAATATAACAGACTCCCATAATGGTAGAATAGCCCATGGAAGTGGTGACAAGTATCAGTGCTCTGAATGCGGGAAATGTTTTACCCAAAACGGGTCTCTTAACGTCCATAAAAGAATCCACACAGGGGAGAAACCCTTCTCTTGTTCAGAATGCGGAAAATTGTTTATGCGTAAATCTGACCTGGTTAGACATTACCGAGTTCACACTGGAGAAAAGCCCTTTGTATGTTCAGAGTGTGGGAAGTGTTTCAGTCAAAAGTCAAAGCTGGTAAGTCATCAACGTACCCACACTGGTGAAATCCTCTTCCCATGTCCCGAGTGTGGAAGATGTTTTACAAATCGAGCTATACTTGCAACACATCTGAAATTTCACTCAGGAGAGAACCCATTTCAGTGTTCCGATTGTGGGACGTGTTTTCAGTACAAATCGTATCTTGTTAAACATCAAATAATTCACACCAAGACAAAACCCTTTTCTTGTTCGGAGTGTGGAAAATATTTAACCAACAAGGGCGCCCTCATCTATCACTTGAGGACACACACAGGGGAGAAACCTTTCTCCTGTTCTGAATGTGGGCGATGTTTTACAAGTAAAGGACACCTTGTCACTCATAAGCGGACCCACACAGGGGAGAAGCCATTTTCATGTGCAAAATGTGGGAAACTTTTTGCCCGTAAGGCAGACATGGCGATACATCAAATGATGCACTCAATCGAGGAGCCGTTTTCATGCTCCAACTGATGAGGAATATTACAGAAATGTCAATCAGAAAATGACTCCTAAGGCATCAATTCTATTTTTGGAACCTATAATGCATAAAAAAAACTAAATAAAACTCATCTTAATTTATTACACACATGTGGATGTGAATCCATTTTTATCTTGCAACTAATAGTGTTTTTCTTCTCCAGTTTTTCTTCTCCAAATTTAAAGAGGACCCGTCACTTGGTCATATAAGTTGAGCCAGTCTACTGACCTGATTAGCGCTGTCTCCCTGATTCCAGCAATGTTTTTCTTTTTTTCCTCGATCCCCACATTCCAGAAATATGGCCACTGTTGTGTTGGCTCCCTATATGCTGTAGTTAGCCAACAAGGAGTGAACTACCCTCAAGCTGCCTCGCGCTGGTTGGTCAGTATCACAGGCAGGGAAGCTAGCCCCACCCCCTTGGCTAACTACAGCAAATTAGCATATAGGGAGCCAACACAACAGTGGGTCATATCTCTATATCAGGAAAAAAAGAAAAACAGCGCTGGAATCAGGGAGACAGCGCTATTCAGGTCAGTAGACCAGTTCACATTATATGACCAGTGACAGGTCCTCTTTAAAGCATCAGCGTGTTAGTATTACAGACCATTTTTGAAAAAAATCTTTTCTATCTTTATGGTCACCGATAGGGTCCTGATCCACCATCATAATTTAGTCATTCAGAAACACCAAACTCGGTAAGTTGCAAAGTGAATACTTCCTTCACCTAGATAGGAGCTTTGTTTTTCTCCAGTTTGTGAAGAAGCTGCGTGACAATGCCCAAAGGAGTGCAAAAATGGCTGCCCATAGTAGTTTTTAGTCCTTTAGAAAAACTTCTTTGCATTGGTCAATAGAGGTCTGCACACATTCGGTAAGATTTATGAAAAGTAGTACAAAAGAAAAGTACAGTAGTCGCCCAGAGCCACCAATCAGATTTTAGGTTTCCAAAGATCCTCTGGAATAGGAGAGATGGAATCTGATTGGTTACTGAAGGAAACGACTCCACTTTTCCTCTGCACTACTTTTCATAAACCTCCCCAATTGAATTTGAAGCTTCCAACTTTGATCAATTTTAATGTCCATTTTTTTTCCAAAGGATATTCCGTGGCGAGATTTATTAAGACTGGTGTTTTATACGCCAGCCTTAATAAAGAGTTTACAGGATGTGACACACTTATTAGGAGGTGAACGTCTCTTAATGAATGTTTAGCCTGATTGGAGAGGGGGAAGGTCCGGGGTTCGGTATGGGCCTCTACCTTGTTACGCCCCACAGAGTGAACTCTACGCCAGCCAGGAGCCTTATTCCGCTATCATTTACGCCAGCTTCTGGGGTCAATTATAGTAAATAATTCCCCATATACAAAAATAATTCCATCAGCCATGTAACTCTGCTACCTGTCAACTGAAAAGTCATCCACAAGAGGGAAAAATGTTTCCCCATGGCGAAAAACCAGAAAGAGTCACTTGGGAATTACACATGACGGGGGAATTTTTTTCCCTCTGACAGATGACTTTTGAGTTGACAGGTAGCAGAGTTACATGATGGAGAATTATTGACCTTTTTTTTTTTTTTTGCAGCGCAGGGGAGAAAATAGAAGACGGAAGAATACTGTATGTGAGTATAAGTTTTTTTTATTTTTTATATTGCTCATTTATTTTATTTTTTTCAGGTGTAGCTGGACCCTTTGGACTTTGTCGTAGATTTGTTGGACTATTGTGATAATCTATGTTTTAAAAAAAAAAAAACATGAAAATTAAAAGGGCTGCGTGGTGGAGTTTTTATTTCATTTTTTTTTTCTAATGTCTGTGTTTTATATTGCATTGCGCCTTAGTAAAGGCCACTGTCTGGTTGACAGCATCCATTACTAAGGCCGGGCTTAGTGTTACCCAGTAAAAAGGATGCAAATAACCCCCATTATTACCCCGGTACCCATCGCCACCATGGGTACAGGGAAGAGCCGGGTACAATCCAGTACCTGACCATCTGAAGTGATGGCCGGGCAATGGGGCAGCCGCAGGCTGGTATCATCGGGCTAGAAAGGGCCAAGAACTGTATCAGCTGTATCCTGGGTCTCCTAAGTGGCCCATCGATGCAGCACTATCAGCCAGTGGAGCTGCTAAGGTCTTAGAACATCAGGGGCACAAGCCCCAAGACATGTTTTACCCCCCAGAAAATGTATATTTGACAGCATATCTATAGGACTATGACCCCTATAGCTATGCCACTGGATAGGGTTATATACAGGGCCCAACAGACAGTATCACACGTGATAAGATTGGATACAGCGGCTCTGCAGACAGTATCACACATGATAGGCTGAGATAAAGGGAACAGCAGACAGTATCACACATGATAAGATTGGATACAGCGGCTCTGCAGACAGTATCACATGATAGGCTGAGATAAAGGCAACAGCAGACAGTATCACACATGATAAGATTGGATACAGCGGCTCTGCAGACAGTATCACACATGACAGGCTGAGATAAAGGGAACAGCAGACAGTATCTTACATGATAAGATTGGATACAGCGGCTCAGCAGACAGTATCACACATGATAGGCTTAGATACAGGTCCCAGCTAACAGTATTACATATGATAGGCTTAGATACAGGGCCAAACAAACAGTATCAAAAATGTTAGGCTGAGATACAGGGCCCAGCAGACAGTATTACACATAATAGGCTTAGATACAGAGGACAGTATCACACATGATAGGCTTGGATATCAGGCCCAACTGACAGTATCACACATGATAGGCTTAGATACAGTCCATGGCCCAGGCAGACAGTATAGCACATGGTAGTAGGCTGTGTTCACACTGAGTTTTTTGCAGGAGGAAAATTCCTCCTGCATTAACTGCTCCAGACGTTTTTTGCACAGTGGTTTGACAAAAACTCGTCAAGGTGTTTTTTTTACCTTTTCTGACTGATTGAAATGAGGTTTTGGAGGCGGAAACCACCTAAGGATGGGTCATGTCGCTTCTTTTTACCGCGACGCAGTTTTTTTACTCGCGGTAAAAAACCTTGTCTAACTCCCATTGAAATTCAATGGGAGGCATTTTCGGGAGTTTTTTAACGAGTTTTGCGGAGCGGTTTCCGCACCAAAAAACTCTGTGTGAACAGGGCCTTAGATACAGGGCCCCAGCAGGTATCTGTGAGTTATTCACTAGCATTTGGTGACATCCACTCAAGCCATTTTGCCTGGCACTTGTCTTTACAGATGTATCTCCATATGACGGCCTCCTGGATTCCAACCGGCCACCTGGTATATTGATGACTGTACACAGGAAGGTGTCATCACCCTCCGAACTACGGACATCTGCAGAAAGCGGCTACAACCAGTGAACTGCTCACATCTGTGACCAACAACCCCTTCTACGCAGACTCCACCAGGAGTTCCCTTATCCATTAGATGTTACTCCCACTGGCTGGTTCCAGAGTACAACAGCGACTGTAGCGGCAGCATCGTTCCGCTGAGCTCCTCCGAGTTGCCTTCTTTCTTCCACATCTGGTGAGCACAGGTCCCTTGTGGCCCTCACATCCCCTTCTTTCTAACTAACCACCTCAGGAGAGTTTTACTGCGTCTCTTTTTTAGAATCGGTCACACAACGGCCTCCCAAAACCAGGGTGTAGTTTAACCTACAGGTATTTCCAAGCCAGGCCTATAGAGACTACTAGTAGGTGCGCTCCTTTAGTGGTGCTTACACCAAACATTTTGCACTAACATTATACAGTGCGCTGAAAAACTATTTGCCCCTTACTTGAATTCTAATTTTTTGATAATTTGTCCCATGTAAATGTTTCACATCATCCAACCTATTTTAATTCCATTCCATTTAATGAGAATAATTCAAAATCTATTTTGCCCATGTGATCAAGTAATTGCCCCCCTAAAGCGAACTGGTTGCGCCAGCCTTGGTGGTAACAACTGCAATCAAACGTTTGCGATAACTTGCGATGAGTCTTTTACATCTCTGTGGAGGAATTTTGGCGCGCTCGTCTTTGCAGAATTGTTTTTATTTGGTTACACTGGAGGGTTTTCGAGCATGAAGTGCCAATTTAAGGTTTTGCCACAGCATCTCAATGGGATTCAAGTCAGGACTTTGACTCGGCCACCTCAAATCCTTAATTTTGTTTCTGTTGACCCATTCAGAGGTGGACTGTCTTGTGGACTTCGGATCTTTGTCCTGCCCCTTGGTGCTGCAGCTAATCTGTGCTCCTGGGGGAGAGGCTCTAAGCAAAATTATTCTCCTTCCTACTCTGGCAGCTGACAACAGTGCCTTATTTTCACAGCAGAAGGAGTCTCCAAAGCTATACCGACATGGAACTGCAGAGGCTCCGCTCCTTTCCTGACAAGCAGGAATGAAAGCTATTTCTATTGGCTGATCTGCAGGTATCAGAAGATTACAATGCAGAGACAAGGTTGTGGGGAGAGTGACTGTGCATGTATGTCCACCAGAATTGAGCTCAGTAGGTGGACGTGCACATTGCTATACACTTTGAACACCCGGAGGCGCCATAAATATGTAAGGTAAATTTCATAACTCTACACTGGATCATTTTTTTTTTAACAGTAAATGGAAAACATTATTTTTTTTATGATCTTTACAATGTATATGATATTTAATAATGGGACCACTACGTTAAGGGTCTAAAAGTAGTCATGGCGACGTGTCCCTGTATTGTCCAGCAGCCCGGACTCCTGGGATGACGTTTCATCTCATGTGACTGCTGCAGCCTGTGATTGGCGTCATGAAACGTCATCCGAGGAGGCCGGCCTGGATGGAGAAGTATAAAAAACGGGTAAGTTTAAGCTTTTCTTTTGTTTCAGCTATTCCGTCGCAAAAAAACCCAACATTTGAGATTTGTCGCAAGTTTTACCTCCGCATTGAATTAAATGGGGAAAACCTGCAAGAAAAAAACAGCAATTTCACAGCATAATGCTGCGGATTCATATAAATCCGATTGTTCAAATCTCATTCCCTCTACTGCTACTGCATTAGGCCTCATGCACATGGACTTCTATTGGCCACGGGAACCTTCCCGTTTACTTACAGGAAGGTGCCCGAGCCGTTGAATAATATAGAACATGTCCTATTTCGGGCTGTAATAACAGCACGGGCAGCCCATAGAAGTCTATGGGGCTCCCTTAATTACGGGTGGCTACGTGTGTGCAATCACGGGAGCGATGCTAGGCGACATCAGGGGATAGTCACTGTCCAGGGTGCTGAAAGAGTTAACTGATCGGCAGTAACTCTTTCAGCACCCGGGACAGTACATTACAGGAGTTAATAGTATTAAAAGTTAACTTACCCAGAACTCCCTGCTGCTTGCTCCAGTCCGGCCTCCCGGGATGACGTTTCATCCCATGTGACTGCTGCAGCCAATCACAGGCCAATCACAGGCTGCAGCGGTCACATGGACTGCCGCGTCATCCAGGGAGGACGAACTGGATGTATTTACGGGCACGGGTCCGTAAATACTGGTGGAATATGAGTCAAATACGTGTAACAAAGGACCCGTATTTACGCCAGTATTTACGGGAGGAAAAAAAATATGTTCGTGTGCATGAGGCCTTAGGCTGCAGATTTTACGCAATGAAATACGTTGCAAAAAATCTGCAGTATTTATTCTACTAAATGTCTATACTCAATAGACCGAGATGTGATCCTTAAAAAGTTGTGGTGTAAAGGGGGCATTCGCGTAATAAAGTAAAAAAATAATGTTATTCTCAGAATGTAAAAGAGATCAAAAGCTGAGAGGGTCTTTTTGGAGGTAAAAAGATAACAAAAACGTTGAGTTTTCACTTATATACCCGACGAAGCTAAGAATTATCCATAGAGGTCAGACAGTCGTCTTAGGAGATCCCGTCCTTTGTTACAGCTTGTGACTAATATTTTTGAAACATACATCGAATAATAGCTGGTTTCTGCCGGACAGCCGCCTCCTGTAATGTCCGTGGCTGCGGGCTGTCAGTGCCAACCTCCCCCTGACAGCCGCAGCCACGAGTCGGCAAGCGCTGGCCCCAGCCTCCTCCTCAGGAGACGCCAGCGCTTGCATCCATTCACCTCTGCCGTCCCGTAGGGTGCGCGCGCATGCTCGTGCCCGCTCTTAAAGGGGCAGCGCGCTCCGAACCTCAAGGACGAACTTTGACCCGTGAGTACCCTGGACTATAAGAGGGGTCCAGCCCCCTAGTTCTATGCCTGAGCGTTGTTGTGTTCCCTAGTTTGTTTATGTGATGGCCTCCTAGTGTGTTTCCTGTTCCAGTCCCTGTCCCTATATCTGTTTCCAGTTCCTGTTCCTAGCAATCCATACCTTCCTGGTCTAACACGGAGCTGTGCCAAAGTCGTGCCGTGCTGCATCCACGCCTGACCTGCTTCACCTCGCCTGACGTTCGCCTGCTACCCAAGTCCCAGCCGAGCCTGCCCTGCTGCTGTCTGAGATGCCACAGGTACCTATAGAACTATAGACCCTCACCTGCTCCCTGTTGGCCAGCTGCCTTACCGCCAAGGCGGTACGGCCCAGTAGGTCATCAGACCCTTCGTGACACCTCCATTGTAATGAATGGAAATCCTAAGAGAAGGGGCTTTGCCTTCTAAACTCTCATGGGCGGTTGTGTGGGTGCATCTACTTAGTGACGGAGTGCCCTCCACTTTGCCCTAATCAAAGTAGGCACAAGTAGATATCGTAGGTATTAATACCCAGACTGACAAGGGAAGAGTTTGTGTATTTCGTATGTCTATTTTTAGTGAACAGAAAAATAATATTTCTCACCCCAAAAATCTGAACACGTGATTACAAGTTTTCTATAACCCCTTAACACAGAATGACGTCCATACAGCTACGTCGACGGAAAAATAAAAACGTTACGGCTCTTGGAATGCAACGATGGAAGAACCAAAAACAATGCTTGGTCCTTAAAGGGGTTGTCCGGGCACGGGGCGGTCTTTAATACGGAGGACCTATGGTCCACAGGATAGGTCCTCAGGATAGGCATGGACATCCGGTGCTCGGAATCAGCCGGAGCCGCTGATCGGTGCCGGGTCTTTATTTATAAAATCTGTTTCCATCTAAGGACGGTGATTTGTCAATTTCCCGTTTAGAGAACATAATCATTCTTTACATCAATGTTCTCCCACAATTGAACATGTCATTTTTGTCTCACTTTTGTGGGATTTTTGATATATATTAAGACTTGTTTTCTGTGCAAAACATTTTCCACAATCTGAGCAGAAAAACGGCTTCTCTCCAGTGTGCGTCCTTTGATGGATGGTCAGATACGTCTTCAATGAAAAACATTTCCCACATTCGGTGCAAGAGAATGGCTTCTCACCTGTGTGGGTTTTCCCATGGTTGACGAGACTTAGTTTATGAGCAAAGAGCTTCCCGCAATCAGCACATGGATATGGTTTCTCCCCTGTGTGAACCCTCTGGTGTCTTCTAAGTTTTGATCCACTTCGAAAGCATTTTCCGCATTGTCCACATTGGAACGGCTTATCCTCGGTGTGAGTTTTCTTATGTTTATTCAGATAGGATTTTAGTGGAAAACATTTCCCACACTCAGAACATGAACACATATTATTGTCCTTACAATCTGTACTAGGTGAATTGACGCTCAATCTAATAGAAGAACATTCCTGGTGGTCAGAAGAATCGGATGATAAACCTGCACTAACAACCCTTGGAGAAGTGACGTTTTCTCCTGGAGAACCTTGAGTGACGTTGCCGTTGTCCAGTATACAGACTGGAGATAAAAAGAGACATCCTTCCAAAATATTTTTGCTGTCCTCTCCATCTGTGGGAGCAAATGTGAAGATGTTAAATGTAAAGATCTCTTATCAAAGTGTCAGAGTAGAAAGTTATGACAATGATGATAGATGTCACAGCATTTCCAAGGATGGCAGGAGTCCAAAAGATGATGTTGGCTCCTCGTAGCCCCTACCGGACACTTCTCACATACCAAGGCTACCTGATCATGATTGTTTGTATTTGCGTCCTGCAAACAATGGATCCATTGTCCGTTTTTTTGTGGTACGACAGTGTGTCCTCCGCATCCGTCCCATTTGTTCCATAGGTTTGACTTGAATGGGCGAGACCGAGCCACAAATACTGACAGGAACAGGACCTGCTCTGAGTTTTGTGGCCCGGGTCCACTCAAGGATCTGTGAAGAACATGGTAGTGTGCACGGAGCCATAGAAATGAAGGGGTCAGTCTGCCGTCTGTTACAATACGGATAGCACACTGATGAGAAGAACGGTCGTCTGCATGTAGCCAAGGAGAGTTCATAAAAAGAGATTGTTTTAGTCACTGAACAGTTTGTGGTTGTCGCTCACCTGGGTAGATATTGTTAGAAGTTTCTTCCTTATTGCACTTTTGATCCTCCCACACATACGCCTTGTATCCTCAGTCTACATTCTCAACTTTAATATGAATATTTCCCTAAACACTCACATAAAATATGACAAATTATTTCCTCAGTTAATGAGCTGAAATGTAACAAATTATTAGGTAATATTGGCAAAGCATGAAGTGCACATTCACCTTTATGGGATTTGACGAGACTTTGGTTCCACCTACGTGATGACCCTCTGGGACGTTGTGATATTCCTGTGGACAATCCCAGGAAAACACAGAACTGGGACATCTCTCTGATGGATTTCTCTTACTGGATATACCTGTAGGAGACACATACAGTGGAAGACATTGTTTATATGTAGTTATCAGGTGATGGGTGTATCTTGTGGACTGTCAAAAATGCTCTCCTCTTACCCGGTGATGGGGTCTGGTGGTCCTCCATCATGACGTCCCTGCACAGATCCCTCTTACCCGGTGATGTGAGGGGCTGGTGATCCTCCATCATGACATCCTTGTACAGATCCCTCTTACCCGGTGGTGCACGGTTCCGGTGGTCCTCCATCATGACGTCCTTGTACAGATCCCTCTTACCCGGTGATGCGAGGGGTCTGTGGTCCTCCATCATGACGTCCCTGTACAGATACCTCTTACCCGGTGATGTGAGGGGCCGGTGGTCCTCCATCATGGCGTCCCTGTACAGATCCTTGTGTTCTTCTATATACTCCCACTCTTCCATGGAGAAATAGACGGAGACATCCTGACATCTTATAGGAACCTGATACACAATGATACAGTCATCACCCCGACACCTTCATAGTGTTACAATATAATGTCCCAGCATTCCCGGTAGTCCTCACCTCTCCGGTCAGCAGATGAATGATCTTGTTGGTGAGTTCTAGGATTTTCTGCTCATTGTTTCTCTTAGGTATCAGTGAAGGCTCCGTGATGGTACTGGTCCATCCTCCAGACATGTGGGGACATCTGTTGGGGGATAGAGAGTCACCAGATGTCTTCTTCACTACTGAACAATCCTGGATATCGAGATGGAACATACAAGAGAATCAAAATGAACAGGAAGTTCTTAGTAAACATTTTGATCGTATAAGCCCACCTGCCTCCTCATGGCAACTTCTTTTAAGTGGGTCCCTACTCTATTAGGTGCCGCACCACATGGCAACCAGTGCCACCGCAACACCCCTCCTGCAGAGGGAGTAACACAGTCCCCAGGCTAAGACACCTTATGTTGTAGCCCACAGATCAGTCCATAGTAATGCATCCAAAGGATAACTGAATGCAACCACCACCAGGTAACACTGTCCAGGTATAGAACAGGTGAATGATAGGTTATTAACCCCTTAATGAACAGCCTATTTTCGGTTTTTTCAATTTTCGTTTTTACCTCCCACCATTCCAAAAATCATAACTTTTGTAATGCGTGTCCACCGCGGACTGTTTAGGAAGGTGGAAGCAGCATTAGGGGGGCAGTCAAAATGCTAGGGGGCGCTATCATTGTATTAAAATAAATATCTATGCACCAGAGAAGATTTGTTACAGCATTTATATTTACAAATCAATTATGATGACGTGATCTTTTGCTTTTTCTATAATATTGTCCGTAGGATAAAAAGATAAGAGAAAGGACATATACATGAGTCCCGGATTATTTTACCTCTCCGGTAAGAAGGTAGATTATCTCCAGGGTGACGTTCAGTATCTTCTCCGTTATGTGTCCCTTATCCATCACAAAGAACAATGACGTGTAGATGGTTTCGAATGAGATCTACAAATAAAGAGATGATAACTAGATGATATAATTATGAAATGTTAAAGGGAGACTCCGGCCAAAACTAACCTCTCCCATGTGCTGCATTCTGGTATTCCATGTGTCGGTCTCTCACCTGTTATTTATCTCTATATATCAGACTGGGACGGTTGCTTAGCAGCGGTGTGAATCCGGCTCGGTGACTACTTTCTCTACTTGGGTCTCCAGAGATCTATGTGTCACTCATCACAGGCTTCAGCAGTTCCTGTACCGCACTAGTTATACACAGGGGAGAAACAGAAACTTCTATCATCAACTACCACTGATACTTAGACAGGTTCCTGTCACACAGGTGTAGAAGAATATAGTGCAGCCTCCCAGTCTGTATACTTATGGTTTCTCAGCTTATTTAGAAGAATATAAAGAGAATAATAATCACAGTGTCCCCCAGCATAAAGAAATTACATGGTCTTTAGCTGGTCATGTGATTGATAGCAAAGCAGAGAGGAAGAGAAAGCTGGGAAAATCTAAGAATCAAGACGGAGGCTTATTTTAAAGCACGGACAAGGCAGGAGTTCAAAAAGTAAGTACAGTATACATAAAAGAAGTGTAGAGTGATATATACAGTCAGGTGGCGGGTGCAGACATGGAAAGTTGTGCTTCCACTAGAGCTCTTCTTTATTTTCTAGTTCCGTGTCTTTTGGCAGTAAGGAGAAAATACAGCATGAGGGAGGTGAGAGACAATACTATATGGATAAAAGTACGTGAACACCCCCCCTAATTATTGAGCTTCACGCATTGAGCTGTTTCAGCTTCACGCATTGCAAACAGGTGCATAAAATCAAGCCCACAGCCATGCAATATCCAGAGAAACATTGCTAGTAGTATGGGTCGTACTGAAGAGCTCAGTGGCTTTAAACGTGGCGCAGAACAAGAACTGTGTGTCAAGAGCTTCATGAAATGGATTTCCTTAGATCCCCCTGCACAATGCCAGGCGTCAGCTGGAGAGGTGTAAAGCACGTCGTTCTCTAGAGTGATGACGTCTTGTTATCTGGTAGTCTGATGGGTGAATCTGGGCCTCTGAACGTTACCTACAGTAATACATAGTGTCTACTGGGGAAGGACCTTTCCTGTCCCAGCATGACTGCGCCCCTGTAAGTAAGGTCCATAAAGACATGGTTTGATGAGTTTGTTGTGTAGGGACTCGAGTGGCCTGCACAAAGGACCATCCAACACCTTTGGGATGAATTATAACACGGGTTGCGAGCAAAACCTACTCATCCAGTATCAGTGCTTGTCTGTGGGAATTTGTGCCCATTCAGCCAAAAAAAGCATCTGTGAGGTCACACTCCAAAATCTTGTGGCAAGCCCAGAAGACTAGAGACTGTTAAAGCCGCAAGAGGGCAATGATCGAGAACGAGGGTTCATATGGCAGTAAAACTTCTACCGATCGCAAAATGATGGCATAACCCAACGACAGACTTTGTGTGATGAGAATATTCCGTTACTTCTTAAGTGGAGATCCGCACAGTAACAGCCAATATCCTATGGCCTTCCTCTATCTATCAGAAGTTTAGTCCAGATGGGCCTGAGCTGTCTATACGTGTCTGCAGGAACATGATCAAAAGATGGTCTCTTGGTTATGGCCATGTCAACTTCCAGCAGACGGTGAGTAATGGTCATTACATTGTGATATGTACCCGGTAATGTAATAAGTGGTGAAATATGACACCCGGACCCCACACCGATCAGCTGTTCGGGCTGCCTCCGGGCACCGGATGTTATGCTGGGCATGCAGTGCTTCATACACTGTATAGCGGCCGTGCTGCAGAACTGCAGCTCCAGTCCCATTCACGGCCGCTATACTGTGAGCCATCTGCTTCCGGAATGGACCCCCATCAATGATATATCGATGACCTATCCTATGGAAAGGTCATCAGTATGAAAAACCGCCCCCTGCCCGGACAACCCCTTTAATTCTGGAGCACTGAACTCTCTTTAGCCGTGGGAACCTTCCAGTATTACACTTGAAGATCTCTGACCAAAAATGGAGCCAACTCAACGTTCTGTAAACAAGTCAACTTTATGGTCCAGTCAGGTAATGTCCTTGTCAGAGGTTATAATGTTGTCGGTCATTATAATGCCTGAACTGAAGTGTCCACATCTCACCTGACCCAGCTCCTCTCCAGACACTGATACCTTCAACATGCTCAGAACTGACGCTGTGCCGAGAAAATCCTGACAATCCACCAAAAACTTTCACCAAATATTTTTTATCAATGCCAGATTAGGGGCCGTTCACATATGACCGTTGCTCCTGTCAGTTTCCCTCCGGCGTGTTGCAGAACAGCCGGAGTGAAACTGATGCTAGAACGGATCCCATAGCTTTCTATGTGATCTGTCCTGGCACAGGGAACACCAGTTGTGGCTCCGTACAGTGATAGACCAGTGCAGGAACCAGGATCCAAAAACGTTACCTGCAGTGTTTTTTGGTCTGGCTCCCAGGATGTCCGGCGCCGTATCCTATCTATTTGAACTGTGGCCGGATGAACACCAGGTGCTGCCGCATCCACCTACCAGCAGCACCCGGCGGAAAGGTGGCCGGGGGTATGTCCCGCTGTCAACTGTATCTGCATCCTCAGGACGCAGATAGAGTTGAACCCAATTCTGAAGAAGGGAGCCATCAGCTCCCTGCTTCAGAATTAGTTCAGAGCGGAGAAGCAGAGGGAGCTCCTCCGCTTGCTGAGGACTCTCTGGCCACAGCGCTACCTACGGGGAAGCCCTTGACGTCACTGTCCATATATGGACAGTGACGTCAGTGGCTACTGATTGGCCGGAATCCCCGTTGCCGATGATCTTGGCTCCAAGAGGAAACCCCTGAGGTCAATGTCCATATTTGGACATTGGCCAGGGATTCCGCTCCAGGAAGAGATCCTGACGTCAGAGTCGGCAAGGGGATTCCACTCAAGGAGTAGACACTGACGTCACTTTCCATATATGGACAGTGGCGTCAGGGGGTCCTTCTTGAGGCAATCCCCGGCCACAGCATTGGTAATGCTGCGGCCGGGGATTCCGTTTAGGGAGTAACCCCTGACGCCACTGTCCATGTATGCTAGAGGGAGCTTGAGTGGCGCTATCTACAGGAGAAGGGGGGGGGGGTAGTGCTATATGTATCCGGTGCTATCTACAGGGGGGCGCTGTGTGGCACAATCTACAGTGGGCGCTGTGTGGCGTTATCTACAGGGGGGTGTGGCATTATATACAGAGGGGGTGTGACATTTTCATACCCTAGACGACCTTTTTGGTGGACCATTGTGGTAAAAACTGATGTTAAAAACGGATGACAACTAGCGACAACTGATGGTTTTGTAGTGAAAATTGTGAAAAAGTCTGATGCAACTGATACATTTTTTTAATCGGTTTTTGCATCAGTTGTAATCACTTGAGACAAAAAAAACTGATGATGATGCAATTGATATATGTGAACGCACCCTTA
Source organism: Rhinoderma darwinii (assembly GCF_050947455.1). Taxonomy (NCBI): domain Eukaryota; kingdom Metazoa; phylum Chordata; class Amphibia; order Anura; family Rhinodermatidae; genus Rhinoderma; species Rhinoderma darwinii. The sequence goes on along the minus strand of NC_134697.1, from coordinate 91,792,237 downwards.
GGCTGGATTCACACGAACGTTGCGTTTTTGCGCGCGTGAAAAACGCGCCGTTTCGGTTGCGTTGGAGTTGCGTGTGGCATCCGTTTGGGCAGCGTGATAGCGTATTTAACGTGCGTATGGCATGCGTTTTTTACGCGCGTCAAAACAACGGAGGGTAGAGTAATGGAGAGGGCAGCCTACAAAAATACACCTTCTCCAACACCTGCTTGCTGTGAGCACATGCATGTTTGCATCAAGATTTCACGTTACCTCACACTTTGGCCCGTGTTTGATGTTTTTGGGTGGTTTTACAGGTTAAAAAACGACTATTGCTGCAGATGTCAGTGTAAACTGTGCGCATGTGCTCAGAAAGTGAAAAGCCACTTCCTGGTTTGTAGTTGTTTTGTCTAGTCTGCTCAACTCATTTACATAGACTTAACAAGTGTTGCGTGAAAAACGCTGTGCGTACGGAGGTGCTTCCGCGTGCCCTGCGTTGTTTTCACGCACCCATTGACTTCAATGGGTGCGTGATGCGTTGAAAACGCTGAATCAACGGACATGTCGTGCCTTTTTGGCAACGGAGCAACGCTGCGCAAAAACCACGCACATGTCTGCACGGCCCCATAGACTAATATAGGTCCGGGCAACGCGCGTGAAAATCCCGCGCGTTGCATGCGCATATTTTACGTTCGTCTGAATAAAGCCTTAGATGGAACTTCAAACAATGTAACAGTGGCCATCAGCTGTTAATCAACTGTTATGGGGGTCTTTGACTGTTGCTGTTATGTGGGCACTGTGACTGTCACTGTTAGGGGAGCACTATGGCTGTCATTTTCCTGGGGGAGAGTTGGTTGTCCCTGTTATGGAGGACTTTGACAGTTACAGTGCCCACATAACAGCAACAGTCAAAGTCCTCCATAACAGGGACAACCAACTCTCCCCCAGAACAGTGACAGCCATAGTGCTCCCATAACAGTAACAGTCACAGTGCCCACATAACAGCAACAGTCAGGCTGGATTCACTCGAGCACATTACGTCCGTAATGAACGGACGTATTTCGGCCACTAATCCCGGACCGAACACAGTGCAGGGAGCCGGGCTCCTAGCATCATAGTTATGTACGATGCTAGGAGTCCCTGCCTCGCTGCGGGACAACTGTCCCGTACTGTGATCATGTTTTCAGTACGGGACAGTAGTTCCACGGAGAGGCAGGAACTCCTAGCATCGTACATAACTATGATGCTAGGAGCCCAGCCCCCTGCACTGTGTTCGGTCCGGGATTAGCGCCCGAATTACGTTCCGTCCATTACGGACGTAATGTGCTCATGTGAATCCAGCCTCACAGTGCCCACATAACAGCAACAGTCAATGTTATGGGAGCACTATGGCTGTCACTGTTCTGGGGGCCCTTGACTGTTGCTGTCATGTGGGCACTGTGGCCGTCACTGTAAGGGTATGTGCACACGACCTATTTTCAGACGTAATGGAGGCGTTATACGCCTCGAATTACGGCTGAAAAGACGGCTCCAATACGTCAGCAAACATCTGCCCATTGCCTGCAATGGGTTATACAATGTTCTGTTCCCACGAGGTGTCATTTTACGCGTCGCTGTCAAAAGACGGAGCGTAAAATTACGCCCGCGTCAAAGAAGTGCAGGACACTTCTTCGGACGTATTTGGAGCCGTTTTTCCTCCAATGAAGAACAGCTCCAATTACGTCCGTAAAAGACGCCACGAAAAATGCGAGTTCATACAAAAACGTCTGAAATTCAGGAGCTGTTTTCTTCTGAAAACAGCACCGTAATTTCATACGTATTTTGCGTTGTGGTGTGAACATACCCTTAGGGTATGTTCATACGGTCTATTTTTGGCCGTTTTTTCCGGCCGTAAACGGCCGAAAAGCGTCCGGAAGGTCGATAGCAGAAACATTGATTTCAAAACGGCGTTCTCTTCCGACAGAGCGTTTTTTTACGCGTAAAATAACGGTCGCGAAAAAGAAGTGCATGTCACTTCTTGGGACGTTTTTGGAGCCGTTTTTCATTGACTCTAGCGAAAAAAGCTTAAAAAACGTCTGAAAATCAGGAGCAGTTTTCAAGGAAAAATAGCTCTTGATTTTCAGACGTTTTTTGAGCCACTCGTATTTTTCGCTGTGTTTTTGCGGCGTTTTTGTGGCCGTTCTTGGAGCTGTTTTCAATAAAGTCAATAAAAAACGGCTCCAAAAACGTCCCAAGAAGTGACCTGCACTTCTTTTGACGAGCCGTCATTTTAAGCGCCGTATTTTGACAGCGACGCGTAAAATTGCACCTTGTCTGAACAGAACATCGTAAAACCCATTGCAAGCCACGGGCAGATGTTTGTAGGCGTAATGGAGACGGTTTTTCAGGCGTAAATCGAGGCGTAAGGCTGGGTTCACACAGAGTTTTTTGCAGGCGGAATTTCTGCCTCAAAATTCCGTTTGGAAGTTTGAGGCAGATTTTCCTCTCCCTGCACGCCGATTTTCGCAGCATTTTTCGCCCGCAGCCATTGAGCACCGCGGCCATATAACGCCGCGAAATACGCTTTCTCTGCCTCCCATTGAAGTCAATGGGAGGTCAGAGGCGTAAACGCACAAAAATAGGGCATGTTGCTTCTTTTTCCCACGAGGCGGTTTTACCGCTGGCGGGAAAAAGACGCCTCCGCCTCCCATTGAAATCAATGGGAGGCATTTTCGAGCCATTTTTGACAAGTTTTTTGGCGCGGTTTCCGGAAAAAAACCTCTGTGTGAACATAGCCTAAAACGCCTGAATTACATCTGAATTTCATGTGAACATACCCTTGTGGCTACACTGGTGTTACCACGGTTACATAGGAGAGGGGGGTGTCACAGGGGCTCTGAAAAAAGATCAAATATCTGTTTTATATCTCCAAAAAGTGTGAGGTTTGATTCTGGAACATGTAAATGGTAATAATATAATAATGCTATGTCACAGCGCCACCTGGTGGCCATAGTACAGATTGCGCTCATCATCCGCCTGATAAGCATTTTAGTTAAAATCTCACATACAAAGAAGCTGAATATGTTTATACTACGCGCATCATGCGTCACACACTGACGTCACTAAACGTCACTTCCTGTTTGTGTGTTCCAGACATTTTTCTTCCGGGTACTCAGATGGCCTACCAAGACAGTTGCCACAGTGACCACACGAGGCCGCTGTTGCTACTGCACATCTTTTGTGCTGTCTGCATCATATAAAACTAGGTCTATAATTTCCCTGCAGTATTGCTATATTATTCATTAAAATATACAATATCGGAATAATTTGAAAGTAAAAAGTTCCCTGCGGTGACCACACGATGGCGCGCTGCTGCTCCTTGTATCACTAGGCTGCCTGCATTACATTGAATTTAGTGAGCATTTCACAGCATTGACCACACGATGGCGCTGCTGCTCAGCGTATCACTAATTCGGTCTGAATTAGGGTATGTTCACACGGCGGGGGTCCGTAACGGCTGAAATTACGGGGAGTCAATGAATAGCGGCTCCAATTACGGCCAAAGAAGTGACAGGTCACTTCTTCTACGCGGGCGTCTATTTACGCGCCGTCATTTGACAGCGGCGCGTAAATATACGCCTCGTGTGAACAGACAAACGTCTGCCCATTGCTTTCAATGGGCAGATGTTTGTCAGCGCTATTGAGGCGCTATTTTCAGACGTAATTCGGGGCAAAAATGCCCGAATTACGTCCGTAAATAGGCCGTGTGAACATACCCTTAGGGTAAATTCACACGGCCTATTTACGGACGGAATTCGGCCGTTTAAACCCCCGAATTACGTCCGAAATTACGGCTTGAAAGCGTTGACAAACATCTGCCCATTGAAAGCAATTGGCTGACGTTTGTCTGTTCACACGAGGCGTATATTTACGCGTCGCTGTCAAAAGACGGCGCGTAAATAGACGCCCGCGCCAAAGAAGTTTCATGTCACTTCAGACCATGGAAAACCAGCTCCAGTTACGTCCGTAATGGACGCGGCGTTCAAGCGCCTGCACATGCCGTTACGGCTGAAATGACGGGGCTGTTTTCTCCTGAAAACAGCCCCGTAATTTCAGCCGTTACGGACGCTGCCGTGTGAACATACCCTTACATTTAATTGATTATGCATTTCCCAGCATTGACCACACGATGGCGCTCCTGCTCAGCGTATCACTGGGCTACCTGCATTATATTGAATTTAGTGAGCATTTCTCAGCGTGGGCCACACGATGGCGCTGCTGCTCAGCGTATCCCTAAGTCAGCCTGAATTACATTGAATATAGTGCGCATTTGCCAGCATCGACCACAAGATGGCGCTGCTGCACAGTGTATTACTAGTCTGCCTGCATTACATTCAATTTAGTGAGATTTCTCAGCATTGACCACACGATGGCGCTGCTTAGCGTATCACTAAGGGTATGTTCACACGAGGGCGTCCGTTACGGCTGAAATTACGGGGATGTTTCAGCCTGAAAACATCCCCGTAATATCAGCCGTAACGGCATGTGCAGGCGCTTGAACGCCGCGTCAATTACGGGCGTAATTGGCGCTGCTATTCATTGGAGTCAATGAATAACGGCTCCAATTCCGGCCAAAGAAGTGACAGGTCACTTCTTTGACGCGGGCGTCTATTTACGCGCCGTCTTTTGACAGCGGCGCGTAAAATACGCCTCGTGTGAACAGACAAACATCTGCCCATTGCTTTCAATGGGCAGATGTTTTTCAGCGCTATTGAGGCGCTATTTTCGGACGTATTTCGGGGCAAAAACGGCCGAATTACGTCCGTAAATAGGCCGTGTGAACATACCCTAAGGCTGTCTGAATTACATTGAATTTAGTGAGCATTTCCCAGCATTGACCCCACGATGGCGCTGCTGCGCCGTATAGCCAATGCAGCCTTCCATAAGTAATATGGTCGTAAAATATAGTCAGTAATACCAGCGATGACCACATAATGGCGCTATTACTTCATCCATGAAAGTAAACAGTTCCCCGCGGTGACCACACCGTGGCACTCGACATTATATTTTGTATGTTTTTTCCTGCAGCGCATCATCTATAGAGGCTGTTCCACTTGCATTATATAACTAGACGAGACACTAAAGTCTGCTCAGGGGCGTAACTAGGAAAGACTGGGCCCCATAGCAAACTCTTGGCCGCCCCCCCTCGGGTGCCACAAGCAGCCCCCCCCTTATAAATAGTGCCCCCTGTAGAATGTGCCATACAGCCCCCCTGTAGACAGTGTCACCCTATTTGTAGATAGCACCCCCACCTCCCCCTTGTAGATTGCCATAAACCCCCCACTGTATAGAGTGCCACACAGCCCCCTCCCTTGTATATAGTGCCACACAGCCCCCCTTAGTAGAAAGTGCAGCACAGCTTCCCCTAAGTAGATAGTGCCACATATAGAAAGTAAATAGGAGGGGACCTCCAGCTCACCTTAAGGCAGAAGAATTTCAAATGCCTGTTGCGCACGGATCCTCGTGTCGGCACACGTTGGTGAAATTGTAGCAGAGAAGTAGTTGAGATCCAGCGCAGAAATGGAGAGTTATTCAGAGATATGTTAAAATGGAATCTAGTTCCAATTTTATTGGATAAATATACATAAAAACAGGGAGTCTTATTCCCACAGCGGGTAAGGTGGATGTAGATGGAAGAAAATAGATGCGTAGCCTACGCGTTTCAGACGATAGCCTCATTCTCAGCCATGACTAAGGACGAGGCTATCGTCTGAAACGCGTAGGCTACGCATCTATTTTCTTCCATCTACATCCACCTTACCCGCTGTGGGAATAAGACTCCCTGTTTTTATGTATATTTATCCAATAAAATTGGAACTAGATTCCATTTTAACATATCTCTGAATAACTCTCCATTTCTGCGCTGGATCTCAACTACTTCTCTGCTAGATAGTGCCACACACAGACACCTGTAGATTGTGCCACAGCCCTCCCCCTTGTAAATAGTGGCATACAGTTCCCCCATGTGTATAGTGCCACACAGCCACCCTATGTGTAAAGTGCCACACAGCCCCCCTTTGTGTATAGTGCAACACAGCTCTCCCCCATGTGTATAGTGCCACACAGCTCTCCCCCTTGTGTATAGTGCAACACAGCTCTCCCCCATGTGTATAGTGCCACACAGCCCCCTTTGTGTATAGTGCCACACAGCTCCCTTTAAGGATTTTGCTGCATCTGAAAAAAACATACAGCGGAATACTGTCAGATCATGTATTACCGCATGGTGACGGTTCAAAGGGTGAAAACTACCAGACAGGTTCCCATGAAATATACAATGAATTGAGAAAAATTCCATCTGCCCTGCAATTTTGTTATAAATATATCCTATATAATTACAGCTCCAGAACCAAGCTCCGACATATATACAGCACCAGTACCAAGCTCAGTACATATATACAGTACCAGTACCAAGCTCCGACATATATACAGCACCAGAACCAAGCTCAGTACATATATACAGCAATAGAACCAAGCTCAGTACATATATACAGCACTAGAACCAAGCTCTGACATATACACAGCAATAGAACCAAGCTCAGTACATATATACAGCAATAGAACCAAGCTCAGTAGACAGTGGCCCAAATATAGACCCCCCTGTATAATAATGGCCCACATCTCCACATATAGACCACCCTGTATATAATGGCCCACATCCCCACATATAGACCCCCCTGTATATAATGGCCCACATCCCCACATATAGACCCCCCTGTACAGTGAAGGAAATAAGTATTTGATCCCTTGCTGATTTTGTAAGTTTGCCCACTGTCAAAGTCATGAACAGTCTAGAATTTTTAGGCTACGTTAATTTTACCAGTGAGAGATAGATTATATTAAAAAAAAACAGTAAATCACATAGTCAGAATTATATCTATTTATTTGCATTGTGCACAGAGAAATAAGTATGTGACCCCCGACCAACCATTAAGAGTTCAGCCTCCTCCAGACCAGTTACACGCTCCAAATCAACTTGGTGCCTGCATTATAGACAGCTCTTACATGGTCACCTGTATAAAAGACTCCTGTCCACAGACTCAATGAATCAGTCTGACTCTAAACTCTACAACATGGGCAAGACCAAAGAGCTTTCTAAGGATGTCAGGGACAAGATCATAGACCTGCACAAGGCTGGAATGGGCTACAAACCCATAAGTAAGACGCTGGGTGAGAAGGAGACAACTGTTGGTGCAATAGTAAGAAAATGGAAGACATACAAAATGACTGTCAATCGACATCGATCTGGGGCTCCATGCAAAATCTCACCTCGTGGGGTATCCTTGATCCTGAGGAAGGTGAGAGCTCAGCCGAAAACTACACGGGGGGAACTTGTTAATGATCTCAAGGCAGCTGGGACCACAGTCACCAAGAAAACCATTGGTAACACATTACGCCGTAATGGATTAAAATCCTGCAGTGCCCGCAAGGTCCCCCTGCTCAAGAAGGCACATGTACAGGCCCGTCTGAAGTTTGCATATGAACATCTGGATGATTCTGAGAGTGATTGGGAGAAGGTGCTGTGGTCAGATGAGACTAAAATTGAGCTCTTTAGCATTAACTCAACTCGCCGTGTTTGGAGGGAGAGAAATGCTGCCTATGACCCAAAGAACACCGTCCCCACTGTCAAGCATGGAGGTGGAAACATTATGTTTTGGGGGTGTTTCTCTGCTAAGGGCACAGGACTACTTCACCGCATCAATGGGAGAATGGATGGAGCCATGTACAGTCAAATCCTGAGTGACAACCTCCTTCCCTCCACCAGGACATTAAAAATAGCTCGTGGCTGGGTCTTCCAGCACGACAATGACCCGAAACATACAGCCAAGGCAACAAAGGAGTGGCTCAAAAAGAAGCACATTAAGGTCATGGAGTGGCCTAGCCAGTCTCCAGACCTTAATCCCATCGAAAACTTATGGAGGGAGCTGAAGATCCGAGTTGCCAAGCGACAGCCTCGAAATCTTAATGATTTACAGATGATCTGCAAAGAGGAGTGGGCCAAAATTCCATCTAACATGTGTGCAAACCTCATCATCAACTACAAAAAACGTCTGACTGCTGTGCTTGCCAACAAGGGTTTTGCCACCAAGTATTAAGTCTTGTATGCCAAAGGGATCAAATACTTATTTCTCTGTGCACAATGCAAATAAATATATATAATTTTGATAATGTGATTTTCTGTTTTTTTTTTTAATATAATCTATCTCTCACTGGTAAAATTAACCTAGCCTAAAAATTCTAGACTGTTCATGTCTTTGACAGTGGGCAAACTTACAAAATCAGCAAGGGATCAAATACTTATTTCCTTCACTGTATATAGTGGCCCACATCCCCACATATAGACCCTCCCCTGTATATAGTGCACCACATCCCCACATATAGACCCCCCTGTATATAGTGGCCCACATCCCCACATATAGACCCCCCTGTAGATTGTGCCCCACATCCCCACATATAGACCCTCCCCTGTATATAGTGCCCCACATCCCCACATATAGACCACCCCTGTAGATAGTGCCCACATCCCCACAAATAGACCCCCTGTATATAGTGGCCCACATCCCCACATATAGACCCTCCCCTGTATATAGTGCACCACATCCCCACATATAGACCACCCCTGTAGATTGTGCCCACATCACCACAAATAGACCCCCCTGTATATAGTGGCCCACATCCCCACATATAGACCCTCCCCTGTATATAGTGCACCACATCCCCACATATAGACCACCCCTGTAGATTGTGCCCACATCACCACAAATAGACCCCCCTGTATATAGTGGCCCACATATAGACGACCCCCCCTGTAGATAGAGCCCCCACTATAGATAATGCCACTCACAGTTTTATGAGAAAAAAACTTTACATGCTCACATGACCCCGTTCCCACCCTGTCCGCTGACAATGCAGACATGCTCTCTTCTGAGCGGGTCTGCAGGAGCTGAACAACGTGTCGTTCAATGACGCTGATTGGCGGGGCAGAATGACTTGCCCTGTCAATCAGCACCTTTCAAGCACGGAAGCGGCGCGATGACGTCAAAGCACCGCTAGCCAATCAGCGTCATTGTAAGGAGCTGAATGGTCAGGCACGAAACATGCCCGGCCATTCAGTGCTAATGCATGTGTTTGGCTGTCGCTAGCACCGGGGCCCCCTCTGGTGGTAGCGACGCCTACGGGCATGAGAGGGCCTGTGTCGCCCTGCCTATACTTGTTAGAGGCTCGGAGGCGTGGGCCCCATAGTAGCAGCACTACCGCTGTACTAGCCATAATGGCTGCTAGCGGCGCCACCGAGCATATGGGGGGAGCGTGTCAGCTGGCGGCACTGGCCCCCACAAGCCGCGGGCCCCGTAGGTAGCAGCTGCTGTAGTTACGCCAAAGAGTCTGCTGCTACTCTTCTACAACAAACCAGCACAGACGAGACACCACAGTCTGCTAATCATGTGTAACAATAAGGATATGTTCACACGCAAAATACGTCTGAAATTACGGAGCTGTTTTCAGGCGAAAACAGCTCCTGAATTTCAGACGTAATTGCAAGTACTTGCGTTTTTCGCGGCGTCCTTTACAGACGTAATTGGAGCTGTTCTTCATTGGAGTCAATGAATAATGACTCCAAAAACGTCCCAAGAAGTGTCCTGCACTTGTTTGACGCGGGCGTATTTTTACGTGCCGTTTTTTGACAGCGACGTGTAAAATTACAGCTTGTCTGAACAGAATATCGTAAAACTCATTGCAAGCAACGAGCAGATGTTTGCAGACGTAATGGAGACGTCTTTTCAGGCTTATATCGAGGCGTAATACGCCTGAATTACGTCTGAAAATAGGTCGTGTGACACCAGAGTCTGCTCCACTTGTATTACAATACCCGGCACAGAGGAGACACCAGAGTCTGCTCCACTTGTATTACAATACCCGGCACAGAGGAGACACCAGAGTCTGCTCCGCCTGTATTACAACACCCGGCACAGAGGAGACACCAGAGTCTGCTCCGCCTGTATTACAACACCCGGCACAGACGAGACACCAGAGTCTGCTCCACTTGTATTACAATACCCGGCACAGAGGAGACACCAGAGTCTGCTCCACTTGTATTACAATACCCGGCACAGAGGAGACACCAGAGTCTGCTCCACTTGTATTACAATACACGGCACAGAGGAGACACCAGAGTCTGCTCCGCCTGTATTACAACACCCGGCACAGACGAGACACCAGAGTCGGCTCCACTTGTATTTCAATACCCGGCACAGAGGAGACACCAGAGTCTGCTCCACTTGTATTACAATACCCGGCACAGAGGAGACACCAGAGTCTGCTCCACTTGTATTACAATACCCGGCACAGAGGAGACACCAGAGTCTGCTCCACTTGTATTACAATACCCGGCATAGAGGAGACACCAGAGTCTGCTCCACTTGTATTACAATACCCGGCTCAGAGGAGACACCAGAGTCTGCTCCGCCTGTATTACAACACCCGGCACAGACGAGACACCAGAGTCTGCTCCACTTGTATTACAATACCCGGCACAGAGGAGACACCAGAGTCTGCTCCACTTGTATTACAATACCCGGCACAGAGGAGACACCAGAGTCTGCTCCACTTGTATTACAACACCCGGCACAGACGAGACACCAGAGTCTGCTCCGCCTGTATTACAATACCCGGCATAGAGGAGACACCAGAGTCTGCTCCACTTGTATTACAATACCCGGCTCAGAGGAGACACCAGAGTCTGCTCCGCCTGTATTACAACACCCGGCACAGACGAGACACCAGAGTCTGCTCCACTTGTATTACAATACCCGGCACAGAGGAGACACCAGAGTCTGCTCCGCCTGTATTACAACACCCGGCACAGACGAGACACCAGAGTCTGCTCCACTTGTATTACAATACCCGGCACAGAGGAGACACCAGAGTCTGCTCCACTTGTATTACAATACCCGGCACAGAGGAGACACCAGAGTCTGCTCCACTTGTATTACAATACCCGGCTCAGAGGAGACACCAGAGTCTGCTCCGCCTGTATTACAACACCCGGCACAGACGAGACACCAGAGTCTGCTCCACTTGTATTACAATACCCGGCACAGAGGAGACACCAGAGTCTGCTCCACTTGTATTACAATACCCGGCACAGAGGAGACACCAGAGTCTGCTCCACTTGTATTACAACACCCGGCACAGACGAGACACCAGAGTCTGCTCCGCCTGTATTACAATAACAAGTCAACCAGAGTTTGAGGCTACAAACAAGAACATAACTCCTGTAATATGAAGGAACAGGGACGTAATGCCGGTAAGATGAGGGGACAGGGACATAATGGCTGTAATTTGAGGGAACAGGGACGTAATGCCTGTAATATGAAGGAACAGGGACGTAATGCCGGTAATATGAAGGAACAGGGACATAATGGCGGTAATATGAAGGAACAGGGACATAATGCCTGTAATATGAGGGAACAGGGACATAATGCCTGTAATATGAAGGAATAGGGACATAATGCCTGTAATATGAATGAACAGGGACATAAAGCCGGTAATATGTAGAAACAGGGTTGTAATGCCGGTAAGATGAGGGAGCAGGGACATAATGCCGGTAATATAAAGGAACAGGGACATAATGCCTGTAAGATGAGGTAGCAGGGACATAATGCCGGTAATATGAAGGAACAGGGACATAATGCCTGTAATATGAAGGAACAGGGACATAATGCCGGTAATATGTAGGAACAGGGACATAATGCCTGTAATATGAAGGAACAGGGCCAAAATGCCTGTTATATGAAGGAACAAGGACATAATGCCTGTAATATGAAGGAACAGGGACATAATGCCGGTAATATGTTGGAAAAGGGACATAATGCCTGTAATAAGAAGAAACAGGGACAAAATGCCTGTTATATGAAGGAACAGGGACATAATGCCGGTAATATGAAGGAACAGGGACGTAATGCCGGTAAGATGAGGGAGCAGGGACATAATGCGGGTAATATGAAGGAACAGGGACATAATGCCTGTAATATGAAGGAACAGGAACATGTCTGTAATAAGAAAAAACAAGGACAAAATGCCGGTAATTTGAAGGAACAGGGACATAATGCCTGTAAGATGAGGGAGCAGGGACATAATGCCGCTAATATGAAGGAACAGGGACATAATGCCTGTAATATGAAGGAACATGGACGTAATGCCGGTAATATGAGGGAACAGGGACATAAAGCCGGTAATATGAAGGAACAGGGACATGTTACCGGCATTGTGTCCCTGTACCCTCCTACATAGGACATAATGCCAGTTATATGAGGGAACAGGGACATAATGCCGGTAATTCGGGAACGATACGGATGTAATAAAGACGTGTTACATGTTTGTACGTCACCACCTTTATACTGGAGATTGGCAGCGGACGTTTGAATTGTGCGTTTCACGGTATCGTTGGATGGAGAAGAATCAGCCCGTGCAGCCCGCAGATAAGCCCCTAATGCAGCAGCAGCAGCTCTGCGCTATCACACCCGGGAATGTCCCCCCATATCCTGCAGCATGAAGCAGCGGCTGCACGGACTGAACGACTCTTCCAGACATGGGAGACCAGCGGGAATAAAGACATGCGCACGAATAAGCACAAGATGGAGGCGGCAGCTCTGTTGTAGACCTGGTGGGGGGGCTCTTAGAAGAGCCTTTGGGTCCTTCCTGCAGGGACGGGGCATATTACTTGGCGCCTAATGAGCAGAATCCGCCGCTGCTGCTGCTTTATTCCTGCTCCATTCGAGTTCAGGCGGGAGATGTTCCTGTTGGTAGAGACAGAGGAGGGGGCGTGGTGTTATCTGCGAGTCTATAGAAATATTCTACTTCCTCATTGGCTACAGTGTCTGGCGTTGAGTATCAGTTTTAGATGCGGCCAATCAGAGAAGAAGCTCTCTGCTCCATCCGGGTATAAGAAGTGACGGTGGGAGCGCAGCCGTTAGATCTGATCAGATAATAGACATGTCTGGAAGAGGAAAGCAAGGAGGCAAAGTGCGGGCTAAAGCCAAGACCCGCTCATCCCGGGCAGGACTTCAGTTCCCTGTCGGTCGTGTGCACAGACTTCTCCGCAAGGGCAACTACGCTCAGAGGGTGGGTGCCGGCGCTCCGGTTTACATGGCCGCTGTTCTGGAATATCTGACCGCTGAGATCCTGGAACTGGCCGGAAATGCCGCCCGGGACAACAAGAAGACCCGAATCATCCCCCGTCACCTGCAGCTGGCCGTGCGCAATGACGAGGAGCTCAACAAGCTGCTGGGTGGTGTGACCATCGCTCAGGGAGGCGTCCTGCCCAACATCCAGGCCGTTCTGCTGCCCAAGAAGACCGAGAGCAGCAAAAGCGCCAAGAGCAAGTGAGCGCTGCTTATCCAAATTTAACCACAAAGGCTCTTTTAAGAGCTGCCCACGTGGTCCTTAGAACAGAGCTCACCGCTGATCTCCGATATGTAAACGTTCTGCGCCAGATAAGTGGCTCTGCTTGTACAGAGATCTACCCATATGAATTCATGTACCGCGGGGTTTCACATTGAAGAGGAAGCCGTAGGGTGGGTGGGTGTAGAACTGCTGCGTTACTCATGACCTACACATTCACTACTGCCTCGTGCAGATGGTGGCGCTGTCCTCATTGGTGCACTAACTATACTGTACAGGACACATTAATAGTACGACTACTCCAGTGATTCATGTTCACGATCTACAACCCGCCCCCGACTACATAGTGTCTTAAATTATATCTTCCAGTCTCACTGGATTCTTCGAATGCGTCTCAGTAAATGTTAGGGTATGTTCACACGGCCTATTTACGGACGTAAATCGGGCGTTTTTGCCCCGAATTACGCCCGAAAATAGCGCCTCAATAGCGCTGACAAACATCTGCCCATTGAAAGCAATGGGCAGACGTTTGTCTGTTCACACGAGGCGTATATTTACGCGCCGCTGTCAAATGACGGCGCGTAAATAGACGCCCGCGTAGAAGAAGTGACCTGTCACTTCTTTGGCCGTAATTGGAGCCGCTATTCATTGACTCCAATGAATAGCAGCGCTAATTACGGCCGTAATTGACGCGGCGTTCAAGCGCCTGCACATGCCGGTACGGCTGAAATTACAGGGATGTTTTCAGGCTGAAACATCCCTGTAATTTCAGCCGTTACGGACCCCCGCCGTGTGAACATACCCTCACTCTGCAGCAACTTCATGCGTTAGTGGGATGAGGGGAGTCCTAAGTACAGACAACGCAGTGTTAGTACGAAGTAGAAATAGGTGCATTCTGTTTCCTGTCATTGTATTGCCAGCAGCGCGATTATACCAGCAGTCTGGCAAAGTGACATACAAGACAATGCAAGTCCATACTTATGTGGAACTTGGTGCTACAAATTGCTAGTTTGTTTTGAAAATCTCGTAACATTTGTAGCAATGAGAGCAGCTTGGAAAACACGGCCCCTCCAACATTGGGTTTTGCTCTTGTAAAATGCCGTATCAGCTGCATCAGTTTTGTCCTTTTTCATTCATTGAATGCGTCTCACTAAACGTTGCTCTGCAAGAAACTGCACGCGTTACTGTAATAAAGTGAGTCCTATATCGGGACAGCAGACAGATTCATTATTAGTACTAGAGGTTAACAGATTTATTGCCAGCAGCCTTATTAATCCCAGCCGTCCGGCAGAATGAGATACGAGCCGAGCCGATACTTGTGTCAAAGTTGGTCCCAGTAACAGATTTATTGTTTGTTGTGAGAATCTGGTAACATTAGTAGCAGTGACAGCAGCTAAGAAAACACTGGCCCTCTCTACAAGGATTGCGGAAAGCACGTTGCCCAGCAGCAAGCTGCACGCCGAAGAAGCAACACCGCAATTCCGCTGTTTGATCCACTGCTCGGGCGCTTATACAGCGCTATGAGCAACTGAGCGGATATTCAGCGGTGTTTCTGCCACTCCTGTACGTGCAGGCATCGGCACAAACGGCGTCCGGCAGCGCCGCTACGAGGAGGTGTTTTCCTGCCTGAGTACCTTACTGCTATACTTGCTGGCGAGTGATCCTCTTTCCCTTCAGATTAACACTCCCTGGTCTAAGACCCAATTCAGTCAGCTGCTTCTAGGACGCTATTAGGGGACACACTGCGGTCCACATATCCGGCTCCTCACTGGAAGACCGACGTGATACTGAAGCCCCTACCCCCGTGTATATAGAAGTAGAAGGTCACTGCTCAGATACAAAAGCGGTGACCAGCAGACATCATAGCTGATCTATAGAGGATGTGGCGGCTCTGAGAAGAGCCTTTGTGTTGTGTAAGATGGAGCAGAGCAGGAGCGGAATTAACCTCCGAAGCCGTACAGTGTGCGGCCCTGGCGTTTGAGCGCGTACACTACGTCCATAGCGGTGACGGTCTTCCTCTTGGCGTGCTCGGTGTAGGTGACGGCGTCACGGATGACGTTCTCCAGGAAAACCTTCAGGACGCCGCGAGTCTCTTCATAGATGAGACCGGAGATGCGTTTGACGCCTCCCCTGCGAGCTAGACGGCGGATGGCAGGCTTGGTGATGCCCTGGATGTTATCACGGAGCACCTTCCTGTGCCGCTTAGCACCGCCCTTTCCGAGTCCTTTTCCTCCTTTACCGCGACCAGACATCCTGTAAGCTGGAGCTAAAGAGAAATATTGTACCGAGAACCGCGGAGCGCGTCTTTATATAGACCTTGGGTGGACCAGAGAGAGAACTGTAATACATGTCACTTCCGGGGCGTTTCTTTAAGTAAATTCACATTACCAATCCCTCCCCCTCCCGTTGATTGGCTTAACTCAGATTTTGAATTGCACGTTCATTTTACAATACCGGCCGCTCTTTTCCCGCTTATAGCGCGACTGCTGTGTAATGTCTATCTGCCCCAAATCTAAAGCGTAATGTTAAGGGAAGCAAGGAACAAGCGTGACGTCTTGGATTAGTATGGCGGCTGCTCGTTATCTGCCGTCAGGTTCAGGATTTGTGTGCCCGCAGATCACCCCTCCGGCCACCAGCACCACAACGGCTTTATAGAATGAATAGGGAGGAGAGGACTCGGGCAGTGTTAATGCGTTTAGATCTCTGATTTACAACGGTGACCGGGACTACACCCGATGATCATGACCTCACAGAATAAGAGTAGAATTCCCCTGCGCTTGTGTTCACACCGGGCGGAGGATACCTGCTCCCCCACCCTACACGCTGCGCCTGGTTTGCCTTTACAAGGAGTAGGGAACAAGGACTCCGCACACACTGGTAAGCGGTGGATCATTAGCTGCACATAACGGCGTCATTCCTCGCAGCAGCAGCGGAGGTTATTATCGGAAGAGCGATGTGCGGTCATCAGTGAGGAGTGGGGCGGGTTATCACTGCGATACAGCCGGAGAGGGAGGTGATGAATACAGCGCAGACAACCGGCATAACACATGACAGGACTGCTGAAAGGGCCGGATAACGTGAGTGCTAGAGACGGGGACTGGTTATAGTGTAAATGGCGCTAAGCACTGAAAAGGTTAACAATGGCACCTCCACATATTAATAGCAGAGCACCGAGAAGCCAGCGGGAGAGTCGCGGTAGAATTAACGGAGGAAAAGGATTCAGCTCGTTTGAGGGAGGATTTGGTGGCTCTGAAAAGAGCCTTTGTGTTGTAATCGTTGCCGGGTTGAGACCTAAGCCCTCTCCCCACGGATCCTGCGGGCCAGTTGAATGTCTTTGGGCATGATGGTGACCCTCTTGGCGTGGATGGCGCACAGGTTGGTATCCTCAAACAGTCCGACCAGATAAGCCTCGCTGGCCTCCTGCAGAGCCATGACTGCTGAGCTCTGGAAGCGCAGATCGGTCTTGAAGTCCTGAGCGATCTCTCTCACCAGGCGCTGGAAGGGCAGCTTACGGATAAGAAGCTCGGTGGACTTCTGGTAGCGGCGGATTTCACGGAGAGCGACTGTGCCCGGGCGGTAACGATGAGGCTTCTTCACTCCGCCGGTAGCGGGAGCGCTCTTCCGTGCAGCTTTAGTAGCCAGCTGCTTGCGGGGCGCTTTCCCGCCGGTGGATTTACGCGCAGTCTGCTTTGTTCTGGCCATAGCTCTACAACAATGTGCACACTTGTAGACTGATACGAGGAGAGGAAAGAGCAGAGTATTTATACACTTGAGCGTGTCCTCATTGGTCCATGAAAGGCACACCCCTACATTCTATTGGCTTCTTCATAAAAACAATACGCAACCGACAAAGCAAATGTGATATTCGCCACCAATCACCGTTCCGAAGAGGCGGACACCGGTTTACATGACGTCCACACGCAGCTTGTACAGCAGGGGGTGTTAATAACAGCTCACTGTATTTCCATGTCCGCAGATCACGTACACAGCGTTATATAAGAGACTACTTCCCCATCATCCGCCGCTTCAGTGGTTTTATAGATTACACAAAGGGACAATCCCCCACCCCATCCTTACACAGGACACTGTGCCCCGCATCCAGAGGCAGCATATAAGGGTCACCATCCACCACGTGTAATGAGGAGCAGGGGACATTGTGCTCTATTTACACCGGAGTGTAATCCATCGGCCTCCTTCACGTGGATCCTGTGCTGTAAGCTACAAGTCTATTGCTGCCCCGGTCCTTATTCACACATTACACCTGGTGGGCTGTGACCTGATAAACTCTGCCTGGATGTTACACCATAGTGACGGGACGGACACTGTGGAGGTCCGGATACAGCAGCTATGGCGTCCAGCGCAATGACCAGAAATGACACTTGTCATAGAGTAACAGGGACATGAAGCTCCTCCGTGCACACGCGATGATGGCGCCTCCTTTATCTCAGGATCGCGCTGCTGTCTGTACCGGAGGAAACAGCGGCCAGTGATCATACAGCTCTGCCGGGGAGAAGGTGGTGGCTCTGAAAAGAGCCTTTGTGGGACAAGAAACGGGCGGCTCTCGGTTATTTCTTCGTCACGGTCTTCCTGGAATTAGACGCCTTCTTAGCCGGACTCTTGGCAGCTTTCTTAGCCGGACTCTTGGCAGCTTTCTTAGCCGGACTCTTGGCAGCTTTCTTAGCCGGACTCTTGGCAGCTTTGGGCTTGGCCGTCTTCTTTGTTATTTTCTTGGGGGCAGGTTTTGGCTTCTTTGGGGTCTTCGCCACCTTCTTGGCAGCGGCAGGCCTCTTGGCCTTTGTCAGGCTCTTGGCCGGAGTCTTCTTCGGGGATTTGGCAGCAGCCGCCGGCTTCTTCTTGACCGCTTTGTCCTTAGTCTCCAGCTGCTTCTTGTTCAGCTTGAAGGAGCCGGAGGCGCCGCTGCCTTTCACCTGGAGCAGGGTTTCCTTGGTCACCAGAGTCTTGAGCGCCATCTTCAGGCGGCTGTTGTTCTTGTCTACATCGTATCCTCCAGCAGCCAGAGCCTTCTTCAGGGCGGCCAGAGAAACCCCACTGCGCTCTTTGGAGGCGGACACGGCTTTCACGATGAGCTCGGACACGCTGGGACCGGAAGATTTCTTGGTTTTCTTGGCGGCCCCTGCTGCAGTTTTTTTCGGCTGCTTATTGGATTTGGCGGCCGGCTCGGTGAGAGGGACAGCGGCGGCTGGTGCGGTCTCTGCCATCGTATACCACGGGAATCCACTAAAACAATTATTCTGCGAGGGAAAAACACTGAGAACAGAGTTGGGGGGCGCCTCTTATATGTACAGCGGCTGCTCGGTGATTGGCTGCGATTCTCCTGAGAGTCTATTGGCTGACACTGATCACATGTCCTCCCTTTCCTCATCTGACAGGAGTGAAGCTCCGCTCTCCCCTTGTGCTTCCCTGCCCGGGATAAGAGCCCTTTACCGACTAGAAGCGGCCGGGCGAGCGGGCTCTCTACGTGACTTCCCCCTCCCTGACATTCCCTCTACTCATTTCTAGCCTTCACTGGCAGAGATGCTGGGAAGTAGCCGGGAGGAGGCCCCGGGATCTCTGCCATAGTTCTGCCGATCTGCACGTCGCTGTGATCGGACAAGATAAATGTGTTTGCGGGAGCTCGTTCCCTCTATTCCCGGCACTTGTCACTATCACAGGGTTCTTTACCACAATGTCTAACGTGTGGGAAGCTGATTGTCCGATGCGGGGGCGACCTGGAGCTGCAGAGAGCCCAGAAGGGTAACCCGGCACAGACGCGATGTCGGAGTGTCTTCCGCCTGTCTTACTGTAACTTGACACAGAGGAGACACAGGATTTGCTCTACTTATGTTACAATAACTCGGCACAGGCAAGACACCAGCGTCTGCTCCACCTGTATTACAATTTCCCAGCACAGAAAAGACACTAAACTAACCTGACACAGGCCAGACCCCAAAACCTGCTCCTCCAGCAGTACATTACCCGGACACAGACAGGACACTAGAGACTTCTCCACCTGTATAACTATAACCTAGCACAGAGGAGGGAACAGACACTGTTTGTTCCTCTTGTACTACATTACTACGGTGTCTTGTCTTTTGCCGGCTTATTGTCCCTGTCCCCTCATATTACTGCCATTATGTCCCCTGTAGGAGGGTACAGGGACACAATGCCGGTAATATGTCCCTGTTCCCTCATCTTCGAGGCATTATGTCCCTGTTCCTTCATATTACCGGCTTTATGTCCCTGTTCCCTCATCTACCAGGCATTATGCCCCTGTTCCCTCATATTACAGGCATTATGTCCCTGTTCCTTCATATTACAGGCTTTGTGTCCCTGTTCCTTCATATTACAGGCTTTATGTCCCTGTTCCTTCATATTACCGGCTTTATGTCCCTGTTCCCTCATCTACCAGGCATTATGCCCCTGTTCCCTCATATTACAGGCATTATGTCCCTGTTCCTTCATATTACAGGCATTATGTCCCTGATCCTTCATATTACAGGCTTCATGTCCCTGTTCCTTCATATTACAGGCTTTATGTCCCTGTTCCCTTATATTACAGGCATTATGTCCCTGATCCTTCATATTACAGGCTTCATGTCCCTGTTCCTTCATATTACCGGCATTATGTCCCTGTTCCCTCATCTTACAGGCATGATGTCCCTGTTCCTTCATAATACCGGCATTATGTCCCTGTTCCTTCATAATACCGGCATTATGTCCCTGTTCACACATAGTACCGGCATAATGTCCCTGTTCCCTCATATTACTGGCATTATGTCCCCTGTAGGAGGGTACAGGGACATAATGCCGGTAATATGTCCCTGTTTCCTCATCTTACAGGCATTATGTCCCTGTTCCTTCATATTACCGGCTTTATGTCCCTGCTCCCTCATTTTACAGACATTATGTCCCTGTTCCCTCATCTTACTGCCATTATCTCCCTGTTCCTTCTAATTACCGGCATTATTTCCCTGTTCCTTCATATTACCGGCATTATGTCCCTGTTCCTTCATATTACCGGCATTATGTCCCTGTTCCTTCATATTACAGGCATTTTGTCCCTGTTCCTTCATCTGAACCTGCATTATGTGCCTGTTCCTTCATATTACCAGCATTATGTCCCTGTTCCTTCATATTACAGGCATTTTGTCCCTGTTCCTTCATATTAAAGGCATTATGTCCTTGTTCTTTCATATTACCGGCATAATGTCTTTGTTCCTTCATATTACAGGCATTATGTCCCTGTTCCTTCATATAACCGGCACTATGTCCCTGTTCCCTCATCTTACCGGCATTATGTCCCTGTTCCTTCATCTTACCGGCATTGCGTTCCTGTTCCTCCATATTACCGGAATTACGTCCCTATTCCTTCATATTACCGGCTTTATGTCCCTGTTCTCTCATATTACAGACATTATGTCCCTGTTCCCTCATATTACCGGCATTACGTCCCTGCTCCTTCATATTATCGGCGTTACATCCCTGTTTCTTCATATTACCAGCATTACGTCCCTGTTCCTTAATATTACCGGCATTATGTCCCTGTTCCTTCATATTACCGGCATTATGTCCCTGTTCCTTCATATTACCGGCATTATTTCCCTGTTCCTTCATATTACTGCCATTATGTCCACTGTAGGAGGGTCAGGGACATAATGCCGGTAATATGTCCCTGTTCCCTCATATTACCGGCATTACGTCCCTGCTCCTTCATATTATCGGCATTACGTCCCTGTTTCTTCATATTACCGGCATTATGTCCCTGTTCCTTCATATTACCAGCATTATGTCCTGTTCCTTCATATTACAGGCATTATGTCCCTGTTCCTTCATATTACCAGCATTATGTCCTGTTCCCTCATCTTACCGGCATTATGTCCCTGTTCCCTCATCTTACCGGCATTATGTCCCTGTTCCCTCATTTGAAAAGGCATTATGTGCCTGTTCCTTCATACTATCTGCATTAAGTCCCTGTTCCTTCATATTATCGGCATTACGTCCCTGTTCCTTCATATTATCGGCATTATGTCCCTGTTCCTTCATATTATCGGCATTAAGTCCCTGTTCCTTCATATTATCGGCATTATGTCCCTGTTCCCTCATCTTACCGGCATTTTGTCCCTGTTCCTTCATCTTACCCACATTATGTCCATGTACTTTCATATTACCGGCATTATGTCCCTATTCCCTCATCTTACCGGCATTATGTCCCTGTGCCTTCATATTACAGGCATTATGTCCCTGTTCCTTCATATAACAGGCATTACGTCCCTGTTCCTTCATATTACAGGCTTTTTGTGTCCCTGTTCCCTCATCTTACTGGCATTATGTCCATGTACTTTCATATTACCGGCATTATGTCCCTATTCCCTCATCTTACCGGCATTATGTCCCTGTGCCTTCATATTACAGGCATTATGTCCCTGTTCCTTCATATAACAGGCATTACGTCCCTGTTCCTTCATATTACAGGCTTTTTGTGTCCCTGTTCCCTCATCTTACCGGCATTATGTCCTTGTTCCTTCATATTACAGGCATTACGTCCCTGTTCCTTCATATTATCGGCATTATGTCCCTGTTCCTTCATATTATCGGCATTACGTCCCTGTTCCCTCATCTTACCGGCATTTTGTCCCTGTTCCCTCATCTTACCGACATTAGGTCCCTGATCCCTTATCTTACCGGCATTTTGTCCCTGTTCCTTCATCTTACCCACATTATGTCCTTGTACTTTCATATTACCGGCATTATGTCCCTATTCCCTCATCTTACCGGCATTATGTCCCTGTGCCTTCATATTACAGGCATTATGTCCCTGTTCCTTCATATAACAGGCATTACGTCCCTGTTTCTTCATATTACAGGCTATTTGTGTCCCTGTTCCCTCATCTTACCGCCATTATGTCCCTGTTCCTTCATATTACAGGCATTATGTCCCTGTTCCTTCATATTACAGGCATTATTTACCTGTTCCTTCATATTACAGGCATTATTTCCCTGTTCCTTCATATTATCGGCATTATGTCCCTGTTCCTTCATATTACCGGCATAATGTCCCTGTCCCCTCATAGTACAGGCATTATGTCCCTGATCCTTCATATTACAGGCTTCATGTCCCTGTTCCTTCATATTAACAGCATAATGTCCCTGTCCCCTCATATTACTGCCATTATGTCCCGTGTAGGAGGGCACAGGGACATAATGCCGGTAATTTGTCCCTGTTCGCTCATCTTACAGGCATTATGTCCCTGATCCTTCATATTACCGGCTTTATGTCCCTGTTCCTTCATATTACAGGTATTATGTCCCTGTTCCCTCATATTACAGGCATTACGTCCCTGCTCCTTCATATTATCGGCATTAAGTCCCTGTTTCTTCATATTACCAGCATTACGTCCCTGTTCCTTCATATTACCAGCATTGCGTCCCTATTCCTTCATATTACTGGCATTATGTCCCTGTTCCTTCATATTACCAGCTTTATGTCCTGTTCCTTCATATTACAGGCATTTTGTCCCTGTTCCTTTATATTACAGGCATTATGTCCTTGTTCTTTCATATTACCGGCATTATGTCCCTGTTCCCTCATCTTACCGGCATTATGTCCCTGTTCCCTCATTTGAACCGGCATTATGTGCCTGTTCCTTCATATTATCGGCATTACGTCCCTGTTCCTTCATATTATCGGCATTACGTCCCCGTTCCTTCATATTATCGGCATTATGTCCCTGTTCCTTCATATTATCGGCATTACGTCCCTGTTCCTTCATATTATCGGCATTACGTCCCTGTTCCTTCATATTATCGGCATTATGTCCCTGCTCCTTCATATTATCTGCATTACGTCCCTGTTCCCTCATCTTACCGGCATTATGTCCCTGTTCCCTCATCTTACCGGCATTTTGTCCCTGTTCCTTCATCTTACCCACATTATGTCCTTGTACTTTCATATTACCGGCATTATGTCCCTATTCCCTTATCTTACCGGCATTATGTCCCTGTGCCTTCATATTACAGGCATTATGTCCCTGTTCCTTCATATAACAGGCATTACGTCCCTGTTCCTTCATATTACAGGCTTTTTGTGTGCCTGTTCCCTCATCTTACCGGCATTATATCCCTGTTCCTTCATATTACAGGCATTATGTCCCTGTTCCTTCATATTACAGGCATTATTTACCTGTTCCTTCATATTACAGGTATTATGTCCCTGTTACTTCATATTATCGGCATTATTTCCCTGTTCCTTCATATTATCGGCATTATGTCCCTGTTCCTTCATATTACCGGCATAATGTCCCTGCCCACTCGCATTACCGCCATTATTTTCCTGTTCCTTCATATTACTGCCATTATGTCCAATGTAGGAGGGTACAGGGACATAATGCCGGTAATATGTCCCTGTTCCCTCATATTACCGGCATTACGTCCCTGCTCCTTCATATTATCGGCATTACGTCCCTGTTTCTTCATATTACCAGCATTACGTCCCTGTTCCTTCATATTACCAGAATTGCGTCCCTATTCCTTCATATTACCGGCATTATGTCCCTGTTCCTTCATCTTACCAGCATTATGTCCTGTTCCTTCATATTACAGGAATATGTTGTCACTATTCCTTCATATTACCGACAATACGTCCCTGTTCCTTCATATTACAGGCATTATGTCCCTGTTCCTTCATATTACCGGCATTATTTCCCTGTTCCTTCATATTACCGACAATACGTCCCTGTTCCCTCATCTTTTTGGCATTACGTCCCTATTCCTTCATATTACCGGCATTACGTCCCTGTTCAATCATATTACCGGCAATACGTCCCTGTTCCTTCATATTACAGGCATTATGTCCCTGTTCCTTCATATTACCGGCATTATTTCCCTGTTCCTTCATATTACCGACAATACGTCCCTGTTCCCTCATCTTACAGGCATTATGTCCTTGTTCCTTCATATTACAGGCATTAGGTCCCTGTTCCTTCATCGTACCGGCATTATGTCCCTGTTCCCTCATCTTACCGGCATTATGTCCCTGTACCCTCATTTGAACCGGCATTACGTCCCTGTTCCTTCATATTAACGGCATTATGTCCCTGTTCCCTTATCTTACCGGCATTACGTCCCTGTTCCTTCATATTACCGGCATTACGTCCCTGTTCCTTCATACTACCGGCATTACGTCCCTGTTCCCTCATCTTACCGGCATTTTGTCCCTGTTCCCTCATCTTACCGGCATTATGTCCCTGTTCTTTCATCTTACCGCCATTACGTTCCTGTCCCTCCATATTACCGGAATTACGTCCCTATTCCTTCATATTACCGGCATTATGTCCCTGTTCCTTCATATTACCGGCAATACGTCCCTGTTCCTTCATATTACAGGCATTATTTCCCTGTTCCTTCATATTACAGGCATTTTGTCCCTGTTCCTTCATATAATAAGCATTATGTCCTTGTTCTTTCATATTATCGGCATTATGTCCCTGTTCCTTCTATAACTGGCATTATGTCCCTGTTCCCTCATCTTACCGGCATTATGTCCCTGTTCCCTCATTTGAACCGGCATTATGTGCCTGTTCCTTCATATTACCGGAATTACGTCCCTGTTCCTTCATATTACCGGCATTACGTCCCTATTCCTTCATATTATCGGCATTATGTCCCTGCTCCTTCATATTATCTGCATTACGTCCCTGTTCCCTCATCTTACCGGCATTTTGTCCCTGTTCCCTCATCTTACCGGCATTTTGTCCCTGTTCCTTCATCTTACCCACATTATGTCCTTGTACTTTCATATTACAGGAATTATGTCCCTGTTCCTTCATATCACAGGCATTACGTCCCTGTTCCTTCATATTACAGGCTTTTTTTGTGTCTCTGTTCCCTCATCTTACCGGCATTATGTCCCTGTTCCTTCATATTACAGGCATTATGTCCCTGTTCCTTCATTTTACCGGCATTATGTCCCTGTTCCTTCATATTACCGGCATTATGTCCCTGTTCCCTCATCTTACCGGCATTATGTCCCTGTTCCTTCATATTACCGGCATAATGTCCCTGCCCCCTCATATTACAGGCGTTATGTCCCTGATCCTTCATATTACAGGCTTCATGTCCCTGTTCCTTCATATTACAGGCATTATGTCCCGTGTAGGAGGGCACAGGGACATAATGCCGGTAATATGTCCCTGTTCCCTCATCTTACAGGCATAATGTCCCTGTTCCTTCATATTACCGGCTTTATGTCCCTGTTCTCTCATATTACAGACATTATGTCCCTGTTCCTTCATATTATCGGCATTACGTCCCTGTTACTTCATATTACCAGAATTGCGTCCCGATTCCTTTATATTACCGGCATTATGTTTCTGTTCCTTCATATTACCAGCATTATGTCCCTCTTCCTTCATATAAACGGCATTAAGTCCCTGTTCCCTCATATTACCTGCATTTTGTCCCTGTTCCCTCACCTAACCGGCATTATGTCCCTGTTCCCTCATTTGAACCGGCATTATGTGCCTGTTCCTCCATATTACCGGAATTACGTCCCTATTCCTTCATATTACCGGCAATACGTCCCTGTTCCTTCATATTACAGACATTATGTCCCTGTTCCTTCATATTACCGGCATTATTTTCCTGTTCCTTCATATTACAGGCATTATGTCCACTGTAGGAGGGTACAGGGACATAATGCCGGTAATATGTCCCTGTTCCCTCATCTTACAGGCATTATGTCCCTGTTCCTTAATCGTACCGGCGTTACCTCCCTGCTATTTCATATTATCGGCATTACGTCTCTGTTTCTTCATATTACCAGTATTACGTCCCTGCTCCTTCATATTACCGAAATTGCGTCCCTGTTCCTTCATATTACCAGCATTATGTCCCTGTTCCTTCATATTACAGGCATTTTGTCCCTGTGCCTTCATATTACAGGCATTATGTCCCTGTTCCTTCATCTTACCGCCATTATGTCCCTGTTCCCTCATCTTACCGGCATTATGTCCCTGTTCCCACATTTAAACCGGCATTACGTCCCTGTTCCTTCATTTTACCAGCATTACGTCCCTGTTCCTTCATATTAACGGCATTATGTCCCTGTTCCCTTATCTTACCGGCATTACGTCACTGTTCCTTCATATTACCGGCATTACGTCCCTGTTCCTTCATTCTACCGTCATTACGTCCCTGTTCCCTCATCTTACCGGCATTTTGTCCCTGTTCCCTCATCTTACCGGCATTATGTCCCTGTTCCTTCATCTTACCGGCATTACGTTCCTGTTCCTCCATATTACCGGAATTACGTCCCTATTCCTTCATATTACCAGCATTACGTCCCTGTTCCTTCATATTACCAGAATTGCGTCCCTATTCCTTCATATTACCGGCATTATGTCCCTGTTCCTTCATATTACAGGCATTTTGTCCCTGTTCCTTCATATTATAGGCATTATGTCCTTGTTCTTTCATATTATCGGCATTATGTCCCTGTTCCTTCATATAACCGGCATTAAGTCCCTGTTCCCTCATCTTACCGGCATTATGTCCCTGTTCCCTCATCTTACCAGCATTATGTCCCTGTTCCTTCATCTTACCGGCATTACGTCACTGTTCCTTCATATTACCGGCGTTACGTCCCTTTTCCTTCATACTACCGAGATTATGTCCCTGTTCCCTCATGTTACCGGCATTTTGTCCCTGTTCCCTCATCTTTTTGGCATTATGTCCCTGTTCCTTCATCTTACCTGCATTACGTTCCTGTTCCTCCATATTACCGGAATTACGTCCCTATTCCTTCATATTACCACAATACGTCCCTGTTCCTTTATATTACAGGCATTATGTCCCTGTTCCTTCATATTACTGCCATTATGTCCACTGCAGGAGGGTACAGGGACATAATGCCGGTAATATGTCCCTGTTCCCTCATATTACCGGCATTACGTCCCTGCTCCTTCATATTATCGGCGTTACGTCCCTGTTTCTTCATATTACCAGCATTACGTCCCTATTCCTTCATATTACCGGCATTATGTCCCTGTTCCTTCGTATTACCAGCATTATGTCCTGTTCCTTCATATTACCGGCATTATGTCCCTGTTCATTCATATTATCGGCATTACGTCCCTGTTCCTTCATCTTACCGGCATTATGTCCCTGTTCCTTCATATTATCGGCATTACGTCCCTGTTTCTTCATATTACCAGCATTACGTCCCTGTTCCTTCATATTACCAGAATTGCGTCCCTATTCCTTCATATTACCGGCATTATGTCCCTGTTACCAGCATTATGTCCTGTTTCCTTCATATTACAGGCATTTTGTCCCTGTTCCTTAATATTACAGGCATTATGTCCTTGTTCTTTCATATTACCGGCATTAGGTCCCTGTTCCTTCATATAACCGACATTAAGTCCCTGTTCCCTCATCTTACCGGCATTATGTCCCTTTTCCCTCATCTTACCGGCATTATGTCCCTGTTCCTTCATATTACAGGCATTATTTCCCGGTTCCTTCATATTACAGGCATTATGTCCCTGTTCCTTCATATTACCGCCATTATTTCCCTGTTCCTTCATATTATCGGCATTATGTCCCTGTTCCTTCATATTATCGGCATTACGTCTCTGTTCCTTCATATTAACTGCATTACGTCCCTGCTCCTTCATATTATCGGCATTAAGTCCCTGTTCCTTCATATTATCGGCATTATGTCCCTGCGCCTTCATATTACAGACATGATTTCCCTGTTCCTTCATATTATCGGCATTATGTCCCTTTTCCCTCATCTTACCGGCATTACGTCCCTGTTCCTTCATATTACAGGCTTCATGTCCCTGTTCCTTTATATTACCGGCATAATGTCCCTGTCCCCTCATATTACTGGCATTATGTCCCGTGTAGAAGGGCACAGGGACATAATGCCGGTAATATGTCCCTGTTCCCTCATCTTTGAGGCATTATGTCCCTGTTTCTTCATCTTACAGGCATTATCTCCCTGTTCCTTAATATTACCGGCATCATGTCCCTATTCCTTCATATTACCGGCAACATGTCCCTGTTCCTTCATATTACAGGCATTCTGTCCCTGTTCCTTCATATTACCGGCATTATGTCCCTGTTCCTTCATATTACCGGCATTTTGTACCTGTTCCTTCTTATTACTGGCATTATGTCCCTATTCCTTCATATTACCGGCATTATGTCCCTGTTCCCTCATCTTACAGGCATCATGTCCCTGTTTCTTCATATAACAGGCATTATGTCCCTATTCCTTCATATTACCGGCATTATGTCCCTGTTCCTTCATCTTACAGGCATTTTGTCCCTGTTCCTTTATATTACAGGCATTTCGTACCTATTCCTTCATATTACCGGCATTATGTCCCTGTTCCCTCATCTTACAGGCATTATGTCCCTGTTCCTTCATATTACCGGCATTATGTCCCTGCTCCCTCATCTTACCGGCATTACGTCCCTATTCCTTCATATTACCGGCATTATGTCCCTGTTCCTTCATCTTACAGGCATTATGTCCCTGTTCCTTCATATTACCGGCATTATGTCCCTGCTCCCTCATCTTACCGGCATTACGTCCCTATTCCTTCATATTACTGGGATTATGTCCCTGGCCTTCATCTTGCAGGCATTATGTCCCTGTTCCTTCATATTACAGGCATTTTGTACCTGTTCCTTCTTATTACTGGCATTATGTCCTTGGTCCTTCATATTACCGGCATTATGTCCCTGTTCCTTCATATTATCGGCATTATGTCCCTGTTCCCTCATCTTACAGGCATTATGTCCCTATTCCTTCATATTTCCGGCATTATGTCCTTGCTCCCTCATCTTACCGGCATTACGTCCCTATTCCTTCATATTACCGGCATTTTCTCCCTGCTCCTTCATCTTACAGGAATTATGTCCCTGTTCCTTAATATTACAGGCATTTTGTACCTGTTCCTTCTTATTACAGGCTTTATGTCCCTATTCCTTCATATTACCGGCATTTTGTCCCTGTTCCTTCTTATTACAGGCATTATGTCCCTGTTCCTTCATATTACAGGCATTATGTCCCTGTTTCCTCATCATACAGCCATTATGTCCCTGTCCCTTCATATTACAGGCATTATGTCCCTATTCCTTCATATTACCGGCATTATGTCCCTGTTCCTTCATCTTACAGGAATTTTGTCCCTGTTCGTTCATATTACCGGCATTATGTCCCTGTTCCTTCTTATTACAGGCATTATGTCCCTGTTCCTTCATATTACCGGCATTATGTCCCTGTTCCTTCATATTACCGGCATTATGTCCCTGTTCCTTCATCTTACAGGCATTATGTCCCTGTTCCTTCTTATTACAGGCATTTTGTACCTGTTCCTTCTTATTACAGGCATTATGTCCCTGTTCCTTCATCTTACATGCATTATGTCCCTGTTCCTTCATCTTACAGGCATTATGTCCCTGTTCCTTCTTATTACAGGCATTATGTCCCTGTTCCTTCTTATTACAGGCATTATGTCCCTGTTCCCTCATATTACCGGCATTATGTCCCTGTTCCTTCATATTACCGGCATTATGTCTCTATTCCTTCATATTACCGGCATTATGTCCCTGTTCATTCATCTTACAGCCATTATGTCCCTGTTCCTTCATATTACAGGCATTATGTCCCTGTTCCTTCATATTACCGGCATTATGTCCCTGTTCCTTCTTATTACAGGCATTATGTCCCTGTTCCTTCATATTACCGGCATTTTGTCCCTGTTCCTTCATATTACCGGCATTATGTCCCTATTCCTTCATCTTACAGGCATTATGTCCCTGTTCCTTCATCTTACAGGCATTATGTCCCTATTCCTTCAACTTACAGGCATTATGTCCCTATTCCTTCATATTACAGGCATTATGTCCCTGTTCCTTCTTATTACAGGCATTATGTCCCTGTTCCTTCATATTACAGGCATTATGTCCCTGTTCCTTCTTATTACAGGCATTATGTCCCTGTTCCTTCTTATTACAGGCATTATTTCCCTGTTCCTTCTTATTACCGGCATTGTGTCCCTATTGCTTCATATTACCGGCATTATGTCCCTGTTCCTTCATCTTACAGGCATTATGTCCCTGTTCCTTCTTATTACAGGCATTATTTCCCTGTTCCTTCATATTACCGGCATTATGTCCCTGTTCCTTCTTATTACAGGCATTATGTCCCTGTTCCTTCATATTACCGGCATTATGTCCCTGTTCCTTCATATTACCGGCATTATGTCCCTGTTCCTTCATATTAACGGCATTACGTCCCTGTTCCCTCATCTTACAGGCATTATGTCCCTGTTTCTTCATATTACCGGCATTACGTCCCTGTTCCTTTATATTACAGGCATTTTGTACCTATTCCTTCATCTTACAGGCATTATGTCCCTATTCCTTCATATTACAGGCATTATGTCCCTGTTCCTTCTTATTACAGGCATTATGTCCCTGTTGCTTCATATTACAGGCATTATGTCCCTGTTCCTTCTTATTACAGGCATTATGTCCCTGTTCCTTCTTATTACAGGCATTATTTCCCTGTTCCTTCTTATTACCGGCATTGTGTCCCTATTCCTTCATATTACCGGCATTTTGTCCCTGTTCCTTCATCTTACAGGCATTATGTCCCTGTTCCTTTATATTACAGGCATTTTGTACCTATTCCTTCATATTACCGGCATTATGTCCCTGTTCCTTCATATTACCGGCATCATGTCCCTGTTCCTTCATCTTACAGGAATTTTGTCCCTGTTCGTTCATATTACCGGCATTATGTCCCTGTTCACTCATCTTACAGGCATTTTGTACCTGTTCCTTCTTATTACCGGCATTATGTCCCTGTTCCTTCATCTTACAGGCATTATGTCCCTGTTCCTTCATCTTACAGGCATTATGTCCCTATTCCTTCATATTACCGGCATTATGTCCCTGTTCATTCATCTTACAGCCATTATGTCCCTGTTCCTTCATATTACAGGCATTATTTCCCTGTTCCTTCATATTACCGGCATTATGTCCCTGTTCCTTCTTATTACAGGCATTATGTCCCTGTTCCTTCATATTACCGGCATTATGTCCCTGTTCCTTCATATTACCGGCATTATGTCCCTATTCCTTCATCTTACAGGCATTATGTCCCTGTTCCTTCTTATTACAGGCATTATGTCCCTGTTCCTTCATATTACCGGCATTATGTCCCTGTTCCTTCATATTACCGGCATTATGTCCCTATTCCTTCATCTTACAGGCATTATGTCCCTGTTCCTTCATCTTACAGGCATTATGTCCCTATTCCTTTATATTACAGGCATTATGTCCCTGTTCCTTCTTATTACAGGCATTATGTCCCTGTTCCTTCTTATTACAGGCATTATGTCCCTGTTCCTTCTTATTACTGGCATTATTTCCCTGTTCCTTCTTATTACCGGCATTGTGTCCCTATTCCTTCATATTACCGGCATTTTGTCCCTGTTCCTTCATCTTACAGGCATTATGTCCCTGTTCCTTTATATTACAGGCATTTTGTACCTATTCCTTCATATTACCGGCATTTTGTCCCTGTTCCTTCATCTTACAGGCATTATGTCCCTGTTCCTTCATCTTACCAGCATTATGTCCCTGTTCTTTCATATTACCGGCATTATGTCCCTGTCCCCTCATCTTACCGGCATTATGTCCCTGTTCCTTCATATTACAGGCATTATGTCCCTGTTCCTACATATTACCGGCATTATGTCCCTGTTCCTTTATCTTACAGGTATTATGTCCCTGTTCCTTCTTATTACAGGCATTATGTCCCTGTTCCTTTATATTACAGGCATTTTGTACCTGTTCCTTCTTATTACAGGCATTACGTCCCTGTTCCTCCATATTACCGGCATTATGTCCCTGTTCCTTCTTATTACAGGCATTATTTCCCTGTTCCTTCATATTACAGGCATTATGTCCCTGTTCCTTCATATTACCGGCATTATGTCCCTGTTCCTTCATATTACCGGCATTATGTCCCTATTCCTTCATCTTACAGGCATTATGTCCCTGTTCCTTCATCTTACAGGCATTATGTCCCTATTCCTTTATATTACAGGCATTATGTCCCTGTTCCTTCTTATTACAGGCATTATGTCCCTGTTCCTTCTTATTACAGGCATTATGTCCCTGTTCCTTCTTATTACTGGCATTATTTCCCTGTTCCTTCTTATTACCGGCATTGTGTCCCTATTCCTTCATATTACCGGCATTTTGTCCCTGTTCCTTCATCTTACAGGCATTATGTCCCTGTTCCTTTATATTACAGGCATTTTGTACCTATTCCTTCATATTACCGGCATTTTGTCCCTGTTCCTTCATCTTACAGGCATTATGTCCCTGTTCCTTCATCTTACCAGCATTATGTCCCTGTTCTTTCATATTACCGGCATTATGTCCCTGTCCCCTCATCTTACCGGCATTATGTCCCTGTTCCTTCATATTACAGGCATTATGTCCCTGTTCCTACATATTACCGGCATTATGTCCCTGTTCCTTTATCTTACAGGTATTATGTCCCTGTTCCTTCTTATTACAGGCATTATGTCCCTGTTCCTTTATATTACAGGCATTTTGTACCTGTTCCTTCTTATTACAGGCATTACGTCCCTGTTCCTCCATATTACCGGCATTATGTCCCTGTTCCTTCTTATTACAGGCATTATTTCCCTGTTCCTTCATATTACAGGTATTATGTCCCTGTTCCTTCATATTACTATTATTGTTCTGGACTTCAGTCATCAGCTTGTTGCTGTATTCTGCCCCTCTCTCGCTCCTTTTGATTTCTTGTCTGGTACATGTAGCTCTACTCCGGGCTGTCACTACTCCGGGCTTTCACTACTCCGGGCTTTCACTACTCCGGGCTTTCACTACTCCGGGCTTTCACTACTCCGGGCTTTCACTACTCCGGGCTTTCACTACTCCGGGTTTTGAGCCCTGGTCTGTACTGTGACTACGTCCTCGTCTTGTCATATCCTCATTGCTCTCTTAGTGATGACCCTTAGCTCTGTTCCGGACTGCGCCTCTGATCTTGCCACTAACATCCCTATGCAACGCTCCACTGCAAATTTGTCATTACTCTCGGGACTACAACCTAGGAATCCAAACGGGAAAATCAATACCTCCTTGCTGGGGTTAAAGGTGAGGAAGAGGGAGATTCCTTAAACTCCACAGTTTAAATTAGCGAGCACGAAACGTGACAACGTGCCCTCCTACACGGGACATAATGCCGGGATTATGAGGGAACAGGGACATTATGCCGGTAATATGAGAGGACAGGGACATAATGCCAGTAATATGAGGGAACAGGGACATTATGCCGGTAATATGAGGGAACAGGGACATTATGCCGGTAATATGAGGGAACAGGGACATTATGCCGGTAATATGAGGGAACAGGGACATTATGCCGGTAATATGAGAGGACAGGGACATAATGCCGGTAATATGAGGGAACAGGGGCATAAAGCCGGTAATATGAAGGAACAGGGACATAATTGCTGGATGTATATAGTGGAGTGCTGGTTGTATATTTTATATTTCTGGATGTATATAGTGGAGTGCTAGGTGTATATGGTATATTGATGGGTGTATATAGTGGAGCGCCGGTTGTATATAGTGGAGTGCTGGGTGTATATGGTATATTGCTGGGTGTATATGGTATATTGCTGGGTGTATATAGTGGAGTGCTGGGTGTATATAGTGGAGTGCTGGGTGTATATAGTGGAGTGCTGGGTGTATATAGTGGAGCGCTGGGTGTATATAGTATATTGCTGGGTGTATATAGTGGAGTGCTGGTTGTATATGGTATATTGCTGGGTGTATATAGTATATTCCTGGGTGTATATGGTATATTGCTGGGTGTATATAGTGGAGTGCTGGGTGTATATAGTGTTGTGCTGGGAGTATATAGTGGAGTGCTGGGTGTATATAGTGTAGTGCTGGGTGTATATAGTGGAGTGCTGGGTGTATATAGTGTAGTGCTGGGTGTATATAGTGGAGTGCTGGGTGTATATGGTGGAGAGCTGGGTGTATATAGTGGAGAGCTAGGTGTATATAGTGGAGGGCTGGGTGTATATAGTGTATTGCTGGGTGTATATAGTGGAGTGCTGGGTGTATATAGTGTAGTGCTGGGTGTATATAGTGGAGTGCTGGGTGTATATAGTGGAGTGCTGGGTGTATATAGTGGAGTGCTGGGTGTATATAGTGGAGTGCTGGGTGTATATAGTGGAGTGCTGGGTGTATATAGTGGAGTGCTGGGTGTATATAGTGGAGTGCTGGGTGTATATAGTGGAGTGCTGGGTGTATATGGTGGAGTGCTGGGTGTATATGGTGGAGTGCTGGGTGTATATAGTGGAGTGCTGGGTGTATATAGTGGAGTGCTGGGTGTATATAGTGGAGTGCTGGGTGTATATAGTGGAGTGCTGGGTGTATATAGTGGAGTGCTGGGTGTATATAGTGGAGTGCTGGGTGTATATAGTGGAGTGCTGGGTGTATATAGTGGAGTGCTGGGTGTATATAGTGGAGTGCTGGGTGTATATAGTGGAGTGCTGGGTGTATATAGTGGAGTGCAGGGTGTATATAGTGGAGTGCTGGGTGTATATAGTGGAGTGCTGGGTGTATATAGTGGAGTGCTGGGTGTATATAGTGGAGTGCTGGGTGTATATAGTGGAGTGCTGGGTGTATATAGTGGAGTGCTGGGTGTATATAGTGGAGTGCTGGGTGTATATAGTGGAGTGCTGGGTGTATATAGTGGAGTGCTGGGTGTATATAGTGGAGTGCTGGGTGTATATAGTGGAGTGCTGGGTGTATATAGTGGAGTGCTGGGTGTATATAGTGGAGTGCTGGGTGTATATAGTGGAGTGCTGGGTGTATATAGTGGAGTGCTGGGTGTATATAGTGGAGTGCTGGGTGTATATAGTGGAGTGCTGGGTGTATATAGTGGAGTGCTGGGTGTATATAGTGGAGTGCTGGGTGTATTTAGTGGAGTGCTGGGTGTATATAGTGGAGTGCTGGGTGTATATAGTGGAGTGCTGGGTGTATATAGTGGAGTGCTGGGTGTATATAGTGTATTGCTGGGTGTATATAGTGGAGTGCTGGGTGTATATAGTGGAGTGCTGGGTGTATATAGTGGAGTGCTGGGTGTATATAGTGGAGTGCTGGGTGTATATAGTGGAGTGCTGGGTGTATATAGTGGAGTGCTGGGTGTATATAGTGGAGTGCTGGGTGTATATAGTGGAGTGCTGGGTGTATATAGTGGAGTGCTGGGTGTATATAGTGGAGTGCTGGGTGTATATAGTGGAGTGCTGGGTGTATATAGTGGAGTGCTGGGTGTATATAGTGGAGTGCTGGGTGTATATAGTGGAGTGCTGGGTGTATATAGTGGAGTGCTGGGTGTATATAGTGGAGTGCTGGGTGTATATAGTGGAGTGCTGGGTGTATATAGTGGAGTGCTGGGTGTATATAGTGGAGTGCTGGGTGTATATAGTGGAGTGCTGGGTGTATATAGTGGAGTGCTGGGTGTATATAGTGGAGTGCTGGGTGTATATAGTGGAGTGCTGGGTGTATATAGTGGAGTGCTGGGTGTATATAGTGGGGTGCTGGGTGTATATGGTGGGGTGCTGGGTGTATATGGTGGAGTGCTGGGTGTATATGGTGGAGTGCTGGGTGTATATGGTGGAGTGCTGGGTGTATATGGTGGAGTGCTGGGTGTATATGGTGTATTGCTGGGTGTATATGGTGTATTGCTGGGTGTATATGGTGTATTGCTGGGTGTATATGGTGTATTGCTGGGTGTATATGGTGTATTGCTGGGTGTATATGGTGGAGTGCTGGGTGTATATGGTGGAGTGCTGGGTGTATATAGTGGAGTGCTGGGTGTATATAGTGGAGTGCTGGGTGTATATAGTGGAGTGCTGGGTGTATATAGTGGAGTGCTGGGTGTATATAGTGGAGTGCTGGGTGTATATAGTGGAGTGCTGGGTGTATATGGTGTATTGCTGAGTGTATATGGTGTATTGCTGGGTGTATATGGTGGAGTGCTGGGTGTATATGGTGTAGTGCTGGGTGTATATGGTGTAGTGCTGGGTGTATATGGTGTAGTGCTGGGTGTATATGGTGTAGTGCTGGGTGTATATAGTGGAGTGCTGGGTGTATATAGTGGAGTGCTGGGTGTATATAGTGGAGTGCTGGGTGTATATAGTGGAGAGCTGGGTGTATATAGTGGAGTGCTGGGTGTATATAGTGGAGTGCTGGGTGTATATAGTGGAGTGCTGGGTGTATATAGTGGAGTGCTGGGTGTATATAGTGGAGTGCTGGGTGTATATAGTGGAGTGCTGGGTGTATATAGTGGAGTGCTGAGTGTATATAGTGGAGTGCTGAGTGTATATAGTGGAGTGCTGAGTGTATATAGTGTATTGCTGGGTGTATATAGTGGAGTGCTGGGTGTATATAGTGGAGTGCTGGGTGTATATGGTATATTGCTGGGTGTATAGAGTGTAGTGCTGGGTGTATATAGTGTATTGCTGGGTGTATATAGTGTATTGCTGGGTGTATATAGTGTAGTGCTGGGTGTATATAGTGGAGTGCTGGGTGTATATAGTGGAGTGCTGGGTGTATATAGTGGAGTGCTGGGTGTATATAGTGGAGTGCTGGGTGTATATAGTGGAGGGCTGGGTGTATATAGTGGAGGGCTGGGTGTATATAGTGGAGTGCTGGGTGTATATAGTGTAGTGCTGGGTGTATATAGTGTAGTGCTGGGTGTATATAGTGTAGTGCTGGGTGTATATAGTGTAGTGCTGGGAGTATATAGTGTAGTGCTGGGTGTATATAGTGGAGTGCTGGGTGTATGTAGTGGAGAGCTGGGTGTATGTAGTGGAGTGCTGGGTGTATGTAGTGCAGTGCTGGGTGTATGTAGTGGAGTGCTGGGTGTATGTAGTGGAGTGCTGGGTGTATATGGTGGAGTGCTGGGTGTATATGGTGGAGTGCTGGGTGTATATGGTGGAGTGCTGGGTGTATATGGTGGAGTGCTGGGTGTATATGGTGGAGTGCTGGGTGTATATGGTGGAGTGCTGGGTGTATATGGTGGAGTGCTGGGTGTATATGGTGGAGTGCTGGGTGTATATGGTGGAGTGCTGGGTGTATATGGTGGAGTGCTGGGTGTATATGGTGGAGTGCTGGGTGTATATGGTGGAGTGCTGGGTGTATATGGTGGAGTGCTGGGTGTATATGGTGGAGTGCTGGGTGTATATGGTGGAGTGCTGGGTGTATATGGTGGAGTGCTGGGTGTATGTGGTGGAGTGCTGGGTGTATGTGGTGGAGTGCTGGGTGTATGTGGTGGAGTGCTGGGTGTATGTAGTGGAGTGCTGGGTGTATGTAGTGGAGTGCTGGGTGTATGTAGTGTAGTGCTGGGTGTATATAGTGTAGTGCTGGGTGTATATAGTGTAGTGCTGGGTGTATATAGTGTAGTGCTGGGTGTATATAGTGTAGTGCTGGGAGTATATAGTGTAGTGCTGGGTGTATATAGTGGAGTGCTGGGTGTATATAGTGGAGAGCTGGGTGTATATAGTGGAGTGCTGGGTGTATGTAGTGCAGTGCTGGGTGTATGTAGTGGAGTGCTGGGTGTATGTGGTGGAGTGCTGGGTGTATATGGTGGAGTGCTGGGTGTATATGGTGGAGTGCTGGGTGTATATGGTGGAGTGCTGGGTGTATATGGTGGAGTGCTGGGTGTATATGGTGGAGTGCTGGGTGTATATGGTGGAGTGCTGGGTGTATATGGTGGAGTGCTGGGTGTATGTAGTGGAGTGCTGGGTGTATGTAGTGGAGTGCTGGGTGTATATAGTGGAGTGCTGGGTGTATATAGTGGAGTGCTGGGTGTATGTGGTGGAGTGCTGGGTGTATGTAGTGGAGTGCTGGGTGTATGTAGTGGAGTGCTGGGTGTATATAGTGGAGTGCTGGGTGTATATAGTGGAGTGCTGGGTGTATGTGGTGGAGTGCTGGGTGTATGTAGTGGAGTGCTGGGTGTATGTAGTGGAGTGCTGGGTGTATGTAGTGGAGTGCTGGGTGTATATAGTGTAGTGCTGGGTGTATATAGTGTAGTGCTGGGTGTATATAGTGGAGTGCTGGGTGTATATAGTGAAGTGCTGGGTGTAATTGCCTGGTTATTGGACGAGCAGTCTCTGGTTTCTCTTTTCTCAATTCATTGTATATTTCATGGGAACCTGTCTGGTAGTTTTAACCCCTTGGACCGTCACCATGCGGTAATACATGATCTGACCGTATTCCGCTGTATGTTTTTTTCAGCTGCAGCAAAATCCTTAAAATACACTTTTAAAACGACGCACACTATATGCTAATTACTCATTAGAGGGTCATGGGGCGGTGCCGATATCCTCACGAGTCACATAGTCCTGCCTCCAAACCCACCTTT
Organism: Rhinoderma darwinii; assembly: GCF_050947455.1. NCBI lineage: Eukaryota > Metazoa > Chordata > Amphibia > Anura > Rhinodermatidae > Rhinoderma > Rhinoderma darwinii. Next base: position 91,753,326 of record NC_134697.1, on the reverse strand, counting down.
CCATGTTTGAGTGACATCTCCCTGGCTGATACAACTTTCTCGGATGTGCCATTGCCTTGTGGCACTATACACAAGGGGGAGAGCTGTGTGGCACTATACACAAGGGGGAGAACTGTGTGGCACTATACAAAAGGGGGAGAGCTGTGTGGCACTATACACAAAGGGGGCTGTGTGGCACTATACACAAGGGGCAGAGCTGTGTGGCACTATACACAAGGGGGAGAGCTGTGTGGTACTATACACAAGGGGGAGCTGTGTGGCACTATACACAAAGGGGGCTGTGTGGCACTATTCACAAGGGGGAGAGCTGTGTGGCACTATACACAAGGGGGAGAGCTGTGTGGCACTATACACAAGGGGGAGCTGTGTGGCACTATACACAAAGCGGGCTGTGTGGCACTATACACAAGGGGGAGAGCTGTGTGCCACTATACACAAGGGGGAGAGCTGTGTGGCACTATACACAAGGGGGAGAGCTGTGTGGCACTATACACAAGGGGGAGAGCTGTGTGGCACTATACACAAGGGGGAGAGCTGTGTGGCACTATACACAAAGGGGGCTGTGTGGCACTATATACAAGGGGGAGAGCTGTGTGGCACTATACACAAGGGGGAGAGCTGTGTGGCACTATACACAAAGGGGCTGTGTGGCACTATACACAAAGGGGGCTGTGTGGCACTATACACAAGGGGGGCTGTGTGGCACTATTTACAAGGGGAGGGCTGTGGCTCTATCTACAGGTGTCTGTGTGTGGCACTATCTACTAAGGGGGGTGGTGTGCTGCACTTTCTACTAAGGGGGGCTGTGTGGCACTATGTACAGTGGGGGGTTTATGGCATTCTACAAGGGGAAGGTGCTATCTACAAATGGGGTGACACTGTCTATAGGAGGGGCTATATAGCACAGTCTACAGGGGGGCTGTATGGCACATTCTACAGGGGGCACTATTTATAAAGGGGGGCTGCTTGTGGCACCCGAGGGGGGGGGCGGCCAAGAGTTTGCTATCGGCCCAGTCTTTCCTAGTTACGCCCCTGAGCAGACTTTAGTGTCTCGTCTAGTTATATAATGCAAGTGGAACAGCCTCTATAGATGATGCGCTGCAGGAAAAAACGTACAAAGTATAATGTAAAGCGCCACGGTGTGGTCACCGCGGGGAACTGTTTACTTTCATGGATGAAGTAATAGCGCCATTATGTGGTCATCGCTGGGAAACTGCTGACTATATTTTACGACCTTATTACTTATGGAAGGCTGCATTGGCTATACGTCGCAATAGCGCCATCGTGTGGTCAATGCTGGGAAAAGCTCACTAAATTCAATGTAATTCAGACAGCCTTAGGGTATGTTCACACGGCCAAATTTCAGACGTATACGAGGCGTATAATGCCTCGTTTTACGTCTGAAAATAGGGCTGCAATACGTCGGCAAACATCTGCCCATTCATTTGAATGGGTTTGCCGACGTACTGTGCAGACGACCTGTTATTTACGAGTCGTCGTTTGACAGCTGTCAAACGACGACGCGTAAATATACTGCCTCGGCAAAGAAGTGCAGGGCACTTCTTTGCCACGTAATTTGAGCAGTTCTTCATTGAAATCAATGAAGCACGGCTCAAGGTTTACGAGCGTCTCAGACTCCTCGTAAATTACGAGGAGGAGCTTTTACGTGTGAAACGAGGCAGCTGTTAACAGTCTGTCTTTTCACACGTAACTGCCTCTCAGCGTGTGAACATACCCTTAGTCATACGCTAAGCAGCAACGCCATCGTGTGGTCAATGCTGAGAAATCTCACTAAATTGAATGTAATACAGGCAGCCTAGTGATACACTGTGCAGCATCGTCATCTTGTGGTCAATGCTGGTAAATGCACACTATATTCAATTCATGCAGCCTTAGGGATACGCTGAGTAGCATCGCCATCGTGTGGTCAATGCTGAGAAATGCTCACTAAATTCAATGTAGTGCAGGCAGCCTAGTGATACGCTGAGCAGCAGCGCCATCGTGTGGTTAATGCTGGGAAATGCTCACTAAATTCAATGTAATGCAGGAAGCCTAGTGATACAAGGAGCAGCAGCGCGCCATCGTGTGGTCACCGCCGGGAACTTTTTACTTTCAAATTATTCCGATATTGTATATTTTAATGAATAATATAGCAATACTGCAGGGAATTTATAGACCTAGTTTTATATGATGCAGACAGCACAAAAGATGTGCAGTAGCAACAGCGGCCTCGTGTGGTCACTGTGGCAACTGTCTTGGTAGGCCATCTGAGTACCCGGAAGAAAAATGTCTGGAACACACAAACAGGAAGTGACGTTTATGACTTCTGGGTGAAGCGAGGCAATCATTCAGGTATTTACAGTCAGAATCCTTCCTGTCCGTTTATTACGTGTCAGTGTGTGACGCATGATGCGCGTAGTATAAACATATTCAGCTTCTTTGTATGTGAGATTTTAACTAAAATGCTTATCAGGCGGATGATGAGCGCAGTCTGTACTATGGCCACCAGGTGGCGATATGACATAACATTATTATATTAGTACCATTTACATGTTCCAGAATCAAACCTCACACTTTTTGGAGATATAAAACAGATATTTGATCTTTTTTCAGAGCCCCTGTGACACCCCCCTCTCCTATGTAACCGTGGTAACACCAGTGTAGCCACAAGGGTATGTTTACACAACCTATTTTCAGACGTAATTCACAGGTGTAATTTTTAGGCTATGTTCACACAGAGTTTTTTTTCCGAGTTTTTAGACGCGGAAACCGCGCCAAAAAACTCATCAAAAACAGTTCGAAAGTGCCTCCCATTGATTTCAATGGGAGGCGGAGGCGTCTTTTTCCCGCCAGCGGTAAAACCGCCTCGCGGGAAAAAGAAGCGACATACCCTATTTTCGGGCGTTTACGCCTCTGACCTCCCATTGACTTCAATGGGAGGCAGAGAAAGCGTATTTCGCAGCGTTTTATGCCCGCGGCGTGCAGGGAGAGGAAAATCTGCCTCAAACTTCCAAACAGAATTTAGAGGCAGAAATTCCGCCTGAAAAAAACTCTTACGCCTGAAAAACCGGCTCCATTACGCCTACAAACATCTGCCCGTGGCTTGCAATGGGTTTTACGATGTTCTGTTCAGACAAGGTGTAATTTTACGCGTCACTGTCAAAATACGGTGCGTAAAATGACGGCTCGTCAAAAGAAGTGCAGGACACTTCTTGGGACGTTTTTGGAGCCGTTTTTCATTGACTCTATTGAAAACAGCTCCAAGAACGGCCGCAAAAACGCCGCAAAAACACAGCGAAAAATACGAGTGGCTCAAAAAACGTCTGAAAATCAGGAGCTGTTTCCCCTTTAAAACAGCTCCTGATTTTCAGACGTTCTTGAAGCCGCTCGCAATTTTCGCTGCATTTTTCACGCCCGTTTTTGGAGCTTTTTTCGCTAGAGTCAATGAAAAACGGCTCCAAAAACGTCCCAAGAAGTGACCTGCACTTCTTTTTCACAGCCTATTTTTACTACGTAAAAAAACTTGTAAAATGACACCTCGTGGGAACAGAACATCGTATAACCCATTGCAGGCAATGGGCAGATGTTTGCTGACGTATTGGAGCCGTCTTTTCAGGCGTAATTCGAGGCGTAAAACGCCTCCATTACGTCTGAAAATAGGTCGTGTGCACATACCCTTACAGTGACGGTCACAGTGCCCACATGACAGCAACAGTCAAGGGCCCCCATACCAGGGACAACCACCTTTCTGCCAGAACAGTGACAGCCAAGGTGCTCCCATAACATTGACTGTTGCTGTTATATGGGCACTGTGACTGTTACTGTTATGGGAGCACTATGGCTGTCACTGTTCTGGGGGAGAGTTGGTTGTCCCTGTTATGGAGGACTTTGACTGTTGCTGTTATGTGGGCACTGTAACTGTCAAAGTCCTCCATAACAGGGACAACTGACTCTCCCCCAGGAAAGTGACAGCCATAGTTCTCCCATAACAGTGACAGTCACAGTGCCCACATAACAGCAACAGTCAAAGTCCCCCATAACAGTTGATTAACAGCTGATGGCCACTGTTACATTGTTTGAATATATCAATTGCATCATCATCAGTTTTTTTTGTCTCAAGTGATTACAACTGATGCAAAAACCGATTCAAAAATGTATCAGTTGCATCAGAATTTTTCACAATTTTTACTACAAAACCATCAGTTGTCGTTAGTTGTCATCCGTTTTTAACATCAGTTTTTACCACAATGGTCCACCAAAAAGGTTGTCTGGGGTCTGAAAATGTCACACCCCCTCTGTATATAATGCCACACCCCCCTGTAGATAACGCCACACAGCGCCCACTGTAGATTGTGCCACACAGCGCCCCCCTGTAGATAGCACCGGATACATATAGCGCTACCCCCCTTCTCCTGTAGATAGCGCCACTCAAGCTCCCTCTAGCATATATGGACAGTGGCGTCAGGGGTTACTCCCTAAACGGAATCCCCGGCCGCAGCATTACCAATGCTGTGGCCGGGGATTGCCTCAAGAAGGACCCCCTGACGCCACTGTCCATATATGGACAGTGACGTCAGTGTCTATTCCTTGAGTGGAATCCCCTTGCCAACTCTGGCCAGGGATTCCGCTCCAGGAGGAGATCCCTGACGTCAATGTCCATATATGGACAGTGGCGTCAGGGGGTCCTTCTTGAAGGAAACAACCCGGCAACAGCATTGGTAATAAAGTTGACTTGTTTACAGAACGCTGAGTTGGCTCCATTTTTGGTCAGAGATCTTCAAGTGTAATACTGGAAGGTTCCCATGGCTAAAGAGAGTTCAGTGCTCCAGAATTAAAGGGGTTGTCCGGGCAGGGGGCGGTTTTTCATACTGATGACCTTTCTATAGGATAGGTCATCGGTATATCATTGATGGGGGTCCGTTCCGGAAGCAGATGGCTCACAGTATAGCGGCCGTGAATGTGACTAGAGCTGCAGTTCTGCAGCACAGCCGCTATACAGTGTATGAAGCACCGCATGCCCAGCATAACATCCGGTGCCCGGAGGCAGCCCGAACAGCTGATAGGTGTGGGGTCCGGGTGTCATATTTCACCACTTATTACATTACCGGGTACATATCACAATGTAATGACCATTACTCACCGTCTGCTGGAAGTTGACATGGCCATAACCAAGAGACCATCTTTTGATCATGTTCCTGCAGACACGTATAGACAGCTCAGGCCCATCTGGACTAAACTTCTGATAGATAGAGGAAGGCCATAGGATCAGGGGCGTAACTAGGAAAGACTGGGCCCCATAGCAAACTTTTGACTGGGGCCCCCCCTCCACTGGGTGTCACACAACCCACCCCCCCTTGTAGATAGTGCCTTTTTTACAAACCCCCCCTTTTGATAACGCCATACAGCCCCCCCTGTAGGGAACGCCATACAGCCCCCCCCTGTAGGGAACGCCATACAGCGTCCCCCCCCTGTAGGGAATGCCATACAGCGTCCCCCCCCTGTAGGGAATGCCATACAGCGTCGTCCCCCCTGTAGGGAATGCCATACAGCGTCGTCCCCCCTGTAGGGAACGCCATACAGCGTCCCCCCCCCTGTAGGGAACACCATACAGCGTCCCCCCTGTAGGGAACTCCATACAGCGCCCCCCCCCTGTAGGGAACGCCATACAGCCCCCCCCCCCTGTAGGGAACACCATACAGCGTCCCCCCTCCCCAAAAAATGCGACCTACAGTGTGTCATAATAAAAGACATGTATCCCCTATCCACAGGATATCCACAGGATAGGGGAGACATGTGTGATCGCTGGCAGCGATAGGGAGAATGGGGGACTGAAAGTCCCCCAAGTTCTCCATCACAAACCTCGGACTTCCGGCGTCTGCGCAGCTCACTAAAAATGAAAGGAGCGCTGGTCACACATGCGCACAAGCACGACCGGCGCTCCATTCATTTCTCCGGAGCTGCCGACACAGACCCCGGAAGTCCGAGGTTTGTGATGGAGAACTTCAGGGGACTTTCAGTCCCCCGTTCTCCCTATCGCTGCCAGCGATCACACATGTCTCCCCTATCCTGTGGATATCCTGTGGAGAGGGGATACATGTCTTTTGTTTAATGGCAGAGCGGGGAGATACCTCCCTGCTCTGCCGTACTGTTCAGTGGCGTCGCGCCATAGCGGCTGCTAGCGGAGCCTCCGGCCATGCCGCGGGCCCCGTTGCTACGGCGGTAGTTACGCCACTGCATAGGATATTGGCTGTTACTGTGCGGATCTCCACTTAAGAAGTAACGGAATATTCTCATCACACAAAGTCTGTCGTTGGGTTATGCCATCATTTTGCGATCGGTAGAAGTTTTACTGCCATATGAACCCTCGCTCTCGATCATTGCCCTCTTGCGGCTTTAACAGTCTCTACTCTTCTGGGAAGGCTTGCCACAAGATTTTGGAGTGTGACCTCACAGATGCTTTTTTTGACTGAATGGGCACAAATTCCCACAGACAAGCACTGATATTGGATGAGTAGGTTTTGCTTGCAACCCGTGTTATAATTCATCCCAAAGGTGTTGGATGGTCCTTTGTGCAGGCCACTCGAGTCCCTACACAACAAACTCATCAAACCATGTCTTTATGGACCTTGCTTACAGGGGCGCAGTCATGCTGGGACAGGAAAGGTCCTTCCCCAGTAGACACTATGTATTACTGTAGGTAACGTTCAGAGGCCCAGATTCACCCATCAGACTACCAGATAACAAGACGTCATCACTCTAGAGAACGACGTGCTTTACACCTGTCCAGCTGACTCCTGGCATTGTGCATGGAGATCTAAGGAAATCCATTTCATGAAGCTCCTGACACACAGTTCTTGTTCTGCGCCACGTTTAAAGCCACTGATCTCTTCAGTACGACCCATACTACTAGCAATGTTTCTCTGGAGATTGCATATCTGTGGGCTTGATTTTATGCACCTGTTTGCAATGCGTGAAGCTGAAACAGCTCAATGCGTGAAGCTCAATAATTAGGGGGGGTGTTCACGTACTTTTATCCATATAGTATTGTCTCTCACCTCCCACATGCTGTATTTTCTCCTTACTGACAAGAGACACAGAACTAAAAATTAAAGAAGAGCTCCAGTGGAAGCACAACTTTCCATGTCTGCACCCGCCACCTGACTGTATATATCACTCTACACTTCTTTTATGTATACTGTACTTACTTTTTGAACTCCTGCCTTGTCCGTGCTTTAAAAGAAGCCTCCGTCTTGATTCTTAGATTTCCACAGCTTTCTCTTCCTCTCTGCTTTGCTATCAATCACATGACCAGCTAAAGACCATATAATTTCTTTATGCTGGGGGACACTGATTATTATTCTCTCTATATTCTTCTAAATAAGCTGAGAAACAATAAGTATACAGACTGGGAGGCTGCACTATATTCTTCTACACCTGTGTGACAGGAACCTGTCTAAGTATCAGTGGCCGTTGATGATAGAAGTTTCTGTTTCCCCCCGTGTATAACTAGTGCGGTACAGAAACTGCTGAAGCCTGTGATGGGTGACACATAGATCTCCGGAGACCCAAGTAGAGAAAGTAGTCACCGAGCCGGATTCACACTGCTGCTAAGCAACCATCCCGGTCTGATATATAGAGATAAATAACAGGTGAGAGACCGACACATGGAATACCAGAATGCAGCACATGGGAGAGGTCAGTTTTGGCCGGAGTGTCCCTTTAACATTCCATAATTATATCATCTAGTTATCATCTCTTTATTTGTAGATCTCATTCGGAACCATCTACACGTCATTGTTCTTTGTGATGGATAAGGGACACATAACGGAGAAGATACTGAACGTCACCCTGGAGATAATCTACCTTCTTACCGGAGAGGTAAAATAATCCGGGACTCATGTATATGTCCTTTCTCTTATCTTTTTATCCTACGGACAATATTATAGAAAAAGCAAAAGATCACGTCATCATAATTGATTTGTAAATATAAATGCTGTAACAAATCTTCTCTGGTGCATAGATATTTATTTTAATACAATGATAGCGCCCCCTAGCATTTTGACTGCCCCCCTAATTCTGCTTCCACCTTCCTAAACAGTCCGCGGTGGACACGCATTACAAAAGTTATGATTTTTGGAATGGTGGGAGGTAAAAACGAAAATTGAAAAAACCGAAAATAGGCTGTTCATTAAGGGGTTAATGACCTATCATTCACCTGTTCTATACCTGGACTGAGTTACCTGGTGGTGGTTACATTCAGTTATCCTTTGGATGCATTACTATGGACTGATCTGTGGGCTACAACATAAGGTGTCTTAGCCTGGGGACTGTGTTGCTCCCTCTGCAGGCGGGGTGTTGCGGTGGCACTGGTTGCCATGTGGTGCGGCACCTAATAGATTAGGGACCCACTTAAAATAAGTTGCCATGAGGAGGCAGGTGGGCTTATACGATCAAAATGTTTACTAAGAACTTCCTGTTCATTTTGATTCTCTTGTATGTTCCATCTCGATATCCAGGATAGTCCAGTAGTGAAGAAGACTTCTGGTGACTCTCTATCCCCCAACAGATGTCCCCACATGTCTGGAGGATGGACCAGTACCATCACGGAGCCTTCACTGATACCTAAGAGAAATGAGAGCTACGTAATGGGAAGAGCAGAGTTCACAGCAGCACTGAATCTGCACGCTCCTCTCCTGAAATACTCTGTGCTGCTGTGAACTCTGCTCTTACCATTACGTAGCTCAGTCTGTTACCTCTCCTCCACTCCTGTACTCAATAACACCTTCACATGATTGGCAAGTCACCACCCCGCACAAGATCCACACGCTCATCTCCTGAAATACTCTGTGCTGCTGTGAACTCTGCTCTTACCATTACGTAGCTCAGTCTGTTACCTCTCCTCCACTCCTGTACTCAATAACACCTTCACATGATTGGCAAGTCACCACCCCGCACAAGATCCACACGCTCATCTCCTGAAATACTCTGTGCTGCTGTGAACTCTGCTCTTACCATTACGTGGTGACTTGCCAATCATGTGAAGGTGTTATTGAGGACAGGAGTGGAGGAGAGGTAACAGACTGAGAGCTACGTAATGGTAAGAACAGAGTTCTCAGCAGCACAGAATCTGCACGCTCCTCTCCTGAAATACTGTGTGCTGCCTTAAACTCTGTGGACAGGTCAGGATCCTGTTTCTTTCAAATGTTGCACTGTAGCGCAGCCTTATATAGTGGAACGAGCGGGTTCCCCAGCAGCATTTAAAAGAAACAGGATCCTGACCTGTCCACAGAGTTTAAGGCAGCACAGAGTATTTCAGGAGATGAGCACGGCCGGCCACGGGCAGCCGGTCGTTTTTCCAAGCCGTGCTCCCATTATAAAGTATAGGAGCACGGCCCGTAAAATAAAAAAATGGAACATGTTCTATCTTTTTAACGGCACGGGCACCTTCCCGTGAGAAAACGGGAAGGTACCCGTGGCTAACAGAAGTCTATGGGCCCGCTATTTCGGGTCGTAATTACGACCCGTAATAACGGGTGTTTTTACGGTCGTGTGCATGAGGCCCCGTAATGACGGGTGACTACATGTGTGCACCCGTCATTACGGCAGCGTTGCTAAGCGACGTCAGTAAATAGTCAGTGTCCAGGGAGCTGAAAGAGTTAACTGATCGGCAGTAACTGTTTCAGCGCCCTGGACAGTGACTACCGATCACAATATAGAGTAACCTGTCAAAAAAAAAAGACGTTCATACTTACCGAGAACTTTCTGCTTCCTCCAGTCCGGTCTCCTGGCCGTTGCCTTGGTGACGCGTCCCTCTCGACATCCGGCCCGACATTCCTGGGTGACGTTACAGCCCATGTGACCGTTGCAGCCAATCACAGGCTGCAGAGGCCTCTGCAGCCAATCACAGGCTGCCGCGTCAGAAAAGAAGGTCGGACTGGAGGAAGAAGAGGGACTCGTCACCAAGACAACGACCGGGTACGTATGAAATGTTTTTTATTTTATTTTTAATCAGCAGCCTCTTTTCTCTATCAGTGATTGATAGAGACAAGTGGCTGCCGATTTGTATAATATTTTTGACCGGGTTCGGCCGAACCCGGTGAAGTTCGGATTCGCTGTCCCGGTTCGCTCATCTCTACCTGTCAATATTGTTTCTGACAGAGGGGTACAATTTGTTTCATTGGTTTGGAGAGCCTTCTGTAAGAAGTTGGAGATTGATCTGTCCTTCTCCTCGGCCTTCCATCCTGAAACTAATGGCCAAACTGAGAGGACTAATCAGTCTCTAGAACAATATTTAAGGTGTTTTATCTCTGACTGTCAATATGATTGGGTCTCATTCATTCCCCTCGCCGAATTTTCCCTTAATAACCGGGTCAGTAACTCGTCAGGGAACTCCCCCATTTTCTGTAATTTTGGGTTTAATCCACGGTTCTCCTCCGTTTCACCTGGTGGTTCCAACAATCCTGAGGTAGATGTCGTTCATCGGGAACTGTGCACAGTCTGGGCCCAGGTTCAGAAGAACCTAGAGGCGTCCCAGGGCATACAAAAGACTCAGGCAGATAGAAGACGTTCTGCTAACCCTTTGTTTGTGGTCGGGGATCTGGTGTGGCTGTCTTCAAAAAATGTGCGCCTTAAAGTTCTGTCTAAAAAATTTGCTCCCCGGTATATAGGGCCGTACAAGGTCATTGAGGTCCTTAACCCTGTCTCCTTCCGGCTGGAGTTACCCCCGTCTTTTCGAATACACAACGTGTTTTATGCCTCCCTCCTGAAACGCTGCTCCCCGTCCTTGGTTACCTCGAGGAAACCTCCGGTCCCTGTTCTCACCCCTGAAGGGGTAGAATTCGAGGTGGCCAAGATTGTGGATAGCAGGATGGTCCAAGGCTCCCTCCAGTACCTGGTCTATTGGAGAGGATACAGGCCTGAGGAGAGGACTTGGGTACCCGCCCGGGATGTTCACGCTGGGGTATTGCTCAGGAGGCTCCATCTTCGGTTCCCCAATAAGCCAGGTCCACCTAGGAAGGGTCCAGTGGCCCCTCATAAAAGGGGGGGTACTGTAAAGGATCTGCCAGACACCGCTTCTGTGTCGACGCCCGTGGTTAATCAGTCTGCACCTGCTCCTAGGTCTGATAGAGTGACTCGATCTGTTACCACTCAGGCTGGTAGGCTGAGGAGTGGGAGAACCTATCACAGCCTGGCCAGACAGTTCTAGCTCCCGCCCTCGGTCTATGTATACCTTCATTTCCTGCTTGTCTTTGCCTGTGATTCTCTCTGGTTTCCTGGCTCTACTGTTCCTGCTATAACTATTCACCTCTGCTTCATATGACCCTGGCTTGACTGACCATTCTCCTGCTCTGCATTTGGTACCTCGTACACTCCTGGTTTGACTCGGCTCGTTCACTACTCTTGTTGCTCACGGTGTTGCCGTGGGCAACTGCCCCATTTCCCTTAGCTTCTGTGTACCCTTGTCTGTTTGTCTGTCGTGCACATATTGAGCGTAGGGACCGTCGCCCAGTTGTACGCCGTCGCCTAGGACGGACCGTGCAAGTAGTCAGGGACTGAGTGGCGGGTAGATTAGGGCTCACCTGTCTTCTCCCTACCCCGACATTACAATAGGATTGTATAGAAAAAAACCTAGTTTGTTATTAGCACCATTTTGGGTACTTCTTGATCACTTTTTATTACATTTTTTTTAAGGATTTAAGGTACCCAAAAACCAGCAATTCTGGTGGGTTTTTTCTCGTTCTTTTTTAAATATGGCATTTACCCTGCAGGTTAAATAACGTTATTTTAGATCAGACTTATACGGACAAGTCCATCAATTATGTTGATTTTATTTTTTTTATATCACTTTAGAGGATGAGGGTCTTTTTTTTTTTGGTGTATTACTAAAAACTTTAAGGGTATGTTCCCACACACCGGATACGCTGCAGATTTTCTGAAACAGAAAATCTGCAGCAGAATCTCAATAAAAACGCTGGTCAATGTGTGACAGAAATCCCCACCAAATAACGTGTTTCTTCGGCTCATTTTGCTGCGGTAATGCTGTGTTTTACCTGCGGATTTCGTTTTAAACATTGGTTATAGCAAAGTATATGTGCACCTGCGTGTTTCCGCTGCGCAAACGCTGTAAAAACCGCAACAACATAAATCTGTTGCAGAATTTCTGCTCCCTATTGAAGTCTATGGGCCAAACACGCAGGATCTCTGCACAACACGCAGCATGAGAAACGCACCGCAGAACACTTTCGCGTGACTTTTCTGCGGTTTTGTTTTCCGCAGCGCGGGCATGAGATTCTCTTATTCACTTTGCTGCTACTGTAAATGCTGTGGAATATCTGCAGAGTTCAGTTGTGGAAATTCCGCAGCATTTACGCTACGCGAGAACCCGGCCTTACTCCCTTTTTTTTTTGTAAACATTTTTTCCATCCCCCTAAGGACTTCCGTATTGCTGTGTATTGTGCTATTTACAGCCTCCTATTAAAGGGCTTAATAGGAGCACAAAGATGGCAGACCTGGGGTCCTTTTTATTAGGCCCCCAGACTGCCATGACAACCATCAACACCACGTAAGTGAGCCCGCTCCATGCTCCTCTCCTCGCGCCATAAGGTACAGTTACGTCCTGGTGCTACAAGAGGCTTAAAGCACCGGCCTCACCTACAGCAACTTCTGTATAATATACGAGCCCGTACACCAAATGCTCGGCTTTCCGAGAGAAGTCGATCAGAAACGAAGCGGCTCAGCGCTCACCTGAGCACTTCTCCTGCTTCGTTTTAGCGATCTGTGGGGGTCTCCGTGCTCGGACACCCAGTCATCCAAACTTCAGACATCTCACTATGACAAGCCAGAAGTTTTTTTGAAAGTTCAATTACCATTTTACCTGCAGAAATTTGCCTTTTTAAAAAATAAAAATAAAAAAACCCTGTGTTTTTGACCACTTAGCCCGTGTTTATTTTTTTACAGTTTATATAATCAAATGACATTGTGATCATTGTTACCAAAGTTTCCACACTCCGTGACATTCCCAACCAGCTCTGCATTGTTAGACATTACCAGATTTTAACTGAGCATCACATTTTGTTTGGTTCTCCACAATTTGCCACAAACATGTTATTCCCTTTGCAGTTGGAGCAGAACGGTTCCTATTCTCCCATTATCACTGCAGTACCAGCCTGGGCAGCCCACTCTATCTGTTTCTATATCTGACCATCCGTCTCCTGAGTGACGTGGGGGGGGGGTCTAGATTACACCCAAAAATAATCATTTCTGTGTTCCTTTGTAATTCCACCCACAAGGTTTCCACCTCCTGACAATCTTCCTCCAGTATTGCTTCTTTTACACTTCCCTTCGTATGACGTTTAACATGCAGACATTCTCCCCCACCTTTCCTATTTGTCCTGTCTTTCCGAACGAGTGTAAAACACTGAAGATTGACAGCCCAATTGTGTGAAGGTCCCGGCTATGTTTCTGCGAAGCCATCTATATCGATAAGTTCCTCCAGTACCAAGGCCTCAAGCGCCCCCAGTTTTTCTTCCTAGACTTCTGGCATTTGTGAACATACACTATAGGTTGCCGTCCAATTTTTCATGTTCAGTTTCAGGAATGTGATTGACATTTTTAGGCACATGTGTCTTCAATGTTGGTTTGTAACGCACGGATCTCATTATCCTGTGACCTAATACTTCACCCACCAATATAGTCTGACGCCTCTTGATGACTGAATCCCCTAGAACCACTTCTTATCTTGCCCTAACTTCATTACCATCCCCCCGGCTACCAGCTGGGCTGTCCTCCTGGCTGTCGGGGAGAGCAGTATCCAGTATACAGTAGCTGCTCAGCAGTGCGACTCCATTACTGTCTACAGTAAACCAACACCCCAAGTAGCTGCCGAGAAGTTAAGGTCTGTTCTCATCTGCGTCTATGGCAGTTTCCGTCAGATTTGACGGGAAAAACAATGCTGTATGTTGCACCACGCTCTGGCCCGATTCACCACATTGTAAGATAATGTCCTGGCTTTCAGTGGCGTGTGTGCGGCTTGTGTTCTATGTGTGCAGTCCTGGCCAAAAGTTTTGAAACAAATTTTGGTTTTCACAGTTTGCTTCTTCAGTTTTCATAGTGCTATTTGCATTAACTCTAGATTGATATGAAGAGTGATCAGATGAATTGCAATTAATAGTATAGTCATTCCTTGCCATGAAAATTATCTTAATCACAAAAAAAACATTTCCACCTCATTTCAGCCCTGCCATAAAATGACCTCCTACCATCATTTCACGTTCGCTCAGGAGAAAGTGTTAATGAGGACAAGGCAGCTGATAGAATTATAAGAGTGGACTGGTTGCTTTAAAATGGAAAGGTGCTTGAAATCAGTCTTCTTCTGTTAGCCATGGTTACCTCCATGGAAACGCGTACAGTCATCATTGCTTTGCATCAAACGGGCTTTACAGGTAAGGACATTGCTGCGTGTAAGATTGCCCCTAAATCAACCATTTATCGGATCAAGAAGAACTTCAAGGAGAGAGGTTCGATTGCTGTGAAGAAGGCTTAAGGGCACTCAAGAAAGTCCAGCAAGTGCCAGGACCGTCTCCTAAAGAGGATTCAGCTATGGGATCAGTTTTAACAGCAGTGCAGAGCTTGCTCAGGAATGGCAGCAGGCAGGCGTCAGTGCATCTGCACGCACAGGCAGGTGAAGGATTTTGGAGATTGGCCTGGTGTCAAGAAGGGCAGCAAAGAAGCCACTTATATGGGAAGTTGTCCGTGGTCAATAGAAGTGAATAGGTCTGTAATTGCGGACCGTAATTACTGTCCGCAAGTACGGATGATTTTTACGGTTGTGTGCATGGGGCCTAAACGATCGATAAACACTAAAGCAGCAAACTTTGGGAAAACCAAAATTTGTGTCAGTCTCGAAACTGTGTCATTTATAGTGACCCGGCTCCAACAAGTGTTACAGGAAGTTGGTTTAGAAGTTTTCCATTAATGAATTACTCGGCTTCTCTAGATGTTACTGACACCATTTTCTTGGATAATATTTGTGAAATATCTTTAGTAAGAATAGGAAATATAAACGACTGTACAGTGTGTGAAGAAGAACAATTAATAAATGAAAGTGATGGGGGAGGGGAACTATATGCACTTTATATGAGCTTTACTGCTTGGAGTTGTGCCTAAAATTATTATCTTGCCTCCAGTTTTTTGGCTTTCTTTCCATGTCAAAATAATAAAAATGTTCTTGTTTGATAATCGCTGCGTCAAAATTGTCTTTAAAAAGAAAAATAATATTACATCTTTGTAATTTAATGGTCTCATTTATTTTTCTACTTGATTTATATTGACTCCTGCACCCTATAAAGAAGCAGTTAAGTGCTGAGTTCAGGAACACTACAGTGCCAGCCCATGCACCTGGGTTTGAAGCTTGCTGCGTGCCGCTGGTGTTGTAGATGGCATTCTCCTTACTTATACAAGTTTTCTGGGGATAGTACCTGCATGTTCCTGACTCTTCTGTTAGCAGAGAACTTTACCAGTGCGCTACCTCTACTGTCGAGAGCCAGCTGCAAATTATTCCAAAGATGACATGTTCTTATTCCTGCTGGAAGTAATGTTTACATTTGGTCTTATGAGGACAATAAGAAAGTCCAAATATCAACCTGAGCTGGTGGCATGGTGCATGATCAGTGTCTAGCCAGTGAGTGTCTTCTGTGTGGTCTCTGGTTCAAATCCTGATGTGTGGTCTTGTCCAAAAGATACCTTGCTGGGTGGTGTTTATAGTGGTGTGGAGGCAGGACAGTGAGTATGTTGCTGCATAAGAAAGTCACTTACATGAATAATGTTACTTATACAGCTGTATTTATATAGAAGATTATAACAATATACAAATCACTCAAACAGGTATCATAATCCATCACTCCATGGGTGGCACTTTACCCAAGGAGGCCAATGTGGGGATTAGAACCCACGTTGACACAAGCGATCCCTGCACTTAACTCAGATGACGCAAGCTGCGCTGCAGCTTCTCAACAACGCGTTTATTCACTTCTTAAAAAACAGGGGTAATCGGACTTTCAACATTAGAAACTTTAGATCACATAGGGTGCATGATAGCATGGTGGCTTTGGGATTAAGTGCCTAGACCAGTTATGGAGTTAGCCCATGTGCCAGGGTTCATATCTTGTTGCATGGAGCTTGTGTGGTAGGTGGCATTCTCCTTACTTATAAACGCTTGCTGCCTGTGCTTAACGGTGACAATGTTTTTCCAACAATTTTGTCAAGCAGCTTACGCTCAACAGGCAAAGAATTTCTCCTTTAAAAGAATCCCTCGCCTTGTGAACCTAAACTGGTGAAAAGCTGGAGATCCTGGGGATAGAACCCATATGTGCCTGATTCTTCTAATTTATCAGCAGAGAACTTTACCCGCATGCTACATCTGCTATCAGGAGCTGTCTGCAAATTCTTCCAAAGATGACATGTTCTTATTCCTGCTCGAAGTAAAAAATGTACATTTGGTTTTATGGGAGACAATGAAAAAGCCCAGAGATCAACCTGAGCTAGTGGTGGTATGGTGTTTAAGCAGTGTCTAAGCAGAGATTGTCTTCTGTGCAGGCCCTGGTTCAATTTTTGATGTGTGGCCTAATCCAAAAAATATACTTTGCTGGGTGGTGTTTATAGTGGTGTGGAGGCAGTGCAATAAATATGTTGCTGCATAAGAAAGTTACTTATATGACGAAAGTTACTTGTGCAGCTGTTTCTTTTTCTAGAGAGCTGTATTCATATAGTAGATTATTGCAGATTTCAGCAATATACTCATCACTCAAACAGGCATCATAATCCATAGGTGACACTTTGGGGAAGGGGGAAGGTGACCAGGAGAACAACATGGGGATTAGAACCCACGTTGTATAGAAGTGATCCCTGCACTTAACTCTGACTGTATGTAGCTGCAGTGCAGCTGGCGTGGTCTATTTATCACCTCTTTAAAAATAGGGGTAATCGGATTTTCAACAAAAGAACCATTAGATCACATTGGGGTACAACAGCACAGCAGCTTTAAGTGCTTTCAAGACTGGAGACACAAGGAGTAGAACCAGGGTATAGAACTTGTATGTTCCTAACTTATCAGCAGAGAACTTTACCTGTGCGCTAAGTTGCTTAGTGGTGTGGGGGCAGTGCAACAAGTTTTTTTGTAGGATAAGAAAGTAACTTATACAGCTGTCTTCTTTTTTCTAGACAGCTGTATTTATAGAGTAGATTATTGCAGATTTCAGCAATATACTCATCACTCAAACAGGTATCATAATTCATCACTCCACATGTGGTACTTTGGGAAAGGGGGGAGCTGCCCAATGTCACCAGGAGACAATGTGGGGATTAGAACCCATGCTGTACAGAAGTGATCCCTGCACTCAACTCAGATCACCGCAGCTGCACCGCAACACATGTATCACCCCTTTAAAAAATGGGTAATCATACAAGAAAAACTCTACATCTCATTAGTGCTTTTAAGGCTGAGGACACAAGGTGGAGATCCTGGGGATAGAACCCATATGTGCCTGATTCCTCCAATTTATCAGCAGAAAACTTTACCAGTGCGCTACCTCTGATGTCAAGAGACAGTTCCAATGATGACATGTTCTTATTCCTGCTGGAAGAGACAATTACATTTGGTCTTATGGGGACAATAAGAAAGCACACTGATCAACCTGAGCTGGTGGTCTGGTACTTAAGTAGTGTCTAACCAGTGAGTGTTTTTTGTGCAGGCCCTGGTTCAAATCCTGATGTGTGTGTGACCTTGTTAGAAAGAATACCGTGGAGTTGGTATAATGAGAAGGTTCCTGCATTAGGAAGTTACTTACTTCTACAGTATATTATTGCAGATTTCAGCTATATACTCATCACTCAAACAAGTGTCACAATTCGTTACCCTGTCACCACATAAAAAGCGAGGTAATGGGGCAGATCTTGGCTCCTGAGTGGGATGGCTGCCCAATCACCTTAATCCCGTGTACTTGCAGCTCAAAGCAGCCCTTAAAATCTAAAACCTGCCTTAAAAGAGTCTGAAAGTAGGCAGTTGGGTGAGTCAGTTTAGAGAGTGCTTATCCTGAGGCGGGATTACACTTTCATGAAGAGAAACTTTAGACCACATTGGGGCATGACAGCACAGTGGCTTGGGGCTTAAGTGCTTTCAAGGCTGGATACACAAGGAGAAGATTCTGGGGATAGAACCCACATGTTCCCGACTCCTCTAATTTATCAGAAAATAACTTTACCAGTGCGCTACCTCTGCTGCTGAGAGCTGGCTGCAAATTCTTCCAATGATGACATGTTCTTATTCCTGCTGGAAGTGACAATTACATTTGGTCTAATGGGGACAATAAGAAAGTCCAGAGATCAATCAGAGCTGGTGGCATGGTGCATGAGCAGTGTCTAACCAGTGAGTGTCTTCTGTGTGATCTCTGGTTCAAGTCCTGGGGTGTGTGGCCTAGTCCAAAAAGATGCCTTCCTGGGTGGTGTTTATAGTGGTCTGGATGCCGCACAACATGATTGTCAGTGCTTAAGAAAGTTACTTATATGAAGAATGTTACCGACACAACAGTCTCTTTTTCGAGACGGCTGTACTTAGCGAAAATTTTCAACAATCTACTCATCACTCAAACCAGTATCATAACCCTTACTCCATAGGCAGCACCTTGGGAAGGGGGAAGCACCCCAAGGCCACCAGGAGGACAACATGGGGATTAGAACCCACATTGTTTAGCAGTGATCCCTGCACTCAACTCAGATCACACAAGCTGTAAGCCAGCTGGACTGCAGATACACAATACCACATTTATCAACTCTTTAAAAATCATGGGTAATCAGACTTTCAACAAGAGAAACTCTACACCTCATTAGCGCTTTTAAGGCTGGAGACACAAGGCAGAGATCCTGGGGATAGAACCCATACGCTCCTGACTCCTCTAATTCATCGGCAGGGAACTTTACCAGTGCGCTACCTCTGCTGTCAAGAGCCCGTCACATATTCTTCCAAAGGTGACGTTCTTATTCCTGCTGGACGTGATGATTACATTTGGTCTAATGGGAACAATAAGAAGCTCTAGAGAATAACCTGAGCTGGTGGTGTGGTACTTAAACAGTGAGAGTCTTCTATGCAGATTCCTGGTTCAATTCCTGATGTGTAGCCTTGTCTGAAAGGATACCTTACTGTGTGGAGGCAGAATAATGAGTAGGTTACTGCATAAGAAAGGTATTTATGCTGCTGAACCATCTTACTTTTCTACTACATTATTGCAGATTTCAGCAATATCCTCACCACTGAAACAAGTGTCACATTTCATCACCCCATAGACGGTGCTCTATGGGAAAGGGGGAAAGTTGAATTATGAGCACAAAAGCTGTGAGCTAGCTGCTCAGTGGCTCCACCAGAACATATTATTCATCTCATAGAAAAGCGCAGTAACCTGACATTCAACAGAACTCACTTTAGACCGAATCAGGGAACAAGTGGGCTGCGGGCTGTGGCTGGGGGGCTTAGGGTTTAAGTGCTTAGGCCAGGAACGCTGCAATATTTGCACATGTCCCTGTCTTAGATCAGTTAGAATCTCTACTATATTCTAAGAATGTGAAATGTCAGAATACTACTAGAGATAATGATTTATTTCAACCTTTATTTCTTTCATCGCATTCCCAGTGGCTCAGACGTTTACATACATCAAGTTATTTTTCAATTCTATTTTTATTAAAACGTTTTTTTATTACAGATAAATAGACAAAGAATCGAGCACAAAGTCATTTGCTAACCCCGCAGGGCGGCTTAAAAAACACATGATATCTCAAAAGCCTGTGTAGCTAAGAAATCTTGTGTACCAATAACAATAGTTGAACAAAAGCAAAAGTAAAAATACAAAAAACAAAATTGTATAGACATATATTTTATATAGTACGGAGTACAAAATGCGGTCGAGACCAGACCGCTTAATAAAACATAATGAAAAGAAATGGAAACAAAACAAAAAGACAGAGGGTGACCTCCAATCAAGGTGTCGTCTGTTATGGAAGATTATTAGAAGTAGCAGGAAGGTAAATATGTAGCAGCAATAACCATAGAATTAGAATACCCAAGCCTTTAGGCCAAAGAGATATCATTATATGTCGCTATATGAGTAGGTGGGAAGGACAGCACACAGGTTATAAAACAATCAGTCTAGATAGCGAGAGAAGGAGTTTGAGAAGTCCCATCCTGTACATTTTATACTTAATCTACCTGTCCAATGTGCGGAAGATCTTTAGTCTATTACCAGATTCCCCCAAAAAAGTTCTTGGACCTTTTCCCGCCAATGTTGGATGGAAGGAGGTTCTATTAGTTATATAGTTTCTATGTGCCCCCAGTGTAGGGAAGTAAGCAGTTTAGCTGCTTGTACCAGCCAGGTGACCAAACAATGCTTGGACAGTTTGTAGTCCAGGGAGGGGACCCAGCAGAGGATCGTTTTAGGACTAAGGCTATGTTCACAAGGCAAACTAAAAACGGCTGTAAAATACGAAGCTGTTTTCAAGGGAAGACAGCCCCTGGTTTTCATCCGTCTTTAAAGCATCAAGAGTATTTTACGGACGTTTTTGGAGCCGTTTTTCTACTTAGAACTATGAAAAACGTCTCACACACTTCTTTTAATTGGGCTTTTTTTTTTTATACACACATTCAGGAAAACAGCAGCACAGCCATAAAAACAAATTCAGTGGGAAAGGACAACTCTGGAGGGATATCTCTAACTTGCAAAGGATTGACAGTGACAAAGCAGGCTGGGTCTATGATATATTGAGAGGGCGCCACAGTGTCCCCCGTTTCAAACGACATGGATAGGGCATCGGCCCTCACATTATTGTCAGCGTGACGTAGTGCAACACAAATTGGAAACAGGTGAAGAACAGCGACCACCTGGCTTGACAGGGGTTTAGCTATTGAGCCGACTGGAGACAGGTGAGATTCTTGTGGTCGGTGTATATCAGGATGGGGTGAGCTGTGCTCTCCAGCAGATGTCTCCACTCCTCCAGAGCCAATTTGATGGCCAGTAACTCCCGATCCCCATTAGAGTAATTGTGCTCTGCGGAGGAGAAAAGTCTCGAGTAATAGCCACATACTACTGCCATTCCTTTGAGGCTTCTCTGGAACAGAAGTGCACCTGCACCAACAGAAGAAGCGTCCACCTCCAACGAGAACTGCCGAGTCACATCAGGATGATGGAGGATCGAGGCTGAAGTGAAGGCATTTTTGAGGCTATTGAATGCTAATTCTGCATCTAGAGTCCACACCTTGGCGTTCATACCTTTCTTGGTAAGGGTAGAGATGGGGGCCGCCAGTGAAGAGAAGTTTGGGATGAATTGCTAGTAGAAGTTTTGTATGGTGTATGGACCGCAGGCCCTGAGGACGTGGCCACCCCAGAATGGACTTTACTTTCTCAGGATCCATCTTGAGACCCTGATCCGAGATGATGTAGCCCAGGAAGGGCAGAAAATTATTTTCAAAAGTGCATTTCTCCAACTTGGCATTCAGGCAATTCCCCCTTAAATCGCAGCATGGCTTGACGGACATGCCTCCGATGTGTCATCTGATTTGGGGAGAAAATCAAAATGTCATCGAGATAGACCACAACAAAAACATAGAGGAGATCTCAGAAGATACAATTCACAAATTCTTGGAAGACCGCTGGAGCATTACACAGGCCAAAGGGCATAATCAGGTATTTGTAGTGCCCGTCCCGGGTGTTAAATTCCATCTTCCACTCATCACCTTGACGGATTCGGATGAAGTTGTAGGCCCCACGCAAGTCTAGTTTAGAGAAGATCTTGGCTCATATGCGATAAAATAGTTCCCAGATCAGTGGCAAAGGGGTATCTGTTTCTTACCGTGATCTGGTTGAGACTACGGTAGTCAATGCAGGGTTAAAGAGATCCGTATCTTATGGACACCCTGACTTACCTACCCCCGATTAGCTTTCTAAATGGGAGTCTGACCTGGGTATCTCCTTTTCTATCACACAAAGTAAACGTATCCTAACTATGGCTCACAAGACATCGGTCGGTTCACGCTATCAAGAAGCCAGCTTCAAACTTCTATCTCGCTGGTATAGGACTCCGGTCCGTATACACCGCATCTTCCCTACAGCGTCTCCCATGTGCTGGAGATGTGGACGTGAGAATGGCACCCTCATTCACATCTTTTGGTCGTGTTCTCTTCTTACCTCGTTCTGGGAGGGCGTTAAAAGGGTGATAGGTGAGGTCACAGACACCGGTATAACCATGGATGCGGCCTTTTTCCTTCTCCATCACTGCGACATTCCGGTGGATATCTACAAGCGTTCCTTGCTTCACTTTTTAGTGATGCAGCACGTCACTGCATCCCATTGAGATGGAAGGATTCCTCGCCCCCTGCTTTGTCCCTCTGGGTTTCCAGGATCAACGACCTTATGCACATGGAGGATTTGACCTCCATTATTCACATCTCACATGTCAAGTTTAGCCAAGTATGGGCTCCTTGGATTGCTTTTCAGGATTCTGACTCTTACAAAGACATTATAAGGGAGTTGAGTGTTGCTCAGCAACCTGAGTAGAGCTTTTGCTGAACTGCGGGATGTGGTGGTGGGAAACTCCATACACTTTACCCCACTTTTCTCCCTCCTCTGCTCCTTTTCCCTTGTAACTTTTTTCTCCCTCTGTATTATTTTGCTGCCTCCTGAATCGAGCCTTCACGTAGGGGGGCATGGAATCACTTAGATTATTCTCCTGCGTGGGAATAGGTGTTTTCATAACAATGTTTTATGTTTATGTATATTCTACATTTAGATTTTCTGTGCTTTTGTGTACTTCTGTACCCCACATGCTTGATAAAATGGACCTTTCTGTCATGAAAATAAAGACTTTAAAAAGAAAAAAAAGAGATCCGTATTTCTTCTTTACAAAGAAGAACCCGGCACCGGCCCGGGAGGAGGATTTCCGTATAAAACCCCTCTCCAGATTCTCCTTGATAAAGGCTGACATGGACTGAGTCTCTGGCAAGGAGAGGGGTTAAACCCGTCCACAGGGCGGTGAAGCATTAGGAACCAGTTCAATCGGGCAGTTGTACGCCCGTTGATGGGGAAGCATCTCAGCCTCCTTCTTGCAAAAGACGGCCGCAAACTGTTCAAAATGAGTGGGTAATCCTGTCAATAACTCAGACATAGGAGGCAGGACAGGCTGAATCTGTGACAGGCAGTGGTGGAGACATTTGAAGCCCCATTGGAGAACTTCCCCCGGAATTCCAGTCCAGAATCGGGGCATGAAGCCAGAGCCAAGGCAGGCCCAGCAACACCGGATTGATGGCTTTGGGCAAGATGAGGAAAGTAATCTGCTCAGTATGAAGAGCTCCCACTTGGAGCTTCAGTGGCTTGGTCTCAGACATGATGGGGTCGGGCATTGGAAGTCCATTCACCGAGGCAACCGCCAGAGTTGTCTCCAAGGGAACAGTCGGCAACTGGAGCTGATCCACTAGGTCATGTTGGATGAAGTTTGCCACGTACCCGGAGTCCAGGTAGGCAGAGACCTGGTGCGTCTGCTCACCAGACGCTCATCATTGATATCAGAGGATAAACCCTGCCAGAAGGTAGCCACAAAGGCAGCGTTGTTCCAGGATAGCTCTGCCGCCTGGGTATGGAACTGAATGGCGTACTCGCCCACAGAGGTGTCTCCTTGGTGAAGGGTCAGCAGGGATGCAGCTGCTGAAGTGACTCACCCAGGTTCCTCAAATACAGTGCGGAAAGTCTATAGAAAACACTGTTCCCTGACGTTCCCAGATGGGGTTGTCCCATGCCAGGGCCTTGCCAGTAAGAAGAGAGACTATGAATGCGATCCTTGTGCCAAGGAAATGCTCTGGCATGTGGATCTGACTTTGGTTCAGAAATCCCCTGCAGATCCTCGCGTCTCTGTCGTAGCGAGGAGGCAGTGGCAGAGAGAATCGGGAATCGGTGCTGCCAGGAGTTGTAATTGGAGGAACAGCAGTAGCAATAGGAGCAGGTGCCGTAGGTGCAGCTTGCATTTCCAGCCGATGTGCAATTATGTTCACTCCCTGGAGGAGTTGGTCCTGTCGTGACCGGAGGTCTAGCATATCCGCCCGCATTACTTCTGATGTCATGGTCTTGGTTTGACCAGCGGAGTCCATGGCCTGAGCGTACTGTCACGATCTGTGGACCCACTAGGCTGCACCGCCGTTAAAGGGTAGCAGTTGGCCAAACAACAGAGTACCAAGTCAATATAAGGTCCGAGCACAAGGGTACCTGTAATAGTCCAGACAGTAGCAACGGCACTGATGGGACCTAGGCGGCAGGAGATGAAAAACGTAGCAACTGACACCAGATGTGGTGTAAGTCAGCAGTCACAAGACGACTACAACACTACAGATGGCAGAGGAACAAACACAGTTACGTTATTTTGTGGGACAATATAATTACGGTGAAACCAAATTTATATATATTTTTTTTAATGTATTACTACTTTTGCACAAAAAAAAAAAGAGGTAGCAGGGCACGGGAACAGGATACGGCTAAGGGACTATTTGCAAGACGAACAGAGAAATACAAAACGCTCAGGCAAGGAGTGAAAGGGCAGGACATTTTTTATAGTCCAGGGTGATCTGGGAGTAATTAGTTAATTATTAACGTGCACACGCTGGCCCTTTAAGGCCGGGAATGAGCGTGCACACACACCCTTGTGGTCACTGCAGAACAGGACAGCCGCATGTGCTGGCATCTCCGGGGATGAAGACGTCGGCAGGATGAAAGGGGTCTGCGGTTAGCGCCCACCATTACACACTTAACGCGGTCCATTGAATGGCTATGTGAATGGCCCCACTGAAATACATGCGTCCGTGTGACGGCCGTAGTTTTAATGGCCGTCACATGGACTTATTCTACGTTAGTCTGAATAAGGCAGGATGATTTTAAGTTCAAACTATGTGAATAGCTCATTCTCCCATTCTCTTACATCGCCCGGTTTTGGGCCAGAGTTCTGTAAAAGAAATAGCGAGTAAATATGGGACATAGAAATTTGAATTGGTTGGAGAAACTCCTTGATGATACTGCACCTCAAGCCGAATCTAAGTGGAGAAGGTATAAAATGCAGTTTGATGAATACCTATACGAGTATAGACCATTGGCATGCGCCAAACAATAATGCGTCCACACAAATCATAAAGCAAATATCAATACCTATACCAGACTGTGAAGACTACTAGTATATCCAGAAAATGAAACACACATAGCACAAGTCATGTACCATGACAATATAAAATAAAGTTTATTGAAATATACATAACACATTGGCCATCAAAATATAAAAACAATATAGCACACAGTTAAAAAGGAGAGTATGGAGCAGCTGCGTGAATAATCCAATAATACCATACTAAAAACATCCTGTGATGTGGTAACAAATGCAGATATCTATAGAAAAGATAATCATATAGATCAAGTATTTGGACAACAGAAGCACATAAATATATTTAGCACCTGACAGAAGAGCACACAATTGTGCATGCATATAAAAGTATACAGCTAGAGCTCCAAGTTGCACCCAAAACAAAGACCATGCTTTATAAATAAATGATATTGCACAAACCCATGGACTGCATGATAGGAAGCACGCAGGAACACTCCACACTGACCGCCCCCCAAACCCATGGACTGCATGATAGGAAGCACGCAGGAACACTCCACACTGACCGCCCCCCAAACCCGTGGACTGCATGATAGGAAGCACGCAGGAACACTCCACACTGACCACCCCCCAAACCCATGGACTGCATGATAGGAAGCACGCAGGAACACTCCACACTGACCGCCCCCCAAACCCATGGACTGCATGATAGGAAGCACGCAGGAACACTCCACACTGACCGCCCCCCAAATCCATGGACTGCATGATAGGAAGCACGCAGGAACACTCCACACTGACCGCCCCCCAAACCCATGGACTGCATGATAGGAAGCACGCAGGAACACTCCACACTGACCGCCCCCCAAACCCATGGACTGCATGATAGGAAGCACGCAGGAACACTCCACACTGACCGCCCCCCAAACCCATGGACTGCATGATAGGAAGCACGCAGGAACACTCCACACTGACCGCCCCCCAAATCCATGGACTGCATGATAGGAAGCACGCAGGAACACTCCACACTGACCGCCCCCCAAACCCATGGACTGCATGATAGGAAGCACGCAGGAACACTCCACACTGACCGCCCCCCAAACCCGTGGACTGCATGATAGGAAGCACGCAGGAACACTCCACACTGACCACCCCCCAAACCCATGGACTGCATGATAGGAAGCACGCAGGAACACTCCACACTGACCGCCCCCCAAACCCATGGACTGCATGATAGGAAGCACGCAGGAACACTCCACACTGACCGCCCCCCAAATCCATGGACTGCATGATAGGAAGCACGCAGGAACACTCCACACTGACCGCCCCCCAAACCCATGGACTGCATGATAGGAAGCACGCAGGAACACTCCACACTGACCGCCCCCCAAACCCATGGACTGCATGATAGGAAGCACGCAGGAACACTCCACACTGACCGCCCCCCAAACCCATGGACTGCATGATAGGAAGCACGCAGGAACACTCCACACTGACCGCCCCCCAAATCCATGGACTGCATGATAGGAAGCACGCAGGAACACTCCACACTGACCGCCCCCCAAACCCATGGACTGCATGATAGGAAGCACGCAGGAACACTCCACACTGACCGCCCCCCAAACCCATGGACTGCATGATAGGAAGCACGCAGGAACACTCCACACTGACCGCCCCCCAAACCCGTGGACTGCATGATAGGAAGCACGCAGGAACACTCCACACTGACCACCCCCCAAACCCATGGACTGCATGATAGGAAGCACGCAGGAACACTCCACACTGACCGCCCCCCAAACCCATGGACTGCATGATAGGAAGCACGCAGGAACACTCCACACTGACCGCCCCCCAAACCCATGGACTGCATGATAGGAAGCACGCAGGAACACTCCACACTGACCGCCCCCCAAACCCATGGACTGCATGATAGGAAGCACGCAGGAACACTCCACACTGACCGCCCCCCAAACCCGTGGACTGCATGATAGGAAGCACGCAGGAACACTCCACACTGACCGCCCCCCAAACCCATGGACTGCATGATAGGAAGCACGCAGGAACACTCCACACTGACCGCCCCCCAAACCCATGGACTCCATGATAGGAAGCACGCAGGAACACTCCACACTGACCGCCCCCCAAACCCATGGACTGCATGATAGGAAGCACGCAGGAACACTCCACACTGACCGCCCCCCAAACCCATGGACTGCATGATAGGAAGCACGCAGGAACACTCCACACTGACCGCCCCCGACGCACAATTCGCCGTCAGCTTTCTCAAGGGGTACTGACTGATGGGATAGTGGTTGTTTTAAATATAAAATGCAGAGGGAGGGGACTACACGAATAGCCAAACACTAAGCAGTGTTCACAGCATATGGAGATCTGCAATCACAGATCAAATTACACCTACCATGCTGCAGGCACCATTAGGCTATGTTCACACAGGGCACTTTTGCAGGAGGAACATCCGCCTAAAAATTCTGTTAGGAAGTCCGAGGCAGATATTCCTCTCCCTGCACGCCGATTTACGCTGCAATTCTCGCGCCGCTCTTCGCCCGCGGCCATTGTGCGCCGCGGGCAAAAAACAGCGCGAGAAACTGCTGTAAATGCTCTTTTACATGCATCTTCGTTCCACCCCTCACACACTATACGCGCCATCCCCACAGGACAATTCCTGCGGGCACGACGTGTATGCGATTCACAATCAAACTTCGAAAATGAATCCCAATGTTTGAAGGCTCGGTTTGCACAACGAGGATACCGTAAAAATGATATTGAGAAAGGGTATCAGAGAGCATACCATACTGACCGTAATAGTCTTCTTGTTCAACAACAGCGCAAAAAGAAAAACAGTGAGGACACGGTAAGGCTTATCACTACCTACAATACACAATGGTCTGAGATGCACAAAATTGTTACTCGCTTTTGGCCCATACTGTTGACAGACCCTGATCTTAAAAGGCTTCTACCCCCCAAACCCCAACTTACAGCCAAAAGGAGCAAGACCTTAAGCGACCATCTAGTTCGGAGTCACTATAGTGCCCCAAACTCTAATATGTATCTATATGGTTCCAAGGGACCAAAGTGGGGATCATTCCCCTGTGGCCATTGCTCTATCTGCAATTTGATAGTCAAAACGGATACTTTCCCGGACTCTGAAAACAAAAAATGCTACAAAATTGTGCATTTTATTAATTGCAGTACATCGGGGGTTGTCTACAGGGCAACATGCCCGTGTGGTCTCTCCTATATTGGCATGACCACAAGAGAGCTTAAAATAAGAATTCAGGAACATGTAAGAGACATTAAAAAGGCTGAAAAAATTGTGGATAATGATTGGGAGATGATTAATAAACTTAAATCTATCCCCAGACATTTCCGGGACCATCATAACAACAGGTGGCAAGATCTGAAAGTACATGGCATTGATAAAATCATCATCGGAACACGAGGTGGAGACACTTTTCGCAAGCTTGAACGTATCGAGTGTAAGTGGATAACAAAGCTTAACACTAGTTCACCATATGGTCTAAATGAAAAAATGTCCTTCGCTTCCTTCTTGTAATTTACCCCGTGGGTTCCATGGCGTCACTTTTATGGAATATAGTTAGTTTTATGATATTTTAATTGTGTGATGGGATTATTTCTGGTTGATACATTTCTGTGATCATGCTGTTGCGGTGGGGACGCAATGTTCTGTCGGTGTGAGTTATATATACTCAGGTCGGACTATTTTTGAGTATTCTACACTATCTCAAATTCTCAATCTCTTTGCAGGCGATATGGATACATTGGCTCATTTGTCCAGTTATAGCGGAGGTGCTTTATGATGCCCAAATTGTGCCCGTTCCCGCTTTCTTCTGCGTGCTATTATCATATGTGGGCTTAGTGTATGCATGGGAATGTCATTTTATGTATACATTGCTATACATTTATACCCTTTTTTTGTATATGTTTGGTATTTTGGGATGTTCTCAGCTTTCTCAAGGGGTAGGTATTGGTACTGGTACACGTACCTTATCCATATTTCTCTCTTACTGACACATGTTTATATGCATTTACATATTGTTATTATTGTATTTCTTGTATGATATCATGATTACTACATGCACATATTATGTATACACTTTTAGTGTACCAATTTTATATATTTGTATATTTTTATTACTTTATATACACTAATTAATTAACATATTTATATACCTAAGTCTATACACGTTATCACTTTTTATATATCATGCATGTATCTATATATATATTGTTTCATGTTTCTTATCCATTATATTATATCCACGTATACTCACTACACATTTTTTTGAATATATATATATATATATATATATATATATATTTTTTTTTTTTGCACATGTATGGATTTTAATTGTATACATGTGTTCAGTTATATTTATTAGATCACTTACATTTTGATGACTTTCAGTCATGATGCATTTATTATTTTTATTGTCTCTAACGCTCATATTGAGTCGCATCATTTTCATATTTTTATATAGGTTTTCACATTTTTGTCATTTATACAATACATTATATAATGATTCATATTGAATGTTTATATTTCTGCATGTTTAATAATGGCTATATATTTTTCAGGTGCAGTCCTTTTTTTTACTCCTTCACATAATCTATTTATTTATTTATTTTCCTCACTTCTTTTCACTATCACGAGCACGTGTGTTCACTCACCTCTCCTCACTCCCCTTGCACTTTATTTACACTATTTACTATTATTTGTTTATATGGGGGTACATTGTATATTATATGTAAAAAAAAAAAAAAAAATATATATATATATTTTTTTTACGATGGTGTTTATTGTAAAATAAAGTGGAATTTTTAATTGTATGGTGCTATTTACAGTGATGTACTAATATGTGTAGAATATTGATATTGTTGTGTATTTATGTATGTATGTGTGTATGTATGTATATTCATTCACGTCTATGTATATGGGA
Organism: Rhinoderma darwinii; assembly: GCF_050947455.1. Taxonomy (NCBI): domain Eukaryota; kingdom Metazoa; phylum Chordata; class Amphibia; order Anura; family Rhinodermatidae; genus Rhinoderma; species Rhinoderma darwinii. The sequence goes on along the minus strand of NC_134697.1, from coordinate 91,723,183 downwards.
TTTTTATGTGCGTGCTCCAGCTGTCCAGTGATAATGTCTCAACTACCTTGAGAGATACCCAGGTACTCGGGAGTACCGACTAATGTAGTAACTATGCTTTCACTATTTATGTTTTCCCGGGGTAGATTGTTTTAGTGCTATATACGGCACTCCTGGTCAGTACATGACCTTTATCCCATGTTTGGGTTTCTGGCATAACTGCCAGGCTCTAAAATGGCCACTAACCCTTCCCTGTATAATGCCAGCCCCTCCCTTTAGTCTTTTTGCAGCGTGCATGCGCAGTTTGTAGTTTAAGTCCATGGCACAGTTTCCGACATCCGGATCAGTGCCGGTGCGCATGCGCCAAGCAGGTATGATGGCGTCCGCAGAGACGAATGTGGCTTCCGTCATCCGTGCACATTGAGGCTGTATTCGCACGGAGTATTTTGGCGAGTTTTTTTATGCGGAAACCGCGTCGCAAGACTCGGCAAAAACGGCCTGAAAACGCCTCCCATTGATTTCAATGGGAGGCGTCTGCGTCCTTTTCCCGCGAGCAGTAAAACTGCCTCGCGGGAAGTGGAAGCGACATGCCCTATCCTCGGGCGCTTCCGCCTCTGACCTCCCATTGACTTCAATGGGAGGCAGAGAAAGCGTGTCTCGCGCTGTTTTTTGCCCGCGGCGCACAATGGCCGCGGGCGAAGAGCGGCGCGAGAATTGCAGCGTAAATCGGCGTGCAGGGAGAGGAATATCTGCCTCGGACTTCCTAACAGAATTTTTAGGCGGATGTTCCTCCTGCAAAAGTGCCCTGTGTGAACATAGCCTAATGGTGCCTGCAGCATGGTAGGTGTAATTTGATCTGTGATTGCAGATCTCCATATGCTGTGAACACTGCTTAGTGTTTGGCTATTCGTGTAGTCCCCTCCCTCTGCATTTTATATTTAAAACAACCACTATCCCATCAGTCAGTACCCCTTGAGAAAGCTGACGGCGAAACGTGCGTCGGGGGCGGTCAGTGTTCCTGCGTGCTTCCTATCATGCAGTCCATGGGTTTGGGGGGCGGTCAGTGTGGAGTGTTCCTGCGTGCTTCCTATCATGCAGTCCATGGGTTTGGGGGGCGGTCAGTGTGGAGTGTTCCTGCGTGCTTCCTATCATGCAGTCCATGGGTTTGGCGGGCGGTCAGTGTGGAGTGTTCCTGCGTGCTTCCTATCATGCAGTCCATGGGTTTGGGGGGCGGTCAGTGTGGAGTGTTCCTGCGTGCTTCCTATCATGCAGTCCATGGGTTTGGGGGGCGGTCAGTGTGGAGTGTTCCTGCGTGCTTCCTATCATGCAGTCCACGGGTTTGGGGGGCGGTCAGTGTGGAGTGTTCCTGCGTGCTTCCTATCATGCAGTCCACGGGTTTGGGGGGCGGTCAGTGTGGAGTGTTCCTGCGTGCTTCCTATCATGCAGTCCATGGGTTTGGGGGGCGGTCAGTGTGGAGTGTTCCTGCGTGCTTCCCATCATGCAGTCCATGGGTTTGGGGGGCGGTCAGTGTGGAGTGTTCCTGCGTGCTTCCTATCATGCAGTCCATGGGTTTGGGGGGCGGTCAGTGTGGAGTGTTCCTGCGTGCTTCCCATCATGCAGTCCATGGGTTTGGGGGGCGGTCAGTGTGGAGTGTTCCTGCGTGCTTCCTATCATGCAGTCCATGGGTTTGGGGGGCGGTCAGTGTGGAGTGTTCCTGCGTGCTTCCTATCATGCAGTCCATGGGTTTGGGGGGCGGTCAGTGTGGAGTGTTCCTGCGTGCTTCCTATCATGCAGTCCATGGGTTTGGGGGGTGGTCAGTGTGGAGTGTTCCTGCGTGCTTCCTATCATGCAGTCCACGGGTTTGGGGGGCGGTCAGTGTGGAGTGTTCCTGCGTGCTTCCTATCATGCAGTCCATGGGTTTGGGGGGCGGTCAGTGTGGAGTGTTCCTGCGTGCTTCCTATCATGCAGTCCATGGGTTTGGGGGGCGGTCAGTGTGGAGTGTTCCTGCGTGCTTCCTATCATGCAGTCCATGGGTTTGTGCAATATCATTTATTTATAAAGCATGGTCTTTGTTTTGGGTGCAACTTGGAGCTCTAGCTGTATACTCTTATATGCATGCACAATTGTGTGCTCTTCTGTCAGGTGCTAAATATATTTATGTGCTTCTGTTGTCCAAATACTTGATCTATATGATTATCTTTTCTATAGATATCTGCATTTGTTACCACATCACAGGATGTTTTTAGTATGGTATTATTGGATTATTCACGCAGCTCCTCCATACTCTCCTTTTTAACTGTGTGCTATATTGTTTTTATATTTTGATGGCCAATGTGTTATGTATATTTCAATAAACTTTATTTTATATTGTCATGGTACATGACTTGTGCTATGTGTGTTTCATTTTCTGGATATACTAGTAGTCTTCACAGTCTGGTATAGGTATTGATAAAATGCAGTTTGTCTACAAGATAAACCAGGCAAAAACGTTAGTTCCATATTGTCACTTCCAGGTAACAAAGAAGAGATGTCTATAAGAGAACCTCGGAAACAAATGTCTTTAATATGGGACCTGAGAAGTTCAGACCAGGGAGCCGTGATGTCCACAAATTCATCCGATTATTCCAATCTGCATCAAAGGGACATATCACTCGTGCTTAAAGATTTTGTCAGGTCTAAGTTGACCTTAATCGGGCCCCAGTAATAGCACAGAGTACATCCCGTTTCTGGTGAATTAATTTGGACTTCCACAGACAGGGGATGGCTCGCGATCCTAAGAGCTCTCTATATTCCCAAGTATGGGAACAGGAGATGGAGAGACCAAATCCAGCCAAAGGGAAGTAAGATTGGCCTTATAATACATATAAATATCAGGGATTGTGTCCCTTTTTCTGTGTTGGGAGGGAGTAAGCTGGTCTGGGACGTCTGCTGTTCCATAGGAAGGAGGAAAATAAACGTTGAAGATGGGTAAAGAGGGATTTAGGAAGTTCAGTAGCTACAGTTTGCAGTATGTAGAGAATTTTGGGCAGGATAAAGGTTTTCAATATATTCTACTGACCCATCTAGGAAGTATAAGAAAGTCTGAAATTTGTGATTTAAAATGAGATAGCAACGAAATATAGTCAAGAGGATATAAAAGGTCGGGCTTAGCTGGAATCTGTACACCCAAAACCTTAATAGACTTATGAGGCCACATGAAGGGAGTGATGGGTGTCAATGATCTAGTAGCAGAGGAGGGAGCGGAAACATTTTACATTTCACATTTACCCAAGTTGACTTTAATTGTTAGTGACCGCCAATACACCTTTTCACGTCGCGGCATCGGAATAAGTAAACAGAGCAGGGAGCCGTTAAATCTCCCTGCTCTCAGCTGCCAGAGGTAGCTGAGGGCTGGGGGCGTCCCTGCTCGAACGGGTGAGATCGATATCAACATCGATCTCAGCCGTTCAACTCCTCATTAGCGAGCGCCGCATCTGAGTGGTTTTGGAGAGAGGGAGGGAGGGAGCTCCCTCTCATGCCACCGGCACCCGGCGATAAGATCACCGAGTGTCTGTGTCGTGTATGGCAGCCGGGGGCCTAATAAAGGCCCCAGGTCTGTCTGTAGTGAATGCCTGCTGGGTCATGTCAGAAGCATGTCCTAGCAGATGCCTGTCTGCTTTAAACGGACAGGCAGTAATACACTGCAATACAGAAGTATTGCAGTGTATTATAAAAGCGATCAAGGGATCGCATATTAAAGTCCCCTAGTGGAACTAGTAAAAAGGTAAAAAAAAACTTTAATAAAGTTAACAAAAAAAAGTGAAAAAAAATAAATTAAAAACCCACTTTTTCCCCTTACAAAATGCTTTATTATTAAAAAAAACTAAATAAAGTAAAAAAGTTACACATATTTGGTATCGCTGCGTCCGTAACGACCCCAACTATAAAGCTATTACATTATTTAACTCGCACGGTGCACGCCGTATAAAATAAAATAAAAAACAATGGAAAAATTGCTGTTTTCTGTGAATCTTGCCGTAAAAATAATGTGATAAAAAGTGATCAAAAAGTCGCATCTACTCCAAAATGGTACCAATAAAAACGACAAGTCGTCCTGCGAAAAAAAGCCCTCATACAGCTGCATCGGCGGAAAAATAAAAAAAGTTATTGCTCCTCAAATATAGAGACACAAAAACAAATAATTTTGAAAAAAAAAGTGCTTTCACTGTGTAAAACTAGTAAATCATACAAAATCTATACAAATTGGTATTGTTGCAATCGTAACAACCCGCTGAATAAAGTTATTGTGTTATTTATACCACACGGTAAACGGCGTAGATTTAGAACGCAAAAAAACAGTGGCAAAATTTGTTTTTTTCCTATTCCCAACGAAAAAAACGTTAATAAAAGTTAATCAATAAATTATATGTACCCAAAAATAGTGCTATTAAAAAATACAACTTGTCCCGCAAAAAGACCTTATACAGCGATGTCGACAGAAAAATAAAAAAGTTATAGCTCGTGGAATGCGGCGATGGAAAAACTTAAACAATAGCTTGGTCATTTAGGTTTAAAATAGGCTGGTCACTAAGGGGTTAAAGTTAGAAACTTTGCAAATAGAACAAACCATTGTAGGATGGAGGGAACCAACGTGACAGGGTCAGTAATGAAAACAACGGGATCATTCATGGAGGCTGCAGTGGTATATGGGTGTAATTACCGGCTGTCAGACCCTGTATATCAGGGGTTTTACCTAATCTTCTGGAGGAGCGTTTAAAAAAATCAGGATGAAAAGTGCTGGGGAGAGGGGGCATCCCTGCCGAGTAACATTTTTAATATGAAATCGATCAGAAAGTGTACCATTAACCCTAAACTGTTGCTGGCGCAGAGTATGAGCAAAACACGGTTGAGATTAAACTAGATGGGAAACGAAACTTCGTAAGGGTAGCGCGCATAAAATCCCAGTTGACACGGTCAACAAGTCTTTTCGGCGAGAAGAATCAATGGGACCCACTGGAATAAATCCCATGTGTTCAGGACCGATCAGCTCTTTCAAGAACTCTGATGTCCCGGCTGCCAAAAGCTTAGACCACCTTTTTACATCAGTATTAAGAGAAATCTCAGTAGGCCAGAAAGCACCGACCATGAGGGAGTTACAAATCTTTATAGATCTGGGAACCAGGATGTCAGAGGATCTTTTGTAATAAGCGGTCAGAAACCCATCTGGACCCAGTGGGATAGTAAAAAATAGGTTATGCAGTCCTGTCCAGACAGGGATCCCGGCCATCAGGAGTCGTGTTGATATTATCAAGGTATTGGTAGTAGAAATTGAATTCTTTAGCAATACTGTCCGTGTGCCAATCAGCGTCATACACTTCTCTCCATTCATTTACACAGCACATAGCGATATACCTATATCGCTATATGCAGCCACATAAACACACTATAACATTACTGCAGTGTCCTGACAGTGAATAAACATTACCTCCAGCCAGGACGTGATGTCTATTCAGAATCCTGTCACTTCTGTAGCGTCTCTGTGATATTTACAGCAATGCAAGCGTAATCTCGTTTGAAATTACAGGTTACATGGTAATCTCGCGAGATTACACTTGCCTTGCTGTAAATATCACAGAGACGCTACAGAAGTGTCAGGATTCTGAATAAACATCCCGTCCTGGCTGCAGGTAATGTATATTCATTGTCAGGACGCTGTAGTAACGTTATAGTGTGTGTATGTCCTGTTGTAGGATGAAATTGGCTCCAATCCAGCGCTGTCCACAGGGTATGGCATGGCGTTGCAAAATGGAGTGATAGCCTTCCTTATTCAAAATCCCCTTTACCTTGTACAAATCTCCCACTTTACCAGCACCAAAGCAACCCCAGACCATCACATTACCTCCACCATGCCTGACAGATGGCGTCAGGCACTCTTCCAGCATCTTTTCACTTGTTCTGCGTCTCACAAATGTTCTTCTGTGTGATCCAAACACCTCAAACTTCGATTCGTCCGTCCATAACACTTTTTTCCAATCTTCCTCTGTCCAATGTCTGTGTGCTTTTGCCCATATTAATCTTTTCCTTTTATTAGCCAGTCTCAGATATGGCTTTTTCTTTGCCACTCTGCCCTGAAGGCCAGCATCCCGGAGTCGCCTCTTCACTGTAGACGTTGACACTGGCGTTTTGCGGGTACTATTTAATGAAGCTGCCAGTTGAGGACCTGTGAGACGTCTATTTCTCAAACTAGAGACTCTAATGTACTAGTCTTGTTGCTCAGTTGTGCAGCGGGGCCTCCCACTTCTCTTTCTACTCTGGTTGGAGCCTGTGTGTGCTTTCCTCTCAAGGGAGTAGTACACACCATTGTAGGAAATCTTCAGTTTCTTGGCAATTTCTCGCAAGGAATAGCCTTCATTTCTAAGAACAAGAATAGACTGTCGAGTTTCACATGAAAGCTCTCTTTTTGTAGCCATTTTGAGAGTTTAATCGAACCCACAAATGTAATGCTCCAGATTCTCAACTAGCTCAAAGGAAGGTCAGTTTTATAGCTCCTCTAAACAGCAAAACTGTTTACAGCGGTGCTAACATAATTGCACAAGGGTTTTCAAGTGTTTTCTAATCATCCATTAGCCTTCTAATACAGTTAGAAAACACAATGTACCATTAGAACACTGGAGTGATGGTTGCTGGAAATGGGCCTCTATACACCTATGTAGATATTGCATTAAAAACCAGACGTTTGCAGCTAGAATAGTAATTTAGCACATTAACAATGTATAGAGTGTATTTCTGATTAATTTAATGTTATCTTCATTGAAAAAAACAGTGCTTTTCTTTCAAAAATAAGGAAATTTCTAAGTGAACCTAAACTTTTGAACGGTAGTGTATGTAAACTGGGCAGAGTGCATCAGGGTATATGTAATATGTGAGGAGTACATCAGGGTATATGTAAGCTGTGTGGAGTACATCAGGGTATATGTAATATGTGAGGAGTACATCAGGGTATATGTAATATGTGAGGAGTACATCAGGGTATATGTAATATGTGAGGAGTACATCAGGGTATATGTAATATGTGAGGAGTACATCAGGGTATATGTAATCTGTGCGGAGTACATCAGGGTATATGTAATCTGTGCGGAGTACATCAGGGTATATGTAATCTGTGAGGAGTACATCAGGATATATATAATAATTGAGGAGTGCATCAGGGTATATGTAATATGTGAGGAGTACATCAGGGTATATGTAAACTGGGCAGAGTGCATCAGGGTATATGTAATATGTGAGGAGTACATCATTGTATATGTAATATGTGAGAAGTACATCAGGGTATATGTAATATGTGAGGAGTACATCAGGGTATATGTAATATGTGAGGAGTACATCAGGGTATATGTAATATGTGAGGAGTACATCAGGGTATATGTAATATGTGAGGAGTACATCAGGGTATATGTAAGCTGTGAGGAGTACATCAGGGTATATGTAATATGTGAGGAGTACATCAGGGTATATGTAATATGTGAGGAGTACATCAGGGTATATGTAATATGTGAGGAGTACATCAGGGTATATGTAAACTGTGCGGAGTACATCAGGGTATATGTAATATGTGAGGAGTACATCAGGGTATATGTAATCTGTGAGGAGTACATCAGGGTATATGTAATATGTGAGGAGAACATCAGGATATATGTAAGCTGTGAGGAGTACATCAGGGTATATGTAATATGTGAGGAGTACATCAGGGTATATGTAATATGTGAGGAGTACATCAGGGTATATGTAATATGTGCGGAGTACATCAGGGTATATGTAATCTGTGAGGAGTACATCAGGGTATATGTAATATGTGAGGAGTACATCAGGGTATATGTAATATGTGAGGAGTACATCAGGGTATATGTAATCTGTGAGGAGTACATCAGGGTATATGTAATATGTGAGGAGTACATCAGGGTATATGTAATATGTGAGGAGCACATCAGGGTATATGTAAGCTGGGCGGAGTACATCAGGGTATATGTAATATGTGAGAAGTACATCAGGGTATATGTAATATGTGCGGAGTACATCAGGGTATATGTAAACTGGGCAGAGTGCATCAGGGTATATGTAATATGTGAGGAGTACATCAGGGTATATGTAATATGTGAGGAGTACATCAGGGTATATGTAATCTGTGAGGAGTACATCAGGGTATATGTAATATGTGAGGAGTACATCAGGGTATATGTAATATGTGAGGAGTACATCAGGGTATATGTAAGCTGTGAGGAGTACATCAGGGTATATGTAAGCTGTGAGGAGTACATCAGGGTATATGTAATATGTGAGGAGTACATCAGGGTATATGTAATATGTGAGGAGTACATCAGGGTATATGTAAGCTGTGAGGAGTACATCAGGGTATATGTAATATGTGAGGAGTACATCAGGGTATATGTAATATGTGAGGAGCACATCAGGGTATATGTAAGCTGGGCGGAGTACATCAGGGTATATGTAATATGTGAGAAGTACATCAGGGTATATGTAATATGTGAGGAGTACATCAGGGTATATGTAAACTGTGAGGAGTACATCAGGGTATATGTAATATGTGAGGAGTACATCAGGGTATATGTAATATGTGAGGAGTACATCAGGGTATATGTAATATGTGAGGAGCACATCAGGGTATATGTAAGCTGGGCGGAGTACATCAGGGTATATGTAATATGTGAGAAGTACATCAGGGTATATGTAATATGTGAGGAGCACATCAGGGTATATGTAAGCTGGGCGGAGTACATCAGGGTATATGTAATATGTGAGAAGTACATCAGGGTATATGTAATATGTGAGGAGTACATCAGGGTATATGTAATATGTGAGGAGTACATCAGGGTATATGTAATATGTGAGGAGTACATCAGGGTATATGTAATATGTGAGGAGTACATCAGGGTATATGTAATCTGTGAGGAGTGCATCAGGGTATATGCAATATGTGAGGAGTACATCAGGGTATATGTAAGCTGTGCGGAGTACATCAGGGTATATGTAAGATGTGAGGAGTACATCAGGGTATATGTAAGCTGTGCGGAGTACATCAGGGTATATGTAAGCTGTGAGGAGTACATCAGGGTATATGTAAGCTGTGAGGAGTACATCAGGGTATGTGTAAGCTGTGAGGAGTACATCAGGGTATATGTAATCTGTGCGGAGTACATCAGGATATATGTAATATGTGAGGAGTACATCAGGGTATATGTAAGCTGTGAGGAGTACATCAGGGTATATGTAATCTGTGAGGAGTACATCAGGGTATATGTAATCTGTGAGGAGTACATCAGGGTATACGTAATCTGTGAGGAGTACATCAGGGTATACGTAATCTGTGAGGAGTACATCAGGGTATACGTAATATGTGAGGAGTACATCAGGGTATATGTAATCTGTGAGGAGTGCATCTGGGTATATGTAATATGTGAGGAGTACATCAGGGTATATGTAATCTGTGAGGAGTACATCAGGGTATATGTAATATGTGAGGAGTACATCAGGGTATATGTAATATGTGAGGAGTACATCAGGGTATATGTAATATGTGAGGAGTACATCAGGGTATATGTAATATGTGAGGAGTACATCAGGGTATATGTAAGCTGTGAGGAGTACATCAGGGTATATGTAATATGTGAGGAGTACATCAGGGTATATGTAAGCTGTGAGGAGTACATCAGGGTATATGTAATATGTGAGGAGTACATCAGGGTATATGTAATATGTGAGGAGTGCATCAGGGTATATGTATGATGGGCGGAGTACATCAGGATATATGTAATATGTGAGGAGTACATCAGGGTATATGTAATCTGTGAGGAGTACATCAGGGTATATGTAATATGTGAGGAGTAGATCAGGGTACATGTAATATGTGAGGAGTACATCAGGGTATATGTAAGCTGTGAGGAGTACATCAGGGTATATGTAATCTGTGAGGAGTACATCAGGGTATATGTAATATGTGAGGAGTACATCAGGGTATATGTAATATGTGAGGAGTACATCAGGGTATATGTAATATGTGAGGAGTACATCAGGGTATATGTAATATGTGAGGAGTACATCAGGGTATATGTAATATGTGAGGAGTACATCAGGGTATATGTAAGCTGTGAGGAGTACATCAGGGTATATGTAATATGTGAGGAGTACATCAGGGTATATGTAATCTGTGAGGAGTACATCAGGGTATAAGTAATCTGTGAGGAGTACATCAGGGTATATGTAATATGTGAGGAGTACATCAGGGTATATGTAAGCTGTGAGGAGTACATCAGGGTATATGTAATATGTGAGGAGTACATCAGCGTATATGTAATATGTGAGGAGTACATCAGGGTATATGTAATATGTGTGGAGTACATCAGGGTATATGTAATATGTGAGGAGTACATCAGGGTATATGTAATATGTGAGGAGTACATCAGGATATATGTAATATGTGAGGAGTACATCAGGGTATATGTAATCTGTGAGGAGTACATCAGGGTATATGTAATATGTGAGGAGTAGATCAGGGTACATGTAATCTGTGAGGAGTGCATCAGGGTACATGTAATATGTGAGGAGTACATCAGGGTATATGTAATCTGTGAGGAGTACATCAGGGTATATGTAATCTGTGAGGAGTACATCAGGGTATATGTAATATGTGAGGAGTACATCAGGGTATATGTAATATGTGAGGAGTACATCAGGGTATATGTAATATGTGAGGAGAACATCAGGGTATATGTAATATGTGAGGAGTACATCAGGGTATACGTAATCTGTGAGGAGTACATCAGGGTATACGTAATCTGTGAGGAGTACATCAGGGTATACGTAATCTGTGAGGAGTACATCAGGGTATACGTAATATGTGAGGAGTACATCAGGGTATACGTAATATGTGAGGAGTACATCAGGGTATACGTAATATGTGAGGAGTACATCAGGGTATACGTAATCTGTGAGGAGTGCATCAGGGTATATGCAATATGTGAGGAGTACATCAGGGTATATGTAATCTGTGAGGAGTACATCAGGGTATATGTAAGCTGTGCGGAGTACATCAGGGTATATGTAAGATGTGAGGAGTACATCAGGGTATATGTAAGATGTGAGGAGTACATCAGGGTATATGTAAGCTGTGCGGAGTACATCAGGGTATATGTAAGCTGTGAGGAGTACATCAGGGTATATGTAAGCTGTGAGGAGTACATCAGGGTATGTGTAATATGTGAGGAGTACATCAGGGTATATGTAATCTGTGCGGAGTACATCAGGATATATGTAATATGTGAGGAGTACATCAAGGTATATGTAAGCTGTGAGGAGTACATCAGGGTATATGTAATCTGTGAGGAGTACATCAGGGTATATGTAATCTGTGAGGAGTACATCAGGGTATACGTAATCTGTGAGGAGTACATCAGGGTATACGTAATCTGTGAGGAGTACATCAGGGTATATGTAATATGTGAGGAGTACATCAGGGTATATGTAATATGTGAGGAGTACATCAGGGTATATGTAATCTGTGAGGAGTGCATCTGGGTATATGTAATATGTGAGGAGTACATCAGGGTATATGTAATCTGTGAGGAGTACATCAGGGTATATGTAATATGTGAGGAGTACATCAGGGTATATGTAATATGTGAGGAGTACATCAGGGTATATGTAATATGTGAGGAGTACATCAGGGTATATGTAATATGTGAGGAGTGCATCAGGGTATATGTATGATGGGCGGAGTACATCAGGATATATGTAATATGTGAGGAGTACATCAGGGTATATGTAATCTGTGAGGAGTACATCAGGGTATATGTAATATGTGAGGAGTAGATCAGGGTACATGTAATCTGTGAGGAGTGCATCAGGGTACATGTAATATGTGAGGAGTACATCAGGGTATATGTAAGCTGTGAGGAGTACATCAGGGTATATGTAATCTGTGAGGAGTACATCAGGGTATATGTAATATGTGAGGAGTACATCAGGGTATATGTAATATGTGAGGAGTACATCAGGGTATATGTAATATGTGAGGAGTACATCAGGGTATATGTAATCTGTGAGGAGTACATCAGGGTATAAGTAATCTGTGAGGAGTACATCAGGGTATATGTAATATGTGAGTACATCAGGGTATATGTAAGCTGTGAGGAGTACATCAGGGTATATGTAATATGTGAGGAGTACATCAGGGTATATGTAATATGTGAGGAGTACATCAGGGTATATGTAATATGTGTGGAGTACATCAGGGTATATGTAATATGTGAGGAGTACATCAGGGTATATGTAATATGTGAGGAGTACATCAGGATATATGTAATATGTGAGGAGTACATCAGGGTATATGTAATCTGTGAGGAGTACATCAGGGTATATGTAATATGTGAGGAGTAGATCAGGGTACATGTAATCTGTGAGGAGTGCATCAGGGTACATGTAATATGTGAGGAGTACATCAGGGTATATGTAAGCTGTGAGGAGTACATCAGGGTATATGTAATCTGTGAGGAGTACATCAGGGTATATGTAATATGTGAGGAGTACATCAGGGTATATGTAATATGTGAGGAGTACATCAGGGTATACGTAATCTGTGAGGAGTACATCAGGGTATACGTAATATGTGAGGAGTACATCAGGGTATACGTAATCTGTGAGGAGTACATCAGGGTATACGTAATCTGTGAGGAGTACATCAGGGTATACGTAATATGTGAGGAGTACATCAGGGTATACGTAATATGTGAGGAGTACATCAGGGTATACGTAATCTGTGAGGAGTGCATCAGGGTATATGCAATATGTGAGGAGTACATCAGGGTATATGTAATCTGTGAGGAGTACATCAGGGTATATGTAAGCTGTGCGGAGTACATCAGGGTATATGTAAGATGTGAGGAGTACATCAGGGTATATGTAAGCTGTGCGGAGTACATCAGGGTATATGTAAGCTGTGAGGAGTACATCAGGGTATATGTAAGCTGTGAGGAGTACATCAGGGTATGTGTAATATGTGAGGAGTACATCAGGGTATATGTAATCTGTGCGGAGTACATCAGGATATATGTAATATGTGAGGAGTACATCAGGGTATATGTAAGCTGTGAGGAGTACATCAGGGTATATGTAATCTGTGAGGAGTACATCAGGGTATACGTAATCTGTGAGGAGTACATCAGGGTATACGTAATCTGTGAGGAGTACATCAGGGTATATGTAATCTGTGAGGAGTACATCAGGGTATATGTAATATGTGAGGAGTACATCAGGGTATATGTAATCTGTGAGGAGTGCATCTGGGTATATGTAATATGTGAGGAGTACATCAGGGTATATGTAATCTGTGAGGAGTACATCAGGGTATATGTAATATGTGAGGAGTACATCAGGGTATATGTAATATGTGAGGAGTACATCAGGGTATATGTAATATGTGAGGAGTACATCAGGGTATATGTAATATGTGAGGAGTACATCAGGGTATATGTAATATGTGAGGAGTGCATCAGGGTATATGTATGATGGGCGGAGTACATCAGGGTATATGTAAATTGGGCGGAGTACATCAGGGTATATGTAATATGTGAGGAGTACATCAGGGTATATGTAAGCTGGGCGGAGTACATCAGGGTATATGTAAGCTGGGCGGAGTACATCAGGGTATATGTAAGCTGTGCGGAGTACATCAGGGTATGTGTAATATGTGAGGAGTACATCAGGGTATATGTAATCTGTGAGGAGTACATCAGGGTATATGTAATATGTGAGGAGTACATCAGGGTATATGTAATCTGTGAGGAGTACATCAGGGTATATGTAATATGTGAGGAGTACATCAGGGTATATGTAATATGTGAGGAGTACATCAGGGTATATGTAATATGTGAGAAGTACATCAGGGTATATGTAATATGTGAGGAGTACATCAGGGTATATGTAATATGTGAGGAGTACATCAGGGTATATGTAATATGTGAGGAGTACATCAGGGTATATGTAATATGTGAGGAGTACATCAGGGTATATGTAATATGTGAGGAGTACATCAGGGTATATGTAATATGTGAGGAGTACATCAGGGTATATGTAATATGTGAGGAGTACATCAGGGTATATGTAATATGTGAGGAGTACATCAGGGTATATGTAATCTGTGAGGAGTACATCAGGGTATATGTAATATGTGAGGAGTACATCAGGGTATATGTAATATGTGAGGAGTACATCAGGGTATATGTAATATGTGAGAAGTACATCAGGGTATATGTAATATGTGAGGAGTACATCAGGGTATATGTAATATGTGAGGAGTACATCAGGGTATATGTAATATGTGAGGAGTACATCAGGGTATATGTAATATGTGAGGAGTACATCAGGGTATATGTAAGATGGGCGGAGTACATCAGGGTATATGTAATATGTGAGGAGTACATCAGGGTATATGTAATATGTGAGGAGTACATCAGGGTATATGTATGATGGGCGGAGTACATCAGGGTATATGTAAGCTGGGCGGAGTACATCAGGGTATAATAGGATGATGGGCGGAGTACATCAGGGTATAATAGGATGATGTAATAATGGGGAGAATGAATAATCCATGGATTGGTGTGGCTTTGAACCAATCCTTTATGCACAGGCCGGGATTATTGGGGATTATACAGAATATCTGAGCTCCGGTGTTGCCTAATCTATGGCTTCTTCACTAGCCCTATAAGCCGCACAAGGCCCTAAAGATTCCTCATCTCGGCTGCATCTACGGGGTCCACCTGTGGGGTCCAGCAGATGACGATGTGGGATATTTAGTGAAATTCTAGTCTGGGCCGTCATTTTGCATCATTGCGTTTTTAGAGTCATAACGTGTTATTTCTCCGGTGACGGAGCCGTGTGAGGCGCGTTTTTTGTGTCTCGAGATGTAATTTTTATTGGTTCCATTTTGGGGTACCAGCGATTTTTTTTTTATCACTATTTTTTTAATTTTTTGGGAGACGAGGAAACCAAAAAACAGCCATTCCAGCCCGGTTTTTATTTTTTACAGCGTTCACCGTGCGGTATAACAACGTGGTAACTTTATTCTGCGGGCGACACGATTACAGCGACACCAAATTGATATCGTTTTTTTACGTTTCGCTGCGTTCCCACAATAATAATACTCTTTTCTAAAAAAAATCATGTCTTAGTGTCGCCATTTTCTGACAGCCATAACTTTTTTATTTTTCCGTTGATATCGCTGCGGGACGGCTTGTTTTATGCGTGACGAACTGTCGTTTCTATTGGTGCCATTTTGCGTTACTTGCAACTTTTTGATCACTTTTTATTAAAAAAATTACGGTGTTCACCATGCGGTAAAAACAATGTGATATTTTTATAGATCAGGCCGTTGCGATCGCGGCGATACCTATTATTATGTATCGTTTTTTTTTTCATGTTTTAATTTTTCTTCTAATAAAGGCGTTGATCAGGGAAACAGCGATTATTGTTTTTATTAGTTAAACCTTTTATTTATTGATTTTTCTTTCACATTTTTTTTGTCACTTTTTCTTTTACACTGACCTGGGACTTGGAGATCTGATCTTCTGATCGCCGGTACAATACACTGCACTACTTCTGTATGTACTTGTGTAGTGCAGTGTATTGTAACGTCATTCATCATCTGACAGTTACCTATTACGTCATGCCTCGGGCAGGACCTGATAGGCTGCCGCACCTGGGCAACCAGGAAGCCTAGCAACAGATTCCTGGTTGCCATAGCAACCATCGCCATCCACGATCCATCGCGGGGGGGCCCAGGGGGGTACAGAGGGTGCTCCCTCCCTCTGTCAACCACTTCAATGCGGCAGACGCCATTGACCTCCGCATTGAAGGGGTTAAATGGCTGAGATCGGCGGTAACTGCCATTGCAGCGGGATGTCAGCTGTGAATGACAGCCGCTGAAGATGAAGCGCGCAGCTCCTGTGCCGGCTTCATCTACAGGGCGTGACTGTGCGCCCGTGCGCGGGAATGCACCTTGAATTTGGACGTACAGTCATGTCCAAAAGCGGGAAGGAGTTAAATTCCCCTCAAATCCAGCGCAACTGCTCAGGTGATCAGACACCGTTTTGTTTTTTACAGGCTGCCAGCAGTGACGTGGCGGTGTGTGACCGCTTCAGCCAATCATTGCCGGCAGCCCATAATCAAAGACCATCAAAGTCCTGTAATCCATCCGACATCCTCCTGAAGGCTTTATTCACATTGTAGTGTTTGTATCCACCGAACACATGACCCGGACGTATGAAACGGCTATACATGGCGGGAGGGCTGGACAATTATGGCCTAATACCAAAATCACGATTAATTAACGGTTTAGGCCACGCCATTGAATTAATCTAGATCCCCTGAAACTACTGTATAGAATATACCCCCTGACACTGCCCCTCACAGAGTATTATGCCCCTATAGCTGCCCCTCACACAGTATTATGTCCCTATAGCTGCCCCTCACATAGTATTATGCCCCTATAGCTGCCCCACACACAGTATTATGACCCTATAGCTGCCCCTCACACAGTATTATGCCCCTATAGCTGCCCCTCACACAGTATTATGCCCCTATAGCTGCCCCTCACACAGTATTATGCCCCTATAGCTGCCCCTCACACCGTATTATGTCCCTATAGCTGCCCCTCACAGTATTATGCCCCTATAGCTGCCCCTCACAGTATTATGCCCCTATAGCTGCCCCTCCACACAGTATTATGCCCCTATAGCTGCCCTCCACACAGTATTATGCCCCTATAGCTGCCCCTCAGACAGTATTATGCCCCTATAGCTACCCCTCACACAGTATTATGCCCCTATAGCTGCCCCTCACACAGTATTATGCCACTATAGCTGCCCCTCACACAGTATTATGCCCCTCACACAGTATTATGCCCCTATAGCTGCCCCTCACACAGTATTATGCCCATATAGCTGCCCCTCACACAGTATTATGCCCCTATAGCTACCCCTCACACAGTATTATGCCCCTATAGCTGCCCCTCACACAGTATTATGCCCCTATAGCTGCCCCACACACAGTATTATGCCCCTATAGCTGCCCCTCACAGTATTATGCCCCTATAGCTGCCCCTCACACAGTATTATGTCCCTATAGCTGCCCCTCACAGTATTATACCCCTATAGCTGCCCCTCACACAGTATTATGCCCCTATAGCTGCCCCTCACACAGTATTATGTCCCTATAGCTGCCCCTCACAGTATTATACCCCTATAGCTGCCCCTCACACAGTATTATGCCCCTATAGCTGCCCCTCACACAGTATTATGCCCCTATAGCTGCCCCTCACACAGTATTATGCCCCTATAGCTGCCCCTCACAGTATTATGTCCCTATAGCTGCCCCTCACAGTATTATGCCCCTATAGCTGCCCCTCACACAGTATTATGCCCCTATAGCTGCCCCTCACACAGTATTATGCCCCTATAGCTGCCCCTCACACAGTATTATGTCCCTATAGCTGCCCCTCACAGTATTATACCCCTATAGCTTCCCCTCACAGTATTATGCCCCTATAGCTGCCCCTCCACACAATATTATGCCCCTATAACTGCCCTCCACACAGTATTATGCCCCTATAGCTGCCCCTCAGACAGTATTATGCCCCTATAGCTACCCCTCACACAGTATTATGCCCCTATAGCTGCCCCTCACAGTATTATGCCCCTATAGCTGCCCCTCCACACAATATTATGCCCCTATAGCTGCCCCTCACACAGTATTATGCCCCTATAGCTGCCCCTCACACAGTATTATGCCCCTATAGCTGGCCCTCACACAGTATTATGCCCTTATAGCTGCCCCTCAAACAATATTATGCCCCTATAGCTGCCCCTCACACATTATGCCCCTTTAGCTGCCCCTCACACAGTATTATGCCCCTATAGCTGCCCCTCACACAGTATTATGCCCCTATAGCGGCCCCTCACACAGTATTATGCCCCTATAGCTGCCCCTCATACAGTATTATGCCCCTATAGCGGCCCCTCACACAGTATTATGCCCCTATAGCTGCCCCTCACACAGTATTATGCCCCTATAGCTGCCCCTCACACAGTATTATGCCCCTATAGCGGCCCCTCACACAGTATTATGCCCCATTAGCTGCTCCTCACACAGTATTATGCCTCTATAGCTGCCCCTCACACAGTATTATGCCCCTATAGCTGCCCCTCACACAGTATTATGCCCCTATAGCTGCCCCTCACAGTATTATGCCCCTTTAGCTGCCCCTCACACAGTATTATGCCCCTATAGCTGCCCCTCACAGTATTATGCCCCTCACACAGTATTATGCCCCTATAGCTGCCCCTCACACAGTATTATGCCCCTATAGCTGCCCCTCACAGTATTATGCCCCTCACACAGTATTATGCCCCTATAGCGGCCCCTCACACAGTATTATGCCCCTATAGCTGCCCCTCACACAGTATTATGCCCCTATAGCTGCCCCTCACACAGTATTATGCCCCTATAGCTGCCCCTCACAGTATTATGCCCCTCACACAGTATTATGCCCCTATAGCTGCCCCTCACACAGTGAAATATATCTATATTTTCTTCCAGTATCACGGCCTTCAGCTCCCCCATTTTGCTTGCTAGACTTCTGCCATTTGTGAACATTCACTTTAACTTGCCTTTCAGTTTTTCACTTTTATTATCAGAAATGTGATTATTGGACATTATTTGGGCATTTTTATTTTCACTGCTGTTTTGTAACAAAAGGATCTCCTTATCCAGTTGTCTAGTCCTCTCCCCACCGTCTGTTTCTCCCCCCACCAATATAGTCTGACCCCCCTCTAACCTGACTACCCCTTTATTTCCTACATTGACCTCCCTCCTCAGCCATAGTTTATATACTCCGCCACCCCAGCTAGAAGTCTCTCCCCCAGCACAGCGGACCAGTTGTAGAGAGCAAGCCCAAAGCTCCTGAACCTGGAAAAATACAGAATTCTTTATTGTTGTGTAATACATGAGGTCCGGCTCTTACATAAGGTACAAGGTTGGTGGGTTCCTGTGTAATGAATAACATCCCGCATACACAATCAGGACCCCAAAGAGCCCGCGCATGCATGCACAGACAGGACCCCAAAGAGCCCGCGCATGTGAACACAGGACCCCGAAGAGCCCACACAGGACCCCGAAGAGCCCACACAGGACCCCGAAGAGCCCACACAGGACCCCGAAGAGCCCACACAGAACCCCGAAGAGCCCACACAGAACCCCGAAGAGCCCACACAGGACCCCGAAGAGCCCACACAGGACCCCGAAGAGCCCCCGCATGCATACAGAGGACCCCTGAAGAGCCTGCGCACGCCCACACAGGACCCCCAGAAGAGCCCGCGCACGCCCACACAGGACCCCCAGAAGAGCCCGCGCATGCCCACACAGGACCCCGAAGAGCCCGCACAGGACCCCGAAGAGCCCGCA
Source organism: Rhinoderma darwinii (assembly GCF_050947455.1). Lineage (NCBI taxonomy): Eukaryota > Metazoa > Chordata > Amphibia > Anura > Rhinodermatidae > Rhinoderma > Rhinoderma darwinii. The sequence continues at coordinate 91,703,698 of NC_134697.1, read as the reverse complement.
CAGGACCCCGAAGAGCCCGCACAGGACCCCGAAGAGCCCGCACAGGACCCCGAAGAGCCCGCACAGGACCCCGAAGAGCCCGCACAGGACCCCGAAGAGCCCACACAGAACCCCGAAGAGCCCACACAGGACCCCGAAGAGCCCCCGCATGCATACAGAGGACCCCTGAAGAGCTTGCGCACGCCCACACAGGACCCCGAAGAGCCCGCACAGGACCCCGAAGAGCCCCCGCATGCATACACAGGACCCCTGAAGAGTTTGCGCACGCCCACACAGGACCCCCAGAAGAGCTCGCGCATGCCCACACAGAACCCTGAAGAGCCCACACAGGACCCCGAAGAGCCCCCGCAAGCACACACTGGACCCCAAAGAGCCCCCGGACGCACAGACAGGACCCTGAAGTGCCCTAGCACGCACAGACAGGACCCTGAAGTGCCCCCGCACGCACACACAGGACCCTGAAGTGCCCTAGCACGCACAGACAGGACCCTGAAGTGCCCCCGCACGCACAGACAGGACCCTGAAGTGCCCCGGCACGCACACACAGCACCCTGAAGTGCCCCCGCACGCACACACAGGACCCTGAAGTGCCCCCTCACTCACATAGACTGCTCCTTATAGTTCCCCCCTCTACGACACAAGCTGTTCCCCATGGTTTAGACCCCAGACAAGACCCTCCCCTTAGTACAGACCAGACACTCCACCACAGAACCTAGAGCAGACCCCCTCCCATAACAGACCCCAGAACACCCCTCAACAAAGACCAAACTCTCTTTACCACTATCAACACGGACTCCCCCTTAAGACTGACCCCGCTCAGTACAGACCCCAGGCCGGCTATTCACAGCGTCTCCCCTGCTCGCTCTGGAAGATTGATTGCGCTCATGTTGGAGAACAGACACAAGACACGGACCTGGGAACGTCCCACCCTCCATATATGGCGTCTCCATGACTACAACCAAACAACAGAAAAGAAGCGTGCGGGGGCGTGGCCTGTACCGCGAGCGACTTCCGGGTGAGAGGGTAAGAGGAGGCGGGGCAGTGAGGAGACATTGCTGTGACTGTATCATAGGCTGTTATTAAGGTCTGCGGCTCCATGACGGCTTGTGCATACATTCTATTAGATCTAGTGGCATTTTTCTTGTTCTGTTCTGTATTTTGGAACAGCATGTTTGTATGTCCTTATTAGTATGTATATCATATAGAAGTATATAGCAGATATATAGAGATGCTGCCCTATAGCATGTACATACCAGGTATCATATACCCCCACATCTCCCCATAACTGTAATAGCTGCGGTATCCCCATAACTATAATAGCTGTGGTGCCCCCATAACTGTAATAGCTGCGGTGTCCCCATAACTGTAATAGCTGCGGTGTCCCCATAACTGTAATAGCTGCGGTGTCCCCATAACTGTAATAGCTGCGGTGCCCCCATAACTGTAATAGCTGCGGTGCCCCCATAACTGTAATAGCTGCGGTGTCCCCATAACTATAATAGCTGTGGTGCCCCCATAACTGTAATAGCTGCGGTGTCCCCATAACTGTAATAGCTGCCGTGTCCCCATAACTGTAATAGCTGCGGTGCCCCCATAACTGTAATAGCTGCGGTGTCCCCATAACTGTAATAGCTGCGGTGTCCCCATAACTGTAATAGCTGCGGTGTCCCCATAACTGTAATAGCTGCGGTGCCCCCATAACTGTAATAGCTGCGGTGTCCCCATAACTGTAATAGCTGTGGTGCCCCCATAACTGTAATAGCTGCGGTGTCCCCATAACTGTAATAGCTGTGGTGCCCGCATAACTGTAATAGCTGTGGTGCCCGCATAACTGTAATAGCTGTGGTGTCCCCATAACTATAATAGCTGTGGTGTCCCCATAACTGTAATAGCTGCTGTGCCCACATAACTGTAATAGCTGCAGTGTCCCCATAACTGTAATAGCTGCGGTGCCCCCAAAACTGTAATAGCTGCGGTGCCCCCATAACTGTAATAGCTGCGGTGCCCCCAAAACTGTAATAGCTGCGGTGCCCCCATAACTGTAATAGCTGTGGTGCTCGCATAACTGTAATAGCTGTGGTGTCCCCATAACTATAATAGCTGTGGTGTCCCCATAACTATAATAGCTGCGGTGCCCCCATAACTGTAATAGCTGCGGTGCCCCCATAACTAAAAGCTGTGGTGCCCCCATAGCTATAATAGCTGCGGTGCCCGCATAACTGTAATAGCTGCGGTGCCCCCAAAACTGTAATAGCTGCGGTGCCCCCATAACTGTAATAGCTGCAGTGCCCCCAAAACTGTAATAGCTGCGGTGCCCACATAACTGTAATAGCTGCGGTGTCCCCATAACTATAATAGCTGCGGTGCCCCCATAACTGTAATAGCTGTGGTGCACCCACAACTAATAGCTGCGGTGCCCCCATAACTGTAATAGCTGCGGTGCCCCATAACTGTAATAGCTGTGGTGCACCCACAACTAATAGCTGCGGTGCCCCCAAAACTGTAATAGCTGTGGTGCCCCCATAACTGTAATAGCTGTGGTGCACCCACAACTAATAGCTGCGGTGCCCCCATAACCGAAATAGCTGTGGTGCCCCCATAACCGAAATAAAAGTGACAGTGTCCCCATAATAGTGACACACAGTGCCTACTTGAAAGTGACAACAACAGTTCTCCCATAACAGTAACAACTACCTGCCAAAGTGTCCCCATAACAGTGATAGTCATAGTGTCCCAGTAACATTCCCAATGCCCCCATTACAGTCACATTCAAAGTGTATGCATAATAATAACAACAGCCACATCACCGTCGTGACAGTAATAGCCATGATACAGCCACAGAGCCCCCATAACAATGACAGTAATAGCCATGGTACAGCCACAGAGCCCCCATAACAATGACAGTAATAGCCATGGTACAGCCACAGAGCCCCCATAACAATGACAGTAATAGCCATGGTACAGCCACAGAGCCCCCATAACAATGACAGTAATAGCCATGGTACAGCCACAGAGCCCCCATAACAATGACAGTAATAGCCATGGTACAGCCACAGAGCCCCCATAACAATGACAGTAATAGCCATGGTACAGCCACAGAGCCCCCATAACAATGACAGTAATAGCCATGGTACAGCCACAGAGCCCCCATAACAATGACAGTAATAGCCATGGTACAGCCACAGAGCCCCCATAACAATGACAGTAATAGCCATGATACAGCCACAGAGCCCCCATAACAATGACAGTAATAGCCATGGTACAGCCACAGAGCCCCCATAACAATGACAGTAATAGCCATGGTACAGCCACAGAGCCCCCATAACAATGACAGTAATAGCCATGGTACAGCCACAGAGCCCCCATAACAATGACAGTAATAGCCATGGTACAGCCACAGAGCCCCCATAACAATGACAGTAATAGCCATGGTACGGCCACAGAGCCCCCATAACAATGACAGTAATAGCCATGGTACGGCCACAGAGCCCCCATAACAATGACAGTAATAGCCATGGTACAGCCACAGAGCCCCCATAACAATGACAGTAATAGCCATGGTACAGCCACAGAGCCCCCATAACAATGACAGTAATAGCCATGGTACAGCCACAGAGCCCCCATAACAATGACAGTAATAGCCATGGTACGGCCACAGAGCCCCCATAACAATGACAGTAATAGCCATGGTACAGCCACAGAGCCCCCATAACAATGACAGTAATAGCCATGGTACAGCCACAGAGCCCCCATAACAATGACAGTAATAGCCATGGTACAGCCACAGAGCCCCCATAACAATGACAGTAATAGCCATGGTACAGCCACAGAGCCCCCATAACAATGACAGTAATAGCCACGGTACAGCCACAGAGCCCCCATAACAATGACAGTAATAGCCACGGTACAGCCACAGAGCCCCCATAACAATGACAGTAATAGCCACGGTACAGCCACAGAGCCCCCATAACAATGACAGTAATAGCCATGGTACAGCCACAGAGCCCCCATAACAATGACAGTAATAGCCATGGTACGGCCACAGAGCCCCCATAACAATGACAGTAACGGTGTCCTCACATAAGTAATGTACAGAGTGCTCCCATATCAGACACAGTGCCCCATAATAGTAATAGCTCAGTGACATCCACAGTTCCCCCATAACAATGACAGTAATAGCCATGGTACAGCCACAGAGCCCCCATAACAATGACAGCAATAGCCATGGTACAGCCACAGAGCCCCCATAACAATGACAGTAATAGCCATGGTACAGCCACAGAGCCCCCATAACAATGACAGTAATAGCCATGGTACAGCCACAGAGCCCCCATAACAATGACAGTAATAGCCATGGTACGGCCACAGAGCCCCCATAACAATGACAGTAATAGCCATGGTACGGCCACAGAGCCCCCATAACAATGACAGTAATAGCCATGGTACAGCCACAGAGCCCCCATAACAATGACAGTAATAGCCATGGTACAGCCACAGAGCCCCCATAACAATGACAGTAATAGCCATGGTACGGCCACAGAGCCCCCATAACAATGACAGTAATAGCCATGGTACAGCCACAGAGCCCCCATAACAATGACAGTAATAGCCATGGTACAGCCACAGAGCCCCCATAACAATGACAGTAATAGCCATGGTACGGCCACAGAGCCCCCATAACAATGACAGTAATAGCCATGGTACAGCCACAGAGCCCCCATAACAATGACAGTAATAGCCATGGTACAGCCACAGAGCCCCCATAACAATGACAGTAATAGCCATGGTACAGCCACAGAGCCCCCATAACAATGACAGTAATAGCCATGGTACAGCCACAGAGCCCCCATAACAATGACAGTAATAGCCACGGTACAGCCACAGAGCCCCCATAACAATGACAGTAATAGCCACGGTACAGCCACAGAGCCCCCATAACAATGACAGTAATAGCCATGGTACAGCCACAGAGCCCCCATAACAATGACAGTAATAGCCATGGTACAGCCACAGAGCCCCCATAACAATGACAGTAATAGCCATGGTACGGCCACAGAGCCCCCATAACAATGACAGTAACGGTGTCCTCACATAAGTAATGTACAGAGTGCTCCCATATCAGACACAGTGCCCCATAATAGTAATAGCTCAGTGACATCCACAGTTCCCCCATAACAGTGACAGCCATATTTTCCCTACAATTGTGACAGCCACAGTGCCCTCGTAACCGGGACAACCACAGTGTTTCCTCTAGAAGGAAGTATCGGGCCTAAAATCCAGGACACTTGGGAGCCACGCGCTTGTTAGAGAATTGGGGTCAGTTCACACGTAGCGTCAATACTGCGGAGAGACCGCGGCGAATTACATTAGCAGCAAAGTGGATGAGAGAACAAATGCACCGAAAACCCTTCATAGACTGACCGGCGGTGCGTTTTTAAGCCGTAGTTTGCCAATTTATGCTGCGGAATCGCTGCTTTTCTGGTGCAGGTTTTCCCCATTGAATTTAAAGGGAAGATGAGCCATGCGTTGCTGCGGAAACCATGCGATTCCACCGCAAATATCGCAAATGAGAAAAAAGGTTTTTGAGTTAAAATGAAGAAAACAGTTTATACTTACCCTCCGGCGTTGTCATGGCGACACGTCTCCGTCTTCTGAGCGTAGCCCGGCCTCCTGGGATAACGTTTCAACCCATGTGGCTGCAGCAGCCAATCAAAGGATGCAGCGGTCACATGGACTACAGCGTCATCCCAGGAGGCCGGGCTACGCTCAGAAGGGGGAGATGTGTCGCCATGACAACGCCGGAGGGTAAGTATAAACTGTTTGTTTTTTTTTTTAGATTTTCTACAGCGGACATTTTTGCCTGATAACCCTGCACCACAATTTGGTGTGTTTTTTTCGGGTGGTGGGATTCCCTGCGGCTTCCAGAACTAATACTTTGTGTACTTTCCTGTGTGTTCGCAGGACAAATCCCATTCTCTGGCGACCTGGTTCCGCTCCCTGCACTTTATACACTCAGCAGCTGGGGGCCCCAATCTGGTCCCGGGGCTGAAGTTGATCACAGACCGCTCCTGCGGGGCCGAGTGCACGCAGCGGAGGGGTATGCATCGTGGCTGTGACTACTGAGAAGATGAGCTGGAGGGAGTGGGGGGCCTGCTGTGACTATTGGGAGGGTGGAGGGAGTGGGGGGCCTGCTGTGACTATTGGGAGGGTGGAGGGAGTGGGGGGCCTGCTGTGACTATTGGGAGGGTGGAGGGAGTGGGGGCCTGCTGTGACTATTGGGAGGGTGGAGGGAGTGGGGGCCTGCTGTGACTATTGGGAGGGTGGAGGGAGTGGGGGGCCTGCTGTGACTATTGGGACGGTGGAGGGAGTGGGGGGGCCTGCTGTGACTATTGGGAGGGTGGGGGGCCTGCTGTGACTATTGGGAGGGTGGAGGGAGTGGGGGGCCTGCTGTGACTATTGGGAGGGTGGAGGGAGTGGGGGGCCTGCTGTGACTATTGGGAGGGTGGAGGGAGTGGGGGCCTGCTGTCATTATTGGGAGGGTGGAGGGAGTGGGGGCCTGCTGTGACTATTGGGAGGGTGGAGGGAGTGGGGGGCCTGCTGTGACTATTGGGAGGGTGGAGGGAGTGGGGGGCCTGCTGTGACTATTGGGAGGGTGGAGGTAGTGGGGGGCCTGCTGTGACTATTGGGAGGGTGGGGGGCCTGCTGTGACTATTGGGAGGGTGGAGGGAGTGGGGGGCCTGCTGTGACTATTGGGAGGGTGGAGGGAGTGGGGGGGGCCTGCTGTGACTATTGGGAGGGTGGAGGGAGTGGGGGGCCTGCTGTGACTATTGGGAGGGTGGAGGGAGTGGGGGGCCTGCTGTGACTATTGGGAGGGTGGAGGGGTGCTTCTGTAACTACTGGGGAAACGGCAGACAGCCAAGATGGACACAAGCTTTAGGGTATCTTCACTGCATCATGGCATATTGGCATGGAATTAAATGCAGATTTTGTGGCACTCATGGCAAAACTGCACAAAAAATACTGCCCGGTGTGAATGTGCGCTTACTACTAGAGGGGGGAGCAGATAGAAAATTGTTGGTTCAGGCTTGAAATGATTTTTTTCTCTTTCTGTAGATGGTTGCCCGATTGTGTTTATATTAGGTCCATTAATTGTGTCATCATGATGGGTAAAGGAATCCGTCATAAGAATGAGAGAATACTAAACCCCACTCTGGAGATCATCTACCTGCTAACGGGAGAGGTGAGGGATTCTGGGAGTTATGTCACATGACGTCTCTCTAATCTATATTAATATACTACGAGTATGAGGGATTGAAAGAATGTGTATCGGGACATGTATCAGTGTCTCCCCATACACAGGACTACGCTGTCCTGAAGAAAACATGTGATGAGGGTATGAACTCCGGCGGCCGTTCCCGTGTGTCAGGAGGAGGGAGCAGGACCCACAGCCCCATCACAGGACCTCTACCTCACTCACTGATACATGAGCAGAAGATCCTAGACCTCACCAACAAGATCATTCATCTGCTGACCGGAGAGGTGAGGACCACCCGGAATGCTGGGACATTATATAGTAACGCTATGAAGGTGTCGGGATGATGACTGTCTCATTGTGTGTCAGGTTCCTATAAGGTGTCAGGTTGTCACCGTCTATTTCTCCATGGAAGAGTGGGAGTATATAGAAGGACACAAGGATCTGTACAAGGACGTCATGGCGGAGGACCACCAGACCCCATCACCGGGTAAGAGGGATCTGTGCAGGGACGTCATGATGGAGGACCACCAGACCCCATCACCGGGTAAGAGGGATCTGTACAAGGACGTCATGATGGAGGAGCACCGGAACCACACATCACCGGGTAAGAGGGATCTGTACAAGCACGTCATGATGGAGGACCACCGGAACCACACATCACCGGGTAAGAGGAGACTTCCATTATAGGGGTTATGCGGGGTCAAAAAATGATTATCCCTGCAGTATGTGAGTACATTCGCTAATATACATTCCGGTCCCCTTCTTTGATGACGATTCTTTGTCACGTGACCGAGCCCGTTGTACTCTATGTAATCGCTGTTCTATTTCTCCTGCTTGTACATAGAGTAAAGCGGGGCTGGTCACATGACGAAGAGTCATATCGTCATCAAAGAAGACTGTGCAACTAGACTTCCGGTCCCCTTCTTTGATGACGATTCTTTGTCACGTGACCGAGCCCGTTGTACTCTATGTAATCGCTGTTCTATTTCTCCTGCTTGTACATGGAGTAAAGCGGGGCCGGTCACATGACGAAGAGTCATATCGTCATCAAAGAAGACTGTGCAACTAGACTTCCGGTCCCCCGGCAGCGCTATAAAAATCTATTAAATCTCATAATCCGCGCCACCGGGGACCGGAATGTATATTAGCGAGTGTACTCACATACTGCACAGACTACACCGCTAATAAATATTGGTCCCCGCATAACCCCTTAAGAAGAGAACAGTTTTGAGGGTCACCTATCTGTCACCCCACCATCTTTTCATCAAATATACACTATGTATTCAGTCATTGTCTACGTGTTTCCTATAGATGGATCCAGTAGGAAATGGCCAGCAGGGAGATGTGCCAGTCCAGTGAACCCCAAGGATAGACCAGAGAAAAATCACAATGTCCGACAGAGTCATCAGGTATATAGGAAATATCTTAGAAACGACATTGTGACCTGTGGAACCTCTACACATATTGAACGTTATTATGTTTGATTTGTACGTTTAGATTTTTTTTCTTTCTTGATTTATTTCTTTTTTTAGGCTGAAGAACTGGTTATTATTAAAGTTGAAGAGGTGGAAGGGCTAGAGGAAGAAGGAGAGACATTTATCTGGCATGATTGGCAGAATACAGAGGAGGACATTCTCACAGATACCAGTCTAGGTGATTACTAACCACTAAATACAGAAAAGAGGAACATATTGCCCATGTCTAATCCCTGCGTCAGTCTCGTATTCTGCCATCTTCTCTGCCAATGTAAACTAGTGAGGAAAATGCATTTGCCGAAGGAGGTGCCTTCAGTGACATGCACACGCTGCGTATTACGTGCGGAGTTGCCGTGCAGGTTTTCCTGCAGCAAATCCGCAGCGTAATACAGTACCTGCGAAGGCAAATCAGGTTTCAACTAATCTCATCTACACAAAGCAGAATTTTTCCTGCACATAAGTTGCCCTGCGGTGCGTATTTTATACTCTACAGCATGTCAATTTATCTTGCGTTTCTGCCTCACAATTGTATCTGACAAAATTGGAAAAAAAACGCAGCAAAATGTAAAAATCGACCTAAAAACGCATAAAAGAACGGTGCGGATTTGACCTGCCTGTCTTTACCTACCGTTTTGATTCAGATTTTCTGCATCAAATTACGCAATAGCCTAGGCAATTGCTTCCGGCAAAACTACGGGTCCGATGCACAACAGAGAAAATCGGAAACCATGGGCACCGGATCCGTCACCATTGAAATCAATGGCGATGGAAACGGAAACCTCTGGTTTCCGTCAGTTTGTGTCTGTTCCTGGTCCCGTTCTGACGGAAACCTCAAACGGAACGTCAGAATGGGACCCCAACACAGATGTGAACGAGGCCTTAGCCTTGATCCTTTCAATAATAGTGATTTATAAATATTTGCTTGTTATTGTAAGATGTTTCTGTAGTAAACTTTAATATTTAAAGATTTTATTTTTCTCGTGCAGATGGATCCATGATCAAGAATACACTGGAGAAATGTCTCATGTTGTCTTCTGATTGTAACATAGACAATGACAAGCCCGCACACAATTCTCCAGGACATTACCCCATTTCTCACAATATAACAGACTCCCATAATGGTAGAATAGCCCATGGAAGTGGTAACAAGTATCAGTGCTCTGAATGCGGGAAATGTTTTACCCAAAACGGGTCTCTTAACGTCCATAAAAGAATCCACACAGGGGAGAAACCCTTCTCTTGTTCAGAAAGCGGAAAATTGTTTATGCGTAAATCTGACCTGGTTAGACATTACCGAGTTCACACTGGAGAAAAGCCCTTTGTATGTTCAGTGTGTGGGAAGTGTTTCAGTCAAAAGTCAAAGCTGGTAAGTCATCAACGTACCCACACTGGTGAAATCCTCTTCCCATGTCCCGAGTGTGGAAGATGTTTTACAAATCGAGCTATACTTGCAACACATCTGAAATTTCACTCAGGAGAGAACCCATTTCAGTGCTCCGATTGTGGGACGTGTTTTCAGTACAAATCGTATCTTGTTAAACATCAAATAATTCACACCAAGACAAAACCCTTTTCTTGTTCGGAGTGTGGAAAATATTTAACCAACAAGGGCGCCCTCATCTATCACTTGAGGACTCACACAGGGGAGAAACCTTTCTCCTGTTCTGAATGTGGGCGATGTTTTACAAGTAAAGGATACCTTGTCACTCATAAGCGGACCCACACAGGGGAGAAGCCATTTTCATGTGCAAAATGTGGGAAACTTTTTGCCCGTAAGGCAGACATGGCGATACATCAAATGATGCACTCAATCGAGGAGCCGTTTTCATGCTCCAACTGATGAGGAATATTACAGAAATGTCAATCAGAAAATTACTCCTAAGGCATCAATTCTATTTTTGGAACCTATAATGCATAAAAAAAACTAAATAAAACTCATCTTAATTTATTACACACATGTGGATGTGAATCCATTTTTATCTTGCAACTAATAGTGTTTTTCTTCTCCAAATTTAAAGAGGACCCGTCACTTGGTCATATAAGTTGAGCCAGTCTACTGACCTGATTAGCGCTGTCTCCGATTCCAGCGCTGTTTTTCTTATTTTCCTGGACCCCCACATTCCAGAGATATGGCCACTGTTGTGTTGGCTCCCTATATGCTGTAGTTAGCCAACAAGGAGTGAACTACCCTCAAGCTGCCTCGCGCTGGTTGGTCAGTATCACAGGCAGGGAAGCTAGCCCCACCCCCTTGGCTAACTACAGCAAATTAGCATATAGGGAGCCAACACAACAGTGGGTCATATCTCTATATCAGGAAAAAAAGAAAAACAGCGCTGGAATCAGGGAGATAGCGCTATTCAGGTCAGTAGACCAGTTCACATTATATGACCTAGTGACAGGTCCTCTTTAAAGCATCAGCGTGTTAGTATTACAGACCATTTTTGAAAAAAATCTTTTCTATCTTTATGGTCACCGATAGGGTCCTGATCCACCATCATAATTTAGTCATTCAGAAACACCAAACTCGGTAAGTTGCAAAGTGAATACTTCCTTCACCTAGATAGGAGCTTTGTTTTTCTCCAGTTTGTGAAGAAGCTGCGTGACAATGCCCAAAGGAGTGCAAAAATGGCTGCCCATAGTAGTTTTTAGTCCTTTGGAAAAACTTCTTTGCATTGGTCAATAGAGGTCTGCACACATTCGGTAAGATTTATGAAAAGTAGTACAAAAGAAAAGTACAGTAGTCGCCCAGAGCCACCAATCAGATTTTAGGTTTCCAAAGATCCTCTGGAATAGGAGAGATGGAATCTGATTGGTTACTGAAGGAAACGACTCCACTTTTCCTCTGCACTACTTTTCATAAACCTCCCCAATTGAATTTGAAGCTTCCAACTTTGATCAATTTTAATGTCCATTTTTTTTCCAAAGGATATTCCGTGGCGAGATTTATTAAGACTGGCGTTTTATACGCCAGCCTTAATAAAGAGTTTACAGGATGTGACACACTTATTAGGAGGTGAACGTCTCTTAATGAATGTTTAGCCTGATTGGAGAGGGGGAAGGTCCGGGGTCCGGTATGGGCCTCTACCTTGTTACGCCCCACAGAGTGAACTCTACGCAAGCCAGGAACTCAATGAAGAGCAGCTCAAGATTTACGAGCGTCTCAGACGGCTCACAAAATGCGAGGAGGAGCATTTACGTGTGAAACGAGGCAGCTGTTTTCTCTTGAAAACAGTCTGTCTTTTCACACGTAAATGACAGCTAGCGTGTGAACATACCCTAACGGACGTGCACGTGTAAACATACCCTTAGGGTATGTTCACACGCAGTGTTTTCAGGCGTATTTCGGGGCGTTTACGCCTCGAAAAACGCCTGAAAAAATGGAAGCTGAAGGCCTACAAACATCTGCCCATTGAAATCAATGGGAAAAACAGCATGTAGTTTTCGCCTGTTTAAAAAAACGAAGCATAAAAAGACGCTCCATAAGGGTATGTTCACACGGCCTATTTACGGACGTAATTCGGGCGTTTTTGCCCCGAATTACGCCTGAAAATAGCGCTGACAAACATCTGCCCATTGAAAGCAATGGGCAGACGTTTGTCTGTTCACACGAGGCGTATATTTACGCGCCGCTGTCAAATGACGGCGCGTAAATAGACGCCCGCGTAGAAGAAGTGACCTGTCACTTCTTTGGCCGTAATTAGAGCCGTTATTCATTGACTCCAATGAATAGCAGCGCTAATTACGGCCGTAATTGACGCGGCGTTCAAGCGCCTGCACATGCCGGTACGGCTGAAATTACGGGGATGTTTTCAGGCTGAAACATCCCCGTAATTTCAGCCGTTACGGACCCCCGCCGTGTGAACATACCCTTAAAAGAAGTAGCATGAAACTTCTTGGCGCTGATTTTCCATTGAACACTATGAAAAACGCCTCAAAAAACGCCTGAAAAGAAGTCTCAAAAGAAGCTCCAAATGTCATTTTCAGCTTCAAAAACACCTGAAAATCTGAGGCTGTTTTCTCTGAAATCCGCTCCGTATTTTCAGACGTTTTTTGTTAAGCGTGTGAACATCCCCTTACACATAATAGGCTTAGATACAGAGGACAGTATCACACATGATAGGCTTAGATACAGTCCATGGCCCAAGCAGACAGTATAGCACATGGTAGTAGGCTGTGTTCACACAGTGTTTTTTGCAGGAGGAAAATTCCTCCTGAATTAAATGCTCCAGACGTTTTTTGCACAGTGGTTTGACAAAAACTCGTCAAGGTGTTTTTTTTACCCTTTCTGACTGATTGAAAGATGGGTCATGTCGCTTCTTTTTACCGCGACGCGTTTTTTTTACTTGCGGTAAAAAAACGTTTACAACTCCCATTGGCATTTTCTAGAGTTTTTTGACGAGTTTTATGGAGCGGTTTCCGCGCCAAAAAACTCTGTGTGAACAGGGCCTTAGATACAGGGCCCCAGCAGGTATCTGTGAGTTTGCCACTAGCATTTGGTGACATCCACTCAAGCCATTTTGCCTGGCACAGGTCTTTACAGATGTATCTCCATATGACGGCCTCCTGGATTCCAACCGGCCACCTGGTATATTGATGACTGTACACAGGAAGGTGTCATCACCCTCTGAACTACGGACATCTGCAGAAAGCGGCTACAACCAGTGAACTGCTCACATCTGTGACCAACAACCCCTTCTACGCAGACTCCACCAGGAGTTCCCTTATCCATTAGATGTTACTCCCACTGGCTGGTTCCAGAATACAACAGCGACTGTAGCGGCAGCATCGTTCCGCTGAGCTCCTCCGAGTTGCCTTCTTTCTTCCACATCTGGTGAGCACAGGTCCCTTGTGGCCCTCACATCCCCTTCTTTCTAACTAACCACCTCAGGAGAGTTTTACTGCGTCTCTTTTTTAGAATCGGTCACGCAACGGCCTCCCAAAACCAGGGTGTAGTTTAACCTACAGGTATTTCCAAGCCAGGCCTATAGAGACTACTAGTAGGTGCGCTCCTTTAGTGGTGCTTACACCGAACGTTTTGCACTAACATTATACAGTGCGTTGGAAAACTATTTGCCCCTTACTTGAATTCTAATTTTTTGATCATTTGTCCCATGTAAATGTTTCACATCATCCAACCTATTTTAATTCCATTCCATTTAATGAGAATAATTCAAAACCTATTTTGCCCATGTGATCAAGTATTTGCCCCCCTAAAGCGAACTGGTTGCACCAACCTTGGTGGTAACAACTGCAATCAAACGTTTGCGATAACTTGCGATGAGACTTTTACATCTCTGTGGAGGAATTTTGGCGCGCTTGTCATTGCAGAATTGTTTTTATTTGGTTACATTGGAGGGTTTTCGAGCATGAAGTGCCAATTTAAGGATTTGCCACAGCATCTCAATGGGATTCAAGTCAGGACTTTGACTCGGCCACCTCAAATCCTTAATTTTGTTTCTGTTGACCCATTCAGAGGTGGACTGTCTTGTGGACTTCAGATCTTTGTCCTGCCCCTTGGTGCTGCAGCTAATCTGTGCTCCTGGGGGAGAGGCTCTAAGCAAAACTATTCTCCTTCCTACTTTGGCAGCTGACAACAGTGCCTTATTTTCACAGCAGAAGGAGTCTCCAAAGCTATACCGACATGGAACTGCAGAGGCTCCGCTCCTTTCCTGACAAGCAGGAATGAAAGCTATTTCTATTGGCTGATCTGCAGGTATCAGAAGATTACAATGCAGAGACAAGGTTGTGGGGAGAGTGACTGTGCATGTATGTCCACCAGCATTGAGCTCAGTAGGTGGACGTGCACATTGCTATACACTTTGAACACCCGGAGGCGCCATACATATGTAAGGTAAATTTCATAACTCTCCACTGGATCATTTTTTTTTTAACAGTAAATGGAAAACATAATTTTTTTAATGATCTTTACAATGTATATGATATTTAATAATGGGACCACTACGTTAAGGGTCTAAAAGTAGTCATGGCGACGTGTCCCTCTATTGTCCAGCAGCCCGGACTCCTGGGATGACGTTTCATCTCATGTGACTGCTGCAGCCTTTGATTGGCGTCATGAAACGTCATCCGAGGAGGCCGGCCTGGATGGAGAAGTATATAAAAACGGGTAAGTTTAAGCTTTTCTTTTGTTTCAGCTATTCCGTCGCAAAAAAACGCAACATTTGAGATTTGTCGCAAGTTTTACCTCCGCATTGAATTAAATGGGGAAAACCCGCAAGAAAAAAACAGCAATTTCACAGCATAATGCTGCGGATTCATATAAATCCGATTGTTCAAATCTCATTCCCTCTACTGCTACTGCATTAGGCCTCATGCACATGGACTTCTATTGGCCACGGGAACCTTCCCGTTTACTTACAGGAAGGTGACCGAGCCGTTGAATAATATAGAACATGTCCTATTTCGGGCTGTAATAACAGCACGGGCAGCCCATAGAAGTCTATGGGGCTCCCTTAATTACGGGTGGCTACGTGTGTGCAATCACGGGAGCGTTGCTAGGCGACATCAGGGGATAGTCACTGTCCAGGGTGCTGAAAGAGTTAACTGATCGGCAGTAACTCTTTCAGCACCCGGGACAGTACATTACAGGAGTTAATAGTATTAAAAGTTAACTTACCCAGAACCCCCTGCTGCTTGCTCCAGTCCGGCCTCCCGGGATGACGTTTCATCCCATGTGACTGCTGCAGCCAATCACAGGCCAATCACAGGCTGCAGCGGTCACATGGACTGCCGCGTCATCCAGGGAGGACGAACTGGATGTATTTACGGGCACGGGTCCGTAAATACTGGTGGAATATGAGTCAAATACGTGTAACAAAGGACCCGTATTTACGCCAGTATTTACGGGAGGAAAAAAAATATGTTCGTGTGCATGAGGCCTTAGGCTGCAGATTTTACGCAATGAAATACGTTGCAAAAAATCTGAAGTATTTATTCTACTAAATGTCTATACTCAATAGACCGAGATGTGATCCTTAAAAAGTTGTGGTGTAAAGGGGGCATTCGCGTAATAAAGTAAAAAAATAATGTTATTCTCAGACTGTAAAAGAGATCAAAAGCTGAGAGGGTCTTTTTGGAGGTAAAAAGATAACAAAAACGTTGAGTTTTCACTTATATACCCGACAAAGCTAAGAATTATCCATAGAGGTCAGACAGTCGTCTTAGGAGATCCAGTCCTTAGTTACAGCTTGTGACTAATATTTTTGAAACATACATCAAATAATATCTGGTTTCTGCCGGACAGCCGCCTCCTGTAATGTCCGTGGCTGCGGGCTGTCAGTGCCAACCTCCCCCTGACAGCCGCAGCCACGAGTCGGCAAGCGCTGGCCCCAGCCTCCTCCTCAGGAGACGCCAGCTCTTGCATCCACTCACCTCTGCCGTCCCGTAGGGTGCGCGCGCATGCTCGTGCCCACTCTTAAAGGGGCAGCGCGCGCACCGAACCTCAAGGACGAACTTTGACCCGTGAGTACCCTGGACTATAAGAGGGGTCCAGCCCCCTAGTTCTATGCCTGAGCGTTGTTGTGTTCCCTAGTTTGTTTATGTGATGGCCTCCTAGTGTGTTTCCTGTTCCAGTCCCTGTCCCTATACCCGTTTCCAGTTCGTGTTCCTAGCAATCCATACCTTCCTGGTGTAGCACTGAGCTGTGCCAAAGTCGTGCCGTGCTGCATCCACGCCTGACCTGCTTCACCTCGCCTGACGTTCGCCTGCTACCCAAGTCCCAGCCGAGCCTGCCCTGCTGCTGTCTGAGATGCCACAAGTACCTATAGAACTATAGACCCTCACCTGCTCCCTGTTGGCCAGCTGCCTTACCGCCAAGGCGGTACGGCCCAGTAGGTCCACAGACCCTTCGTGACACCTCCATTGTAATGAATGGAAATCCTAAGAGAAGGGGCTTTGCCTTCTAAACTCTCATGGGCGGTTGTGTGGGTGCATCTACTTAGTGACGGAGTGCCCTCCACTTTGCACTAATCAAAGTAGGCACAAGTAGATATCGTAGGTATTAATACCCAGACTGACAAGGGAAGAGTTTGTGTATTTCGTATGTCTATTTTTAGTGAACAGAAAAAGAATATTTCTCGCCCCAAAAAATCTGAACACGTGATTACAAGTTTTCTATAACCCCTTAACACAGAATGACGTCCATACAGCTACGTCGACGGAAAAATAAAAATGTTATGGCTCTTGGAATGCAACGATGGAAGAACCAAAAACAATGCTTGGTCCTTAAAGGGGTTGTCCGGGCACGGGGCGGTTTTTAATACGGAGGACCTATGGTCCACAGGATAGGTCCTCAGGATAGGCATGGACATCCGGTGCTCGGAATCAGCCGGAGCAGCTGATCGGTGCCGGGTCTTTATTTATAAAATCTGTTTCCATCTAAGGACGGTGATTTGTCAATTTCCCGTTTAGAGAACATAATCATTCTTTACATCAATGTTCTCCCACAATTGAACATGTCATTTTTGTCTCACTTTTGTGGGATTTTTGATGTATATTAAGACTTGTTTTCTGTGCAAAACATTTTCCACAATCTGAGCAGAAAAACGGCTTCTCTCCAGTGTGCGGCGTCCTTTGATGGATGGTCAGATATGTCTTCAATGAAAAACATTTCCCACATTTGGTGCAAGAGAATGGCTTCTCACCTGTGTGGGTTTTCCCATGGCTGACGAGACTTAGTTTATGAGCAAAGAGCTTCCCGCAATCAGCACATGGATATGGTTTCTCCCCTGTGTGAACCCTCTGGTGTCTTCTAAGTTTTGATCCACTTCGAAAGCATTTTCCGCATTGTCCACATTGGAACGGCTTATCCTCGGTGTGAGTTTTCTTATGTTTATTCAGATAGGATTTTAGTGGAAAACATTTCCCACACTCAGAACATGAACACATATTATTGTCCTTACAATCTGTACTAGGTGAATTGACGCTCAATCTAATAGAAGAACATTCCTGGTGGTCAGAAGAATCGGATGATAAACCTGCACTAACAACCCTTGGAGAAGTGACGTTTTCTCCTGGAGAACCTTGAGTGATGTTGCCGTTGTCCAGTATACAGACTGGAGATAAAAAGAGACATCCTTCCAAAATATTTTTGCTGTCCTCTCCATCTGTGGGAGCAAATGTGAAGATGTTAAATGTAAAGATCTCTTATCAAAGTGTCAGAGTAGAAAGTTATGACAATGATGATAGATGTCACAGCATTTCCAAGGATGGCAGGAGTCCAAAAGATGATGTTGGCTCCTCGTAGCCCCTACCGGACACTTCTCACATACCAAGGCTACCTGCTCATGATTGTTTGTATTTGCGTCCTGCAAACAATGGATCCATTGTCCGTTTTTTTGCGGTACGACAGTGTGTCCTCCGCATGCGTCCCGTTTGTTCCATAGGTTTGACTTGAATGGGCGAGACCGAGCCACAAATACTGACAGGAACAGGACCTGCTCTGAGTTTTGTGGCCCGGTCCCACTCAAGGATCTGTGAAGAACATGGCAGTGTGCACGGAGCCATAGAAATGAAGGGGTCAGTCTGCCGTCCGTTACAATACGGATAGCACACTGACGAGAAGAACGGTCGTCTGCATGTAGCCAAGGAGAGTTCATAAAAAGGGATTGTTTTAGTCACTGAACAGTTTGTGGTTGTCGCTCACCTGGGTAGATATTGTTAGAAGTTTCTTCCTTATTGCACTTTTGATCCTCCCACACATACGCCTTGTATCCTCCGTCTACATTCTCAACTTTAATATGAATATTTCCCTAAACACTCACATAAAATATTACAAATGATTTCCTCAGTTAATGAGCTGAAATGTAACAAATTATTAGGTAATATTGGCAAAGCATGAAGTGCACATTCACCTTTATGGGATTTGACGAGACTTTGGTTCCACCTACGTGATGACCCTCTGGGACGTTGTGATATTCCTGTGGACAATCCCTGGAAAACACAGAACTGGGACATCTCTCTGATGGATTTCTCTTACTGGATATACCTGTAGGAGACACATACAGTGGAAGACATTGTTTATATGTAGTTATCAGGTGATGGGTGCATCTTGTGGACTGTCAAAAATGCTCTCCTCTTACCCGGTGATGGGGTTTGGTGGTCCTCCATCATGACGTCCCTGCACAGATCCCTCTTACCCGGTGATGTGAGGGGCTGGTGGTCCTCCATCATGACGTCCCTGTACAGATCCCTCTTACCCGGTGGTGCACGGTTCCGGTGGTCCTCCATCATGACGTCCTTGTACAGATCTCTCTTACCCGGTGATGTGAGGGGCTGGTGGTCCTCCATCATGGCGTCCCTGTACAGATCCTTGTGTTCTTCTATATACTCCCACTCCTCCATGGAGAAATAGACGGTGACATCCTGACACCTTATAGGAACCTGACACACAATGAGACAGTCATCATCCCGACACCTTCATAGCGTTACTATATAATGTCCCAGCATTCCGGTAGTCCTCACCTCTCCAGTCAGCAGATGAATGATCTTGTTGGTGAGTTCTAGGATCTTCTGCTCATTGTTTCTCTTAGGTATCAGTGAAGGCTCCGTGATGGTACTGGTCCATCCTCCAGACATGTAGGGACATCTTTAACCAAACAAAGAAAGGATCATGGAGTCTTTAAGTCAAAATGTATAAATATATAATCTTTTTATTGCACAACAAAATTATACAGGTAGTAAATATAAGTTTCTAAAAATGAATCACAAATAAAAGCATGGCCGCCAAACAAGAGTCAATTATTCACCAAAAGAAGTCATATTGTTATGAACTTATTGGATTACACCTCAAGACGAAAATGCATATAGCATGGTGTGAATATGGTAAGATATACTGGCTACGAAATGAGGTGTTCTACTGTTTAGGAATGGATAGGAAGGATGTTAGTACCATACATTGGAATTAAAGTTGTAACAAGACCAATGAGGAATATTGTATCCGAAATAGAGCTCATACATTAGTAAATACTAAGTGTGATTAATATATATAGAGCAACAAGAACAGCGAGCGATGAATAACAGAGTACTAACCCATGTGGCTGAGACTCAGAGAATGGCGACCGGCCCCAACGCGTTTCGGCTTCCGCCTATCTATCAGAAGTTTAGTCCAGATGGGCCTGAGCTGTCTATACGTGTCTGCAGGAACATGATCAAAAGATGGTCTCTTGGTTATGGCCATGTCAACTTCCAGCAGACGGTGAGTAATGGTCATTACATTGTGATATGTACCCGGTAATGTAATAAGTGGTGAAATATGACACCCGGACCCCACACCGATCAGCTGTTCGGGCTGCCTCCGGGCGCCGGATGTTATGCTGGGCATGCAGTGCTTCATACACTGTATAGCGGCCGTGCTGCAGAACTGCAGCTCCAGTCCCATTCACAGCCGCTATACTGTGAGCCATCTGCTTCCGGAACGGACCCCCATCAATGATATACCGATGACCTATCCTATAGAAAGGTCATCAGTATGAAAAACCGCCCCCTGCCCGGACAACCCCTTTAATTCTGGAGCACTGAACTCTCTTTAGCCGTGGGAACCTTCCAGTATTACACTTGAAGATCTCTGACCAAAAATGGAGCCAACTCAACGTTCTGTAAACAAGTCAACTTTATGGTCCAGTCAGGTAATGTCCTTGTCAGAGGTTATAATGTTGTCGGTCATTATAATGCCTGAACTGAAGTGTCCACATCTCACCTGACCCAGCTCCTCTCCAGACACTGATACCTTCAACATGCTCAGAACTGACGCTGTGCCGAGAAAATCCTGACAATCCACCAAAAACTTTCACCAAATATTTTTTATCAATGCCAGATTAGGGGCCGTTCACATATGACCGTTGCTCCTGTCAGTTTCCCTCCGGCGTGTTGCAGAACAGCCGGAGTGAAACTGATGCTAGAACGGATCCCATAGCTTTCTATGGGATCTGTCCTGGCACAGGGAACATCAGTTGTGGCTCCGTACAGTGATAGACCAGTGCAGGAACCAGGATCCAAAAACGTTACCTGCAGTGTTTTTTGGTCTGGCTCCCAGGATGTCCGGCGCCGTATCCTATCTATTTTAACAGTGGCCTGATGAACACCAGGTGCTGCCGCATCCACCTACCAGCAGCACCTGGCGGAAAGGCGGCCGGGGGTATGTCCCGCTGTCAACTGTATCTGCATCCTCAGGACGCAGATAGAGTTGAACCCAATTCTGAAGAACCATCAGCTCCCTGCTTCAGAATTAGTTCAGAGCGGAGAAGCAGAGGGAGCTCCTCCGCTTGCTGAGGACTCTCTGGCCACAGCGCTACCTACGGGGAAGCCCTTGACGTCACTGTCCATATATGGACAGTGACGTCAGTGGCTACTGATTGTCCGGAATCCCCATTGCCGATGATCTTGGCTCCAAGAGGAAACCCCTGAGGTTAATGTCCACATTTGGACATTGGCCAGGGATTCCGCTCCAGGAGGAGATCCCTGACGTCAGAGTCGGCAAGGGGATTCCACTCAAGGAGTAGACACTGACGTCACTGTCCATATATAGACAGTGGCGTCAGGGGGTCCTTCTTGAGGCAATCTCCGGCCACAGCATTGGTAATGCTGCGGCCGGGGATTCCGTTTAGGGAGTAACCCCTGACGCCACTGTCCATATATGCTAGAGGGAGCTTGAGTGGCACTATCTACAGGAGAAGGGGGTTAGCGCTATATGTATCCGGTGCTATCTACAGGGGGGCGCTGTGTGGCACAATCTACAGTGGGCGCTGTGTGGCGTTATCTACAGGGGGGTGTGGCATTATATACAGAGGGGGTGTGGCATTTTCAGACCCCAGACAACCTTTTTGGTGGACCATTGTGGTAAAAACTGATGTTAAAAACGGATGACAACTGATGGTTTTGTAGTAAAAATTTTGAAAAATTCTGATGCAACTGATACATTTTTGAATCGGTTTTTGCATCAGTTGTAATCACTTGAGACAAAAAAACTGA
Organism: Rhinoderma darwinii; assembly: GCF_050947455.1. NCBI lineage: Eukaryota > Metazoa > Chordata > Amphibia > Anura > Rhinodermatidae > Rhinoderma > Rhinoderma darwinii. The sequence continues at coordinate 91,681,984 of NC_134697.1, read as the reverse complement.
TGATGATGCAATTGATATATTCAAACAATGTAACAGTGGCCATCAGCTGTTAATCAACTGTTATGGGGGACTTTGACTGTTGCTGTTATGTGGGCACTGTGACTGTCACTGTTAGGGGAGCACTATGGCTGTCACTTTCCTGGGGGAGAGTTGGTTGTCCCTGTTATGGAGGACTTTGACTGTTGCTGTTATGTGGGCACTGTAACTGTCAAAGTCCTCCATAAGAGGGACAACCAACTCTCCCCAGAACAGTGACAGCCATAGTGCTCCCATAACAGTAACAGTCAGGCTGGATTCACTCGAGCACATTACGTCCGTAATGGACGGAACGTAATTCGGGCGCTAATCCCGGACCGAACACACTGCAGGGAGCCGGTCTCCTAGCATCATAGTTATGTACGACGCTAGGAGACCCTGCCTCGCTGCGGGACAACTGTCCCGTACTGTGATCATGTTTTCAGTACGGGACAGTAGTTCCACGGAGAGGCAGGAACTCCTAGCATCGTACATAATTATGATGCTAGGAGCCCGGCTCCCTGCAGTGTGTTCGGTCCGGGATTAGCGCCCGAATTACGTTCCGTCCATTACGGACGTAATGTGCTCATGTGAATCCAGCCTCACAGTGCCCACATAACAGCAACAGTCAATGTTATGGGAGCACTATGGCTGTCACTGTTCTGGGGGCCCTTGACTGTTGCTGTCATGTGGGCACTGTGACCCTCACCGTAAGGGTATGTGCACACAACCTATTTTCAGACGTAATGGAGGCGTTATACGCCTCGAATTACGGCTGAAAAGACGGCTCCAATACGTCGGCAAACATCTGCCCATTGCCTGCAATGGGTTATACGATGTTCTGTTCCCACGAGGTGTAATTTTACGCGTCGCTGTCAAAAGACGGCGCGTAAAATTATGCCCGCGTCAAAGAAGTGCAGGACACTTCTCCGAATGTATTTGGAGCCGTTTTTCCTCCAATGAAGAACAGCTCCAATTACGTCCGTAAAAGACGCCGCGAAAAATGCGAGTTCATGCAAAAACGTCTGAAATTCAGAAGCTGTTTTCTTCTGAAAACAGCACCGTAATTTCATACGTATTTTGCGCTGTCGTGTGAACATACCCTTAGGGTATGTTCTTACGGTCTATTTTTGGCCGTTTTTCCGGCTGTAAACGTCCGAAAAGCGTCCGGAAGATCGGAAGTAGAAACATTGATTTCAAAACGGCGTTCTGTTCCGACAGAGCGTTTTTTTACGCGTAAAATAACGGTCGCGAAAAAGAAGTGCAGGTCACTTCTTGGGACGTTTTTGGAGCCGTTTTTCATTGACTCTAGCGAAAAAAGCTTAAAAAACGTCTGAAAATCAGGAGCAGTTTTCAAGGAAAGATAGCTCTTGACTTTCAGACGTTTTTTGAGCCACTCGCGTTTTTCGCTGTGTTTTTGTGGCCGTTCTTGGAGCTGTTTTCAATAGAGTCAATGAAAAACGGCTCCAAAAACGTCCCAAGAAGTGACCTGCACTTCTTTTGACGAGCCGTCATTTTAAGCGCCGTATTTTGACAGCGACGTGTAAAATTGCACCTTGTCTGAACAGAACATCGTAAAACCCATTGCAAGCCACGGGCAGATGTTTGTAGGCGTAATGGAGCCGGTTTTTCAGGCGTAAATCGAGGCGTAAGGCTGGGTTCACACAGAGTTTTTTGCAGGCGGAATTTCTGCCTCAAAATTCCGTTTGGAAGTTTGAGGCAGATTTACCTCTCCCTGCACGCCGATTTTCGCAGAATTTTTCGCCCGCAGCCATTGAGCGCCGCGGGCATATAACGCCGCAAAATACGCTTTCTCTGCCTCCCATTGAAGTCAATGGGAGGTCAGAGGCGTAAACGCACAAAAATAGGGCATGTTGCTTCTTTTTCCCACGAGGCGGTTTTACCGCTGGCGGGAAAAAGACGCCTCCGCCTCCCATTGAAATCAATGGGAGGCATTTTCGAGCCATTTTTGACAAGTTTTTTGGCGCGGTTTCCGGAAAAAAAACCTCTGTGTGAACATAGCCTAAAACGCCTGAATTACATCTGAATTTCATGTGAACATACCATTGTGGCTACACTGGTGTTACCACGGTTACATAGGAGAGGGGGGTGTCACAGGGGCTCTGAAAAAAGATCAAATATCTGTTTTATATCTCCAAAAAGTGTGAGGTTTGATTCTGGTACATGTAAATGGTAATAATATAATAATGTTATGTCATATCGCCACCTGGTGGCCATAGTACAGATTGCGTTCATCATCCGCCTGATTAGCATTTTAGTAAAAATCTCACATACAAAGAAGCTGAATATGTTTATACTACGCGCATCATGCATCACACACTGACACCTAATAAACGGACAGGAAAGATTCTGACTGTAAATACCTGAATGATTGCCTCGCTTCACCCAGAAGTCATAAACGTCACTTCCTGTTTGTGTGTGCCAGACATTTTTCTCCGGGTACTCAGATGGCCTACCAAGACAGTTGCCATCTTTGACCACACGAGGCCGCTGTTGCTACTGCACATCTTTTGTGCTGTCTGCATCATATAAAACTAGGTCTATAAATTCCCTGCAGTATTGCTATATTATTCATTAAAATATACAATATCGGAATAATTTGAAAGTAAAAAGTTCCCTGCGGTGACCACACGATGGCGCGCTGCTGCTCCTTGTATCACTAGGCTGCCTGCATTACATTGAATTTAGTGAGCATTTCACAGCATTGACCACACGATGGCGCTGCTGCTCAGCGTATCACTAATTCGGTCTGAATTAGGGTAAATTCACACAGCCCCGTAATTTCAGCCGTTACGGACGCTGCCGTGTGAACATACCCTTACATTTAATTGATTATGCATTTCCCAGCATTGACCACACGATGGCGCTCCTGCTCAGCGTATCACTGGGCTACCTGCATTATATTGAATTTAGTGAACATTTCTCAGCGTGGGCCACACGATGGCGCTGCTGCTCAGCGTATCCCTAAGTCAGCCTGAATTACATTGAATATAGTGCGCATTTGCCAGCATCGACCACAAGATGGCGCTGCTGCACAGTGTATTACTAGTCTGCCTGCATTACATTCAATTTAGTGAGATTTCTCAGCATTGACCACACGATGGCGCTGCTTAGCGTATCACTAAGGATATGTTCACACGAGGGCGTCCGTTACGGCTGAAATTACGGGGATGTTTCAGCCTGAAAACATCCCCGTAATATCAGCCGTAACGGCATGTGCAGGCGCTTGAACGCCGCGTCAATTACGGGCGTAATTGGCGCTGCTATTCATTGGAGTCAATGAATAACGGCTCAAATTACGGCCAAAGAAGTGACAGGTCACTTCTTTGACGCGGGCGTCTATTTACGCTCCGTCTTTTGACAGCGGCGCGTAAAATACGCCTCGTGTGAACAGACAAACGTCTGCCCATTGCTTTCAATGGGCAGATGTTTTTCAGCGCTATTGAGGCGCTATTTTCGGACGTATTTCGGGGCAAAAACGCCCGAATTACGTCCGTAAATAGGCCGTGTGAACATACCCTAAGGCTGTCTGAATTACATTGAATTTAGTGAGCATTTCCCAGAATTGACCCCACGATGGCGCTGCTGCGCCGTATAGCCAATGCAGCCTTCCATAAGTAATAAGGTCGTAAAATATAGTCAGTAATACCAGCGATGACCACATAATGGCGCTATTACTTCATCCATGAAAGTAAACAGTTCCCCGCGGTGACCACACCGTGGCACTCGACATTATATTTTGTATGTTTTTTCCTGCAGCGCATCATCTATAGAGGCTGTTCCACTTGCATTATATAGCTAGACGAGACACTAAAGTCTGCTCAGGGGCGTAACTAGGAAAGACTGGGCCCCATAGCAAACTCTTGGCCGCCCTCCCCTCGGGTGCCACAAGCAGCCCCCCCTTATAAATAGTGCCCCCTGTAGAATGTGCCATACAGCCCCCCTGTAGACAGTGTCACCCTATTTGTAGATAGCACCCCCACCTCCCCCTTGTAGAATGCCATAAACCCAGTGGCGGATTAAGTAGACCATGGGCCCTGGGCTGTTACCCAAACTTGGGCCCCCCTTCCTCACCGTAACTATTTTTAACACTACCTTTTTGGGCAAGCATTAACAGTGTTACGATTCCCCTTGTCACAGCGCGGTGTCCCTACATACTGACAGGATCACACTGTGCAGGGACACAACCTCCTGACAAGGGGAATTGTCTATCAGTCCTGGACTGCAGAATGACTTTTTGTGAAATACAAGGATTCCTATAATAAACATGTCAGGAGAGGTGACAGATTCTCTATAAATCTAGTGACTCACAGGTGACGACGTCTCAGATTCTAGTAGTTTTTTTCCTCTTTTCTTCTCCATCCGGTCCAGCACTCATGACGACTTCTCCCGGCCATGACTCATTTCTGCAGAATTTGCCACTCAGACGTCTCCTCACTTTTCCAACATTTCCACACCTATAAACGAAAATAAAGTTATCATGGTGCCACATACTGTGCCCCTAAATATAATAGCACCAAACACTGCGCACCTGAATATAATACCACACACTGTAAAACACCACATACACACAGCCCCCTGTACATAGTGCCACACACAGCCCCTGTAGATATTACACACCCCCATAGATATTGCACACCCCCATAGATATCGGCATACACAGCCCCCTCTATATATCACACATCCCCCTCGTAGAGCGTTACACACAGCCCCCTATAGATAGTGCCATACAGCCCTCCCCCTCTTGTAAATAGCACCAAAAAGCCCCCCATATAAAGAGCGCCACACACATACCACTGTGGATAGCACTACACAGCCCCCCCCCTTGTATATAGTGCCACACAGCGCTCCCCCTTGTATATAGTGCCACACAGCGCTCCCCCTTGTATATAGTGCCACACAGCGCTCCCCCTTGTATATAGTGCCACACAGCGCTCCCCCTTGTATATAGTGCCTCACAGCGCTCCCCCTTGTATATAGTGCCTCACAGCGCTCCCCCTTGTATATAGTGCCACAATGCTATGTACACATTTAAAAACGTTATATTATAATTATATATATATATATATATATATATATATATATATATATATAATATATATATAGTATGTGTGTGTATCAGTGTGATTGATTGATTTTATTAAAAAATATTTTTACTTTTTGAGATACGGCTGCTTTGTATCCTGTATCCGTCAGGTCAGCAGGACTGACAGGATCAGTGACACGCAGGATCCACCTCAAATCTATCACATTTAAGATTATAATTTAGCGCAGGGCCCGTTTCACTGATCCCGTCAGTCCTGCTGACCTGACGGATACAGGATACAAAGCAGCTGTATCTCAAAAAGTGAAAATATTTTTTAATAAAATGTAATTACAAAGTTGCACCAAACACACATTTTTATTAAAAAAAAAATAAAACCAACGTGATTTTTGTGACGTTTTTTCCGTAGACAATGCAGGTTTCGTTTTTTATCATTTTTATACACACCTTTTTTGCTATTTTAGAATTTTTATTCATAAAGTTTGAAAATAATAGTAAAAAAATAAGCTTTTTTACGTTTCAGCTATTTTTTTTGGGTAATAACATAGTTTTACCCTAAAATAGACCTTTTGTTTGTGATCGTCATTGTCTACCGTAAACTTTAATATATTACATGTCTATATTAGGGTAATTGGGTCAGCGCTAGCGTTACAACAATGATTGGCGGGGGGAACGTTTTTTTTGGGGTGGGTATTTTATGTGTATTTATTATTTACATTTTTTTTGCACTTTATTATTTTTTTATTACTATGGTCTGTCCCTTAAAGGTCAAAAAAGACCTTTGGGGAACTTTATATATTTTTTTTCTTTGTTTTACACCATGTTTTTCCACTGTAACTGGAGCTGCACAGCAGCCCCAGTTACAGGGGAAATCAGCCCTCTCACAGTGACGATCGTCACTAACAGGGCTGTGCTGGGTCTAGTAAGACCCAGATACAGTCTGCCACTAACGGCACCCGGCGATCATGTGACCAGTCACATGATTACCGGGAGGAATAGAGACAGCGCCGCTGCTGCTGTCTCTATTCCTGTACACAGCGTTCATTGAACGCTGTGTAAGAAGACATCGGAGAAGACAGAAGCAGCGAAAGCTGCTTCTATCTTCTCCTCAGGGTCCCCGGCAGTCACTGACAGCCGGAGACCCGACATTCAGCTGCCCGATCGCGCGGGCAGCAAGTTAAAACCCGAGCCGTAGAAAGTCTATGGCTCGGGTTTTAAGGACCCGTCCCTGACCGCTGGCCGTAAAAATACAGCCAGCGGTCGGGAACCAGTTGGGCAGGAGGATAAGCCTGTACTGACCTCAGCGCCGGTGACCGCCCGCCCGGCTCTTCTCTTGCTGCTTTGGAGTAACAGAACAGCCGTCCGTCGCTGTTCTGTTACTCAATGGCGGCGGGCCGCACTTGTCAGGGAGGCGTGTCCTACCTATTTCCCGGCCAATTCCCTGCTCCTCCTCATCTTCAGCCGTTAGCAGCGCTAGCGCGCTGAATAGATTTAGGAGATGATGTGCGTTTCGGGCTGCCATGGGCCCCCTGGGAGCCTCGGGCCCCGGGCGGCCGCCCGAAACGCCCATATGATAATCCGCCACTGCATAAACCCCCCACTGTATAGAGTGCCACACAGCCCCCTCCCTTGTATATAGTGCCACACAGCCCCCCTTAGTAGAAAGTGCAGCACAGCTTCCCCTAAGTAGATAGTGCCACATATAGAAAGTAAATAGGAGGGGACCTCCAGCTCACCTTAAGGCAGAAGAATTTCAAATGCCTGTTGCGCACGGATCCTCGTGTCGGCACACGTTGGTGAAATTGTAGCAGAGAAGTAGTTGAGATCCAGCGCAGAAATGGAGAGTTATTCAGAGATATGTTAAAATGGAATCTAGTTCCAATTTTATTGGATAAATATACATAAAAACAGGGAGTCTTATTCCCACAGCGGGTAAGGTGGATGTAGATGGAAGAAAATAGATGCGTAGCCTACGCGTTTCAGACGATAGCCTCATTCTCAGCCATGACTAAGGACGAGGCTATCGTCTGAAACGCGTAGGCTACGCATCTATTTTCTTCCATCTACATCCACCTTACCCGCAGTGGGAATAAGACTCCCTGTTTTTATGTATATTTATCCAATAAAATTGGAACTAGATTCCATTTTAACATATCTCTGAATAACTCTCCATTTCTGCGCTGGATCTCAACTACTTCTCTGCTAGATAGTGCCACACACAGACACCTGTAGATTGTGCCACAGCCCTCCCCCTTGTAAATAGTGGCATACAGTTCCCCCATGTGTATAGTGCCACACAGCCACCCTATGTGTAAAGTGCCACACAGCCCCCCCTTGTGTATAGTGCCACACAGCCCCCCTTTGTGTATAGTGCAACACAGCTCTCCCCCATGTGTATAGTGCCACACAGCCACCCTATGTGTAAAGTGCCACACAGCTCCCCCTTGTGTATAGTGCAACACAGCCCCCTTTGTTTATAGTGCCACACATCTCTCCCCCTTGTGTATAGTGCCACACAGCTCTCCCCCTTGTGTATAGTGCCACACAGCTCTCCCCCTTGTGTATAGTGCCACACAGCCCCCTTTGTGTATAGTGCCACACATCTCTCCCCCTTGTGTATAGTGCCACACAGCTCTCCCCCTTGTGTATAGTGCCACACAGCCCCCTTTGTGTATAGTGCCACACATCTCTCCCCCTTGTGTATAGTGCCACACAGCCCCCTTTGTGTATAGTGCCACACAGCCCCCCTTTGTGTATAGTACCACACAGCTCTCCCCCTTGTGTATAGTGCCACACAGCCCCCTTTGTGTATAGTGCCACACAGCTCTCCCCCTTTTGTATAGTGCCACACATCTCTCCCCCTTGTGTATAGTGCCACACAGCTCTCCCCCTTGTGTATAGTGCCACAAGGCAATGGCACATCCGAGAAAGTTGTATCAGCCAGGGAGATGTCACTCAAACATGGAAAGGTGGGTTTGGAGGCAGGACTATGTGACTCGTGAGGATATCGGCACCGCCCCATGACCCTCTAATGAGTAATTAGCATATAGTGTGCGTCGTTTTAAAAGTGGATTTTAAGGATTTTGCTGCATCTGAAAAAAACATACAGCGGAATACTGTCAGATCATGTATTACCGCATGGTGACGGTTCAAGGGGTTAAAACTACCAGACAGGTTCCCATGAAATATACAATGAATTGAGAAAAATTCCATCTGCCCTGCAATTTTGTTATAAATATATCCTATATAATTACAGCTCCAGAACCAAGCTCTGACATATATACAGCAATAGAACCAAGCTCAGTACATATATACAGCACCAGTACCAAGCTCAATACATATATATACAGCAATAGAACCAAGCTCAGTACATATATACAGCACTAGAACAAAGCTCAGTACATATATACAGCACCAGTACCAAGCTCAGTACATATATACAGCACCAGTACAAAGCTCAGTACATATATACAGCACCAGTACCAAGCTCAGTACATATATACAGCACCAGTACCAAGCTCAGTACATATATACAGCACCAGTACCAAGCTCAATACATATATATACAGCAATAGAACCAAGCTCAGTACATATATACAGCACTAGAACAAAGCTCAGTAGACAGTAGCCCAAATATAGACCCCCCTGTATATACTGTATATAGTGGCCCACATCTCCACATATAGGCCCCCCTGTATATAGTGGCCCACATCCCCACATATAGACCCCCCTGTACAGTGAAGGAAATAAGTATTTGATCCCTTGCTGATTTTGTAAGTTTGCCCACTGTCAAAGTCATGAACAGTCTAGAATTTTTAGGCTAGGTTAATTTTACCAGTGAGAGATAGATTATATATAAAAAAAAAAAAACAGAAAATCACATAGTCAAAATGATATATATTTATTTGCATTGTGCACAGAGAAATAAGGATTTGATCCCCTACCAACCATTAAGAGTTCAGCCTCCTCCAGACCAGTTACACGCTCCAAATCAACTTGGTGCCTGCATTATAGACAGCTCTTACATGGTCACCTGTATAAAAGACTCCTGTCCACAGACTCAATTAATCAGTCTGACTCTAACCTCTACAACATGGGCAAGACCAAAGAGCTTTCTAAGGATGTCAGGGACAAGATCATAGACCTGCACAAGGCTGGAATGGGCTACAAAACCATAAGTAAGACGCTGGGTGAGAAGGAGACAACTGTTGGTGCAATAGTAAGAAAATGGAAGACATACAAAATGACTGTCAATCGACATCGATCTGGGGCTCCATGCAAAATCTCACCTCGTGGGGTATCCTTGATCCTGAGGAAGGTGAGAGCTCAGCCGAAAACTACACGGGGAAACTTGTTAATGATCTCAAGGCAGCTGGGACCACAGTCACCAAGAAAACCATTGGTAACACATTACGCCGTAATGGATTCAAATCCTGCAGTGCCCGCAAGGTCACCCTGCTCAAGAAGGCACATGTACAGGCCCGTCTGAAGTTTGCAAATGAACATCTGGATGATTCTGAGAGTGATTGGGAGAAGGTGCTGTGGTCAGATGAGACTAAAATTGAGCTCTTCACCGCATCAATGGGAGAATGGATGGAGCCATGTACCGTCAAATCCTGAGTGACAACCTCCTTCACTGCACCAGGACATTAAAAATGGCTCGTGGCTGGGTCTTCCAGCACGACAATGACCCGAAACATACAGCCAAGGCAACAAAGGAGTGGCTCAAAAAGAAGCACATTAAGGTCATGGAGTGGCCTAGCCAGTCTCCAGACCTTAATCCCATCGAAAACTTATGGAGGGAGCTGAAGATCCGAGTTGCCAAGCGACAGCTTCGAAATCTTAATGATTTACAGATGATCTGCAAAGGGGAGTGGGCCAAAATTCCATCTAACATGTGTGCAAACCTCATCATCAACTACAAAAAACATCTGACTGCTGTGCTTGCCAACAAGGGTTTTGCCACCAAGTATTAAGTCTTGTATGCCAAAGGGATCAAATACTTATTTCTCTGTGCACAATGCAAATAAATATATATAATTTTGACAATGTGATTTTCTGTTTTTTTTTTTAATATAATCTATCTCTCACTGGTAAAATTAACCTAGCCTAAAAATTCTAGACTGTTCATGTCTTTGACAGTGGGCAAACTTACAAAATCAGCAAGGGATCAAATACTTATTTCCTTCACTGTATATAGTGGCCCACATCCCCACATATAGACCCTCCCCTGTATATAGTGCACCACATCCCCACATATAGACCACCCCTGTAGATTGTGCCCACATCCCCACAAATAGACCCCCTTTATATAGTGGCCCACATATAGACGACCCCCCTGTAGATAGAGCCCCCACTATAGATAATGCCACTCACAGTTTTATGAGAAAAAAACTTTACATGCTCACATGACCCCGTTCCCACCCTGTCCGCTGACAATGCAGACATGCTCTCTTCTGAGCGGGTCTGCAGGAGCTGAACAACGTGTCGTTCAATGACGCTGATTGGCGTGGCAGAATGACTTGCCCCGTCAATCAGCACCTTTCAAGCACGTAAGCGGTGCGATGACGTCAAAGCACCGCTAGCCAATCAGCTGAATGGTCAGGCACAAAACATGCCCGGCCATTCAGTGCTAATGCATGTATTTGGCTGTCGCTAGCACCGGGGCCCCCTCTGGTGGCAGCGACGCCTACGGGCATGAGAGGGCCTGTGTCGCCCTGCCTATTCTTGTTAGAGGCTCGGAGCCGTGGGCCCCATAGTAGCAGCACTACCGCTGTACTAGCTATAATGGCTGCTAGCGGCGCCACCGAGCATATGGGGGGAGCGTGTCAGCTGGCGGCACTGGCCCCAACAAGCCGCGGGCCCCGTAGGTAGCAGCTGCTGTAGTTACGCCAAAGAGTCTGCTGCTACTCTTCTACAACAAACCAGCACAGACGAGACACCACAGTCTGCTAATCATGTGTAACAATAAGGATATGTTCACACGCAAAATACGTCTGAAATTACGGAGCTGTTTTCAGGCGAAAACAGCTCCTGAATTTCAGACGTAATTGCAAGTACTTGCGTTTTTCGCGGCGTCCTTTACAGATGTAATTGGAGCTGTTCTTCATTGGAGTCAATGAATAATGACTCCAAAAACGTCCCAAGAAGTGTCCTGCACTTGTTTGACGCGGGCGTATTTTTACGTGCCGTTTTTTGACAGCGACGTGTAAAATTACAGCTTGTCTGAACAGAACATCGTAAAACTCATTGCAAGCAACGGGCAGATGTTTGCAGACGTAATGGAGACGTCTTTTCAGGCTTAATTCGAGGCGTAATACGCCTGAATTACGTCTGAAAATAGGTCGTGTGACACCAGAGTCTGCTCCACTTGTATTACAATACCTGGCACAGAGGAGACACCAGAGTCTGCTCCACTTGTATTATAATACCCGGCACAGAGGAGACACCAGAGTCTGCTCCACTTGTATTACAATACCCGGCACAGACGAGACACCAGAGTCTGCTCCGCCTGTATTACAATACCCGGCACAGAGAAGACACCAGAGTCTGCTCCACTTGTATTACAACACCCGGCACAGAGGAGACACCAGAGTCTGCTCCACTTGTATTACAACACCCGGCACAGAGGAGACACCAGAGTCTGCTCCACTTGTATTACAACACCCGGCACAGACGAGACACCAGAGTCTGCTCCGCCTGTATTACAATACCCGGCACAGAGAAGACACCAGAGTCTGCTCCACTTGTATTACAACACCCGGCACAGACGAGACACCAGAGTCTGCTCCGCCTGTATTACAACACCCGGCACAGACGAGACACCAGAGTCTGCTCCACTTTTATTACAATACCCGGCACAGAGGAGACACCAGAGTCTGCTCCACTTGTATTACAACACCCGGCACAGACGAGACACCAGAGTCTGCTCCGCCTGTATTACAACATCCGGCACAGACGAGACACCAGAGTCTGCTCCGCCTGTATTACAATAACCAGTCAACCAGAGTTTGAGGCTACAAACAAGAACATAACTCCGGTAATATGAAGGAACAGGGACATAATGCCTGTAAGATGAGGTAGCAGGGACATAATGCCGGTAATATGAAGGAACAGGGACATAATGCCGGTAATATGAAGGAACAGGGACATAATGCCGGTAATATGAAGGAACAGGGACATAATGCCTGTAATAAGAAGAAACAGGGAAAAATGCCGGTAATATGAAGGAACAGGGACGTAATGGCAGTAATAGGAAGGAACAAGGACATAATGCCTGTCCCCGTTTGAAGGGCCCCGTTTGAAGCATTCATATTCTTCTACAATAAAGGATACACAAACAAAATTCAATGTATCATTATAAATTTTCCTTCGTACTTACCTATAAAACGAATGTTTACGATGTTTCCAGGGAGACATACTGGACTCGGGTGACGGCCCATCCGGCCTTCGTTGTCATGTGACACCTCCAAATAAAAAACTGAAATGAAAAAATATACCAATTAAAACATACAAACATATCAATCTATTTCAAACACACATCAAGGTACCATATAAACCACCCAATCCAAGAAAAAACAGCCCTTTAACAAGATCAATACTCACTCGCAAGTCCTTACAATCATAACACAGGACCGGACTACTACTTCCGGCTTGCGTTCCAACATACCACAACGATGATACGCACAGAACAATCATCTGACCACACTGACTCAGTACATAACCTGACAGCGCGCGCTATTCAAAATCATTACAGCCAAGTTTAAGGACGCGGCAGTCGTCCGAAACGCGTAGGCCCCGAGGACATTACCTACACTTCTTACCTACCCAGGACTATCCACAACTGGACTTCCTTTTAACATTATGTCATTAAACTTGGAACAGAAAATCCATTTTAAACATTGACTCAGCGCTGGATCCTACTCCTTCCCTTGTTTTTACATAATGCCGGTAATATGTTGGAACAGGGACATAATGCCTGTAATAAGAAGAAACAGGGACAAAATGCCTGTTATATGAAGGAACAGGGACATAATGCCTGTAATATGAAGGAACAGGGACATAATGCCGGTAATATGAAGGAACAGGGACATAATGCCGGTAATATGTAGGAACAGGGACATAATGCCTGTAATAAGAAAAAACAGGGACAAAATGCCGGTAATTTGAAGGAAGAGGGACATAATGCCTGTAAGATGAGGGAGCAGGGACATAATGCCGCTAATATGAAGGAACAGGGACATAATGCCTGTAATATGAAGGAACAGGGACGTAATGCCGGTAATATGAGGGAACAGGGACATAAAGCCAGTAATATGAAGGAACAGGGACATAATGTCTGGAAGATGAGGGAACAGGGACATAAAGCCGGTAATATGAAGGAACAGGGACAATGTCTGGAAGATGAGGGAACAGGGACATGTTACCGGCATTGTGTCCCTGTACCCTCCTACATAGGACATGCCGGTCACATGAGAGGACAGGGACATAATGCCGGTAATATGAGGGAACAGGGACATAATGCCGGTCACATGAGAGGACAGGGACATAATGCCGGTAATTCGGGAACGATACGGATGTAATAAAGACGTGTTACATGTTTGTACGTCACCCCCTTTATACTGGAGATTGGTACATTGGAATTGTGCGTTTCACGGTATCGTTGGATAGAGAAGAATCAGCCCGTGCAGCCCGCAGATAACAAGCCCCTAATGCAGCAGCAGCTCTGCGCTATCACACCCGGGAATGTCCCCCCATATCCTGCAGCATGAAGGAGCGGCTGCACGGACTGAACGACTCTTCCAGACATGGGAGACCAGCGGGAATAAAGACATGCGCACGAATAAGCACAAGATGGAGGCGGCAGCTCTGTTGTAGACTTGGTGGGGGGCTCTTAGAAGAGCCTTTGGGTCCTTCCTGCAGGGACGGGGCACATTACTTGGCGCCTAATGAGAAGAAGCCGCCGCTGCTGATTTATTCCTGCTCCATTCGAGTTCAGGCGGGAGATGTTCCTATTGGTAGAGACAGAGGAGGGGGCGTGGTGTTATCTGCGAGTCTATAGAAATATTCTACTTCCTCATTGGCTACAGTGTCTGGCGTTGAATACAAGTTTTAGATGCGGCCAATCAGAGAAGAAGCTCTCTGCTCCATCCGGGTATAAGAAGTGACGGTGGGAGCGCAGCCGTTAGATCTGATCAGATAATAGACATGTCTGGAAGAGGAAAGCAAGGAGGCAAAGTGCGGGCTAAAGCCAAGACCCGCTCATCCCGGGCAGGACTTCAGTTCCCTGTCGGTCGTGTGCACAGACTTCTCCGCAAGGGCAACTACGCTCAGAGGGTGGGTGCCGGCGCTCCGGTTTACATGGCCGCTGTGCTGGAATATCTGACCGCTGAGATCCTGGAACTGGCCAGAAATGCCGCCCGGGACAACAAGAAGACCCGAATCATCCCCCGTCACCTGCAGCTGGCCGTGCGCAATGACGAGGAGCTCAACAAGCTGCTGGGTGGTGTGACCATCGCTCAGGGAGGCGTCCTGCCCAACATCCAGGCCGTTCTGCTGCCCAAGAAGACCGAGAGCAGCAAAAGCGCCAAGAGCAAGTGAGCGCCGCTTATCCCACATTTAACCACAAAGGCTCTTTTAAGAGCCGCCCACATGGTCCATAGAACAGAGCTCACCGCTGATCTCCGATATGTAAACGTTCTGCGCCAGATAAGTGGCTCTGCTTGTACAGAGATCTACCCATATGAATTCATATACCGCGGGGATAAACATTGAAGAGGAAGCCGTACGGTGGGTGGGTGTAGAACTTCTGCGTTACTCATGACCTATACATTCACTACTGCCTCGTGCAGATGGTGGCGCTGTCCTCATTGGTGCACTAACTATACTGTACAGAACACATTAATAGTACAACTACTCCAGTGATTCATGTTCACGATCTACAACCCGCCCCCGACTACATAGTGTCTTAAATTATATCTTCCAGTCTCACTGGATTCTTCGAATGCGTCTCAGTAAATGTTACTCTGCAGCAACTTCATGCGTTAGTGGGATGAGGGGAGTCCTAAGTATAGACAACGCACAGTGTTAGTACGAAGTAGAAATAGGTGCATTCTGTTTCCTGTCATTGTAATGCCAGCAGCTCGATTATACCAGCAGTCTGGCAAAGTGACATACAAGACAATGCAAGTCCATACTTATGTGGAACTTGGTGCTGCAAATTGGTAGTTTGTTTTGAAAATCTCGTAACATTTGTAGCAATGAGAGCAGCTTGGAAAACACGGCCCCTCCAACATTGGGTTTTACTCTTGTAAAATGTCGTATCAGCTGCATCAGTTTCTTATGAAAAGTTCGGTTCGGCAGGTTCGCCGAATTTCATGAAAAAGTTTGATTCGGACCGAACCTGTAATACAAGAAAGCCCCTAAAAATTGTGTATAACACTGTTTTAAAGCCCTAGAAGCCCTGTATAACACTCTTAGGTCACCCATGAGTGTATCCAAGTACTTTTGAGCTGTCTTTAAGGTGTCAAAGTTACGCCAACATGTATGGCTCTAGGAAAACGGATGGGACACGGTGATAACTAACAGAAACCACTGCACTGGTGCATGTTGTATGCTTAATGCATTGTTAAAAAAGGTACACAAATTAACCATTTTAGGCGGCTGATGCCTGCCAGGGTTCATACCTATAAGGTGGTAAAAGAAGAAGCAATGGCTTTTGACAAGCCCTCCAAAAATTGACCCATTTTCTTGGCAGATGCGGCTTGCTCTCTGAGGAGAGAGGAGGTGCTTACTTTGGGTGTGGTGTTTTTTGCATACCTTCCCAGGGACTCTGCTCTGTTATCTGCCCAGGTATAGTACATCTGCCTGGGCTAGCAGTGTGCCCCGAGGGGGGCTCCATCTGGAGATGGAGTCCCGGGCCTCCACCCTCCGGAGCAGACCGGTGGGGGGTGGAGGGACATCCCAGTCGGCTGGGAAAGCTGAGCCAGCCCCAGGGGAGAGGAGGACATCGCGGGGCTGCATCAATGTGGCCTCACCCCCCCAGGCGGCTGGGGCATCGCAGCATGCCGCCAGGAGAGCAGAGGCAATGGAGCAAGGAGAAGCAGGACCGGAACACCATGGCTGCAGGGACCTCGTGGAGTGGGGGTCACTGAGGCCGGGAGAGGAGGCCACTACTTTTGGCTCCCGCCTGGTGGCCCACCTCGAGGAATATAAAGACCTGGGGAAGTCCCTGCAGCGGCTCCGAGGAGAAGTGACGGCGGCCCGGCAGAGAGCGGCAAAATCCTCCGGCAGCAGGCGGGCCAAATACTCGGCACAGGTCCGCTCCCTGCTGCTGGAGGTAAATGAGGTGGAAGACAGGAGAGACGTAATTCTGGAAAGGGGAGGAGCCTTCACAGAGAAATTACGTAACGACGACAGGTTCCAGCAAATGGAAGGATTAAACCAAAATGAAAACAAAGAAAAAAAAAACTGACAGCAAGCAAGGTGACAGCAAGCAGAGGAACTGCGGACGAGGAAAACCCTGGCAAGTCAGTACCGGTTCCTGTGCAGGAGGATTCGGGTCAGTCAGTTCTGGCGAGTTCTATCTTGCCAGGTGCAGCACAGCTGCCAGATTCGGGGAGCAGCTCCGTGTCCGAGGGGGAGCACCCCCCCCCCGGTATGATGACCCAGATACGTGACCAGGAATCCCCAGTATCGCTGGAGGGGTTCAGCTTCGGCACGGAGCTGCCCCCGGAGGAAGGTGAGAGAAGTACAGCAGCAGAGCGGAGGAGATGCAAAAAGCTGAGGAGACAGATGGAAGAAAGAAGAGAGGTGAGACTTGTATATGTGCACGGGTCTCCCCTGCACTCCGGGCCAGAAGAGATTCTGGTCCGACGTGCAGGACCCGCAAACCCCCCAGCCCCGGCTTCTGCAGTGGAGTCTGGGCGGGAAAGCGGGGAGATAGCATCGAGGGCGGGCAAGATGGCGCCGGAAGCCGCTCACTGTGAAGTGGGCGACGCTGGCTGTCAGAGCGCTGCAGGGGGCGTGGCCCCAGTCCCGGCTGATGGCGAGCCCCGGAGACCGGTGTGCGGTGTGAGCCGCATACCGGAGGAGGGGGCGGACCGGAAGTCGAGGGCACCGCTGTCCCGCGGGTCGGGTGCCTGCAACGAGGCCGGTCCGGTCGCACCGGGACCGGCCAGTGTGATAGGCCAGCGGGCTCCCGACGCCTCGGACAAGGGCGTAGCCAAAGCCTCTGCTGGAGGCGGAGCCGGCCACTCCAGAGTGGAGGAGGGGAGAGGCCTGGCTGGTAAACACGCGGAGCGGCCGCTGCTGTGCAGCCTGGCAGGTGAAAGGGGCGGAGCCGGACACTCCAGAGCGGAGGAGGGGAGTGGCCCGGCTGGCATATGCACAGAGCGGCCACTGCAAAGCAGCTCATCATGCGAAATGCTTATAGAAGCAGAAAGCAACATGATAAAGAATAGAGAAGCCAATAATACAGTGAATACAGTAAATACAGTGGAAAAAAAAAATATGAATAAAAATATGAATAAAAATGCAAATATGAATAAAAATGCAAATGTGAATAAAAATGCAAATGTGAATAAAAATGCAAATGTGAATAAAAATGTTAATGTAAATGCTAATGTAAATATAAATGAAGAAGTGCCTCTCCCTGCCCTGGCAAGTGACATGGACACCAATGATGCGGAGGGTTGCGTTGAGGTGCCGCTTATGTCCCCTCCATAGTTGCGCCTGATGATGCAGAGGTGGGGGTGGGGGTCAGGGCAGGGAAGGCTAAGGAAAAACGTAACAATGTGGAACCTCGCTTGGCCAAAAGGGTGTTAGGATCACGGGAGGATGTTTCAGCCGGAAGTGTGGGGGGACCTGGCGCTCCCCTTCCCAGCGCCCCAAGCAGGACTTATGCCGGGGTAGTGGGGGGGGGGACCGCCGGCCCGCCCACCCTCGTCCTCGGGCCCTGGCGAGGGTCACTTGCAACAGCGCCACCTGCAGGCCTTAAGGGAGGGGAAGCAGTCCCTAACCATAGAGGGTGTGCAGAGGGATCTATCCTTCTGGATAGATAGGTACGGGTTAGAGGCCTTCCGAGAGAAAAGAGGAGATCAGTGGTCGCTCCCGACAACCGGGCAGGCTGTGGTCAGGAGGAATGTGGTCCGTCTCCGGTGGCGTGGCAATGAAATCTGTCCCCCCAGAAAAACGGTGGTGGAGCTGCTTCTGGGGATGGGCTTCAGGGCGCGTGACAACTTCGCCCTGATACATCCTCATGGCTCAGCTGAGTTCGACATCAGCTTTGTTCAACCGGGAGGCCTAGAGGTCTTCTGGGGGAATTATGAGCTGGTGAAGGACGAGCCCGGCTGGCGGGATTTTGCTGCACAAGCAATATCCCGTCAGAATGGTCTCAAGAAGGTGACCGTTCTCACCCGTAACGAGTCACTTTCTTGCGTTGACATCATGACCTGGCTAAGTCGGTATGGGGAAGTAGCGGAGATGCCCAGGAAGAACCTGGACGAGTTTGGCATCTGGTCGGGGGCCTGGACGTTTATGGTGAAACTTAAACGTCTGGGGCAAACTGTGTCCCACATCCCATCCTCTGCTTTCCTTGGGAGGGATCGTATCCTGGTCTTCTACCAGGGGCAACCAAGGCTGTGTCACCGGTGCGGCGACCCCTCGCATTTGAGTGCAGCTTGCACAGTACAGAAGTGCGCTCATTGTGGGGGGATAGGTCATCTAGCTGCATCGTGTGACCAGATTAGGTGTCACCTGTGTGGTGACTTAGGTCACCCATTCAGTAGGTGTCCCCGCTCCGTGGTCAATGCCGTCGCCAAGCCTGCAGGAGGAGAGAGTGGGGTGGCTCCTGTGGGTGGGGAGGCGTGCAGAGAGGGCGGAGCAAAAGGGCAAGTGAAGACATCAAGGAAAGGGCTCCAGCCTTCCTACCATCGAAGGCTGGAGAAGAGGCAAAAGGAGAGGGAGCTGAGGGAAACCCAGGCAACTGGGCGGACCTCTGGCCTGAACCCGGAGCCTGCCCTGGAGACGGATGCCCTTGGGGACGCTGAATTGGATGAGGAGGTCAGGAGGATCCAGAGGGAGCAAGTGGCTGAGGACTCTCAATCCTCCCAATATGAAAGTGTTGGTGAGGAAGAGAGGGTACAGCCTAAAAAATCACCTGGGACACAGGGCAAGATCCTGAGCGGGCCAAAGTCATCTGGCCAAGCCCCGGCCACGGAAGGCAACATCTGCACCCCTCTGGTGCTCTCCCCCAACCGCTACCAAGTCCTCCATGGATTTTCCGGCTCTTCAGCAAAGTGAAGAGGAGGGTGAGGTAGGGGTCTCAGAGGGTGCTGGACCCCTTCCCCCGAGAGGTACAAAGGCCTCTGGGGCAGGGGTCAACCTGGGGCAGGGGGACGAGGATGGGAGTGTGAGTGAGGGGGGGGGAGGTCCGCCAGGAGGGAATGGACTCCACCACCTCAAAAAAACGTGTCAAGAAAGGAAGAGAGTCTGGGGGGTCCTCCTCAGACCATGACAGGGGTAGGAAGAAGAAAGCCATCTAATTTTATCATCCAGGATGGCGGTACCCATACCGTTGACGCTGGCTTCCATTAATGTCGCCAGCATTAAGTCAGATATGGCTAAATTTGCGGCCTTTGATTTTCTCAGCCGAGTTGAAGCTGACATTTTGTTTTTGTAGGAGACCAGGCTGTCACTTTTGGCAGACGTCGTAAAAGCCAGGAGGGATTGGCGACGCGGGCCCTCCTACTGGTCTCTTGCGGCCGAGCCATATAGCGGTGTGGCGGTTCTTTTCACCGCAGCGGTGAAATGCCGACGGATGATAGAATTAGAAATGGGGAGGTGCCTGATTTTAGATGTTCTCATAAAGGGACAAGAATTGTGATTAATCAACATCTATGGTCCCCAAACTAAGTGGGATCGAAAAAATCTCTTCATGAGGATTAAGCCTTTCCTTTTTTCTAGTCGACAGGTCATCTTTGGAGGGGATTTTAACACTGTCGTTAGACCCCGCGATAGAGGAGGTTCCATAGACAGACTGGCCCACGATAGTGTAGCCTTAAATAGCATAGCTAGCGAAGCTCGCCTGGTGGATATCCACATCAGGCATACCCCAGGTCACCCCGGGTTCACCTATCAAAGAGGAAGCTGTAGGTCTAGGATAGATAGTTTTTTTTTGAAGGAGGAAGCCATCTCTTCACCAGTGTCCGTTGTTGAGGTGGAATTCTCCGACCACTGTATGATTTTGTTTTCTCTGAACATTGCAGAATCCCTTCGGATGGGTCGAGGTATATGGAGGCTGAATTCCACTCTCCTGGAAGAAGCAGAAATAAGACAGGCCTTTGAAGATTTTCTCCAGGACCAGGTACCTTTGTTGGATCTAGGTGGCACTAAGTCTGAGTGGTGGGAGTTGATTAAATATCGGGTAGCAGGATTTTTCCGCCAGCTTTCAGGCCTCAGGTCCATGAGCAGGTACCGCCTGTATCAGGAACTGAGGAGGAAACTCGAACGTCTGGTCTCGGACGGAGGTAGTCAGGAGGAGATCTTCGGGGTGAAAGCGCTGCTCAAAAGGTGTCAGTATGATTGGCACGCATCTTTGGTTCTTGAGAGGGATTTCGGGAGGTACCGCTCGCCCGACCCCTACAGGAACTGTAAGATGTCAGTGAGTCGTAAAATAGTGACAGGACTAATAGACAGTACAGGGTCCCTGAGGAGATCCAAGTCAGGGATCCTGGAGGTCGTTAGATCCTTCTACTCTCACCTTTTGGGTAGGCAGGATCCAGACCGAGAGGAGATGTCGACTTTCCTGGCTGAAACTATCCCTGAGCCAGGAGAGGATTCCTCCCTTAATGTCTTGATAGATCCAATCAAAGAAGAGGAAGTAATGCTGGCGATTGACGGACTAGGTCTGAAAAAATCGCCAGGGCCGGGTGGCTTAACATCCGAGTTCTACAAGACCTTTAAAGGAACCCTAGTTCCTCTATTGACATCTGTATTTAATGAGTGTCTATCCTCGGGCACTCTGCCGAGGTCAATGAGGAGGTCAGCTTTGATTGTTCTATCAAAAGGTAAGGATTCGACTCGTATTGAGAATTGGCGTCCCATAGCGCTCCACAATACGGACAGAAAGGTTCTCGCAAAGGTGCTGTTTAATCGGTTGGTGAAATTTGCACCCCGGCTTCTTTCGCTGGTCCAGCATTGTTCCGTTCCAGGCCGCAGCACTTTTAGTGCTGTCCTCAGTGTCAGAGAGGCAGTGGAACGGGGAAATTCTGGCCAGTGGAAGGGGTACGTTCTGTCCTTGGACCAGGCCAAAGTGTTTGACCGAGTGAATCACAAGTATCTATGGTCGGTCCTTCTGAGGTATGGTCTGCCGGGAGGGTTTGTCAATTGGCTCCAGACCTTATACGCTGGGGCAGAGACTTTCGCACTGGTTAACGGTTGGGTTGGAACCCCCTTTGAGGTTGGGTCTGGTGTCCGCCAGGGCTGTCCTTTGAGTCCCCTGCTATATGTGTTTGCGATTGACCCTTTTTTAAGAAGGGTTGACCGTGGACCATTGGCGGGGATCGGGGTCGGCTTGGAAGGGCCGGAAGCCACTCAGAGGGTGGTTGCATACGCGGATGACATCTCCATTTTCGTCTCCTCGCAAGGGGAGGCGGAGTGGGTGATGTCAGAAGTGGAATGTTACTCACGGGCATCTGGATTCAGGGTTAACCGTGACAAGTGCGTAAGTCTCTGGCTAGTTTTGGTCTCCTGGGCACCCTTCCAGAACCTCAGGGGTCTGCAAAGATCTTAGGAGTGGAATTTGGCCCGGGTGATTATCCCAAGAAAAACTGGGATGACAGGCTAAAGTTAGTTGCCCAGAAGGTCGGCCAATGGAAGGGTTGGTCCTTAACCCTTAGAGAAAGGGTTCACTTGGCCAAAGCTTACCTGGTGCCCATGTTGCTATACCTCGGCAGTGTGTGCATCTTGCCAGAACCTCTCTGGGCTCGGGTCTATAGCCTGTTCTTCCAACTGTTATGGGGGAACAGGCTCAACCTAATTAAGAGAGAAGTTACGCATCTACCAAGGAAACTAGGAGGGTTAGGTATGGTTAACCCAGTGGTGTTCCTAGTGAACACCTTTGTTAAGATCAATATGGCAAACCTCTGGCAAGAGAGGGCTCCTTGGTGGATTCTCTCCTACAGGGAGTGGTTTCAGCCCTTCTTCCAGGAATGGGAGAGAGGAGGCCAAGTGAAAGACCTGCGTACACCCCATGGACATCTCCCGGCTTATGCCGCCCTGGTCTTGAAGATGGTACGCCGGTGGGGTCTCGAGGTGTGGGAGATCAGGACCATGCCGAGGAAATTCCTCGACAGAAGGGTTCTGATGACCCACTTCCGGAAGCCCCTGGCTCTCAAAGACTGCCCAAGTAGTGACCTCGGGGAGGGATTAAAACTTTTAAATTCAGTGAGGATTCCCCAGAAGTTTTGGGATCTGGCTTGGCGCTGCTTCCACGGGAGACTGTACGTAAGGGGCAATTTGAAGTACAGAAACACTGATGACAGAGGATGTCCTCGGGAGGAGTGTAGCGATACACTAGAGAGTATGGAGCATTTCCTGCTTCATTGCTCCTTTAATGCAGAGGTGTACAAAAGGGTGGGTGCCTCCATCGGCTGGCTCGGCTTAGCCAACCTCTCCTAGGCCGGGTGGGCTCATGGGATGTTCGGAGACCTAGGTGGTAGGGACCGTAACACTTCTTTTTTTAGTTAGCATAGTGGTTAGGCACTTTACCTGGAACGCATGGTGTTTAGTATCTACGCAGAGCAAAATCCTTCTGGTGGAAGAAGTTGTAGGGAACATCATCGGTGGCTTGGTGAAGGTACGTTCTTTGGAGGTTGATAGACTGGGAGCATCCAAAGCCTCTCGCCTATGGAGGGGCTTTTCTTTTGGGGTGCCTTAGGGTATTGACCTTAGGGGGGGGCTCATCTGGCTCATCTGGGGGGGGTCCGCCCTCGCTTAGGCACTAAAAAATTAAGCGATAGGGAAAACAATAGGGAAAGGAGGGCGAGTTTAGGGCTAGATCAAACAGAGGGTAAGAGAAGGGACAGCTTTAGGGGAAAGCGATAGGGGAAGCGATAGGGAAGGTGTCGGCGTGGGTGGATCCTATCCCTGGGGGGGTCGGGTGGGTCTCTTTCTCCTCTTTCTGGTGGTAGGCTGGGATTGTGCACGGCAGAGTTTTTTGTTTTCAGTACATAAAGGCAGAATAAAGGCTTACAGGAACCGAACTTGGTGCTTTCGGGTTGTGTTTTTTTGTTGTTATGTATATGCGAGGAAGCGTGACAGGGGTTTAGATAGGTTGGGTGGGGGAATGGGGGGGTGTGGGGAGGATTATATTGTTTTCAATTTTTTTCTCCCGCTCGGGCCCGGACTATGCAGAACATGAGAGGACATGGGGCGAGGGTCTGAGTGGGAGGTCTACGGTGTGGTGGCGGAGGCCAGCATCAGGACTAAGCGGACATGAGGCGGGGTGTTGGCCTGGTGTGGTGAAGGGTTAGGTTAGTTAGAGTTAGGCCTCATGCACACGACCGTGGTGTTTTTCTGGTCCGCAAATTCCAGGACCGTGTTCCGTGGAATGTCATCCGCAGTTCATCCGTATGTAATCCGCAGTTCATCCGTATGTAATCCGCAAAAATGCGGATGAAAAAAAAAAAAAGGACTTTTAAACAGGATGCCAAAAGCTTGGTCAAACCCCCTTTAGAAGGTCACATGATCGCTCTGGAGCCATTTCCTGCTGCATTTTTCCTGAACTTTGCTTTGTGCGAGTTCAGTGAGATTGCGCTGCTGATATAGCTGTGGTTTTTGTCAGTTACTCACTGCGAACATGTCTTCTGATAATGTGGATGATGTACTCCTGCACTGGCTCCTCTCCAGGCGATTTGGACAGCAACCACCAATGCTGGACGAAGAACCGAGGAGGAGGAGATATTGGGTTCACCCCATTATCTCACAACGGCTTAGGAAGGGGCATTTTAACATGCTGTACTCAGACCTGCGGCAGCACCCGGACAAGTTCCTCAGCTACTGCCGTATGTCCGTGCAAACTTTTGACTGTCTGCTGGCGGACCTTCGTCCTGGACTGATCTTCCAGGACACCACCATGAGACGTTGCATTTCTCCAGAGGAACGCCTGATCGTCACTCTGAGGTAAGAAAACCTAAATCCCCTTCTACGACATGTCTCTACCCTGCAAACAATATTAGTATACTTGTCCCCTGTGCATATTGCCGCCTTGCCACCGTGCTGCAGATATTTTTCCTGTATGTGCATATTTTGTTATATATGTTTTTTTTTTTTTACAGATTTCTTGCTACCGGCAACTCCTTTGCATCGCTACATTTCCAGTTTCTGCTGGGGTGCTCCACTATTTCGAAGATTGTCAAGCTTACCTGCGAAGTCATCTGGCAGCAACTTCGAGCAGCAGTTATGCCAAAGCCCAAGCCAGAGGACTGGATTCGGATTGCCGATGGCTTCTTCCAATCAGCACAGTTTCCCAACTGTGTTGGTGCGCTAGATGGTAAGCACATCCGCGTAAAAAAGCCTGCTCACTCAGGGTCTCAGTATTTCAATTATAAGCAGTTTTTCTCGGTGGTGCTGTTGGCCTTGGCTGACAGTGACTATCGGTTTATAATTGTCGATATTGGGGCCTATGGAAGCTCTGCGGATGCTGGCATCTTCAGGGCTTCCAGAATGGGTGAACGTCTAGCATCTAACCAGCTCGACCTTCCGGAACCTAGACAGCTTCCAGGATCTACAGGACCACCAGCACCCTTTGTCATTGTGGGTGATGAAGGTTTCGGACTGTCCCCTCACCTGATGCGTCCATTCCCTAGGCGTGGCTTAGATGAACAGAGGCGCATTTTTAACTACCGCCTTACACGTGCAAGACGGTATGTGGAGTGCGCCTTCGGAATTCTAAGCAGCAAGTGGCGTGTGTTCCAGAGCTCCATTCAGATGAATCCTGAAAATGTGACAAAGGTTATCCAAGCCTGTGTTGTCCTCCACAATTTTATGAGGATTCATGAGTCGGCAGTGGACGCAGAGCTGAACCATTTCTCTACTAATTACATCCCTTTGGACTACACACCACATGGAAGACCTGGAGTGTCTGGACTGGCAGTCCGTAATTTGCATACAGACTATTTTGTATCACCTGAGGGAGCAGTTCCTTGGCAAAGGGATGTGCTTCGTCTGCCAAATTAAAATTTTAGAGGGACTGTTGTATTTCCGGTTTATGTTACAAATGTTAGTAGTTAAAGTTGCAGTAGTAGAGTAGGGACTCGCAAGAGAATGAGGACCCTTGACGCGGGTTGCGAGCTAATAATCGCTTTTTTTTTTTTTTTAATTAATTAATAAAGAATTAAAAAAAAAAAAACAGAAATACATTTGCATTTGGCAGAAATGCAAACCAATACCTCATTATGTTTTGCAATAATAATAAAGACAAACACATAATTAACTATAAACTTATTTTATTTCTTGCATAAAATAGTGTCAACAAACATAAACAAAACTATGTTATATAACTAAATTATAAATTGTAAAAGGATTGCGAAGGTGCAGGTTCATGATGTGGTCGTGGAACTGCCTCCCCCTGCTGCATTTGCCCATACTGTTGTTGAGAAGGTCCTGGCATGCCATAAACTGAACGATCGTCACTGAATAGCGGCATTGAGTCTACATATGACGGATGCTGGATGCCTTGGGCGGTTGCTGCAGGTGCTGGAGGGACAGAGTTGAAGGTGCTTGCATCACACCCCCGTCTATGAAACTCGATGGCCTGATGCATTGCACGTGGGTCAGGATGTGTCGCAAATATTTCCACGACTTCCATTAGTGCTGTTTGGCACCTTATCTGTCTGGAAATTGGCACTCTTTTAAGAATATTAGAGAGAGCGCGACAGAAGGTGCCCTCTTCAGTTTCAGTAGCTCTTTTCTCCAAGTGCTCTAATACACGCAAGTCGACTTCCTGCCTTGGCTCTGTACGTGTTGGACCTTTGGCAGAACGTCGACGTTTACCTCGGGGTATAATTTCTTCGTCCGCGGCACAGACTGGATTATCCACTGTTGTTGGTTCCGCTGTCACAGGAGTGGAAGTGGACCTAGCAGTCCCCAAAGCTACGTCAGGCTCTTCAATTTGAGTCTCATCAGAGTCTTCTTCTTCCTCCAGATTATCCTTGGTTCTGTTTGAAAATGAAAACATAATGTTAGGGAATTTTTGTAGTAATTTAACGTCATGTCTACAGCTGGGCAAATACACTATGTATGCATCACTACATGCAGAGCCCTAACGCCATACAGGCCCCCCTCCCCGCCCCCCGGACAAATGCCACCTATAGTGTGTCCTACAAATACATGCGTTATCGCTGGCAGCGATAGGGTGAAGGGGGGACTGAAAGTCCCCTTAATTTCTGCCGTCTGCACAGCTCCAAAAAATTGAAAGGAGCGCTGGTTATGTATGCGCACAAGCACGACTTTGGCTCCATTCATTTTTACGGAGCTGGCGAAAGTACGAGGTTTGGGATGGAGAAGTTCAGGGTACTTTCTGTCCCCCGTTCTCCCTGTCAATGCCAGCGATCACACATGTATCCCCTATTCAGTGGTTAGGGGATACATGTCTGTTGTTTAATGTCAGAGCGGAGAGATACCTCCCTGCTCAGCCGTAGTGTTCAGTTGCGTCCCGCTGTAGCCGTCATAGCGGCTGCTAGCGGAGCCTCCGGACATGGTGGAGTCCCCTCATGCCGCGGTCCCCGTAGCAGTCGCTACGGCTGCTACAGCGGTACTTACACAACTGGCTACATGGGCAGACTACAATGATCAAAGTATATAAGCAATACTTACGGGCCAACCTGCATTACATCAAGAAGAAACGAAAGTTGTTTGGTGTACATGTATGGCTTTTTTTTCAGACGTCCGTCTCCGCTCTTCCCCTTGTCATTCATCTCACGCTTTAATTGGTCTCGGCACGTGTTCCAGCGTGTTTTGACGTTTTCGACTATGATATAAAATAAACCAATCACAGATCAACATTTTAGAAGAGTACATTACTAGATATTAGGAAATGTTGTTTATTATATGAAAATGATGCTGCAAATTTTTGTTGTTTACGCAACAAATCTGCACCTACATTTGCATATTTGACAGGTAATTCCGACGTTGCAGAAACTACAGCAGACTTGCCACGTTTTCCATGTGCCCACACGACAGCGTCCGTAACGGCTGAAATGACGTTGCTGGTTTCAGGAGAAAACATCACCCGTAATTTCAGCCGTAAAGGCATGTGCTGGCGCTTTAACGCAGCGTCCTTTACGGACGTAATTGATTTTCATAGGAGCCCATGAATAACGGCTCCAATTATGACACAAGAAGTGACAGGTCACTTCTTTGACGCGGGCGTCTATTGACGCGTAAATATACACGGCGCTTGAACACACAAACGTCAGCCCATTGCTTTCACTGGGCAGATGTTTGTCAACGCTATTGCGGCGTATTTAGCGTGCGTAATAGAGGTCAAACACCCCCGAATTACGTCCGTAATTAGTGTGTGGGAACATACCCTCATAGTGACATGTCACGTTTTGATCGGTGCTGTTCAGAGCCATGAGACCCCCACAATCTCACGTGCACTTCTGCAGCTTCATTTCAGCGATTGGTGGGTGTTTCAGTGATCCAACCGCCAACAATCAAAACGTCAGGCATGTCATTATGACATGACAGGAGTACTCAGAAACCGCATCAAGGTGTGAAACTTACCCATGCGCTTCTTTTGCACTTTAGTTGCCTTCTCCCACTCGGTAAGATGCACCTCACTGCAGACCTCCTGCCAGGCAAGATCTTTCAGATTCCTGTCTGCATATTCTTCCACCCGCTTATTCCACAGACAGGGCTTGTGCTGGACCAGGATGATTAGTTTCTCGACGTTTATTGAAGCCATGCTGCTCTCTGCTGCTCTCTGCTGCTCTCATGCACTGTCTCCAGACTTCACGACGACAGAAGTCATTCCCGGTCGTCGCCTAGCAACACTTCCGCAAATCCGCAAACTGCGGATGACACACGGCGGTGTATCCGCAATTTCCACGGGCCCATTGACTTCTATTGGCATGTCCGCACCGCATTTGCGGCCCATAATAAGACATGTCCGGAGTTTCTGCGGCACGGATGTGCGGACATGCGGAGAGCCGTGAAAACACGGATAGTGGGTATGGCCACATAGAAATGAATGGGTCCGCAATTAACCCGTGGATTTGCGGTTGAATTGCGGACGCAAAAACACGGTCGTGTGCATGAGGCCTTAGGGTTAGTATATATATTGAGGAAAAAATAAAAAAATAAAAAAAAAGGAAAAAAAATAAATAAAAAATAAATAAATATATATATATAAGTATATAGGTGGAGGTGTATATAGGTGTATATATATTCTTATGTATATGTGGGTGTAAAGATTAAAGTATGTTGTATATAAATATGGCTATGAACGTTGGGGGGTTTGACACATTCTGGCTGATTGTTTCAAATGAGTACGGAAGGGAGTGAGTGGGGGCAAATGGATACTGAGAGGTGGGGGGGATACGAAAAAAGTTGAATGTGGATGAGTGTAGCTGGTTGAGGAATTGGCCAAGTCCGGGAACATGGAGGAATACAGTGATGTATTAAAAATATGTATATAATGTCTTATGTTTATGTTCGTATATGTTGTATTTTGGTTATGGTTTACATCGGCTGATGCTGTTGTTATGTTTTTTTTTACTTTTATAATAAAAGAGTTCCATACATGGATGTAATAGCAGCAAGCAATGGCTTTTCACAAGCCCTCCAAAAATTGACCCTTTTTATTGGCAGATGCCTGCCGGGATTCTTCCATACATAGATGTAAAAGCATTAAAGCAACAAGCAATGGCTTTTCACAAGCCCTCCAAAAATTGACCCTTTTTTTTGGCAGATGCCTGCCGGGGTTCTTCCATACATGGATGTAAAAGCAACAAGCAATGGCTTTTCACAAGCCCTCCAAAAATTGACCCTTTTTTTTTGGCAGATGCCTGCCGGGGTTCTTCCATACATGGATGTAAAAGCAACAAGCAATGGCTTTTCACAAGCCCTCCAAAAATTTACCCTTTTTTTTTGGCAGATGCCTGCCGGGGTTCTTCCATACATGGATGTAATAGCAACAAGCAATGGCTTTTCACAAGCCCTCCAAAAATTTACCCTTTTTTTTTGGCAGATGCCTGCCGGGGTTCTTTCATACATGGATGTAAAAGCAACAAGCAATGGCTTTTCACAAGCCCTCCAAAAATTTACCCTTTTTTTGGCAGATGCCTGCCGGGGTTCTTCCATACATGGATGTAAAAGCAACAAGCAATGGCTTTTCACAAGCCCTCCAAAAATTTACCCTTTTTTTGGCAGATGCCTGCCGGGGTTCTTCCATACATGGATGTAAAAGCAACAAGCAATGGCTTTTCACAAGCCCTCCAAAAATTGACCCTTTTTATTGGCAGATGCCTGCCGGGGTTCTTCCATACATGGATGTAAAAGCAACAAGCAATGGCTTTTCACAAGCCCTCCAAAAATGGACCCTTTTTATTGGCAAGGGTGAGCAGTAGCAGCACATTAGAAGACACTGGACGACAGTCACAGGACAAAACCCTGTGGTGGGGCAGGCCTGCTTGTAGCAGACGGGCGGCAGTGGAGGTGTATTGGTGGTAGTAGAGGTACTAGCCAACACAGACAGCAAGGCGGGTGGTAGACTGGTAGTAGCAGCAGCACATTAAAAAAAGAGACTGGACAATCACAGGACAAAGCCCTGTGGTGGGGCAGGCCTGCTTGTAGCAGACGGCACTGGGGTGGATTGGTGGTAGAAGTAGTAGCAGCACCAACAGCGGCACATTAAAAAAAGAGTGGACAGGACAGAATCCCGTAGTAGCAGGCGGCAGTAGCAGGCGGCAGTAGCAGGCGGCAGTAGCAGGCGGCAGCGGCAGCAACAGCAGCAATGTCAGATCTAATCAGTGGCATCAGGCACAGGGGTTTTAAAATCCTCACCGATCCACGCTTGATTCATTTTCAGAAACGTGAGATTTTCCAAGCTGTTGGCGCACAATCTTGTTCGATTAGGGGTGACGAAGCCCCCTGCCGTGCTGAATACCCTCTCTGACGCTACACTGGAGGGTGGACAAGACAGTACACCCATGGCAAACTGGGCCAGTTCTTGCCAATGATCCAATCTGCTGACCCAGAAGTCCATGGGGTCTGGGATCAGCATTTCTGACGGAGAAAGGGCACAGTCCAGGTACGAGTGAACCTGGTTGTTTAGGTGCTGCACCTGGTGATGGTGAACATCCCTTTGGTGACTACGATGTGTGTCAGGTCGGGGTATTGGATGTAAAAATGTTGTCATCATATTTTCCAAACTGAATTGGCTGCTGCCGCCTATTGCAGAGGTAGCTCTGCCAGAGGCGGTGGAACGATGAGACAGTGGGGAGCGGAGAGTGGCCCCCCGGTCAGACATGCTTGCAGCAGGTGTTTGCCGTTTGAAAGCCGTGACAAGCTGGCTGCATAGCTTCTCTCGATAATAAGCCAATTTTGCCTCCCTCTCGGAAGGCGCAAAAAACTCCCCCATTCTGGCTTTATACCGAGGGTCTAAAAGTGTGGCTATCCAGTACTCATCTCTTTGCTTCATGCTAACAATACAACAGTAACGAAGCATACAGCTCGCCATCCTGGCCAGCGTTTCAGAGGGCCCGGTTGGTTCCATCTCCGCCCCATACTGCCATGGTTGTCCATCATCAAGGTCGT
Organism: Rhinoderma darwinii; assembly: GCF_050947455.1. Lineage (NCBI taxonomy): Eukaryota > Metazoa > Chordata > Amphibia > Anura > Rhinodermatidae > Rhinoderma > Rhinoderma darwinii. The sequence goes on along the minus strand of NC_134697.1, from coordinate 91,651,083 downwards.
CGTCAGACTCGTCATCGCCACCATCACTGTCATGTTGTGCGGCTGCATCGTCCCCTATCCCTTCCTGTGATTCCATCTCCAAATCCAGCTCCTCTTCAGGTCCTGTTTCCTCCTCCTCCTCCTCCTCCTCCTCAACATCCATAGCCAGATGTGATCCTTCCTCCATCCTTTGCTGAATCATCGCTGTGAGCGTTTGCTCCATAATGAATATCAGCGGCATAACATCGTTCATTCCGGTAGCGTCACGGCTCACAAATCGTGTGGCCTCTTCAAAGGGCCTCAAAACGCGACATGCGTCTCTAACCAGCTGCCAGTGCCTGAGCTCGAAATTACAGTGGCTCCAAACGCTGCCCGTCTGCTGCATCAGGAAATCATTCACGGCTTTCCGTTGTTCGTACAGACGGTCCAACATGTGCAGGGTGGAATTCCAGCGTGTTGGAACGTCGCAAATCAGGCTGTGTTCTGGGAGATTGTCCAGGAGGGCGTGCTTAAATGCATACGAACGTCTAAAGCGAACGCAAACCCTCCTGGACATGGCCAGCACACCCTTCAAACCAACATATGACTTTAAGAAGCGTGTTCTGACCAGATTGATCACATGTGCCATGCAAGGAGCGTGTGTCAGGTGACCTAGACGCAGTGCAGCCACAACGTTCTTCCCGTTATCAGAGACAACATTGCCCAGTGTGAGTTTCAGAGGAGACAGCCAGCGTGCGATTTCCTCCTTGATGCACAGCAGCAGCTCCTGCCCTGTGTGGCTTTTCTCGCCCAGGCTCAGCAGGTGTAAGACAGCGTTGTGGCGCTTCACCTTGCACCTATGAAAAGAGGAGGGAGGAGGAGTGGAAGATACGCTGTGTCCTGTCGGGGACGGGAAGACCTCCAAGGAGGAAGGCAAGGAGGAGGAGGAGGAGTAGGAGGAGGAGGATGGTAGGCGCCTGGTGTCCGGAGTTGAACCAGAAAGATACAAGCGTGGAGGTGGTAATGCCTGGCATTGCTGCGGTGGTGCATCGGACTGCAAAATATTGACCCAGTGGGCCGTGAAAGACATGTACTGTCCCTGCCCATAGTTGCTGCTCCACGTGTCGACGGTGGCATGTACCCTGCTGCACATGGATAATTGCAAGGACTGGCACACCTTTTCCTCCACATGCTTGTGCAAGGCAGGGACAGCTGTTTTGGAGAAGTAATGTCGGCTAGGTATTCGCCACCTAGGCTGAGCGCACGCCATCAATTGCTTGAAGCCGGCGGAGTCGACCAGGTGGTACGGCAGCGACTGCACCACCAACAACTTAGCCAGGTGTGAATTAAGCCGCACGACAAGTGGATGACTGGGTATATATTGTTGCTTATTGGATAACGATTCCGTAATAGATAACTGACGGGACGTAGGAGGAGCACTAGATGACAGTGATGATGATGATGACAACGACATTGTGGATAAGGCCTCGCTACTACTTAGATGACAGGGACTCGGAGCAGCAGCAGCAGCGGCAGAGGGGTCTTCATTAGATGTACATGATGATGGTGGGGCATGTCGATTGTCCCACATGGCCTTGTGATGCCGCTCCATGTGTTTACGTAGCGGATGTGTTTACGAGCTAGACGGCGGATGGCAGGCTTGGTGATGCCCTGGATGTTATCACGGAGCACCTTCCTGTGCCGCTTAGCACCGCCCTTTCCGAGTCCTTTTCCTCCTTTACCACGACCAGACATCCTGTAAGCTGGAGCTAAAGAGAAATATTGTACCGAGAACCGCGGGGCGCGTCTTTATATAGACCTTGGGCGGACCAGAGAGAGAACTGTTATTCATGTCACTTCCGGGGCGTTTCTCTCAGCTAATTTACATTACCAATCCCTCCCCCTCCCGCTGATTGGCTTAACTCAGATTTTGAATTGCAAGCTCATTTTACAATACCGGCCGCTCTTTTCCCGCTTCGTACTTTCATATTACCGGCATTATGTCCCTGCTCCTTCATATTACCGGCATTATGTCCCTGTTCCTTCATATTACCGGCATTACGTCCCTGTTCCTTCATATTATCGGCATTATGTCCCTGTTCCTTCATATTACCGGCATTATGTCCCTGTTCCCTCATCTTACCAGCATTATGTCCCTATTCCCTCATCTGAACCGGCATTATGTGCCTGTTCCGTCATCTTACCGGCATTACGTCCCTGTTCCTTCATATTACTGGCATTATGTCCCTGTTCCTTCATATTTTTGGCATTATGTCCCTGTTCCCTCATCTTACCGGCATTTTGTCCCTGTTCCCTCATCTTACCGGCATTATGTCCCTGTTCCTTCATCTTACCGGCATTACGTCACTCTTCCTCCATATTACCGGCATTACGTCCCTGTTTCTTAATATTATCGGCATTACGTCCCTGTTCCTTCATATTACCGGCATTACGTCCCTGTTCCTTCATATTACAGGCATTATGACCCTGTTCCTTCATATTACAGGTATTATGTCCCTGTTCCTTCATATTACTGCCATTATGTCCACTGAAGGAGGGTACAGGGACATAATGCCGGTAATATGTCCCTGTTCCCTCATCTTACCGGCATTACGTCCATACTCCTTCATATTACCAGCAATATGTCCCTGTTCCTTCATATTACAGGCATTGTGTCCCTGTTCAATCATCTTACCAGCATTATGTCCCTGTTCCCTCACCTTACCGGCATTATGTCCCTGTTCCCTCATTTGAACCGGCATTAAGTCTCTGTTCCTCCATATTACCGGAATTCCGTCCCATTCCTTCATATTACAGGCATTATGTCTTTGTTCCTTCATATTACAGGCATTATGTCCCTGTTCGCTCATCTTACCGGCATTATGTCCCTGTTCCCTCATCTGAACCGGCATTATGTGCCTGTTCCGTCATCTTACCGGCATTACATCCCTGTTCCTTCATATTAATTGTATTATGTCCCTGTTCCCTCATCTTACCGCCATTGTGTCCCTGTTTCCTTATCTTACTGGCATTATGTCCCTGTTCCTTCACCTTACCGGCATTACGTCACTGTTCCTCCATATTACCGGCATTACGTCCCTGTTCCTTCATATTACCGGCATTAGGACCCTGTTTCTTAATATTATCGGCATTACGTCCCTGTTCCTTCATATTACCGGCATTAAGTCCCTGTTCCTTCATATTACAGGCATTATGTCCCTGTTCCTTCATATTACCGGCATTATTTCCCTGTTACTACATATTACCGGCATTATTTTCCTGTTCCTTCATATTACTGCCATTATGTCCACTGAAGGAGGGTACAGGGACTTAATGCCGGTAATATGTCCCTGTTCCCTCATCTCACAGGCATTATGTCCCTGTTCCTTCATATTACCGGCTTTATGTCCCTGTTCTCTCATATTACAGACATTATGTCCTTGTTCCTTCATATTACTGGCATTACGTCCCTGTTTCTTCATAATACCAGAATTGCGTCCCTATTCCTTCATATTACCGGCATTATGTCCCTGTTCCTTCATATTACCAGCATTATGTCCCTGTTTCTTCATATTACAGGCATTTTGTCCCTGTTCCTTCATATTACAGGCATTATGTCCTTGTTCTTTCATATTACCGCCATTATGTCCTTGTTTCTTCATATTACAGGCATTATGTCCCTGTTCCTTCATGTAACCGACATTAAGTCCCTGTTCAATCATCTTACCGGCATTATGTCCCTGTTCCCTCACCTTACCGGCATTATGTCCCTGTTCCCTCATTTGAACCGGCATTATGTCTCTGTTCCTCCATATTACCGGAATTCCGTACTATTCCTTCATATTACCGGCATTATGTCCTTGTTCCTTCATATTACAGGCATTATGTCCCTGTTCCTTCATATAACCGGCATTAAGTCCCTGTTCGCTCATCTTACCGACATTATGCCCCTGTTCCCTCATCTTACCGGCATTACGTCCCTGTTCCTTCATATTACCGGCATTATGTCCCTGTTCCTTCATCTTACCGGCATTACGTCCCTGTTCCTTCATATTAATGGCATTATGTCCCTGTTCCCATATCTTACCGGCATTACGTCTATGTTCTTTCATATTTTTGGCATTATGTCCCTGTTCCCTCATCTTACCGGAATTGTGTCCCTGTTCCCTCATCTTACCGGCATTATGTCCCTGTTCCTTCATCTTATCGGCATTATGTCCCTGTTCCTTCATCTTATCGGCATTACGTCCCTGTTCCTTCATATTACTGGCATTACGTCCCTGTTCCTTCATATTACCGGCATTAGGTCCCTATTCCTTCATATTACCGGCATTATGAACCTGTTCCTTCAGATTACCAGCATTATGTCCCTTTTCCTTCATGTTACAGGCATTTTGTCCTTGTTCTTTCATATTACCGCCATAATGTCCTTGTTCCTTCATATTACAGGCATTATGTCCCTGTTCCTTCATACTACCGAGATTATGTCCCTGTTCCCACATCTTACCGGCACTATGTCCCTGTTCCCTCATTTGAACCAGCATTATGTGCCTTTTCCTTCATATTACCGGCATTACGTCACTGTTCCTTCATATTACCGGCATTACGTCCCTGTTCCTTCATACTACCGAGATTATGTTCCTGTTCCCTCATCTTACCGGCATTTTGTCCCTGTTCCCTCATCTTTTTGGCATTATGTCACTGTTCCTCCATATTACCGGAATTACGTCCCTATTCCTTCATATTACCGGCATTACGTCCCTGTTCCTTCTTATTACCGGCAATACGTCCCTGTTCCTTCATATTACAGGCATTATGTCCCTGTTACTTCATATTACCGGCATTATTTCCCTGTTACTTCATATTACCGGCATTATTTTCCTGTTCCTTCATATTACTGCCATTATGTCCACTGTAGGAGGGTACAGGGACATAATGCCGGTAATATGTCCCTGTTCCCTCATAGTACCGGCATTACGTCCCTGGTCCCTCATATTATCGGCATTACGTCCCTGTTTCTTCATATTACCAGCAGTACGTCCCTGTTTCTTCATATTACCAGAATTGTGTCCCTATTCCTTCATATTACCGGCATTATGTCCCTGTTCCTTCATATTACCAGCATTATGTCCTGTTCCTTGATATTACAGGCATTTTGTCCCTGTTCCTTAAAATTACAGGCATTATGTCCCTGTTCCTTCATATAACCGGCAGTAAGTCCCTGTTCCGTCATTTTACCGGCATTACGCCCCTGTTCCTTCATATTACCGGCATTACGTCCCTGTTCCTTCATATTAATGGCATTATGTCCCTGTTCCCATATCTTACCGGCATTACGTCACTGTTCCTTCATATTACCGGCATTACGTCCCTTTTCCTTCATACTACCGGCATTACGTCCCTGTTCCCTCATTAACCGGCATTTTGTCCCTGTTCCCTCAACTTACTGCCATTATGTCCCTGTTCCTTCATCTTACCAGCATAACGTTCCTGTTCCTCCATATTACCGGAATTACGTCCCTATTCCTTCATATTACCGGCATTACGTCCCTGTTCCTTCATATTACCGGAATTACGTCCCTATTCCTTCATATTACCGCCATAATTTTCCTGTTCCTTCATATTACTGCCATTATGTCCACTGTAGGAGGGTACAGGGACATAATGCCGGTAATATGTCCCTGTTCCCTCATATTACCGGCATTAAGTCCCTGCTCCTTCATATTATCGGCATTACGTCCCTGTTTCTTCATATTGCCAGCATTACGTCCCTGTTCCTTCATATTACCAGAATTGCGTCCCTATTCCTTCATATTACCGGCATTATGTCCCTGTTCTTTCATATTACCGGCATTATGACCCTGTTCCTTCATATAACCGGCATTAAGTGCCTGCTCCCTCATCTTACCGTCATTATGTCCCTGTTCCCTCATCTTACCGGCTTTATGTCCCTGTTCCCTCATTTGAACCGGCATTATGTGCCTGTTCCTTCATATTACCGGCATTACGTCCCTGTTCCTTCATAATATCGGCATTACGTACCTGTTCCTTCATATTATCGGCATTACGTCCCTGTTCCTTCATATTATTGCCATCATGTCCCTGTTCCCTCATATTACAGGCATTATGTCCCTGTCCCCTCATCTTACCGGCATTATGTCCCTGTTCCCTCATCTTACCGGCATTATGTCCCTGTTCCTTCATATTACCGGGATTGTACGATCTACAAACCGCCCCCGACTACATAGTATCTTAAATTATATCTTCCAGTCTCACTGGATTCTTCGAATGCGTCTCAGTAAATGTTACTCTGCAGCAACTTCATGCGTTAGTGGGATGAGGTCAGTCCTCAGTATAGACAACGAACAGTGTTAGTACGAAGTAGAAATAGGTGCATTCTGTTTCCTGTCATTGTATTGCCAGCAGCTCGATTATACCAGCAGTCTGGCAAAGTGACATACAAGACAATGCAAGTCCATACTTATGTGGAACTTGGTGCTACAAATTGGTAGTTTGTTTTGAAAATCTCGTAACATTTGTAGCAATGAGAGCAGCTTGGAAAACACGGCCCCTCCAACATTGGGATTTGCTCTTGAAAAATGCCGTATCAGCTGCACCAGTTTTGTCCTTTTTCATTCATTGCATTCGTCTCACTAAATGTTGCTCTGCAAGAAACTGCACGCGTTACTGTAATAAAGTGAGTCCTATATCGGGACAGCAGACAGATTCATTATTAGTACTAGAGGTATTGCCAGCAGCCTTATTAATCCCAGCCGTCCGGCAGAATGAGATACGAGCCGAGCCGATACTTGTGTCAAAGTTGGTCCCAGTAACAGATTTATTGTTTGTTGTAAGAATCTGGTAACATTAGTAGCAGTGACAGCAGCTAAGAAAACACTGGCCCTCTCTCCAAGGATTGCGGAAAGCACGTTGCCCACCAGCAAGCTGGACGCCGAAGAAGCAACACCGCAAGTCAGCTGTTTGATCCACTGCTCGTGCGCTTATACAGCGCTATGAGCAACTGAGCGGATATTCAGCGGTGAGTTTCTGCCACTCCTGTACGTGCAGGCATCGGCACAAACGGCGTCCGGCAGCGCCGCTACGAGGATGTGTTTTCCTGCCGGAGGATCACTCGGCAGCAAGTATAGCACTAAGGTACTCTTTCCCTTCAGATTAACATTCCCTGGTCTAAGACCCAATTCAGTCAGCTGCTTCTAGGACGTTATTAGGGGACACACTGCAGTCCACATATCCAGCTCTTCACTGGAATACCGACGTGATACTGAAGCCCCTACCCCCGTGTATATAGAAGTAGAAGGTCACTGCTCAGATACACGAGTGGTCACCAGCAGACATCATAGCTGATCTATAGAGGAGGTGGCGGCTCTGAGAAGAGCCTTTTTTGTGTTGTGTAAGATGGAGCAGAACAGGAGCGGAATTAACCTCCGAAGCCGTAGAGAGTGCGGCCCTGGCGCTTGAGCGCGTACACCACGTCCATAGCGGTGACGGTCTTCCTCTTAGCGTGCTCGGTGTAGGTGACGGCGTCACGGATGACGTTCTCCAGGAAAACCTTCAGCACGCCGCGAGTCTCTTCATAGATGAGACCGGAGATGCGTTTGACGCCTCCCCTGCGAGCTAGACGGCGGATTGCAGGCTTGGTGATGCCCTGGATGTTATCACGGAGCACCTTCCTGTGCCGCTTAGCACCGCCCTTTCCGAGACCTTTTCCTCCTTTACCACGACCAGACATCCTGTCAGCTGAAGCTAAAGAGAAATATTGTACCCAGAACGGCGGGGCGCGTCTTTATATAGACCTTGGGCGGACCAGAGAGAAAACTGTTAAACATGTCACTTCCGGGGCGTTTCTTTCAGTGAATTCACATTACCAATCCCTCCCCCTCCTTTTGATTGGCTTAACTCAGATTTTGAATTTCACGTTCATTTTACAATACCGGCCGCTCTTTTCCCGTTTATAGCGCGACTGCTGTGTAATCTCTATCTGCCCCAAATCTAAAGAGTAATGTTAAGGGAAACAAGGAACAAGCGTGACGTCTTGGATTAGTATGGCGGCTGCTCGTTATCTGCCGTCAGGTTCAGGATTTGCGTGCACGCAGATCACCCCTCAGGCCACCAGCACCACAACGGCTTTATAGAATGAATAGGGAGGAGAAGACTCGGGCAGTGTTAATGCGTTTAGATCTCTGATTTACAACGGTGACCAGGACTACACCCGATGATCATGACCTCACAGAATAAGAGTAGAATTCCCCTGCGCTTGTGTTCACACCGGGCGGAGGATACCTGCTCCCCCACCCTACACGCTGCGCCTGGTTTGCCTTTACAAGGAGTAGGGAACAAGGACTCCGCACACACTGGTAAGCGGTGGATCATTAGCTGCACATAACGGCGTCATTCCTCGCAGCAGCAGCGGAGGTTATTATAGGAAGAGCGATGTGCAGTCATCAGTGAGGAGTGGGGCGGGTTATCACTGCGATACAGCCGGAGAGGGAGGTGATGAATACAGCGCAGACAACCGGCATAACACATGACAGGACTGCTGAAAGGGCCGGATAACGTGAGTGCTAGAGACGGGGACTGGCTATAGTGTAAATGGCGCTAACTAAGCACTGAAAGGGTTAACATGGCACCTCCACATATTAATAGCAGAGCACCGAGAAGCCAGCGGGAGAGTCGCGGTAGAATTAACGGAGGAAAAGGATTCAGCTCGTTTGAGGGAGGATTTGGTGGCTCTGAAAAGAGCCTTTGTGTTGTAGTCGGTGCCGGGTTCAGACCTAAGCCCTCTCCCCACGGATCCTGCGGGCCAGTTGAATGTCTTTGGGCATGATGGTGACCCTCTTGGCGTGGATGGCGCACAGGTTGGTATCCTCAAACAGTCCGACTAGATAAGCCTCGCTGGCCTCCTGCAGAGCCATGACTGCTGAGCTCTGGAAGCGCAGATCGGTCTTGAAGTCCTGAGCGATCTCTCGCACCAGGCGCTGGAAGGGCAGCTTACGGATAAGAAGCTCGGTGGACTTCTGGTAGCGGCGGATTTCACGGAGAGCGACTGTGCCCGGGCGGTAACGATGAGGCTTCTTCACTCCGCCGGTAGCGGGAGCGCTCTTCCGTGCAGCTTTAGTAGCCAGCTGCTTGCGGGGCGCTTTCCCGCCGGTGGATTTACGCGCAGTCTGCTTTGTTCTGGCCATAGCTCTATATCAACGTGCACACTAGTAGACTGATACGAGAAGAGGAAAGAGCAGAGTATTTATACACTTGAGCGTGTCCTCATTGGTCCATGAAAGGCACACCCCTACATTCTATTGGCTTCTTCATAAAAAAAATATGCGACCGACAAAGCAAATGTGATATTCACGACCAATCACCGTTCCGAAGAGGCGGACACCGGTTTACATGATGTCCAGACGCAGCTTGTACAGCAGGGGGCGTTAATAAGATCATTTCTCCAGCTCTCTGCGAATTAGTTATCATCAGTAACAGCTCACTGTATTTCCATGTCCGCAGATCACGTACACAGCGTTATATAAGAGACAACTTCCCCATCATCCCCCGCTGCAGTAGTTTTATAGATTACACAAAGGGACAATCCCCCACCCCATCCTTACACAGGACACTGTGCCCCGCATCCAGAGGCAGCGTATAAGGGTCACCATCCACCACGTGTAATGAGGAGCAGGGGACATTGTGCTCTATTTACACCGGAGAGAGTGTAATCCATCGGCCTCCTTCAGGTGGATCCTGAGCTGTAAGCTACAAGTCTATTGCTGCCCCGGTCCTTATTCACACATTACACCTGGTGGACTGTGACCTGATAAACTCTGCCTGGATGTTACACCATAGTGACGGGACGGACACTGTGGAGGTCCGGATACAGCAGCTATGGCGTCCAGCGCAATGACCAGAAATGACACTTGTCAGAGTAACAGGGACATGAAGCTCCTCCGTGCACACGCGATGATAGCGCCTCCTTTATCTCAGGATCGCGCTGCTGTCTGTACCGGAGGAAACAGCGGCCAGTGATCATACAGCTCTGCCGGGGAGAAGGTGGTGGCTCTGAAAAGAGCCTTTGTGGGACAAGAAACGGGCGGCTCTCGGTTATTTCTTCGTCACGGTCTTCCTGGACTTAGACGCCTTCTTAGCCGGACTCTTGGCAGCTTTCTTAGCCGGACTCTTGGCAGCTTTCTTAGCCGGACTCTTGGCAGCTTTGGGCTTGGCCGCCTTCTTTGCTGGGCTCTTTGTTATTTTCTTGGGGGCAGGTTTTGGCTTCTTGGGGCTCTTCGCCACCTTCTTGGCAGCGGCAGGCCTCTTGGCCTTTGTCAGGCTCTTGGCCGGAGTCTTCTTCGGGGATTTGGCAGCAGCCGCCGGCTTCTTCTTGACCGCTTTGTCCTTAGTCTCCAGCTGCTTCTTGTTCAGCTTGAAGGAGCCGGAGGCGCCGCTGCCTTTCACATGGAGCAGGGTTTCCTTGGTCACCAGAGTCTTGAGCGCCATCTTCAGGCGGCTGTTGTTCTTGTCTACATCGTATCCTCCAGCAGCCAGAGCCTTCTTCAGGGCGGCCAGAGACACCCCACTGCGCTCTTTGGAGGCGGACACGGCTTTCACGATGAGCTCGGACACGCTGGTACCGGAAGATTTCTTGGCGCACCCTGCTGCAGGTTTTTTCGGCTGCTTCTTGGATTTGGCGGCCGGCTCGGTGGGAGGAACAGCGGCGGTTGGTGCGGTCTCTGCCATCGTATAACACGGGAATCCACTAAAACAATTATTCTGCGAGGGAAAAACACTGAGAACAGAGTTGGGGGGCGCCTCTTATATGTACAGCGGCTGCTCGGTGATTGGCTGCTATTGTCCTGAGCGTCTATTGGCTGACACTGATCACATGTCCTTCCTTTCCTCATCTGACAGGAGTGAAGCTCCGCTCTCCCCTTGTGCTTCCCTGCCCGGGATAAGAGCCCTTTACCGACTAGAAGCGGCCGGGCGAGCGGGCTCTCTACGTGACTTCCCCCTCCCTGACATTCTCCCTACTCATTTCTAGCCTTCAATGGCAGAGATGCTGGGAAGGAGCCGGGAGGAGGCCCCGGGATCTCTGCCATAGTTCTGCCGATCTGCACGTCGCTGTGATCGGACAAGATAAATGTGTTTGCGGGAGCTCGTTCCCTCTATTCCCGGCCCTTGTCACTATCACAGGGTTCTTTACCACAATGTCTAACGTGCGGGAAGCTGATTGTCCGATGCGGGGGCGACCTGGAGCTGCAGAGAGCCCAGAAGGGTAACCCGGCACAGACGCGATGTCGGAGTGTCTTCCGCCTGTCTTACTGTAACTTGGCACAGAGGAGACACCAGAAACTGCTCCACCTGTGTTACAATAACCCAGCACAGAGGAAACACCAGAGTTTGCTCTACCTATGTTACAATAAGTCGTCAGAGGCAGGACACCAGCGTCTGCTCCACCTGTATTACAACTTCCCAGCACATAAAAGGCACAAGTCTGCTCCTCCTTTACTAAACTAACCTGACACAGGCCAGACCCCAGAACCTGCTCCTCCAGCAGCACATTACCCGGACACAGACAGGACACTAGAGACTTCTCCACCTGTATAACTATAACCTAGCACAGAGGAGGGAACAGACACTTTGTTTTCCTCTCGTACTACATTAAGCCGGCAAAAGACAAGACACCGTAGTATTGTCCCTGTCCCCTCATATTACTGCCATTATGTCCCCTGCAGGAGGGTACAGGGACACAATGCCGGTAATATGTCCCTGTTCCCTCATCTTCGAGGCATTATGTCCCTGTTCCTTCATATTACCGGCTTTATGTCCCTGTTCCCTCATCTACCAGGCATTATGCCACTGTTCCCTCATATTACAGGCATTATGTCCCTGTTCCTTCAAATTACAGGCTTTATGTCCCTGTTCCTTCATATTACCGTCTTTATGTCCCTATTCCCTCATCTACCAGGCATTATGCCCCTGTTCCCTCATATTACAGGCATTATGTCCCTGTTCCTTCATATTACAGGCATTATGTCCCTGATCCTTCATATTACAGGCTTCATGTCCCTGTTCCTTCATATTACAGGGTTTATGTCCCTGTTCCCTCATATTACAGGCATTATGTCCCTGATCCTTCATATTACAGGCTTCATGTCAATGTTCCTTCATATTACCGGCTTTATGCCCCTGTTCCCTCATATTACAGGCATTATGTCCCTGTTCCCTCATCTTACAGGCATGATGTCCCTGTTCCTTCATAATACCGGCATTATGTCCCTGTTCCTTCATAATACCGGCATTATGTCCCTGTTCACTCATAGTACCGGCATAATGTCCCTGTTTCCTCATCTTACAGGCATTATGTCCCTGTTCCTTCATATTACCAGCTTTATGTCCCTGCTTCCTCATTTTACAGACATTATGTCCCTGTTCCCTCATCTTACTGCCATTATCTCCCTGTTCCTTCTAATTACCGGCATTATTTCCCTGTTCCTTCATATTACCGGCATTATGTCCCTGTTCCTTCATATTACAGGCATTTTGTCCCTGTTCCTTCATATTACCGGCATTATGTCCTTGTTCTTTCATGTTACCGGTATTATGTCCCTGTTCCTTCATATTACAGGCATTATGTCCCTGTTCCCTCATCTGAACCGGCATTATGTGCCTTTATCTTACCGGAATTATATCTCTATTCCTTCATAATATTGGCATTACGTCCCGGGTTCCTTCATATTACCGGCATTACGTCCCTGTTTCTTCATATTACCGACATTACGTCCCGCCTCCTTCATATTATCCGCATTACGTCCCTGTTCCCTCATCTTACCGGCATTTTGTCCCTGCTCCCTCATCTTACCGGCATTATGTCCCTGTCCCCTCATATTACTGGCATTATGTCCAGTGTAGGAGGGCACAGGGACATAATGCCGGTAATATGTCCCTGTTCCCTCTTCTTCAAAGCATTATGTCCCTGTTTCTTCATATTACTGGCGTTACGTCCCTGTTCCTTCATATTAGTAGCATTATATCCCTGTTCCTTCGAGACAGGCATTATGTCCCTGTTTCTTCATATTACCGGAATTATGTCCCTGTTCCCTCATCTGAACCGACATTATGTGTCTGTTCCTTCATCTTACCGGCATTATATCTTTATTCCTTCATATTACCGGCATTACGTCCCTGTTTCTTCATATTACCGACATTACGTCCCGCCTCCTTTATATTATCGGCATTACGTCCCTGTTCCCTCATCTTACCGGCATTTTGTCCCTGTTCCCTCATCTTACCGACATTATGTCCTTGTACTTTCATATTACCGGCATTATGTCCCTGTTTCCTCATTTTACCGGCATTACCTCCCTGTTCCTTCATATAACAGGCATTACGTCCCTGATCCTTCATATTACAGCCTTTATGTCCCTGTTTGTTCAAATTACAGGCATTATTTCAATGTCCTCTCATATTACCGGCATAATGTCCCTGTCCCCTCATATTACTGGCATTATGTCCAGTGTAGGAGGGCACAGGGACATAATGCCGGTAATATGTCCCTGTTCCCTCATCTTCGAGCATTATGTCCCTGTTCCTTCATATTATTGGCGTTACGTCCCTGTTCCTTCATATTAGCAGCATTATATTCCTGTTCCTTCATATTACAGGCATTATGTCCCTATTCCTTCATATTACAGGCTTTATGTCCCTTTTCCCTCATATTACAGGCATTATGCAATATGTAGGAGGAAAAATGGACATAATGCCGGTAATATGAAGGTACAGGGACAAAATGCCTGTAATATGAAGAAACAGGGACATAAAGCCGGTTATATGAAGGAACAGGGATATAATGCTGTAAGATGAGGAAACAGGGACATGTCCCTGTTCCCTAAAATTACCAACATTATGTCCCTGTTCCTTCATATTACAGGCATTTTGTCCCTGTTCCTTCATATTACCGGCATTATGTCATTGTTCTTTCATATTACCGGTATTATGTCCTTGTTCCTTCATATTACAGGCATTATGTCCCTGTTACTTCATCTTACCGACATTATGTCCCTGTTCCCTCATCTGAACCGAAATTATGTGCCTGTTCTTTCATCTTACCGGCATTATGTCCCTGTTCCTTCATATTATCGGCATTACGTCCCTGTTACTTCGACCGGAATTACGTCCCGGTTTCTTCATATTATCGGCATTACATCACTGTTCCCTCATCTTACCGGCATTATGTCCCTGTTCCCTCATCTTACCGGCATTATGTCCCTGTTCCTTCATCTTACCGACATCATGCCGGTAATATGAAAGTACAAGGACATAATGTCCCTGTTCCCTCATCTTACCGGCATTATACCCCTGTTCCTTCATATTATCGGCATTACCTCCCTGTTCCTTCATATAACAGGCATTATGTCCCTATTCCTTCATATTAAAAGGCATTATGTCCCTGTTCCTTCATATTACAGGCATTATGTCCCTGTTCCTTCATATTACAGGTATTATGTCCCTGTTCCATCATATTAGCGGCATTATGTCCCTGTTCCTTCATATTACAGGCATTATCTCCCTGTTCCATCATATTACCGGCATTATGTCCCTGTTCCTTCATATTACAGGCATTATCTCCCTGTTCCCTCATCTTACAGGCATGATGTCCCTGTTCCTTCATAATAACGGCATTATGTCCCTGTTCTCTCATATTACCGGCATAATGTCCCTGTTCCCTCATATTACTGGCATTATATCTCCTCTAGGAGGGTACTGGGACATAATGCCGGTAATATAATGTCTGTAATATGAGGGAACAGGGACATAAACCCGGTAATATGAAGGAACAGGGATATAATGCCTGTAAGATGAGGAAACAGGGACATGTCCCTGTTCCTTCATATTACCGGCTTTATGTCCCTGTTCCCTCATATTACAGACATTATGTCCCTGTTCCCTCATATTACCGGCATTACGTCCCTGCTCCTTCATATTACCGGAATTACGTCCCTATTTCTTCAAATTACCGGCATTATGTCCTTGTTCCTTCATATTACAGGCATTATGTCCTTGTTCCCTCATCTTAACGGCATTTTGTCCCTATTCACTCATCTTACCGGCATTATGTCCCTGTTCCTTCCTTTTACCGGCATTATGTCCCTGTTCCTACTTATTACCGGCATTATGTCCCTGTTCCCTCCTATTACCGCATTATGTCCCTATTCTATTACAGTGTGTAGAAGAAACCAGAGACTGCTCCTCCAATAACCAGGCAATTACAATAACGACTAAACACACTAGAGTTTGCGGCTACAATAACCTTGCACCAAAAAAAAGAAACAACAAAGTTTGTATTACAATAACCCAGAACAGACTAGCAACTATAGTCTGCTCCACCTGTAATACAATAACCCGGAACAGACTAGCAACTATAGTCTGCTCCACCTGCAATACAATAACCCAGAACAGACTAGCAACTCTAGTCTACTTCACCTGTAATACAATATCCCGGCACAGACAAGAAGCTATAGTCTGCTCCACCTGTATTACAATAACCCGGAACAGACTAGCAACTATAGTCTACTTCACCTGCAATACAATTACCCGGCACAGACAAGAAGCTATAGTCTGCTCCACCTGTATTATAATAATCCGGAAAAGACAAGCAACTATAGTTTGATTCACATGTAATACAATAAACCCGCACAGAATAGACACCAGAGTCTACTTCACCTGTATAAATAAAACCCAGCACATACGTATTGATGTATTACAGATGGAACAGATTCTAGTGTACTGTAACAGACAAGACATTAGAGTACGCTCCACCTGTATTACAAGAAACCAAGTCCCAGCACATATAGTACAGGACAGGGACAGCCGGAATCAGAGAGACGGTCAGTAGCCAGGGACAGCCGAGTGCAGAGAGACGGTCAGGAGACAGGGACAGCCGAATGCAGAGAGACGGTCAGGAGTCAGGGAAAGCCGAGTATAGAGAGACGATCAGGAGTCCGGGACAGCCGAGTGCAGAGAGACGGTCAGGAGTCAGGGACAGCCGAGTGCAGAGAGACGGTCAGGAGACAGGGAAAGCCGACTGCAGAGAGACTGTCAGGAGTCAGGGACAGCAGAGTATAGAGAGACGGTCAGGAGCCTGGGACAGCCAAGTGCAGAGAAACGGTCAGGAGTCCGGGACAGCCGAGTATAGAGAGACGATCAGGAGTCAGGGACAGCCGAGTATAGACAGACGGTCAGGAGCCTGGGACAGCCGAGTGCAGAGAGACGGTCAGGAGACAGGGACAGCCGAGTGCAGAGAGACGGTCAGTAGCCAGGGACAGCCGAGTGCAGAGATACGGTCAGGAGACAGGGACTGCCGAGTGCAGAGAGACGGTCAGGAGCCAGGGACAGCTGAGAGCAGAGAGACGGTCAGTAGCCAAGTACAGCCAAGTGCAGAGAGACGGTCAGTAGCCAGGGACAGCCGGAAACAGAGAGACGGTCAGTAGCCAGGGACAGCCGAGTGCAGAGAGATTGTCAGGAGTCAGGGACAGTCGAGTATAGAGACACGGTCAGGAGCCTGGGACAGCCAAGTGCAGAGAAACGGTCAGGAGTCCGGGACAGCCGAGTGCAGAGAGACGGTCAGGAGTCAGGGACAGCCGAGTGCAGAGAGACGGTCAGGAGCCAGGGACAGCCAAGTATAGAGAGATGGTCAGGAGTCAGGGACAGCCGAGTATAGAGAGACTGTCAGGAGTCAGGGAAAGACGAGTATAGAGAGACGATCAGGAGTCCGGGACAGCCGAGTGCAGAGAGACGGTCAGGAGTCAGGGACAGCCGAGTGCAGAGAGACGGTCAGGAGACAGGGATAGCCGACTGCAGAGAGACAGTCAGGAGTCAGGGACAGCCGAGTATAGAGAGACGGTCAGGAGCCTGGGACAGCCAAGTGCAGAGAAACGGTCAGGATTCCGGGACAGCCGAGTATAGAGAGACGATCAGGAGTCAGGGACAGCCGAGTATAGACAGACGGTCAGGAGCCTGGGACAGCCAAGTGCAGAGAAACGGTCAGGAGTCCGGGACAGCCGAGTGCAGAGAGACGGTCAGGAGCCAGGGACAGCCAAGTATAGAGAGATGGTCAGGAGTCAGGGACAGCCGAGTATAGAGAGACTGTCAGGAGTCAGGGAAAGCCGAGTATAGAGAGACGATCAGGAGCCAGGGACAGTCGAGTGCAGAGAGACCGTCAGGAGCCAGGGACAGCCGAGTGCAGAGAGACCGTCAGCAGACAGGGACAGCCGGAAACAGAGAGACGGTCAGAAGCCAGGGACAGCCGAGTGCAGAGAGACGGCCAGGAGCCAGGGACAGACAAGTATAGAGAGATGGTCAGGAGTCAGGGACAGCCGAGTATAGAGAGACTGTCAGGAGTCAGGGAAAGCCGAGTATAGAGAGACGATCAGGAGCCAGGGACAGTCGAGTGCAGAGAGACCGTCAGGAGCCAGGGATAGCCGAGTGCAGAGAGACGGTCAGGAGCCAGGGACAGCCGAGGGCAGAGAGTGGGTCAGGAGACAGGAACAGCCAAGTGCAGAGAGACGGACATGAGTCAGGGACAGCCGATTGCCAAGAGGCGGTCAGGAGACAGGGACATGGCATAATGTCCCTGTTCCCTCATATTACCGGCATTATGTCCCTGTTCCCTCATATTACAGACATTATGTCCCTGTTCCCTCATATTACCGGCATTACGTCCCTGCTCCTTCATATTACCGGAATTACGTCCCTATTTCTTCAAATTACCGGCATTATGTCCTTGTTCCTTCATATTACAGGCATTATGTCCTTGTTCCCTCATCTTAACGGCATTTTGTCCCTATTCACTCATCTTACCGGCATTATGTCCCTGTTCCTTCCTTTTACCGGCATTATGTCCCTGTTCCTACTTATTACCGGCATTATGTCCCTGTTCCCTCCTATTACCGCATTATGTCCCTATTCTATTACAGTGTGTAGAAGAAACCAGAGACTGCTCCTCCAATAACCAGGCAATTACAATAACGACTAAACACACTAGAGTTTGCGGCTACAATAACCTTGCACCAAAAAAAAGAAACAACAAAGTTTGTATTACAATAACCCAGAACAGACTAGCAACTATAGTCTGCTCCACCTGTAATACAATAACCCGGAACAGACTAGCAACTAGGAACAGCCAAGTGCAGAGAGACGGACATGAGTCAGGGACAGCCGATTGCCAAGAGGCGGTCAGGAGACAGGGACACGGCATAATGTCCCTGTTCCCTCATATTACCGGCATTATGTCCCTGTTCCCTCATCTTACAGGCATTATGTCCCTGTTCCTTCATATTACAGGCATTATGTCCTTGTTCCTTCATATTGCAGGCATTATATCCGTGTCCCTTCATATTACCGGCATTATGTCCCTGTTCCCTCATCTTACCGGCATTATGTCCCTGTTCCCTCATCTTACAGGCATTATGTCCCTATTCCTTCATATTACCGGCATTACGTCCCTGTTCCTTCATATTATCGGCATTACGTCCCTGTTCCTTCATATTACAGGCATCACGTCCCTGTTCCTTCATATTACCGGCATTACGTCCCTGTTCCTTCATATTACAGGCATTATGTCCCTGTTCCCTCATCTTACAAGCATTATTTCCCTGTTCCTTCATTTTACCGGCATTATGTCCTTGTTCCTTCATCTTACAGGCATTATGTCCCTGTTCCTTTATATTACAGGCATTTTGTACCTGTTCCTTCTTATTACAGGCATTATGTCCCTGTTCCTTCATATTACCGGCATTATGTCCCTGTTCCCTCATCTTACAGGCATTATGTCCCTGTCCCTTAATATTACCGGCATTATGTCCCTGCTCCCTCATCTTACCGGAATTACGTCCGTATTCCTTCATATCACCGACATTATGTCCCTGTTCCTTCATCTTACAGCCATTATGACCCTGTTCCTTCATCTTTACAGGCATTATGTCCCTGTTCCTTAATATTACAGCCATTTTGTACCTGTTCCTTCTTATTACAGGCAGTGATCTTCTACTTCTATATACACGGGGGTAGGGGCTTCAGTATCACGTCGGTATTCCAGTGAGGAGCCAGATATGTGGACTGCAGTGTGTCCCCTAATAGCGTCCTAGAAGCAGCTGACTGAATTGGGTCTTAGACTTGGGAATGTTAATCTGAAGGGAAAGAGGATCACTCGCCAGCAAGTGTAGCAGTAAGGTACTCAAGGCAGGAAAACACATCCTCGTAGCGGCGCTGCCGGACGCCGTTTGTGCCGATGCCTGCACGTACACGAGTGGCAGAAACTCACCGCTGAATATCCGCTCAGTTGCTCATAGCGCTGTATAAGCGCACGAGCAGTGGATCAAACAGCGGACTTGCGGTGTTGCTTCTTCGGCGTCCAGCTTGCTGCTGGGCAACGTGCTTTCCGCAATCCTTGGAGAGAGGGCCAGTGTTTTCTTAGCTGCTGTCACTGCTACTAATGTTACCAGATTCTCACAACAAACAATAAATCTGTTACTGGGACCAACTTTGACACAAGTATCGGCTCGGCCCGTATCTCATTCTGCCGGACGGCTGGGATTAATAAGGCTGCTGGCAATAAATCTGTTAACCTCTAGTACTAATAATGAATCTGTCTGCGGTCCCTATATAGGACTCACTTTATTACAGTAACGCGTGCAGTTTCTTGCAGAGCAACGTTTAGTGAGACGCATTCAATGAATGAAAAAGGACAAAACTGATGCAGCTGATACGGCATTTTTCAAGAGCAAAACCCAATGTTGGAGGGGCCGTGTTTTCCAAGCTGCTCTCATTGCTACAAATGTTACGAGATTTTCAAAACAAACTACCAATTTGTAGCACCAAGTTCCACATAAGTATGGACTTGCATTGTCTTGTATCTCACTTTGCCAGACTGCTGGTATAATCGAGCTGCTGGCAATACAATGACAGGAAACAGAATGCACCTATTTCTACTTCGTACTAACACTGTGCGTTGTCTATACTTAGGACTCCCCTCATCCCACTAACGCATGAAGTTGCCTGCAGACATTTACTGAGACGCATTCAGAGAATGAAAAGGACAAATTGATGCAGCTCTATTCAGGAGTAAAATCTAATATCAGAGCTCCAATAGTGCGGTACTTGAGGGAGACAAACATTACAGCCCAGTTTGTCCCCTTTATGCCCCCACTTTTGATATTTGATTTATGTACCTTTCCCTTTTATTCCCCTTCATCTACGTTAAGTCACAATGCTGAATGGGATTTGTTCATTAAATGGGGTGTTCTCTACATAGGGACCGTTCACCCCTTCCCTGTTAGGTAGAATATACCTCTAAGCTCGTTGTTTTATTGATCGATATTTTTTCTTAATTCAAGAGATCCTTTGATCCGTGTGCTTCTTGCCCTTCTCTTCCCCTCTCTTTTTCATTTGTTCACATTTAGTTGGTGGTGTAGACCAGGGCAGAATTAGAAGCAATAAGAGTCCTTGAGAGGAAGGGTTTGTTACCCTAATAGCGTCTCCTGTATATATAAAGCATTGCCGCAGACCCCTCGTAGGACTTCTCCTTTGTAGTTTAGGAACTGCTCTTATCCGTACATGACGCGGGGATGGAATCTTACCTAAACACCTGGGATGATGGTGGTTATACTTCAGGGGGACCGAATTGTGACAAAGCTCTTGAGACTGGAAGATAGAATTTAAGACACTATGTAGTCGGGGGCAAGTTGTAGATCATGAACACGAATCACTGGAGTAGTTGTACTATTAATGTGTTCTGTACAGTATAGTTAGTGCATCAATGAGGACTGCGCCACCATCTACCCGAGGCAGTAGTTAACTACTGCACCGCTCACCAGCTCCTGTGATCGGATAGATTTAAATCCACCAACAGAGAACAGACTCGTGGGAACCACCAATTAGCTGCACTGGGAGTGGCTTATGACGATGCTCATTTGCATAGCCCGTGTATAAATACAGCAGCGGTGGGAGGGTAAAGCATTCCATTATTTCAGTTGTGAGCAGATCTCAGTGTGTTATCATGCCTGAGCCCGCCAAGTCTGCCCCGGCGCCCAAGAAGGGCTCCAAGAAAGCCGTGACCAAGACACAGAAGAAGGACGGCAAGAAGCGGAGAAAGAGCAGGAAGGAGAGCTACGCCATTTACGTGTACAAGGTGCTCAAGCAGGTCCACCCCGACACCGGCATCTCGTCCAAGGCTATGGGCATCATGAACTCCTTCGTCAATGACATCTTCGAGCGCATCGCAGGGGAAGCCTCCCGCCTGGCTCACTACAACAAGCGCTCCACCATCACCTCCCGGGAGATCCAGACTGCCGTGCGCCTGCTGCTGCCTGGAGAGCTGGCCAAGCACGCCGTGTCCGAGGGCACCAAAGCCGTCACCAAGTACACCAGCGCCAAGTAATGTGCCCCGTCCCTGCAGTAAGAACACAAAGGCTCTTCTAAGAGCCACCCACCTTGTCTACAACAGAGCTGTGCCTGCTATTGTCTGGCCTCCCGCTAGTCTCCCTGTTCTATGTGCGGTCGTGTCGGTGCAGATGCTGCTTCATACATTATGTGGCTGCCGGACAGGGAGGGACATTGCCGCGTGTGAGGAAGCCGGCACACGGATCCTGCGGGCAGATGACCCGTCATAATATCACACTGTCCAGAAGAAACGGAACATTGTACATTAGGAGACGGGAGGAAGCATGGGACATCTGTAAATAACAATGATGAGGGTAGTAGTCAGATTTATAACATAGATGCCAGGGAAACTGCTTGACGCCGATCGAGAACAAGCAATCACACTGGCGAGGACTGGGTAAAGGGTGGTTATTGTAATACAGGTGGAGCAGACTCTGGTGTATCCTCTGTACCGGGTATTGTAATACAGGTGGAACAGCCTCTATTTCTTGTCTGTGAGGGCTTCTTTTAATACAGGTGGAGCAGACTCTGGTGTCTATGCCTGGTTATTGGAGCAGTCTCTGGTTTCTTCTACACGTTGTAATAGAATAGGGACATAATGCGGTAATATGAAGGAACAGGGACAGGGACATAATGCCGGTAATAAGTAGGAACAGGGACGTAATGCCGGTAATAGGAAGGAACAGGGACGTAATGCCGGTAATAATAAGTAACAAGGACATAATGTCTGGAAGATAAGGTAACAGGGACATGTTACCGGCATTGTGTCCCTGTACCCTCCTACAGGGGACATAATGGCACTAATATTAGGGAACGGACATAATGCCGGTAATTCGGGAACGATACGGATGTAATAAAGACGTGTTACATGTTTGTACGTCACCCCCTTTATACTGGAGATTGGTACATTGGAATTGTGCGTTTCACGGTATCGTTGGATAGAGAAGAATCAGCCCGTGCAGCCCGCAGATAACAAGCCCCTAATGCAGCAGCAGCTCTGCGCTATCACACCCGGGAATGTTCCCCCATATCCTGCAGCATGAAGGAGCGGCTGCACGGACTGAACGACTCTTCCAGACATGGGAGACCAGCGGGAATAAAGACATGCGCACGAATAAGCACAAGATGGAGGCGGCAGCTCTGTTGTAGACTTGGTGGGGGCTCTTAGAAGAGCCTTTGGGTCCTTCCTGCAGGGACGGGGCACATTACTTGGCGCCTAATCAGAAGAAGCCGCCGCTGCTGCTTTATTCCTGCTCCATTCGAGTTCAGGCGGGAGATGTTCCTGTTGGTAGAGACAGAGGAGGGGGCGTGGTGTTATCTGCGAGTCTATAGAAATATTCTACTTCCTCATTGGCTACAGTGTCTGGCGTTGAATATCAGTTTTAGATGCGGCCAATCAGAGAAGAAGCTCTCTGCTCCATCCGGGTATAAGAAGTGACGGTGGGAGCGCAGCCGTTAGATCTGATCAGATAATAGACATGTCTGGAAGAGGAAAGCAAGGAGGCAAAGTGCGGGCTAAAGCCAAGACCCGCTCATCCCGGGCAGGACTTCAGTTTCCTGTCGGTCGTGTGCACAGACTTCTCCGCAAGGGCAACTACGCTCAGAGGGTGGGTGCCGGCGCTCCGGTTTACATGGCCGCTGTGCTGGAATATCTGACCGCTGAGATCCTGGAACTGGCCGGAAATGCCGCCCGGGACAACAAGAAGACCCGAATCATCCCCCGTCACCTGCAGCTGGCCGTGCGCAATGACGAGGAGCTCAACAAGCTGCTGGGTGGTGTGACCATCGCTCAGGGAGGCGTCCTGCCCAACATCCAGGCCGTTCTGCTGCCCAAGAAGACCGAGAGCAGCAAAAGCGCCAAGAGCAAGTGAGCGCCGCTTATCCCACATTTAACCACAAAGGCTCTTTTAAGAGCCGCCCACGTGGTCCTTAGAACAGAGCTCACCGCTGATCTCCGATATGTAAACGTTCTGCGCCAGATAAGTGGCTCTGCTTGTACAGAGATCTAGCCATATGAATTCATATACCGCGGGGA
Source organism: Rhinoderma darwinii (assembly GCF_050947455.1). Classification (NCBI taxonomy): domain Eukaryota; kingdom Metazoa; phylum Chordata; class Amphibia; order Anura; family Rhinodermatidae; genus Rhinoderma; species Rhinoderma darwinii. The sequence goes on along the minus strand of NC_134697.1, from coordinate 91,627,649 downwards.
TAAACATTGAAGAGGAAGCCGTAGGGTGGGTGGGTGTAGAACTGCGTTACTCATGACCTACACATTCACTACTGCCTCGTGCAGATGGTGGCGCTGTCCTCGTTGGTGCACTAACTATACTGTACAGAACACATTAATAGTACAACTACTCCAGTGATTCATGTTCACGATCTACAACCCGCCCCCGACTACATAGTATCTTAAATTCTATCTTCCAGTCTCACTGGATTCTTTGAATGCGTCTCAGTAAATGTTACTCTGCAGCAACTTCATGCGTTAGTGGGATGAGGGGAGTCCTAAGTATAGACAACGCACAGTGTTAGTACGAAGTAGAAATAGGTGCTCTCTGTTTCCTGTCATTGTATTGCCAGCAGCTCGATTATACCAGCAGTCTGGCAAAGTGACATACAAGACAATGCAAGTCGATACTTATGTGGAACTTGGTGCTACAAATTGGTAGTTTGTTTTGAAAATCTCGTAACATTTGTAGCAATGAGAGCAGCTTGGAAAACACGGCCCCTCCAACATTGGGTTTTGATCTTGAAAAATGCCGTATCAGCTGCATCAGTTTTGTCCTTTTTCATTCATTGAATGCGTCTCACTAAATGTTGCTCTGCAAGAAACTGCACGCGTTACTGTAATAAAGTGAGTCCTATATAGGGACAGCAGACAGTCATTATTAGTACTAGAGGTTAACAGATTTATTGCCAGCAGCCTTATTAATCCCAGCCGTCCGGCAGAATGAGATACGAGCCGAGCCGATACTTGTGTCAAAGTTGGTCCCAACAGATTTATTGTTTGTTGTAAGAATCTCGTAACATTAATAGCAGTGACAGCAGCTAAGAAAACACTGGCCCTCTCTCCAAGGATTGCGGAAAGCACGTTGCCCAGCAGCAAGCTGGACGCCGAAGAAGCAACACCGCAAGTCAGCTGTTTGATCCACTGCTCGTGCGCTTATACAGCGCTATGAGCAACTGAGCGGATATTCAGCGGTGAGTTTCTGCCACTCCTGTACGTGCAGGCATCGGCACAAACGGCGTCCGGCAGCGCCGCTACGAGGTGTATTCCTGCCGGAGGATCACTCGCCAGCAAGTATAGCACTAAGGTACTCTTTCCCTTCAGATTAACATTCCCTGGTCTAAGACCCAATTCAGTCTGCTGCTTCTAGGACGCTATTATGTCCCTGTTCCCTCACCTTACCGGCATTATGTCCCTGTTCCCTCATTTGAACCGGAATTATCTGCCTGTTCCTCTATATTACCGGAATTACGTCCCTATTCCTTCATATTACCGGCATTACGTCCCTGTTCCTTCATATTACCGGCAATACGTCCCTGTTCCTTAATATTACAGGCATTATGTCCCTGTTCCTTAATATTACAGACATTATGTCCCAGTTCCCTCATATTACCGGCATTACGTCCCTGCTCCTTCATATTATCGGCATTACGTCCCTGTTTCTTCATATTACCAGCATTACGTCACTGTTACTTAATATTACCGAAATTGCGTCCTTATAACTTCATATTACCGGCATTATGTCCCTGTTCCTTCATATTACCAGCATTATGTCCCTGTTCCTTCATATTACAGGCATTTTGTCCCTGTTCCTTCATATTACAGGCATTATGTCCTTGTTCTTTCATATTACCGGCATAATGTACTTGTTCCTTCATATTACAGGCATTATGTCCCTGTTCCTTCATCTTACCGGCATTATGTCCCTGTTCCCTTATCTTACCGGCATTATTTCACTGTTCCCTCATCTGAAACGGCATTATGTGCCTGTTCCTAGATCTTACCGGCATTACGTCACTGTTCCTTCATACTACCGAGATTATGTCCCTGTTCCCTCATCTTACCGGCATTTTGTCCCTGTTCCTTCATCTTACCGGCATTACGTTCCTGTTCCTCCATATTACCGGAATTACGTCCCTATTCCTTCATATTACCGGCATTACGTCCCTGTTCCTTCATATTACCGGCAATACGTCCCTGTTCCTTCATATTACAGGCATTATGTCCCTGTTCCTTCATATTACAGGTATTATGTCCCTGTTCCCTCATATTACCGGCATTACGTCCCTGCTCCCTCATTTGAACCGGCATTATGTGCCTGTTCCTTCATCTTACCGGCATTACGTCACTGTTCCTTCATATTACCGGCATTAGGTCCCTGTTCCTTCATAATGAGATTATGTCCCTGTTCCCTCATCTTACCGCCATTTTGTCCCTGTTCACTCATCTTTTTGGCATTATGTCCCTGTTCCTTCATCTTACCGGCATTACGTTCCTGTTCCGCCATATTACCGGAACTACGTCCCTATTCCTTCATATTACCGGCATTACGTCCCTGTTCCTTCATATTACAGGTATTATGTCCCTGTTCCTTTATATTACAGGCATTATGTCCTTGTTCTTTCATATTACCGGCATTATGTCCCTGTTCCTTCATATAACCGGCATTAAGTCCCTGTACCTTCATCTTACCGGCATTATGTCCCTGTTCCCTCATCTTACCGGCATTATGTCCCTGTTCCCTCATCTTACCGGCATTATGTCCCTGTTCCCTCATCTTACCGGCATTATGTCCCTGTTCCTTCATATTATCGGCATTACGTCCCCGTTCCTTCATATTATCGGCATTATGTCCCTGTTCGTTCATATTATCGGCATTACGTCCCTGTTCCTTCATATTATCGGCATTACGTCCCTGTTCCTTCATATTATCTGCATTATGTCCCTACTCCTTCATATTATCTGCATTACGTCCCTGTTCCCTCATCTTACCGGCATTATGTCCCTGTTCCCTCATCTTACCGGCATTTTGTCCCTGTTCCTTCATCTTACCCACATTATGTCCTTGTACTTTCATATTACCGGCATTATGTCCCTATTCCCTGTTCGTTCATATTATCGGCATTACGTCCCTGTTCCTTCATATTATCGGCATTACGTCCCTGTTCCTTCATATTATCGGCATTATGTCCCTACTCCTTCATATTATCTGCATTACGTCCCTGTTGCCTCATCTTACCGGCATTATGTCCCTGTTCCCTCATCTTACCGGCATTATGTCCCTGTTCCTTCATATTACAGGCATTATGTCCCTGTTCCCTCATATTACCGGCATTACGTCCCTGCTCCTTCATATTATCGGCATTACGTCCCTGTTTCTTCATATTACCAGCATTACGTCTCTGTTCCTTCATATTACCAGAATTGCGTCCCTATTCCTTCATATTACCGGCATTATGTCCTGTTCCTTCATATTACAGGAATATGTTGTCCCTGTTCCTTCATCTTACCGGCATTACGTCACTGTTCCTTCATATTACCGGCATTACGTCCCTGTTCCTTCATACTACCGAAATAATGTCCCTGTTCCCTCATCTTACCGGCATTTTGTCCCTGTTCCCTCATCTTTTTGCCATTATGTCCCTGTTCCTTCATCTTACCGGCATTACGTCCCTATTCCTTCATATTACCGGCATTACGTCCCTGTTCAATCATATTACAGGCATTATGTCCCTGTTCCTTCATATTACAGGCATTATGTCCCTGTTCCTTCATATTACAGGCATTATTTCCCTGTTACTTTATATTACCGGCATTATTTTCCTGTTCCTTTATATTACTGCCATTATGTCCACTTTAGGAGGATACAGGGACATAATGCCGGTAATATGTCCCTGTTCCCTCATATTACCGGCATTACGTCGCTGCTCCTTCATATTATCGGCATTAAGTCCCTGTTTCTTCATATTACCAGCATTACGTCCCTGTTCCTTCATATTACCAGAATTGCGTCCCTATTCCTTCATATTACTGGCATTATGTCCCTGTTCCTTCATATTACAGGCATTATGTCCTTGTTCTTTCATATTACCGGCATTATGTCCCTGTTCCTTCATATAACCGGCATTAAGTCCCTGTTCCCTCATCGTACCGGCATTATGTCCCTGTTCCCTCATTTGAACCGGCATTATGTGCCTGTTCCTTCATATTATCGGCATTACGTCCCTGTTCCTTCATATTACCAGCATTACGTCCCAGTTCCTTCATATTACCGGAATTGCGTCCCTATTCCTTCATATTACTGGCATTATGTCCCTGTTCCTTCATATTACCAGCATTATGTCCTGTTCCTTCATATTACAGGCATTTTGTCCCTGTTCCTTCATATTACCGGCATTATGTCCCTGTTTCCTCATATTACCGGCATTATGTCCCTGTTCCTTCATATAACCGGCATTAAGTCCCTGTTTCCTCATATTACCGGCATTATGTCCCTGTTCCCTCAGCTAACCGGCATTATGTCCCTGTTCCCTCATTTGAACCGGTATTATGTGCCTGTTCCTCCATATTACCGGAATTACGTCCCTATTCCTTCATATTACCGACAATACGTCCCTGTTCCTTCATATTACCGTCATTATTTCCCTGTTCCTTCATATTACCGACAATACGTCCCTGTTCCCTCATCTTACAGGCATTATGTCCTTGTTCCTTCATATTACAGGCATTAGGTCCCTGTTCCTTCATCGTACCGGCATTATGTCCCTGTTCCCTCATCTTACCGGCATTATGTCCCTGTACCCTCATTTGAACCGGCATTACGTCCCTGTTCCTTCATATTAACGGCATTATGTCCCTGTTCCCTTATCTTACCGGCATTACGTCCCTGTTCCTTCATACTACCGGCATTACGTCCCTGTTCCCTCATCTTACCGGCATTTTGTACCTGTTCCCTTATCTTACCGACATTATGTCCCTGTTCTTTCATCTTACCGGCATTACGTTCCTGTTCCTCCATATTACCGGAATTACGTCCCTATTCCTTCATATTACCGGCATTACGTCCCTGTTCCTTCATATTACCGGCAATACGTCCCTGTTCCTTCATATTACAGGCATTATTTCCCTGTTCCTTCATATTACAGGCATTTTGTCTCTGTTCCTTCATATAATAAGCATTATGTCCTTGTTCTTTCATATTATCGGCATTATGTCCCTGTTCCTTCTATAACTGGCATTATGTCCCTGTTCCCTCATCTTAACGGCATTATGTCCCTGTTCCCTCATTTGAACCGGCATTATGTGCCTGTTCCTTCATATTACCGGAATTACGTCCCTGTTCCTTCATATTAACGGCATTACGTCCCTGCTCCTTCATATTATCGGCATTACGTCCCAGTTCCTTCATATTATCGGCATTATGTCCCTGCTCCTTCATATTACCGGCATTACGTCCCTGTTCCTTCATATTATCGGCATTATGTCCCTGCTCCTTCATATTATCTGCATTACGTCCCTGTTCCCTCATCTTACCGGCATTTTGTCCCTGTTCCCTCATCTTACCGGCATTTTGTCCCTGTTCCTTCATCTTACCCACATTATGTCCTTGTACTTTCATATTACAGGAATTATGTCCCTGTTCCTTCTTATCACAGGCATTACGTCCCTGTTCCTTCATATTACAGGCTTTTTTTGTGTCCCGGTTCCCTCATCTTACCGGCATTATGTCCCTGTTCCTTCATATTACAGGCATTATGTCCCTGTTCCTTCATTTTACCGGCATTATGTCCCTGGTCCTTCATATTACCGGCATAATGTCCCTGCCCCCTCATATTACAGGCATTATGTCCCTGATCCTTCATATTACAGGCTTCATGTCCCTGTTCCTTCATATTACAGGCATTATGTCCCGTGTAGGAGGGCACAGGGACATAATGCCGGTAATATGTCCCTGTTCCCTCATCTTACAGGCATAATGTCCCTGTTCCTTCATATTACCGGCTTTATGTCCCTGTTCTCTCATATTACAGACATTATGTCCCTGTTCCTTCATATTATCGGCATTACGTCCCTGTTCCTTCATATTACAGGCATTTTGTCCCTGTTCCTTCATATTACAGGCATTATGTCCCTGTTCCTTCATATAACCGGCATTAAGTCCCTGTTCCCTCATATTACCGGCATTTTGTCCCTGTTCCCTCACCTAACCGGCATTATGTCCCTGTTCCCTCATTTGAACCGGCATTATGTGCCTGTTCCTCCATATTACCGGAATTACGTCCCTATTCCTTCATATTACCGGCAATACGTCCCTGTTCCTTCATATTACAGACATTATGTCCCTGTTCCTTCATATTACCGGCATTATTTTCCTGTTCCTTCATATTACAGGCATTATGTCCACTGTAGGAGGGTACAGGGACATAATGCCGGTAATATGTCCCTGTTCCCTCATCTTACAGGCATTATGTCCCTGTTCCTTAATATTACCGGCGTTACCTCCCTGCTATTTCATATTATCGGCATTACGTCCCTGTTTCTTCATATTACCGGTATTACTTCCCTGCTCCTTCATATTACCGAAATTGCGTCCCTATTCCTTCATATTACCGGCATTATGTCCCTGTTCCTTCATATTACCAGCATTATGTCCCTGTTCCTTCATATTACAGGCATTTTGTCCCTGTGCCTTCATATTACAGGCATTATGTCCCTGTTCCTTCATCTTACCGGCATTATGTCCCTGTTCCCTCATCTTACCGGCATTATGTCCCTGTTCCCACATTTGAACCGGCATTACGTCCCTGTTCCTTCATTTTACCGGCATTACGTCCCTGTTCCTTCATATTAAAGGCATTATGTCCCTGTTCCCTTATCTTACCGGCATTACGTCACTGTTCCTTCATATTACCGGCATTACGTCCCTGTTCCTTCATTCTACCGTCATTGCGTCCCTGTTCCCTCATCTTACCGGCATTTTGTCCCTGTTCCCTCATCTTACCGGCATTATGTCCCTGTTCCTTCATCTTACCGGCATTACGTTCCTGTTCCTCCATATTACCGGAATTACGTCCCTATTCCTTCATATTACCAGCATTACGTCCCTGTTCCTTCATATTACCAGAATTGCGTCCCTATTCCTTCATAATACCGGCTTTATGTCCTGTTCCTTCATATTACAGGCATTTTGTCCCTGTTCCTTCATATTATAGGCATTATGTCCTTGTTCTTTCATATTATCGGCATTATGTCCCTGTTCCTTCATATAACCGGCATTAAGTCCCTGTTCCCTCATCTTACCGGCATTATGTCGCTGTTCCTTCATATTATCGGCATTACGTCCCTGTTCCTTCATATTATCGGCATTATGTCCCAGTTCCTTCATATTATCGGCATTACGTCCCTGTTCCTTCATATTGTCGGCATTATGTCCCTGCTCCTTCATAATATCGGCATTACGTCCCTGTTCCCTCATTTTACCGGCATTTTGTCCCTGCTCCTTCATAATATCGGCATTACGTCCCTGTTCCTTCATATTACCGGCGTTACGTCCCTGTTCCCTCATCTTTTTGGCATTATGTCCCTGTTCCTTCATCTTACCTGCATTACGTTCCTGTTCCTCCATATTACCGGAATTACGTCCCTATTCCTTCATATTACCACAATACGTCCCTGTTCCTTCATATTACAGGCATTATGTCCCTGTTCCTTCATATTACCGGCATTATTTCCCTGTTGCTTCATATTACTGCCATTATGTCCACTGCAGGAGGGTACAGGGACATAATGCCGGTAATATGTCCCTGTTCCCTCATATTACCGGCATTACGTCCCTGCTCCTTCATATTATCGGCATTACGTCTCTGTTTCTTCATATTACCAGAATTGCGTCCCTATTCCTTCATATTACCGGCATTATGACCCTGTTCCTTCATATTACCAGCATTATGTCCTGTTCCTTCATATTATTGGCATTACGTCTCTGTTCCTTCATATTATCGGCATTATGTCCCTGCTCCTTCATATTATCGACATTACGTCCCTGTTCCTTCATATTATTGGCATTACGTCTCTGTTCCTTCATATTATCGGCATTATGTCCCTGTTCCTTCATATTATCGGCATTACGTCCCTGTTCCTTCATATTATCCTTTTCCCTCATCTTACCGGCATTTTGTCCCTGTTCCCTCATCTTACTGGCATTATGTCCCTGTTCCCTCATCTTACCGGCATTTTGTCCCTGTTCCCTCATTTTACCGGCATTATGTCCCTGTTCTCTCATCTTACCGCCATTATGTCCCTGTTCCTTCATATTACAAGCATTATTTCCCTGCTCCTTCATATTACCGGCATTATTTCCCTGTTCCTCCATATTATCGGCATTATGTCCCTGTTCCTTTATATTACCGGCATTATTTCCCTGTTCCTCCATATTATCGGCATTATGTCCCTGTTCCTTCATATTATCGGAATTATGTCCCTGTTCCTTTATATTACCGGCATTATTTCCCTGTTCCCTCATATTACCGGCATTACGTCCCTGCTCCTTCATATTATCTGCATTACGTCCCTGTTTCTTCATATTACCAGCATTACGTCCCTGTTCCTTCATATTACCAGAATTGCGTCCCTATTCCTTCATATTACCGGCATTATGTCCCTGTTACCAGCATTATGTCCTGTTTCCTTCATATTACAGGCATTTTGTCCCTGTTCCTTAATATTACAGGCATTATGTCCTTCTTTCATATTACCGGCATTATGTCCCTGTTCCTTCATATAACCGACATTAAGTCCCTGTTCCCTCATCTTACCGGCATTATGTCCCTTTTCCCTCATCTTACCGGCATTATGTCCCTGTTCCTTCATATTACAGGCATTATTTCCCTGTTCCTTCATATTACAGGCATTATGTCCCTGTTCCTTCATATTACCGCCATTATTTCCCTGTTCCTTCATATTATCGGCATTATGTCCCTGTTCCTTCATATTATCGGCATTACGTCTCTGTTCCTTCATATTATCGGCATTACGTCTCTGTTCCTTCATATTATCGGCATTACGTCCCTGCTCCTTCCTATTATCGGCATTAAGTCCCTGTTCCTTCATATTATCGGCATTATGTCCCTGCTCCTTCATATTACAAACATGATTTCCCTGTTCCTTCATATTATCGGCATTATGTCCCTTTTCCCTCATCTTACCGGCATTACGTCCCTGTTCCTTCATATTACAGGCTTAATGTCCCTGTCCCCTCATATTACTAGCATTATGTCCCGTGTAGGAGGGCACAGGGACATAATGCCGGTAATATGTCCCTGTTCCCTCATCTTTGAGGCATTATGTCCCTGTTTCTTCGTCTTACAGGCATTATCTCCCTGTTCCTTAATATTACCGGCATCATGTCCCTATTCCTTCATATTACCGGCAACATGTCCCTGTTCCTTCATATTACAGGCATTCTGTCCCTGTTCCTTCATATTACCGGCATTATGTCCCTGTTCCTTCATATTACCGGCATTACGTCCCTGTTCTTTCATATTACAGGCATTTTGTCCCTGTTCCTTCATATTACAGGCATTATGTCCTTGTTCTTTCATATTACCGGCATTATGTCCCTGTTCCTTCATATAACCGGCATTAATTCCCTTTCCCCTCATCTTACCGGCATTATGTCCCTGTTCCCTCATTTGAACCGGCATTATGTGCCTGTTCCTTCATATTATCGGCATTACGTCCCTGTTCCTTCATATTATCGGCATTATGTCCCAGTTCCTTCATATTATCGGCATTACGTCCCTGTTCCTTCATATTATCGGCATTATGTCCCTGCTCCTTCATAATATCGGCATTACGTCCCTGTTCCCTCATCTTACCGGCATTTTGTCCCTGTTCCTTCATCTTACCCACATTTAGTCCCTGTTCCCTCATCTTACCGGCATTATGTCCCTGTTCCCTCATCTTACCGGCATTATGTGCCTGTTTCTTCATATTATCGGCATTACGTCCCTGTTCCTTCATATTACCAGCATTACGTCCCTGTTCCTTCATATTACCTGCATTATGTCCCTGTTCCTTCATATTATCGACATTACGTCCCTGTTCCTTCATATTATCGGCATTATGTCCCTGCTACTTCATATTATCGGCATTATGTCCCTGCTCCTTCATATTACAGACATTATGTCCCTGTTCCCTCATCTTACAGACATTTTGTACCTGTTCCTTGTTATTACCGGCATTATGTCCCTGTTCCTTCATCTTACAGGCATTATGTCCCTGTTCCTTCATCTTACAGGCATTATGTCCCTATTCCTTCATATTACCAGCATTATGTCCCTGTTCATTCATCTTACAGCCATTATGTCCCTGTTCCTTCATATTACAGGTATTATTTCCCTTTTCCTTCATATTACCGGCATTATGTCCCTGTTCCTTCTTATTACAGGCATTATGTCCCTGTTCCTTCATAATACCGGCATTGTGTCCCTATTCCTTCATATTACCGGCATTTTGTCCCTGTTCCTTCATCTTACAGGCATTATGTCCCTGTTCCTTTATATTACAGGCATTTTGTACTTATTCCTTCATATTACCGGCATTATGTCCCTGTTCCTTCATCTTACAGGCATTATGTCCCTGTTCCTTCTTATTACAGGCATTATGTCCCTGTTCCTTCTTATTACAGCCATTTTGTACCTGTTCCTTCATCTTACAAGCATTATGTCCCTGTTCCTTCATATTACAGGCATTATGTCCCTGTTCCTTCTTATTACCGGCATTATGTCTCTGTTCCTTCATCTTACAGGCATTATGTCCCCGTTCCTTTATATTACAGGCATTATGTACCTGTTCCTTCTTATTACAGGCATTATGTCCCTGTTCCTTCATCTTACATGCATTATGTCCCTGTTCCTTCATCTTACAGGCATTATGTCCCTATTCCTTCATATTACCGGCATTATGTCCCTGTTCATTCATCTTACAGCCATTATGTCCCTGTTCCTTCATATTACAGGCATTATTTCCCTGTTCCTTCATATTACCGGCATTATGTCCCTGTTCCTTCTTATTACAGGCATTATGTCCCTGTTCCTTCATATTACCGGTATTATGTCCCTGTTCCTTCATATTACCGGCATTATGTCCCTATTCCTTCATCTTACAGGCATTATGTCCCTGTTCCTTCATCTTACAGGCATTATGTCCCTATTCCTTCATATTACAGGCATTATGTCCCTGTTCCCTCATCTTACAGGCATCATGTCCCTGTTTCTTCATATAACAGGCATTATGTCCCTATTCCTTCATATTACCGGCATTATGTCCCCGCTCCCTCATCTTACAGGCATTACCTCCCTATTCCTTCATATTACCGGCATTATGTCCCTGTTCCTTCATATTACCGGCATTATGTCCCTGCTCCCTCATCTTACCGGCATTACGTCCCTATTCCTTCTTATTACAGGCATTATGTCCCTGTTCCTTCATATTACCGGCATTATGTCCCTGTTCCCTCATCTTACAGGCATTATGTCCCTGTTCCTTCATATTACCGGCATTATGTCCCTGTTTCTTCATCTTACAGCCATTATGTCCCTGTTCCTTCATCTTACAGGCATTTTGTACCTGTTCCTTCTTATTACCGGCATTATGTCCCAGTTCCTTCATCTTACTGGCATTATGTCCATATTCCTTCATATTACCAGCATTATGTCCCTGTTCATTCATCTTACAGTCATTATGTCCCTGTTCCTTCATCTTACAGGCATTATGTCCCTGTTCCTTAATATTACAGGCATTTTGTACCTGTTCCTTCTTATTACTGGCATTATGTCCCTGTTCCTTCATATTACAGGCATTATGTCCCTGTTTCCTCATCTTACAGGCATTATGTCCCTATTCCTTCATATTACCTGCATTATGTCCCTGTTCCTTCATCTTACAGGCATTATGTCCCTGTTCCTTTATATTACAGGCATTTTGTACCTATTCCTTCATATTACCGGCATTATGTCCCTGTTCCTTCATATTACAGGCATTATGTCCCTGTTCCTTTATATTACAGGCATTTTGTACCTATTCCTTCATATTACCAGCATTATGTCCCTGTTCATTCATCTTACAGCCATTATGTCCCTGTTCCTTCATCTTACAGGCATTATGTCCCTATTCCTTCATATTACAGGCATTATGTCCCTGTTCCCTCAACTTACAGGCATCATGTCCCTGTTTCTTCATATAACAGGCATTATGTCCCTATTCCTTCATATTACCGGCATTATGTCCCTGTTCCCTCATCTTACAGGCATTATGTCCCTGTTCCTTCATATTACCGGCATTATGTCCCCGCTCCCTCATCTTACAGGCATTACCTCCCTATTCCTTCATATTACCGGCATTATGTCCCTGTTCCTTCATCTTACAGGCATTATGTCCCTGTTCCTTTATATTACAGGCATTTTGTACCTATTCCTTCATATTACCGGCATTATGTCCCTGTTCCCTCATCTTACAGGCATTATGTCCCTGTTCCTTCATATTACCGGCATTATGTCCCTGTTCCCTCATCTTACAGGCATTATGTCCCTGTTCCTTCATATTACCGGCATTATGTCCCCGCTCCCTCATCTTACAGGCATTACCTCCCTATTCCTTCATACTACCGGCATTATGTCCCTGTTCCTTCATCTTACAGGCATTATGTCCCTGTTCCTTTATATTACAGGCATTTTGTACCTATTCCTTCATATTACCGGCATTATGTCCCTGTTCCCTCATCTTACAGGCATTATGTCCCTGTTCCTTCATATTACCGGCATTATGTCCCTGCTCCCTCATCTTACCGGCATTACGTCCCTATTCCTTCATATTAATGGGATTATGTCCCTGTTCCTTCATCTTGCAGGCATTATGTCCCTGTTCCTTTATATTACAGGCATTTTGTACCTGTTCCTTCTTATTACAGGCATTATGTCCCTGTTCCTTCATATTACCGGCATTATGTCCCTGTTCCCTCATCTTACAGGCATTATGTCCCTGTTCCTTCATATTACCGGCATTATGTCCCTGTTCCTTCATCTTACAGCCATTATGTCCCTGTTCCTTAATCTTACAGGCATTATGTCCCTGTTCCTTAATATTACAGGCATTTTGTACCTGTTCCTTCTTATTACTGGCATTATGTCCCTGTTCCTTCATATTACAGGCATTATGTCCCTGTTTCCTCATCTTACAGGCATTATGTCCCTATTCCTTCATATTACCGGCATTATGTCCCTGTTCCTTCATCTTACAGGCATTATGTCCCTGTTCCTTTATATTACCGGCATTTTGTATCTATTCCTTCATATTACCGGCATTATGTCCCTGTTCCTTCATATTACAGGCATTATGTCCCTGTTTCCTCATCTTACAGGCATTATGTCCCTATTCCTTCATATTACCGGCATTATGTCCCAGTTCCTTAATCTTACAGGCATTATGTCCCTGTTCCTTTATATTACAGGCATTTTGTACCTATTCCTTCATATTACCGGCATTATGTCCCTGTTCCTTCATATTACCGGCATCATGTTCCTGTTCCTTCATCTTACAGGAATTTTGTCCCTGTTCTTTCATATTACCGGCATTATGTCCCTGTTCCCTCATCTTACAGGCATTATGTCCCTATTCCTTCATATTACCGGCATTATGTCCCCGCTCCCTCATCTTACAGGCATTACCTCCCTATTCCTTCATATTACCGGCATTATGTCCCTGTTCCTTCATATTACCGGCATTATGTCCCTGCTCCCTCATCTTACCGGCATTACGTCCCTATTCCTTCTTATTACAGGCATTATGTCCCTGTTCCTTCATATTACCGGCATTATGTCCCTGTTCCCTCATCTTACAGGCATTATGTCCCTGTTCCTTCATATTACCGGCATTATGTCCCTGTTCCTTCATCTTACAGCCATTATGTCCCTGTTCCTTCATCTTACAGGCATTTTGTACCTGTTCCTTCTTATTACCGGCATTATGTCCCAGTTCCTTCATCTTACTGGCATTATGTCCATATTCCTTCATATTACCAGCATTATGTCCCTGTTCATTCATCTTACAGCCATTATGTCCCTGTTCCTTCATCTTACAGGCATTATGTCCCTGTTCCTTAATATTACAGGCATTTTGTACCTGTTCCTTCTTATTACTGGCATTATGTCCCTGTTCCTTCATATTACAGGCATTATGTCCCTGTTTCCTCATCTTACAGGCATTATGTCCCTATTCCTTCATATTACCTGCATTATGTCCCTGTTCCTTCATCTTACAGGCATTATGTCCCTGTTCCTTTATATTACAGGCATTTTGTACCTATTCCTTCATATTACCGGCATTATGTCCCTGTTCCTTCATATTACAGGCATTATGTCCCTGTTCCTTTATATTACAGGCATTTTGTACCTATTCCTTCATATTACCAGCATTATGTCCCTGTTCATTCATCTTACAGCCATTATGTCCCTGTTCCTTCATCTTACAGGCATTATGTCCCTATTCCTTCATATTACAGGCATTATGTCCCTGTTCCCTCAACTTACAGGCATCATGTCCCTGTTTCTTCATATAACAGGCATTATGTCCCTATTCCTTCATATTACCGGCATTATGTCCCTGTTCCCTCATCTTACAGGCATTATGTCCCTGTTCCTTCATATTACCGGCATTATGTCCCCGCTCCCTCATCTTACAGGCATTACCTCCCTATTCCTTCATATTACCGGCATTATGTCCCTGTTCCTTCATCTTACAGGCATTATGTCCCTGTTCCTTTATATTACAGGCATTTTGTACCTATTCCTTCATATTACCGGCATTATGTCCCTGTTCCCTCATCTTACAGGCATTATGTCCCTGTTCCTTCATATTACCGGCATTATGTCCCTGCTCCCTCATCTTACCGGCATTACGTCCCTATTCCTTCATATTAATGGGATTATGTCCCTGTTCCTTCATCTTGCAGGCATTATGTCCCTGTTCCTTTATATTACAGGCATTTTGTACCTGTTCCTTCTTATTACAGGCATTATGTCCCTGTTCCTTCATCTTACAGCCATTATGTCCCTGTTCCTTAATCTTACAGGCATTATGTCCCTGTTCCTTAATATTACAGGCATTTTGTACCTGTTCCTTCTTATTACTGGCATTATGTCCCTGTTCCTTCATATTACAGGCATTATGTCCCTGTTTCCTCATCTTACAGGCATTATGTCCCTATTCCTTCATATTACCGGCATTATGTCCCTGTTCCTTCATCTTACAGGCATTATGTCCCTGTTCCTTTATATTACCGGCATTTTGTATCTATTCCTTCATATTACCGGCATTATGTCCCTGTTCCTTCATATTACAGGCATTATGTCCCTGTTTCCTCATCTTACAGGCATTATGTCCCTATTCCTTCATATTACCGGCATTATGTCCCTGTTCCTTAATCTTACAGGCATTATGTCCCTGTACCTTTATATTACAGGCATTTTGTACCTATTCCTTCATATTACCGGCATTATGTCCCTGTTCCTTCATATTACCGGCATCATGTCCCTGTTCCTTCATCTTACAGGAATTTTGTCCCTGTTCTTTCATATTACCGGCATTATGTCCCTGTTCCCTCATCTTACAGGCATTATGTCCCTATTCCTTCATATTACCGGCATTATGTCCCTGTTCCCTCATCTTACAGGCATTATGTCCCTGTTCCTTCTTATTACAGGCATTATGTCCCTGTTCCTTCTTATTACAGGCATTATGTCCCTGTTCCTTCATATTACCGGTATTATGTCCCTGTTCCTTCATATTACAGGCATTATGTCCCTGTTCCCTCATCTTACAGGCATTATGTCCCTGTTCCTTAATATTACAGGCATGTTGTACCTGTTCCTTCTTATTACAGGCATTATGTCCCTGTTCCTTCATATTACAGGCATTATGTCCCTGTTTCCTCATCTTACAGGCATTATGTCCCTATTCCTTCATATTACCGGCATTATGTCCCTGTTCCTTCATCTTACAGGCATTATGTCCCTGTTCCTTTATATTACAGGCATTTTGTACCTATTCCTTCATATTACCGGCATTATGTCCCTGTTCCTTCATCTTACAGGAATTTTGTCCCTGTTCTTTCATATTACCGGCATTATGTCCCTGTTCCCTCATCTTACAGGCATTTTGTCCCTATTCCTTCATATTACAGGCATTATGTCCCTGTTCCCTCATCTTACAGGCATCATGTCCCTGTTTCTTCATATAACAGGCATTATGTCCCTATTCCTTCATAATACCGGCATTATGTCCCTGTTCCCTCATCTTACAGGCATTATTTCCCTGTTCCTTCATATTACCGGCATTATGTCCCCGCTCCCTCATCTTACAGGCATTACCTCCCTATTCCTTCATATTACCGGCATTATGTCCCTGTTCCTTCATCTTACAGGCATTATGTCCCTGTTCCTTTATATTACCGGCATTTTGTACCTATTCCTTCATATTACCGGCATTATGTCCCTGTTCCTTCATCTTACAGGCATTATGTCCCTGTTCCTTTATATTACAGGCATTTTGTACCTATTCCTTCATATTACCGGCATTATGTCCCTGTTCCTTCATATTACCGGCATCATGTCCCTGTTCCTTCATCTTACAGGAATTTTGTCCCTGTTCCTTCATGTTACCGGCATTATGTCCTTGCTCCCTCATCTTACCGGCATTACGTCCCTATTCCTTCATATTAATGGGATTATGTCCCTGTTCCTTCATCTTGCATGCATTATGTCCCTGTTCCTTTATATTACAGGCATTTTGTACCTGTTCCTTCTTATTACAGGCATTATGTCCCTGTTCCTTCATATTACCGGCATTATGTCCCTGTTCCCTCATCTTACAGGCATTATGTCCCTGTTCCTTCATATTACCGGCATTATGTCCCTGTTCCTTCATCTTACAGCCATTATGTCCCTGTTCCTTCATCTTACAGGCATTATGTCCCTGTTCCTTAATATTACAGGCATTTTGTACCTGTTCCTTCTTATTACAGGCATTATGTCCCTGTTCCTTCATATTACAGGCATTATGTCCCTGTTTCCTCATCTTACAGGCATTATGTCCCTATTCCTTCATATTACCGGCATTATGTCCCTGTTCCTTCATCTTACAGGCATTATGTCCCTGTTCCTTTATATTACAGGCATTTTGTACCTATTCCTTCATATTACAGGCATTATGTCCCTGTTCCTTCATATTACAGGCATTATGTCCCTGTTTCCTCATCTTACAGGCATTATGTCCCTATTCCTTCATATTACCGGCATTTTGTCCCTGTTCCTTCATCTTACAGGCATTATGTCCCTGTTCCTTTATATTACAGGCATTTTGTACCTATTCCTTCATATTACCGGCATTATGTCCCTGTTCCTTCATATTACCGGCATCATGTCCCTGTTCCTTCATCTTACAGGAATTTTGTCCCTGTTCTTTCATATTACCGGCATTATGTCCCTGTTCCCTCATCTTACAGGCATTTTGTACCTGTTCCTTCTTATTACCGGCATTATGTCCCTGTTCCTTCATCTTACTGGCATTATGTCCCTATTCCTTCATATTACCAGCATTATGTCCCTGTTCATTCATCTTACAGCCATTATGTCCCTGTTCCTTCATATTACAGGCATTATTTCCTTGTTCCTTCATATTACCGGCATTATGTCCCTGTTCCTTCTAACTACAGGCATTATGTCCCTGTTCCTTCATATTACCGGCATTATATCCCTATTCCTTCATATTACCGGCATTATGTCCCTGTTCCTTCATATTACCGGCATTATGTCCCTGTTCCTTCATCTTACAGGCATTATGTCCCTGTTCCTTAATATTACAGGCATTTTGTACCTGTTCCTTCTTATTACAGGCATTATGTCCCTGTTCCTTCATATTACAGGCATTATGTCCCTGTTTCCTCATCTTACAGGCATTGTGTCCCTATTCCTTCATATTACCGGCATTATGTCCCTGTTCCTTCATCTTACAGGCATTATGTCCCTGTTCCTTTATATTACAGGCATTTTGTACCTATTCCTTCATATTACCGGCATTATGTCCCTGTTCCTTCATATTACAGGCATTATGTCCCTGTTTCCTCATCTTACAGGCATTATGTCCCTATTCCTTCATATTACCGGCATTATGTCCCTGTTCCTTCATCTTACAGGCATTATGTCCCTGTTCCTTTATATTACAGGCATTTTGTACCTATTCCTTCATATTACCGGCATTATGTCCCTGTTCCTTCATATTACCGGCATCATGTCCCTGTTCCTTCATCTTACAGGAATTTTGTCCCTGTTCTTTCATATTACCGGCATTATGTCCCTGTTCCCTCATCTTACAGGCATTTTGTACCTGTTCCTTCTTATTACCGGCATTATGTCCCTGTTCCTTCATCTTACTGGCATTATGTCCCTATTCCTTTATATTACCAGCATTATGTCCCTGTTCATTCATCTTACAGCTATTATGTCCCTGTTCCTTCATATTACAGGCATTATTTCCTTGTTCCTTCATATTACCGGCATTATGTCCCTGTTCCTTCTAACTACAGGCATTATGTCCCTGTTCCTTCATATTACCGGCATTATATCCCTGTTCCTTCATATTACCGGCATTATGTCCCTATTCCTTCATCTTACAGGCATTATGTCCCAGTTCCTTCATCTTACAGGCATTATGTCCCTGTTCCCTCATCTTACAGGCATTATGTCCCTGTTCATTCATCTTACAGGCATTATGTCCCTGTTCCTTCATCTTACAGGCATTATGTCCCTGTTCCTTAATATTACAGGCATTTTGTACCTGTTCCTTCTTATTACAGGCTTTATGTCCCTATTCCTTCATATTACCGGCATTTCGTCCCTGTTCCTTCTTATTACAGGCATTATGTCCCTGTTCCTTCATATTACCGGCATTATGTCCCTATTCCTTCATCTTACAGGCATTATGTCCCAGTTCCTTCATCTTACAGGCATTATGTCCCTATTCCTTCATATTACAGGCATTATGTCCCTGTTCCTTCTTATTACAGGCATTATGTCCCTGTTCCTTCTTATTACAGGCATTATGGCCCTGTTCCTTCTTATTACAGGCATTATTTCCCTGTTCCTTCTTATTACCGGCATTATGTCCCTGTTCCCTCATCTTACAGGCATCATGTCCCTGTTTCTTCATATAACAGGCATTATGTCCCTATTCCTTCATATTAGCGGCATTATGTCCCTGTTCCTTCATCTTACAGGCATTATGTCCCTGTTCCTTTATATTACAGGCATTTCGTACCTATTCCTTCATATTACCGGCATTATGTCCCTGTTCCCTCATCTTACAGGCATTATGTCCCTGTTCCTTCATATTACCGGCATTATGTCCCTGCTCCCTCATCTTACCGGCATTACGTCCCTATTCCTTCATATTACCGGCATTATGTCCCTGTTCCTTCATCTTACAGGCATTATGTCCCTTTTCCTTCATATTACCGACATTATGTCCCTGCTCCCTCATCTTACCGGCATTACGTCCCTATTCCTTCATATTACTGGGATTATGTCCCTGTTCCTTCATCTTGCAGGCATTATGTCCCTGTTCCTTCATATTACAGCCATTTTATACCTGTTCCTTCTTATTACTGGCATTATGTCCTTGTTCCTTCATATTACCGGCATTATGTCCCTGTTCCTTCATATTACCGGCATTATGTCCCTGTTCCCTCATCTTACAGGCATTATGTCCCTGTTCCTTCATATTTCCGGCATTATGTCCTTGCTCCCTCATCTTACCGGCATTACGTCCCTATTCCTTCATATTACCGGCATTATGTCCCTGCTCCTTCATCTTACAGGCATTATGTCCCTGTTCCTTAATATTACAGGCATTTTGTACCTCTTCCTTCTTATTACAGGCTTTATGTCCCTATTCCTTCATATTACCGGCATTTTGTCCCTGTTCCTTCTTATTACAGGCATTATGTCCCTGTTCCTTCATATTACAGGCATTATGACCCTGTTTGCTCATCATACAGCCATTATGTCCCTGTTCCTTCATATTACAGGCATTATGTCCCTATTCCTTCATATTACCGGCATTATGTCCCTGTTCCTTCATTTTACAGGAATTTTGTCCCTGTTCGTTCATATTACCGTCATTATGTCCCTCTTCCCTCATCTTACAGGCATTTTGTACCTGTTCCTTCTTATTACCGGCATTATGTCCCTGTTCCTTCATCTTACAGGCATTATGTCCCTATTCCTTCATATTACCAGCATTATGTCCCTGTTCATTCATCTTACAGCCATTATGTCCCTGTTCCTTCTTAATACAGGCATTATTTCCCTGTTCCTTCATATTACCGGCATTATGTCCCTGTTCCTTCTTATTACAGGCATTATGTCCCTGTTCCTTCTTATTACAGGCATTATGTCCCTGTAACTGGGATTATGTCCCTGTTCCTTCATCTTGCAGGCATTATGTCCCTGTTCCTTTATATTACAGGCATTTTGTACCTGTTCCTTCTTATTACAGGCATTATGTCCCTGTTCCTTCATATTACCGGCATTATGTCCCTGTTCCCTCATCTTACAGGCATTATGTCCCTGTTCCTTCATATTACCGGCATTATGTCCCTGTTCCTTCATCTTACAGGCATTATGTCTCTGTTCCTTCATATTACCGGCATCATGTCCCTGTTCCTTCATCTTACAGGAATTTTGTCCCTGTTCGTTCATATTACCAGCATTATGTCCCTGTTCCCTCATCTTACAGGCATTTTGTACCTGTTCCTTCTTATTACCGGCATTATGTCCCTGTTCCTTCATCTTACCGGCATTATGTCCCTGTTCCTTCATCTTACAGGCATTATGTCCCTATTCCTTCATATTACCAGCATTATGTCCCTGTTCATTCATCTTACAGCCATTATGTCCCTGTTCCTTCATATTACCGGCATTATTTCCCTGTTCCTTCATATTACCGGCATTATGTCCCTGTTCCTTCTTATTACAGGCATTATGTCCCTGTTCCTTCATATTACCGGCATTATGTCCCTGTTCCTTCATATTACCGGCATTATGTCCCTGTTCCTTCATCTTACATGCATTATGTCCCTGTTCCTTCATCTTACAGGCATTATGTCCCTGTTCCTTCTTATTACAGGCATTATGTCCCTGTTCCTTCTTATTACAGGCATTATGGCCCTGTTCCTTCTAATTACAGGCATTATTTCCCTGTTCCGTCTTATTACCGGCATTATGTCCCTGTTCCCTCATCTTACAGGCATCATGTCCCTGTTTCTTCATATAACAGGCATTATGTCCCTATTCCTTCATATTAGCGGCATTATGTCCCTGTTCCTTCATCTTACAGGCATTATGTCCCTGTTCCTTTATATTACAGGCATTTCGTACCTATTCCTTCATATTACCGGCATTATGTCCCTGTTCCCTCATCTTACAGGCATTATGTCCCTGTTCCTTCATATTACCGGCATTATGTCCCTGCTCCCTCATCTTACCGGCATTACGTCCCTATTCCTTCATATTACCGGCATTATGTCCCTGTTCCTTCATCTTACAGGCATTATGTCCCTTTTCCTTCATATTACCAACATTATGTCCCTGCTCCCTCATCTTACCGGCATTACGTCCCTATTCCTTCATATTACTGGGATTATGTCCCTGTTCCTTCATATTACAGGCATTTTATACCTGTTCCTTCTTATTACTGGCATTATGTCCTTGTTCCTTCATATTACCGGCATTATGTCCCTGTTCCTTCATATTACCGGCATTATGTCCCTGTTCCCTCATCTTACAGGCATTACGTCCCTATTCCTTCATATTACCGGCATTATGTCCCTGCTCCTTCATCTTACAGGCATTATGTCCCTGTTCCTTAATATTACAGGCATTTTGTACCTGTTCCTTCTTATTACAGGCATTATGTCCCTGTTCCTTCATATTACAGGCATTATGACCCTGTTTGCTCATCATACAGCCATTATGTCCCTGTTCCTTCATATTACAGGCATTATGTCCCTATTCCTTCATATTACCGGCATTTTGTCCCTGTTCCTTCTTATTACAGGCATTATGTCCCTGTTCCTTCATATTACAGGCATTATGACCCTGTTTGCTCATCATACAGCCATTATGTCCCTGTTCCTTCATATTACAGGCATTATGTCCCTATTCCTTCATATTACCGGCATTATGTCCCTGTTCCTTCATCTTACAGGAATTTTGTCCCTGTTCGTTCATATTACCGTCATTATGTCCCTCTTCCCTCATCTTACAGGCATTTTGTACCTGTTCCTTCTTATTACCGGCATTATGTCCCTGTTCCTTCATCTTACAGGCATTATGTCCCTATTCCTTCATATTACCAGCATTATGTCCCTGTTCATTCATCTTACAGCCATTATGTCCCTGTTCCTTCTTAATACAGGCATTATTTCCCTGTTCCTTCATATTATCGGCATTATGTCCCTGTTCCTTCTTAATACAGGCATTATGTCCCTGTTCCTTCTTATTACAGGCATTATGTCCCTGTAACTGGGATTATGTCCCTGTTCCTTCATCTTGCAGGCATTATGTCCCTGTTCCTTTATATTACAGGCATTTTGTACCTGTTCCTTCTTATTACAGGCATTATGTCCCTGTTCCTTCATATTACCGGCATTATGTCCCTGTTCCCTCATCTTACAGGCATTATGTCCCTGTTCCTTCATATTACCGGCATTATGTCCCTGTTCCTTCATCTTACAGGCATTATGTCCCTGTTCCTTCATATTACCGGCATCATGTCCCTGTTCCTTCATCTTACAGGAATTTTGTCCCTGTTCGTTCATATTACCGGCATTATGTCCCTGTTCCCTCATCTTACAGGCATTTTGTACCTGTTCCTTCTTATTACCGGCATTATGTCCCTGTTCCTTCATCTTACCGGCATTATGTCCCTGTTCCTTCATCTTACAGGCATTATGTCCCTATTCCTTCATATTCCCAGCATTATGTCCCTGTTCATTCATCTTACAGCCATTATGTCCCTGTTCCTTCATATTACCGGCATTATTTCCCTGTTCCTTCATATTACCGGCATTATGTCCCTGTTCCTTCTTATTACAGGCATTATGTCCCTGTTCCTTCATATTACCGGCATTATGTCCTTATTCCTTCATCTTACAGGCATTATGTCCCAGTTCCTTCATCTTACAGGCATTATGTCCCTATTCCTTCATATTACAGGCATTATGTCCCTGTTCCTTCTTATTACAGGCATTATGTCCCTGTTCCCTCACATTACCGGCATTATGTCCCTGTTCCTTCATATTACCGGCATTATGTCCCTGTTCATTCATCTTACAGCCATTATGTCCCTGTTCCTTCATATTACAGGCATTATTTCCCTGTTCCTTCATATTACCGACATTATGTCCCTGTTCCTTCTTATTACAGGCATTATGTCCCTGTTCCTTCATATTACCGGCATTATGTCCCTGTTCCTTCATATTACCGGCATTATGTCCCTATTCCTTCATATTAATGGGATTATGTCCCTGTTCCTTTATATTACAGGCATTTTGTACCTGTTCCTTCTTATTACAGGCATTATGTCCCTGTTCCTTCATATTACCGGCATTATGTCCCTGTTCCCTCATCTTACAGGCATTATGTCCCTGTTCCTTCATATTACCGGCATTATGTCCCTGTTCCTTCATCTTACAGGCATTATGTTCCTGTTCCTTAATATTACAGGCATTTTGTACCTGTTCCTTCTTATTACAGGCATTATGTCCCTGTTCCTTCATATTACAGGCATTATGTCCCTGTTTCCTCATCTTACAGGCATTATGTCCCTATTCCTTCATATTACCGGCATTATGTCCCTGTTCCTTCATCTTACAGGCATTATGTCCCTGTTCCTTTATATTACAGGCATTTTGTACCTATTCCTTCATATTACCGGCATTATGTCCCTGTTCCTTCATATTACAGGCATTATGTCCCTGTTTCCTCATCTTACAGGCATTATGTCCCTATTCCTTCATATTACCGGCATTATGTCCCTGTTCCTTCATCTTACAGGCATTATGTCCCTGTTCCTTTATATTACAGGCATTTTGTACCTATTCCTTCATATTACCGGCATTATGTCCCTGTTCCTTCATATTACCGGCATCATGTCCCTGTTCCTTCATCTTACAGGAATTTTGTCCCTGTTCTTTCATATTACCGGCATTATGTCCCTGTTCCCTCATCTTACAGGCATTTTGTACCTGTTCCTTCTTATTACCGGCATTATGTCCCTGTTCCTTCATCTTACTGGCATTATGTCCCTATTCCTTTATATTACCAGCATTATGTCCCTGTTCATTCATCTTACAGCCATTATGTCCCTGTTCCTTCATATTACAGGCATTATTTCCTTGTTCCTTCATATTACCGGCATTATGTCCCTGTTCCTTCTAACTACAGGCATTATGTCCCTGTTCCTTCATATTACCGGCATTATGTCCCTATTCCTTCATCTTACAGGCATTATGTCCCAGTTCCTTCATCTTACAGGCATTATGTCCCTGTTCCCTCATCTTACAGGCATTATGTCCCTGTTCATTCATCTTACAGGCATTATGTCCCTGTTCCTTCATCTTACAGGCATTATGTCCCTGTTCCTTAATATTACAGGCATTTTGTACCTGTTCCTTCTTATTACAGGCTTTATGTCCCTATTCCTTCATATTACCGGCATTTTGTCCCTGTTCCTTCTTATTACAGGCATTATGTCCCTGTTGCTTCATATTACCGGCATTATGTCCCTATTCCTTCATCTTACAGGCATTATGTCCCAGTTCCTTCATCTTACAGGCATTATGTCCCTATTCCTTCATATTACAGGCATTATGTCCCTGTTCCTTCTTATTACAGGCATTATGTCCCTGTTCCTTCTTATTACAGGCATTATGGCCCTGTTCCTTCTTATTACAGGCATTATTTCCCTGTTCCTTCTTATTACCGGCATTATGTCCCTGTTCCCTCATCTTACAGGCATCATGTCCCTGTTTCTTCATATAACAGGCATTATGTCCCTATTCCTTCATATTAGCGGCATTATGTCCCTGTTCCTTCATCTTACAGGCATTATGTCCCTGTTCCTTTATATTACAGGCATTTCGTACCTATTCCTTCATATTACCGGCATTATGTCCCTGTTCCCTCATCTTACAGGCATTATGTCCCTGTTCCTTCATATTACCGGCATTATGTCCCTGCTCCCTCATATTACCGGCATTACGTCCCTATTCCTTCATATTACCGGCATTATGTCCCTGTTCCTTTATCTTACAGGCATTATGTCCCTTTTCCTTCATATTACCGACATTATGTCCCTGCTCCCTCATCTTACCGGCATTACGTCCCTATTCCTTCATATTACTGGGATTATGTCCCTGTTCCTTCATCTTGCAGGCATTATGTCCCTGTTCCTTCATATTACAGGCATTTTATACCTGTTCCTTCTTATTACTGGCATTATGTCCTTGTTCCTTCATATTACCGGCATTATGTCCCTGTTCCTTCATATTACCGGTATTATGTCCCTGTTCCCTCATCTTACAGGCATTATGTCCCTGTTCCTTCATATTTCCGGCATTATGTCCTTGCTCCCTCATCTTACCGGCATTACGTCCCTATTCCTTCATATTACCGGCATTATGTCCCTGCTCCTTCTTATTACAGGCATTATGTCCCTGTTCCTTCATATTACAGGCATTATGACCCTGTTTGCTCATCATACAGCCATTATGTCCCTGTTCCTTCATATTACAGGCATTATGTCCCTATTCCTTCATATTACCGGCATTATGTCCCTGTTCCTTCATCTTACAGGAATTTTGTCCCTGTTCGTTCATATTACCGTCATTATGTCCCTCTTCCCTCATCTTACAGGCATTTTGTACCTGTTCCTTCTTATTACCGGCATTATGTCCCTGTTCCTTCATCTTACAGGCATTATGTCCCTATTCCTTCATATTACCAGCATTATGTCCCTGTTCATTCATCTTACAGCCATTATGTCCCTGTTCCTTCTTAATACAGGCATTATTTCCCTGTTCCTTCATATTACCGGCATTATGTCCCTGTTCCTTCTTATTACAGGCATTATGTCCCTGTAACTGAGATTATGTCCCTGTTCCTTCATCTTGCAGGCATTATGTCCCTGTTCCTTTATATTACAGGCATTTTGTACCTGTTCCTTCTTATTACAGGCATTATGTCCCTGTTCCTTCATATTACCGGCATTATGTCCCTGTTCCCTCATCTTACAGGCATTATGTCCCTGTTCCTTCATATTACCGGCATTATGTCCCTGTTCCTTCATCTTACAGGCATTATGTCCCTGTTCCTTCATATTACCGGCATCATGTCCCTGTTCCTTCATCTTACAGGAATTTTGTCCCTGTTCGTTCATATTACCGGCATTATGTCCCTGTTCCCTCATCTTACAGGCATTTTGTACCTGTTCCTTCTTATTACCGGCATTATGTCCCTGTTCCTTCATCTTACCGGCATTATGTCCCTGTTCCTTCATCTTACATGCATTATGTCCCTGTTCCTTCATCTTACAGGCATTATGTCCCTGTTCCTTCTTATTACAGGCATTATGTCCCTGTTCCTTCTTATTACAGGCATTATGTCCCTGTTCCCTCACATTACCGGCATTATGTCCCTGTTCCTTCATATTACCGGCATTATGTCTCTATTCCTTCATATTACCGGCATTATGTCCCTGTTCATTCATCTTACAGCCATTATGTCCCTGTTCCTTCATATTACAGGCATTATTTCCCTGTTCCTTCATATTACCGGCATTATGTCCCTGTTCCTTCTTATTACAGGCATTATGTCCCTGTTCCTTCATATTACCGGCATTATGTCCCTGTTCCTTCATATTACCGGCATTATGTCCCTATTCCTTCATCTTACAGGCATTATGTCCCTGTTCCTTGATCTTACAGGCATTATGTCCCTATTCCTTCATCTTACAGGCATTATGTCCCTATTCCTTCATATTACCGGCATTTTGTCCCTGTTCCTTCTTATTACAGGCATTATGTCCCTGTTCCTTCATATTACAGGCATTATGACCCTGTTTGCTCATCATACAGCCATTATGTCCCTGTTCCTTCATATTACAGGCATTATGTCCCTATTCCTTCATATTACCGGCATTATGTCCCTGTTCCTTCATCTTACAGGAATTTTGTCCCTGTTCGTTCATATTACCGTCATTATGTCCCTCTTCCCTCATCTTACAGGCATTTTGTACCTGTTCCTTCTTATTACCGGCATTATGTCCCTGTTCCTTCATCTTACAGGCATTATGTCCCTATTCCTTCATATTACCAGCATTATGTCCCTGTTCATTCATCTTACAGCCATTATGTCCCTGTTCCTTCTTAATACAGCCATTATGTCCCTGTTCCTTCATATTACAGGCATTATTTCCCTGTTCCTTCATATTACCGGCATTATGTCCCTGTTCCTTCTTATTACAGGCATTATGTCCCTGTTCCTTCATATTACCGGCATTATGTCCCTATTCCTTCATCTTACAGGCATTATGTCCCTGTTCCTTGATCTTACAGGCATTATGTCCCTATTCCTTCATCTTACAGGCATTATGTCCCTATTCCTTCTTATTACAGGCATTATGTCCCTGTTCCTTCATATTACAGGCATTATGTCCCTGTTCCTTCTTATTACAGGCATTATGTCCCTGTTCCTTCTTATTACAGGTATTATTTCCCTGTTCCTTCTTATTACCGGCATTGTGTCCCTATTCCTTCATATTACCGGCATTTTGTCCCTGTTCCTTTATATTACAGGCATTTTGTACCTGTTCCTTCTTATTACAGGCTTTATGTCCCTATTCCTTCATATTACCGGCATTTTGTCCCTGTTCCTTCTTATTACAGGCATTATGTCCCTGTTCCTTCATATTACCGGCATTATGTCCCTATTCCTTCATCTTACAGGCATTATGTCCCAGTTCCTTCATCTTACAGGCATTATGTCCCTATTCCTTCATATTACAGGCATTATGTCCCTGTTCCTTCTTATTACAGGCATTATGTCCCTGTTCCCTCACATTACCGGCATTATGTCCCTGTTCCTTCATATTACCGGCATTATGTCTCTATTCCTTCATATTACCGGCATTATGTCCCTGTTCATTCATCTTACAGCCATTATGTCCCTGTTCCTTCATATTACAGGCATTATTTCCCTGTTCCTTCATATTACCGGCATTATGTCCCTGTTCCTTCTTATTACAGGCATTATGTCCCTGTTCCTTCATATTACAGGCATTATGTCCCTGTTCCTTCATATTATCGGCATTAAGTCCCTATTCATCTTACAGGCATTATGTCCCTGTTCCTTCATCTTACAGGCATTATGTCCCTATTCCTTCATCTTACAGGCATTATGTCCCTATTCCTTCTTATTACAGGCATTATGTCCCTGTTCCTTCATATTACAGGCATTATGTCCCTGTTCCTTCTTATTACAGGCATTATGTCCCTGTTCCTTCTTATTACAGGCATTATTTCCCTGTTCCTTCTTATTACCGGCATTGTGTCCCTATTCCTTCATATTACCCGCATTTTGTCCCTGTTCCTTCATCTTACAGGCATTATGTCCCTGTTCATTCATCTTACAGCCATTATGTCCCTGTTCCTTCATATTACAGGCATTATTTCCCTGTTCCTTCATATTACCGGCATTATGTCCCTGTTCCTTCTTATTACAGGCATTATGTCCCTGTTCCTTCATATTACCGGCATTATGTCCCTGTTCCTTCATATTACCGGCATTATGTCCCTATTCCTTCATCTTACAGGCATTATGTCCCTGTTCCTTGATCTTACAGGCATTATGTCCCTATTCCTTCAACTTACAGGCATTATGTCCCTATTCCTTCTTATTACAGGCATTATGTCCCTGTTCCTTCATATTACAGGCATTATGTCCCTGTTCCTTCATCTTACTGGCATTATGTCCCTATTCCTTTATATTACCAGCATTATGTCCCTGTTCATTCATCTTACAGCCATTATGTCCCTGTTCCTTCATATTACAGGCATTATTTCCTTGTTCCTTCATATTACCGGCATTATGTCCCTGTTCCTTCTAACTACAGGCATTATGTCCCTGTTCCTTCATATTACCGGCATTATGTCCCTATTCCTTCATCTTACAGGCATTATGTCCCAGTTCCTTCATCTTACAGGCATTATGTCCCTGTTCCCTCATCTTACAGGCATTATGTCCCTGTTCATTCATCTTACAGGCATTATGTCCCTGTTCCTTCATCTTACAGGCATTATGTCCCTGTTCCTTAATATTACAGGCATTTTGTACCTGTTCCTTCTTATTACAGGCTTTATGTCCCTATTCCTTCATACTACCGGCATTTTGTCCCTGTTCCTTCTTATTACAGGCATTATGTCCCTGTTGCTTCATATTACCGGCATTATGTCCCTATTCCTTCATCTTACAGGCATTATGTCCCAGTTCCTTCATCTTACAGGCATTATGTCCCTATTCCTTCATATTACAGGCATTATGTCCCTGTTCCTTCTTATTACAGGCATTATGTCCCTGTTCCTTCTTATTACAGGCATTACGTCCCTGTTCCTTCTTATTACAGGCATTATGTCCCTGCAACTGGGATTATGTCCCTGTTCCTTCATCTTGCAGGCATTATGTCCCTGTTCCTTTATATTACAGGCATTTTGTACCTGTTCCTTCTTATTACAGGCATTATGTCCCTGTTCCTTCATATTACCGGCATTATGTCCCTGTTCCCTCATCTTACAGGCATTATGTCCCTGTTCCTTCT
Organism: Rhinoderma darwinii; assembly: GCF_050947455.1. Taxonomy (NCBI): domain Eukaryota; kingdom Metazoa; phylum Chordata; class Amphibia; order Anura; family Rhinodermatidae; genus Rhinoderma; species Rhinoderma darwinii. The sequence goes on along the minus strand of NC_134697.1, from coordinate 91,597,865 downwards.
TATTACCGGCATTATGTCCCTGTTCCTTCATCTTACAGGCATTATGTCCCTGTTCCTTCATATTACCGGCATCATGTCCCTGTTCCTTCATCTTACAGGAATTTTGTCCCTGTTCGTTCATATTACCGGCATTATGTCCCTGTTCCCTCATCTTACAGGCATTTTGTACCTGTTCCTTTATATTACAGGCATTTTGTACCTGTTCCTTCTTATTACAGGCATTATGTCCCTGTTCCTTCATATTACCGGCATTATGTCCCTGTTCCTTCATATTACCGGCATTATGTCCCTATTCCTTCATCTTACAGGCATTATGTCCCTATTCCTTCATCTTACAGGCATTATGTCCCTATTCCTTCTTATTACAGGCATTATGTCCCTGTTCCTTCATATTACAGGCATTATGTCCCTGTTCCTTCTTATTACAGGCATTATGTCCCTGTTCCTTCTTATTACAGGCATTATTTCCCTGTTCCTTCTTATAACCGGCATTGTGTCCCTATTCCTTCATATTACCGGCATTTTGTCCCTGTTCCTTCATCTTACAGGCATTATGTCCCTGTTCCTTTATATTACAGGCATTTTGTACCTATTCCTTCATATTACCGGCATTATGTCCCTGTTCCTTCATCTTACAGGCATTATGTCCCTGTTCCTTCTTATTACAGGCATTATGTCCCTGTTCCTTCTTATTACAGGCATTATGTCCCTATTCCTTCATCTTACAGGCATTATGTCCCAGTTCCTTCATCTTACAGGCATTATGTCCCTATTCCTTCATATTACAGGCATTATGTCCCTGTTCCTTCTTATTACATGCATTATGTCCCTGTTCCTTCTTATTACAGGCATTATGGCCCTGTTCCTTCTTATTACAGGCATTATTTCCCTGTTCCTTCTTATTACCGGCATTATGTCCCTGTTCCCTGATCTTACAGGCATCATGTCCCTGTTTCTTCATATAACAGGCATTATGTCCCTATTCCTTCATATTAGCGGCATTATGTCCCTGTTCCTTCATCTTACAGGCATTATGTCCCTGTTCCTTTATATTACAGGCATTTCGTACCTATTCCTTCATATTACCGGCATTATGTCCCTGTTCCCTCATCTTACAGGCATTATGTCCATGTTCCTTCATATTACCGGCATTATGTCCCTGCTCCCTCATCTTACCGGCATTACGTCCCTATTCCTTCATATTACCGGCATTATGTCCCTGTTCCTTCATCTTACAGGCATTATGTCCCTGTTCCTTCATATTACCGGCATTATGTCCCTGCTCCCTCATCTTACCGGCATTACGTCCCTATTCCTTCATATTACTGGGATAATGTCCCTGTTCCTTCATCTTGCAGGCATTATGTCCCTGTTCCTTCATATTACAGGCATTTTGTACCTGTTCCTTCTTATTACTGGCATTATGTCCTTGTTCCTTCATATTACCGGCATTATGTCCCTGTTCCTTCATATTACCGGCATTATGTCCCTGTTCCCTCATCTTACAGCCATTATGTCCCTGTTCCTTCATATTTCCGGCATTATGTCCTTGCTCCCTCATCTTACCGGCATTACGTCCCTATTCCTTCATATTACCGGCATTATGTCCCTGCTCCTTCATCTTACAGGCATTATGTCCCTGTTCCTTAATATTACAGGCATTTTGTACCTGTTCCTTCTTATTACAGGCTTTATGTCCCTATTCCTTCATATTACCGGCATTTTGTCCCTGTTCCTTCATATTACCGGCATTATGTCCCTATTCCTTCATCTTACAGGCATTATGTCCCTGTTCCTTCATCTTACAGGCATTATGTCCCTATTCCTTCATCTTACAGGCATTATGTCCCTATTCCTTCTTATTACAGGCATTATGTCCCTGTTCCTTCATATTACAGGCATTATGTCCCTGTTCCTTCTTATTACAGGCATTGTGTCCCTATTCCTTGATATTACCGGCATTTTGTCCCTGTTCCTTCATCTTAGAGGCATTATGTCCCTGATCCTTTATATTACAGGCATTTTGTACCTGTTCCTTCTTATTACAGGCTTTATGTCCCTATTCCTTCATATTACCGGCATTTTGTCACTGTTCCTTCTTATTACAGGCATTATGTCCCTGTTCCTTCATATTACCGGCATTATGTCCCTATTCCTTCATCTTACAGGCATTATGTCCCAGTTCCTTCATATTACAGGCATTATGTCCCTGTTCCTTCTTATTACAGGCATTATGTCCCTGTTCCTTCATCTTACAGGCATTATGTCCCTCTTCCCTCATCTTACAGGCATTTTGTACCTGTTCCTTCTTATTACCGGCATTATGTCCCTGTTCCTTCATCTTACAGGCATTATGACCCTGTTTCCTCATCATACAGCCATTATGTCCCTGTTCCTTCATATTACAGGCATTATGTCCCTGTTCCTTCATCTTACAGCCATTATGTCCCTGTTCCTTCTTAATACAGGCATTATTTCCCTGTTCCTTCATATTACCGGCATTATGTCCCTGTTCCTTCTTATTACAGGCATTATGTCCCTGTTCCTTCTTATTACAGGCATTATGTCCCTGTAACTGGGATTATGTCCCTGTTCCTTCATCTTGCAGGCATTATGTCCCTGTTCCTTTATATTACAGGCATTTTGTACCTGTTCCTTCTTATTACAGGCATTATGTCCCTGTTCCTTCATATTACCGGCATTATGTCCCTGTTCCCTCATCTTACAGGCATTATGTCCCTGTTCCTTCATATTACCGGCATTATGTCCCTGTTCCTTCATCTTACAGGCATTATGTCCCTGTTCCTTCATATTACCGGCATCATGTCCCTGTTCCTTCATCTTACAGGAATTTTGTCCCTGTTCGTTCATATTACCGTCATTATGTCCCTCTTCCCTCATCTTACAGGCATTTTGTACCTGTTCCTTCTTATTACCGGCATTATGTCCCTGTTCCTTCATCTTACAGGCATTATGTCCCTATTCCTTCATATTACCAGCATTATGTCCCTGTTCATTCATCTTACAGCCATTATGTCCCTGTTCCTTCTTAATACAGGCATTATTTCCCTGTTCCTTCATATTATCGGCATTATGTCCCTGTTCCTTCTTAATACAGGCATTATGTCCCTGTTCCTTCTTATTACAGGCATTATGTCCCTGTAACTGGGATTATGTCCCTGTTCCTTCATCTTGCAGGCATTATGTCCCTGTTCCTTTATATTACAGGCATTTTGTACCTGTTCCTTCTTATTACAGGCATTATGTCCCTGTTCCTTCATATTACCGGCATTATGTCCCTGTTCCCTCATCTTACAGGCATTATGTCCCTGTTCCTTCATATTACCGGCATTATGTCCCTGTTCCTTCATCTTACAGGCATTATGTCCCTGTTCCTTCATATTACCGGCATCATGTCCCTGTTCCTTCATCTTACAGGAATTTTGTCCCTGTTCGTTCATATTACCGGCATTATGTCCCTGTTCCCTCATCTTACAGGCATTTTGTACCTGTTCCTTCTTATTACCGGCATTATGTCCCTGTTCCTTCATCTTACCGGCATTATGTCCCTGTTCCTTCATCTTACAGGCATTATGTCCCTATTCCTTCATATTACCAGCATTATGTCCCTGTTCATTCATCTTACAGCCATTATGTCCCTGTTCCTTCATATTACCGGCATTATTTCCCTGTTCCTTCATATTACCGGCATTATGTCCCTGTTCCTTCTTATTACAGGCATTATGTCCCTGTTCCTTCATATTACCGGCATTATGTCCTTATTCCTTCATCTTACAGGCATTATGTCCCAGTTCCTTCATCTTACAGGCATTATGTCCCTATTCCTTCATATTACAGGCATTATGTCCCTGTTCCTTCTTATTACAGGCATTATGTCCCTGTTCCCTCACATTACCGGCATTATGTCCCTGTTCCTTCATATTACCGGCATTATGTCCCTGTTCATTCATCTTACAGCCATTATGTCCCTGTTCCTTCATATTACAGGCATTATTTCCCTGTTCCTTCATATTACCGACATTATGTCCCTGTTCCTTCTTATTACAGGCATTATGTCCCTGTTCCTTCATATTACCGGCATTATGTCCCTGTTCCTTCATATTACCGGCATTATGTCCCTATTCCTTCATATTAATGGTATTATGTCCCTGTTCCTTTATATTACAGGCATTTTGTACCTGTTCCTTCTTATTACAGGCATTATGTCCCTGTTCCTTCATATTACCGGCATTATGTCCCTGTTCCCTCATCTTACAGGCATTATGTCCCTGTTCCTTCATATTACCGGCATTATGTCCCTGTTCCTTCATCTTACAGGCATTATGTTCCTGTTCCTTAATATTACAGGCATTTTGTACCTGTTCCTTCTTATTACAGGCATTATGTCCCTGTTCCTTCATATTACAGGCATTATGTCCCTGTTTCCTCATCTTACAGGCATTATGTCCCTATTCCTTCATATTACCGGCATTATGTCCCTGTTCCTTCATCTTACAGGCATTATGTCCCTGTTCCTTTATATTACAGGCATTTTGTACCTATTCCTTCATATTACCGGCATTATGTCCCTGTTCCTTCATATTACAGGCATTATGTCCCTGTTTCCTCATCTTACAGGCATTATGTCCCTATTCCTTCATATTACCGGCATTATGTCCCTGTTCCTTCATCTTACAGGCATTATGTCCCTGTTCCTTTATATTACAGGCATTTTGTACCTATTCCTTCATATTACCGGCATTATGTCCCTGTTCCTTCATATTACCGGCATCATGTCCCTGTTCCTTCATCTTACAGGAATTTTGTCCCTGTTCTTTCATATTACCGGCATTATGTCCCTGTTCCCTCATCTTACAGGCATTTTGTACCTGTTCCTTCTTATTACCGGCATTATGTCCCTGTTCCTTCATCTTACTGGCATTATGTCCCTATTCCTTTATATTACCAGCATTATGTCCCTGTTCATTCATCTTACAGCCATTATGTCCCTGTTCCTTCATATTACAGGCATTATTTCCTTGTTCCTTCATATTACCGGCATTATGTCCCTGTTCCTTCTAACTACAGGCATTATGTCCCTGTTCCTTCATATTACCGGCATTATGTCCCTATTCCTTCATCTTACAGGCATTATGTCCCAGTTCCTTCATCTTACAGGCATTATGTCCCTGTTCCCTCATCTTACAGGCATTATGTCCCTGTTCATTCATCTTACAGGCATTATGTCCCTGTTCCTTCATCTTACAGGCATTATGTCCCTGTTCCTTAATATTACAGGCATTTTGTACCTGTTCCTTCTTATTACAGGCTTTATGTCCCTATTCCTTCATATTACCGGCATTTTGTCCCTGTTCCTTCTTATTACAGGCATTATGTCCCTGTTGCTTCATATTACCGGCATTATGTCCCTATTCCTTCATCTTACAGGCATTATGTCCCAGTTCCTTCATCTTACAGGCATTATGTCCCTATTCCTTCATATTACAGGCATTATGTCCCTGTTCCTTCTTATTACAGGCATTATGTCCCTGTTCCTTCTTATTACAGGCATTATGGCCCTGTTCCTTCTTATTACAGGCATTATTTCCCTGTTCCTTCTTATTACCGGCATTATGTCCCTGTTCCCTCATCTTACAGGCATCATGTCCCTGTTTCTTCATATAACAGGCATTATGTCCCTATTCCTTCATATTAGCGGCATTATGTCCCTGTTCCTTCATCTTACAGGCATTATGTCCCTGTTCCTTTATATTACAGGCATTTCGTACCTATTCCTTCATATTACCGGCATTATGTCCCTGTTCCCTCATCTTACAGGCATTATGTCCCTGTTCCTTCATATTACCGGCATTATGTCCCTGCTCCCTCATATTACCGGCATTACGTCCCTATTCCTTCATATTACCGGCATTATGTCCCTGTTCCTTTATCTTACAGGCATTATGTCCCTTTTCCTTCATATTACCGACATTATGTCCCTGCTCCCTCATCTTACCGGCATTACGTCCCTATTCCTTCATATTACTGGGATTATGTCCCTGTTCCTTCATCTTGCAGGCATTATGTCCCTGTTCCTTCATATTACAGGCATTTTATACCTGTTCCTTCTTATTACTGGCATTATGTCCTTGTTCCTTCATATTACCGGCATTATGTCCCTGTTCCTTCATATTACCGGTATTATGTCCCTGTTCCCTCATCTTACAGGCATTATGTCCCTGTTCCTTCATATTTCCGGCATTATGTCCTTGCTCCCTCATCTTACCGGCATTACGTCCCTATTCCTTCATATTACCGGCATTATGTCCCTGCTCCTTCTTATTACAGGCATTATGTCCCTGTTCCTTCATATTACAGGCATTATGACCCTGTTTGCTCATCATACAGCCATTATGTCCCTGTTCCTTCATATTACAGGCATTATGTCCCTATTCCTTCATATTACCGGCATTATGTCCCTGTTCCTTCATCTTACAGGAATTTTGTCCCTGTTCGTTCATATTACCGTCATTATGTCCCTCTTCCCTCATCTTACAGGCATTTTGTACCTGTTCCTTCTTATTACCGGCATTATGTCCCTGTTCCTTCATCTTACAGGCATTATGTCCCTATTCCTTCATATTACCAGCATTATGTCCCTGTTCATTCATCTTACAGCCATTATGTCCCTGTTCCTTCTTAATACAGGCATTATTTCCCTGTTCCTTCATATTACCGGCATTATGTCCCTGTTCCTTCTTATTACAGGCATTATGTCCCTGTAACTGAGATTATGTCCCTGTTCCTTCATCTTGCAGGCATTATGTCCCTGTTCCTTTATATTACAGGCATTTTGTACCTGTTCCTTCTTATTACAGGCATTATGTCCCTGTTCCTTCATATTACCGGCATTATGTCCCTGTTCCCTCATCTTACAGGCATTATTTCCCTGTTCCTTCATATTACCGGCATTATGTCCCTGTTCCTTCATCTTACAGGCATTATGTCCCTGTTCCTTCATATTACCGGCATCATGTCCCTGTTCCTTCATCTTACAGGAATTTTGTCCCTGTTCGTTCATATTACCGGCATTATGTCCCTGTTCCCTCATCTTACAGGCATTTTGTACCTGTTCCTTCTTATTACCGGCATTATGTCCCTGTTCCTTCATCTTACCGGCATTATGTCCCTGTTCCTTCATCTTACATGCATTATGTCCCTGTTCCTTCATCTTACAGGCATTATGTCCCTGTTCCTTCTTATTACAGGCATTATGTCCCTGTTCCTTCTTATTACAGGCATTATGTCCCTGTTCCCTCACATTACCGGCATTATGTCCCTGTTCCTTCATATTACCGGCATTATGTCTCTATTCCTTCATATTACCGGCATTATGTCCCTGTTCATTCATCTTACAGCCATTATGTCCCTGTTCCTTCATATTACAGGCATTATTTCCCTGTTCCTTCATATTACCGGCATTATGTCCCTGTTCCTTCTTATTACAGGCATTATGTCCCTGTTCCTTCATATTACCGGCATTATGTCCCTGTTCCTTCATATTACCGGCATTATGTCCCTATTCCTTCATCTTACAGGCATTATGTCCCTGTTCCTTGATCTTACAGGCATTATGTCCCTATTCCTTCATCTTACAGGCATTATGTCCCTATTCCTTCATATTACCGGCATTTTGTCCCTGTTCCTTCTTATTACAGGCATTATGTCCCTGTTCCTTCATATTACAGGCATTATGACCCTGTTTGCTCATCATACAGCCATTATGTCCCTGTTCCTTCATATTACAGGCATTATGTCCCTATTCCTTCATATTACCGGCATTATGTCCCTGTTCCTTCATCTTACAGGAATTTTGTCCCTGTTCGTTCATATTACCGTCATTATGTCCCTCTTCCCTCATCTTACAGGCATTTTGTACCTGTTCCTTCTTATTACCGGCATTATGTCCCTGTTCCTTCATCTTACAGGCATTATGTCCCTATTCCTTCATATTACCAGCATTATGTCCCTGTTCATTCATCTTACAGCCATTATGTCCCTGTTCCTTCTTAATACAGCCATTATGTCCCTGTTCCTTCATATTACAGGCATTATTTCCCTGTTCCTTCATATTACCGGCATTATGTCCCTGTTCCTTCTTATTACAGGCATTATGTCCCTGTTCCTTCATATTACCGGCATTATGTCCCTATTCCTTCATCTTACAGGCATTATGTCCCTGTTCCTTGATCTTACAGGCATTATGTCCCTATTCCTTCATCTTACAGGCATTATGTCCCTATTCCTTCTTATTACAGGCATTATGTCCCTGTTCCTTCATATTACAGGCATTATGTCCCTGTTCCTTCTTATTACAGGCATTATGTCCCTGTTCCTTCTTATTACAGGTATTATTTCCCTGTTCCTTCTTATTACCGGCATTGTGTCCCTATTCCTTCATATTACCGGCATTTTGTCCCTGTTCCTTTATATTACAGGCATTTTGTACCTGTTCCTTCTTATTACAGGCTTTATGTCCCTATTCCTTCATATTACCGGCATTTTGTCCCTGTTCCTTCTTATTACAGGCATTATGTCCCTGTTCCTTCATATTACCGGCATTATGTCCCTATTCCTTCATCTTACAGGCATTATGTCCCAGTTCCTTCATCTTACAGGCATTATGTCCCTATTCCTTCATATTACAGGCATTATGTCCCTGTTCCTTCTTATTACAGGCATTATGTCCCTGTTCCCTCACATTACCGGCATTATGTCCCTGTTCCTTCATATTACCGGCATTATGTCTCTATTCCTTCATATTACCGGCATTATGTCCCTGTTCATTCATCTTACAGCCATTATGTCCCTGTTCCTTCATATTACAGGCATTATTTCCCTGTTCCTTCATATTACCGGCATTATGTCCCTGTTCCTTCTTATTACAGGCATTATGTCCCTGTTCCTTCATATTACAGGCATTATGTCCCTGTTCCTTCATATTATCGGCATTAAGTCCCTATTCATCTTACAGGCATTATGTCCCTGTTCCTTCATCTTACAGGCATTATGTCCCTATTCCTTCATCTTACAGGCATTATGTCCCTATTCCTTCTTATTACAGGCATTATGTCCCTGTTCCTTCATATTACAGGCATTATGTCCCTGTTCCTTCTTATTACAGGCATTATGTCCCTGTTCCTTCTTATTACAGGCATTATTTCCCTGTTCCTTCTTATTACCGGCATTGTGTCCCTATTCCTTCATATTACCCGCATTTTGTCCCTGTTCCTTCATCTTACAGGCATTATGTCCCTGTTCATTCATCTTACAGCCATTATGTCCCTGTTCCTTCATATTACAGGCATTATTTCCCTGTTCCTTCATATTACCGGCATTATGTCCCTGTTCCTTCTTATTACAGGCATTATGTCCCTGTTCCTTCATATTACCGGCATTATGTCCCTGTTCCTTCATATTACCGGCATTATGTCCCTATTCCTTCATCTTACAGGCATTATGTCCCTGTTCCTTGATCTTACAGGCATTATGTCCCTATTCCTTCAACTTACAGGCATTATGTCCCTATTCCTTCTTATTACAGGCATTATGTCCCTGTTCCTTCATATTACAGGCATTATGTCCCTGTTCCTTCATCTTACTGGCATTATGTCCCTATTCCTTTATATTACCAGCATTATGTCCCTGTTCATTCATCTTACAGCCATTATGTCCCTGTTCCTTCATATTACAGGCATTATTTCCTTGTTCCTTCATATTACCGGCATTATGTCCCTGTTCCTTCTAACTACAGGCATTATGTCCCTGTTCCTTCATATTACCGGCATTATGTCCCTATTCCTTCATCTTACAGGCATTATGTCCCAGTTCCTTCATCTTACAGGCATTATGTCCCTGTTCCCTCATCTTACAGGCATTATGTCCCTGTTCATTCATCTTACAGGCATTATGTCCCTGTTCCTTCATCTTACAGGCATTATGTCCCTGTTCCTTAATATTACAGGCATTTTGTACCTGTTCCTTCTTATTACAGGCTTTATGTCCCTATTCCTTCATACTACCGGCATTTTGTCCCTGTTCCTTCTTATTACAGGCATTATGTCCCTGTTGCTTCATATTACCGGCATTATGTCCCTATTCCTTCATCTTACAGGCATTATGTCCCAGTTCCTTCATCTTACAGGCATTATGTCCCTATTCCTTCATATTACAGGCATTATGTCCCTGTTCCTTCTTATTACAGGCATTATGTCCCTGTTCCTTCTTATTACAGGCATTACGTCCCTGTTCCTTCTTATTACAGGCATTATGTCCCTGCAACTGGGATTATGTCCCTGTTCCTTCATCTTGCAGGCATTATGTCCCTGTTCCTTTATATTACAGGCATTTTGTACCTGTTCCTTCTTATTACAGGCATTATGTCCCTGTTCCTTCATATTACCGGCATTATGTCCCTGTTCCCTCATCTTACAGGCATTATGTCCCTGTTCCTTCTTATTACCGGCATTATGTCCCTGTTCCTTCATCTTACAGGCATTATGTCCCTGTTCCTTCATATTACCGGCATCATGTCCCTGTTCCTTCATCTTACAGGAATTTTGTCCCTGTTCGTTCATATTACCGGCATTATGTCCCTGTTCCCTCATCTTACAGGCATTTTGTACCTGTTCCTTTATATTACAGGCATTTTGTACCTGTTCCTTCTTATTACAGGCATTATGTCCCTGTTCCTTCATATTACCGGCATTATGTCCCTGTTCCTTCATATTACCGGCATTATGTCCCTATTCCTTCATCTTACAGGCATTATGTCCCTATTCCTTCATCTTACAGGCATTATGTCCCTATTCCTTCTTATTACAGGCATTATGTCCCTGTTCCTTCATATTACAGGCATTATGTCCCTGTTCCTTCTTATTACAGGCATTATGTCCCTGTTCCTTCTTATTACAGGCATTATTTCCCTGTTCCTTCTTATAACCGGCATTGTGTCCCTATTCCTTCATATTACCGGCATTTTGTCCCTGTTCCTTCATCTTACAGGCATTATGTCCCTGTTCCTTTATATTACAGGCATTTTGTACCTATTCCTTCATATTACCGGCATTATGTCCCTGTTCCTTCATCTTACAGGCATTATGTCCCTGTTCCTTCTTATTACAGGCATTATGTCCCTGTTCCTTCTTATTACAGGCATTATGTCCCTATTCCTTCATCTTACAGGCATTATGTCCCAGTTCCTTCATCTTACAGGCATTATGTCCCTATTCCTTCATATTACAGGCATTATGTCCCTGTTCCTTCTTATTACATGCATTATGTCCCTGTTCCTTCTTATTACAGGCATTATGGCCCTGTTCCTTCTTATTACAGGCATTATTTCCCTGTTCCTTCTTATTACCGGCATTATGTCCCTGTTCCCTGATCTTACAGGCATCATGTCCCTGTTTCTTCATATAACAGGCATTATGTCCCTATTCCTTCATATTAGCGGCATTATGTCCCTGTTCCTTCATCTTACAGGCATTATGTCCCTGTTCCTTTATATTACAGGCATTTCGTACCTATTCCTTCATATTACCGGCATTATGTCCCTGTTCCCTCATCTTACAGGCATTATGTCCATGTTCCTTCATATTACCGGCATTATGTCCCTGCTCCCTCATCTTACCGGCATTACGTCCCTATTCCTTCATATTACCGGCATTATGTCCCTGTTCCTTCATCTTACAGGCATTATGTCCCTGTTCCTTCATATTACCGGCATTATGTCCCTGCTCCCTCATCTTACCGGCATTACGTCCCTATTCCTTCATATTACTGGGATAATGTCCCTGTTCCTTCATCTTGCAGGCATTATGTCCCTGTTCCTTCATATTACAGGCATTTTGTACCTGTTCCTTCTTATTACTGGCATTATGTCCTTGTTCCTTCATATTACCGGCATTATGTCCCTGTTCCTTCATATTACCGGCATTATGTCCCTGTTCCCTCATCTTACAGCCATTATGTCCCTGTTCCTTCATATTTCCGGCATTATGTCCTTGCTCCCTCATCTTACCGGCATTACGTCCCTATTCCTTCATATTACCGGCATTATGTCCCTGCTCCTTCATCTTACAGGCATTATGTCCCTGTTCCTTAATATTACAGGCATTTTGTACCTGTTCCTTCTTATTACAGGCTTTATGTCCCTATTCCTTCATATTACCGGCATTTTGTCCCTGTTCCTTCATATTACCGGCATTATGTCCCTATTCCGTCATCTTACAGGCATTATGTCCCTGTTCCTTCATCTTACAGGCATTATGTCCCTATTCCTTCATCTTACAGGCATTATGTCCCTATTCCTTCTTATTACAGGCATTATGTCCCTGTTCCTTCATATTACAGGCATTATGTCCCTGTTCCTTCTTATTACAGGCATTGTGTCCCTATTCCTTGATATTACCGGCATTTTGTCCCTGTTCCTTCATCTTAGAGGCATTATGTCCCTGATCCTTTATATTACAGGCATTTTGTACCTGTTCCTTCTTATTACAGGCTTTATGTCCCTATTCCTTCATATTACCGGCATTTTGTCACTGTTCCTTCTTATTACAGGCATTATGTCCCTGTTCCTTCATATTACCGGCATTATGTCCCTATTCCTTCATCTTACAGGCATTATGTCCCAGTTCCTTCATATTACAGGCATTATGTCCCTGTTCCTTCTTATTACAGGCATTATGTCCCTGTTCCTTCATCTTACAGGCATTATGTCCCTCTTCCCTCATCTTACAGGCATTTTGTACCTGTTCCTTCTTATTACCGGCATTATGTCCCTGTTCCTTCATCTTACAGGCATTATGACCCTGTTTCCTCATCATACAGCCATTATGTCCCTGTTCCTTCATATTACAGGCATTATGTCCCTGTTCCTTCATCTTACAGCCATTATGTCCCTGTTCCTTCTTAATACAGGCATTATTTCCCTGTTCCTTCATATTACCGGCATTATGTCCCTGTTCCTTCTTATTACAGGCATTATGTCCCTGTTCCTTCTTATTACAGGCATTATGTCCCTGTAACTGGGATTATGTCCCTGTTCCTTCATCTTGCAGGCATTATGTCCCTGTTCCTTTATATTACAGGCATTTTGTACCTGTTCCTTCTTATTACAGGCATTATGTCCCTGTTCCTTCATATTACCGGCATTATGTCCCTGTTCCCTCATCTTACAGGCATTATGTCCCTGTTCCTTCATATTACTGGCATTATGTCCCTGTTCCTTCATCTTACAGGCATTATGTCCCTGTTCCTTCATATTACCGGCATCATGTCACTGTTCCTTCATCTTACAGGAATTTTGTCCCTGTTCGTTCATATTACCGGCATTATGTCCCTGTTCCCTCATCTTACAGGCATTTTGTACCTGTTCCTTCTTATTACCGGCATTATGTCCCTGTTCCTTCATCTTACCGGCATTATGTCCCTGTTCCTTCATCTTACAGGCATTATTTCCCTATTCCTTCATATTACCGGCATTATGTCCCTGTTCCTTCTTATTACAGGCATTATGTCCCTGTTCCTTCATATTACCGGCATTATGTCCCTGTTCCTTCATATTACCGGCATTATGTCCCTGTTCCTTCATCTTACAGGCATTATTTCCCTGTTCCTTCTTATTACCGGCATTATGTCCCTATTCCTTCATATTACCCGCATTTTGTCCCTGTTCCTTCATCTTACAGGCATTATGTCCCTGTTCATTCATCTTACAGCCATTATGTCCCTGTTCCTTCATATTACAGGCATTATTTCCCTGTTCCTTCATATTACCGGCATTATGTCCCTGTTCCTTCTTATTACAGGCATTATGTCCCTGTTCCTTCATATTACCGGCATTATGTCCCTGTTCCTTCATATTACCGGCATTATGTCCCTATTCCTTCATCTTACAGGCATTATGTCCCTGTTCCTTGATCTTACAGGCATTATGTCCCTATTCCTTCAACTTACAGGCATTATGTCCCTATTCCTTCTTATTACAGGCATTATGTCCCTGTTCCTTCATATTACAGGCATTATGTCCCTGTTCCTTCATCTTACTGGCATTATGTCCCTATTCCTTTATATTACCAGCATTATGTCCCTGTTCATTCATCTTACAGCCATTATGTCCCTGTTCCTTCATATTACAGGCATTATTTCCTTGTTCCTTCATATTACCGGCATTATGTCCCTGTTCCTTCTAACTACAGGCATTATGTCCCTGTTCCTTCATATTACCGGCATTATGTCCCTATTCCTTCATCTTACAGGCATTATGTCCCAGTTCCTTCATCTTACAGGCATTATGTCCCTGTTCCCTCATCTTACAGGCATTATGTCCCTGTTCATTCATCTTACAGGCATTATGTCCCTGTTCCTTCATCTTACAGGCATTATGTCCCTGTTCCTTAATATTACAGGCATTTTGTACCTGTTCCTTCTTATTACAGGCTTTATGTCCCTATTCCTTCATACTACCGGCATTTTGTCCCTGTTCCTTCTTATTACAGGCATTATGTCCCTGTTGCTTCATATTACCGGCATTATGTCCCTATTCCTTCATCTTACAGGCATTATGTCCCAGTTCCTTCATCTTACAGGCATTATGTCCCTATTCCTTCATATTACAGGCATTATGTCCCTGTTCCTTCTTATTACAGGCATTATGTCCCTGTTCCTTCTTATTACAGGCATTACGTCCCTGTTCCTTCTTATTACAGGCATTATGTCCCTGCAACTGGGATTATGTCCCTGTTCCTTCATCTTGCAGGCATTATGTCCCTGTTCCTTTATATTACAGGCATTTTGTACCTGTTCCTTCTTATTACAGGCATTATGTCCCTGTTCCTTCATATTACCGGCATTATGTCCCTGTTCCCTCATCTTACAGGCATTATGTCCCTGTTCCTTCTTATTACCGGCATTATGTCCCTGTTCCTTCATCTTACAGGCATTATGTCCCTGTTCCTTCATATTACCGGCATCATGTCCCTGTTCCTTCATCTTACAGGAATTTTGTCCCTGTTCGTTCATATTACCGGCATTATGTCCCTGTTCCCTCATCTTACAGGCATTTTGTACCTGTTCCTTTATATTACAGGCATTTTGTACCTGTTCCTTCTTATTACAGGCATTATGTCCCTGTTCCTTCATATTACCGGCATTATGTCCCTGTTCCTTCATATTACCGGCATTATGTCCCTATTCCTTCATCTTACAGGCATTATGTCCCTATTCCTTCATCTTACAGGCATTATGTCCCTATTCCTTCTTATTACAGGCATTATGTCCCTGTTCCTTCATATTACAGGCATTATGTCCCTGTTCCTTCTTATTACAGGCATTATGTCCCTGTTCCTTCTTATTACAGGCATTATTTCCCTGTTCCTTCTTATAACCGGCATTGTGTCCCTATTCCTTCATATTACCGGCATTTTGTCCCTGTTCCTTCATCTTACAGGCATTATGTCCCTGTTCCTTTATATTACAGGCATTTTGTACCTATTCCTTCATATTACCGGCATTATGTCCCTGTTCCTTCATCTTACAGGCATTATGTCCCTGTTCCTTCTTATTACAGGCATTATGTCCCTGTTCCTTCTTATTACAGGCATTATGTCCCTATTCCTTCATCTTACAGGCATTATGTCCCAGTTCCTTCATCTTACAGGCATTATGTCCCTATTCCTTCATATTACAGGCATTATGTCCCTGTTCCTTCTTATTACATGCATTATGTCCCTGTTCCTTCTTATTACAGGCATTATGGCCCTGTTCCTTCTTATTACAGGCATTATTTCCCTGTTCCTTCTTATTACCGGCATTATGTCCCTGTTCCCTGATCTTACAGGCATCATGTCCCTGTTTCTTCATATAACAGGCATTATGTCCCTATTCCTTCATATTAGCGGCATTATGTCCCTGTTCCTTCATCTTACAGGCATTATGTCCCTGTTCCTTTATATTACAGGCATTTCGTACCTATTCCTTCATATTACCGGCATTATGTCCCTGTTCCCTCATCTTACAGGCATTATGTCCATGTTCCTTCATATTACCGGCATTATGTCCCTGCTCCCTCATCTTACCGGCATTACGTCCCTATTCCTTCATATTACCGGCATTATGTCCCTGTTCCTTCATCTTACAGGCATTATGTCCCTGTTCCTTCATATTACCGGCATTATGTCCCTGCTCCCTCATCTTACCGGCATTACGTCCCTATTCCTTCATATTACTGGGATAATGTCCCTGTTCCTTCATCTTGCAGGCATTATGTCCCTGTTCCTTCATATTACAGGCATTTTGTACCTGTTCCTTCTTATTACTGGCATTATGTCCTTGTTCCTTCATATTACCGGCATTATGTCCCTGTTCCTTCATATTACCGGCATTATGTCCCTGTTCCCTCATCTTACAGCCATTATGTCCCTGTTCCTTCATATTTCCGGCATTATGTCCTTGCTCCCTCATCTTACCGGCATTACGTCCCTATTCCTTCATATTACCGGCATTATGTCCCTGCTCCTTCATCTTACAGGCATTATGTCCCTGTTCCTTAATATTACAGGCATTTTGTACCTGTTCCTTCTTATTACAGGCTTTATGTCCCTATTCCTTCATATTACCGGCATTTTGTCCCTGTTCCTTCATATTACCGGCATTATGTCCCTATTCCTTCATCTTACAGGCATTATGTCCCTGTTCCTTCATCTTACAGGCATTATGTCCCTATTCCTTCATCTTACAGGCATTATGTCCCTATTCCTTCTTATTACAGGCATTATGTCCCTGTTCCTTCATATTACAGGCATTATGTCCCTGTTCCTTCTTATTACAGGCATTGTGTCCCTATTCCTTGATATTACCGGCATTTTGTCCCTGTTCCTTCATCTTAGAGGCATTATGTCCCTGATCCTTTATATTACAGGCATTTTGTACCTGTTCCTTCTTATTACAGGCTTTATGTCCCTATTCCTTCATATTACCGGCATTTTGTCACTGTTCCTTCTTATTACAGGCATTATGTCCCTGTTCCTTCATATTACCGGCATTATGTCCCTATTCCTTCATCTTACAGGCATTATGTCCCAGTTCCTTCATATTACAGGCATTATGTCCCTGTTCCTTCTTATTACAGGCATTATGTCCCTGTTCCTTCATCTTACAGGCATTATGTCCCTCTTCCCTCATCTTACAGGCATTTTGTACCTGTTCCTTCTTATTACCGGCATTATGTCCCTGTTCCTTCATCTTACAGGCATTATGACCCTGTTTCCTCATCATACAGCCATTATGTCCCTGTTCCTTCATATTACAGGCATTATGTCCCTGTTCCTTCATCTTACAGCCATTATGTCCCTGTTCCTTCTTAATACAGGCATTATTTCCCTGTTCCTTCATATTACCGGCATTATGTCCCTGTTCCTTCTTATTACAGGCATTATGTCCCTGTTCCTTCTTATTACAGGCATTATGTCCCTGTAACTGGGATTATGTCCCTGTTCCTTCATCTTGCAGGCATTATGTCCCTGTTCCTTTATATTACAGGCATTTTGTACCTGTTCCTTCTTATTACAGGCATTATGTCCCTGTTCCTTCATATTACCGGCATTATGTCCCTGTTCCCTCATCTTACAGGCATTATGTCCCTGTTCCTTCATATTACTGGCATTATGTCCCTGTTCCTTCATCTTACAGGCATTATGTCCCTGTTCCTTCATATTACCGGCATCATGTCACTGTTCCTTCATCTTACAGGAATTTTGTCCCTGTTCGTTCATATTACCGGCATTATGTCCCTGTTCCCTCATCTTACAGGCATTTTGTACCTGTTCCTTCTTATTACCGGCATTATGTCCCTGTTCCTTCATCTTACCGGCATTATGTCCCTGTTCCTTCATCTTACAGGCATTATTTCCCTATTCCTTCATATTACCGGCATTATGTCCCTGTTCCTTCTTATTACAGGCATTATGTCCCTGTTCCTTCATATTACCGGCATTATGTCCCTGTTCCTTCATATTACCGGCATTATGTCCCTGTTCCTTCATCTTACAGGCATTATTTCCCTGTTCCTTCTTATTACAGGCATTTTGTAACTGTTCCTTCTTATTACAGGCATTATGTCCCTGTTCCTTCATCTTACATGCATTATGTCCCTGTTCCTTCATCTTACAGGCATTATGTCCCTGTTCCTTCTTATTACAGGCATTATGTCCCTGTTCCTTCTTATTACAGGCATTATGTCCCTGTTCCCTCACATTACCGGCATTATGTCCCTGTTCCTTCATATTACCGGCATTATGTCCCTATTCCTTCATCTTACAGGCATTATGTCCCTGTTCCTTCATCTTACCGGTATTATGTCCCTATTCCTTCATCTTACAGGCATTATGTCCCTATTCCTTCTTATTACAGGCATTATGTCCCTGTTCCTTCATATGACAGGCATTATGTCCCTGTTCCTTCTTATTACAGGCATTATGTCCCTGTTCCTTCTTATTACAGGCATTATTTCCCTGTTCCTTCTTATTACAGGCTTTATGTCCCTATTCCTTCATATTACCGGCATTTTGTCCCTGTTCCTTCTTATTACAGGCATTATGTCCCTGTTCCTTCATATTACCGGCATTATGTCCCTATTCCTTCATCTTACAGGCATTATGTCCCAGTTTCTTCATCTTACAGGCATTATGTCCCTATTCCTTCATATTACAGGCATTATGTCCCTGTTCCTTCTTATTACAGGCATTATGTCCCTGTTCCTTCTTATTACAGGCATTATGGCCCTGTTCCTTCTTATTACAGGCATTATTTCCCTGTTCCTTCTTATTACCGGCATTATGTCCCTGTTCCCTCATCTTACAGGCATCATGTCCCTGTTTCTTCATATAACAGGCATTATGTCCCTATTCCTTCATATTAGCGGCATTATGTCCCTGTTCCTTCATCTTACAGGCATTATGTCCCTGTTCCTTTATATTACAGGCATTTCGTACCTATTCCTTCATATTACCGGCATTATGTCCCTGTTCCCTCATCTTACAGGCATTATGTCCCTGTTCCTTCATATTACCGGCATTATGTCCCTGCTCCCTCATCTTACCGGCAATACGTCCCTATTCCTTCATATTACCGCCATTATGTCCCTGTTCCTTCATCTTACAGGCATTATGTCCCTGTTCCTTCATATTACCGGCATTATGTCCCTGCTCCCTCATCTTACCGGCATTACGTCCCTATTCCTTCATATTACTGGGATTATGTCCCTGTTCCTTCATCTTGCAGGCATTATGTCCCTGTTCCTTCATATTACAGGCATTTTGTACCTGTTCCTTCTTATTACTGGCATTATGTCCTTGTTCCTTCATATTACCGGCATTATGTCCCTGTTCCTTCATATTACCGGCATTATGTCCCTGTTCCCTCATCTTACAGGCATTATGTCCCTGTTCCTTCATATTACCGGCATTATGTCCCTGCTCCCTCATCTTACCGGCAATACGTCCCTATTCCTTCATATTACCGGCATTATGTCCCTGTTCCTTCATCTTACAGGCATTATGTCCCTGTTCCTTCATATTACCGGCATTATGTCCCTGCTCCCTCATCTTACCGGCATTACGTCCCTATTCCTTCATATTACTGGGATTATGTCCCTGTTCCTTCATCTTGCAGGCATTATGTCCCTGTTCCTTCATATTACAGGCATTTTGTACCTGTTCCTTCTTATTACTGGCATTATGTCCTTGTTCCTTCATATTACCGGCATTATGTCCCTGTTCCTTCATATTACCGGCATTATGTCCCTGTTCCCTCATCTTACAGGCATTATGTCCCTGTTCCTTCATATTTCCGGCATTATGTCCTTGCTCCCTCATCTTACCGGCATTACGTCCCTATTCCTTCATATTACCGGCATTATGTCCCTGCTCCTTCATCTTACAGGCATTATGTCCCTGTTCCTTAATATTACAGGCATTTTGTACCTGTTCCTTCTTATTACAGGCTTTATGTCCCTATTCCTTCATATTACCGGCATTTTGTCCCTGTTCCTTCTTATTACAGGCATTATGTCCCTGTTCCTTCATATTACAGGCATTATGACCCTGTTTCCTCATCATACAGCCATTATGTCCCTGTTCCTTCATATTACAGGCATTATGTCCCTGTTCCTTCATCTTACAGGCATTATGTCCCTGTTCCTTCCTATTACCGGCATCATGTCCCTGTTCCTTCATCTTACAGGAATTTTGTCCCTGTTCGTTCATATTACCGGCATTATGTCCCTGTTCCCTCATCTTACAGGCATTTTGTACCTGTTCCTTCTTATTACCGGCATTATGTCCCTGTTCCTTCATCTTACCGGCATTATGTCCCTGTTCCTTCATCTTACAGGCATTATGTCCCTGTTCCTTCTTAATACAGGCATTATTTCCCTGTTCCTTCATATTACCGGCATTATGTCCCTGTTCCTTCTTATTACAGGCATTATGTCCCTGTTCCTTCTTATTACAGGCATTATGTCCCTGTAACTGGGATTATGTCCCTGTTCCTTCATCTTGCAGGCATTATGTCCCTGTTCCTTTATATTACAGGCATTTTGTACCTGTTCCTTCTTATTACAGGCATTATGTCCCTGTTCCTTCATATTACCGGCATTATGTCCCTGTTCCCTCATCTTACAGGCATTATGTCCCTGTTCCTTCATATTACCGGCATTATGTCCCTGTTCCTTCATCTTACAGGCATTATGTCCCTGTTCCTTCATATTACCGGCATCATGTCCCTGTTCCTTCATCTTACAGGAATTTTGTCCCTGTTCCTTCATATTACCGGCATTATGTCCCTGTTCCTTCTTATTACAGGCATTATGTCCCTGTTCCTTCATATTACCGGCATTATGTCCCTGTTCCTTCATATTACCGGCATTATGTCCCTATTCCTTCATCTTACAGGCATTATGTCCCTGTTCCTTCATCTTACAGGCATTATGTCCCTGTTCCTTCATCTTACAGGCATTATGTCCCTGTTCCTTCTTATTACAGGCATTATGTCCCTGTTCCTTCTTATTACAGGCATTATGTCCCTGTTCCCTCACATTACCGGCATTATGTCCCTGTTCCTTCATATTACCGGCATTATGTCTCTATTTCTTCATATTACCGGCATTATGTCCCTGTTCATTCATCTTACAGCCATTATGTCCCTGTTCCTTCATATTACAGGCATTATTTCCCTGTTCCTTCATATTACCGGCATTATGTCCCTGTTCCTTCTTATTACAGGCATTATGTCCCTGTTCCTTCATATTACCGGCATTATGTCCCTGTTCCTTCATATTACCGGCATTATGTCCCTATTCCTTCATCTTACAGGCATTATGTCCCTGTTCCTTCATCTTACAGGCATTATGTCCCTATTCCTTCATCTTACAGGCATTATGTCCCTATTCCTTCTTATTACAGGCATTATGTCCCTGTTCCTTCATATTACAGGCATTATGTCCCTGTTCCTTCTTATTACAGGCATTATGTCCCTGTTCCTTCATATTACCGGCATTATGTCTCTATTCCTTCATATTACCGGCATTATGTCCCTGTTCCTTCATATTTCCGGCATTATGTCCTTGCTCCCTCATCTTACCGGCATTACGTCCCTATTCCTTCATATTACCGGCATTATGTCCCTGCTCCTTCATCTTACAGGCATTATGTCCCTGTTCCTTAATATTACAGGCATTTTGTACCTGTTCCTTCTTATTACAGGCTTTATGTCCCTATTCCTTCATATTACCGGCATTTTGTCCCTGTTCCTTCTTATTACAGGCATTATGTCCCTGTTCCTTCATATTACAGGCATTATGACCCTGTTTCCTCATCATACAGCCATTATGTTTCTGTTCCTTCATATTACAGGCATTATGTCCCTATTCCTTCATATTACCGGCATTATGTCCCTGTTCCTTCATCTTACAAGAATTTTGTCCCTGTTCGTTCATATTACCGTCATTATGTCCCTCTTCCCTCATCTTACAGGCATTTTGTACCTGTTCCTTCTTATTACCGGCATTATGTCCCTGTTCCTTCATCTTACAGGCATTATGTCCCTATTCCTTCATATTACCAGCATTATGTCCCTGTTCATTTATCTTACAGCCATTATGTCCCTGTTCCTTCTTAATACAGGCATTATTTCCCTGTTCCTTCATATTACCGGCATTATGTCCCTGTTCCTTCTTATTACAGGCATTATGTCCCTGTTCCTTCATCTTACAGGCATTATGTCCCTGTTCCTTCATATTACCGGCATCATGTCCCTGTTCCTTCATCTTACAGGAATTTTGTCCCTGTTCCTTCATATTACCGGCATTATGTCCCTGTTCCCTCATCTTACAGGCATTTTGTACCTGTTCCTTCATCTTACAGGTATTATGTCCCTATTCCTTCATATTACCGGCATTATGTCCCTGTTCCCTCATCTTACAGGCATTTTGTACCTGTTCCTTCTTATTACCGGCATTATGTCCCTGTTCCTTCATCTTACAGGCATTATGTCCCTATTCCTTCATATTACCAGCATTATGTCCCTGTTCATTTATCTTACAGCCATTATGTCCCTGTTCCTTCTTAATACAGGCATTATTTCCCTGTTCCTTCATATTACCGGCATTATGTCCCTGTTCCTTCTTATTACCGGCATTATGTCCCTGTTCCTTCATCTTACAGGCATTATGTCCCTGTTCCTTCATATTACCGGCATCATGTCCCTGTTCCTTCATCTTACAGGAATTTTGTCCCTGTTCGTTCATATTACCGGCATTATGTCCCTGTTCCCTCATCTTACAGGCATTTTGTACCTGTTCCTTCTTATTACCGGCATTATGTCCCTGTTCCTTCATCTTACCGGCATTATGTCCCTGTTCCTTCATCTTACAGGCATTATGTCCCTATTCCTTCATATTACCAGCATTATGTCCCTGTTCATTCATCTTACAGCCATTATGTCCCTGTTTCTTCATATTACCGGCATTATTTCCCTGTTCCTTCATATTACCGGCATTATGTCCCTGTTCCTTCTTATTACAGGCATTATGTCCCTGTTCCTTCATATTACCGGCATTATGTCCCTGTTCCTTCATATTACCGGCATTATGTCCCTGTTCCTTCATCTTACAGGCATTATGTCCCTGTTCCTTCATATTACCGGCATTATGTCCCTGTTCCTTCATCTTACAGGCATTATGTCCCTGTTCCTTCATCTTACAGGCATTATGTCCCTGTTCCTTCTTATTACCAGCATTATGTCCCTGCTCCTTCATCTTACAGGCATTATTTCCCTGTTCCTTCATCTTACAATCATTATGTCCCTGATCCTTCATCTTACCGGCATTATGTCCCTGTTCCTTCATCTTACAATCATTATGTCCCTATTCCTCCATATTACAATCATTATGTCCCTGTTCCTTCATCTTACAATCATTATGTCCCTGTTCCTTCATATTACAGGCATTATGTCCCTGTTCCTTCATCTTACAATCATTATGTCCCTGTTCCTTCATCTTACAATCATTATGTCCCTGCTCCTTCATCTTACAGGCATTATGTCCCTGTTCCTTCATATTACCGGCATTATGTCCCTGTTCCTTCATCTTACAATCATTATGTCCCTGTTCCTTCCTATAACAGGCATTATGTCCTCCAGTCCCATCACCCTCTGGTCTATCTGCTTCATGTCATACTATGAAAGAATGCTCTAGAGATTGACATGTGACAGGACTGTGTCTGGAAATGACAGCTCCTGTACACTCGGAGTCGTCTGCTGATGGAGAATGGGATTCGTCCGGTGAGAAAAAATGTTTTCCCTTCTGAGGAACGTATCCATTTTTAGGTTGGGTTTTGTGCGGCCCAGTAGTTCTCCGTTTGTCCCCGATTCCACCCTTCGTGGCCGGGTTTTACCCGTTTAGCTGGAGGATTGCGGCATGTTGGTGAAGAGCTCTGGAATCAGGCGACCATCACACAGCGCGGCTAGCTCTGACCCACAACTTACTTTATTTCATCAGAAAACTTGGAATCTGAAGAAAGTTCAGGCTCCACAACTTACTCAAAGCATCCTGTCAGGTCTCCCAGAACTCTTTCCTAGAGGGGACCTCAGAGGGTCGGGACTGTTACTCATGTGTCCCGATTCGTGTTGGATTTCTATTTGTAGTTACAGCAGGTTGCCAAGCAACCCAACTCACACTAGCAATGTCTTCCTGCTAGGGGCCACAGTTCCATGCTTCCAGCCACATTAAGTTGCCATTGAAACAAGCCCAGCGGCCCATTTAAAGAGGGATCCAACCTGCCATCCCTTACCTGCAAATGAAGGCACTTCCTTGTGTTTCACTGGTTGTTCTGGACTTCAATCATCAGCTTGTTTCTGTATTCTGCCTCTCTCTCGCTCCTTTTGATTTCTTGTCTGGTACATGTAGCTCTACTCCGGGCTTTCACTACTCCGGGCTTTCACTACTCCGGGTTTTCACTACTCCGGGTTGTCACTACTCCGGGCTGTCACTACTCCGGGCTGTCACTACTCCGGGCTTTCACTACTCCGGGCTTTCACTACTCCGGGTTTTCACTACTCCGGGCTTTCACTACTCCGGGCTTTCACTACTCCGGGCTTTCACTACTCCGGGTTGTCACTACTCCGGCTTTTCACTACTCCGGGTTGTCACTACTCCGGGTTTTCACTACTCCGGGCTGTCACTACTCCGGGCTGTCACTACTCCGGGCTGTCACTACTCCGGGCTTTCACTACTCCGGGCTTTCACTACTCCGGGTTTTCACTACTCCGGGCTTTCACTACTCCGGGCTTTCACTACTCCGGGCTTTCACTACTCCGGGCTTTCACTACTCCGGGCTGTCACTACTCCGGGCTGTCACTACTCCGGGTTGTCACTACTCCGGGCTTTCACTACTCCGGGCTTTCACTACTCCGGGCTTTCACTACTCCGGGCTTTCACTACTCCGGGTTGTCACTACTCCGGCTTTTCACTACTCCGGGCTTTCACTACTCCGGGTTGTCACTACTCCGGGCTTTCACTACTCCGGGCTTTCACTACTCCGGGTTTTCACTACTCCGGGCTTTCACTACTCCGGGCTTTCACTACTCCGGGTTGTCACTACTCCGGGCTTTCACTACTCCGGGTTTTCACTACTCCGGGTTTTCACTACTCCGGGCTGTCACTACTCCGGGCTGTCACTACTCCGGGCTTTCACTACTCCGGGCTTTCACTACTCCGGGTTTTCACTACTCCGGGCTTTCACTACTCCGGGTTTTCACTACTCCGGGCTTTCACTACTCCGGGCTTTCACTACTCCGGGCTTTCACTACTCCGGGTTTTCACTACTCCGGGTTGTCACTACTCCGGGCTGTCACTACTCCGGGCTGTCACTACTCCGGGTTGTCACTACTCCGGGTTGTCACTACTCCGGGCTTTCACTACTCCGGGCTTTCACTACTCCGGGCTTTCACTACTCCGGGTTTTGAGCCCTGGTCTGTACTGTGACTACGTCCTCGTCTTGTCATATCCTCATTGCTCTCTTAGTGATGACCCTTAGCTCTGTTCCGGACTGCGCCTCTGATCTTGCCACTAACATCCCTATGCAACGCTCCGCTGCCAATTTGTCATTACTCTCGGGACTGCAACCTAGGAATCCGAACGGGAAAATCAATTCCTCCTTGCTGGGGTTAAAGGTGAGGAAGAGGGAGATTCCTTAAACTCCACAGTTTAAATTAGCGAGCACCAAACGTGACAACGTGCCCTCCTACACGGGACATAATGCGGGGATTATGAGGGAACAGGGACATTATGCCGGTAATATGAGGGAACAGGGACATAATGCCAGTAATATGACGGAACAGGGACATTATGCTGGTAATATGAGGGAACAGGGACATTATGCCGGTAATATGAGGCAACAGGGACATTATGCCGGTAATATGAGAGGACAGGGACATAATGACAGTAATATGAGAGGACAGGGACATAATGCCAGTAATATGAGGGAACAGGGACATTATGCCGGTAATATGAGAGGACAGGGACATAATGACAGTAATATGAGAGGACAGGGACATAATGCCAGTAATATGAGGGAACAGGGACATTATGCCAGTAATATGAGGGAACAGGGGCATAAAGCCGGTAATATGAAGGAACAGGGACATAAAGCCGGTAATATGAAGGAATAGGGACATAATTGCTGGGGGTATATAGTGGAGCGCTGGGTATATAGTGGAGAGCTGGGTGTATATAGTGGAGCGCTGGGTATATAGTGGAGTGCTGGGTGTATATGGCGGAGTGCTGGGGGTATATAGTGGAGTGCTGGGAGTATATAGTGGAGTGCTGGGGGTATATAGTGGAGTGCTGGGTGTATATAGTGGAGTGCTGGGTGTATATAGTGGAGAGCTGGGTGTATATAGTGGAGTGCTGGGTGTATATAGTATATTGCTGGGTGTATATAGTGGAGTGCTGGTTGTATATGGTATATTTCTGGATGTATATAGTGGAGTGATAGGTGTATATAGTGGAGAGCTGGGTGTATATAGTGGAGAGCTGGGTGTATATAGTGGAGAGCTGGATGTATATGGTGGAGAGCTGGGTGTATATGGTGTACTGCTGGGTGTATATAGTGGAGTGCTGGGTGTATATGGTATATTGCTGGGTGTATATAGTGGAGTGCTGGGTGTATATAGTGGAGTGCTGGGTGTATATAGTGGAGTGCTGGGTGTATATAGTGGAGTGCTGGGTGTATATAGTGGAGTGCTGGGTGTATATAGTGGAGTGCTGGGTGTATATAGTGGAGTGCTGGGTGTATATAGTGGAGTGCTGGGTGTATATAGTGGAGTGCTGGGTGTATATAGTGGAGTGCTGGGTGTATATAGTGGAGAGCTGGGTGTATATAGTGGAGAGCTGGTTGTATATGGTGTATTGCTGGGTGTATATAGTGGAGTGCTGGGTGTATATGGTATATTGATGGGTGTATATAGTGTAGTGCTGGGTGTATATAGTGGAGAGCTGGGTGTATATAGTGGAGAGCTGGGTGTATATGGTGTATTGCTGGGTGTATATAGTGGAGTGCTGGGTGTATATGGTATATTGATGGGTGTATATAGTGGAGCGCTGGTTGTATATAGTTGAGTGCTGGGTGTATATGGTATATTGCTGGGTGTATATAGTGGAGTGCTGGGTGTATATAGTGGAGTGCTGGGTGTATATAGTGGAGTGCTGGGTGTATATAGTGGAGTGCTGGGTGTATATAGTGGAGGGCTGGGTATATATAGTGGAGTGCTGGGTGTATATAGTGGAGTGCTGGGTGTATATGGTATATTGCTGGGTGTATATAGTGTATTGCTGGGTGTATATAGTGGAGAGCTGGGTGTATATAGTGGAGTGCTGGGTGTATATAGTGGAGTGCTGGGTGTATATAGTGGAGTGCTGGGTGTATATGGTGGAGTGCTGGGTGTATATGGTGGAGTGCTGGGTGTATATAGTGGAGTGCTGGGTGTATATAGTGGAGTGCTGGGTGTATATAGTGGAGTGCTGGGTGTATATAGTGGAGTGCTGGGTGTATATAGTGTATTGCTGGGTGTATATAGTGGAGTGCTGGGTGTATATAGTGGAGTGCTGGGTGTATATAGTGGAGAGCTGGGTGTATATAGTGGAGCGCTGGGTGTATATAGTGTATTGCTGGGTGTATATAGTGTATTGCTGGGTGTATATGGTGTATTGCTGGGTGTATATGGTGTATTGCTGGGTGTATATAGTGGAGTGCTGGGTGTATATAGTGGAGTGCTGGGTGTATATAGTGGAGTGCTGGGTGTATATGGTGTATTACTCGGTGTATATAGTGGAGTGCTGGGTGAATATAGTGGAGTGCTGGGTGTATATAGTGGAGTGCTGGGTGTATATAGTGGAGTGCTGGGTGTATATAGTGGAGTGCTGGGTGTATATAGTGGAGTGCTGGGTGTATATAGTGCATTGCTGGGTGTATATAGTGGAGCGCTGGGTGTATATGGTATATTGCTGGGTGTATATAGTGGAGCGCTGGGTATATATGGTATATTGATAGGTGTATATAGTGGAGTGCTGGTTGTATATAGTATATTGCTGGGTGTATATATTGGAGTGCTGGTTGTATATGGTATATTGATGGGTGTATATAGTGGAGTGATGGGTGTATATAGTGTTTTGCTCGGTGTATACAGTGTAGTGCTGTGTGTATATAGTGGAGTGCTGGGTGTATATAGTGGAGAGCTGGGTGTATATGGTGGAGTGCTGGGTGTATATAGTGGAGAGCTGGGTGTATATGGTGGAGTGCTGGGTATATATAGTGGAGTGCTGGGTGTATAAAGTATATTGCTGGGTGTATATAGTGGAGAGCTGGGTGTATATAGTGTAGTGCTGGGTGTATATAGTGTAGTGCTGGGTGTATATAGTGGAGTGCTGGGTGTATATAGTGGAGTGCTGGGTGTATATAGTGGAGTGCTGGGTGTATATAGTGGAGTGCTGGGTGTATATGGGGGAGAGCTGGGTGTATATAGTGGAGAGCTGGGTGTATATAGTGGAGGGCTGGGTGTATATAGTGTATTGCTGGGTGTATATAGTGGAGTGCTGGGTGTATATGGTGTATTGCTGGTTGTATATAGTGTATTGCTGGGTGTATATGGTATATTGCTGGGTGTATATGGTGTATTGCTGAATGTATATATTGGAGTGCTGGGTGTATATGGTGTATTGCTGGGTGTATATAGTGTATTGCTGGGTGTGTATATTGGAGTGCTGGGTGTATATAGTGGAGTGCTGGGTGTATATAGTGGAGTGCTGGGTGTATATAGTGGAGTGCTGGATGTATATAGTGGAGTGCTGGGTGTATATAGTGGAGTGCTGGGTGTATATAGTGGAGTGCTGGGTGTATATAGTGGAGTGCTGGGTGTATATAGTGGAGTGCTGGGTGTATATAGTGGAGTGCTGGGTGTATATAGTGGAGTGCTGGGTGTATATAGTGGAGTGCTGGGTGTATATAGTGGAGTGCTGGGTGTATATAGTGGAGTGCTGGGTGTATATAGTGGAGTGCTGGGTGTATATAGTGGAGTGCTGGGTGTATATAGTGGAGTGCTGGGTGTATATAGTGGAGTGCTGGGTGTATATAGTGGAGTGCTGGGTGTATATAGTGGAGTGCTGGGTGTATATAGTGGAGTGCTGGGTGTATATAGTGGAGTGCTGGTTGTATATAGTGGAGTGCTGGGTGTATATGGTATATTGCTGGGTGTATATAGTGGAGAGCTGGGTATATATAGTGGAGAGCTGGGTATATATAGTGGAGTGCTGGGTGTATATAGTGGAGTGCTGGGTGTATATAGTGGAGTGCTGGGTGTATATAGTGGAGTGCTGGGTGTATATAGTGGAGTGCTGGGTGTATATAGTGGAGTGCTGGGTGTATATAGTGGAGTGCTGGGTGTATATAGTGGAGTGCTGGGTGTATATAGTGGAGTGCTGGGTGTATATAGTGGAGTGCTGGGTGTATATAGTATATTGCTGGGTGTATATAGTGGAGTGCTGGGTGTATATGGTATATTGCTGGTTGTATATAGTGTATTGCTGGGTGTATATAGTTGAGAGCTGGGTGTATATGGTATATTGCTGGGTGTATATAGTGTATTGCTGGGTGTATATAGTGGAGTGCTGGGTGTATATAGTGGAGTGCTGGGTGTATATAGTGGAGTGCTGGGTGTATATAGTGGAGTGCTGGGTGTATATAGTGGAGTGCTGGGTGTATATAGTGGAGTGCTGGGTGTATATGGTGGAGTGCTGGGTGTATATGGTGGAGTGCTGGGTGTATATGGTGGAGTGCTGGGTGTATATGGTGGAGTGCTGGGTGTATATAGTGGAGTGCTGGGTGTATATAGTGGAGTGCTGGGTGTATATAGTGGAGTGCTGGGTGTATATAGTGGAGTGCTGGGTGTATATAGTGGAGTGCTGGGTGTATATAGTGGAGTGCTGGGTGTATATAGTGGAGTGCTGGGTGTATATAGTGGAGTGCTGGGTGTATATAGTGGAGTGCTGGGTGTATATAGTGGAGTGCTGGTTGTATATAGTGGAGTGCTGGGTGTATATGGTATATTGCTGGGTGTATATAGTGGAGAGCTGGGTATATATAGTGGAGAGCTGGGTATATATAGTGTATTGCTGGGTGTATATAGTGGAGTGCTGGGTGTATATAGTGGAGTGCTGGGTGTATATAGTGGAGTGCTGGGTGTATATAGTGGAGTGCTGGGTGTATATAGTGGAGTGCTGGGTGTATATAGTGGAGTGCTGGGTGTATATAGTGGAGTGCTGGGTGTATATAGTGGAGTGCTGGGTGTATATAGTGGAGTGCTGGGTGTATATAGTATATTGCTGGGTGTATATAGTGGAGTGCTGGGTGTATATGGTATATTGCTGGTTGTATATAGTGTATTGCTGGGTGTATATAGTTGAGAGCTGGGTGTATATGGTATATTGCTGGGTGTATATAGTGTATTGCTGGGTGTATATAGTGGAGTGCTGGGTGTATATAGTGGAGTGCTGGGTGTATATAGTGGAGTGCTGGGTGTATATAGTGGAGTGCTGGGTGTATATAGTGGAGTGCTGGGTGTATATAGTGGAGTGCTGGGTGTATATGGTGGAGTGCTGGGTGTATATGGTGGAGTGCTGGGTGTATATGGTGGAGAGCTGGGTGTATATGGTGGAGAGCTGGGTGTATATAGTGGAGTGCTGGGTGTATATAGTGGAGTGCTGGGTGTATATAGTGGAGTGCTGGGTGTATATAGTGGAGTGCTGGGTGTATATAGTGGAGTGCTGGGTGTATATAGTGGAGTGCTGGGTGTATATAGTGGAGTGCTGGGTGTATATAGTGGAGTGCTGGGTGTATATAGTGGAGTGCTGGGTGTATATAGTGGAGTGCTGGGTGTATATGGTATATTGCTGGGTGTATATAGTGGAGTGCTGGGTGTATATAGTGGAGTGCTGGGTGTATATAGTGGAGTGCTGGGTGTATATAGTGGAGTGCTGGGTGTATATAGTGGAGTGCTGGGTGTATATAGTGGAGTGCTGGGTGTATATAGTGGAGTGCTGGGTGTATATAGTGGAGTGCTGGGTGTATATAGTGGAGTGCTGGGTGTATATAGTGGAGTGCTGGGTGTATATAGTGGAGTGCTGGGTGTATATAGTGGAGTGCTGGTTGTATATAGTGGAGTGCTGGGTGTATATGGTATATTGCTGGGTGTATATAGTGGAGAGCTGGGTATATATAGTGGAGAGCTGGGTATATATAGTGTATTGCTGGGTGTATATAGTGGAGTGCTGGGTGTATATAGTGGAGTGCTGGGTGTATATAGTGGAGTGCTGGGTGTATATAGTGGAGTGCTGGGTGTATATAGTGGAGTGCTGGGTGTATATAGTGGAGTGCTGGGTGTATATAGTGGAGTGCTGGGTGTATATAGTGGAGTGCTGGGTGTATATAGTGGAGTGCTGGGTGTATATAGTGGAGTGCTGGGTGTATATAGTGGAGTGCTGGGTGTATATAGTGGAGTGCTGGGTGTATATAGTGGAGTGCTGGGTGTATATAGTGGAGTGCTGGGTGTATATAGTATATTGCTGGGTGTATATAGTGGAGTGCTGGGTGTATATGGTATATTGCTGGTTGTATATAGTGTATTGCTGGGTGTATATAGTTGAGAGCTGGGTGTATATGGTATATTGCTGGGTGTATATAGTGTATTGCTGGGTGTATATAGTGGAGTGCTGGGTGTATATAGTGGAGTGCTGGGTGTATATAGTGGAGTGCTGGGTGTATATAGTGGAGTGCTGGGTGTATATAGTGGAGTGCTGGGTGTATATAGTGGAGTGCTGGGTGTATATGGTGGAGTGCTGGGTGTATATGGTGGAGTGCTGGGTGTATATGGTGGAGTGCTGGGTGTATATGGTGGAGTGCTGGGTGTATATGGTGGAGTGCTGGGTGTATATGGTGGAGTGCTGGGTGTATATGGTGGAGTGCTGGGTGTATATGGTGGAGTGCTGGGTGTATATGGTGGAGTGCTGGGTGTATATGGTGGAGAGCTGGGTGTATATAGTGGAGTGCTGGGTGTATATAGTGGAGTGCTGGGTGTATATAGTGGAGTGCTGGGTGTATATAGTGGAGTGCTGGGTGTATATAGTGGAGTGCTGGGTGTATATAGTGGAGTGCTGGGTGTATATAGTGGAGTGCTGGGTGTATATAGTGTAGAGCTGGGTGTATATAGTGTAGAGCTGGGTGTATATAGTGGAGTGCTGGGTGTATATGGTGGAGAGCTGGGTGTATATAGTGGAGAGCTGGGTGTATATAGTGGAGAGCTGGGTGTATATAGTTCAGGGCTGGGTGTATATAGTGTATTGCTGGGTGTATATATCGGAGCGCTGGGTGTATATAGTGTAGCGCTGGGTGTATATAGTGGAGCGCTGGGTGTATATAGTGGAGCGCTGGATGTATATAGTGTAGCTCTGGGTGTATATAGTGGAGCGCTGGGTGTATATAGTGGAGAGCTGGGTGTATATAGTGTATTGCTGGGTGTATATAGTGTATTGCTGGGTGTATATAGTGGAGTGCTGGGTGTATGTAGTATAGTGCTGGGTGTATATGGTGGAGTTCTGGGTGTATATGGTGGAGTTCTGGGTGTATATGGTGTATTGCTGGGTGTATATAGTGGAGTGCTGGGTGTATATAGTGGAGTGCTGGGTGTATATAGTGGAGTGCTGGGTGTATATGGTGTATTACTCGGTGTATATAGTGGAGTGCTGGGTGTATATAGTGGAGTGCTGGGTGTATATAGTGGAGTGCTGGGTGTATATAGTGGAGTGCTGGGTGTATATGGTGGAGTGCTGGGTGTATATGGTGGAGCGCTGGGTGTATATGGTGGAGCGCTGGGTGTATTTGGTGGAGCGCTGGGTGTATATGGTGGAGCGCTGGGTGTATATGGTGGAGCGCTGGGTGTATATGGTGGAGCGCTGGGTGTATATGGTGGAGCGCTGGGTGTATATAGTGGAGCGCTGGGTGTATATAGTGGAGCGCTGGGTGTATATAGTGGAGCGCTGGGTGTATATAGTGGAGCGCTGGGTGTATATAGTGGAGCGCTGGGTGTATATAGTGTATTGCTGGGTGTGTATAGTGGAGTGCTGGGTGTATATAGTGGAGTGCTGGGTGTATATAGTGTAGTGCTGGGTGTATATAATGGAGTGCTGGGTGTATATGGTGGAGTGCTGGGTGTATATAGTGGAGTGCTGGGTGTATATGGTGGAGTGCTGGGTGTATATGGTGGAGTGCTGGGTGTATATGGTGGAGTGCTGGGTGTATATGGTGGAGTGCTGGGTGTATATGGTGGAGTGCTGGGTGTATATAGTGGAGTGCTGGGTGTATATAGTGGAGAGCTGGGTGTATATAATGGAGTGCTGGGTGTATATAGTGGAGTGCTGGGTGTATATGGTGGAGTGCTGGGTGTATGTAGTGGAGTGCTGGGTGTATATAGTGGAGTGCTGGGTGTATATGGTGGAGTGCTGGGTGTATATGGTGGAGTGCTGGGTGTATATGGTGGAGTGCTGGGTGTATATGGTGGAGTGCTGGGTGTATATGGTGGAGTGCTGGGTGTATATGGTGGAGTGCTGGGTGTATATGGTGGAGTGCTGGGTGTATATGGTGGAGTGCTGGGTGTATATGGTGGAGTGCTGGGTGTATATAGTGGAGAGCTGGGTGTATATAATGGAGTGCTGGGTGTATATAATGGAGTGCTGGGTGTATATGGTGGAGTGCTGGGTGTATATGGTGGAGTGCTGGGTGTATGTAGTGGAGTGCTGGGTGTATATAGTGGAGTGCTGGGTGTATATGGTGGAGTGCTGGGTGTATATGGTGGAGTGCTGGGTGTATATGGTGGAGTGCTGGGTGTATATGGTGGAGTGCTGGGTGTATAT
Organism: Rhinoderma darwinii; assembly: GCF_050947455.1. Classification (NCBI taxonomy): domain Eukaryota; kingdom Metazoa; phylum Chordata; class Amphibia; order Anura; family Rhinodermatidae; genus Rhinoderma; species Rhinoderma darwinii. The sequence continues at coordinate 91,563,787 of NC_134697.1, read as the reverse complement.
GGTGGAGTGCTGGGTGTATATGGTGGAGTGCTGGGTGTATATGGTGGAGTGCTGGGTGTATAGGGTGGAGTGCTGGGTGTATGTAGTGGAGTGCTGGGTGTATACGGTGGAGTGCTGGGTGTATACGGTGGAGTGCTGGGTGTATACAGTGGAGTGCTGGGTGTATACAGTGGAGTGCTGGGTGTATATAGTGGAGTGCTGGGTGTATATGGCGGAGCGCTGGGTGTATATGGCGGAGCGCTGGGTGTATATGGCGGAGCGCTGGGTGTATATGGCGGAGTGCTGGGTGTATATGGCGGAGCGCTGGGTGTATATAGTGGAGTGCTGGGTGTATATAGTGGAGTGCTGGGTGTGTATAGTGGAGTGCTGGGTGTATATAGTGGAGTGCTGAGTGTATATAGTGGAGTGCTGGGTGTATATAGTGGAGTGCTGGGTGTATATAGTGGAGTGCTGAGTGTATATAGTGGAGTGCTGGGTGTATATGGCGGAGCGCTGGGTGTATATAGTGGAGTGCTGGGTGTATATGGTGGAGTGCTGGGTGTATATGGTGGAGTGCTGGGTGTATATAGTGGAGTGCTGGGTGTATATAGTGGAGTGCTGGGTGTATATAGTGGAGCGCTGGGTGTATATAGTGGAGCGCTGGGTGTATATAGTGGAGTGCTGGGTGTAATTGCCTGGTTATTGGACGAGCAGTCTCTGGTTTCTCTTTTCTCAATTCATTGTATATTTCATGGGAACCTGTCTGGTAGTTTTAACCCCTTGAACCGTCACCATGCGGTAATACATGATCTGACCGTATTCCGCTGTATGTTTTTTTCAGATGCAGCAAAATCCTTAAAATCCACTTTTAAAATGACGCACACTATATGCTAATTACTCATTAGAGGGTCATGGGGCGGTGCCGATATCCTCACGAGTCACATAGTCCTGCCTCCAAACCCACCTTTCCATGTTTGAGTGACATCTCCCTGGCTGATACAACTTTCTCGGATGTGCCATTGCCTTCTGGCACTATACACAAGGGGGAGAGCTGTGTGGCACTATACACAAGGGGGAGAGCTGTGTGGCACTATACACAAGGGGGAGAGCTGTGTGGCACTATACACAAGGGGGAGAGCTGTGTGGCACTATACACAAGGGGGAGAGCTGTGTGGCACTATACACAAAGGGGGCTGTGTGGCACTATACACAAGGGGGAGAGCTGTGTGGCACTATACAAAAAGGGGGCTGTGTGGCACTATACACAAGGGGGAGCTGTGTGGCACTATACACAAAGGGGGCTGTGTGGCACTATACACAAAGGGGGCTGTGTGGCACTATACACAAGGGGGAGAGCTGTGTGGCACTATACACAAGGGGGAGCTGTGTGGCACTATACACAAGGGGGAGAGCTGTGTGGCACTATACACAAGGGGGAGCTGTGTCGCACTATACACAAAGGGGGCTGTGTGGCACTATACACAAGGGGGAGAGCTGTGTGGCACTATACACAAGGGGGAGCTGTGTGGCACTATACACAAAGGGGGCTGTGTGGCACTATACACAAGGGGGAGAGCTGTGTGGCACTATACACAAGGGGGAGAGCTGTGTGGCACTATACACAAAGGGGGCTGTGTGGCACTATACACAAGGGGAGAGCTGTGTGGCACTATACACAAGGGGGAGAGCTGTGTGGCACTATACACAAAGGGGGCTGTGTGGCACTATACACAAGGGGGGCTGTGTGGCACTATTTACAAGGGGAGGGCTGTGGCTCTATCTACATGTGTCTGTGTTTGGCACTATCCACTAAGGGGGGTGGTGTGCTGCACTTTCTACTAAGGGGGGCTGTGTGGCACTATGTACAGTGGGGGGTTTATGGCATTCTACAAGGGGAAGGTGGGGGTGCTATCTACAAATGGGGTGACACTGTCTATAGGAGGGGCTATATAGCACTGTCTACAGGGGGGCTGTATGGCACGTTCTACAGGGGGCACTATTTATAAGGGGGGGCTGCTTGTGGCACCCGAGGGGGGGGGGGCGGCCAAGAGTTTGCTATCGGGCCCAGTCTTTCCTAGTTACGCCCCTGAGCAGACTTTAGTGTCTCGTCTAGTTATATAATGCAAGTGGAACAGCCTCTATAGATGATGCGCTGCAGGAAAAAACATACAAAATATAATGTCGAGTGCCACGGTGTGGTCACCGCGGGGAACTGTTTACTTTCATGGATGAAGTAATAGCGCCATTATGTGGTCATCGCTGGGAAACTACTGACTATATTTTACGACCTTATTACTTATGGAAGGCTGCATTGGCTATACGTCGCAATAGCGCCATCGTGTGGTCAATGCTGGGAAATGATCACTAAATTCATTGTAATGCAGGTAGCCTGGTGATGCGCTCTGCAGCAGCGCCATCGTGGGGTCAATGCTGGGAAAAGCTCACTAAATTCAATGTAATTCAGACAGCCTTAGTCATACGCTAAGCAGCAACGCCATCGTGTGGTCAATGCTGAGAAATCTCACTAAATTGAATGTAATACAGGCAGCCTAGTGATACACTGTGCAGCATCGTCATCTTGTGGTCAATGCTGGGAAATGCACACTATATTCAATGTAATTCATGCAGCCTTAGGGATACGCTGAGTAGCAGCGCCATCGTGTGGTCAATGCTGAGAAATGCTCACTAAATTCAATGTAGTGCAGGCAGCCTAGTGATACGCTGAGCAGCAGCGCCATCGTGTGGTTAATGCTGGGAAATGCTCACTAAATTCAATGTAATGCAGGAAGCCTAGTGATACAAGGAGCAGCAGCGCGCCATCGTGTGGTCACCGCAGGGAACTTTTTACTTTCAAATTATTCCGATATTGTATATTTTAATGAATAATATAGCAATACTGCAGGGAATTTATAGACCTAGTTTTATATGATGCAGACAGCACAAAAGATGTGCAGTAGCAACAGCGGCCTCGTGTGGTCACTGTGGCAACTGTCTTGGTAGGCCATCTGAGTACCCGGAAGAAAAATGTCTGGAACACACAAACAGGAAGTGACGTTTATGACTTCTGGGTGAAGCGAGGCAATCATTCAGGTATTTACAGTCAGAATCTTTCCTGTCCGTTTATTAGGTGTCAGTGTGTGACGCATGATGCGCGTAGTATAAACATATTCAGCTTCTTTGTATGTGAGATTTTTACTAAAATGCTAATCAGGCGGATGATGAACGCAATCTGTACTATGGCCACCAGGTGGCGCTATGACATAACATTATTATATTATTACCATTTACATGTTCCAGAATCAAACCTCACACTTTTTGGAGATATAAAACAGATATTTGATCTTTTTTCAGAGACCCTGTGACACCCCCCTCTCCTATGTAACCGTGTTAACACCAGTGTAGCCATAAGGGTATGTTCACACGACCTATTTTCAGACGTAATTCACAGGTGTAATTTTTTTTCCGAGTTTTTAGACGCGGAAACCGCTCCAAAAAACTCATCAAAAACAGTTCAAAAGTGCCTCCCATTGATTTCAATGGGAGGCGGAGGCGTCTTTTTCCCGCCAGCGGTAAAACCGCCTCGCGGGAAAAAGAAGCGACATGCCCTATTTTCGGGCGTTTACGCCTCTGACCTCCCATTGACTTCAATGGGAGGCAGAGAAAGCGTATTTCGCAGCGTTTTATGCCCGCGGTATGCAGGGAGAGGAAAATCTGCCTCAAACTTCCAAACGGAATTTAGAAGCAGAAATTCCGCCTGCAAAAAACTCTTACGCCTGAAAAACCGTCTCCATTACGCCTACAAACATCTGCCCGTTGCTTGCAATGGGTTTTACGATGTTCTGTTCAGACAAGGTGCAATTTTACGCGTCGCTGTCAAAATACGGCGCGTAAAATGACGGCTCGTCAAAAGAAGTGCAGGTCACTTCTTGGGACGTTTTTGGAGCCGCTTTTCATTGACTCTATTGAAAACAGCTCCAAAAACGGCCACAAAAACGCCGCAAAAACACCGCGAAAAATACGAGTGGCTCAAAAAACGTCTGAAAATCAGGAGCTGTTTCCCCTTGAAAACCGCTCCTGATTTTCAGACGTTCTTGAAGCCGCTCGCGATTTTCGCTGCGTTTTTTACGTCCGTTTTTGGAGCTTTTTTCGCTAGAGTCAATGAAAAACGGCTCCAAAAACGTCCCAAGAAGTGACCTGCACTTCTTTTTCACGGCCTATTTTTACCACGTAAAAAAACGTGTAAAATGACACCTCGTGGGAACAGAACATCGTATAACCCATTGCAGGCAATGGGCAGATGTTTGCCGACGTATTGGAGCCGTCTTTTCAGCCGTAATTTGAGGCATAAAACGCCTCCATTACGTCTGAAAATAGGTCGTGTGCACATACCCTTACAGTGACGGTCACAGTGCCCACATGACAGCAACAGTCAAGGGCCCCCATACCAAGGACAACCACCTTTCTACCAGAACAGTGACAGCCAAGGTGCTCCCATAACATTGACTGTTGCTGTTATGTGGGCACTGTGACTGTTACTGTTATGGGAGCACTATGGCTGTCACTGTTCTGGGGGAGAGTTGGTTGTCCCTGTTATGGAGGACTTTGACTGTTGCTGTTATGTGGGCACTGTAACTGTCAAAGTCCTCCATAACAGGGACAACCGACTCTCCCCCAGGAAAGTGACAGTCACAGTGCCCACATAACAGCAACAGTCAAAGTTCCCCATAACAGTTGATTAACAGCTGATGGCCACTGTTACATTGTTTGAATATATCAATTGCATCATCATCAGTTTTTTTGTCTCAAGTGATTACAACTGATGCAAAAACCGATTCAAAAATGTATCAGTTGCATCAGAATTTTTCACAATTTTTACTACAAAACCATCAGTTGTCGTTAGTTGTCATCCGTTTTTAACATCAGTTTTTACCACAATGGTCCACCAAAAAGGTTGTCTAGGGTCTGAAAATGCCACACCCCCTCTGTATATAATGCCACACCCCCCTGTAGATAACGCCACACAGCGCCCACTGTAGATTGTGCCACACAGCGCCCCCCTGTAGATGGCACCGGATACATATAGCGCTACCCCTTCTCCTGTAGATAGCGCCACTCAAGCTCCCTCTAGCATATATGGACAGTGGCGTCAGGGGTTACTCCCTAAACGGAATCCCCGGCCGCAGCATTACCAATGCTGTGGCCGGGGATTGCCTCAAGAAGGGCCCCCTGACGCCACTATCCATATATGGACAGTGACGTCAGTGTCTACTCCTTGAGTGGAATCCCCTTGCCAACTCTGGCCAGGGATTCCGCTCCAGGAGGAGATCCCTGACGTCAATGTCCATATATGGACAGTGGCGTCAGGGGGTCCTTCTTGAAGGAAACAACCTGGCCACAGCATTGGTAATAAAGTTGACTTGTTTACAGAACGCTGAGTTGGCTCCATTTTTGGTCAGGGATCTTCAAGTGTAATACTGGAAGGTTCCCATGGCTAAAGAGAGTTCAGTGCTCCAGAATTAAAGGGGTTGTCCGGGCAGGGGGCGGTTTTTCATACTGATGACCTTTCTATAGGATAGGTCATCGGTATATCATTGATGGGGGTCCGTTCCGGAAGCAGATGGCTCACAGTATAGCGGCCGTGAATGTGACTAGAGCTGCAGTTCTGCAGCACGGCCGCTATACAGTGTATGAAGCACCGCATGCCCAGCATAACATCCGGTGCCCGGAGGCAGCCCGAACAGCTGATAGGTGTGGGGTCCGGGTGTCATATTTCACCACTTATTACATTACCGGGTACATATCACAATGTAATGACCATTACTCACCGTCTGCTGGAAGTTGACATGGCCATAACCAAGAGACCATCTTTTGATCATGTTCCTGCAGACACGTATAGACAGCTCAGGCCCATCTGGACTAAACTTCTGATAGATAGAGGAAGGCCATAGGATATTGGCTGTTACTGTGTGGATCTCCACTGAAGAAGTAACGGAATATTCTCATCACACAAAGTCTGTCGTTGGGTTATGCCATCATTTTGCGATCGGTAGAAGTTTTACTGCCATATGAACCCTCGTTCTCGATCATTGCCCTCTTGCGGCTTTAACAGTCTCTACTCTTCTGGGAAGGCTTGCCACAAGATTTTGGAGTGTGACTTCACAGATGCTTTTTTTGGCTGAATGGGCACAAATTCCCACAGACAAGCACTGATATTGGATGAGTAGGTTTTGCTTGCAACCCGTGTTATAATTCATCCCAAAGGTGTTGGATCGTCCTTTGTGCAGGCCACTCGAGTCACTACACAACAAACTCATCAAACCATGTCTTTATGGACCTTGCTTACAGGGGCGCAGTCATGCTGGAACAGGAAAGGTCCTTCCCCAGTAGACACTATGTATTACTGTAGGTAACGTTCAGAGGCCCAGATTCACCCATCAGACTACCAGATAACAAGACGTCATCACTCTAGAGAACGACGTGCTTTACACCTCTCCAGCTGACTCCTGGCATTGTGCAGGGGGATCTAAGGAAATCCATTTCATGAAGCTCCTGACACACAGTTCTTGTTCTGCGCCACGTTTAATGCCACTGAGCTCTTCAGTATGACCCATACTACTAGCAATGTTTCTCTGGAGAGTGCATGGCTGTGGGCTTGATTTATGCACCTGTTTGCAATGCGTGAAGCTGAAACAGCTCAATGCGTGAAGCTCAATAATTAGGGGGGGTGTTCACGTACTTTTATCCATATAGTATTGTCTCTCACCTCCCACATGCTGTATTTTCTCCTTACTGCCAAGAGACACAGAACTAAAAATTAAAGAAGAGCTCCAGTGGAAGCACAACTTTCCATGTCTGCACCCCCACCTGACTGTATATATCACTCTACACTTCTTTTATGTATACTGTACTTACTTTTTGAACGCCTGCCTTGTCCGTGCTTTAAAAGAAGCCTCCGTCTTGATTCTTAGATTTCCCCAGCTTTCTCTTCCTCTCTGCTTTGCTATCAATCACATGACCAGCTAAAGACCATATAATTTCTTTATGCTGGGGGACACTGTGATTATTATTCTCTCTATATTCTTCTAAATAAGCTGAGAAACCATCAGTATACAGACAGGGAGGCTGCACTATATTCTGCTACACCAGTGTGACAGGAACCTGTCTAAGTATCAGTGGCAGTTGATGATAGAAGTTTCTGTTTCCCCCTGTGTATAACTAGTGCGGTACAGGAACTGCTGAAGCCTGTGATGGGTGACACATAGATCTCCGGAGACCCAAGTAGAGAAAGTAGTCACCGAGCCGGATTCACACTGCTGCTAAGCAACCGTCCCGGTCTGATATATAGAGATAAATAACAGGGGAGAGACCGACACATGGAATACCAGAATGCAGCACATGGGAGAGGTCAGTTTTGGCCGGAGTGTCCCTTTAACATTTCATAATTATATCATCTAGTTATCATCTCTTTATTTGTAGATCTCATTCGAAACCATCTACACGTCATTGTTCTTTGTGATGGATAAGGGACACATAACGGAGAAGATACTGAACGTCACCCTGGAGATAATCTACCTTCTTACCGGAGAGGTAAAATAATCCGGGACTCATGTATATGTCCTTTCTCTTATCTTTTTATCCTACGGACAATATTATAGAAAAAGCAAAAGATCACGTCATCATAATTGATTTGTAAATATAAATGCTGTAACAAATCTTCTCTGGTGCATAGATATTTATTTTAATACAATGATAGCGCCCCCTAGCATTTTGACTGCCCCCCTAATGCTGCTTCCACCTTCCTAAACAGTCCGCGGTGGACACGCATTATAAAAGTTATGATTTTTGGAATGGTGGGAGGTAAAAACGAAAATTAAAAAAACCGAAAATAGGCTGTTCATTAAGGGGTTAATAACCTATCATTCACCTGTTCTATACCTGGACTGAGTTACCTGGTGGTGGTTACATTCAGTTATCCTTTGGATGCATTACTATGGACTGATCTGTGGGCTACAACATAAGGTGTCTTAGCCTGGGGACTGTGTTGCTCCCTCTGCAGGCGGGGTGTTGCGGTGGCACTGGTTGCCATGTGGTGCGCCACCTAATAGATTAGGGACCCACTTAAAAGAAGTCGCCATGAGGAGGCAGGTTGGCTTATACGATCAAAATGTTTACTAAGAACTTCCTGTTCATTTTGATTCTCTTGGTAGTTCCAACAATCCCGAGGTAGAGGTCGTTCATCGGGAACTGTGCACAGTCTGGGCCCAGGTTCAGAAGAACCTAGAGGCGTCCCAGGGCATACAAAAGACTCAGGCAGATAGAAGACGTTCTGCTAACCCTTTGTTTGTGGTCGGGGATCTGGTGTGGCTGTCTTCAAAAAATGTGCGCCTTAAAGTTCTGTCTAAAAAATTTTCTCCCCGGTATATAGGGCCGTACAAGGTCATTGAGGTCCTTAACCCTGTCTCCTTCCGGCTGGAGTTACCCCCGTCTTTTCGAATACACAACGTGTTTTATGCCTCCCTCCTGAAACGCTGCTCCCCGTCCTTGGTTACCTCGAGGAAACCTCCGGTCCCTGTTCTCACCCCTGAAGGGGTAGAATTCGAGGTGGCCAAGATTGTGGATAGCAGGATGGTCCAAGGCTCCCTCCAGTACCTGGTCTATTGGAGAGGATACAGGCCTGAGGAGAGGACTTGGGTACCCGCCCGGGATGTTCACGCTGGTGTATTGCTCAGGAGGCTCCATCTTCGGTTCCCCAATAAGCCAGGTCCACCTAGGAAGGGTCCAGTGGCCCCTCATAAAAGGGGGGGTACTGTAAAGGATCTGCCAGACACCGCTTCTGTGTCGACGCCCGTGGTTAATCAGTCTGCACCTGCTCCTAGGTCTGATAGAGTGACTCGATCTGTTACCACTCAGGCTGGTAGGCTGAGGAGTGGGAGAACCTATCACAGCCTGGCCAGACAGTTCTAGCTCCCGCCCTCGGTCTATGTATACCTTCATTTCCTGCTTGTCTTTGCCTGTGATTCTCTCTGGTTTCCTGGCTCTACTGTTCCTGCTATAACTATTCACCTCTGCTTCATATGACCCTGGCTTGACTGACCATTCTCCTGCTCTGCGTTTGGTACCTCGTACACTCCTGGTTTGACTCGGCTCGTTCAGTACTCTTGTTGCTCACGGTGTTGCCGTGGGCAACTGCCCCATTTCCCTTAGCTTCTGTGTACCCTTGTCTGTTTGTCTGTCGTGCACATATTGAGCGTAGGGACCGTCGCCCAGTTGTACCCCGCCGCCTAGGACGGACCGTGCAAGTAGTCAGGGACTGAGTGGCGGGTAGATTAGGGCTCACCTGTCTTCTCCCTACCCCGACATTACAATAGGATTGTATAGAAAAAAACCTAGTTTGTTATTAGCACCATTTTGGGTACTTTTTGATCACTTTTTATTACATTTTTTTAAGGATTTAAGGTACCCAAAAACCAGCAATTCTGGTTTTTTTTTCTCGTTCTTTTTTAAATATGGCATTTACCCTGCAGGTTAAATAACGTTATTTTAGATCAGACTTATACGGACAAGTCCATCAATTATGTTGATTTTATTTTTTTGATATCACTTTAGAGGATGAGGGTCTTTTTTTTTTTTGGTGTATTACTAAAAACTTTAAGGGTATGTTCCCACACACCGGATACGCTGCAGATTTTCTGAAACAGAAAATCTGCAGCAGAATCTCAATAAAAACGCTGGTCAATGTGTGACAGAAATCCCCACCAAATAACGTGTTTCTTCGGCTCATTTTGCTGCGGTAATGCTGTGTTTTACCTGCGGATTTCGTTTTAAACATTGGTTATAGCAAAGTATATGTGCACCTGCGTGTTTCCGCTGCGCAAACGCTTTAAAAACCGCAACAACATAAATCTGTTGCAGAATTTCTGCTCCCTATTGAAGTCTATGGGCCAAACACGCAGGATCTCTGCACAACACGCAGCATGAGAAACGCACCGCAGAACACTTTCGCGTGACTTTTCTGCGGTTTTGTTTTCCGCAGCGCGGGCATGAGATTTTCTTATTCACTTTGCTGCTACTGTAAATGCTGTGGAATATCCGCACAGAGTTCAGTTGTGGAAATTCCGCAGCATTTACGCTACGCGAGAACCCGGCCTTACTCCCTTTTTTTTTGTAAACATTGTTTCCATCCCCCTAAGGACTTCCGTATTGCTGTGTATTGTGCTATTTACAGCCTCCTATTAAAGGGCTTAATAGGAGCACAAAGATGGCAGACCTGGGGTCCTTTTTATTAGGCCCCCAGACTGCCATGACAACCATCAACACCACGTAAGTGAGCCCGCTCCATGCTCCTCTCCTCGCGCCATAAGGTACAGTTACGTCCTGGTGCTACAAGAGGCTTAAAGCACCGGCCTCACCTACAGCAACTTCTGTATAATATACGAGCCCGTACACCAAATGCTCGGCTTTCCGAGAAAAGCCGATCAGAAACGAAGCGGCTCAGCGCTCACCTGAGCACTTCTCCTGCTTCGTTTTAGCGATCTGTGGGGGTCTCCGTGCTCGGACACCCAGTCATCAAAACTTCAGACATCTCACTATGACAAGCCAGAAGTTTTTTTGAAAGTTCAATTACCATTTTACCTGCAGAAATTTGCCTTTTAAAAAAAAAACAAAAAAAAAACCCTGTGTTTTTGACCACCTAGCCCGTGTTTATTTTTTTACAGTTTATATAATCAAATGATATTGTGATCATTGTTACCAAAGTTTTCACACTCCGTGACATTCCCAACCAGCTCTGCATTGTTAGACATTACCAGATTTTAACTGAGCATCACATTTTGTTTGGTTCTCCACAATTTGCCACAAACATGTTATTCCCTTTGCAGTTGGAGCAGAACGGTTCCTATTCTCCCATTATCACTGCAGTGCCAGCCTGGGCAGCCCACTCTATCTGTTTCTATATCTGACCATCCGTCTCCTGAGTGACGTGGGGGGGGGGTCTAGATTACACCCAAAAATAATCATTTCTGTGTTCCTTTGTAATTCCACCCACAAGGTTTCCACCTCCTGACAATCTTCCTCCAGTATTGCTTCTTTTACACTTCCCTTCGTATGACGTTTAACATGCAGACATTCTCCCCCACCTTTCCTATTTGTCCTGTCTTTCCGAACGAGTGTAAAACACTGAAGATTGACAGCCCGATTGTGTGAAGGGCCCGGCTATGTTTCTGCGAAGCCATCTATATCGATATGTTCCTCCAGTACCAAGGCCTCAAGCGCCCCCAGATTTGCTTCCTAGACTTCTGCCATTTGTGAACATACACTATAGGTTGCCGTCCAATTTTTCATGTTCAGTTTCAGGAATGTGATTGACATTTTTAGGCACATGTGTCTTCAATGTTGGTTTGTAACGCACGGATCTCATTATCCTGTGACCTAATACTTCACCCACCAATATAGTCTGACGCCTCTTGATGGCTGAATCCCCTAGAACCACTTCTTATCTTGCCCTAACTTCATTACCATCCCCCCGGCTACCAGCTGGGCTGTCCTCCTGGCTGTCGGGGAGAGCAGTATCCAGTATACAGTAGCTGCTCAGCAGTGCGACTCCATTACTGTCTACAGTAAACCAACACCCCAAGTAGCTGCCGAGAAGTTAAGGTCTGTTCTCATCTGCGTGTATGGCAGTTTCCGTCAGATTTGACGGGAAAAACAATGCTATATGTTGCACCACGCTCTGGCCCGATTCACCACATTGTAAGATAATGTCCTGGCTTTCAGTGGTGTGTGTGCGGCTTGTGTTCTATCTGTGCAGTCCTGGCCAAAAGTTTTGAAACAAATTTTGGTTTTCACAGTTTGCTTCTTCAGTTTTCATAGTGCTATTTGCATTAACTCTAGATTGATATGAAGAGTGATCAGATGAATTGCAATTAATAGTATAGTCATTCCTTGCCATGAAAATTATCTTAATCACAAAAAAAACATTTCCACCTCATTTCAGCCCTGCCATAAAATGGCCTCCTACCATCATTTCACGTTCGCTCAGGAGAAAGTGTTAATGAGGACAAGGCAGCTGATAGAATTATAAGAGTGGACTGGTTGCTTTAAAATGGAAAGGTGCTTGAAATCAGTCTTCTTCTGTTAGCCATGGTTACCTCCATGGAAACGCGTACAGTCATCATTGCTTTGCATCAAAAGGGCTTTACAGGTAAGGACATTGCTGCGTGTAAGATTGCCCCTAAATCAACCATTTATCGGATCAAGAAGAACTTCAAGGAGAGAGGTTCGATTGCTGTGAAGAAGGCTTAAGGGCACTCAAGAAAGTCCAGCAAGTGCCAGGACCGTCTCCTAAAGAGGATTCAGCTATGGGATCAGTTTTAACAGCAGTGCAGAGCTTGCTCAGGAATGGCAGCAGGCAGGCGTCAGTGCATCTGCACGCACAGGCAGGTGAAGGATTTTGGAGATTGGCCTGGTGTCAAGAAGGGCAGCAAAGAAGCCACTTATATGGGAAGTTGTCCGTGGTCAATAGAAGTGAATAGGTCTGTAATTGCGGACCGTAATTACTGTCCGAAAGTACGGATGATTTTTACGGTTGTGTGCATGGGGCCTAAACGATCGATAAACACTAAAGCAGCAAACTTTGGGAAAACCAAAATTTGTGTCAGTCTCGAAACTGTGTCATTTATAGTGACCCGGCTCCAACAAGTGTTACAGGAAGTTGGTGTAGAAGTTTTCCATTAATGAATTACTCGGCTTCTCTAGATGTTACTGACACCATTTTCTTGGATAATATTTGTGAAATATCTTTAGTAAGAATAGGAAATATAAACGACTGTACAGTGTGTGAAGAAGAACAATTAATAAGTGATGGGGGAGGGGAACTATAGGCACTTTATATGAGCTTTACTGCTTGGAGTTGTGCCTAAAATTATTATCTTGCCTCCTGTTTTTTGGCTTTCTTTCCATGTCGAAATAATAAAAATGTTCTTGTTTGATAATCGCTGCGTCAAAATTGTCTTTAAAAAGAAAAATAATATCACATCTTTGTAATTTAATGGTCTCATTTATTTTTCTGCTTGATTTATATTGACTCCTGCACCCTATAAAGAAGCAGTTAAGTGCTGAGTTCAGGAACACTACAGTGCCAGCCCATGCACCTGGGTTTGAAGCTTGCTGCGTGCCGCTGGTGTTGTAGATGGCATTCTCCTTACTTAGGCCTCATGCACACGACCGTATTTTTTCCCACCCGTAAATACTGGCGTAAATACGGGTCCGGTGTCACACGTATTCGACCCGTTTTGCACCAGTATTTACGAACCCGTGCCCGTAAATATGGGTCCGGTGTCACCCGTATTCCACCCGTATTTACGGGCAAGTTTTTGGCGGCAAAATAGCACTGCACTAATCGGCAGCCCCTTCTCTCTATCAGTGCAGGATAGAGAGAAGGGACAGCCCTTTCTGTAATAAAAGTTAAAGAAATTCATACTTACCCGGCCGTTGTCTTGGTGACGCGTCCCTCTCTTCACATCCAGCCCGACATCCCTGGATGACGCGGCAGTCCATGTGACCGCTGCAGCCTGTGATTGACCTGTGATTGGCTGCAGCGGTCACATGGCCTGAAACGTCATCCAGGACGTCGGGCCGGATGTCGAGAGGGACGCGTCACCAAGGCAACGGGCGGGAGACCAGACTGGAGGAAGCAGGAAGTTCTCGGTAAGTATGAACGTCTTTTATTTTTATTTTTTACAGGTTTATGCTGATCGGTAGTCACTGTCCAGGGTGCTGAAAGAGTTACTGCCGATCAGTTAACTCTTTCAGCTCCCTGGACAGTGACTATTTACTGACGTCGCCTAGCAACGCTGCCGTAATGACGGGTGCACACATGTAGCCACCCGTCATTACGGGAGCTCCATAGACTTCTATGGACTGTCCGTGCCGTTATTACGGCCTGAAATAGGACATGTTCTATCTTTTTCAACGGCACGGGCACCTTCCCGTGAGAAAACGGGAAGGCACCCGTCGCCAATAGAAGTCTATGAGCCCGTTATTACGGGTCGTAATTACGACCCGTAATAACGGGAGTTTTTACGGTCGTGTGCATGAGGCCTTATACAAGTTTTCTGGGGATAGAACCTGCATGTTCCTGACTCTTCTGTTAGCAGAGAACTTTACCAGTGCGCTACCTCTACTGTCGAGAGCCAGCTGCAAATTATTCCAAAGATGACATGTTCTTATTCCTGCTGAAAGTAATGTTTACATTTGGTCTTATGGGGACAATAAGAAAGCCCAAATATCAACCTGAGCTGGTGGCATGGTGCATGATCAGTGTCTAGCCAGTGAGTGTCTTCTGTGTGGTCTCTGGTTCAAATCCTGATGTGTGGTCTTGTCCAAAAGATACCTTGCTGGGTGGTGTTTATAGTGGTGTGGAGGCAGCACAGTGAGTATGTTGCTGCATAAGAAAGTCACTTACATGAATAATGTTACTTATACAGCTGTATTTATATAGAAGATTATAACAATATACAAATCACTCAAACAGGTATCATACTCCATGGGTGGCACTTTGGTCAATGTGGGGATTAGAACCCACGTTGACACAAGCGATCCCTGCACTTAGCTCAGATCACGCAAGCTGCGCTGCAGCTTCTCAACAACACGTCTGTTCACTTCTTAAAAAACAGGGGTAATCGGACTTTCAACATTTCAAACTTTAGATCACATAGGGTGCATGATAGCATGGTGGCTTTGGGATTAAGTGCCTAGACCAGTTATGGAGTTAGCCCATGTGCCAGGGTTCATATCTTGTTGCATGGAGCTTGTGTGGTAGGTGGCATTCTCCTTACTTATACACGCTTGCTGCCTGTGCTTAACGGTGACAATGTTTTTCCAACAATTTTGTCAAGCAGCTTACGCTCAACAGGGCAAAGAATTTCTCCTTTAAAAGAATCCCTCGGCTTGTGAACCTAAACTGGTGAAAAGCTGGAGACACAAAAAGGAGATCCTGGGGATAGAACCCATATGTGCCTGATTCCTCTAATTTATCAGCAGAGAACTTTACCAGCACGCTACATCTGCTGTCAGGAGCTGTCTGCAAATTCTTCCAAAGATGACATGTTCTTATTCCTGCTCGAAGTAAAAAATTTACATTTGGTTTTATGGGAGACAATGAAAAAGCCCAGAGATCAACCTGAGCTAGTGGTGGTATGGTGTTTAAGCAGTGTCTAAGCAGAGATTGTCTTCTATGCAGGCCCTGGTTCAATTTCTGATGTGTGGCCTAATCCAAAAAATATACTTTGCTGGATGGTGTTTATAGTGGTGTGGAGGCAGTGCAATAAATATGTTGCTGCATAAGAAAGTTACTTATATGATGAAAGTTACTTGTGCAGCTGTTTCTTTTTCTAGAGAGCTGTATTCATATAGTAGATTATTGCAGATTTCAGCAATATACTCATCACTCAAACAGGCATCATAATCCATAGGTGACACTTTGGGGAAGGTGACCAGGAGAACAACATGGGGATTAGAACCCATGTTGTATAGAAGTGATCCCTGCGCTTAACTCAGACCACACCAGCTGCACCGCAGCTACATAAAGTCAATTTATCACCTCTTTAAAAATAGGGGTAATCGGATTTTCAACAAAAGAACCATTAGATCACATTGGGGTACAACAGCACAGCAGCTTTAAGTGCTTTCAAGACTGGAGACACAAGGAGTAGAACCAGGGGATAGAACTTGTATGTTCCTAATTTATCAGCAGAGAACTTTACCTGTGCGCTACCTCTGCTGCCAAGAGACAGCTCCAAAGATGACATGTTCTTATTCCTGCTGGAAGTGACAATTACATTTGGTTTTAAGGAGACTATAAGAAAGCACAGAGATCACCCTGAGCTGGTGGTCTGGTGCGTAAGCAGTTTCTAAACAGCAAATGTCTTCTATGCAGACCCTGGTTCAAATCCTGATGTGTGGTTTTGTCCAAAAAAAGGTAAGTTGCTTAGTGGTGTGGGGGCAATGCAACAAGTTTTTTTTGTAGCATAAGAAAGTTACTTATACAGCTGTCTTCTTTTTTCTAGACAGCTGTATTTATAGAGTAGATTATTGCCGATTTCAGCAATATACTCATCACTCAAACAGGTATCATAATTCATCACTCCACATGTGGCACTTTCGGAAAGGGGGGAGCTGCCCAATGTCACCAGGAGACAACGTGGGGATTAGAACCCATGCTGTACAGAAGTGATCCCTGCACTCAACTCAGATCACCGCAGCTGCACCGGAACACATGTATCACCCCTTTAAAAAACGGGTAATCATGCAAGAAAAACTCTACATCTCATTAGTGCTTTTAAGGCTGAGGACACAAGGTGGAGATCCTGGTGATAGAATCCATATGTGCCTGATTCCTCTAATTTATCAGCAGAAAACTTTACCAGTGCGCTACCTCTGATGTCAAGAGACAGTTCCAAAGATGACATGTTCTTATTCCTGCTGGAAGTGACAATTACATTTGGTCTTATGGGGACAATAAGAAAGCACAGCAATCAACCTGAGCTGGTGGTCTGGTACTTAAGTAGTGTCTAACCAGTGAGTGTTTTATGTGCAGGCCCTGGTTCAAATCCTGATGTGTGTGTGACCTTGTTAGAAAGAATACCGTGGAGTTGGTATAATGAGAAGGTTCCTGCATTAGGAAGTTACTTACTTCTACAGTATATTATTGCAGATTTCAGCTATATACTCATCACTCAAACAAGTGTCACAATTCTTTACCCTGTCACCTCATAAAAAGCGAGGTAATGGGGCAGATCTTGGCTCCTGAGTGGGGTGGCTGCCCAATCACCTTAATCCTGTGTACTTGCAGCTCAAAGCAGCCCTTAACATCTAAAACCTGCCTTAAAAGAGTCTGAAAGTAGGCAGTTGGATGAGTCAGTTTAGAGTGTGCTTATCCTGAGGCGGAATTACACTTTCATGAAGAGAAACTTTAGACCACATTGGGGCATGACAGCACAGTGGCTTGGGGCTTAAGTGCTTTCAAGGCTGGATATACAAGGAGGAGATTCTGGGGATAGAACCCACATGTTCCCGACTCCTCTAATTTATCAGCAAATAACTTTACCAATGCGCTACCTCTGCTGCTGAGAGCTGGCTGCAAATTCTTCCAATGATGACATGTTCTTATTCCTGCTGGAAGTGACAATTACATTTGGTCTTATGGGGACAATAACAAAGTTCAGAGATCAATCAGAGCTGGTGGCATGGTGCATGAGCAGTGTCTAACCAGTGAGTGTCTTCTGTGTGATCTCTGGTTCAAGTCCTGGGGTGTGTGGCCTTGTACAAAAAGATGCCTTACTGGTTGGTGTTTATAGTGGTCTGGATGCAGCACAACATGATTGTCAGTGCTTAAGAAAGTTACTTATATGAAGAATGTTACCGACACAACAGTCTCTTTTTCTAGACGGCTGTACTTAGCGAACATTTTCAACATTCTAACCATCACTCAAACCAGTATCATAACCCTTACTCCATAGGCAGCACCTTGGGAAGGGGGAAGCACCCCAAGGCCACCAGGAGGACAACATGGGGATTAGAACCCACATTGTTTAGCAGTGATCCCTGCACTCAACTCAGATCACACAAGCTGTGAGCCAGCTGGACTGCAGATACACAATACCACATTTATCAACTCTTTAAAAATCATGGGTAATCAGACTTTCAACAAGAGAAACTCTACATCTCATTAGCGCTTTTAAGGCTGGAGACACAAGGCAGAGATCCTGGGGATAGAACCCATACACTCCTGACTCCTCTAATTCATCGGCAGGGAACTTTACCAGTGCGCTTCCTCTGCTGTCAAGAGCCAGTCACATATTCTTCCAAAGGTGACGTTCTTATTCCTGCTGGATGTGATGATTACATTTGGTCTAATGGGAACAATAAGAAGCTCTAGAGAATAACCTGAGCTGGTGGGGTGGTACTTAAACAGTGAGAGTCTTCTATGCAGATTCCTGGTTCAATTCCTGATGTGTAGCCTTGTCTGAAAGGATACCTTACTGTGTGGAGGCAGAATAATGAGTAGGTTACTGCATAAGAAAGGTACTTATGCTGCTGAACCATCTTACTTTTCTACTACATTATTGCAGATTTCAGCAATATCCTCATCACTGAAACAAGTGTCACATTTCATGACCCCATAGATGGTGCTCTATGGGAAAGGGGGAAAGTTGAATTATGAGCACAAAAGCTGTGAGCTAGCTGCTCAGTGGCTCCACCAGAACATATTATTCATCTCATAGAAAAGCGCAGTAACCTGACATTCAACAGAACTCACTTTAGACCGAATCAGGGAACAAGTGGGCTGCGGGCTGTGGCTGGGGGGCTTAGGGTTTAAGTGCTTAGGCCAGGAACGCTGCAATGTTTGCACATGTCCCTGTCTTAGATCAGTTAGAATCTCTACTATATTCTAAGAATGTGAAATGTCAGAATACTACTAGAGATAATGATTTATTTCAACCTTTATTTCTTTCATCGCATTCCCATTGGCTCAGACGTTTACATACACCAAGTTTTTTTGTTTTTTTTCAATTCTATTTTTATTAAAACGTTTTTTTATTACAGATAAATAGACAAACAATCGAGCACAAAGGCATTTGCTAACCCCGCAGGGCGGCTTAAAAAACACATGATATCTCAAAAGCCTGTGTAGCTAAGAAATCTTATGTACATATATTATAGACATATATTTTATATAGTACGGAGGACAAAATGTGCACGAGACCAGACCGCTTAATAAAACATAATGAAAAGAAATGGAAACAAAACAAAAAGACAGAGGGTGACGTCCAATCAAGGTGTCGTCTGTTATGGAAGATTATTAGAAGTAGCAGGAAGGTAAATATGTAGCAGCAATAACCATAGAATTAGAATACCCAAGCCTTTAGGCCAAAGAGATATCATTATATGTCGCTATATGAGTAGGTGGGAAGGACAGCACACAGGTTATAAAACAATCAGTCTAGATAGCGAGAGAAGGAGTATGAGAAGTCCCATCCTGTACATTTTATACTTAATCTACCTGTCCAATGTGCGGAAGATCTTTAGTCTATTACCAGATTCCCCCAAAAAAGTTCTTGGACCTTTTCCCGCCAATGTTGGATGTAAGGAGGTTCTATTAGTTATATAGTTTCTATGTGCCCCCAGTGTAGGGAAGTAAGCAGTTTAGCTGCTTGTACCAGCCAGGTGACCAAACAATGCTTGGACAGTTTGTAGTCCGGGGAGGGGACCCAGCAGAGGATCGTTTTAGGACTAAGGCTATGTTCACAAGGCAAACTAAAAACGGCTGTAAAATACGAAGCGGTTTTCAAGGAAAGACAGCCCCTGGTTTTCATCCGTCTTTAAAGCATCAAGAGTTTTTTACGGACGTTTTTGGAGCCGTCTGCTGTTCCATAGGAAGGAGGAAAATAAACGTTGAAGATGGGTAAAGAGGGATTTAGGAAGTTCAGTAGCTACAGTTTGCAGTATGTAGAGAATTTTGGGCAGGATAAAGGTTTTCAATATATTCTACTGACCCATCTAGGAAGTATAAGAAAGTCTGAAATTTGTGATTTAAAATGAGATAGCAACGAAATATAGTCAAGAGGATATAAAAGGTCGGGCTTAGCTGGAATCTGTACACCCAAAACCTTAATAGACTTATGAGGCCACATGAAGGGAGTGATGGGTGTCAATGATCTAGTAGCAGAGGAGGGAGCGGAAACATTTTACATTTCACATTTACCCAAGTTGACTTTAATTGTTAGTGACCGCCAATACACCTTTTCACGTCGCGGCATCGGAATAAGAAACAGAGCAGGGAGCCGTTAAATCTCCCTGCTCTCAGCTGCCAGAGGTAGCTGAGGGCTGGGGGCGTCCCTGCTCGAACGGGTGAGATCGATATCAACATCGCTCTCAGCCGTTTAACTCCTCAGATGCGGCGCTCATTAGCGAGCGCCGCATCTGAGTGGTTTTGGAGAGAGGGAGGGAGGGAGCTCCCTCTCATCCCACCGGCACCCGGCGATAAGATCACCGAGTGTCTGTGTCGTGTATGGCAGCCGGGGGCCTAATAAAGGCCCCAGGTCTGCCTGTAGTGTATGCCTGCTGGGTCATGTCAGAGGCATGTCCTAGCAGATGCCTGTCTGTTTTAAACGGACAGGCAGTAATACACTGCAATACAGAAGTATTGCAGTGTATTATAAAAGCGATCAAGGGATCGCATATTAAAGTCCCCTAGTGGAACTAGTAAAATGGTAAAAAAAAACTTTAATAAAGTTAACAAAAAAAAGTGAAAAAAAATAAATTAAAAACCCACTTTTTCCCCTTACAAAATGCTTTATTATTAAAAAAAACGAAATAAAGTAAAAAAGTTACACATATTTGGTATTGCCGCGTCCGTAACGACCCCAACTATAAAGCTATTACATTATTTAACTCGCACGGTGAACGCCGTATAAAATAAAATAAAAAACAATGGAAAAATTGCTGTTTTCTGTGAATCTTGCCGTAAAAATAATGTGATAAAAAGTGATCAAAAAGTCGCATCTACTCCAAAATGGTACCAATAAAAACGACAAGTCGTCCTGCGAAAAAAAGCCCTCATACAGCTGCATCGGCGGAAAAATAAAAAAGTTATTGCTCCTCAAATATAGAGACACAAAAACAAATAATATTGAAAAAAAAAAGTGCTTTCACTGTGTAAAAGTAGTAAAACATACAAAATCAATACAAATTGGTATTGTTGCAATCGTAACAACCCGCTGAATAAAGTTATTGTGTTATTTATACCACACGGTAAACGGCGTAGATTTAGAATGAAAAAACAGTGGCAAAATTTGTTTATTTCCTATTCCCCCCGAATAAAAGTTAATCAATAAATTATATGTACCCAAAAATAGTGCTAATAAAAAATACAACTTGTCCCGCAAAAAGACCTTATACAGCGATGTCGACAGAAAAATAAAAAAGTTATAGCTCTTGGAATGCGGCGATGGAAAAACTTAAACAATAGCTTGGTCATTTAGGTTTAAAATAGGCTGGTCACTAAGGGGTTAAAGTTAGAAACTTTGCAAATAGAACAAACCATTGTAGGATGGAGGGAACCAATGTGACAGGGTCAGTAATGAAAACAACGGGATCATTCATGGAGGCTGCAGTGGTATATGGGTGTAATTACCGGCTGTCAGACCCTGTATATCAGGGGTTTTACCTAATCTTCTGGAGGAGCGTTTAAAAAAATCAGGATGAAAAGCGCTGGGGAGTGGGGGCATCCCTGCCGAGTTCAAAAAGCTTTTTCGGCATTCGTATCGAGAAGAATGAATGGGACCCACTGGAATAAATCCCATGTGTTCAGGACCGATCAGCTCTTTCAAGAACTCTGATATCCCGGCTGCCAAAAGCTTAGACCACCGTTTTAAATCAGTATTAAGAGAAATCTCAGTAGGCCAGAAAGCACCGACCATGAGGGAGTTACAAATCTTTATAGATCTGGGAACCAGGATGTCAGAGGATCTTTTGTAATAAGCGGTCAGAAACCCATCTGGACCCAGTGGGATAGTAAAAAATAGGTTATGCAGTCCTGTCCAGACAGGGATCCCGGCCATCAGGAGTCGTGTTGATATTATCAAGGTATTGGTAGTAGAAATTGAATTCTTTAGCAATACTGTCCGTGTGCCAATCAGCGTCATACACTTCTCTCCATTCATTTACACAGCACATAGCGATATACCTATATCGCTATGTGCAGCCACATAAACACACTATAACATTACTGCAGTGTCCTGACAGTGAATAAACATTACCTCCAGGCAGGACGTGATGTCTATTCAGAATCCTGTCACTTCTGTAGCGTCTCTGTGATATTTACAGCAATGCAAGCGTAATCTCGTTTGAAATTACAGGTTACATGGTAATCTCGCGAGATTACGCTTGCCTTGCTGTAAATATCACAGAGACGCTACAGAAGTGTCAGGATTCTGAATAAACATCCCGTCCTGGCTGCAGGTAATGTATATTCATTGTCAGGACGCTGTAGTAACGTTATAGTGTGTGTATGTCCTGTTGTAGGATGAAATTGGCTCCAATCCAGCGCTGTCCACAGGGCATGGCGTTGCAAAATGGAGTGATAGCCTTCCTTATTCAAAATCCCTTTTACCTTGTACAAATCTCCCACTTTACCAGCACCAAAGCAACCCCAGACCATCACATTACCTCAACCATGCCTGACAGATGGCGTCAGGCACTCTTCCAGCATCTTTTCACTTGTTCTGCGTCTCACAAATGTTCTTCTGTGTGATCCAAACACCTCAAACTTCGATTCATCCGTCCATAACACTTTTTTCCAATCTTCCTCTGTCCAATGTCTGTGTGCTTTTGCCCATATTAATCTTTTCCTTTTATTAGCCAGTCTCAGATATGGCTTTGTCTTTGCCACTCTGCCCTGAAGGGCAGCATCCCGGAGTCGCCTCTTCACTGTAGACGTTGACACTGGCGTTTTGCGGGTACTATTTAATGAAGCTGCCAGTTGAGGACCTGTGAGACGTCTATTTCTCAAACTAGAGACTCTAATGTACTAGTCTTGTTGCTCAGTTGTGCAGCGGGGCCTCCCACTTCTCTTTCTACTCTGGTTAGAGCCTGTGTGTGCTTTCCTCTCAAGGGAGTAGTACACACCGTTGTAGGAAATTTTCAGTTTCTTGACAATTTCTCGCATGGAATAGCCTTCATTTCTAAGAACAAGAATAGACTGTCGAGTTTCACATGAAAGCTCTCTTTTTGTAGCCATTTTGAGAGTTTAATCGAACCCACAATTGTAATGCTCCAGATTCTCAACTAGTTCAAAGGAAGGTCAGTTTTATAGCTCCTCTAAACAGCAAAACTGTTTACAGGGGTGCTAACATAATTGTACAAGGGTGTTCAAGTGTTTTCTAATCATCCATTAGCCTTCTAATACAGTTAGCAAACACAATGTACCATTGTAACACTGGAGTGATGGTTGCTGGAAATGGGCCTCTATACACCTATGTAGATATTGCATTAAAAACCAGACGTTTGCAGCTAGAATAGTCATTTAGCACATTAACAATGTATAGAGTGTATTTCTGATTAATTTAATGTTATCTTCATTGAAAAAAACTGTGCTTTTCTTTCAAAAATAAAGGAAATTTCTAAGTGAACCTAAACTTTTGAACGGTAGTGTATGTAAACTGGGCAGAGTGCATCAGGGTATATGTAATATGTGAGGAGTACATCAGGGTATATGTAAGCTGTGAGGAGATACATCAGGGTATATGTAAGCTGTGAGGAGTACATCAGGGTATATGTAATATGTGCGGAGTACATCAGGGTATATGTAATCTGTGCGGAGTACATCAGGATATATGTAAACTGGGCAGAGTGCATCAGGGTATATGTAATATGTGAGGAGTACATCAGGGTATATGTAATATGTGAGGAGTACATCAGGGTATATGTAAACTGGGCAGAGTACATCAGGGTATATGTAAGCTGTGAGGAGTACATCAGGGTATATGTAATATGTGAGGAGTACATCAGGGTATATGTAAGCTGTGCGGAGTACATCAGGGTATATGTAATATGTGAGGAGTACATCAGGGTATATGTAAGCTGTGAGGAGTACATCAGGGTATATGTAATCTGTGAGGAGTACATCAGGGTATATGTAATATGTGAGGAGTACATCAGGGTATATGTAAGCTGTGAGGAGATACATCAGGGTATATGTAAGCTGTGAGGAGTACATCAGGGTATATGTAATATGTGCGGAGTACATCAGGGTATATGTAATCTGTGCGGAGTACATCAGGATATATGTAAACTGGGCAGAGTGCATCAGGGTATATGTAATATGTGAGGAGTACATCAGGGTATATGTAATATGTGAGGAGTACATCAGGGTATATGTAAACTGGGCAGAGTACATCAGGGTATATGTAAGCTGTGAGGAGTACATCAGGGTATATGTAATATGTGAGGAGTACATCAGGGTATATGTAAGCTGTGCGGAGTACATCAGGGTATATGTAATATGTGAGGAGTACATCAGGGTATATGTAAGCTGTGAGGAGTACATCAGGGTATATGTAATCTGTGAGGAGTACATCAGGGTATATGTAATATGTGAGGAGTACATCAGGGTATATGTAATATGTGAGGAGTACATCAGGGTATATGTAATATGTGAGGAGTACATCAGGGTATATGTAAGCTGTGAGGAGTACATCAGTATATATGTAATATGTGAGGAGTACATCAGGGTATATGTAATATGTGAGGAGTACATCAGGGTATATGTAAGCTGTGAGGAGTACATCAGGGTATATGTAATCTGTGAGGAGTACATCAGGGTATATGTAATATGTGAGGAGTACATCAGGGTATATGTAATATGTGAGGAGTACATCAGGGTATATGTAATATGTGAGGAGTACATCCGGGTATATGTAAGCTGTGAGGAGTACATCAGGATATATGTAATATGTGAGGAGTACATCAGGGTATATGTAATATGTGAGGAGTACATCAGGGTATATGTAAGCTGTGGGGAGTACATCAGGGTATATGTAATCTGTGAGGAGTACATCAGGGTATATGTAATATGTGAGGAGTACATCAGGGTATATGTAAGCTGTGAGGAGTACATCAGGGTATATGTAAGCTGTGAGGAGTACATCAGGGTATATGTAATCTGTGAGGAGTACATCAGGGTATATGTAATATGTGAGGAGTATATCAGGGTATATGTAATATGTGAGGAGTACATCCGGGTATATGTAATATGTGAGGAGTACATCAGGGTATATGTAAGCTGTGAGGAGTATATCAGGGTATATGTAATATGTGAGGAGTACATCAGGGTATATGTAATATGTGAGGAGTACATCAGGGTATATGTAAGCTGTGAGGAGTACATCAGGGTATATGTAAGCTGTGAGGAGTACATCAGGGTATATGTAATCTGTGAGGAGTACATCAGGGTATATGTAATATGTGAGGAGTATATCAGGGTATATGTAATATGTGAGGAGTACATCAGGGTATATGTAAGCTGTGAGGAGTACATCAGGGTATATGTAAGCTGTGAGGAGTACATCAGGGTATATGTAAGCTGTGAGGAGTACATCAGGGTATATGTAATCTGTGAGGAGTACATCAGGGTATATGTAAACTGGGCAGAGTGCATCAGGGTATATGTAATATGTGAGGAGTACATCAGGGTATATGTAATATGTGAGGAGTACATCCGGGTATATGTAATATGTGAGGAGTACATCCGGGTATATGTAAGCTGTGAGGAGTACATCAGGGTATATGTAAGCTGGGCGGAGTACATCAGGGTATATGTAATATGTGAGAAGTACATCAGGGTATATGTAATATGTGAGGAGTACATCAGGGTATATGTAATATGTGAGGAGTACATCAGGGTATATGTAATATGTGAGGAGTACATCCGGGTATATGTAAGCTGTGAGGAGTACATCAGGGTATATGTAATATGTGAGGAGTACATCAGGGTATATGTAATATGTGAGGAGTACATCAGGGTATATGTAATATGTGAGGAGTACATCAGGGTATATGTAATATGTGAGGAGTACATCAGGGTATATGTAAGCTGTGAGGGGTACATCAGGGTATATGTAATATGTGAGAAGTACATCAGGGTATATGTAATATGTGAGGAGTACATCAGGGTATATGTAATATGTGCGGAGTACATCAGGGTATATGTAATATGTGAGGAGTACATCAGGGTATATGTAATATGTGCGGAGTACATCAGGGTATATGTAATATGTGAGGAGTACATCAGGGTATATGTATGATGGGCGGAGTACATCAGGGTATATGTAATCTGTGAGGAGTACATCAGGGTATATGTAATATGTGAGGAGTACATCAGGGTATATGTAATATGTGAGGAGTACATCAGGGTATATGTAATATGTGAGGAGTACATCAGGGTATATGTAATATGTGAGGAGTACATCAGGGTATATGTAATATGTGAGGAGTACATCAGGGTATATGTAATATGTGCGGAGTACATCAGGGTATATGTAATATGTGAGGAGTACATCAGGGTATATGTAATCTGTGAGGAGTACATCAGGGTATATGTATGATGGGCGGAGTACATCAGGGTATATGTAATATGTGAGGAGTACATCAGGGTATATGTAAGCTGTGAGGAGTACATCAGGGTATATGTAAGCTGTGAGGAGTACATCAGGGTATATGTAATATGTGAGGAGTACATCAGGGTATATGTAATATGTGAGGAGTACATCAGGGTATATGTAATATGTGCGGAGTACATCAGGGTATATGTAATATGTGAGGAGTACATCAGGGTATATATGATGGGCGGAGTACATCAGGGTATATGTATGATGGGCGGAGTACATCAGGGTATATGTAATCTGTGAGGAGTACATCAGGGTATATGTAATATGTGAGGAGTACATCAGGGTATATGTAATATGTGAGGAGTACATCAGGGTATATGTAATATGTGAGGAGTACATCAGGGTATATGTAATATGTGAGGAGTACATCAGGGTATATGTAATATGTGAGGAGTACATCAGGGTATATGTAATATGTGCGGAGTACATCAGGGTATATGTAATATGTGAGGAGTACATCAGGGTATATGTAATCTGTGAGGAGTACATCAGGGTATATGTATGATGGGCGGAGTACATCAGGGTATATGTAATATGTGAGGAGTACATCAGGGTATATGTAAGCTGTGAGGAGTACATCAGGGTATATGTAAGCTGTGAGGAGTACATCAGGGTATATGTAATATGTGAGGAGTACATCAGGGTATATGTAATATATGAGGAGTACATCAGGGTATATGTAATATGTGAGGAGTACATCAGGGTATATGTAATATGTGAGGAGTACATCAGGGTATATGTAATCTGTGAGGAGTACATCAGGGTATATGTAATATGTGAGGAGTACATCAGGGTATATGTAATATGTGAGGAGTACATCAGGGTATATGTAATATGTGAGGAGTACATCAGGGTATATGTAATATGTGAGGAGTACATCGGGGTATATGTAAGCTGTGAGGAGTACATCAGGGTATATGTAAGCTGTGCGGAGTACATCAGGGTATATGTAATCTGTGAGGAGTACATCAGGGTATATGTAATATGTGAGGAGTACATCAGGATATATGTAATATGTGAGGAGTACATCAGGGTATATGTAATATGTGAGGAGTACATCAGGGTATATGTAAGCTGGGCGGAGTACATCGGGGTATATGTATGATGGGCGGAGTACATCGGGGTATATGTAAGCTGGGCGGAGTACATCAGGGTATATGTAGGCTGGGCGGAGTACATCGGGGTATATGTATGATGGGCGGAGTACATCGGGGTATATGTAATATGTGAGGAGTACATCGGGGTATATGTAAGCTGTGAGGAGTACATCAGGGTATATGTAATCTGTGAGGAGTACATCAGGGTATATGTAAGCTGGGCGGAGTACATCAGGGTATAATAGGATGATGTAATAATGGGGAGAATGAATAATCCATGGATTGGTGTGGCTTTGAACCAATCCTTTATACACAGGCCGGGATTATTGGGGATTATACAGAATATCTGAGCTCCGGTATTGCCTAATCTTTGACTTCTTCACTAGTCCTATAAGCCGCACAAGGCCCTAAAGTTTCCTCATCTCGGCTGCATCTACGGGGTCCACCTGTGGGGTCCAGCAGATGACGATGTGGGGTATTTAGTGAAATTCTAGTCTGGCCCGTCATTTTGCATCATTGCGTTCTTAGAGTCATAACGTGTTATTTCTCCGGTGACGGAGCCGTGTGAGGCGCGTTTTTTGTGTCTCGAGCTGTAATTTTTATTGGTTCCATTTTGGGGTACCAGCGATTTTTTTTTTTCTCACTATTTATTACATTTTTTGGGGAGATGAGGAAACCAAAAAACAGCCATTCCAGCCCGGTTTTTATTATTTACAGCGTTCACCGTGCGGTATAACAACGTGGTAACTTTATTCTGCGGGCGATACGATTACAGCGACACCAAGTTTATATCGTTTTCTTACGTTTCGCTGCGTTCCCACAATAATAATACTCTTTTCTAAAAAAATCATGTTTTAGTGTCGCCATTTTCTGACAGCCATAACTTTTTTATTTTTCCGTTGATATCGCTGCGGGACGGCTTGTTTTATGCGTGACGAACTGTCGTTTCTATTGGTGCCATTTTGCGTTACTTGCAACTTTTTGATCACTTTTTATTAAAAAAAATTACGGTGTTCACCGTGCGGTAAAAACAATGTGATATCTTTATAGATCAGGCCGTTGCGATCGCGGCGATACCTATTATTATGTATAGTTTTTTTTCATGTTTTCATTTTTCTTCTAATAATAAAGGAGTTGATCAGGGAAACGGCGATTATTGTTTTTATTAGTTAAACCTTTTATTTATTGATTTTTCTTTCACATTTTTTTTGTCACTTTTTCTTTTACACTGACCTGGGACTTGGAGATCTGATCTTCTGATCGCCGGTACAATACACTGCACTACTTCTGTATGTACTTGTGTAGTGCAGTGTATTGTAACGTCACTCATCATCTGACAGTTACCTATTACGTCATGCCTCGGGCAGGACCTGATAGGCTGCCGCACCTGGGCAACCAGGAAGCCTAGCAACAGTTGCCTGGTTGCCATAGCAACCATCGCTATCCGCGATCCATCGCGGGGGGCCTGGGGGGGTACAGAGGGAGCTCCATCCCTCTGTCAACCACTTCAAAGTGGCGGACACCATTGACCTCCGCATTGAAGGGGTTAAATGGCTGAGATCGGCGGTAACTGCCATTGCAGCGGGATGGCAGCTGTGTATGACAGCCGCTGAAGATGAAGCGCGCAGCTCCTGTGCCGGCTTCATCTACAGGGCGTGACTGTGCGCCCGTGTGCGGGAAAGCACCTTGAATTTGGACGTACAGTCACGCCCAAAAGCGGGAAGGAGTTAAATTCCCCTCAAATCCAGCGCAACTGCTGTGGTGATCAGCCACCGTTTTGTTTTTTACAGGCTGCCAGCAGTGACGTGGCGGTGTGTGACCGCTTCAGCCAATCATTGCCGGCAGCCCATAATCAAAGACCATCAAAGTCCTGTAATCCATCCGACATCCTCCTGAAGGCTTTATTCACATTGTAGTGTTTGTATCCACCGAACACATGACCCGGACGTATGAAACGGCTATACATGGCGGGAGGGCTGGGCAATTATGGCCTAATACCAAAATCACGATTAATTAACGGTTTACGCCATGCCCTTATTGCAGGTCACGCCATTGAATTAATCTAGATCCCCTGAAACTACTGTATAGAATATACCCCGACACTGCCCCTATAGCTGACCCTCACAGAGTATTATGCCCCTATAGCTGCCCCTCACAGAGTATTATGCCCCTATAGCTGCCCCTCCACACAATATTATGCCCCTATAGCTGCCCTCCACACAGTATTATGCCCCTATAGCTGCCCCTCACACAGTATTATGCCCCTATAGCTGCCCCTCACACAGTATTATGCCCCTATAGCTGCCCCTCACACAGTAATATGCCCCTATAGCTGCCCCTCACACAGTATTATGCCCCTATAGCTGCCCCTCACAAAGTATTATGCCCCTATACCTGCCCCTCACACAGTATTATGCCCCTATAGCTGCCCCTCACACAGTATTATGCCCCTCACACAGTATTATGCCTCTATAGCTGCCCCTCACACAGTATTATGCCCTATAGCTACTCCTCACACAGTATTATGCCCCTATAGTGGCCCCTCACACAGTATTATGCCACTATAGCTGTCCCTCACACAGTATTATGCCCCTACAGCTACCCTTCACACAGTATTATGCCCATATAGCTGCCCCTCACACAGTATTATGCCCCTATAGCTGTCCCTCACACAGTATTATGCCCCTACAGCTACCCCTCACACAATATGATGCCCCTATAGCGGCCCCTCACACAGTATTATGCCCCTATAGCGGCCCCTCACACAGTATTATGCCCCTATAGCTGCCCCTCACACAGTATTATTCCCCTATAACTACCCCTCACACAGTATTATGCCCCTTAGCGGCCCCTCACACATTATTATGCCCCTATAGCTGCCCCTCACACAGTATTATGCCCCTATAGCTGCCCCTCACACAGTATTATGCCCCTATAGCTTCCCCTCACACAGTATTATGCCCCTATAGCTGCCCCTCACACAGTATTATGCCCCTTTAGCTGCCCCTCACACAGTATTATGCCCCTCACACAGTATTATGCCCCTATAGCTGCCCCTCACACAGTATTATGCCCCTATAGCGGCCCCTCACACAGTATTATGACCCTATAGCTGCCCCTCACACAGTATTATGCCCCTATAGCGGCCCCTCAGACAGTTTTATGCCCCTCACACAGTATTATGCCCCTATAGCTGCCCCTTACACAGTATTATGCCCCTATAGCGGCCCCTCACACAGTATTATGCCCCTATAGCGGCCCCTCACACAGTATTATGCCCCTATAGCGGCCCCTCACACAGTATTATGCCCCTATAGCTGCCCCTCACTCTGTGTTATGCCCCTATAGCTGCCCCTCACACAGTATTATGCCCCTATAGCGGCCCCTCACACAGTATTGACCCTATAGCTGCCCCTCACAGTTTTATGCCCCCTATAGCGGCCCCTCACACAGTATTATGCCCCTATAGCGGCCCCTCACACAGTATTATGCCCCTCACTCTGTATTATGCCCTATAGCTACCCCTCACACAGTATTATGCCCCTATAGCTGCCCCTCACACTGTATTATACCCCTATAGCTGCCCATCACACAGTATTATGCCCCTATAGCTGCCCCTCACACAATATGATGCCCCTATAGCTGCCCCTCACACATTATGCCCCTATAGCTGCCTTTCACACATTATGCCCCTTTAGCTGCCCCTCACACAGTATTATGCCCCTCACACAGTATTATGCCTCTATAGCTGCCCCTCACACAGTATTATGCCCATATAGCTGCCCATCACACAGTATTATGCCCTATAGCTACTCCTCACACAGTATTATGCCCCTATAGCGGCCCCTCACACAGTATTATGCCCCTATAGCTGCCCCTCACTCTGTATTATGCCCCTATAGCTGCCCCTCACACAGTATTATGCCCCTATAGCAGCCCCTCACACAGTATTATGACCCTATAGCTGCCCCTCACACAGTATTATGCCCCTATAGCGGCCCCTCACACAGTATTATGCCCCTATAGCTGCCCCTCACACAGTATTATGCCCCTATAGCTGCCCCTCACACAGTAGTATGCCCCTATAGCTGCCCCTCACACAGTAATATGCCCCTATAGCTGCCCCTCACAGTATTATGCCCCTATAGCTGCCCCTCACACAGTATTATGCCCTATAGCTGCCCCTCACACAGTATTATGCCCTATAGCTGCCCCTCACACAGTATTATGCCCCTATAGCGGCCCCTCACACAGTATTATGCCCCTATAGCTGCCCCTCACACAGTATTATGCCCCTATAGCTGCCCCTCACACAGTATTATGCCCCTATAGCTGCCCCTCACAGAGTATTATGCCCCTATAGCTGCCCCTCACACAGTATTATGCCCCTATAGCTGCCCCTCACACAGTATTATGCCCCTATAGCGGCCCCTCACACAGTATTATGACCCTATAGCTGCCCCTCACACAGTATTATGCCCCTATAGCGGCCCCTCACCCAGTATTATGCCCCTATAGCTGCCCCTCACACAGTACTATGCCCCTATAGCGGCCCCTCACACAGTATTATGCCCCTATAGCGGCCCCTCACACAGTATTATGCCCCTATAGCTGCCCCTCACTGTATTATGCCCCTATAGCTGACCCTCACACAGTATTATGCCCCTATAGCGGCCCCTCACACAGTAGTATGACCCTATAGCTGCCCCTCACACAGTATTATGCCCCTATAGCGGACCCTCACACAGTATTATGCCCCTCACACAGTATTATGCCCCTATAGCTGCCCCTCACACAGTATTATGCCCCTATAGCTGCCCCTCACACAGTATTATGTCCCTTTAGCTGCCCCTCACTCTGTATTATGCCCTATAGCTGCCCCTCACACAGTATTATGCCCCTATAGCTGCCCCTCACACTGTATTATACCCCTATAGCTGCCCAGCACACAGTATTATGCCCCTATAGCTGCCCCTCACACAATATGATGCCCCTATAGCTGCCCCTCACACATTATGCCCCTTTAGCTGCCCCTCACACAGTATTATGCCCCTCACACAGTATTATGCCTCTATAGCTGCCCCTCACACAGTATTATGCCCATATAGCTGCCCATCACACAGTATTATGCCCTATAGCTACTCCTCACACAGAATTATGCCCCTATAGCGGCCCCTCACACAGTATTATGCCCCTATAGCGGCCCCTCACACAGTATTATGCCCCTATAGCTGCCCCTCACTCTGTATTATGCCCTATAGCTGCCCCTCACACAGTATTATGCCCCTATAGCGGCCCCTCACACAGTATTATGCCCCTATAGCGGCCCCTCACACAGTATTATGCCCCTATAGCTGCCCCTCACTCTGTGTTATGCCCCTATAGCTGCCCCTCACACAGTATTATGACCCTATAGCTGCCCCTCACATAGTATTATGCCCCTATAGCGGCCCCTCACAGTTTTATGCCCCTCACACAGTATTATGCCCCTATAGCTGCCCCTTACACAGTATTATGCCCCTATAGCGGCCCCTCACACAGTATTATGCCCCTATAGCGGCCCCTCACACAGTATTATGCCCCTATAGCTGCCCGTCACTCTGTATTATGCCCTATAGCTGCCCCTCACACAGTATTATACCCCTATAGCTGCCCATCACACAGTATTATGCCCCTATAGCTGCCCCTCACACAATATGATGCCCCTTTAGCTGCCCCTCACACAGTATTATGCCCCTCACACAGTATAATGCCCATATAGCTGCCCATCACACAGTATTATGCCCTATAGCTACTCCTCACACAGTATTATGCCCCTATAGTGGCCCCTCACACAGTATTATGCCCCTATAGCGGCCCCTCACACAGTAGTATGCCCCTATAGCGGCCCCTCACACAGTAGTATGCCCCTATAGCTGCCCCTCACACAGTAGTATGTCCCTATAGCTGCCCCTCACACAGTATTATGCCCCTATAGCTGCCCCTCACACAGTATTATGCCCCTATAGCTGCCCCTCACACAGTATTATGCCCCTATAGCTGCCCCTCACACAGTATTATGCCCCTATAGCTACCCCTCACACAGTATTATGCCCCTATAGCGGCCCCTCACACAGTATTATGCCCCTATAGCTGCCCCTCACACAGTATTATGCCCCTATAGCTGCCCCTCACACAATATTATGCCCCTTTAGCTGCCCCTCACACAGTATTATGCCCCTCACACAGTATTATGCCCCTATAGCTGCCCCTCACACAGTATTATGCCCCTATAGCGGCACCTCACACAGTATTATGCCACTATAGCTGCCCCTCACTCTGTATTATGCCCTTATAGCGGCCCCTCACACAGTATTATGCCCCTATAGCTGCCCCTCGCACAGTATTATGCCCCTATAGCTACCCCTCACACAGTAGTATGCCCCTATAGCGGCCCCTCACACAGTATTATGCCCCTATAGCTGCCCCTCACAGTATTATGCCCCTATAGCTGCCCCTCACACAGTATTATGCCCCTTTAGCTGCCCCTCACACAATATTATGCCCCTCACACAGTATTATGCCCCTATAGCTGCCCCTCACACAGTATTATTCCCCTATAGCTGCCCCTCACTCTGTATTATGCCCCTATAGCTGCCCCTCACACAGTATTATGCCCCTCACACAGTATTATGCCTTTATAGCTGCCCCTCACACAGTATTATGCCCCTATAGCGGCCCCTCACACAGTATTATGACCCTATAGCTGCCCCTCACACAGTATTATGCCCCTCACACAGTATTATGCCCCTATAGCTGCCCCTCACACAGTATTATGCCCCTATACCTGCCCCTCACACAGTATTATGCCCCTCACACAGTATTATGCCCCTATATATTATGTCCATATATATGATAGGATTTATTTTTTGTGAAACAGCATCTCCCAGCATATCCTTACCATGGTTCGGGCCATGCTGGGAGCTGTAGTTTTACGCCGTACACACCTATATGGCAGGGGTTGCACAGCTGTATTTGTTCTGGGGCTGTATATATGTATCGAGCTTGGTTCTGGTGTTGTGTATAGGACCATATTGCTTGTGAAATGTACAAATAATTTTATGCTCGCGTTACATATAAAGAAATGACACGTCGATTGGTAGAGAGAACAAACACGGCGAGGGGGAAGGAGATGTCGGGAAAGAGGTAGGGGGGGGGGGGGCGCCAAACTGAATCTTTGCCCCGGGTGCTGGAGAACCTAGCTACGCCTCTGATATAGCAGATATATAGAGATGCTGCCCTATAGTATGTACATACCAGGTATCATATACCCCCCACAGCTCCCCATAACTGTAATAGCTGTGGTGCCCCCATAACTGTAATAGCTGCGGTGTCCCCATAACTGTAATAGCTGCGGTGTCCCCATAACTGTAATAGCTGCGGTGCCCCATAACTGTAATAGCTGCGGTGCCCCCATAACTATAATAGCTGCGGTGCCCCATAACTATAATATATGCGGTGCCCGCATAACTGTAATAGCTGTGGTGTCCCCATAACTATAATAGCTGCGGTGCCCTCATAACTGTAATAGCTGCGGTGCCCCCATAACTGTAATAGCTGCGGTGCCCCCATAACTGTAATAGCTGCGGTGTCCCCATAACTGTAATAGCTGCGGTGCCCCCATAACCGAAATAGCTGTAGTGCCCCCATAAACAAAATAGCTGTGGTGCCCCCATAACTGTAAAAGTGACAGTGTCCCCATAATAGTGACACACAGTGCCTACTTGAAAGTGACAACAACAGTTCTCCCATAACAGTAACAACTACCTGCCAAAGTGTCCCCATAACAGTGATAGTCATAGTGTCCCAGTAACATTCCCAATGCCCCCATTACAGTCACATTCAAATGCATAATAATAACAGCCACATCACCGCCGTGACAGTAATAGCCATGGCACAGCCACAGAGCCCCCATAACAATGACAGTAATAGCCATGGTACAGCCACAGAACCCCCATAACAATGACCGTAATAGCCATGGTACAGCCACAGAGCCCCCATAACAATGACAGTAATAGCCATGGTACAGCCACAGAGCCCCCATAACAATGACAGTAATAGCCATGGTACAGCCACAGAGCCCCCATAACAATGACAGTAATAGCCATGGTACAGCCACAGAGCCCCCATAACATTGACAGTAATAGCCATGGTACAGCCACAGAGCCCCCATAACAATGACCGTAATAGCCATGGTACAGCCACAGAGCCCCCATAACAATGACCGTAATAGCCATGGTACAGCCACAGAGCCCCCATAACAATGACAGTAATAGCCATGGTACAGCCACAGAGCCCCCATAACAATGACAGTAATAGCCATGGTACAGCCACAGAGCCCCCATAACAATGACAGTAATAGCCATGGTACAGCCACAGAGCCCCCATAACAATGACAGTAATGACCATGGTACAGCCACAGAGCCCCCATAACAATGACAGTAATAGCCATGGTACAGCCACAGAGAACCCCATAACAATGACAGTAATAGCCATGGTACAGCCACAGAGCCCCCATAACAATGACAGTAATAGCCATGGTACGGCCACAGAGCCCCCATAACAATGACAGTAATAGCCATGGTACAGCCACAGAGCCCCCATAACAATGACAGTAATAGCCATGGTACAGCCACAGAGCCCCCATAACAATGACAGTAATAGCCATGGTACAGCCACAGAGCCCCTATAACAATGACAGTAATAGTCACGGTACAGCCACAGAGCCCCCATAACAATGACCGTAATAGCCATGGTACAGCCACAGAGCCCCTATAACAGTGACAGTAATAGCCATGGTACAGCCACAGAGCCCCCATCACAATGACAGTAATAGCCATGGTACAGCCACAGAGCCCCCATAACAATGACAGTAATAGCCATGGTACAGCCACAGAGCCCCCATCACAATGACAGTAATAGCCATGGTACAGCCACAGAGCCCCCATAACAATGACAGTAATAGCCATGGTACAGCCACAGAGCCCCCATAACAATGACAGTAATAGCCATGGTACGGCCACAGAGCCCCCATAACAATGACAGTAACGGTGTCCTCACATAAGTAATGTACAGAGTGCTCCCATATCAGACACAGTGCCCCATAATAGTAATAGCTCAGTGACATCCACAGTTCCCCCATAACAGTGACAGCCATATTTTCCCCACAATTGTGACAGCCACAGTGCCCTCGTAACCGGGACAACCACAGTGTTTCCTCTAGAAGGAAGTATCAGGCCTTAAATCCAGGACACTTGGGAGCCACGCGCTTGTTAGAGAATTGGGGTCAGTTCACACGTAGCGTCAATACTGCGGAGAGACCGCGGCGAATTACATTAGCAGCAAAGTGGATGAGAGAACAAATCCACCGAAAACCTTCATAGACTGACCGGCGGTGCGTTTTTAAGCCGTAGTTTGCCAATTTATGCTGCGGAATCGCTGCTTTTCTGGTGCAGGTTTTCCCCATTGAATTTAAAGGGAAGATGAGCCATGCGTTGCGGCGGAAACCCTGCGATTCCACCGCAAATATCGCAAATGAGAAAAAAGGTTTTTTAGTTAAAATGAAGAAAACAGTTTATACTTACCCTCCGGCGTTGTCATGGCGACACGTCTCCGTCTTCTGAGCGTAGCCCGGCCTCCTGGGATAACGTTTCAACCCATGTGGCTGCAGCAGCCAATCAAAGGATGCAGCGGTCACATGGACTACAGCGTCATCCCAGGAGGCCGGGCTACGCATAGAAGAGGGAGACGTGTCGCCATGACAACGCCGGAGGGTAAGTATAAACTGTTTGTTTTTTTTTTTTAGATTTTCTGCAGCGGACATTTTTGCCTGATAACCCTGCACCACAATTTGGTGTGTTTTTTTTTGGGTGGTGGGATTCCCTGCGGCTTCCAGAACTAATACTTTGTGTACTTTCCTGTGTGTTCGCAGGACAAATCCCATTCTCTGGCGACCTGGTTCCGCTCCCTGCACTTTATACACTCAGCAGCTGGGGGCCCCAATCTGGTCCCGGGGCTGAAGTTGATCACAGACCGCTCCTGCGGGGCCGAGTGCACGCAGCGGAGGGGTATGCATCGTGGCTGTGACTACTGAGAAGAAGAAGAGCTGGGGGGAGTGGGGGCCTGCTGTGACTATTGGGAGGGTGGAGGGAGTGGGGGGCCTGCTGTGACTATTGGGAGGGAGTGGGGGGCCTGCTGTGACTATTGGGAGGGTGGAGGGAGTGGGGGGCCTGCTGTGACTATTGGGAGGGTGGAGGGGTGCTTCTGTAACTACTGGGGAAACGGCAGACGGCTAAGCTGGACACAAGCTTTAGGGTATCTTCACTGCATCATGGCATATCGGCATGGAATTAAATGCAGATTTTGTGGCACTCATGGCAAAACTGCACAAAAAATACTGCCCGGTGTGAATGTGCGCTTACTACTAGAGGGGGGAGCAGATAGAAAATTGTTGGTTCAGGCTTGAAATGACTTTTTTCTCTTTCTGTAGATGGTTGCCCGATTGTGTTTATATTAGGTCCATTAATTGTGTCATCATGATGGGTAAAGGAATCCGTCATAAGAATGAGAGAATACTAAACCCCACTCTGGAGATCATCTACCTGCTAACGGGAGAGGTGAGGGATTCTGGGAGTTATGTCACATGACGTCTCTCTAATCTATATTAATATACTACGAGTATGAGGGATTGAAAGAATGTGTATCGGGACATGTATCAGTGTCTCCCCATACACAGGACTACGCTGTCCTGAAGAAAACATGTGATGAGGGTGTGACCTCCGGCGGCCGTTCCCGTGTGTCAGGAGGAGGGAGCAGGACCCACAGCCCCATCACAGGACCTCTACCTCACTCACTGATACATGAGCAGAAGATCCTAGACCTCACCAACAAGATCATTCATCTGCTGACCGGAGAGGACTACCGGGAATGCTGGGACATTATATAGTAACGCTATGAAGGTGTCGGGATGATGACTGTCTCATTGTGTGTCAGGTTCCTATAAGGTGTCAGGTTGTCACCGTCTATTTCTCCATGGAAGAGTGGGAGTATATAGAAGGACACAAGGATCTGTACAAGGACGTCATGGCGGAGGACCACCTGCCCCTCACATCACCGGGTAAGAGGGATCTGTGCAGGGACATCATGATGGAGGACCACCAGACCCCATCACCGGGTAAGAGGGATCTGTGCAGGGACGTCATGATGGAGGACCACCAGACCCCATCACCGGGTAAGAGGGATCTGTACAAGCACGTCATGATGGAGGACCACCGGAACCGCACATCACCGGGTAAGAGGAGACTTCCATTATAGGGGTT
This sequence comes from Rhinoderma darwinii, assembly GCF_050947455.1. NCBI lineage: Eukaryota > Metazoa > Chordata > Amphibia > Anura > Rhinodermatidae > Rhinoderma > Rhinoderma darwinii. The sequence goes on along the minus strand of NC_134697.1, from coordinate 91,525,129 downwards.
ATGCGGGGTCAAAAAATGATTATCCCTGCAGTATGTGAGTACATTCGCTAATATACATTCCGGTCCCCTTCTTTGATGACGATTCTTTGTCACGTGACCGAGCCCGTTGTACTCTATGTAATCGCTGTTCTATTTCTCCTGCTTGTACATAGAGTAAAGCGGGGCCGGTCACATGACGAAGAGTCATATCGTCATCAAAGAAGACTGTGCAACTAGACTTCCGGTCCCCCGACAGCGCTATAAAAATCTATTAAATCTCATAATCCGCGCCACCGGGGACCGGAATGTATATTAGCGAGTGTACTCACATACTGCACAGACTACACCGCTAATACATTTTGGTCCCCGCATAACCCCTTAAGAAGAGAGCAGTTTTGAGGGTCACCTATCTGTCACCCCACCATCTTTTCATCAAATATACACTATGTATTCAGTCATTGTCTACGTGTTTCCTATAGATGGATCCAGTAGGAAATGGCCAGCAGGGAGATGTGCCAGTCCAGTGAACCCCAAGGATAGACCAGAGAAAAATCACAATGTCCGACAGAGTCATCAGGTATATAGCAAATATCTTAGAAACGACATTGTGACCTGTGGAACCTCTACACATATTGAACGTTATTATGTTTGATTTGTACGTTTAGATTTTTTGTCTTTCTTGATTTCTTTCTTTTTTTAGGCTGAAGAACTGGTTATTATTAAAGTTGAAGAGGTGGAAGGGCTAGAGGAAGAAGGAGAGACATTTATCTGGCATGATTGGCAGAATACAGAGGAGGACATTCTCACAGATACCAGTCTAGGTGATTACTAACCACTAAATACAGAAAAGAGGAACATATTGCCCATGTCTAATCCCTGCGTCAGTCTCGTATTCTGCCATCTTCTCTGCCAATGTAAACTAGTGAGGAAAATGCATTTGCCAAATGAGAGGTGGGAAGGAGGAGCCTTCAGTGACATGCACACGCTGCGTATTACGTGCGGAGTTGCCGTGCAGGTTTTCCTGCAGCAAATCCGCAGCGTAATTCAGTACCGGCGAAGGCAAATCAGGTTTCAACTAATCTCATCTACACAAAGCAGAATTTTTCCTGCACATAAGTTGCCCTGCGGTGCGTATTTTATAATCTACAGCATGTCAATTTATCTTGTGTTTCTGCCTCACAATTGTATCTGACAAAATTGGAAAAAAAACGCAGCAAAATGTAAAAATCGACCTAAAAACGCATAAAAGAACGGTGCGGATTTGACCTGCCTGTCTTTACCTACCGTTTTGATTCCGATTTTCTGCATCAAATTACGCAATAGCCTAGGCAATTGCTTCCGGCAAAACTACGGGTCCGATGCACAACAGAGAAAATCGGAAACCATGGGCACCGGATCCGTCACCATTGAAATCAATGGCGATGGAAACGGAAACCTCTGGTTTCCGTCAGTTTGTGTCTGTTCCTGTTCCCGTTCTGATGGAAACCTCCGACGGAACGTCATAACGGGACCACAACGCAGATGTGAACGAGGCCTTAGCCTTGATCCTTTCAATAATAGTGATTTATAAATATTTGCTTGTTATTGTAAGATGTTTCTGTAGTAAACGTTAATATTTAAAGATTTTATTTTTCTCGTGCAGATGGATCCATGATCAAGAATACACTGGAGAAATGTCTCATGTTGTCTTCTGATTGTAACATAGACAATGACAAGCCCGCACACAATTCTCCAGGACATTACCCCATTTCTCACAATATAACAGACTCCCATAATGGTAGAATAGCCCATGGAAGTGGTGACAAGTATCAGTGCTCTGAATGCGGGAAATGTTTTACCCAAAACGGGTCTCTTAACGTCCATAAAAGAATCCACACAGGGGAGAAACCCTTCTCTTGTTCAGAATGCGGAAAATTGTTTATGCGTAAATCTGACCTGGTTAGACATTACCGAGTTCACACTGGAGAAAAGCCCTTTGTATGTTCAGTGTGTGGGAAGTGTTTCAGTCAAAAGTCAAAGCTGGTAAGTCATCAACGTACCCACACGGGCGAAATCCTCTTCCCATGTCCCGAGTGTGGAAGATGTTTTACAAATCGAGCTATACTTGCAACACATCTGAAATTTCACTCAGGAGAGAACCCATTTCAGTGCTCCGATTGTGGGACGTGTTTTCAGTACAAATCGTATCTTGTTAAACATCAAATAATTCACACCAAGACAAAACCCTTTTCTTGTTCGGAGTGTGGAAAATATTTAACCAACAAGGGCGCCCTCATCTATCACTTGAGGACACACACAGGGGAGAAACCTTTCTCCTGTTGTGAATGTGGGCGATGTTTTACAAGTAAAGGACACCTTGTCACTCATAAGCGGACCCACACAGGGGAGAAGCCATTTTCATGTGCAAAATGTGGGAAACGTTTTGCCCGTAAGGCAGACATGGCGATACATCAAATCATGCACTCAATCGAGGCGCCGTTTTCATGCTCCAACTGATGAGGAATATTACAGAAATGTCAATCAGAAAATGACTCCTAAGGCATCAATTCTATTTTTGGAACCTGTAATGCATAAAAAAAACTAAATAAAACTCATCTTAATTTATTACACACATGTGGATGTGAATCCATTTTTATCTTGCAACTAATAGTGTTTTTCTTCTCCAGTTTTTCTTCTCCAAATTTAAAGAGGACCCGTCACTTGGTCATATAAGTTGAGCCAGTCTACTGACCTGATTAGCGCTGTCTCTGATTCCAGCAATGTTTTTCTTTTTTTCCTGGACCCCCACATTCCAGAGATATGGCCACTGTTGTGTTGGCTCCCTATATGCTGTAGTTAGCCAACAAGGAGTGAACTACCCTCAAGCTGCCTCGCGCTGGTTGGTCAGTATCACAGGCAGGGAAGCTAGCCCCACCCCCTTGGCTAACTACAGCAAATTAGCATATAGGGAGCCAACACAACAGTGGGTCATATCTCTATATCAGGAAAAAAAGAAAAACAGCGCTGGAATCAGGGAGACAGCGCTATTCAGGTCAGTAGACCAGTTCACATTATATGACCAGTGACAGGTCCTCTTTAAAGCATCAGCGTGTTAGTATTACAGACCATTTTTGAAAAATATCTTTTCTATCTTTATGGTCACCGATAGGGTCCTGATCCACCATCATAATTTAGTCATTCAGAAACACCAAACTCGGTAAGTTGCAAAGTGAATACTTCCTTCACCTAGATAGGAGCTTTGTTTTTCTCCAGTTTGTGAAGAAGCTGCGTGACAATGCCCAAAGGAGTGCAAAAATGGCTGCCCATAGTAGTTTTTAGTCCTTTGGAAAAACTTCTTTGCATTGGTCAATAGAGGTCTGCACACATTCGGTAAGATTCATGAAAAGTAGTACAAAAGAAAAGTACAGTAGTCGCCCAGAGCCACCAATCAGATTTTAGGTTTCCAAAGATCCTCTGGAATAGGAGAGATGGAATCTGATTGGTTACTGAAGGAAACGACTCCACTTTTCCTCTGCACTACTTTTCATAAACCTCCCCAATTGAATTTGAAGCTTCCAACTTTGATCAATTTTAATGTCCATTTTTTTTCCAAAGGATATTCTGTGGCGAGATTTATTAAGACTGGCGTTTTATACGCCAGCCTTAATAAAGAGTTTACAGGATGTGACACACTTATTAGGAGGTGAACGTCTCTTAATGAATGTTTAGCCTGATTGGAGAGGGGGAAGGTCCGGGGTCCGGTATGGGCCTCTACCTTGTTACGCCCCACAGAGTGAACTCTACGCCAGCCAGGAGCCTTATTCCGCTATCATTTACGCCAGCTTCTGGGGTCAATTATAGTAAATAATTCCCCATATACAAAAATAATTCCCCACCATGTAACTCTGCTACCTGTCAACTGAAAAGTCATCCACAAGAGGGAAAAATGTTTCCCCATGGCGAAAAAACAGAAAGAGTCACTTGGGAATTACACGACGGGGGAATTTTTTTCCCTCTGACAGATGACTTTTGAGTTGACAGGTAGCAGAGTTACATGATGGAGAATTATTTTTTTTTTGCAGCGCAGGGGAGAAAATAGAAGACGGAAGAATACTGTATGTGAGTATAAGTTTTTTTTATTTTTTATATTGCTCATTTATTTTATTTTTTTCAGGTGTAGCTGGACCCTTTGGACTTTGTCGTAGATTTGTTGGACTATTGCGATAATCTATGTTTTAAAAAAAAACAAAACATGAAAATGAAAAGGGCTGCGTGGTGGAGTTTTTATTTCAATTTTTTTTTCTAATGTCTGTGTTTTATATTGCATTGCGCCTTAGTAAAGGCCACTGTCTGGTTGACAGCATCCATTACTAAGGCCGGGCTTAGTGTTACCCAGTAAAAAGGATGCAAATAACCCCCATTATTACCCCGGTACCCATCGCCACCATGGGTACAGGGAAGAGCCGGGTACAATCCAGTACCTGACCATCTGAAGCGATGGCCGGGCAATGGGGCAGCCGCAGGCTGGCATCATCGGGCTAGAAAGGGCCAAGAACTGTATCAGCTGTATCCTGGGTCTCCTAAGTGGCCCATCGATGCAGCACTATCAGCCAGTGGAGCTGCTAAGGTCTTAGAACATCAGGGGCACAAGCCCCAAGACATGTTTTACCCCCCAGAAAATGTATATTTGACAGCATATCTATAGGACTATGACCCCTATAGCTATGCCACTGGATAGGGTTATATACAGGGCCCAGCAGACAGTATCACACGTGATAAGATTGGATACAGCGGCTCTGCAGACAGTATCACACATGATAGGCTGAGATAAAGGGAACAGCAGACAGTATCACACGTGATAAGATTGGATACAGCGGCTCAGCAGACAGTATCACACATGATAGGCTGAGATAAAGGGAACAGCAGACAGTATCACACATGATAAGATTGGATACAGCGGCTCTGCAGACAGTATCACACATGATAGGCTGAGATAAAGGGAACAGCAGACAGTATCACACATGATAAGATTGGATACAGCGGCTCAGCAGACAGTATCACACATGACAGGCTGAGATAAAGGGAACAGCAGACAGTATCACACATAATAGGCTTAGATACAGAGGACAGTATCACACATGATAGGCTGAGATAAAGGGAACAGCAGACAGTATCACACGTGGTAAGATTGGATACAGCGGCTCTGCAGACAGTATCACACATGATAGGCTTAGATACAGGTCCCAGCTAACAGTATTACATATGATAGGCTTAGATACAGGGCCAAACAAACAGTATCAAAAATGTTAGGCTGAGATACAGGGCCCAGCAGACAGTATTACACATAATAGGCTTAGATACAGAGGACAGTATCACACATGATAGGCTTGGATATCAGGCCCAACTGACAGTATCACACATGATAGGCTTATATACAGTACATGGCCCAGGCAGACAGTATAGCACATGGTAGTAGGCTGTGTTCACACTGAGTTTTTTGCAGGAGGAAAATTCCTCCTGCATTAACTGCTCCAGACGTTTTTTGCACAGTGGTTTGACAAAAACTCGTCAAGGTGTTTTTTTTACCTTTTCTGACTGATTGAAATGAGGTTTTGGAGGCGGAAACCACCTAAGGATGGGTCATGTCGCTTCTTTTTACCGCGACGCAGTTTTTTTACTCGCGGTAAAAAACCTTGTCTAACTCCCATTGAAATTCAATGGGAGGCATTTTCGGGAGTTTTTTAACGAGTTTTGCTGAGCGGTTTCCGCACCAAAAAACTCTGTGTGAACAGGGCCTTAGATACAGGGCCCCAGCAGGTATCTGTGAGTTTGCCACTAGCATTTGGTGACATCCACTCAAGCCATTTTGCCTGGCACAGGTCTTTACAGATGTATCTCCATATGACGGCCTCTTGGATTCCAACCGGCCACCTGGTATATTGATGACTGTACACAGGAAGGTGTCATCACCCTCTGAACTACGGACATCTGCAGAAACGGCTACAACCAGTGAACTGCTCACATCTGTGACCAACAACCCCTTCTACGTAGACTCCACCAGGAGTTCCCTTATCCATTAGATGTTACTCCCACTGGTTGGTTCCAGAGTACAACAGCGACTGTAGCGGCAGCATCGTTCCGCTGAGCTCCTCCGAGTTGCCTTCTTTCTTCCACATCTGGTGAGCACAGGTCCCTTGTGGCCCTCACATCCCCTTCTTTCTAACTAACCACCTCAGGAGAGTTTTACTGCGTCTCTTTTTTTAGAATCGGTCACACAACGGCCTCCCAAAACCAGGGTGTAGTTTAACCTACAGGTATTTCCAAGCCAGGCCTATAGAGACTACTAGTAGGTGCGCTCCTTTAGTGGTGCTTACACCGAACGTTTTGCACTAACATTATACAGTGCGCTGAAAAACTATTTGCCCTTTACTTGAATTCTAATTTTTTGATCATTTGTCCCATGTAAATGTTTCACATCATCCAACCTATTTTAATTCCATTCCATTTAATGAGAATAATTCAAAATCTATTTTGCCCATGTGATCAAGTAATTGCCCCCCTAAAGCGAACTGGTTGCGCCAGCCTTGGTGGTAACAACTGCAATCAAACGTTTGCGATAACTTGCGATGAGTCTTTTACATCTCTGTGGAGGAATTTTGGCCCGCTCGTCTTTGCAGAATTGTTTTTATTTGGTTACATTGGAGGGTTTTCGAGCATGAAGTGCCAATTTAAGGTTTTGCCACAGCATCTCAATGGGATTCAAGTCAGGACTTTGACTCGGCCACCTCAAATTCTTAATTTTGTTTCTGTTGACCCATTCAGAGGTGGACTGTCTTGTGGACTTCGGATCTTTGTCCTGCCCCTTGGTGCTGCAGCTAATCTGTGCTCCTGGGGGAGAGGCTCTAAGCAAAACTATTCTCCTTCCTACTCTGGCAGCTGACAACAGTGCCTTATTTTCACAGCAGAAGGAGTCTCCAAAGCTATAACGACATGGAACTGCAGAGGCTCCGCTCCTTTCCTGACAAGCAGGAATGAAAGCTATTTCTATTGGCTGATCTGCAGGTATCAGAAGATTACAATGCAGAGACAAGGTTGTGGGGAGAGTAACTGTGCATGCATGTCCACCAGCATTGAGCTAAGTAGGTGGACGTGCACATTGCTATACACTTTGAACACCCGGAGGCGCCATAAATATGTAAGGTAAATTTCATAACTCTACACTGGATCATTTTTTTTTTAACAGTAAATGGAAAACATTATTTTTTTTATGATCTTTACAATGTATATGATATTTAATAATGGGACCACTACGTTAAGGGTCTAAAAGTAGTCATGGCGACGTGTCCCTGTATTGTCCAGCAGCCCGGACTCCTGGGATGACGTTTCATCTCATGTGACTGCTGCAGCCTGTGATTGGCGTCATGAAACGTCATCCGAGGAGGCCGGCCTGGATGGAGAAGTATAAAAAACGGGTAAGTTTAAGCTTTTCTTTTGTTTCAGCTATTCCGTCGCTAAAAAACCCAACATTTGAGATTTGTCGCAAGTTTTACCTCCGCATTGAATTAAATGGGGAAAACCCGCAAGAAAAAAACAGCAATTTCACAGCATAATGCTGCGGATTCATATAAATCCGATTGTTCAAATCTCATTCCCTCTACTGCTACTGCATTAGGCCTCATGCACATGGACTTCTATTGGCCACGGGAACCTTCCCGTTTACTTACAGGAAGGTGCCCGAGCCGTTGAATAATATAGAACATGTCCTATTTCGGGCTGTAATAACAGCACGGGCAGCCCATAGAAGTCTATGGGGCTCCCTTAATTACGGGTGGCTACGTGTGTGCAATCACGGGAGCGTTGCTAGGCGACATCAGGGGATAGTCACTGTCCAGGGTGCTGAAAGAGTTAACTGATCGGCAGTAACTCTTTCAGCACCCGGGACAGTACATTACAGGAGTTAATAGTATTAAAAGTTAACTTACCCAGAACTCCCTGCTGCTTGCTCCAGTCCGGCCTCCCGGGATGACGTTTCATCCCATGTGACTGCTGCAGCCAATCACAGGCCAATCACAGGCTGCAGCGGTCACATGGACTGCCGCGTCATCCAGGGAGGACGAACTGGATGTATTTACGGGCACGGGTCCGTAAATACTGGTGGAATATGAGTCAAATACGTGTAACAAAGGACCCGTATTTACGCCAGTATTTACGGGAGGAAAAAAATACGTTCGTGTGCATGAGGCCTTAGGCTGCAGATTTTACGCAATGAAATACGTTGCGAAAAATCTGCAGTATTTATTCTACTAAATGTCTATACTCAATAGACCGAGATGTGATCCTTAAAAAGTTGTGGTGTAAAGGGGGCATTCGCGTAATAAAGTAAAAAAATAATGTTATTCTCAGACTGTAAAAGAGATCAAAAGCTGAGAGGGTCTTTTTGGAGGTAAAAAGATAACAAAAACGTTGAGTTTTCACTTATATACCCGACGAAGCTAAGAATTATCCATAGAGGTCAGACAGTCGTCTTAGGAGATCCAGTCCTTAGTTACTGCTTGTGACTAATATTTTTGAAACATACATCGAATAATATCTGGTTTCTGCCGGACAGCTGCCTCCTGTAATGTCCGTGGCTGCGGGCTGTCAGTGCCAACCTCCCCCTGACAGCCGCAGCCACGAGTCGGCAAGCGCTGGCCCCAGCCTCCTCCTCAGGAGACGCCATCTCTTGCATCCACTCACCTCTGCCGTCCCGTAGTGTGCGCGCGCATGCTCGTGCCCGCTCTTAAAGGGGCAGCGCGCGCACCGAACCTCAAGGACGAACTTTGACCCGTGAGTACCCTGGACTATAAGAGGGGTCCAGCCCCCTAGTTCTATGCCTGAGCGTTGTTGTGTTCCCTAGTTTGTTTATGTGATGGCCTCCTAGTGTGTTTCCTGTTCCAGTCCCTGTCCCTATACCCGTTTCCAGTTCGTGTTCCTAGCAATCCATACCTTCCTGGTCTAGCACTGAGCTGTGCCAAAGTCATGCTGTGCTGCATCCACGTCTGATTTGCATTCACCTCGCCTGACGTTCGCCTGCTACCCAAGTCCCAGCCGAGCCTGCCCTGCTGCTGTCTGAGATGCCACAGGTACCTATAGAACTATAGACCCTCACCTGCTCCCTGTTGGCCAGCTGCCTTACCGCCAAGGCGGTATGGCCCAGTAGGTCCACAGACCCTTCGTGACACCTCCATTGTAATGAATGGAAATCCTAAGAGAAGGGGCTTTGCCTTCTAAACTCTCATGGGCGGTTGTGTGGGTGCATCTACTTAGTGACGGAGTGCCCTCCACTTTGCACTAATCAAAGTAGGCACAAGTAGATATCGTAGGTATTAATACCCAGACTGACAAGGGAAGAGTTTGTGTATTTCGTATGTCTATTTTTAGTGAACAGAAAAATAATATTTCTCGCCCCAAAAAATCTGAACACGTGATTACAAGTTTTCTATAACCCCTTAACACAGAATGACGTCCATACAGCTACGTCGACGGAAAAATAAAAATGTTATGGCTCTTGGAATGCAACGATGGAAGAACCAAAAACAATGCTTGGTCCTTAAAGGGGTTGTCCGGGCACGGGCGGTCTTTAATACGGAGGACCTATGGTCCACAGGATAGGTCCTCAGGATAGGCATGGACATCCGGTGCTCGGAATCAGCCGGAGCCGCTGATCGGTGCCGGGTCTTTATTTATAAAATCTGTTTCCATCTAAGGACGGTGATTTGTCAATTTCCCGTTTAGAGAACATAATCATTCTTTACATCAATGTTCTCCCACAATTGAACATGTCATTTTTGTCTCACTTTTGTGGGATTTTTGATGTATATTAAGACTTGTTTTCTGTGCAAAACATTTTCCACAATCTGAGCAGAAAAACGGCTTCTCTCCAGTGTGCGGCGTCCTTTGATGGATGGTCAGATACGTCTTCAATGAAAAACATTTCCCACATTCGGTGCAAGAGAATGGCTTCTCCCCTGTGTGGGTTTTCCCATGGTTGACGAGACTTAGTTTATGAGCAAAGAGCTTCCCGCAATCAGCACATGGATATGGTTTCTCCCCTGTGTGAACCCTCTGGTGTCTTCTAAGTTTTGATCCACTTCGAAAGCATTTTCCGCATTGTCCACATTGGAACGGCTTATCCTCGGTGTGAGTTTTCTTATGTTTATTCAGATAGGATTTTAGTGGAAAACATTTCCCACACTCAGAACATGAACACATATTATTGTCCTTACAATCTGTACTAGGTGAATTGACGCTCAATCTAATAGAAGAACATTCCTGGTGGTCAGAAGAATCGGATGATAAACCTGCACTAACAACCCTTGGAGAAGTGACGTTTTCTCCTGGAAAACCTTGAGTGACGTTGCCGTTGTCCAGTATACAGTCTGGAGATAAAAAGAGACATCCTTCCAAAATATTTTTGCTGTCCTCTCCATCTGTGGGAGCAAATGTGAAGATGTTAAATGTAAAGATCTCTTATCAAAGTGTCAGAGTAGAAAGTTATGACAATGATGATAGATGTCACAGCATTTCCAAGGATGGCAGGAGTCCAAAAGATGATGTTGGCTCCTCGTAGCCCCATACCGGACACTTCTCACATACCAAGGCTACCTGCTCATGATTGTTTGTATTTGCATCCTGCAAACAATGGATCCATTGTCCGTTTTTTTGCGGTATGACAGTGTGTCCTCCGCATGCGTCCCGTTTGTTCCATAGGTTTGACTTGAATGGTCGAGACCGAGCCACAAATACTGACAGGAACAGGACCTGCTCTGAGTTTTGTGGCCCGGTCCCACTCAAGGATCTGTGAAGAACATGGCAGTGTGCACGGAGCCATAGAAATGAAGGGGTCAGTCTGCCGTCCGTTACAATACGGATAGCACACTGATGAGAAGAACGGTCGTCTGCATGTAGCCAAGGAGAGTTCATAAAAAGGGATTGTTTTAGTCACTGAACAGTTTGTGGTTGTCGCTCACCTGGGTAGATATTGTTAGAAGTTTCTTCCTTATTGCACTTTTGATCCTCCCACACATACGCCTTGTATCCTCCGTCTACATTCTCAACTTTAATATGAATATTTCCCTAAACACTCACAAAAAATATTACAAATTATTTCCTCAGTTAATGAGCTGAAATGTAACAAATTATTAGGTAATATTGGCAAAGCATGAAGTGCACATTCACCTTTATGGGATTTGACGAGACTTTGGTTCCACCTACGTGATGACCCTCTGGGACGTTGTGATATTCCTGTGGACAATCCCGGGAAAACACAGAACTGGGACATCTCTCTGATGGATTTCTCTTACTGGATATACCTGTAGGAGACACATACAGTGGAAGACATTGTTTATATGTAGTTATCAGGTGATGGGTGCATCTTGTGGACTGTCAAAAATGCTCTCCTCTTACCCGGTGATGGGGTCTGGTGGTCCTCCATCATGACGTCCCTGTACAGATCCCTCTTACCCGGTGGTGCACGGATCTGGTGGTCCTCCATCATGACGTCCTTGTACAGATCCCTCTTACCCAGTGATGTGAGGGGCTGGTGGTCCTCCATCATGACGTCCCTGCACAGATCCCTCTTACCCGGTGATGTGAGGGGCTGGTGGTCCTCCATCATGACGTCCCTGTACAGATCCCTCTTACCCGGTGGTGCACGGATCCGGTGGTCCTCCATCATGACGTCCTTGTACAGATCCCTCTTACCCGGTGATGTGAGGGGCTGGTGCTCCTCCATCATGACGTCCCTGCACAGATCCCTCTTACCCGGTGATGTGAGGGGCTGGTGGTCCTCCATCATGACGTCCCTGTACAGATCCCTCTTACCCGGTGGTGCACGGTTTCGGTGGTCCTCCATCATGACGTCCTTGTACAGATACCTCTTACCCGGTGATGTGAGGGGCTGGTGGTCCTCCATCATGACGTCCCTGCACAGATCCCTCTTACCCGGTGATGTGAGGGGCTGGTGGTCCTCCATCATGGCGTCCCTGTACAGATCCTTGTGTTCTTCTATATACTCCCACTCCTCCATGGAGAAATAGACGGAGACATCCTGACATCTTATAGGAACCTGACACACAATGAGACAGTCATCATCCCGACACCTTCATAGCGTTACTATATAATGTCCCAGCATTCCGGTAGTCCTCACCTCTCCAGTCAGCAGATGAATGATCTTGTTGGTGAGTTCTAGGATCTTCTGCTCGTTGTTTCTCTTAGGTATCAGTGAAGGCTCCGTGATGGTACTGGTCCATCCTCCAGACATGTAGGGACATCTTTAACCAAACAAAGAAAGGATCATGGAGTCTATAAGTCAAAATGTATAAATATATAATCTTTTTATTGCACAACAAAATTATACAGGTAGTAAATATAAGTTTCTAAAAATGAATCACAAATAAAAGCATGGCCGCCAAACAATCAATTATTCACCAAAATAAGTCATATTGTTATGAACTTATTGGATTACACCTCAAGACGAAAATGCATATAGCATGGTGTGAATATGGTAAGATATACTGGCTACGAAATGAGGTGTTCTACTGTTTAGGAATGGATAGGAAGGATGTTAGTACCATACATTGGAATTAAAGTTGTAACAAGACCAATGAGGAATATTGTATCCGAAATAGAGCTCATACATTAGTAAATACTAAGTGTGATTAATATATAGAGAGCAACAAGAACAGCGAGCGATGAATAACAGAGTACTAACCCATGTGGCTGAGACTCAGAGAATGGCGACCGGCCCCAACGCGTTTCGGCTTCCGCCTATCTATCAGAAGTTTAGTCCAGATGGGCCTGAGCTGTCTATACGTGTCTGCAGGAACATGATCAAAAGATGGTCTCTTGGTTATGGCCATGTCAACTTCCAGCAGACGGTGAGTAATGGTCATTACATTGTGATATGTACCCGGTAATGTAATAAGGGGCGCTCTTCCACACCTTTGGGTCACACTCAATCTCCCATACATGGGTAAGTGCATCTATCGGACCTAACTTGGCTTTATGCCGTTTTTCCAAGGCACCAATCACTTAGAGTTGTTACAGGCCTTTTGAGTTAGGCATTTTGTCCATCCTTGCACTGCTTACATTTCAATTTACTCCTATTTGATGCACCCTGTGTTGGAGCTACATTAACTGTGCATACCATTAGTGTATTGTATATATGTACTGCTATCAATGTATACATCTGTGATCCGTACAAGGATTTATTTTAGATTCTCTGTCTATGTCATTTAGTGTATTTTATGTTATCAATAAAGATGTTTAATTCTTTCATATGTTGATATGTATGGACTCTTTTTTTCTCTTGTTTATCATGTATTGTTAGAGTCCTTATCTCTAATTATTTATATGGGTGGTTGAGATTTGTCTCCCACCTTGACACGCATTTGTCCTGTGAGACTTCTTGTCTAATTAATAGTGCTTCATACACTGTATAGCGGCCGTGCTGCAGAACTGCAGCTCCAGTCACATTCACGGCCGCTAAACTGTGAGCCATCTGCTTCCGGAACGGACCCCCATCAATGATATACCGATGACCTATCCTATAGAAAGGTCATCAGTATGAAAAACCGCCCCCTGCCCGGACAACCCCTTTAATTCTGGAGCACTGAACTCTCTTTAGCCGTGGGAACCTTCCAGTATTACACTTGGAGATCTCTGACCAAAAATGGAGCCAACTCAACGTTCTGTAAACAAGTCAACTTTATGGTCCAGTCAGGTAATGTCCTTGTCAGAGGTTATAATGTTGTCGGTCATTATAATGCCTGAACTGAAGTGTCCACATCTCACCTGACCCAGCTCCTCTCCAGACACTGATACCTTCAACATGCTCAGAACTGACGCTGTGCCGAGAAAATCCTGACAATCCACCAAAAACTTTCACCAAATATTTTTTATCAATGCCAGATTAGGGGCCGTTCACATATGACCGTTGCTCCTGTCAGTTTCCCTCCGGCGTGTTGCAGAACAGCCGGAGTGAAACTGATGCTAGAACAGATCCCATAGCTTTCTATGTGATCTGTCCTGGCACAGGGAACACCAGTTGTGGCTCCGTACAGTGATAGACCAGTGCAGGAACCAGGATCCAAAAACCTTACCTGCAGTGTTTTTTGGTCTGGCTCCCAGGATGTCCGGCGCCGTATCCTATCTATTTGAACTGTGGCCGGATGAACACCAGGTGCTGCCGCATCCACCTACCAGCAGCACCCGGCGGAAAGGTGGCCGGGGGTATGTCCCGCTGTCAACTGTATCTGCATCCTCAGGACGCAGATAGAGTTGAACCCAATTCTGAAGAAGGGAACCATCAGCTCCCTGCTTCAGAATTAGTTCAGAGCGGAGAAGCAGAGGGAGCTCCTCCGCTTGCTGAGGACTCTCTGGCCACAGCGCTACCTACGGGGAAGCCCTTGACGTCACTGTCCATATATGGACAGTGACGTCAGTGGCTACTGATTGGCCGGAATCCCCGTTGCCGATGATCTTGGCTCCAAGAGGAAACCCCTGAGGTCAATGTCCATATTTGGACATTGGCCAGGGATTCCGCTCCAGGAAGAGATCCTGACGTCAGAGTCGGCAAGGGGATTCCACTCAAGGAGTAGACACTGACGTCACTTTCCATATATGGACAGTGGCGTCAGGGGGTCCTTCTTGAGGCAATCCCCGGCCACAGCATTGGTAATGCTGCGGCCGGGGATTCCGTTTAGGGAGTAACCCCTGACGCCACTGTCCATGTATGCTAGAGGGAGCTTGAGTGGCGCTATCTACAGGAGAAGGGGGGGGGGGTAGTGCTATATGTATCCGGTGCTATCTACAGGGGGGCGCTGTGTGGCACAATCTACAGTGGGCGCTGTGTGGCGTTATCTACAGGGGGGTGTGGCATTATATACAGAGGGGGTGTGACATTTTCATACCCTAGACGACCTTTTTGGTGGACCATTGTGGTAAAAACTGATGTTAAAAACGGATGACAACTAGCGACAACTGATGGTTTTGTAGTGAAAATTGTGAAAAAGTCTGATGCAACTGATACATTTTTTTAATCGGTTTTTGCATCAGTTGTAATCACTTGAGACAAAAAAAACTGATGATGATGCAATTGATATATGTGAACGCACCCTTAGGCTGGATTCACACGAACGTTGCGTTTTTGCGCGCGTGAAAAACGCGCCGTTTCGGTTGCGTTGGAGTTGCGTGTGGCATCCGTTTGGGCAGCGTGATAGCGTATTTAACGTGCGTATGGCATGCGTTTTTTACGCGCGTCAAAACAACGGAGGGTAGAGTAATGGAGAGGGCAGCCTACAAAAATACACCTTCTCCAACACCTGCTTGCTGTGAGCACATGCATGTTTGCATCAAGATTTCACGTTACCTCACACTTTGCCCCGTGTTTGATGTTTTTGGGTGGTTTTACAGGTTAAAAAACGACTATTGCTGCAGATGTCAGTGTAAACTGTGCGCATGTGCTCAGAAAGTGAAAAGCCACTTCCTGGTTTGTAGTTGTTTTGTCTAGTCTGCTCAACTCATTTACATAGACTTAACAAGTGTTGCGTGAAAAACGCTGTGCGTACGGAGGTGCTTCCGCGTGCCCTGCGTTGTTTTCACGCACCCATTGACTTCAATGGGTGCGTGATGCATTGAAAACGCTGAATCAACGGACATGTCGTGCCTTTTTGGCAACGGAGCAACGCTGCGCAAAAACCACGCACATGTCTGCACGGCCCCATAGACTAATATAGGTCCGGGCAACGCGCGTGAAAATCCCGCGCGTTGCATGCGCATATTTTACGTTCGTCTGAATAAAGCCTTAGATGGAACTTCAAACAATGTAACAGTGGCCATCAGCTGTTAATCAACTGTTATGGGGGTCTTTGACTGTTGCTGTTATGTGGGCACTGTGACTGTCACTGTTAGGGGAGCACTATGGCTGTCATTTTCCTGGGGGAGAGTTGGTTGTCCCTGTTATGGAGGACTTTGACAGTTACAGTGCCCACATAACAGCAACAGTCAAAGTCCTCCATAACAGGGACAACCAACTCTCCCCCAGAACAGTGACAGCCATAGTGCTCCCATAACAGTAACAGTCACAGTGCCCACATAACAGCAACAGTCAGGCTGGATTCACTCGAGCACATTACGTCCGTAATGAACGGACGTATTTCGGCCACTAATCCCGGACCGAACACAGTGCAGGGAGCCGGGCTCCTAGCATCATAGTTATGTACGATGCTAGGAGTCCCTGCCTCGCTGCGGGACAACTGTCCCGTACTGTGATCATGTTTTCAGTACGGGACAGTAGTTCCACGGAGAGGCAGGAACTCCTAGCATCGTACATAACTATGATGCTAGGAGCCCAGCCCCCTGCACTGTGTTCGGTCCGGGATTAGCGCCCGAATTACGTTCCGTTCATTACGGACGTAATGTGCTCATGTGAATCCAGCCTCACAGTGCCCACATAACAGCAACAGTCAATGTTATGGGAGCACTATGGCTGTCACTGTTCTGGGGGCCCTTGACTGTTGCTGTCATGTGGGCACTGTGGCCGTCACTGTAAGGGTATGTGCACACGACCTATTTTCAGACGTAATGGAGGCGTTATACGCCTCGAATTACGGCTGAAAAGACGGCTCCAATACGTCAGCAAACATCTGCCCATTGCCTGCAATGGGTTATACAATGTTCTGTTCCCACGAGGTGTCATTTTACGCGTCGCTGTCAAAAGACGGAGCGTAAAATTACGCCCGCGTCAAAGAAGTGCAGGACACTTCTTCGGACGTATTTGGAGCCGTTTTTCCTCCAATGAAGAACAGCTCCAATTACGTCCGTAAAAGACGCCACGAAAAATGCGAGTTCATACAAAAACGTCTGAAATTCAGGAGCTGTTTTCTTCTGAAAACAGCACCGTAATTTCATACGTATTTTGCGTTGTGGTGTGAACATACCCTTAGGGTATGTTCATACGGTCTATTTTTGGCCGTTTTTTCCGGCCGTAAACGGCCGAAAAGCGTCCGGAAGGTCGATAGCAGAAACATTTATTTCAAAACGGCGTTCTCTTCCGACAGAGCGTTTTTTTACGCGTAAAATAACGGTCGCGAAAAAGAAGTGCATGTCACTTCTTGGGACGTTTTTGGAGCCGTTTTTCATTGACTCTAGCGAAAAAAGCTTAAAAAACGTCTGAAAATCAGGAGCAGTTTTCAAGGAAAAATAGCTCTTGATTTTCAGACGTTTTTTGAGCCACTCGTATTTTTCGCTGTGTTTTTGCGGCGTTTTTGTGGCCGTTCTTGGAGCTGTTTTCAATAAAGTCAATAAAAAACGGCTCCAAAAACGTCCCAAGAAGTGACCTGCACTTCTTTTGACGAGCCGTCATTTTAAGCGCCGTATTTTGACAGCGACGCGTAAAATTGCACCTTGTCTGAACAGAACATCGTAAAACCCATTGCAAGCCACGGGCAGATGTTTGTAGGCGTAATGGAGACGGTTTTTCAGGCGTAAATCGAGGCGTAAGGCTGGGTTCACACAGAGTTTTTTGCAGGCGGAATTTCTGCCTCAAAATTCCGTTTGGAAGTTTGAGGCAGATTTTCCTCTCCCTGCACGCCGATTTTCGCAGCATTTTTCGCCCGCAGCCATTGAGCACCGCGGCCATATAACGCCGCGAAATACGCTTTCTCTGCCTCCCATTGAAGTCAATGGGAGGTCAGAGGCGTAAACGCACAAAAATAGGGCATGTTGCTTCTTTTTCCCACGAGGCGGTTTTACCGCTGGCG
Organism: Rhinoderma darwinii; assembly: GCF_050947455.1. Lineage (NCBI taxonomy): Eukaryota > Metazoa > Chordata > Amphibia > Anura > Rhinodermatidae > Rhinoderma > Rhinoderma darwinii. The sequence continues at coordinate 91,507,370 of NC_134697.1, read as the reverse complement.
GGAAAAAGACGCCTCCGCCTCCCATTGAAATCAATGGGAGGCATTTTCGAGCCATTTTTGACAAGTTTTTTGGCGCGGTTTCCGGAAAAAAACCTCTGTGTGAACATAGCCTAAAACGCCTGAATTACATCTGAATTTCATGTGAACATACCCTTGTGGCTACACTGGTGTTACCACGGTTACATAGGAGAGGGGGGTGTCACAGGGGCTCTGAAAAAAGATCAAATATCTGTTTTATATCTCCAAAAAGTGTGAGGTTTGATTCTGGAACATGTAAATGGTAATAATATAATAATGCTATGTCACAGCGCCACCTGGTGGCCATAGTACAGATTGCGCTCATCATCCGCCTGATAAGCATTTTAGTTAAAATCTCACATACAAAGAAGCTGAATATGTTTATACTACGCGCATCATGCGTCACACACTGACGTCACTAAACGTCACTTCCTGTTTGTGTGTTCCAGATATTTTTCTTCCGGGTACTCAGATGGCCTACCAAGACAGTTGCCACAGTGACCACACGAGGCCGCTGTTGCTACTGCACATCTTTTGTGCTGTCTGCATCATATAAAACTAGGTCTATAATTTCCCTGCAGTATTGCTATATTATTCATTAAAATATACAATATCGGAATAATTTGAAAGTAAAAAGTTCCCTGCGGTGACCACACGATGGCGCGCTGCTGCTCCTTGTATCACTAGGCTGCCTGCATTACATTGAATTTAGTGAGCATTTCACAGCATTGACCACACGATGGCGCTGCTGCTCAGCGTATCACTAATTCGGTCTGAATTAGGGTATGTTCACACGGCGGGGGTCCGTAACGGCTGAAATTACGGGGATGTTTCAGCCTGAAAACATCCCCGTAATTTCAGCCGTACCGGCATGTGCAGGTGCTTGAACGCCGCGTCAATTACGGCCGTAATTAGCGCTGCTATTCATTGGAGTCAATGAATAGCGGCTCCAATTACGGCCAAAGAAGTGACAGGTCACTTCTTCTACGCGGGCGTCTATTTACGCGCCGTCATTTGACAGCGGCGCGTAAATATACGCCTCGTGTGAACAGACAAACGTCTGCCCATTGCTTTCAATGGGCAGATGTTTGTCAGCGCTATTGAGGCGCTATTTTCAGACGTAATTCGGGGCAAAAACGCCCGAATTACGTCCGTAAATAGGCCGTGTGAACATACCCTTAGGGTAAATTCACACGGCCTATTTACGGACGGAATTCGGCCGTTTAAACCCCCGAATTACGTCCGAAATTACGGCTTGAAAGCGTTGACAAACATCTGCCCATTGAAAGCAATTGGCTGACGTTTGTCTGTTCACACGAGGCGTATATTTACGCGTCGCTGTCAAAAGACGGAGCGTAAATAGACGCCCGCGCCAAAGAAGTTTCATGTCACTTCAGACCATGGAAAACCAGCTCCAGTTACGTCCGTAATGGACGCGGCGTTCAAGCGCCTGCACATGCCGTTACGGCTGAAATGACGGGGCTGTTTTCTCCTGAAAACAGCCCCGTAATTTCAGCCGTTACGGACGCTGCCGTGTGAACATACCCTTACATTTAATTGATTATGCATTTCCCAGCATTGACCACACGATGGCGCTCCTGCTCAGCGTATCACTGGGCTACCTGCATTATATTGAATTTAGTGAGCATTTCTCAGCGTGGGCCACACGATGGCGCTGCTGCTCAGCGTATCCCTAAGTCAGCCTGAATTACATTGAATATAGTGCGCATTTGCCAGCATCGACCACAAGATGGCGCTGCTGCACAGTGTATTACTAGTCTGCCTGCATTACATTCAATTTAGTGAGATTTCTCAGCATTGACCACACGATGGCGCTGCTTAGCGTATCACTAAGGGTATGTTCACACGAGGGCGTCCGTTACGGCTGAAATTACGGGGATGTTTCAGCCTGAAAACATCCCCGTAATATCAGCCGTAACGGCATGTGCAGGCGCTTGAACGCCGCGTCAATTACGGGCGTAATTGGCGCTGCTATTCATTGGAGTCAATGAATAACGGCTCCAATTCCGGCCAAAGAAGTGACAGGTCACTTCTTTGACGCGGGCGTCTATTTACGCGCCGTCTTTTGACAGCGGCGCGTAAAATACGCCTCGTGTGAACAGACAAACATCTGCCCATTGCTTTCAATGGGCAGATGTTTTTCAGCGCTATTGAGGCGCTATTTTCGGACGTATTTCGGGGCAAAAACGCCCGAATTACGTCCGTAAATAGGCCGTGTGAACATACCCTAAGGCTGTCTGAATTACATTGAATTTAGTGAGCATTTCCCAGCATTGACCCCACGATGGCGCTGCTGCGCCGTATAGCCAATGCAGCCTTCCATAAGTAATAAGGTCGTAAAATATAGTCAGTAATACCAGCGATGACCACATAATGGCGCTATTACTTCATCCATGAAAGTAAACAGTTCCCCGCGGTGACCACACCGTGACACTCGACATTATATTTTGTATGTTTTTTCCTGCAGCGCATCATCTATAGAGGCTGTTCCACTTGCATTATATAACTAGACGAGACACTAAAGTCTGCTCAGGGGCGTAACTAGGAAAGACTGGGCCCCATAGCAAACTCTTGGCCGCCCCCCCTCGGGTGCCACAAGCAGCCCCCCCCTTATAAATAGTGCCCCCTGTAGAATGTGCCATACAGCCCCCCTGTAGACAGTGTCACCCTATTTGTAGATAGCACCCCCACCTCCCCCTTGTAGATTGCCATAAACCCCCCACTGTATAGAGTGCCACACAGCCCCCTCCCTTGTATATAGTGCCACACAGCCCCCCTTAGTAGAAAGTGCAGCACAGCTTCCCCTAAGTAGATAGTGCCACATATAGAAAGTAAATAGGAGGGGACCTCCAGCTCACCTTAAGGCAGAAGAATTTCAAATGCCTGTTGCGCACGGATCCTCGTGTCGGCACACGTTGGTGAAATTGTAGCAGAGAAGTAGTTGAGATCCAGCGCAGAAATGGAGAGTTATTCAGAGATATGTTAAAATGGAATCTAGTTCCAATTTTATTGGATAAATATACATAAAAACAGGGAGTCTTATTCCCACAGCGGGTAAGGTGGATGTAGATGGAAGAAAATAGATGCGTAGCCTACGCGTTTCAGACGATAGCCTCATTCTCAGCCATGACTAAGGACGAGGCTATCGTCTGAAACGCGTAGGCTACGCATCTATTTTCTTCCATCTACATCCACCTTACCCGCTGTGGGAATAAGACTCCCTGTTTTTATGTATATTTATCCAATAAAATTGGAACTAGATTCCATTTTAACATATCTCTGAATAACTCTCCATTTCTGCGCTGGATCTCAACTACTTCTCTGCTAGATAGTGCCACACACAGACACCTGTAGATTGTGCCACAGCCCTCCCCCTTGTAAATAGTGGCATACAGTTCCCCCATGTGTATAGTGCCACACAGCCACCCTATGTGTAAAGTGCCACACAGCCCCCCCTTGTGTATAGTGCCACACAGCCCCCCTTTGTGTATAGTGCAACACAGCTCTCCCCCATGTGTATAGTGCCACACAGCTCTCCCCCTTGTGTATAGTGCAACACAGCTCTCCCCCATGTGTATAGTGCCACACAGCCCCCTTTGTGTATAGTGCCACACAGCTCCCTTTAAGGATTTTGCTGCAACTGAAAAAAACATACAGCGGAATACTGTCAGATCATGTATTACCGCATGGTGACGGTTCAAGGGGTTAAAACTACCAGACAGGTTCCCATGAAATATACAATGAATTGAGAAAAATTCCATCTGCCCTGCAATTTTGTTATAAATATATCCTATATAATTACAGCTCCAGAACCAAGCTCCGACATATATACAGCACCAGTACCAAGCTCAGTACATATATACAGTACCAGTACCAAGCTCCGACATATATACAGCACCAGAACCAAGCTCAGTACATATATACAGCAATAGAACCAAGCTCAGTACATATATACAGCACTAGAACCAAGCTCTGACATATATACAGCAATAGAACCAAGCTCAGTACATATATACAGCAATAGAACCAAGCTCAGTAGACAGTGGCCCAAATATAGACCCCCCTGTATAATAATGGCCCACATCTCCACATATAGACCCCCCTGTATATAATGGCCCACATCCCCACATATAGACCCCCCTGTACAGTGAAGGAAATAAGTATTTGATCCCCTACCAACCATTAAGCGTTCAGCCTCCTCCAGACCAGTTACACGCTCCAAATCAACTTGGTGCCTGCATTATAGACAGCTCTTACATGGTCACCTATATAAAAGACTCCTGTCCACAGACTCAATGAATCAGTCTGACTCTAACCTCTACAACATGGGCAAGACCAAAGAGCTTTCTAAGGATGTCAGGGACAAGATCATAGACCTGCACAAGGCTGGAATGGGCTACAAAACCATAAGTAAGACGCTGGGTGAGAAGGAGACAACTGTTGGTGCAATAGTAAGAAAATGGAAGACATACAAAATGACTGTCAATCGACATCGATCTGTGGCTCCATGCAAAATCTCACCTCGTGGGGTATCCTTGATCCTGAGGAAGGTGAGAGCTCAGCCGAAAACTACACGGGGGGAACTTGTTAATGATCTCAAGGCAGCTGGGACCACAGTCACCAAGAAAACCATTGGTAACACATTACGCCGTAATGGATTAAAATCCTGCAGTGCCCGCAAGGTCCCCCTGCTCAAGAAGGCACATGTACAGGCCCGTCTGAAGTTTGCAAATGAACATCTAGATGATTCTGAGAGTGATTGGGAGAAGGTGCTGTGGTCAGATGAGACTAAAATTGAGCTCTTTAGCATTAACTCAACTCGCCGTGTTTGGAGGGAGAGAAATGCTGCCTATGACCCAAAGAACACCGTCCCCACTGTCAAGCATGGAGGTGGAAACATTATGTTTTTGGGGTGTTTCTCTGCTAAGGGCACAGGACTACTTCACCGCATCAATGGGAGAATGGATGGAGCCATGTACAGTCAAATCCTGAGTGACAACCTCCTTCCCTCCACCAGGACATTAAAAATAGCTCGTGGCTGGGTCTTCCAGCACGACAATGACCCGAAACATACAGCCAAGGCAACAAAGGAGTGGCTCAAAAAGAAGCACATTAAGGTCATGGAGTGGCCTAGCCAGTCTCCAGACCTTAATCCCATCGAAAACTTATGGAGGGAGCTGAAGATCCGAGTTGCCAAGCGACAGCCTCGAAATCTTAATGATTTACAGATGATCTGCAAAGAGGAGTGGGCCAAAATTCCATCTAACATGTGTGCAAACCTCATCATCAACTACAAAAAACGTCTGACTGCTGTGCTTGCCAACAAGGGTTTTGCCACCAAGTATTAAGTCTTGTATGCCAAAGGGATCAAATACTTATTTCTCTGTGCACAATGCAAATAAATATATATAATTTTAACAATGTGATTTTCTTTTTTTTTTTTTTATATAATCTGTCTCTCACTGGTAAAATTAACCTAGCCTAATAATTCTAGACTGTTCATGTCTTTGACAGTGGGCAAACTTACAAAATCAGCAAGGGATCAAGTACTTATTTCCTTCACTGTATATAGTGGCCCACATCCCCACATATAGACCCTCCCCTGTATATAGTGCACCACATCCCCACATATAGACCACCCCTGTAGATTGTGCCCACATCCCCACAAATAGTCCCCCTGTATATAGTGGCCCACATATAGACGACCCCCCTGTAGATAGAGCCCCCACTATAGATAATGCCACTCACAGTTTTATGAGAAAAAAACTTTACATGCTCACATGACCCCGTTCCCACCCTGTCCGCTGACAATGCAGACATGCTCTCTTCTGAGCGGGTCTGCAGGAGATGAACAACGTGTCGTTCAATGACGCTGATTGGCGGGGCAGAATGACTTGCCCCGTCAATCAGCACCTTTCAAGCACGGAAGCGGTGCGATGACGTCAAAGCACCGCTAGCCAATCAGCTGAATGGTCAGGCACAAAACATGCCCGGCCATTCAGTGCTAATGCATGTATTTGGCTGTCGCTAGCACCGGGGCCCCCTCTGGTGGTAGCGACGCCTACGGGCATGAGAGGGCCTATGTCACCCTGCCTATTCTTGTTAGAGGCTCGGAGGCGTGGGCCCCATAGTAGCAGCACTACCGCTGTACTAGCCATAATGGCTGCTAGCGGCGCTACCGAGCATATGGGGGGAGCGTGTCAGCTGGCGGCACTGGCCCCCACAAGCCGCGGGCCCCGTAGGTAGCAGCTGCTGTAGTTACGCCAAAGAGTCTGCTGCTACTCTTCTACAACAAACCAGCACAGACGAGACACCACAGTCTGCTAATCATGTGTAACAATAAGGATATGTTCACACGCAAAATACGTCTGAAATTACGGAGCTGTTTTCAGGTGAAAACAGCTCCTGAATTTCAGACGTAATTGCAAGTACTTGCGTTTTTCGCGCCGTCCTTTACGGACGTAATTGGAGCTGTTCTTCATTGGAGTCAATGAATAATGACTCCAAAAACGTCCCAAGAAGTGTCCTGCACTTGTTTGACGCGGGCGTATTTTTACGTGCCGTTTTTTGACAGCGACGTGTAAAATTACAGCTTGTCTGAACAGAATATCGTAAAACTCATTGCAAGCAACGAGCAGATGTTTGCAGACGTAATGGAGACGTCTTTTCAGGCTTATATCGAGGCGTAATACGCCTGAATTACGTCTGGAAATAGGTCGTGTGACACCAGAGTCTGCTCCACTTGTATTACAATACCTGGCACAGAGGAGACACCAGAGTCTGCTCCACTTGTATTACAATACCTGGCACAGAGGAGACACCAGAGTCTGCTCCACTTGTATTACAATACCTGGCACAGAGGAGACACCAGAGTCTGCTCCACTTGTATTACAATACCCAGCACAGAGGAGACACCAGAGTCTGCTCCACTTGTATTACAACACCCGGCACAGAGGAGACACCAGAGTCTGCTCCACTTGTATTACAACACCCGGCACAGACGAGACACCAGAGTCTGCTCCACTTGTATTACAATACCCGGCACAGACGAGACACCAGAGTCTGCTCCACTTGTATTAAAATACCCGGCACAGAGGAGACACCAGAGTCTGCTCCACTTGTATTACAATAACCGGCACAGAGGATACACCAGAGTCTGCTCCACTTGTATTACAATACCCGGCACAGAGGAGACACCAGAGTCTGCTCCACTTATATTACAATACCCGGCACAGACGAGACACCAGAGTCTGCTCCACTTGTATTACAATACCCGGCACAGAGGATACACCAGAGTCTGCTCCACTTGTATTACAATACCCGGCACAGAGGAGACACCAGAGTCTGCTCCACTTATATTACAATACCCGGCACAGACGAGACACCAGAGTCTGCTCCGCCTGTATTACAATACCCGGCACAGAGGAGACACCAGAGTCTGCTCCACTTGTATTACAACACCCGGCACAGACGAGACACCAGAGTCTGCTCCACCTGCATTACAATAACCAGTCAACCAGAGTTTGAGGCTACAAACAAGAACATAACTCCGGTAATAAGAAGGAACAGGGACGTAATGCCGGTAAGATGAGGGGACAGGGACATAATGGCTGTAATTTGAGGGAACAGGGACGTAATGCCTGTAATATGAGGGAACGGGGAGATAATGCCTGTAATATGAAGGAATAGGGACATAATGCCTGTAATATGAATGAACAGGGACATAAAGCCGGTAATATGTAGAAACAGGGACGTAATGCCGGTAAGATGAGGGAGCAGGGACATAATGCCGGTAATATAAAGGAACAGGGACATAATGCCTGTAAGATGAGGTAGCAGGGACATAATGCCGGTAATATGAAGGAACAGGGATATAATGCCTGTAATATGAAGGAACAGGGACATAATGCCGGTAATATGTAGGAACAGGGACATAATGCCGGTAATATGAAGGAACAGGGACATAATGCCTGTAATAAGAAGAAACAGGGAAAAAATGCCTGTTATATGAAGGAACAGGGACATAATGCCTGTAATATGAAGGAACAGGGACATAATGCCTGTAATATGAAGGAACAGGGACATAATGCCGGTAATATGTTGGAACAGGGACATAATGCCTGTAATAAGAAGAAACAGGGACAAAATGCCTGTTATATGAAGGAACAGGGACATAATGCCTGTAATATGAAGGAACAGGGACATAATGCCGGTAATATGCAGGAATAGGGACATAATGCCTGTAATAAGAAAAAACAGGGACAAAATGCCGGTAATTTGAAGGAAGAGGGACATAATGCCTGTAAGATGAGGGAGCAGGGACATAATGCCGCTAATATGAAGGAACAGGGACATAATGCCGGTAAGATGAGGGAACAGGGACATTTTACCGGCATTGTGTCCCTGTACCCTCCTACATAGGACATGCCGGTCACATGAGAGGACAGGGACATAATGCCGGTAATTCGGGAACGATACGGATGTAATAAAGACGTGTTACATGTTTGTACGTCACCCCCTTTATACTGGAGATTGGTACGTTGGAATTGTGCGTTTCACGGTATCGTTGGATAGAGAAGAATCAGCCCGTGCAGCCCGCAGATAAGCCCCTAATGCAGCAGCAGCTCTGCGCTATCACACCCGGGAATGTCCCCCCATATCCTGCAGCATGAAGGAGCGGCTGCACGGACTGAACGACTCTTCCAGACATGGGAGACCAGCGGGAATAAAGACATGCGCACGAATAAGCACAAGATGGAGGCGGCAGCTCTGTTGTAGACTTGGTGGGGGGCTCTTAGAAGAGCCTTTGGGTCCTTCCTGCGGGGACGGGGCACATTACTTGGCGCCTAATGAGAAGAATCCGCCGCTGTGGCTATGTTCACACAGAGTATTTTGGGGGAGGAATATCTGCCTCAAAATTCCGTTTGGAACTTTGAGGCAGATATTCCTCTCCCTGCACGCCGATTTTCGCGCCGTTTTTCGCACGCGGCCATTGAGCGCCGCGGGCATAAAACAGCGAGAAATACGCTTTCTCCTGCCTCCCATTGAAGTCAATGGGAGGTCAGAGGCGGAAGCGCCCGAAGATAGGGCATGTCGCTTCCTTTTCCCGCGAGGCAGTTTTACTGCTCGCGGGAAAAAGACGCCGACGCCTCCCATTGAAATCAATGGGAGGCGTTCTCGGGCCGTTTCTGCCGAGTTTTGCGACGCAGTTTCCGCGTCAAAAAACTCGGCAAAATACCCCGTGTGAACAATGCTTATTCCTGCTCCATTCGAGTTCAGGCGGGAGATGTTCCTGTTGGTAGAGACAGAGGAGGGGGCGTGGTGTTATCTGCGAGTCTATAGAAATATTCTACTTCCTCATTGGCTACAGCGTCAGGCGTTGAATATCAGTTTTAGATGCGGCCAATCAGAGAAGAAGCTCTCTGCTCCATCCGGGTATAAGAAGTGACGGTCGGAGCGCAGCCGTTAGATCTGATCAGATAATAGACATGTCTGGAAGAGGAAAGCAAGGAGGCAAAGTGCGGGCTAAAGCCAAGACCCGCTCATCCCGGGCAGGACTTCAGTTCCCTGTCGGTCGTGTGCACAGACTTCTCCGCAAGGGTAACTACGCTCAGAGGGTGGGTGCCGGCGCTCCGGTCTACCTGGCCGCTGTGCTGGAATATCTGACCGCTGAGATCCTGGAACTGGCCGGAAATGCCGCCCGGGACAACAAGAAGACCCGAATCATCCCCCGTCACCTGCAGCTGGCCGTGCGCAATGACGAGGAGCTCAACAAGCTGCTGGGTGGTGTGACCATCGCTCAGGGAGGTGTCCTGCCCAACATTCAGGCCGTTCTGCTGCCCAAGAAGACCGAGAGCAGCAAAAGCGCTAAGAGCAAGTGAGCGCCGCTTATCCCAGATTTAACCACAAAGGCTCTTTTAAGAGCCGCCCACGTATTCCTTAGAACAGAGCTGATCTCCGATATGTAAACGTTCTGCGCCAGATAAGTGGCTCTGCTTGTACAGAGATCTACCCATATGAATTCATGTACCGCGGAGATAAACATTGAAGAGGAAGCCGTACGGTGGGTGGGAGTAGAACTTCTGCGTTACTCATTACCTATACATTCACTACTGCCTCGTGCAGATGGTGGCGCTGTCCTCATTGGTGCACTAACTATACTGTACAGAACACATTAATAGTACAACTACTCCAGTGATTCGTGTTCATGATCTACAACCCGCCCCCGACTACATAGTGTCTTAAATTATATCTTCCAGTCTCACTGGATTCTTCGAATGCGTCTCAGTAAATGTTACTCTGCAGCAACTTCATGCGTTAGTGGGATGAGGTCAGTCCTCAGTATAGACAACGCACAGTGTTAGTACGAAGTAGAAATAGGTGCTTTCTGTTTCCTGTCATTGTATTGCCAGCAGCTCGATTATACCAGCAGTCTGGCAAAGTGACATACAAGACAATGCAAGTCCATACTTATGTGGAACTTAGTGCTACAAATTGGTAGTTTGTTTTGAAAATCTCGTAACATTTGTAGCAATGAGAGCAGCTTGGAAAACACGGCCCCTCCAACATTGGGTTTTGCTCTTGTAAAATGCCGTATCAGCTGCATCAGTTTCTTATGAAAAGTTTGGTTCGGCAGGTTCGCCGAATTTCATGAAAAAGTTTGATTCGGACCGAACTAGTTCTGACCGAACCTGTAATACAAGAAAGCCCCTAAAAATCGTGTATAACACTGTTTTAAAGCCCTAGAAGCCCTGTATAAGGCGGGATTCACACGACAGGGTTTCCCGGCCGGGTGCCGGCCGTTCATAAATCGGCCGGCACCCGGCTGCATTAGGAATAATAGACCCCTAATGGGGCTATTCACACGACCGATTTTTTGACGGTCGGGAAAACCGGCCGTCAAAAAATAGGACATGCTCTATTTTCGGCCGGGTGCCCGGCCGCCCGGCTCCCATAGAAGTCTATGGAGCCGGGTAATACCCGGCCATCACCGGAATGTGTCCCGAGTGATGGCCGGGTCTACCGTCGCTCGCGCACTCTCTCTCCTCCTCCTCACAGTGCAGAGTGCATGTGAGGAGGAGGAGGGTCTTTTATTGCTCGCTGTAGGAGTCGGAATCCCCAATCCCCGGCCGGGGATTGGGGATTCCGCTACAGGAGAAGTGCGTGAATACACTGTCCAGATATGGACACAGCGAAGTCACTCACTTCTGCAGCGGAATCCCCGAGTCTATGGCCGAGGATGCCGCTACAGGAGAAGTGCGTGACTACACTGTCCATATATGGACACAGCGAAGTCACGCACTTCTGCAGCGGAATCCCCGACTCTATGGCCGGGGATGCCGCTACAGGAGAAGTGTGTGACTACACTGTCCATATATGGACACAGCGAAGTCACACACTTCTGCAGCGGAATCCCCAACTCTATGGCCGGGGATGCCGCTACAGGAGAAGTGCATGACTACACTGTCCATATATGGACACAGCGAAGTCACGCACTTCTGCAGCGGAATCCCCAACTCTATGGCCGGGGATGCCGCTACAGGAGAAGTGCATGACTACACTGTCCATATATGGACACAGCGAAGTCACGCACTTCTGCAGCGGAATCCCCGACTCTATGGCCGGGGATGCCGCTACAGGAGAAGTGAGTGACTACACTTTCCATATATGGACACAGTGACGTCACTCACTTCTGAAGCGGAATTCCCGACCTGTGGCAGGGAATTCCTCTTCAGGAAAAGTCAGTGACTACACTGTCCATATATGGACATTGAAGTCAGTGACTTCTCCTGGAAGGGGGGGGGGGATGGGTGCAACCTACAGAGGGCTGTGTGGGATCACCTACAGGAGACTTGGTGGCATCACCTACAGGGGGCTGGGTGGCATCACATATAGGGGGCTGGGTGGCATCACCTACAGGGGGCAGGGTGGAATCACCTACAGGGGGCAGGGTGGAATCACCTACTGGGGGCAGGGTGGCATCACCTACAGGGGGCAGGGTGGGTGGCATCACCTACAGGGGGCTGGTGGGTGGCATCACCTACAGGGGGCTGGTGGGTGGCATCACCTACAGGGGGCTGGTGGGTGGCATCACCTACAGGGGGCTGGTGGGTGGCATCACCTACAGGGGGCTGGTGGGTGGCATCACCTACAGGGGGCTGGTGGGTGGCATCACCTACAGGGGCTGGTGGGTGGCATCACCTACAGGGGGCTGGTGGGTGGCATCACCTATAGGGGGCTGGTGGGTGGCATCGCCTACAGGGGGCTGGTGGGTGGCATCACCTACAGGGGGCTGGTGGGTGGCATCGCCTACAGGGACAGGGGGCAGGGTGGCATCGCCTACAGGGGGCAGGGTGGCATCGCCTACAGGGGGCAGGGTGGCATCGCCTACAGGGGGCTGTGTGGCATCGCCTACAGGGGTCTGTGTGGCATCGCCTACAGGGGGCTGTGTGGCATCGCCTACAGGGGGCTGTGTGGCATCGCCTACAGGTGGCTGTGTGGCATCGCCTACAGGGGGCTTGGTGGTATCACCTACAGGGGGCTTGGTGGCATTACCTACAGGGGGCTGGGTGGCATTATCCACAGGGGGCTGGATGGCATTACCTACAGGGGGCTGGGTGGCATTACCTACAGGGGGCTGGGTGGCATTACCTACAGGGGGCTGGGTGCCATTACCTACAGGGAGCTTGGTGGCATTACCTACAGGGGACAGGGTGGTATTCCTACAGGGGGCTGGGTGGCATCGCCTACAGGGGGCAGGGTGGCATCACCAACAGGGGGCTGTGTGGCATCACCTACAGGGGGCTGGGTGGCATTACCTGCAGGGGGCTGGGTGGCATTACCTACATGGGGCTGTGTGGCATCACCAACAGGGGGCTGGGTGGCATTACCTACCAGGTGGGCTGTGGCATTATCTACAAAGGGCTGTGTGTGGCAACAAATTTAAATGAAATTCATCCGATTTTAAAACGGACAGGGAAAAAAACGGATGCAAATCGGGTCCAAATCGGCCGGTAAAAATGGCAACTCGGCCCGGAACGGAATCGGAACGGATGCAAATCGGATGCAAACCGGCCGGGAAAATCGGACAAAAACGGCCGATTTTCCCGGCCGACACTCGGACCCTGTCGTGTGAATGAGGCCTAACACTCTTAGGTCACCCATGAGTGTGTCCAAGTACTTTTGAGCTGTCTTTAAGGCAACGTTAGTGTCAAAGTTACGACAACATGTATGGCTATAGGAAAACGGATGGGACACGGTGATAACTAACAGAACCACTGCACTTGTGCATGTTGTATGCTTAATGCATTGTTAAAAAAGGTACACAAATTAACCATTTTAGGCGGCTGATGCCTGCCAGGGTTCATACCTATAAGGTGGTAAAAGAAGAAGCAATGGCTTTTCACAAGCCCTCCAAAAATTGACCCTTTTTATTGGCAGATGCGTGCCGGGGTTCTTCCATACATGGATGTAAAAGCAGCAAGCAATGGCTTTTGACAAGCCCTCCAAAAATTTACCCATTTTCTTGGCAGATGCGACTTGCTCTCTGAGGAGAGAGGAGGTGCTTACTTTGGGTGTGGTGTTTTTTGCATACCTTCCCACGGACTCTGCTCTGTTATCTGCCCAGGTATAGTACATCTGCCTGGGCTAGCAGAGTGCCCCGAGGGGGGCTCCATCTGGAGATGGAGTCCCGGGCCTCCACCCTCCGGAGCAGACCGGTGGGGGGTGGAGGGACATCCCAGTCGGCTGGGAAAGCTGAGCCAGCCCCAGGGGAGAGGAGGACATCGCGGGGCTGCAGCAATGTGGCCTCACCCCCCCCCCCCCAGGCGGCTGGGGCATCGCAGCATGCCGCCAGGAGAGCAGAGGCAATGGAGGAAGGAGAAGCAGGACCGGAACACCATGGCTGCAGGGACCTCGTGGAGTGGGGGTCACTGAGGCCGGGAGAGGAGGCCACTACTTTTGGCTCCCGCCTGGTGGCCCACCTCGAGGAATATAAAGACCTGGGGAAGTCCCTGCAGCGGCTCCGAGGAGAAGTGACGGCGGCCCGGCAGAGAGCGGCAAAATCCTCCGGCAGCAGGCGGGCCAAATACTCGGCACAGGTCCGCTCCCTGCTGCGGGAGGTAAAGGAGGTGGAAGACAGGAGAGACGTAATTCTGGAAAGGGGAGGAGCCTTCACAGAGAAATTACGTAACGACGACAGGTTCCAGCAAATGGAAGGATTAAACCAAAATGAAAACAAAGAAAAAAAAAACTGACAGCAAGCAAGGTGACAGCAAGCAGAGGAACTGCGGACGAGGAAAACCCTGGCAAGTCGGTACCGGTTCCTGTGCAGGAGGATTCGGGTCAGTCAGTTCTTACGAGTTCTATCTTGCCAGGTGCAGCACAGCTGCCAGATTCGGGGAGCAGCTCCGTGTCCGAGGGGGAGCACCCCCCCCCCGGTATGATGACCCAGATACGTGACCAGGAATCCCCAGTATCGCTGGAGGGGCTCAGCTTCGGCACGGAGCTGCCCCCGGAGGAAGGTGAGAGAAGTACAGCAGCAGAGCGGAGGAGATGGAAAAAGCTGAGGAGACAGATGGAAGAAAGAAGAGAGGTGAGACTTGTATATGTGCACGGGTCTCCCCTGCACTCCGGGCCAGAAGAGATTCTGGTCCGACGTGCAGGACCCGCAAACCCCCCAGCCCCGGCTTCTGCAGTGGAGTCTGGGCGGGAAAGCGGGGAGATAGCATCGAGGGCGGGCAAGATGGCGCCGGAAGCCGCTCACTGTGAAGTGGGCGACGCTGGCTGTCAGAGCGCTGCAGGGGGCGTGGCCCCAGTCCCGGCTGACGGCGAGCCCCGGAGACCGGTGTGCGGTGTGAGCCGCATACCGGAGGAGGGGGCGGACCGGAAGTCGAGGGCACTGCTGTCCCGCGGGTCGGGTGCCTGCAACGAGGCCGGTCCGGTCGCACCGGGACCGGCCAGTGTGATAGGCCAGCGGGCTCCCGACGCCTCGGACAAGGGCGTAGCCAAAGCCTCTGCTGGAGGCGGAGCCGGCCACTCCAGAGTGGAGGAGGGGTGAGGCCTGGCTGGTAAACACGCGGAGCGGCCGCTGCTGTGCAGCCTGGCAGGTGAAAGGGGCGGAGCCGGACACTCCAGAGCGGAGGAGGGGAGTGGCCCGGCTGGCATATGCACAGAGCGGCCACTGCAAAGCAGCTCATCATGCAAAATGCTTATAGAAGCAGAAAGCAACATGATAAAGAATAGAGAAGCCAATAATACAGTGAATACAGTAAATACAGTGGAAAAAAAAATATGAATAAAAATATGAATAAAAATGCAAATATGAATAAAAATGCAAATGTGAATAAAAATGCAAATGTGAATAAAAATGTTAATGTAAATGCTAATGTAAATATAAATGAAGAAGTGCCTCTCCCTGCCCTGGCAAGTGACATGGACACCAATGATGCGGAGGGTTGCGTTGAGGTGCCGCTTATGTCCCCTCCATAGTTGCGCCTGATGATGCAGAGGTGGGGGTGGGGGTCAGGGCAGGGAAGGCTAAGGAAAAACGTAACAATGTGGAACCTGGCTTGGCCAAAAGGGTGTTAGGATCACGGGAGGATGTTTCAGCCGGAAGTGTGGGGAGACCTGGCGCTCCCCTTCCCAGCGCCCCAAGCAGGACTTATGCCGGGGTAGTGGGGGGGGGGGACCGCCGGCCCGCCCACCCTCGTCCTCGGGCCCTGGGGAGGGTCACTTGCAACAGCGCCTCCTGCAGGCCTTAAGGGAGGGGAAGCAGTCCCTAACCATAGAGGGTGTGCAGAGGGATCTATCCTTCTGGATAGATAGGTACGGGTTAGAGGCCATCCGAGAGAAGGGAGATCAGTGGTCGCTCCCGACAACTGGGCAGGCTGTAGTCAGGAGGAATGTGGTCCGTCTCCTGTGGCGTGGCAATGAAATCTGTCCCCCCAGAAAAACGGTGGTGGAGCTGCTTCTGGAGATGGGCTTCAGGGCGCGTGACAACTTCGCCCTGATACATCCTCATGGCTCAGCTGAGTTCGACATCAGCTTTGTTCAACCGGGAGGCCTAGAGGTCTTCTGGGGGAAGTATGAGCTGGTGAAGGACGAGCCCGGCTGGCGGGATTTTGCTGCACAAGCAATATCCCGTCAGAATGGTCTCAAGAAGGTGACCGTTCTCACCCGTAACGAGTCACTTTCTTGCGTTGACATCATGACCTGGCTAAGTCGGTATGGGGAAGTAGCGGAGATGCCCAGGAAGAACCTGGACGAGTTTGGCATCTGGTCGGGGGCCTGGACGTTTATGGTGAAACTTAAACGTCTGGGGCAAACTGTGTCCCACATCCCATCCTCTGCTTTCCTTGGGAGGGATCGTATCCTGGTCTTCTACCAGGGGCAACCGAGGCTGTGTCACCGGTGCGGCGACCCCTCGCATTTGAGTGCAGCTTGCACAGTACAGAAGTGCGCTCATTGTGGGGGGATAGGTCATCTAGCTGCATCGTGTGACCAGATTAGGTGTCACCTGTGTGGTGACTTAGGTCACCCATTCAGTAGGTGTCCCCGCTCCGTGGTCAATGCCGTCGCCAAGCCTGCAGGAGGAGAGAGTGGGGTGGCTCCTTTGGGTGGGGAGGCGTGCAGAGAGGGCGGAGCAAAAGGGAAAGTGAAGACATCAAGGAAAGGGCTCCAGCCTTCCTACCATCGAAGGCTGGAGAAGAGGCAAAAGGAGAGGGAGCTGAGGGAAACCCAGGCAACTGGGCGGACCTCTGGCCTGAACCCGGAGCCTGCCCTGGAGACGGATGCCCTTGGGGACGCTGAATTGGATGAGGAGGTCAGGAGGATCCAGAGGGAGCAAGTGGCTGAGGACTCTCAATCCTCCCAATATGAAAGTGTTGGTGAGGAAGAGAGGGTACAGCCTAAAAAAACACCTGGGACACAGGGCAAGATCCTGAGCGGGCCAAAGTCATCTGGCCAAGCCCCGGCCACGGAAGGCAACATCTGCACCCCTCTGGTGCTCTCCCCCAACCGCTACCAAGTCCTCCATGGATTTTCCAGCTCTTCAGCAAAGTGAAGAGGAGGGTGAGGTAGGGGTCTCAGAGGGTGCTGGACCCCTTCCCCCGAGAGGTACAAAGGCCTCTGGGGCAGGGGTCAACCTGGGGCAGGGGGACGAGGATGGGAGTGTGAGTGAGGGGGGGGAGGTCCGCCAGGAGGGAATGGACTCCACCACCTCAAAAAAACGTGTCAAGAAAGGAAGAGAGTCTGGGGGGTCCTCCTCAGACCATGACAGGGGTAGGAAGAAGAAAGCCATCTAATTTTATCATCCAGGATGGCGGTACCCATACCGTTGACGCTGGCTTCCATTAATGTCGCCAGCATTAAGTCAGATATGGCTAAATTTGCGGCCTTTGATTTTCTCAGCCGAGTTGAAGCTGACATTTTGTTTTTGCAGGAGACCAGGCTGTCACTTTTGGCAGACGTCGTAAAAGCCAGGAGGGATTGGCGACGCGGGCCCTCCTACCGGTCTCTTGCGGCCGAGCCATATAGCGGTGTGGCGGTTCTTTTCACCGCAGCGGTGAAATGCCGACGGATGATAGAATTAGAAATGGGGAGGTGCCTGATTTTAGATGGTCTCATAAAGGGACAAGAATTGCGATTAATCAACATCTATGGTCCCCAAACTAAGTGGGATCGAAAAAATCTCTTCATGAGGATTAAGCCTTTCCTTTTTTCTAGTCGACAGGTCATCTTTGGAGGGGATTTTAACACTGTCGTTAGACCCCGCGATAGAGGAGGTTCCATAGACAGACTGGCCTACGATAGTGTAGCCTTAAATAGCATAGCTAGCGAAGCTCGCCTGGTGGATATCCACATCAGGCATACCCCAGGTCACCCCGGGTTCACCTATCAAAGAGGAAGCTGTAGGTCTAGGATAGATAGTTTTTTTTTGAAGGAGGAAGCCATCTCTTTACCAGTGTCCGTTGTTGAGGTGGAATTCTCCGACCACTGTATGATTTTGTTTTCTCTGAACATTGCAGAATCCCTTCGGATGGGTCGAGGTATATGGAGGCTGAATTCCACTCTCCTGGAAGAAGCAGAAATAAGACAGGCCTTTGAAGATTTTCTCCAGGACCAGGTACCTTTGTTGGATCTAGGTGGCACTAAGTCTGAGTGGTGGGAGTTGATTAAATATCGGGTAGCAGGATTTTTCCGCCAGCTTTCAGGCCTCAGGTCCATGAGCAGGTACCGCCTGTATCAGGAACTGAGGAGGAAACTCGAACGTCTGGTCTCGGACGGAGGTAGTCAGGAGGAGATCTTCGGGGTGAAAGCGCTGCTCAAAAGGTGTCAGTATGATTGGCACGCATCTTTGGTTCTTGAGAGGGATTTCGGGAGGTACCGCTCGCCCGACCCCTACAGGAACTGTAAGATGTCAGTGAGTCGTAAAATAGTGACAGGACTAATAGACAGTACAGGGTCCCTGAGGAGATCCAAGTCAGGGATCCTGGAGGTCGTTAGATCCTTCTACTCTCACCTTTTGGGTAGGCAGGATCCAGACCGAGAGGAGATGTCGACTTTCCTGGCTGAAACTATCCCTGAGCCAGGAGAGGATTCCTCCCTTAATGTCTTGATAGATCCAATCAAAGAAGAGGAAGTAATGCTGGCGATTGACGGACTAGGTCTGAAAAAATCGCCAGGGCCGGGTGGCTTAACATCAGAGTTCTACAGGACCTTTAAAGGAACCCTAGTTCCCCTCTTGACATCTGTATTTAATGAGTGTCTATCCTCGGGCACTCTGCCGAGGTCAATGAGGAGGTCAGCTTTGATTGTTCTATTAAAAGGTAAGGATTTGACTCGTATTGAGAATTGGCGTCCCATAGCGCTCCACAATACGGACAGAAAGGTTCTCGCAAAGGTGCTGTTTAATCGGTTGGTGAAATTTGCACCCCGGCTTCTTTCGCTGGTCCAGCATTGTTCCGTTCCAGGCCGCAGCACTTTTAGTGCTGTCCTCAGTGTCAGAGAGGCAGAGGAACGGGGAAAATCTGGCCAGTGGAAGGGGTACGTTCTGTCCTTGGACCAGGCCAAAGTGTTTGACCGAGTGAATCACAAGTATCTATGGTCGGTCCTTCTGAGGTATGGTCTGCCGGGAGGGTTTGTCAATTGGCTCCAGACCTTATACGCTGGGGCAGAGACTTTCGCACTGGTTAACGGTTGGGTTGGAACCCCCTTTGAGGTTGGGTCTGGTGTCCGCCAGGGCTGTCCTTTGAGTCCCCTGCTATATGTGTTTGTGATTGACCCTTTTTTAAGAAGGGTTGACCGTGGACCGTTGGCGGGGATCGGGGTCGGCTTGGAAGGGCCGGAAGCCACTCAGAGGGTGGTTGCATACGCGGATGACATCTCCATTTTCGTCTCCTCGCAAGGGGAGGCGGAGTGGGTGATGTCAGAAGTGGAATGTTACTCACGGGCATCTGGATTCAGGGTTAACCGTGACAAGTGCGTAAGTCTCTGGCTAGTTTTGGTCTCCTGGGCACCCTTCCAGAACCTCAGGAGTCTGCAAAGATCTTAGGAGTGGAATTTGGCCCGGGTGATTATCCCAAGAAAAACTGGGATGACAGGCTAAAGTTAGTTGCCCAGAAGGTCGGCCAATGGAAGGGTTGGTCCTTAACCCTTAGAGAAAGGGTTCACTTGGCCAAAGCTTACCTGGTGCCCATGTTGCTATACCTCGGCAGTGTGTGCATCTTGCCAGAACCTCTCTGGGCTCGGGTCTATAGCCTGTTCTTCCAACTGTTATGGGGGAACAGGCTCAACCTAATTAAGAGAGAAGTTACGCATCTACCAAGGAAACTAGGAGGGTTAGGTATGGTTAACCCAGTGGTGTTCCTAGTGAACACCTTTGTTAAGATCAATATGGCAAACCTCTGGCAAGAGAGGGCTCCTTGGTGGATTCTCTCCTACAGGGAGTGGTTTCAGCCCTTCTTCCAGGAATGGGAGAGAGGAGGCCAAGTGAAAGACCTGCGTACACCCCATGGACATCTCCCGGCTTATGCCGCCCTGGTCTTGAAGATGGTACGCCGGTGGGGTCTGGAGGTGTGGGAGATCAGGACCATGCCGAGGAAATTCCTCGACAGAAGGGTTCTGATGACCCACTTCCGGAAGCCCCTGGCTCTCAAAGACTGCCCAAGTAGTGACCTCGGGGAGGGATTAAAACTTTTAAATTCAGTGAGGATTCCCCAGAAGTTTTGGGATCTGGCTTGGCGCTGCTTCCACGGGAGACTGTACGTAAGGGGCAATTTGAAGTACAGAAACACTGACGACAGAGGATGTCCTCGGGAGGAGTGTAGCGATACACTAGAGAGTATGGAGCATTTCCTGCTTCATTGCTCCTTTAATGCAGAGGTGTACAAAAGGGTGGGTGCCTCCATCGGCTGGCTTTATATTGGATTATATAGGATTATAGGATTATATAGGATTATATTGTTTTCAATTTTTTCTCCCACTCGGGCCCGGACTATGCAGAACATGAGAGGACAT
Source organism: Rhinoderma darwinii (assembly GCF_050947455.1). Lineage (NCBI taxonomy): Eukaryota > Metazoa > Chordata > Amphibia > Anura > Rhinodermatidae > Rhinoderma > Rhinoderma darwinii. The sequence goes on along the minus strand of NC_134697.1, from coordinate 91,486,814 downwards.
GGGGCGAGGGTCTGAGTGGGAGGTCTACGGTGTGGTGGCGGAGGCCAGCATCAGGACTAAGCGGACATGAGGGGACATGAGGCGGGGTGTTGGCCTGGTGTGGTGAAGGATTAGGTTAGTTAGAGTTAGGGTTAGTATATATATTGAGGAAAAAAGAAAAAAAGGAAAAAAAAAGGAAAAAAAATAAATAAAAAATAAATAAATATATATATAAGTATATAGGTGGAGGTGTATATAGGTGTATATATATTCTTATGTATATGTGGGTGAAAAGATTAAAGTATGTTGTATATAAATATGGCTATGAACGTTGGGGGGTTTGACACATTCTGGCTGATTGTTTCAAATGAGTACGGAAGGGAGTGAGTGGGGGCAAATGGATACTGAGAGGTGGGGGGGGGATACGAAAAAAGTTGAATGTGGATGAGTGTAGCTGGTTGAGGAATTGGCCAAGTCCGGGAACATGGAGGAATACAGTGATGTATTTAAAAATATGTATATAATGTCTTATGTTTATGTTCGTATATGTTGTATTTTGGTTATGGTTTACATCGGCTGATGCTGTTGTTATGTTTTTTTTAACTTATATAATAAAAGAGTTCCATACATGGATGTAATAGCAGCAAGCAATGGCTTTTCACAAGCCCTCCAAAAATTGACCCTTTTTTTTGGCAGATGCCTGCCGGGGTTCTTCCATACATAGATGTAAAAGCATTAAAGCAACAAGCAATGGCTTTTCACAAGCCCTCCATAAATTGACCCTTTTTTTTGGCAGATGCCTGCCGGGGTTCTTCCATACATGGATGTAAAAGCAGCAAGCAATGGCTTTTCACAAGCCCTCCAAAAATTGACCCTTTTTATTGGCAGATGCCTGCCGGGGTTCTTCCATACATGGATGTAAAAGCAACAAGCAATGGCTTTTCACAAGCCCTCCAAAAATTGACCCTTTTTATTGGCAGATGCCTGCCGGGGTTCTTCCATACATGGATGTAAAAGCAACAAGCAATGACTTTTCATAAGCCCTCCAAAAATGGACCCTTTTTATTGGCAAGGGTGAGTAGTAGCAGCACATTAGAAGACACTGGACGACAGTCACAGGACAAAGCCCTGTGGTGGGGCAGGCCTGCTTGTAGCAGACGGGCGGCAGTGGAGGTGTATTGGTGGTAGTAGAGGTAGACTAGCCAACACAGACAGCAAGGGTAGTAGCAGCAGCACATTAAAAAAAGAGACTGGACGACAGTGGTAGTAGAGGTACTAGCCAACACAGACAGCAAGGGTGGTAGACTGGTAGTAGCAGCAGCACATTAAAAAAAGAGACTGGACAATCACAGGACAAAGCCCTGTGGTGGGGCAGGCCTGCTTGTAGCAGACGGCACTGGGGTGGATTGGTGGTAGAAGTAGTAGCAGCACCAACAGCGGCACATTAAAAAAAGAGTGGACAGGACAGAATCCCGTAGTAGCAGGCGGCAGTAGCAGGCGGCAGTAGCAGGCGGCAGTAGCAGGCGGCAGCGGCAGCAACAGCAGCAATGTCAGATCTAATCAGTGGCATCAGGCACAGGGGTTTTAAAATCCTCACTGATCCACGCTTGATTCATTTTCAGAAACGTGAGATTTTCCAAGCTGTTGGCGCACAATCTTGCTCGCTTAGGGGTGACGAAGCCCCCTGCCGCGCTGAATACCCTCTCTGACGCTACACTGGAGGGTGGACAAGACAGTACACCCATGGCAAACTGGGCCAGTTCTTGCCAATGATCCAATCTGCTGACCCAGAAGTCCATGGGGTCTGGGATCAGCATTTCTGACGGAGAAAGGGCACAGTCCAGGTACGAGTGAACCTGGTTGTTTAGGTGCTGCACCTGGAGATGGTGAACATCCCTTTGGTGACTACGATGTGTGTCAGGTCGGGGTATTGGATGTAAAAATGTTGTCATCATATTTTCCAAACTGAATTGGCTGCTGCTGCTGCTACTGCTGCTGCTGCTGCCGCCTATTGCAGAGGTAGCTCTGCCAGAGGCGGTGGAACGATGAGACAGTGGGGAGCGGAGAGTGGCCCCCCGGTCAGACATGCTTGCAGCAGGTGTTTGCCGTTTGAAAGCCGTGACAAGCTGGCTGCATAGCTTCTCTCGATAATAATCCAATTTTGCCTCCCTCTCGGAAGGCGCAAAAAACTCCCCCATTCTGGCTTTATACCGAGGGTCTAAAAGTGTGGCTATCCAGTACTCATCTCTTTGCTTCATGCTAACAATACGACCGTAACGAAGCATACAGCTCGCCATCCTGGCCAGCGTTTCAGAGGGCCCGGTTGGTTCCATCTCCGCCCCATACTGCCATGGTTGTCCATCATCAAGGTCGTCGTCAGACTCGTCATCGCCACCATCACTGTCATGTTGTGCGGCTGCCTCGTCCCCTATCCCTTCCTGTGATTCCATCTCCAAATCCAGCTCCTCTTCAGGTCTTGTTTCCTCATCCTCCTCCTCCTCCTCAACATCCATAGCCAGATGTGATCCTTCCTCCATCCTTTGCTGAATCATTGCTGTGAGCGTTTGCTCCATAATGAATATCAGCGGCATAACATCGTTCATTCCGCTAGCGTCACGGCTCACAAATCGTGTGGCCTCTTCAAAGGGCCTCAAAACGTGACATGCATCTCTAACCAGCTGCCAGTGCCTGAGCTCGAAATTACACTGGCTCCAAACGCTGCCCGTCTGCTGCATCAGGAAATCATTCACGGCTTTCCGCTGTTCGTACAGACGGTCCAACATGTGCAGGGTGGAATTCCAGCGTGTTGGAACGTCGCAAATCAGGCTGTGTTCTGGGAGATTGTTTTGACGCTGCAAGTCCAGGAGGGCGTGCTTAAATGCATACGAACGTCTAAAGCGAACGCAAACCCTCCTGGACATGGCCAGCACACCCTTCAAACCAACATATGACTTTAAGAAGCGTGTTATGACCAGATTGATCACATGTGCCATGCAAGGAGCGTGTGTCAGGTGACCTAGACGCAGTGCAGCCACAACGTTCTTGCCGTTATCAGAGACAACATTGCCCACTGTGAGTTTCAGAGGAGACAGCCAGCGTGCGATTTCCTCCTTGATGCACAGCAGCAGCTCCTGCACTGTGTGGCTTTTCTCGCCCAGGCTCAGCAGGTGTAAGACAGCGTTGTGGCGCTTCACCTTGCACCTATGAAAAGAGGAGGGAGGAGGAGTGGAAGATACGCTGTGTCCTGTCGGGGACGGGAAGACCTCCATTGAGGAGGGCAAGGAGGAGGAGGAGGAGTAGGAGGAGGAGGATGGTAGGCGCCTGGTGTCCGGAGTTGAACCAGAAAGATACAAGCGTGGAGGTGGCAATGCCTGGCATTGCTGCGGTGGTGCATCGGACTGCAAAATATTGACCCAGTGGGCCGTGAAAGACATGTACTGTCCCTGCCCATAGTTGCTGCTCCACGTGTCGACGGTGGCATGTACCCTGCTGCACACGGATAATTGCAAGGACTGGCACACCTTTTCCTCCACATGCTTGTGCAAGGCAGGGACAGCTGTTTTGGAGAAGTAATGTCGGCTAGGTATTCGCCACCTAGGCTGAGCGCACGCCATCAATTGCTTGAAGCCGGCGGAGTCGACCAGGTGGTACGGCAGCGACTGCACCACCAACAACTTAGCCAGGTGTGAATTAAGCCGCACGACAAGTGGATGACTGGGTATATATTGTTGCTTATTGGACAATGATTCCGTAATGGATAACTGACGGGACGTAGGAGGAGCACTAGATGACAGTGATGATGATGATGACAATGACATGGTGGATAAGGCCTGGCTACTACTTAGATGACAGGGACTCGGAGCAGCAGCAGCAGCAGCGGCAGAGGGGTCTTCATTAGATGTACATGATGATGGTGGGGCATGTCGATTGTCCCACATGGCCTTGTGATGCCGCTCCATGTGTTTACGTAGAGCGGTAGTTCCTACATTGCTGCCCTGCCCACGCCTTACTTTCTGCTTGCAGATACGGCACTGTGCCATGTTTTCGTCCTCCGGGAAGGTACAGAAAAATTGCCACACGGCAGAGTACCGTAAAGAGGTAGTACCACGTCCACCACCACCACCCGAGCTTGCCCCTTGTCTGGCAGGCTTTTTTCGGGAGCCTACACCAGCATCAGTGTCGCCGTCACCGGCTCCTGAGCTGACCCTACCGCTGCAACGTTTTGCAGGTTGACTTCTGCCCCTACCTCGGCTAGGCTGTTTATCACGGCCGGTGCCGCCACTACTACCCTCCTCCTCTGACGCCGTCATCACCTCGTCACCTGGTTCCCACGTCCTGTCTAAAACAACATCATCATCATAGCCTTCCTCATCATCCCCGCCACTTCTGTCACTATGTTGTGAATGTGATGTGACATCATGGCGGGCTCCTTGCCCCCCCTCATTACTGCGCCTGCCACCACGGCTACCACCACCAACACCCCCACTACCGCAGCTATGCGTCTCGGACACCGCTTCCACCTCCACCACCGCCGCAACACACTCCGTTGGCTGACTCGCGGAAAACAAATCATCATCATCATCACTATGTTGTTCAGTATCTTCCTTCGCACCTGAGGAGATGTCTCTTAGGACTCTCAGGAAAGATGGCTTCCCGCTAGGAAGGGGGAGCGAAGACATAGATGATGGAATGGAAACGCTAGAAATACCTATATTACTACTGTCACCGTGCCAAGGAACTGTAGAGGATCTGGAATCCAACGAAACCTGGCTTGAAGCCAGATCGTCAGAGTCTTCCTGCTGAGATGACCGCGAGCCAGCCAACCAGTCCACAATGGCCGTATTGTCTAAAGTAACCCGCCCACCGGAGGAGATGGACAAGTCTGGCTTGCTGATACTACTACCAGCAGGCACATGGCAGCTGCTACTAGTGGAACTGGGCACATGTCTTGTGCCACAAATGCTGGTACTGGGTCTGGCACCAACAGATCCAACATTTGGACTGGAAGAGGAGACGGCATGGGTGTTTTTTCCTCTACCCCGTCCTTTCACAACCTTTTTTTTCCCCAGACATTTCAGAGCCCCTTCTAAAAGCGTATTCACACACTGACACTGGCAATGAATGAGAATTTCTATCAGCCACGCCGCAGTGCACTCAGGGAATGCTGGGCAGTGGCGGATTAAGTAGACCATGGGCCCTGGGCTGTTACCCAAACTTGGGCCCCCCTTCCTCACCGCCGCCCTGCCGCGCCGTAACTATTTTTAACACTACCTTTTTGGGCAAGCATTAACAGTGTTACGATTTCCCTTGTCACAGCGCGGTGTCCCTACATACTGACAGTATCACACTGTGCAGGGACACAACCTCCTGACAAGGGGAATTGTCTATCAGTCCTGGACTGCAGAAAGACTTTTTGTGAAATACAAGGATTCCTATAATAAAAATGTCAGGAGAGGTGACAGATTCTCTATAAATCTAGTGACTCACAGGTGACGACGTCTCAGATTCTAGTAGTTTTTTTCCTCTTTTCTTCTCCATCCGGTCCAGCGCTCATGACGACTTCTCCCGGCCATGACTCATTTCTGCAGAATTTGCCACTCAGACGTCTCCTCACTTTTCCAACATTTCCACACCTATAAACGAAAATAAAGTTATCATGGTGCCACATACTGTACCCCTAAATATAATAGCACCAAACACTGCGCCTGAATATAATAATACCACACACTGTAAAACACCACATACATAGTGCCACACACAGCCCCTGTAGATATTACACACCCCCATAGATATCGCCATACACAGCCCCCTCTATATATCACACATCCCCCCCCATAGAGAGCGTTACACACAGCCCCCTATAGATAGTGCCAAACAGCCCCCCTGTAGAGAGCGCCACACAGCCCTCCCCCTTGTAAATAGCACCAAAAAGCCCCCCCTATAAAGAGCGCCACACACATACCACTGTGGATAGCACTACACAGCCCCCCCCTTGTATATAGTGGCACACAGCGCTCCCCCTTGTATATAGTGGCACACAGCGCTCCCCCTTGTATATAGTGGCACACAGCGCTCCCCCTTGTATATAGTGGCACACAGCGCTCCCCCTTGTATATAGTGGCACACAGCGCTCCCCCTTGTATATAGTGGCACACAGCGCTCCCCCTTGTATATAGTGGCACACAGCGCTCCCCCTTGTATATAGTGGCACACAGCGCTCCCCCTTGTATATAGTGGCACACAGCGCTCCCCCTTGTATATAGTGGCACACAGCGCTCCCCCTTGTATATAGTGGCACACAGCGCTCCCCCTTGTATATAGTGGCACACAGCGCTCCCCCTTGTATATAGTGGCACACAGCGCTCCCCCTTGTATATAGTGGCACACAGCGCTCCCCCTTGTATATAGTGGCACACAGCGCTCCCCCTTGTATATAGTGGCACACAGCGCTCCCCCTTGTATATAGTGGCACACAGCGCTCCCCCTTGTATATAGTGCCACAAGGTTATGTACACATTTAAAAACTTTATATTATAATTATATATATATATATATATATATATATATATATATATATATATATATATAAGTATGTGTGTGATTGATTGATTTCATTAAAAAATATTTTCACTTTTTGAGATACAGCTGCTTTGTATCCTGTATCCGTCAGGTCAGCAGGACTGACAGGATCAGTGACACGCAGGATCCACCTCAAATCTATCACATCTAAGATTAGAATTTAGCGCAGGGCCCGTTTCACTGATCCCGTCAGTCCTGCTGACCTGACGGATACAGGATACAAAGCAGCTGTATCTCAAAAAGTGAAAATATTTTTTAATAAAACGGAATTACAAGTTGCACCAAACACACATTTTTATAAAAAATAAAAAAAAACGACGTGATTTTTACGACGTTTTTTCCGTAGACAATTGCTATTTTAGAATTTTTATTCATAAAGTTTGAAAATAATAGTAAAAAAATAAGCTTTTTTAAGTTTCAGCTATTTTTTTTGGTAATAACAGTTTTACCCTAAAATAGACCTTTTATTTGTAATCGTCATTGTTTACCGTAAATTTTAATATATTACATGTCTATATTAGGGTAATTGGGTCAGCGCTAGCGTTACAACAATGTTTGGCGGGGGGGGGAACGTTTTTATTTTGGGGTGGGTATTTTATGTGTATTTATTATTTCTTTTTTTTTTTGCACTTTACTTTACTATTTTTTTTATTACTATGGTCTGTCCCCCAAAGGTCAAAGAAGACCTTTGGGGAACTTTATATATATTTTTTCTTTATTTTACACCAGGTTTTTCCACTGTAACTGGGGCTGCACAGCAGCCCCAGTTACAGGGGAAATCAGCCCTCTCATAGTGACTATTGTCACTAATAGGGCTGTGCTGGGTCTAGTTAGACCCAGCAACAGTCTGTCACTAACGGCACCCGGTGATCATGTGACCAGTCACATGATCACCGGGAGGAATAGAGACAGCGCCGCTGCTGCTGTCTCTATTCCTATACACAGCGTTCATTGAACGCTGTGTAAGAAGACATCGGAGAAGACAGAAGCAGCGAAAGCTGCTTCTATCCTCTCCTCAGGGTCCCCGGCAGTCACTGACAGCCGGAGACCCGACATACAGCTGCCCGATCGCGCGGGCAGCAAGTTAAAACCCGAGCCGTAGAAAGTCTATGGCTCGGGTTTTAAGGACCCATCCCTGACCGCTGGCCGTAAAAATACAGCCAGCGGTCGGGAACCAGTTGGGTAGGAGGATAACTAACCTCAGCGCCGGTGACCGCCCGGCTCTTCTCTTCTCTTGCAGCTTTGGAGTAACAGAACAGCCGTCCGTCGCTGTTCTGTTACTCAATGGCGCACTTGTCAGGGAGGCGTGTCCTACCCCTTTCCCGGCCAATTCCCTGCTCCTCCCCTCCTCATCTTCGGAAGTTAGCAGCGCTAGCGCGCTGAATAGGTTTGGAAGATGTGCGGTTCGGGCTGCCATGGGCCCCCTGGGAGCCTCGGGCCCCGGGCGGCCGCCCGAATCGCCCATATGATAATCCGCCACTGATGCTGGGCCTTGTAGTACTACTACGTCTACTACAAAGGATGCCTGTATAGCAAGTTGGATGCAACGGGGATGAGCCCCTTATAAAAGCGTATTCACACACTGGCTGAGTAGTGAGTAGTGGATGAGCCCCTTCGATTGCTGGATTCCTGCCTTTTAGATTCCTAAAGCTTTCCCTTACTGCACAGAGATGCTCTCCCTACAGCTCCTGTCTGTAAAATGGCCGCTGAGCTCCGTGCATAGACTTTTATTGCAGGCTTGAGCCCGCCCCTATGCTGCCTCCCGAATGGCTGGGAGAGCCGTTTGCAAGGCATTATGGGGTAGCCTGATGTCAGGTGATCTTGTGAAATCCTCCATTTTAGATGTAACATGTGGCAGGCGCCAAAATGTAGCCGGGTTCGGTCAAAACGGGTTCGGCCGAACCTGGTGAAGTTCGGACCGAAATCTCTAATAGGGACAGCAGACAGATTCATTATTAGTACTAGAGGTTAACAGATTTATTGCCAGCAGCCTTATTAATCCCAGCCGTCCGGCAGAATGAGATACGGGCCGAGCCGATACTTGTGTCAAAGTTGGTCCCAGTAACAGATTTATTGTTTGTTGTAAGAATCTGGTAACATTAGTAGCAGTGACAGCAGCTAAGAAAACACTGGCCCTCTCTCCAAGGATTGCGGAAAGCACGTTGCCCAGCAGCAAGCTGGACGCCGAAGAAGCAACACCGCAAGTCCGCTGTTTGATCCACTGCTCGTGCGCTTATACAGCGCTATGAGCAACTGAGCGGATATTCAGCGGTGAGTTTCTGCCACTCCTGTACGTGCAGGCATCGGCACAAACGGCGTCCGGCAGCGCCGCTACGAGGAGGTGTTTTCCTGCCGGAGGATCACTCGCCAGCAAGTATAGCACTAAGGTACTCTTTCCCTTCAGATTAACATTCCCTGGTCTAAGACCCAATTCAGTCAGCTGCTTCTAGGACGCTATTAGGGGACACACTGCAGTCCACATATCCGACTCCTCACTGGAAGACCGACGTGATACTGAAGCCCCTACCCCCGTGTATATAGAAGTAGAAGGTCACTGCTCAGATACACGAGCGGTCACCAGCAGACATCATAGCTGATCTATAGATGATGTGGCGGCTCTGAGAAGAGCCTTTGTGTTGTGTAAGATGGAGCAGAACAGGAGCGGAATTAACCTCCGAAGCCGTAGAGAGTGCGGCCCTGGCGTTTGAGCGCGTACACCACGTCCATAGCGGTGACGGTCTTCCTCTTAGCGTGCTCGGTGTAGGTGACGGCGTCACGGATGACGTTCTCCAGGAAAACCTTCAGCACGCCGCGAGTCTCTTCATAGATGAGACCGGAGATGCGTTTGACGCCTCCCCTGCGAGCTAGACGGCGGATGGCAGGCTTGGTGATGCCCTGGATGTTATCACGGAGCACCTTCCTGTGCCGCTTAGCACCGCCCTTTCCGAGTCCTTTTCCTCCTTTACCGCGACCAGACATCCTGTAAGCTGGAGCTAAAGAGAAATATTGTACCGACAACCGCGGGGCGCGTCTTTATATAGACCTTGGGTGGACCAGAGAGAGAACTGTTAAACATGTCATTTCGGGGCGTTCCTCTCAGCTAATTTACATTACCAATCCCTCCCCCTCCCGTTGATTGGCTTAACTCAGATTTTGAATTGCAAGCTCATTTTACAATACCGGCCGTTCTTTTCCCGCTTCTACTTGTACTTTCATATTACAGGCATGATGTCCCTGTTCCTTCATATTATCGGCATTATGTCCCTGTTCCTTCATATTACCGGCATTATGTCCTTGTTCCTTCATATTACCGGCATTATGTCCCTGTTCCCTCATCTTACCAGCATTATGTCCCTATTCCCTCATCTGAACCGGCATTATGTGCCTGTTCCGTCATCTTACCGGCATTACGTCCCTGTTCCTTCATATTATCGGCATTATGTCCCTGTTCCTTCATATTACCGGCATTATGTTCTTGTTCCTTCATATTACCGGCATTATGTCCCTGTTCCCTCATCTTACCAGCATTATGTCCCTATTCCCTCATCTGAACCGGCATTATGTGCCTGTTCCGTCATCTTACCGGCATTACGTCCCTATTCCTTCATATTACTGGCATTATGTCCCTGTTCCTTCATATTTTTGGATTATGTCCCTGTTCCCTCATCTTACCGGCATTTTGTCCCTGTTCCCTCATCTTACCGGCATTATGTCCCTGTTCCTTCATCTTACCGGCATTACGTCACTCTTCCTCCATATTACCGGAATTACGTCCCTATTCCTTCATATTACCGGCATTACGTCCCTGTTTCTTAATATTATCGGCATTACGTCCCTGTTCCTTCATATTACCGGCATTATGTCCCTGTTCCTTCATATTACAGGCATTATGTCCCTGTTCCTTCATATTACAGGTATTATGTCCCTGTTCCTTCATATTACTGCCATTATGTCCACTGAAGGAGGGTACAGGGACATAATGCCGGTAATATGTCCCTGTTCCCTCATCTTACCAGCATTACGTCCCTGCTCCTTCATATTACCAGCAATATGTCCCTGTTCCTTCATATTACAGGCATTGTGTCCCTGTTCAATCATCTTACCAGCATTATGTCCCTGTTCCCTCACCTTACCGGCATTATGTCCCTGTTCCCTCATTTGAACCGGCATTATGTCTCTGTTCCTCCATATTACCGGAATTCCGTCCCATTCCTTCATATTACCGGCATTATATCTTTGTTCCTTCATATTACAGGCATTATGTCCCTGTTCGCTCATCTTACCGGCATTATGTCCCTGTTCCCTCATCTGAACCGGCATTATGTGCCTGTTCCGTCATCTTACCGGCATTACATCCCTGTTCCTTCATATTAATTGTATTATGTCCCTGTTACCATATCTTACCGGCATTACGTCCATGTTCCTTCATATTAATTGTATTATGTCCCTGTTCCCTCATCTTACCGCCATTGTGTCCCTGTTTCCTCATCTTACCGGCATTATGTCCCTGTTCCTTCACCTTACCGGCATTACGTCACTGTTCCTCCATATTACCGGAATTACGTCCCTATTCCTTCATATTACCGGCATTACGTCCCTGTTCCTTCATATTACCGGCATTAGGACCCTGTTTCTTCATATTACCGGCATTATTTTCCTGTTCCTTCATATTACTGCCATTATGTCCACTGAAGGAGGGTACAGGGACTTAATGCCGGTAATATGTCCCTGTTCCCTCATCTCACAGGCATTATGTCCCTGTTCCTTCATATTACCGGCTTTATGTCCCTGTTCTCTCATATTACAGACATTATGTCCTTGTTCCTTCATATTACTGGCATTACGTCCCTGTTTCTTCATAATACCAGAATTGCGTCCCTATTCCTTCATATTACCGGCATTATGTCCCTGTTTCTTCATATTACAGGCATTTTGTCCCTGTTCCTTCATATTACAGGCATTATATGTCCTTGTTCTTTCATATTACCGCCATTATGTCCTTGTTTCTTCATATTACAGGCATTATGTCCCTGTTCCTTCATGTAACCGGCATTAAGTCCCTGTTCAATCATCTTACCGGCATTATGTCCCTGTTCCCTCACCTTACCGGCATTATGTCCCTGTTCCCTCATTTGAACCGGCATTATGTCTCTGTTCCTCCATATTACCGGAATTCCGTACTATTCCTTCATATTACCGGCATTATGTACTTGTTCCTTCATATTACAGGCATTATGTCCCTGTTCCTTCATATAACCGGCATTAAGTCCCTGTTCGCTCATCTAACCGACATTATGCCCCTGTTCCCTCATCTTAGCGGCATTACGTCCCTGTTCCTTCATATTAATGGCATTATGTCCCTGTTCCCATATCTTAGCGGCATTACGTCTATGTTCTTTCATATTTTTGGCATTATGTCCCTGTTCCCTCATCTTACCGGAATTGTGTCCCTGTTCCCTCATCTTACCGGCACTATATCCCTGTTCCTTCATCTTATCGGCATTATGTCCCTGTTCCTTCATCTTATCGGCATTACGTCCCTGTTCCTTCATATTACTGGCATTACGTCCCTGTTCCTTCATATTACCGGCATTAGGTCCCTTTTCCTTCATATTACCGGCATTATGAACCTGTTCCTTCAGATTACCAGCATTACGTCACTGTTACTTCATATTACCGAAATTGCGTCCCTATTCCTTCATATTACCAGCATTATGTCCCTTTTCCTTCATGTTACAGGCATTTTGTCCTTGTTCCTTCATATTACAGGCATTCTGTCCCTGTTCCTTCATACTACCGAGATTATGTCCCTGTTCCCACATCTTACCGGCACTATGTCCCTGTTCCCTCATTTGAACCAGCATTATGTGCCTTTTCCTTCATATTACCGGCATTACTTCCCTGTTCCTTCATGCTACCGAGATTATGTCCCTGTTCCCTCATCTTACCGGCATTTTGTCCCTGTTCCCTCATCTTTTTGGCATTATGTCACTGTTCCTCCATATTACCGGAATTACGTCCCTATTCCTTCATATTACCGGCATTATTTCCCTGTTACTTCATATTACCGGCATTATTTTCCTGTTCCTTCATATTACTGCCATTATGTCCACTGTAGGAGGGTACAGGGACATAATGCCGGTAATATGTCCCTGTTCCCTCATAGTACCGGCATTACGTCCCTGGTCCTTCATATTACCAGAATTGTGTCCCTATTCCTTCATATTACCGGCATTATGTCCCTGTTCCTTCATATTACCAGCATTATGTCCTGTTCCTTCATATTACAGGCATTTTGTCCCTGTTCCTGAAAATTACAGGCATTATGTCCCTGTTCCTTCATATAACCGGCAGTAAGTCCCTGTTCCGTCATTTTACCGGCATTACGTCCCTGTTCCTTCATATTAATGGCATTATGTCCCTGTTCCCATATCTTACCGGCATTACGTCACTGTTCCTTCATATTACCGGCATTACGTCCCTTTTCCTTCATACTACCGGCATTACGTCCCTGTTCCCTCATTAACCGGCATTTTGTCCCTGTTCCTTCATCTTACCAGCATAACGTTCCTGTTCCTCCATATTACCGGAATTACGTCCCTATTCCTTCATATTACCGGCATTACATCCCTGTTCCTTCATATTACCGGCAATACGTCCCTGTTCCTTCATATTACAGGCATTATGTCCCTGTTCCTTCATATTACCGCCATAATTTTCCTGTTCCTTCATACTACTGCCATTATGTCCACTGTAGGAGGGTACAGGGACATAATGACGGTAATATGTCCCTGTTCCCTCATATTACCGGCATTAAGTCCCTGCTCCTTCATATTATCGGCATTACGTCCCTGTTTCTTCATATTGCCAGCATTACGTCCCTGTTCCTTCATATTACCAGAATTGCGTCCCTATTCCTTCATATTACCGGCATTAAGTCCCTGCTCCTTCATATTATCGGCATTACGTCCCTGTTTCTTCATATTACCAGCATTACGTCCCAGTTCCTTCATATTACCAGAATTGCGTCCCTATTCCTTCATATTACCGGCATTATGTCCCTGTTCCTTCATATTACCAGCATTATGTCCCTGTTCGTTCATATTACAGGCATTTTGTCCCTGTTCCTTCATATTACCGGCATTATGTCCTTGTTTCTTCATATTACAGGCATTATGTCCCTGCTCCTTCATATAACCGGCATTAAGTCCCTGTTCCCTCATCTTACTGGCATTATGTCCCTGTTCCCTCACCTTACCGGCATTATGTCCCTGTTCCCTCATTTGAACCGGCATTATGTCCCTGTTCCCTCATATTACCGGCATTACGTCCCTGCTCCTTCATATTATCGGCATTACGTCCCTGTTTCTTCAAATTACCAGCATTACGTCCCTGTTCCTTCATATTACCGAAATTGCGTCCCTATTCCTTCATATTACCGGCATTATGTCCCTGTTCCTTCATATTACCAGCATTATGTCCCTGTTCCTTCATATTACAGGCATTTTGTCCCTGTTCCTTCATATTACAGGCATTACGTCCCTGCTCCTTCATATTACCGGCATTAAGTCCCTGTTCCCTCATCTTATCGGCATTATGTCCCTGTTCCCTCATCTTACCGGCATTATGTCCCTGTTCCTTCATCTTACCGGCATTACATCCCTGTTCCTTCATATTACCGGCATTACGTCCCTGTTCCTTCATATTTTTGGCATTATGTCCCTGTTCCTTCATCTTACCAGCATTACGTTCCTGTTCCTTCATATTACCGGCATTACGTCCTTGTTCCTGCATATAACCGGCATTAAGTCCCTGTTCCTTCATATTACCGGCAATACGTCCCTGTTCCTTCATATTACCGGCATTATTTCCCTGTTACTTCATATTACCGCCATTATTTTCCGGTTCCTTCATATTACCGGCATTATGTCCCTGCCCCCTCATATTACAAGCATTATGTCCCTGTTCCTCATATTACCGGCATTACGTCCCTGCTCCTTCATATTATCGGCATTACGTCCCTGTTTCTTCATATTACCGGCATTACGTCCCTGTTCCTTCATATTAACGGAATTATGTCCCTGTTCCCTCATCTTACCGGCATTTTGTCCCTGTTCCCTCATCTTACCGGCATTATGTCCCTGTTCCTTCATCTTACCGGCATTACGTCCCTGTTCCTCCATATTACCGGAATTACGTCCCTATTCCTTCATATTACCGGCATTACGTCCCTGTTCCTTCATATTAACGGCATTACGTCCCTGTTCCTTCATATTACCGGCATAAGGTCCCTGTTTCTTAATATTATCGGCATTACGTCCCTGTTTCTTCATATTACCGGCATTATGTCCCTGTTCCTTCATATTATCGGCATTATGTCCCTGTTCCTTCATCTTACGGCATTACGTCCCTTTTCCTCCATATTACCGGAATTACGTCCCTATTCCTTCATATTACCGGCATTACGTCCCTGTTCCTTCATATTAACGGCATTACGTCCCTGTTCCTTCATATTACCGCCATAAGGTCCCTGTTTCTTAATATTATCGGCATTACGTCCCTGTTTCTTCATATTACCGGCATTATGTCCCTGTTTCTTCATATTACAGGCATTATGTCCCTGTCCCCTCATCTTACCGGCATTATTTCCCTGTTCCTTCATATTACTGCCATTATGTCCACTGTAGGAGGGTACAGGGACATAATGCCGGTAATATGTCCCTATTCCCTCATCTTACAGGCATTATGTCCCTGTTCCTTCATATTACCGGCTTTATGTCCCTGTTCCCTCATATTACAGACATTATGTCCCTGTTCCCTCATATTACCGGCATTACGTCCCTGCTCCTTCATATTATCGGCATTACGTCCCTGTTTCTTCATATTATCGGCATTACGTCCCTGTTTCTTCATATTACCAGCATTACGTCCCAGTTCCTTCATATTACCAGAATTGCGTCCCTATTCCTTCATATTACCGGCATTATGTCCCTGTTCCTTCATATTACCCACATTATGTCCCTGTTCGTTCATATTACAGGCATTTTGTCCCTGTTCCTTCATATTACCGGCATTATGTCCTTGTTTCTTCATATTACAGGCATTATGTCCCTGCTCCTTCATATAACCGGCATTAAGTCCCTGTTCCCTCATCTTACTGGCATTATGTCCCTGTTCCCTCACCTTACCGGCATTATGTCCCTGTTCCCTCATTTGAACCGGCATTATGTCCCTGTTCCCTCATATTACCGGCATTACGTCCCTGCTCCTTCATATTATCGGCATTACGTCCCTGTTTCTTCAAATTACCAGCATTACGTCCCTGTTCCTTCATATTACCGAAATTGCGTCCCTATTCCTTCATATTACCGGCATTATGTCCCTGTTCCTTCATATTACCAGCATTATGTCCCTATTCCTTCATATTACAGGCATTTTGTCCCTGTTCCTTCATATTACAGGCATTACGTCCCTGCTCCTTCATATTACCGGCATTAAGTCCCTGTTCCCTCATCTTATCGGCATTATGTCCCTGTTCCCTCATCTTACCGGCATTATGTCCCTGTTCCTTCATCTTACCGGCATTACATCCCTGTTCCTTCATATTACCGGCATTACGTCCCTGTTCCTTCATATTTTTGGCATTATGTCCCTGTTCCTTCATCTTACCAGCATTACGTTCCTGTTCCTTCATATTACCGGCATTACGTCCTTGTTCCTGCATATAACCGGCATTAAGTCCCTGTTCCTTCATATTACCGGCAATACGTCCCTGTTCCTTCATATTACCGGCATTATTTCCCTGTTACTTCATATTACCGCCATTATTTTCCGGTTCCTTCATATTACCGGCATTATGTCCCTGCCCCCTCATATTACAAGCATTATGTCCCTGTTCCTCATATTACCGGCATTACGTCCCTGCTCCTTCATATTATCGGCATTACGTCCCTGTTTCTTCATATTACCAGCAGTACGTCCCTGTTCCTTCATATTACCAGATTTGCGTCCCTATTCCTTCATATTATCGGCATTACGTCCCTGTTCCTTCATAATTATCGGCATTACGTCCCTGTTCCTTCATATTAACAGCACTACGTCCCTGCTCCTTCATACTATCGGCGTTACGTCCCTGTTCCTTCATATTATCGGCATTACGTCCCTTTTCCTTCATATTATCGGCATTATGTCCCTGTTCCTTCATATTATCGGCATTACGTCCCTGTTCCTTCATATTAACGGCATTACGTCCCTGCTCCTTCATATTATCCGCATTACGTCCCTGTTCCTTCAAATTATCGGCATTACGTCCCTGTTCCTTCATATTATCGGCATTACGTCCCTGTTCTCTCGTCTTACCGGCATTTTGTCCCTGTTCCCTCATCTTACCGGCATTATGTCTCTGTTCCCTCATCTTACCGGCATTTTGTCCCTGTTCCTTCATCTTACCCACATTATGGCCTTGTACTTTCATATTACCGGCATTATGTCCCTATTCCCTCATCTTACCGGCATTATGTCCCTGTTTCTTCATATTACCGGCATTATGTCCCTGTTCCTTCATATTACAGGCATTATTTCCCTGTTCCTTCATATTACAGGCATTATTTCCCTGTTCCTTCATATTATCGGCATTATGTCCCTGTTCCTTCATATTACCGGCATAATGTCCCTGTCCCCTCATATTACTGGCATTATGTCCCGTGTAGGAGGTCACAGGGACATAATGCCGGTAATATGTCCCTGTTCCCTCATCTACAGGTATTATGTCCCTGTTCCTTCATATTACCGGCTTTATGTCACTGTTCTATCATATTACAGACATTATGTCCCTGTTCCCTCATATTACCGGTATTACGTCCCTGCTCCGTCATATTATCGGCATTACGTCAATGTTTCTTCATATTACCAGCATTATGTCCCAGTTCCTTCATATTACCAGAATTACGTCCCTATTCGTTCATATTACCGGCAATACGTCCCTGTTCCTTCATATTACAGGCATTATGTCCCTGTTCCTTCATATTACCGGCATTATTTCCCTGTTACTTTATATTACCGGCATTATTTTCCTGTTCCTTCATATTACTGCAATTATGTCCACTGTAGGAGGGTACAGGGACATAATGCCGGTAATATGTCCCTGTTCCCTCATCTTACAGGCATTATGTCCCTGTTCCTTAATATTACCGGCTTTATGTCCCTGTTCCCTCATATTACAGACATTATGTCCCTGTTCCCTCATATTACCGACATTACGTCCCTGCTCCTTCATATTACAGCCATTTTGTCCCTGTTCCTTCATATTACAGGCATTATGTCCTTGTTCTTTCATATTACCGGCATAATGTCTTTGTTCCTTCATATTACAGGCATTATGTCCCTGTTCCTTCATATAACCGGCATTAAGTCCCTGTTCCCTCATCTCACCGGCACTATGTCCCTGGTCCCTCATCTTACCGGCATTATGTCCCTGTTCCCTCATCTGAACCGGCATTATGTGCCTGTTCCGTCATCTTACCGGCATTACGTCCCTGTTCCTTCATATTACCGGCATTACGTCCCTGTTCCTTCATATTAATGGCATTATGTCCCTGTTCCCATATCTTACCGGCATTACGTCCATGTTCCTTCATATTTTTGGCATTATGTCCCTGTTCCCTCATCTTACCGGAATTGTGTCCCTGTTCCCTCATCTTACCGGCATTATGTCCCTGTTCCTTGATCTTACCGGCATTACGTCCTTGTTCCTTCATATAACCAGCATTAAGTCCCTGTTCCCTCATCTTACCGGCATTTTGTCCCTGTTCCCTCATCTTACCGGCATTATGTCCCTGTTCCTTCATCTTACCAGCATTAAGTCCCTGTTCCTTCATATTACCGGCAATACGTCCCTGTTCCTTCATATTACCGCCATTATTTTCCGGTTCCTTCATATTACCGGCATTATGTCCCTGCCCCCTCATATTACAAGCATTATGTCCCTGTTCCCTCATATTACCGGCATTACGTCCCTGCTCCTTCATATTATCGGCATTACGTCCCTGTTTCTTCATATTACCAGCAGTACGTCCCTGTTCCTTCATATTACCAGATTTGCGTCCCCATTCCTTCATATTATCGGCATTACGTCCCTGTTCCTTCATATTATCGGCATTACGTCCCTTTTCCTTCATACTACAGGCTTTTTGTGTCCCTGTTCCCTCATCTTACCGGCATTATTTCCCTGTTCCTTCATATTACCGCCATTATGTCCCTGTTCCTTCATATTACAGCCATTATTTCCCTGTTCCTTCATATTACAGGCTTCATGTCCCTGTTCCTTCATATTACCGGCTTTATGTCACTGTTCTCTCATAATACAGACATTATGTCCCTGTTCCCTCATATTACCGGTATTACGTCCCTGCTCCGTCATATTATCGGCATTACGTCAATGTTTCTTCATATTACCAGCATTACGTCCCAGTTCCTTCATATTACCAGAATTGCGTCCCTATTCCTTCATATTACCAGCATTATGTCCCTGTTCCTTCATATTACAGGTATTTTGTCCCTGTTCCTTCATATTACAGGCATTATGTCCCTGTTCCTTCATATAACCGGCATTAAGTCCCTGTTCCCTCATATTACCGGCATTATGTCCCTGTTCCCTCACCTTACCAGCATTATGTCCCTGTTCCCTAATTTGAACCGGCATTATGTGCCTGTTCCTCCATATTACCGGAATTACGTCCCTATTCGTTCATATTACCGGCAATACGTCCCTGTTCCTTCATATTACAGGCATTATGTCCCTGTTCCTTCATATTACAGGCATTATGTCCCTGTTCCTTCCTATTACCGGCATTATTTTCCTGTTCCTTCATATTACAAGAATTATGTCCACTGTAGGAGGGTACAGGGACATAATGCCGGTAATATGTCCCTGTTCCCTCATCTTACAGACATTATGTCCCTGTTCCCTCATATTACCGACATTACGTCCCTGCTCCTTCATATTATCGGAATTACGTCCCTTTATCTTCATATTACCAGCATTACGTCCCTGTTCCTTCATATTACCGGCATTATGTCCCTATTCCTTCATATTACCAGCATTATGTCCCTGTTCCTTCATATTACAGCCATTGTGTCCCTGTTCCTTCATATTACAGGCATTATGTCCCTGTTCCTTCATATAACCGGCATTAAGTCCCTGTTCCCTCATCTCACCGGCACTATGTCCCTGGTCCCTCATCTTACCGGCATTATGTCCCTATTCCGTCATCTTACCGGCATTACGTCCCTGTTCCTTCATATTACCGGCATTACGTCCCTGTTCCGTCATATTAATGGCATTATGTCCCTGTTCCCATATCTTACCGGCATTACGTCCATGTTCCTTCATATTTTTGGCATTATGTCCCTGTTCCCTCATCTTACCGGAATTGTGTCCCTGTTCCCTCATCTTACCGGCATTATGTCCCTGTTCCTTGATCTTACCGGCATTACGTCCTTGTTCCTTCATATAACCGGCATTAAGTCCCTGTTCCCTCATCTTACCGGCATTTTGTCCCTGTTCCCTCATCTTACCGGCATTATGTCCCTGTTCCTTCATCTTACCAGCATTACGTTCCTGTTCCTTCATATTACCAGCATTACGTTCCTGTTCCTTCATATTACAGGCATTACGTCCTTGTTCCTTCATATAACCGGCATTAAGTCCCTGTTCCTTCATATTACCGGCAATACGTCCCTGTTCCTTCATATTACCGGCATTATTTCCCTGTTACTTCATATTACCGCCGTTATTTTCCGGTTCCTTCATATTACCGGCATTATGTCCCTGCCCCCTCATATTATCTGCATTACGTCCCTGTTTCTTCATATTACCAGCAATACGTCCCTGTTCCTTCATATTAACAGATTTGCGTCCCTATTCTTTCATATTATCGGCATTACGTCCCTGTTCCTTCATATTATCGGCATTACGTCCCTGTTCCTTCATACTACAGGCTTTTTGTGTCCCTGTTCCCTCATCTTACCGGCATTATGTCCCTGTTCCTTCATATTAGCGGCATTATGTCCCTGTTCCTTCATATTACAGGCATTATTTCCCTGTTCCTTCATATTATCGGCATTATGTCCCTGTTTCTTCATATTATAGGCATTATGTCCCTGTTCCTTCATATTACCGGCATTATGTCCCTGTTCCTTCATATTACAGGCATTATGTCCCTGTTCCTTCATATTATCGGCATTATGTCCCTGTTTCTTCATATTACAGGCATTATGTCCCTGTTCCCTCATCTTACCGGCATTATGTCCCTGTTCCTTCATCTTACCGGCATTACGTCCCTGTTCCTCCATATTACCGGAATTACGTCCCTATTCCTTCATATTACCGGCATTACGTCCCTGTTCCTTCATATTAACGGAATTATGTCCCTGTTCCCTCATCTTACCGGCATTTTGTCCCTGTTTCCTCATCTTACCGGCATTATGTCGCTGTTCCTTCATCTTACCGGCATTACGTCCCTGTTTCTTCATCTGAACCGGCATTATGTGCATGTTCCTTCATTTTATCGGCATTACGTCCCTGTTTCTTCATATTATAATAATAATAATCTTTATTTATATAGCGCCAACATATTACGCAGCACTTTACAATTTAGAGGGGACATGAAACAAACAATATCAGACATTACATAGTGACAAAGTCCATTTACAATTCAAACCTGGGGAGTGAGGACCCTGCTCGCAAGAGCTTACAATCTATGAGGAAATAAGGGAGACACAAAGTGTAATAGTGTTTGTTCTGTACAATGGTCATTTTTATACACATGCGGTGGTAACATATTACAGGCATGATGTCCCTGTTTCTTCATATTATCGGCATTATGTCCCTGTTTCTTCATATTACAGGCATGATGTCCCTGTTTCTTCATATTACAGGCATTATGTCCCTATTCCTTCTTATTACAGGCATTATGTCCCTGTTCCTTCTTATTACAGGCATGATGTCCCTGTTCCTTCATATTACCGGCATTATGTCCCTGTTCCCTCATCTTACCGGCATTACGTCCCTGTTCCTTCATATTACAGGCATTATGTCCCTGTTCCTTCATATTACAGGCATTATGTCCCTGTTCCTTCATATTACCAGCATAATGTCCCTGTCCCCTCATATTATCAGCATTACGTCCCTGTTCCTTCATACTACAAGTGTGATGGATGGTCAAATTGCTTATGTTCTCTGTATTAAACGACACTATGAATTATCCAGCAGGATGCCGGATTATGAAGATATGGATTCTCCATTTTGTAATGATCTCTTTCTGGTTCTGTTTGAATCACAAGGGAATAAGTTATTACTTTGTGTTCTTCTTCGTGGCCTTCAATACTGGTAGATAGGAGTCTGGCAGAACGCCTAGGCCTGAAATAATCATCATATTTGTAATTAATTCTTCATCTCAGTATTTCACACACATATATGAAATCACCACATACACTTATGAAAACCTCCTACATTTCTATTGTTTGTAGGCCAGGATTTGCAGGTGTTGGAAAGATCATGTGACTTCAGTGGGAAGGTACCCTGTGACGTATTTTCAGTCTACGTGTAAAATGTTATGATTGGTTGTTCCATGAGAGGTAACACCCTGGTTAGAGGGTACGCCCTGAGGGTATATTAACCTATGTATCTTGATAATAAATGAGAATATTGATTGAGACGACAGATTGCTATTGTCTTTATTGATCTCCCGGTGCACTGCTGATACTTCAATTACCATATTTGAATACCACCTGACAAAGCAGAGGGAGCCCATTAGAGCGCCCATCTCAAAAGGTGCTACCTGGAAGGGGTTTCTTCGACAGTTATGGTGCCAAACAGCCCGGGACCTCCTAATGAGAATTTTGTGCAAAGTCCACTAATCTGGAAGGACCTGGGGAGTCACTGAAACCAAAACCGAAAGGTAAGTAACAGACTTTATGTTACACCATTTGTTTCAGCCACTCTGTTAAGTCCCTGGAAACGTACTTTGTATATGTAAGTCTCTACAAAGGGGTCCCGTAATAATCAGGTCCTTTGTCAGGATGGTAGTGTGGTTAGATGGATTTACATGGGGGTGTATGTGACAAGTGTGATAAATGTGTGTGTAGTGTGATGTTGAATACATCTGTGAGAAGACGTACATATCAAATTGTTGAAACTGTATGGCTCCCAGCCCAGTAGTAATATCCACTTCATAGAAGACGATATCCACTCAGTGCAAGGAGGAGCAATTGTGTCTATATTGAATTTGCACTCAATACCATTACCCAGTGCAATAGGGAAAACTTTGAATACTGTATTAGAAAATCATTTATATTTTCCTAATTCACTGCCAAACAGTGATATTGTGTGTAAGGGTCCATAAACCAGTTGTATGCATTGCCAGACTGGCATAAGGTGGGAATCAGTACAGACTGATTTCTAGCACATGATAATCCGGCATATACACTTTGATGTAAAATAACATCCAAGTAATGAAGTCTGTAGTAGTATAACATCAGACCGCTGGATTGAATACCGTTGTAATATAACATCCTGTATTCAACGAATGACCCTGACACTTACCCCAGGTGCCACCTGTGTCGGAGTAGTATAACTACCCAGACTAATTACAGTGAAGGACATTGGTATTGGCTCAGACCCAGAGCCCCTAAAGAAATCATCACCAACATACATAACAGGCCCCTAAACTACAACCCACAGAGTGAACGGCTGAGCGGGGAGGATAACATATATGTTACCAAATATAATTTGCATGTGAAACCATTGCAAAGTGCTAGAGGAAAGAGTTTGGGATATATATGCTACATCACAGGCTGTATGAACTGAAAGACACCCCCCGGCAGCAAGTGTTCTGCATAGGTGAAAGAGACGAAGGGTTTGTAGAAGTTTGAAATGAATGTGACCAACTCCTGCTTGAATCAATGGAAGTTCATGAATGTAGATTGTGTTGAAGGATTTGCTCTTGTAATTTGTGGATTGGCAGCATTTTGTCTGTTCTTGATGTTCAAAACAGTGAGGGATCAGAGAAAAGGATATCCCACTGCTAGAATGTCTGGAGGGACGACTTTTGATATTGATAGTCTTTCTGAAACTGTAAGATAGATTGTCTGAGATATCTGTCAACAGACTAAGGCCTGTCTGTTTGGAGCTGGGGAGTTTTCCGGAGACTACCCTACGCCCTCTGACCATGGGGTCAGAAAATAGTAAGACAAAAATGCGGGACAGCCCTGAGACGTGGGTCTCTGCCATCAAAATAGTAGAAAGAGCAAAAGGATCTGAGGCTGTGAAGGATTGTAAAAGAATGTTTAAAATGATGGGAGTTGGGTCCTATGGAACATTAGCAGAATGTGATTGGAAAAGATTTATGACAAATTGTGTTGGATGGTTGAAAGACAATAACATGGTGGAAAAAGCCCAAATGTGGTATGAGGTAGCACAGAGAGTGAGTAACACAGAACATAAGAGTATGGAAGCAAATCATGGAATAATGTATGATTTATATGACCCTTTAAGTGAAAAGCTCCTCACTAATGTGTTAACCCCTTTACAACTGCCAAACAGCCCGACAGCAGCAACTGCGCCACCTCCTTATCCTGAAAATAGCAAGAAAGGCAGCTGCTGGACATGTCCACACTGTGGGCAGCAGAACCCCCTCACTGCAGGATATTGTGTCAGTTGTGGTACGCAGCGCCCCACTAGATTGTTTCCGTTAGTATCAAGTATCCATACACACAGGGGACCAAAACCAGTAGATGTAGACGGGCAACCAGTACAAGGGGCAGTAGGGGAAATCCAGTCACATGAAGCCACTGTGTATCGCCCCTGGAGCCCGGCTGATTTACTAGCTGTATGTGGCACACTCCCAGACCCACGGAAAACACCCAGCGCTTTCCATAGAAAGCTGCGAGCCATCTAGCTTACCGTGCTACATGGTCAGGTATGGAGAGCCTGGTAGAAACAAAGGGAGGGGAAGTGCTCAAAAATCAAATACAAGCTGCTATTACAAATCCTGTACCAGCAAATAAAACCAATGAGAAATCAGGACTAGAATACCTGAACGCTATGCAGCCCTGGGTAGATGCTACTCAACAGGATCCAACTGATAGTTTTATGTCATTTTCCCAAGATGTTAAACAGTCAGTCCCTGATTATGCCACAACTTTACAGCAGCAGTGGTTAGATCACGGGTATGAAGAAGGGGATGCAAAAGACTTGCGCCTACTAAAAATAACTTTTATGTCCGGTCTTAAGCCGGCAGTACAAGAAGCTGTTAAAAGATCCCGCCCCGACTGGCGTACATGCCAGTTTAATGATTTAGTAAGCATTGCAAAAGGTGCAGTTAGATTTAGCTCCTAAAAGAACCCGTCTCGCCCCGATGCAACAAAAGGGGGGCTATAGAGGAAGAGGCAGGGAACAAAAAGACGCTTTGAGAACCCGGAGAAGGGATCTTAGCCGGATTACATGCTGGAATTGTGATAAGAAGGGTCATTATTCAGCCCGATGTCCCTCCCGTCCAGTTGAGCCTCCCAAATCTTTCATTGCTGCATAGGAAACTGGCAACCCTGATGTCTCACCTCTGCCCAGTGCTCCCCCCGACAGGTCCATCATTGATGGTGCCTGTTACTTTACCCACAGGGGAAAATACCTCTTTTCTAGTAGACACAGGGGCAGCCAGAACTGTATTACAAACCAGTGGCGTAGCTATAGGGGTCGCAGCGGTCGCAGTTGCGACCGGGCCCCTAAGCCTGGGGGGCCCACGGGCCCCCGTTGCCATACAGCATTTTTTCTAACTAAATCTTCTGTGCCGTGAAGCCGGCACTTCCAGGTTACGGTCACATGGTACACTTAGTGTACCATGTGACCGTGTTGTCACGTGACACGGCTTCCAGACAGAGCAGAAGAGTCGGTGCGGAGGACTCCAGGTAAGCTGCAGTGTAATGTCATGTAATGTATTGTGTTGTAACGTTATGTATTGTAATGTAATGTATGTGATGCCTTGTAATGTATTGTGTTGTATGCGGTGGAGAGGGGGGGAGCGTTAAATCACAGCCCCCCCCCTCCTCCACCACAAACTGCACAATACAGTATAGTACACATGAGTGTATGAGAGCGGGGCTGCGGCTGTGTAATACAGTCACTGCCCCGCTCCTGAGTCCTAACATGTGCGCGCCGTCAGGATGATGTTATGCGGCCGGCGCTGCACTAATGAGCGTCGGCACTGAAGACAGAACATGGTGGGCGCACTGCAAAACACCCCCATGTTCTGTCCTCAATGCCTGAACCGCCGCTCATTAGTGCAGCGCCGGCCGCATCTCCACATGCTGACCGCGCGCGCACTTATATCAGGAGCGGGGCAATGGCTGTATTACACAGCTGCAGCCCCGCTCTATAACGGCGGAGATCAGAGAAACCGCTCATCTCCGCCGCTCATCTCCTGAATGCTGCGATCAAAGCTGACTGCAGCATTCAGGGGAAAATGAGAAGGGGGGATGCCCCTGGATCGCGTCACAGGGAATTTCTGTGATGCGATTAAGGGACATACCATATATGGGCAGACAGCCCAGGGTCTGTTGAAGGACCCCAGGGCAGTCCTACCATATTTCCTGTTGTTAGGGCATACTGAGGTATGTCCTAACAACTGCCTGTGTACTATCCGTACACAGGCTAATGTACTGGCATATAGCTATAGGCCAGTACATTGAAGTTTAAAAATAAAGTAAAAACAAAGTAATGTTAAATAAAAAAAATACACATACACTTTTTTTTATAATAAACATTAAAATAAGTCTCAATACATAAAACATACACATAATCGGTATTGGCGCACCCGTAATAACCTGCACAACAATTTTTTTGCATCATTTATGATGTGTACTCTGTAAAAAAATAAAATAAAAATTGCTTTCTATCACTTAGGCCCCATTCACACGACCGTGCCCGCAATCAGGGCCCGCGATTGCGGGCACGGCCGGCCGCCGACTGCCACCCGCATTTTCGGGCCGTGCTCCCATACAAAGTATGGGAGAACGGCCCGCAAAATGACGGACATGTTCCATAATTTTAGTGCTACGGAAATGTGTCCGCGCTCAATGAAAGTGAATGGAGGTTATTTACGGTCGTGTGCATGGGGCCTAATTGTGAGGCACAAGGTGCGATGATGAATTTAACCTCCATGTGCCTCACATTAATAGTAATTAACCCCATCATGTACCTTACACATTAACCCATTATGACTGAGAAACATGATGAGGTTAATTACTATTAATGTGAGGCACATTCAAAATTCATCATGGGGGGCTATAGAGGAAGAGGCAGGGAACAAAAAGACACTTTGAGAACCCGGAGAAGGGATCTT
Organism: Rhinoderma darwinii; assembly: GCF_050947455.1. Classification (NCBI taxonomy): domain Eukaryota; kingdom Metazoa; phylum Chordata; class Amphibia; order Anura; family Rhinodermatidae; genus Rhinoderma; species Rhinoderma darwinii. Next base: position 91,459,860 of record NC_134697.1, on the reverse strand, counting down.
AGCCAGATTACATGCTGGAATTGTGATAAGAAGGGTCATTATTCAGCCCGATGTCCCTCCCGTCCAGTTGAGCCTCCCAATTCTTTGATTGCTGCATAGGAAACTAGCAACCCTGATGTCTCCCTCTGCCCAGTGCTCCCCCCGACAGGTCCATCATTGATGGTGCCTGTTACTTTACCCACAGGGGAAAATACCTATTTTCTAGTAGACACAGGGGCAGCCAGAACTGTATTACAAACCAGTGGCGTAGCTATAGGGGTCGCAGCGGTCGCAGTTGCGACCGGGCCCCTAGGCCTGGGGGGCCCACGGGCCCCCGTTGCCATACAGCATTTTTTCTAACTAAATCTTCTGTGCCGTGAAGCCGGCACTTCCGGGTTACGGTCACATGGTACACTTAGTGTACCATGTGACCGTGTTGTCAAGTGACACGGCTTCCAGACAGAGCAGAAGAGTCGGTGCGGAGGACTCCAGGTAAGCTGCAGTGTAATGTAATGTATTGTGTTGTAACGTTATGTATTGTAATGTAATGTATGTGATGCCTTGTAATGTATTGTGTTGTATGCGGTGGAGAGGGGGGGAGCGTTAAATCACAGCCCCCCCCCCCTCCTCCACCACAAACTGCACAATACAGTATAGTACACATGAGTGTATGAGAGCGGGGTTGCGGCTGTGTAATACAGTCACTGCCCCGCTCCTGAGTCCTAACATGTGCGCGCCGTCAGGATGATGTTATGCGGCCGGCGCTGCACTAATGAGCGTCGGCACTGAAGACAGAACATGGTGGGCGCACTGCAAAACACCCCCATGTTCTGTCCTCAATGCCTGAACCGCCGCTCATTAGTGCAGTGAATTCTTGCACCCGGGCCCATGAGCCTTTAGCTACGCCCCTGTTACAAACCAAATATGTACTGGCAGAGTTGCTATCACCAGACTATATAGATTGTGAAGGGGTGGAGGGAACATCATTTCAGTTACAGTTAACAAAACCAATGCGACTGAATATACATGACACACAATCAATTGTCTCCCGTGTGTTAGTGTCACCACACACTCCCTACAATTTATTGGGGACAGATGTACTCAGTGCCCTGGGAGCAGCATTGGACTTTTCTTCTGGCACGCCTATATTAACCTCTGCCATTCCAGTGTCTCTGCTATGCAAACTCCTTAGTATGGCAAGTATGCCAGACGCTGAAAAAGCCCCAAGTACCCCTCCCCTTTGGTTGGCAGACATCCCAGAAAAAACTATGGGCACAAGATAAGATGGATGTAGGAGTTTTAAATGTGCCGCCTGTACAAGTAAATGTAAAATCAGACATGCAGAACCGTCCTGTATGTATAAAGCAATATCCTCTGAGTCCACAGCAAGACGCTGCTATAGAAAAGGATATTAACTCCTTACTGGAAAACAATCTCATAGTGCCCATAATCTCGCCTTTCAACACTCCTCTCTACCCAGTAAAGAAAAAGACACTGCCCGGTCAACCTGTACAGTACCGGATGGTACATGACCTACGGGCTGTGAATGCTGTGACAATAATTAATACACCACAAGTGCCTAACCCACATACCCTGCTCAACCAGGTCCCCGGCACTGCAGTCTATGTCACAGGTATAACCCACATACCCTGCTCAACCAGGTCCCCGGCACTGCAGTCTATGTCACAGGTATAACCCACATACCCTGCTCAACCAGGTCCCCGGCACTGCAGTCTATGTCACAGGTATAACCCACATCCCCTGCTCAACCAGGTCCCCGGCACTGCAGTCTATGTCACAGGTATAACCCACATCCCCTGCTCAACCAGGTCCCCGGCACTGCAGTCTATGTCACAGGTATAACCCACATACCCTGCTCAACCAGGTCCCCGGCACTGCAGTCTATGTCACAGGTATAACCCACATCCCCTGCTCAACCAGGTCCCCGGCACTGCAGTCTATGTCACAGGTATAACCCACATACCCTGCTCAACCAGGTCCCCGGCACTGCAGTCTATGTCACAGGTATAACCCACATACCCTGCTCAACCAGGTCCCCGGCACTGCAGTCTATGTCACAGGTATAACCCACATACCCTGCTCAACCAGGTCCCCGGCATTGCAGTCTATGTCACAGGTATAACCCACATACCCTGCTCAACCAGGTCCCCGGCACTGCAGTCTATGTCACAGGTATAACCCACATACCCTGCTCAACCAGGTCCCCGGCACTGCAGTCTATGTCACAGGTATAACCCACATACCCTGCTCAACCAGGTCCCCGGCACTGCAGTCTATGTCACAGGTATAACCCACATACCCTGCTCAACCAGGTCCCCGGCACTGCAGTCTATGTCACAGGTATAACCCACATACCCTGCTCAACCAGGTCCCCGGCACTGCAGTCTATGTCACAGGTATAACCCACATCCCCTGCTCAACCAGGTCCCCGGCACTGCAGTCTATTTCACAGTTATAGACTTAGCCAATGCATTCTTCTCCATCCTGCTGGATAAAGAGTGCCAGCAGTATTTTGCATTTACACATAGGGGAAGACAGTATGCTTGGGTAGTGCTGCCACAGGGTGCCGCAAATTCCCCTGATATCTTCTCACGTACCATGAAAGATATTCTGGACACCTGGCAGCCCCCCAATCAGTCCTCAGTTCTACTACAATATGTAGATGATTTGTTACTTTGTAGTCAGAGTCTGGAGAAGAGTGAAACAGATTCTAAATCACTATTAATGTTCCTAGAAGAAGTGGCTGTAAAACGTGCGAGCACAAGCTGCAATTATGTGCCAAAACAGTGGTTTTCCTTGGTCTCTGTATTTCCCAAGATGGATCTCGATATTGGAGCGAAGACAAAGGACATTTCCTCACCGGGTATGCTGTGGTCCACAATGGATGGCCAGAAGCTTTTCCAGTGGCAAAAGCAAATGCAGATACCACAGCAAAGAAACTGATAGCTGAGGTAGTGTGCCGCTATGGAGTACCAGAGACAATTGAAAGTGACAGAGGTACTCATTTTACCCAAGAACTATTGAGGAACATATTAAAAAGCCTTGGGATAGAACAAGCATTTCATACTCCCGATCACCCACAAAGCAGTGGTAAGATCCAAACTTTCTTTCAGGTACCCACTCACTACAACCTGGAGACTGGGTGGTAACAAAGATACACAACAGGAGCAGTCTGGAGCCAAGGTACAGCCAACCAGTAGAAGTACAGCCGGTCACCGCCACATCAGTGAAGCTCCAAGGTACAGCCAACCAGTAGAAGTACAGCTGGTCACCGCCACATCAGTGAAGCTCCAAGGTACAGCCAACCAGTAGAAGTACAGCTGGTCACCGCCACATCAGTGAAGCTCCAAGGTACAGCCAACCAGTAGAAGTACAGCTGGTCACCGCCACATCAGTGAAGCTCCAAGGTACAGCCAACCAGTAGAAGTACAGCCGGTCACCGCCACATCAGTGAAGCTCCAAGGTACAGCCAACCAGTAGAAGTACAGCTGGTCACCGCCACATCAGTGAAGCTCCAAGGTACAGCCAACCAGTAGAAGTACAGCTGGTCACCGCCACATCAGTGAAGCTCCAAGGTACAGCCAACCAGTAGAAGTACAGCTGGTCACCGCCACATCAGTGAAGCTCCAAGGTACAGCCAACCAGTAGAAGTACAGCTGGTCACCGCCACTTCAGTGAAGCTCCAAGGTACAGCCAACCAGTAGAAGTACAGCTGGTCACCGCCACATCAGTGAAGCTCCAAGGTACAGCCAACCAGTAGAAGTACAGCTGGTCACCGCCACATCAGTGAAGCTCCAAGGACGAGCCAATTGGATACATGCAAGCCATTGTAAAAAGGTTATCAGCCCAGATGACGTCGCCTCGATCGATGATGTTGCCCTTGGCAGGGTTGATGTTGATGTTGCCCCTCGTGGGGACGATGACTCAAGTTCTCAAGGAGGAAGTGGACAATAAATTCATAAAACATCATCAAATTATAACAGCATTAACAAACTTATCTAATTGTTGGATATGTACACACAGTCCTATAAGTTCAAAATCCATGCCATACATGGCTGTGCCCCTTAGTGAGAAAGAACTTCTTAACACTACATGTTGGGATCCCTCAAAGGTAAAGGATAACACAAAAAGGTATACATGGTCTAATACCAGTGTGCCCTTACCCATAGCAGGATGGATGGAGGATCCCTGGTGGCAGGTAAATCTAACCCTGATACCTGGTAAGGCACTGATTCTCACACAGAAGGAAAATGGAAAATGGGTCCCTAAAAATGTCACTAAAACACTGACACTAGGTGAGATCCCCATAAAAGGCATAAAGATAAGCTGCAATAAAACCCAACAGACCTCAGATGTATTTAGACCAAGTCTGGTAGAACGGTACATACAATGGTAGTTGGGAATACGGCCATTTCTTCCCTTCAGGAAGTAAGACTGATTGTAAACGTTATCCAGGGTATATGGAAGAAACAGACTTACAAGGGAATGAAACTATGTATTGTGGATGCACAGGAGTATACCATGGCTCTTTGGGAACAAATTGTCCTTGGTGTGTATTACAGCAGTCTTTTCCCTTAGTTCATTTTGCTCATATGTTAACCCTAGGAAGTATGCAATGGTTTGACCTTCCCCATGATATATATATAGTGTGCGGACATAATGCATATAAATGGATCCCGCAGACTACCACAGGTACCTGTACCCTAGCTAGGTTACAGTCTGCTACCTGGACATGGGACAAGGATGCACTTCCTTATGATAAAGTACCAAAACATATGCTGTACAAAAGGGAGGGAAAGCAAAAAGCCCACCCATTGGTACACTTGCCTTGGTACACCAAGTTAGGATATGCTCTATCTTTGGAGGACCAATTAGAAACGCATATAACATAGAAAAACTAGCAGAGTTGTTTGACAATATGACCGAATTAATATTTGATGCTTTAAATGTTTCTTCAGTACTTACCCGACAGCTTATTACTGTTACTAACCAACATACACTTGTACTAGATTACTTAACTGCAAGTCAAGGGGGTATGTGCCAGATAGTGGGTCCTGCATGCTGTCATTATATAGATCCCCAAGGGACAGTACAGATTAAACATGATATTGAACAAGCACAGCAATTAAAGGAGGAATTTAGGAAAGCCAATTCTGAAGAAGATTGGAACCTAAATTGGCCAGACTGGTTGTCATGGCTGAACCCGGCCTCATGGTTCTGAGGCATTGGAGGATGGGCTGCAGGACTCATGGTTCAGAGGCATTGGAGGATCGGCTGCAGGACTCATGGTTCAGAGGCATTGGAGGATGGGCTGCAGGACTCATGGTTCAGAGGCATTGGAGGATGGGCTGCAGGACTCATGGTTCAGAGGCATTGGAGGATGGGCTGCAGGACTCATGGTTCAGAGGCATTGGAGGATGGGCTGCAGGACTCATGGTTCAGAGGCATTGGGGGATGGGCTGCAGGACTCATGGTTCAGAGGCATTGGAGGATCGGCTGCAGGACTCATGGTTCAGAGGCATTGGAGGATCGGCTGCAGGACTCATGGTTCAGAGGCATTGGGGGATGGGCTGCAGGACTCATGGTTCAGAGGCATTGGGGGATGGGCTGCAGGACTCATGGTTCAGAGGCATTGGAGGATGGGCTGCAGGACTCATGGTTCTGAGGCATTGGAGGATGGGCTGCAGGACTCATGGTTCAGAGGCATTGGAGGATGGGCTGCAGGACTCATGGTTCAGAGGCATTGGAGGATGGGCTGCAGGACTCATGGTTCAGAGGCATTGGAGGATGGGCTGCAGGACTCATGGTTCAGAGGCATTGGAGGATGGGCTGCAGGACTCATGGTTCTGAGGCATTGGAGGATGGGCTGCAGGACTCATGGTTCAGAGGCATTGGAGGATGGGCTGCAGGACTCCTGGTTCAGAGGCATTGGAGGATGGGCTGCAGGACTCATGGTTCAGAGGCATTGGAGGATGGGCTGCAGGACTCATGGTTCAGAGGCATTGGAGGATCGGCTGCAGGACTCATGGTTCAGAGGCATTGGGGGATGGGCTGCAGGACTCATGGTTCAGAGGCATTGGGGGATGGGCTGCAGGACTCATGGTTCTGAGGCATTGGAGGATGGGCTGCAGGACTCATGGTTCAGAGGCATTGGAGGATGGGCTGCAGGACTCATGGTTCAGAGGCATTGGAGGATGGGCTGCAGGACTCATGGTTCTGAGGCATTAACCGGCATTATGTCCCTGCTCCCTCATATTACCGACATTATGTCCCTGTTCTATTACAGCGTGTAGAAGAAACCAGAGACTGCTCCAATAACCAGGCACAGACACCAGAGTTTGTTCCACCTGTATTAACCCCTTAATGACGGGGCCTGTTTGGGCCTTAATGACCAAGCCAGATTTGTTAAATCTGGTATGTGTGACTTCATCAGAGAATAACTCTGCGAAAGTTTTGAATATCCAAGTAATTCTGACATTGTTTTTTCGTCACATGTTGTACTTTATTTTAGTGGTAAAATTTTGTAAAAATTATCATTTTTCCCTATTTTTAACGGCAATATGTCACATATGTACACACATACTGTACAATTTTTTTTATGAAATATATATTTCCATCGCTTTACTCTATTTTGGCAGCACTTTTGAAAAAAAAAAAAATTTTTTGAGCAATTTAGAAGACTTACAATTTTAGTAATAATTTTATACATTTTGAAGTACATTTGGTTTTCCTGCACCAAGCCAGGTTTTCAGAGGCTCATAGGTGTCAGAATGGTGGAAACCCCCACAAGTGACCCCATTTTGCAAACTACACCCCTTAATGTATTTATTAAGGGGTGTTGTAAGTATTTTGACCCCACAGTTGTTTTGTAAGAATTCATGCAAAGCAGGCGTAAAAAAATATAATCTCACTTTTTTCATAAAATTATCACTTTGAAGACCGATTTCTTTGTAAAGCGACCATGAGAATGAAGATACACCCCCCAAAATCTATCACCCTGTTTCTCCTGTTTTCAAAAATGCCCCCATTGTGACCCTAATGCATTGCCTGGACACACGGCAGGGCCTGAAAGGAAGGGAGCACCCGGAGGCTTTCAGGACTTTTGCTTGAAAATGTTTTAGGCCCCACTGTATATTTGGAGAGGTTTTGAACTACCAGAACGATAGAAACTTCCCATAAACGACCCCATTTAGAAAACTAGACCCCTTAAGGTATTTATCTAGGGCTGTAGTGAGTATTTTGACTCCACAGTTTTTTGCTAAATTTAATGCATAGCAGGTGAAAAAAAATTAAACTTCACTTTTTTCATAAAAGTATCACTTTGAAGACAGATTTCTTTGTAAAGCGACCATGAAAATGAAGAAACACACCCCAAAATCTATCACCCCGTTTCTCCTGTTTTCAAAAATACTCTCATTGTTGCCCCAATCTGCTTATTAGACGTGTGGCTGGGCCAAAAAGAGAGGGAGCACCCTTTGGCTTTCAGGGCACAATTGAATAAATTCTCGGCCCCATATCATGCATTTAGAGGCATTGAGCTGCCTGAACAAAAAAAAAAAACACGCAGAAATGACCCCATTTTAAAAACTAAACCCCTAAAGGTATTCATCTAGTGGTGTAGTGGGCATGCGGACCAAACATGTATTAAACGAGGAAATAATGGGTATCATTTCAGACACTATGGGTATATAATGTTTTCTTCAAACTCTTATTACGTTTCCACATGAAATAGAGGAGACGTGGTAGAAGGTTATTTTGTTAGAAATATGCCACATTAATAAATTTGTGCGGCACAGAAGAGAAGTGAAGCCGTGTATTCATAATGGATACATGTCGCTATAGACGTATTTGCCTGTACTTATGACTATGTCTTGCTGAAGAAGCAGTTGGTGCCATTATGATGTCATTGTGGACAGAATTCTGTCCTAATATAAAATCAGTCAGAGAGGAAAAAATAAACTGTACTGGAGTGATGGGCAATATCTTCAAACAAATGGAGGAAAATGTATCCAACTATGTGGCAAACTCGAGTCTGTTCACTAGATAGAAGAACACCTGCAGGGCGGCCATGACAAGGATTTTTTTTTTCAGTGACTGGTTGTACAACGTCTCTTTAGCTCCATCAATCCTTATGAGGGACGAACGTGCCAAGTGACGCGGTACACCATAACAGACCCCTGCCCGGCAAGGTAGGAACCGCTATGTGCACAAAACAACCAATCACCTACAGAATATATAAAGGGACAGTGTCCAAAACCATCTATAGGAACAGTAAAGGATCACTAATCCCCAAAATGATGTCAGTATTTCCAGAAGAACCGTAACAAAAGCCCATGGTGTATTGATAAGGAACAGCTCGATTATTAGAGATCCTCCAAAAAAAAAATATCATGCCCGTATCACGGTACAGAATAAGGAATATAACAGCCGCATGTGGCAGGACACAGTCATAAGAAAAAGGAAATACATCCCCAATTTATTCTTGTAACCATTGCTAAAATGCACGACTTCCACTAATTCAGGGGCGGCACGGGCCGCAGGGGTGGGATTTATCTACTAATTCAGGGGCGGCACGGGCCGCAGGTGTGGGATTTATCCACTAATTCGGGGGCGGCACGGGCCGCAGGGGTGGGATTTATCTACTAATTCAGGGGCGGCACGGGCCGCAGGTGTGGGATTTATCCACTAATTCAGGGGCGGCACAGGCCGCAGGGGTGGGATTTATCTACTAATTCAGGGGCGGCACGGGCCGCAGGTGTGGGATTTATCCACTAATTCAGGGGCGGCACGGGCCGCAGGTGTGGGATTTATCCACTAATTCAGGGGCGGCACGGGCCGCAGGTGTGGGATTTATCCACTAATTCAGGGGCGGCACGGGCCGCAGGTGTGGGATTTATCCACTAATTCAGGGGCGGCACGGGCCGCAGGGGTGGGATTTATCTACTAATAAATGCAATGCCCACATTTATTTTTTATTTCAAGAACACTTGTGGGGTCCATGTTCTGAATAGACAGATGTGGCTCCTGCACAATAAACAGTATTCATTTGTGAGTGATCAAGTCCAGGATTTAATTGTCCAAGAAATGTATAAAAAAAAATCATAAAGGGAAAATTTAGTTTTACAGTCTGAAATAAATACTTTACTACCTCCCCGTGAGAATCCCTCCCTCCCTTGGAAAGCTCAGAAACGAAAAATAAAATATGAATAAATGAAATTGACTCCCTAAAAAGAATCCCCCCCCACCTTTTTTGGTGTTCCCTAAATTATACGGTGTGGTAGGACTCAAAACAGGGGTAGTTGCACAGGCCTGGATTTGAAGGGCACATGGGGCAGTAAAACCGGGAATCGCTCCTCCTTCCGTGCTTACTGCACACCCGGCATCTCTTTTGGGGGTATCTTTGGTTCACAGAGGCAGGGACGGGGTGAAGGAAGTGGCGCTCAGTGAGCCTTTTGACATTCTCCGACTCAAAGGAGTCTCCAGGTGCGGGGGAGTCAAACAGGAGGCGCTCTATAATTTTCTCCTGATACTGGAGGAAACTGAGCGTTCCCTGGGTCTTGTACAGCACATAACTGTTGTAAGTGGCCATCTGGATGAGGTAGATCGCTACCTTTTTATACCAGGCCCTAGTTTTGCGCTTGACCAGGTACGGTTGTAGGATCTGGTCAGATAGATCGACTCCCCCCATGAACTTGTTATAGTCCACAACGCAGACCGGTTTCCTCTTATCAGAGGTAGCGCCCCTCTCTCTCACTGCCACTGTGGTGTCCTCGTGCACGGTGGAGAGCATGTACACCTCCTTTTTGTCACTCCATTTGACAGCGAGCAACTGGTCACTGGTGAATGAGAGTGACGCATCCCTTACTAGTCGCCTGGACACCAGTCGTTGAGGGAAGCCGACTCTATTTTCTCGTACCGTCCCACAGGCCCCTGTATTCGCAGCATGGAGGGACTTATACAGGGGGACACTGGTGTAGTTATTGTCGGTATACACATGGTACCCTTTTTGTAGGAATGGCACCATGAGTTCCCAGACAATTTTCCCACTAATGCCAATATCCTCTGGGCATCCTGGGGGATTAAGGTGGCGGTCCCTGCCTCATAAATGAAAAAGCCACAGGTGTAGCCCGTTGTGCTCTCGCACACCTTATAGAGTTTCACTCCGTATCGGGCTCTTTTGGAGGGGATGTATTGGCGAAACAATAGACGGCCCTTGAAGGACATAAGGGACTCGTCTACCGCTATTTTTTGGCCTGGGGTGTATAAATTGAAAAATGAGTCACTTAGGAGGGAGATGAGGGGTCTCAGTTTGTTGAGGCGATCATAGGCTGGGTCACTTCTTGGGGGGATTTGTGTATTGTCAGAAAAATGCATGAAACGCATTAGAGTCTCATAGCGCGTTCGGGCCATAACGGCTGCAAATACCGGCGTGCTATGGATAGCGCTGGTAGCCCAATAGGAGCGGATAGAGGTTTTTTTTACTATGCCCCATGTTTAGGGTAATTCCCAAAAAAATGTTTATTTCAGAAACTGTTGTGGGGATCCATCCTCTGGCATAGCAAGACCTGGGATTTTGGGTGCCAAATTGCCTGGCGTATAAATTCGTCTGCTGGACGATTATTTCCAGGACCTGATCGCCTATAAACAAATGAAAAAAATTATAGGGACTAAAATTTGAGACATCTGCGTTGATGCCTGGAGTCGCTGTAAATGGCAAAACTTGGGGGGAGAAAGTAATTGCAGGATCCCAAATTGCGGAAGGGACTGCAGTACTAGGCCCGTCTCCCGACGCTTCACCGCTGACTGCTGCGTCCACCACCATAGGGCTGGGGGGTCCAGTGGCAGAAGCAGAACTTGTGTCGCTTTCTGAGCCAAGTTCTGCTTCTAACGCAGTGTCCGTATCACTGCCAGAACCGCTAGAGCACAGCATGGCGTATGCCTGCTCTGCAGAGAACATTCTGCGGCTTCTGCGGTCCATGTTCACCACACTAATAATTATTTTTTTTTAGAAGACAAACAAAAAAACGGGGGTGATTACGTGTAATCTGGGGTGATTACTGGTAATCTGGGGTAATTACAGGTAATCTGGGGTAATTACGGGTAATCTGGGGTAATTACGGGTAATCTGGGGTAATTACGGGTAATCTGAGGTAATTACGGGTAATCTGGGTTAATTACGGGTAATCTGGGGTAATTACGGGTAATCTGGGGTAATTACAGGTAATCTGGGTTAATTACGAGTAATCTGGGGTAATTACGGGTAATCTGGGGTAATTACGGGTAATCTGGGGTGATTACGGGTAATCTGGGGTGATTACGGGTAATCTGGGGTAATTACGGACAATATTCGGATAATATCGGAACACTGGCGAGTAAGTATGTGGTGTATTTTACAGTATAATACAGCACAAGATATATATATATATATATAGTATCTCTCTCTCTCCTCTCACAGATCAACTACAGTGAGAGGAGGGAGGGAAAGAGCACAAATCTTGTGCTGTATTTTGAAAATATGGGACTATGGTCACTGTGATAGGTATATCACAGTGACCATCTGATCAGGGACCAATTATAACGGTCCCTGATCAGTTTCTATTTACAGGCAGAATAGCTGCCTTTCACTGACAGCGCATGCGTGCGCCATTTTTTTTTTTTTTTACGGCGGTTGGGGGGAGGGGGGGCACGATCGGGGGCCTAACAAGTAGTTTTTTATCTCCTCTCACCAAACATTCATGGTGAGAGGAGATAAAAATGTTAATTTTCAACCGCTGCATTAATTGTAACGGCGGTCGCCGGTATTCATTGAATACCGGCGATCGCCGGTTTGGGGACCGCAACAACGGTCCCCAGACTGTGCTCCAAGCCCTCAGCTACCTCCGGTAGCTGAGAGCAGGGAGCTATCTCTTTTCACGGCGCCACAATTTTATTCAGATGCAGTGCCGTGAAAAGGCCTATGCATCAGAATAAAGCCCGTTAGTGGCAGCCGTGAAAAGGCATATTGGCGGTCACTAACGGGTTAATGTGTCCTGTACAGTATAGTTAGTGCACCAATGAGGACAGCGCCACCATCTACACGAGGCAGTAGTGAATGTATAGGTAATGAGTAACGCAATTCTACACCCACCCACCCTACGGCTTCCTCTTCAATGTGAAACCCCGCGGTATATGAATTCATATGGGTAGATCTCTGTACAAGCAGAGCCACTTATCTGGCGCAGAACGTTTACATATCGGAGATCAGCGGTGAGCTCTGTTCTAAGGAGCTTGTGGGCGGCTCTTAAAAGAGCCTTTGTGGTTACATGTGGGATAAGCGGCGCTCACTTGCTCTTGGCGCTTTTGCTGCTCTCGGTCTTCTTGGGCAGCAGAACGGCCTGGATGTTGGGCAGGACGCCTCCCTGAGCGATGGTCACACCACCCAGCAGCTTGTTGAGCTCCTCGTCATTGCGCACGGCCAGCTGCAGGTGACGGGGGATGATTCGGGTCTTCTTGTTGTCCCGGGCGGCATTTCCGGCCAGTTCCAGGATCTCAGCGGTCAGATATTCCAGCACAGCGGCCAGGCAGACCGGAGCGCCGGCGCCCACCCTCTCGGCGTAGTTACCCTTGCGGAGAAGTCTGTGCACACGACCGACAGGAAACTGAAGTCCTGCCCGGGATGAGCGGGTCTTGGCTTTAGCCCGCACTTTGCCTCCCTGTTTGCCACGTCCAGACATCGCTAAAGCTGAGAACTCTCAGCTCCAAGAAAGCCGTGACCAAGACACAGAAGAAGGACGGCAAGAAGCGGAGAAAGAGCAGGAAGGAGAGTTACGCCATTTACGTGTACAAGGTGCTCAAGCAGGTCCACCCCGACACCGGCATCTCGTCCAAGGCCATGGGCATCATGAACTCCTTCGTCAATGACATCTTCGAGCGCATCGCAGGGGAAGCCTCCCGCCTGGCTCACTACAACAAGCGCTCCACCATCACCTCCCGGTAATACCCGGCCATCACCGGAATGTGTCCCGAGTGATGGCCGGGTCTACCGTCGCTCGCGCACTCTCTCTCCTCCTCCTCACAGTGCAGAGTGCATGTGAGGAGGAGGAGGGTCTTTTATTGCTCGCTGTAGGAGTCGGAATCCCCGGCCGGGGATTGGGGATTCCGCTACAGGAGAAGTGCGTGACTACACTGTCCAGATATGGACACAGCGAAGTCACTCACTTCTGCAGCGGAATCCCCGAGTCTATGGCCGAGGATGCCGCTACAGGAGAAGTGCGTGACTACACTGTCCATATATGGACACAGCGAAGTCACGCACTTCTGCAGCGGAATCCCCGACTCTATGGCCGGGGATGCCGCTACAGGAGAAGTGCGTGACTACACTGTCCATATATGGACACAGCGAAGTCACGCACTTCTGCAGCGGAATCCCCAACTCTATGGCCGGGGATGCCGCTACAGGAGAAGTGCATGACTACACTGTCCATATATGGACACAGCGAAGTCACACACTTCTGCAGCGGAATCCCCGACTCTATGGCCGGGGATGCCGCTACAGGAGAAGTGAGTGACTACACTGTCCATATATGGACACAGTGACGTCACTCACTTCTGAAGCGGAATTCCCGACCTGTGGCAGGGAATTCCTCTTCAGGAAAAGTCAGTGACTACACTGTCCATATATGGACATTGAAGTCAGTGACTTCTCCTGGAAGGGGGGGGGGATGGGTGCAACCTACAGGGGGCTGTGTGGGATCACCTACAGGAGACTTGGTGGCATCACCTACAGGGGGCTGGGTGGCATCACATATAGGGGGCTGGGTGGCATCACCTACAGGGGGCAGGGTGGAAAAACCTACAGGGGGCAGGGTGGAATCACCTACTGGGGGCAGGGTGGCATCACCTACAGGGGGCAGGGTGGGTGGCATCACCTACAGGGGGCTGGTGGGTGGCATCACCTACAGGGGGCTGGTGGGTGGCATCACCTACAGGGGGCTGGTGGGTGGCATCACCTACAGGGGGCTGGTGGGTGGCATCACCTACAGGGGGCTGGTGGGTGGCATCACCTACAGGGGGCTGGTGGGTGGCATCGCCTACAGGGGGCTGGTGGGTGGCATCGCCTACAGGGACAGGGGGCAGGGTGGCATCGCCTACAGGGGGCAGGGTGGCATCGCCTACAGGGGCAGGGTGGCATCGCCTACAGGGGGCTGTGTGGCATCGCCTACAGGGTGCTGTGTGGCATCGCCTACAGGGGGCTGTGTGGCATCGCCTACAGGGGGCTGTGTGGCATCGCCTACAGGTGGCTGTGTGGCATCGCCTACAGGGGGCTTGGTGGTATCACCTACAGGGGGCTTGGTGGCATTACCTACAGGGGGCTGGGTGGCATTATCCACAGGGGGCTGGATGGCATTACCTACAGGGGGCTGGGTGGCATTACCTACAGGGGGCTGGGTGGCATTACCTACAGGGAGCTTGGTGGCATTACCTACAGGGGACAGGGTGGTATTCCTACAGGGGGCTGGGTGGCATCGCCTACAGGGGGCAGGGTGGCATCACCAACAGGGGGCTGTGTGGCATCACCTACAGGGGGCTGGGTGGCATTACCTGCAGGGGGCTGGGTGGCATTACCTACAGGGGGCTGTGTGGCATCACCAACAGGGGGCTGGGTGGCATTACCTACCAGGGGGGCTGTGGCATTATCTACAAAGGGCTGTGTGTGGCAACAAATTTAAATGAAATTCATCCGATTTTAAAACAGACAGGGAAAAAAACGGATGCAAATCGGCCGGTAAAAACGGCAACTCGGCCCGGAACGGAATCGGAACGGATGCAAATCGGATGCAAACCGGCCGGGAAAATCGGACAAAAACGGCCGATTTTCCCGGCCGACACTCGGACCCTGTCGTGTGAATGAGGCCTAACACTCTTAGGTCACCCATGAGTGTGTCCAAGTACTTTTGAGCTGTCTTTAAGGCAACGTTAGTGTCAAAGTTACGCCAACATGTATGGCTATAAGAAAACGGATGGGACACGGTGATAACTAACAGAAACCACTGCACTTGTGCATGTTGTATGCTTAATGCATTGTTAAAAAAGGTACACAAATTAACCATTTTAGGCGGCTGATGCCTGCCAGGGTTCATACCTATAAGCAGTGGCGGATTATCATATGGGCGATTCGGGCGGCCGCCCGGGGCCCGAGGCTCCCAGGGGGCCCATGGCAGCCCGAACCGCACATCATCTTGCAAAGTTACTTATTCAGCGCGCTAGCGCTGCTAACTAACGAAGATGAGGGGAGGAGCAGGGAATTGGCCGGGAAAGGGGTAGGACACGCCTCCCTGACAAGTGCGGGCCGCCGCCATTGAGTAACAGAACAGCGAGGGACGGCTGTTCTGTTACTCCGAATCTGCAAGACGGTCGGTCACCGGCGCTGAGGTCAGTACAGCAGGCTTATCCTCCTTCCCAACTGGTTCCCGACCGCTGGCTGTATTTTTACGGCCAGCGGTCAGGGACGGGTCCTTAAAACCCGAGCCATAGACTTTCTACGGCTCGGGTTTTAACTTGCTGCCCGCGCGATCGGGTCTCCGGCTGTCAGTGACTGCCGGGGACCCTGAGGAAAAGACAGAAGCAGCTTTCGCTGCTTCTGTCTTCTCCGATGTCTTCTTACACAGCGTTCAATGAACGCTGTGTATAGGAATAGAGACAGCAGCAGCGGCGCTGTCTCTATTCCTCCCGGTGATCATGTGACTGTTCACATGATCGCCGGGTGCCGTTAGTGGCAGGCTGCTGCTGGGTCTAACTAGACCCAGCACAGCCCTATTAGTGACAATCGTCACTATGAGAGGGCTGATTTCCCCTGTAACTGGGGCTGCTGTGCAGCTCCAGTTACAGGGGAAAAACATGGTGTAAAAGAAAGAAAAAATATATATAAAGTTCCCCAAAGGTCTTTTTTGACCTTTGAGGAACAGACCACAGTAATAAAAAAATAGGAAAGTAAAGTGCAAAAAAAATGAAATAATAAATACACATAAAATACCCACCCCAATAAAAACCGTCCGTCCCCCCCGCCAATCATTGTTGTAACGCAAGCGCTGACCCAATTACCCTAATATAGACATGTAATATATTAACATTTACGGTAAACAATGACGATTACAAATAAAAGGTCTATTTTAGGGTAAAACTATGTTATTACCCAAAAAAATAGCTGAAACGTAAAAAAGCTTATTTTTTTACTATTATTTTTAAACTTTATGAATAAAAATTCTAAAATAGCAAAAAAGGTGTGTATAAAACCGCTAAAAAAAAAGAAACCTGCATTGTCTACGGAAAAAACGTCGCAAAAATCACGTCGTTTTTATTTCTTTTTTATAAAAATGTGTGTTTGGTGCAACTTTGTAATTACGTTTTATTAAAAAATATTTTCACTTTTTGAGATACAGCTGCTTTGTATCCTGTATCCATCAGGTCAGCAGGACTGACGGGATCAGTGAAACGGGCCCTGCGCTAAATTATAATCTTCGATGTGATAGATTTGAGGTGGATCCTGCGTGTCACTGATCCTGTCAGTCCTGCTGACCTGACGGATACAGGATACAAAGCAGCTGTATCTCAAAAAGTGAAAATATTTTTTAATAAAACGTAATTACAAAGTTGCACCAAACACACATTTTTATAAAAAATAAATAAAAACGACGTGATTTTTGCGACGTTTTTTCCGTAGACAATGCAGGGTTCGTTTTTTATCGTTTTTATACACACCTTTTTTGCTATTTTACAATTTTTATTCATAAAGTTTATCTATATGGGGCTGTGTGTAACGCTCTCTACGGGGAGGATGTGTGATATATAGAGGGGGCTGTGTATGGCGATATCTATGGGGGTGTGTAATATCTACAGGGGCTGTGTGTATGGTGTTTTACAGTGTGTGGTATTATATTCAGGCGCGCAGTGTTTGGTGCTATTATATTTAGGGGTACAGTATGTGGCACCATGATAACTTTATTTTCGTTTATAGGTGTGGAAATGTTGGAAAAGTGAGGAGACGTCTGAGTGGCAAATTCTGCAGAAATGAGTCATGGCCAGGAGAAGTCGTCATGAGCGCTGGACCGGATGGTGAAGAAAAGAGGAAAAAAACTACTAGAATCTGAGACGTCGTCACCTGTGAGTCACTAGATTTATAGAGAATCTGTCACCTCTCCTGACATGTTTATTATAGGAATCCTTGTATTTCACAAAAAGTCTTTCTGCAGTCCAGGACTGATAGACAATTCCCCTTGTCAGGAGGTTGTGTCCCTGCACAGTGTGATACTGTCAGTATGTAGGGACACAGCCCTGTGACAAGGGAAATCGTAACACTGTTAATGCTTGCCCAAAAAAGTAGTGTCAAAAATAGTTACGGCGCGGCAGGGCGGCGGTGAGGAAGGGGGGCCCAAGTTTGGTTAACAGCCCAGGGCCCATGGTCTACTTAATCCGCCACTGCCTATAAGGTGGTAAAAGAAGAAGCAATGGCTTTTCACAAGCCCTCCAAAAATTGACCCTTTTTATTGGCAGATGCCTGCCGGGGTTCTTCCATACATGGATGTAAGGGTATGTTCACACGGCGGGGGTCCGTAACGGCTGAAATTACGGGGATGTTTCAGCCTGAAAACATCCCCGTAAATTCAGCCGTACCGGCATGTGCAGGCGCTTGAACGCCGCGTCAATTACGGCCGTAATTAGCGCTGCTATTCATTGGAGTCAATGAATAGCGGCTCCAATTACGGCCAAAGAAGTGACAGGTCACTTCTTTGACGCGGGCGTCTATTTACGCGCCGTCATTTGACAGCGGCGCGTAAATATACGCCTCGTGTGAACAGACAAACGTCTGCCCATTGCTTTCAATGGGCAGATGTTTGTCAGCGCTATTGAGGCGCTATTTTCGGGCGTAATTCGGGGCAAAAACGCCCGATTTACGTCCGTAAATAGGCCGTGTGAACATACCCTTACAGCAACAAGCAATGGCTTTTCACAAGCCCTCCAAAAATTGACCCTTTTTATTGGCAGATGCCTGCCGGGGTTCTTCCATACATGGATGTAAAAGCAACAAGCAATGGCTTTTGACAAGCTCTCCAAAAATTGACCCTTTTTATTGGCAGATGCGGCTTGCTCTCTGAGGAGAGAGGAGGTGCTTACTTTGGGTGTGGTGTTTTTTGCATACCTTCCCACGGACTCTGCTCTGTTATCTGCCCAGGTATAGTACATCTGCCTGGGCTAGCAGAGTGCCCCGAGGAGGGCTCCATCTGGAGATGGAGTCCCGGGCCTCCACCCTCCGGAGCAGACCGGTGGGGGGTGGAGGGACATCCCAGTCGGCTGGGAAAGCTGAGCCAGCCCCAGGGGAGAGGAGGACATCGCGGGGCTGCAGCAATGTGGCCTCACCCCCCCCCCCCAGGCGGCTGGGGCATCGCAGCATGCCGCCAGGAGAGCAGAGGCAATGGAGCAAGGAGAAGCAGGACCGGAACACCATGGCTGCAGGGACCTCGTGGAGTGGGGGT
The DNA here is from genome assembly GCF_050947455.1 of Rhinoderma darwinii. NCBI lineage: Eukaryota > Metazoa > Chordata > Amphibia > Anura > Rhinodermatidae > Rhinoderma > Rhinoderma darwinii. The sequence goes on along the minus strand of NC_134697.1, from coordinate 91,441,351 downwards.
CACTGAGGCCGGGAGAGGAGGCCACTACTTTTGGCTCCCGCCTGGTGGCCCACCTCGAGGAATATAAAGACCTGGGGAAGTCCCTGCAGCGGCTCCGAGGAGAAGTGACGGCGGCCCGGCAGAGAGCGGCAAAATCCTCCGGCAGCAGGCGGGCCAAATACTCGGCACAGGTCCGCTCCCTGCTGCGGGAGGTAAAGGAGGTGGAAGACAGGAGAGACGTAATTCTGGAAAGGGGAGGAGCCTTCACAGAAAATTACGTAACGACGACAGGTTCCAGCAAATGGAAGGATTAAACCAAAATGAAAACAAAGAAAAAAAAAACTGACAGCAAGCAAGGTGACAGCAAGCAGAGGAACTGCGGACGAGGAAAACCCTGGCAAGTCAGTACCGGTTCCTGTGCAGGAGGATTCGGGTCAGTCAGTTCTGGCGAGTTCTATCTTGCCAGGTGCAGATTCGGGGAGCAGCTCCGTGTCCGAGGGGGAGCACCCCCCCCCCCCCGTATGATGACCCAGATACGTGACCAGGAATCCCCAGCAGGGCCGCCATCAGGGGGGTATTAGGGGTTGTGGTGTGAGGGGCCCGGCCAAACCTAATTGAAAGGGGGGCCCGGCAACTGCCGCGACATTCTTTTGGTAGGAAAAAACGGGCCCCTGCAATGGGGCCCGTTTTTTTCACCAAAAGAATGTCGTGAGCTGCTGCTGCTGCGGGCCCCCTCCCCTCGTCATGGGGGGCCGTCAAACCGTCCGCCCGCGCGCGCGCACCCGATCGCGCGCCCAAGGAAACTCCCGAGCGCGCACCCACGAACTCCCGCACTGGAGACCGCCCGCGCGCGCACCCGCGATCGGCCGCGGACACACATGGACAAAACTTACCTGGAGCCTGGCTGGAGGTGAAGGACTGGACGTCTGGACCGAAGACCTCGCCTGGAAGACATCGCCGGAAGAGGACTGGAGTGGGAGCAGCTCTTCTGACACAGTGAGTAAATTATCTCAAAGTGCTGATCATTTATGGCCCTGTTCACACAGTATTTTGCAGGCAAAAAAAAATCTGCCTCAAAATTCCTTAAAGAATTTTGAGGCAGATTTTGACCTTGCCGCGTTTTTTTGCTGCGTTTTTTGCCCGCGGCGATTGAGGACAGCAGACAAAAAACGCAGCGAAAAATGCATTTTCTGCCTCCCATTGATTTCGATGGCAGGTCAGAGGCGGAACCGCAACAAGAAAGGACGTGCTGCTTTTTCTTTTTTCCGCGACTGGCTCCCATTGATTTCAGATTAAATCAATGGGAGGCGGTTTTGGAAGTTTTTTGGTGCTGATTCTGACGCAGTGTCCGAGTCAATATCAAGGCCCAAAAACTCTGTGAACTGGGCCTTATTGTTAGGGCTTATTCAGACGAACGTGTAATACATCCGTGCAACGCGCGTGATTTTCACGCGCCTCGCACGGACCTATGTTACTCTATGGGGCCGTTCAGACTGTCAGTGATTTTCACGCAGCGTGTGTCCGTGTGTCCGCTGCGTAAAACTCACGACATGTCCGATATTTGTGCATTGTTCGCGCATCAATGGGTGCGTGAAAATCACGCCCAGCACTTCCGCAGCTGTATAAACTATGAATGAAAACAGAAAAGCACCACGTGCTACAAACATACAATCATAATGATGGCGGCTGCGGGAAAATCACGCAGCCGCGCATCATACGCTGCTGACACACGGAGCTGTTATGGACCTTTTGCATGCGCAAAATGCCACGTTTTTTGCGCGCGCAAAAAGCACACGCTTGTGTGAATCCGGCCTTAGGGTAGGAACACACTAGGCATGAACACTGCGGATTTTATGCAACACATTTTATTGTGGAAAATCCGCAGTGTATCACAGTCGCAGCAGAGGGGATGAGATTTAAACAAATCTCATCCGCACGCTGAAAAAAAAATTTACATGCTGCGGCTTTTTGGCTTTTTAAGCCGCAGCGTGTCAATGTATTCTGTGGAATCGCTGCTCCTCTGTTGCGGAAATGCTGCGGTTCTGCCGCAAAAATCACAAATGAGAAAAAAAAAAAAAAAGGCACTTTTTTAAATTTATAAAAAAGTTTAGACTCCCCCGGCCGTAGTCCTGGTGACGCGATCCTCTATTCTTAGCGCAGCCCCGCCTCCTGTCATGACGTTCCATCCCATGTGACCGCTGCAGCAGTCACATGGTCTACAGCGTCATCCCAGGAGGCGGGGCTACGTTCAGAAGAGAGAGATGCGTCACCTAAACTACGGCCGGGGTAAGTCTAAACTTTTTTTCCCTGCAGGATTCCCGCAGCGGACACGCCTCACGAAACCTGAGCCACTATTTGGTGCGGTTTTGCGGTCAGAATTCCCTGCGGCTACCGGGGAATGGGAGCCAGTCGCGGAAAAAAGAAAAAGCAGCACATCCTTTCTTGCCGCGGTTCTGCCTCTGACCTGCCATCGAAATCAATGGGAGGCAGAAAATGCATTTTTCGCTGCGTTTTCTGTCTGCTGTCCTCAATCGCCGCAGGCAAAAAACGCGGCAAGATAGTGTGGGCAGGTCAAAATCTGCCTCAAAATTCGGTGCGCGGTTCCAGGCGGTCGCCGGAGCGCATGCGCGGGAGTTTGCGGGTGCGCGCAATCGGTCGCACGGGCGGTGGTGTTTGACGGCCCCCATGCTACCCAGGGCCGCCATCAGGGGGGGTATTAGGGGTACTGATGTGAGAGGCCTGGCCAAACCTAATTGAAAGGGGGGCCCGCAGCTCATGACATTCTTTTGGTGAAAAAAACGGGCCCCATTGCAGGGGCCTGTTTTTTTTCTACCAAAGGCAAGTCGCGGCAGTTTGCCGGGCCCCCCTTTCAATTAGGTTTGGCCGGGCCTCTCACATCAGTACCCCTAATACCCCCCCTGATGGCGGCCCTGGGTACCATGATATAGTGCTGGACGGAGTACCGTTATCAGGCGGTGCCACGGTAGGGGGGCCCAGAAAATTTAGCTGTAGGGGGCCCTGAAATTCCTGATGGCGGCCCTGATCCCCAGTATCGCTGGAGGGGTTCAGCTTCGGCACGGAGCTGCCCCCGGAGGAAGGTGAGAGAAGTACAGCAGCAGAGCGGAGGAGATGGAAAAAGCTGAGGAGACAGATGGAAGAAAGAAGAGAGGTGAGACTTGTATATGTGCACGGGTCTCCCCTGCACTCCGGGCCAGAAGAGATTCTGGTCCGACGTGCAGGACCCGCAAACCCCCCAGCCCCGGCTTCTGCAGTGGAGTCTGGGCGGGAAAGCGGGGAGATAGCATCGAGGGCGTGCAAGATGGCGCCAGAAGCCGCTCACTGTGAAGTGGGCGACGCTGGCTGTCAGAGCGCTGCAGGGGGCGTGGCCCCAGTCCCGGCTGACGGCGAGCCCCGGAGACCGGTGTGCGGTGTGAGCCGCATACCGGAGGAGGGGGCGGACCGGAAGTCGAGGGCACTGCTGTCCCGCGGGTCGGGTGCCTGCAACGAGGCCGGTCCGGTCGCACCGGGACCGGCCAGTGTGATAGGTCAGCGGGCTCCCGACGCCTCGGACAAGGGCATAGCCAAAGCCGCTGCTGGAGGCGGAGCCGGCCACTCCAGAGTGGAGGAGGGGAGAGGCCTGGCTGGTAAACACGCGGAGCGGCCGCTGCTGTGCAGCCTGGCAGGTGAAAGGGGCGGAGCCGGACACTCCAGAGCGGAGGAGGGGAGTGGCCCGGCTGGCATATGCACAGAGCGGCCACTGCAAAGCAGCTCATCATGCAAAATGCTTATAGAAGCAGAAAGCAACATGATAAAGAATAGAGAAGCCAATAATACAGTGAATACAGTAAATACAGTGGAAAAAAAAATATGAATAAAAATATGAATAAAAATGCAAATATGAATAAAAATGCAAATGTGAATAAAAATGCAAATGTGAATAAAAATATTAATGTAAATGCTAATGTAAATATAAATGAAGAAGTGCCTCTCCCTGCCCTGGCAAGTGACATGGACACCAATGATGCGGAGGGTTGCGTTGAGGTGCCGCTTATGTCCCCTCCATAGTTGCGCCTGATGATGCAGAGGTGGGGGTGGGGGTCAGGGCAGGGAAGGCTAAGGAAAAACGTAACAATGTGGAACCTGGCTTGGCCAAAAGGGTGTTAGGATCACGGGAGGATGTTTCAGCCGGAAGTGTGGGGAGACCTGGCGCTCCCCTTCCCAGCGCCCCAAGCAGGACTTATGCCGGGGTAGTGGGGGGGGGGGGGGACCGCCGGCCCGCTCACCCTCGTCCTCGGGCCCTGGGGAGGGTCACTTGCAACAGCGCCTCCTGCAGGCCTTAAGGGAGGGGAAGCAGTCCCTAACCATAGAGGGTGTGCAGAGGGATCTATCCTTCTGGATAGATAGGTAGAGGCCTTCCGAGAGAAAAGAGGAGATCAGTGGTCGCTCCCGACAACCGGGCAGGCTGTGGTCAGGAGGAATGTGGTCCGTCTCCGGTGGCGTGGCAATGAAATCTGTCCCCCCAGAAAAACGGTGGTGGAGCTGCTTCTGGAGATGGGCTTCAGGGCGCGTGACAACTTCGCCCTGATACATCTTCATGGCTCAGCTGAGTTCGACATCAGCTTTGTTCAACCGGGAGGCCTAGAGGTCTTCTGGGGGAATTATGAGCTGGTGAAGGACGAGCCCGGCTGGCGGGATTTTGCTGCACAAGCAATATCCCGTCAGAATGGTCTCAAGAAGGTGACCGTTCTCACCCGTAACGAGTCACTTTCTTGCGTTGACATCATGACCTGGCTAAGTCGGTATGGGGAAGTAGCGGAGATGCCCAGGAAGAACCTGGACGAGTTTGGCATCTGGTCGGGGGCCTGGACGTTTATGATGAAACTTAAACGTCTGGGGCAAACTGTGTCCCACATCCCATCCTCTGCTTTCCTTGGGAGGGATCGTATCCTGGTCTTCTACCAGGGGCAACCGAAGCTGTGTCACCGGTGCGGCGACCCCTCGCATTTGAGTGCAGCTTGCACAGTACAGAAGTGCGCTCATTGTGGGGGGATAGGTCATCTAGCTGCATCGTGTGACCAGATTAGGTGTCACCTGTGTGGTGACTTAGGTCACCCATTCAGTAGGTGTCCCCGCTCCGTGGTCAATGCCGTCGCCAAGCCTGCAGGAGGAGAGAGTGGGGTGGCTCCTTTGGGTGGGGAGGCGTGCAGATAGGGCGGAGCAAAAGGGAAAGTGAAGACATCAAGGAAAGGGCTCCAGCCTTCCTACCATCGAAGGCTGGAGAAGAGGCAAAAGGAGAGGGAGCTGAGGGAAACCCAGGCAACTGGGCGGACCTCTGGCCTGAACCCGGAGCCTGCCCTGGAGACGGATGCCCTTGGGGACGCTGAATTGGATGAGGAGGTCAGGAGGATCCAGAGGGAGCAAGTGGCTGAGGACTCTCAATCCTCCCAATATGAAAGTGTTGGTGAGGAAGAGAGGGTACAGCCTAAAAAAACACCTGGGACACAGGGCAAGATCCTGAGCGGGCCAAAGTCATCTGGCCAAGCCCCGGCCACGGAAGGCAACATCTGCACCCCTCTGGTGCTCTCCCCCAACCGATACCAAGTCCTCCATGGATTTTCCAGCTCTTGAGCAAAGAGAAGAGGAGGGTGAGGTAGGGGTCTCAGAGGGTGCTGGACCCCTTCCCCCGAGAGGTACAAAGGCCTCTGGGGCAGGGGTCAACCTGGGGCAGGGGGACGAGGATGGGAGTGTGAGTGAGGGGGGGAGGTCCGCCAGGAGGGAATGGACTCCACCACCTCAAAAAAACGTGTCAAGAAAGGAAGAGAGTCTGGGGGGTCCTCCTCAGACCATGACAGGGGTAGGAAGAAGAAAGCCATCTAATTTTATCATCCAGGATGGCGGTACCCATACCGTTGACGCTGGCTTCCATTAATGTCGCCAGCATTAAGTCAGATATGGCTAAATTTGCGGCCTTTGATTTTCTCAGCCGAGTTGAAGCTGACATTTTGTTTTTGCAGGAGACCAGGCTGTCACTTTTGGCAGACGTCGTAAAAGCCAGGAGGGATTGGCGACGCGGGCCCTCCTACTGGTCTCTTGCGGCCGAGCCATATAGCGGTGTGGCGGTTCTTTTCACCGCAGCGGTGAAATGCCGACGGATGATAGAATTAGAAATGGGGAGGTGCCTGATTTTAGATGTTCTCATAACGGGACAAGAATTGCGATTAATCAACATCTATGGTCCCCAAACTAAGTTACATAGTTACATAGTTAGTACGGCTGAAAAAAGACACATGTCCATCAAGTTCAACCAAGGGAAGGGAAAAGGGAAGGAAAAATTTCTACACATAGGAGCTAATATTTTTTTGTTCTAGGAAATTATCTAACCCTTTTTTAAAACCATCTACTGTCCCTGCTGTGACGGCTCCTTCGGTGACTATTCCATAGATTCGCAGTTCTCACTGTAAAGAAGCCTTGTCGCCTCTGCAGCTTGAACCTTTTTTTCTCCAGACGGAGGGAGTGCCCCCTTGTTTTTTGAGGGGGTTTTACAAGGAACAGGATTTCACCATATTTTTTGTATGTGCCATTAATATATTTATATAAGTTAATCATGTCCCCCCTTAGTCGTCTTTTTTCAAGGCTAAATAGGTTTAATTCTTTCAATCTTTCCTCATAACTTAGATTCTCCATGCCCCTAATTAGCTTCGTTGCTCTTCTTTGTATTTTTTCCAAACTCCAGGGCATCCTTTCTATGAACTGGAGCCCAGAACTGGACTGCATATTCTAGATGAGGCCTCACTAATGCTTTGTAAAGTGGTAATATTACATCCCTGTCCCGCGAGTCCATGCCTCTTTTAATACACGACAATATCCTGCTGGCCTTTGAAGCAGCTGATTGACACTGCATGCTGTTATTTAGTTTATGATTTACAAGTACACCCAGATCCTTCTCAACAAGTGAATCCGCCAGTGTAGCTCCCCCTAGGACATATGATGCATGCAGGTTGTTGGTACCCAGATGCATAACTTTACATTTATCTACATTAAACTTCATCTGCCAAGTGGACGCCCAAACACTTAGTTTGTTTAAATCTGCCTGTAATTCATGAACATCTTCCATAGTCTGAACTATATTGCATAGCTTGGTGTCATCTGCAAAAATAGAAATAGTGCTATTAATCCCATCCTCTATATCATTAATAAATAAGTTGAATAATAGTGGTCCCAGCACTGAACCCTGGGGTACAGCACTTATAACCGGGGACCATTCAGAGTAGGAATCATTGACCACAACTCTCTGGATACGGTCCTTGAGCCAATTCTCAATCCAATTACAAACTATATTTTCTAAACCTATAGTCCGTAATTTACCCATTAGGCGTCTATGGGGGACAGTGTCAAATGCCTTTGCAAAGTCCAAAAACACTAAATCCACAGCGGCCCCTCTGTCTAGACTTCTGCTCACCTCTTCATAAAAACAGATTAGGTTAGTTTGACAACTTCTGTCCTTAGTAAAACCGTGCTGGCTGTCACTTATAATGCTATTTATTGTCACATAATCCTGTATATAGTCCCTCAATAGCCCCTCAAACATTTTCCCCACGATGGATGTTAAGCTTACTGGTCTATAATTACCCGGGGAAGACATAGAGCCCTTTTTGAAAATAGGCACCACATTTGCCCTGCGCCAGTCCCTTGGCACTATACCAGTCACTAGAGATTCTCTGAATATTATGAAAAGGGGGACAGAAATAACTGAACTAAGCTCTTTAAGAACTCTAGGGTGTAACCCATCTGGTCCCGGGGCCTTGTGCACATTTATTTTTGGGATCGAAAAAATCTCTTCATGAGGATTAAGCCTTTCCTTTTTTCTAGTCGACAGGTCATCTTTGGAGGGGATTTTAACACTGTCGTTAGACCCCGCGATAGAGGAGGTTCCATAGACAGACTGGCCTACGATAGTGTAGCCTTAAATAGCATAGCTAGCGAAGCTCGTCTGGTGGATATCCACATCAGGCATAGCCCAGGTCACCCCGGGTTCACCTATCAAAGAGGAAGCTGTAGGTCTAGGATAGATAGTTTTTTTTTGAAGGAGGAAGCCATCTCTTCACCAGTGTCCGTTGTTGAGGTGGAATTCTCCGACCACTGTATGATTTTGTTTTCTCTGAACATTGCAGAATCCCTTCGGATGGGTCGAGGTATATGGAGGCTGAATTCCACTCTCCTGGTAGAAGCAGAAATAAGACAGGCCTTTGAAGATTTTCTCCAGGACCAGGTACCTTTGTTGGATCTAGGTGGCACTAAGTCTGAGTGGTGGGAGTTGATTAAATATCGGGTAGCAGGATTTTTCCGCCAGCTTTCAGGCCTCAGGTCCATGAGCAGGTACCACCTGTATCAGGAACTGAGGAGGAAACTCGAACGTCTGGTCTCGGACGGAGGTAGTCAGGAGGAGATCTTCGGGGTGAAAGCGCTGCTCAAAAGGTGTCAGTATGATTGGCACGCATCTTTGGTTCTTGAGAGGGATTTCGGGAGGTACCGCTCGCCCGACCCCTACAGGAACTGTAAGATGTCAGTGAGTCGTAAAATAGTGACAGGACTAATAGACAGTACAGGGTCCCTGAGGAGATCCAAGTCAGGGATCCTGGAGGTCGTTAGATCCTTCTACTCTCACCTTTTGGGTAGGCAGGATCCAGACCGAGAGGAGATGTCGACTTTCCTGGCTGAAACTATCCCTGAGCCAGGAGAGGATTCCTCCCTTAATGTCTTGATAGATCCAATCAAAGAAGAGGAAGTAATGCTGGCGATTGACGGACTAGGTCTGAAAAAATCGCCAGGGCCGGGTGGCTTAACATCAGAGTTCTACAGGACCTTTAAAGGAACCCTAGTTCCCCTCTTGACATCTGTATTTAATGAGTGTCTATCCTCGGGCACTCTGCCGAGGTCAATGAGGAGGTCAGCTTTGATTGTTCTATCAAAAGGTAAGGATTCGACTCGTATTGAGAATTGGCGTCCCATAGCGCTCCACAATACGGACAGAAAGGTTCTCGCAAAGGTGCTGTTTAATCGGTTGGTGAAATTTGCACCCCGGCTTCTTTCGCTGGTCCAGCATTGTTCCGTTCCAGGCCGCAGCACTTTTAGTGCTGTCCTCAGTGTCAGAGAGGCAGTGGAACGGGGAAATTCTGGCCAGTGGAAGGGGTACGTTCTGTCCTTGGACCAGGCCAAAGTGTTTGACCGAGTGAATCACAAGTATCTATGGTCGGTCCTTCTGAGGTATGGTCTGCCGGGAGGGTTTGTCAATTGGCTCCAGACCTTATACGCTGGGGCAGAGACTTTCGCACTGGTTAACGGTTGGGTTGGAACCCCCTTTGAGGTTGGGTCTGGTGTCCGCCAGGGCTGTCCTTTGAGTCCCCTGCTATATGTGTTTGCGATTGACCCTTTTTTAAGAAGGGTTAACCGTGGACCGTTGGCGGGGATCGGGGTCGGCTTGGAAGGGATAACATCTCCATTTTCGTCTCCTCGCAAGGGGAGGCGGAGTGGGTGATGTCAGAAGTGGAATGTTACTCACGGGCATCTGGATTCAGGGTTAACCGTGACAAGTGCGTAAGTCTCTGGCTAGTTTTGGTCTCCTGGGCACCCTTCCAGAACCTCAGGGGTCTGCAAAGATCTTAGGAGTGGAATTTGGCCCGGGTGATTATCCCAAGAAAAACTGGGATGACAGGCTAAAGTTAGTTGCCCAGAAGGTCGGCCAATGGAAGGGTTGGTCCTTAACCCTTAGAGAAAGGGTTCACTTGGCCAAAGCTTACCTGGTGCCCATGTTGCTATACCTCGGCAGTGTGTGCATCTTGCCAGAACCTCTCTGGGCTTGGGTCTATAGCCTGTTCTTCCAACTGTTATGGGGGAACAGGCTCAACCTAATTAAGAGAGAAGTTACGCATCTACCAAGGAAACTAGGAGGGTTAGGTATGGTTAACCCAGTGTTGTTCCTAGTGAACACCTTTGTTAAGATCAATATGGCAAACCTCTGGCAAGAGAGGGCTCCTTGGTGGATTCTCTCCTACAGGGAGTGGTTTCAGCCCTTCTTCCAGGAATGGGAGAGAGGAGGCCAAGTGAAAGACCTGCGTACACCCCATGGACATCTCCCGGCTTATGCCGCCCTGGTCTTGAAGATGGTACGCCGGTGGTGTCTGGAGGTGTGGGAGATCAGGACCATGCCGAGGAAATTCCTCGACAGAAGGGTTCTGATGACCCACTTCCGGAAGCCCCTGGCTCTCAAAGACTGCCCAAGTAGTGACCTCGGGGAGGGATTAAAACTTTTAAATTCAGTGAGGATTCCCCAGAAGTTTTGGGATCTGGCTTGGCGCTGCTTCCACGGGAGACTGTACGTAAGGGGCAATTTGAAGTACAGAAACACTGACGACAGAGGATGTCCTCGGGAGGAGTGTAGCGATACACTAGAGAGTATGGAGCATTTCCTGCTTCATTGCTCCTTTAATGCAGAGGTGTACAAAAGGGTGGGTGCCTCCATCGGCTGGCTCGGCTTAGCCAACCTCTCCTAGGCCGGGTGGGCTCATGGGATGTTCGGAGACCTAGGTGGTAGGGACCGTAACACTTCTTTTTTAGTTAGCATAGTGGTTAGGCACTTTACCTGGAACGCATGGTGTTTAGTATCTACGCAGAGCAAAATCCTTCTGGTGGAAGAAGTTGTAGGGAACATCATCGGTGGCCTGGTGAAGGTACGTTCTTTGGAGGTTGATAGACTGGGAGCATCCAAAGCCTCTCGCCTATGGAGGGGCTTTTCTTTTGGGGTGCCTTAGGGTATTGACCTTAGGGGGGGGCTCATCTGGCTCATCTGGGGGGGGGGGGTCCGCCCTCGCTTAGGCACTAAAAAATTAAGCGATAGGGAAAACAATAGGGAAAGGAGGGCGAGTTTAGGGCTAGATCAAACAGAGGGTAAGAGAAGGGACAGCTTTAGGGGAAAGCGATAGGGGAAGCGATAGGGAAGGTGTCGGCATGGGTGGATCCTATCCCTGGGGGGGTCGGGTGGGTCTCTTTCTCCTCTTTCTGGTGGTAGGCTGGGATTGTGCACGGCAGAGTTTTTTGTTTTCAGTACATAAAGGCAGAATAAAGGCTTACAGGAACCGAACTTGGTGCTTTCGGGTTGTGTTTTTTTGTTGTTATGTATATGCGAGGAAGAGTGACAGGGGTTTAGATAGGTTGGGTGGGGTAATGGGGGGGTGTGGGGAGGATTATATTGTTTCAATTTTTTCTCCCGCTCGGGCCCGGACTATGCAGAACATGAGAGGACATGGGGCGAGGGTCTGAGTGGGAGGTCTACGATGTGGTGGCGGAGGCCAGCATCAGGACTAAGCGGACATGAGGGGACATGAGGCGGGGTGTTGGCCTGGTGTGGTGAAGGATTAGGTTAGTTAGAGTTAGGGTTAGTATATATATTGAGGAAAAAATAAAAAAATAAAAAAAAAAGGAAAAAAAATAAATAAAAAATAAATAAATATATATATAAGTATATAGGTGGAGGTGTATATAGGTGTATATATATTCTTATGTATATGTGGGTGTAAAGATTAAAGTATGTTGTATATAAATATGGCTATGAACGTTGGGGGGTTTGACACATTCTGGCTGATTGTATCAAATGAGTACGGAAGGGAGTGAGTGGGGGCAAATGGATACTGAGAGGTGGGGGGGGGGATACGAAAAAAGTTGAATGTGGATGAGTGTAGCTGGTTGAGGAATTGGCCAAGTCCGGGAACATGGAGGAATACAGTGATGTATTTAAAAATATGTATATAATGTCTTATGTTTATGTTCGTATATGTTGTATTTTGGTTATGGTTTACATCGGCTGATGCTGTTGTTATGTTTTTTTTAACTTTTATAATAAAAGAGTTCCATACATGGATGTAAAAGCAACAAGCAATGGCTTTTCACAAGCCCTCCAAAAATTGACCCTTTTTTTTGGCAGATGCCTGCCGGGATTCTTCCATACATAGATGTAAAAGCATTAAAGCAACAAGCAATGGCTTTTCACAAGCCCTCCATAAATTGACCCTTTTTTTTGGCAGATGCCTGCCGGGGTTCTTCCATACATGGATGTAAAAGCAGCAAGCAATGGCTTTTCACAAGCCCTCCAAAAATTGACCCTTTTTATTAGCAGATGCCTGCCGGGGTTCTTCCATACATGGATGTAAAAGCAACAAGCAATGGCTTTTCACAAGCCCTCCAAAAATTGACCCTTTTTATTGGCAGATGCCTGCCGGGGTTCTTCCATACATGGATGTAAAAGCAACAAGCAATGGCTTTTGACAAGCCCTCCAAAAATTGACCCTTTTTTTTGGCAGATGCCTGCCGGGGTTCTTCCATACATGGATGTAAAAGCAACAAGCAATGGCTTTTGACAAGCCCTCCAAAAATTTACCCTTTTTTTTGGCAGATGCCTGCCGGGGTTCTTCCATACATGGATGTAAAAGCAACAAGCAATGGCTTTTCACAAGCCCTCCAAAAATGGACCCTTTTTATTGGCAAGGGTGAGTAGTAGCAGCACATTAGAAGACACTGGACGACAGTCACAGGACAAAGCCCTGTGGTGGGGCAGGCCTGCTTGTAGCAGACGGGCGGCAGTGGAGGTGTATTGGTGGTAGTAGAGGTAGACTAGCCAACACAGACAGCAAGGGTGGTAGACTGGTAGTAGCAGCAGCACATTAAAAAAAGAGACTGGACAATCACAGGACAAAGCCCTGTGGTGGGGCAGGCCTGCTTGTAGCAGACGGCACTGGGGTGGATTGGTGGTAGAAGTAGTAGCAGCACCAACAGCGGCACATTAAAATAAGAGTGGACAGGACAGAATCCCGTAGTAGCAGGCGGCAGTAGCAGGCGGCAGTAGCAGGCGGCAGTGGCAGCAGCAATGTCAGATCTAATCAGTGGCATCAGGCACAGGGGTTTTAAAATCCTCACCGATCCACGCTTGATTCATTTTCAGAAACGTGAGATTTTCCAAGCTGTTAGCGCACAATCTTGTTCGCTTAGGGGTGACGAAGCCCCCTGCCGCGCTGAATACCCTCTTTGACGCTACACTGGAGGGTGGACAAGACAGTACACCCATGGCAAACTGGGCCAGTTCTTGCCAATGATCCAATCTGCTGACCCAGAAGTCCATGGGGTCTGGGATCAGCATTTCTGACGGAGAAAGGGCACAGTCCAGGTACGAGTGAACCTGGTTGTTTAGGTGCTGCACCTGGTGATGGTGAACATCCCTTTGGTGACTACGATGTGTGTCAGGTCGGGGTATTGGATGTAAAAATGTTGTCATCATATTTTCCAAACTGAATTGGCTGCTGCTGCTGCTACTGCTGCTGCCGCCTATTGCAGAGGTAGCTCTGCCAGAGGCGGTGGAACGATGAGACAGTGGGGAGCGGAGAGTGGCCCCCCGGTCAGACATGCTTGCAGCGGGTGTTTGCCGTTTTAAAGCCGTGACAAGCTGGCTGCATAGCTTCTCTCGATAATAAGCCAATTTTGCCTCCCTCTCGGAAGGCGCAAAAAAACTCCCCCATTCTGGCTTTATACCGAGGGTCTAAAAGTGTGGCTATCCAGTACTCATCTCTTTGCTTCATGCTAACAATACGACAGTAACGAAGCATACAGCTCGCCATCCTGGCCAGCGTTTCAGAGGGCGCGGTTGGTTCCATCTCCGCCCCATACTGCCATGGTTGTCCATCATCAAGGTCGTCGTCAGACTCGTCATCACCACCATCACTGTCATGTTGTGCGGCTGCCTCGTCCCCTATCCCTTCCTGTGATTCCATCTCCAAATCCAGCTCCTCTTCAGGTCCTGTTTCCTCATCCTCCTCCTCCTCCTCAACATCCATAGCCAGATGTGATCCTTCCTCCATCCTTTGCTGAATCATCGCTGTGAGCGTTTGCTCCATAATGAATATCAGCGGCATAACATCGTTCATTCCGCTAGCGTCACGGCTCACAAATCGTGTGGCCTCTTCAAAGGGCCTCAAAACGTGACATGCGTCTCTAACCAGCTGCCAGTGCCTGAGCTCGAAATTACACTGGCTCCAAACGCTGCCCGTCTGCTGCATCAGGAAATCATTCACGGCATTCCGCTGTTCGTACAGACGGTCCAACATGTGCAGGGTGGAATTCCAGCGTGTTGGAACGTCGCAAATCAGGCTGTGTTCTGGGAGATTGTTTTGACGCTGCAAGTCCAGGAGGGCGTGCTTAAATGCATACGAACGTCTAAAGCGAACGCAAACCCTCCTGGACATGGCCAGCACACCCTTCAAACCAACATATGACTTTAAGAAGCGTGTTATGACCAGATTGATCACATGTGCCATGCAAGGAGCGTGTGTCAGGTGACCTAGACGCAGTGCAGCCACAACGTTCTTCCCGTTATCAGAGACAACATTGCCCAGTGTGAGTTCCAGAGGAGACAGCCAGCGTGCGATTTCCTCCTTGATGCACAGCAGCAGCTCCTGCCCTGTGTGGCTTTTCTCGCCCAGGCTCAGCAGGTGTAAGACAGCGTTGTGGCGCTTCACCTTGCACCTATGAAAAGAGGAGGGAGGAGGAGTGGAAGATACGCTGTGTCCTGTCGGGGACGGGAAGACCTCCAAGGAGGAAGGCAAGGAGGAGGAGGAGGAGGAGGATGGTAGGCGCCTGGTGTCCGGAGTTGAACCAGAAAGATACAAGCGTGGAGGTGGTAATGCCTGGCATTGCTGCGGTGGTGCATCGGACTGCAAAATATTGACCCAGTGGGCCGTGAAAGACATGTACTGTCCCTGCCCATAGTTGCTGCTCCACGTGTCGACGGTGGCATGTACCCTGCTGCACACGGATAATTGCAAGGACTGGCACACCTTTTCCTCCACATGCTTGTGCAAGGCAGGGACAGCTGTTTTGGAGAAGTAATGTCGGCTAGGTATTCGCCACCTAGGCTGAGCGCACGCCATCAATTGCTTGAAGCCGGCGGAGTCGACCAGGTGGTACGGCAGCGACTGCACCACCAACAACTTAGCCAGGTGTGAATTAAGCCGCACGACAAGTGGATGACTGGGTATATATTGTTGCTTATTGGACAACGATTCCGTAATGGATAACTGACGGGACGTAGGAGGAGCACTAGATGACAGTGATGATGATGATGACAATGACATGGTGGATAAGGCCTGGCTACTACTTAGATGACAGGGACTCGGAGCAGCAGCAGCAGCGGCAGAGGGGTCTTCATTAGATGTACATGATGATGGTGGGGCATGTCGATTGTCCCACATGGCCTTGTGATGTCGTTCCATGTGTTTACGTAGAGCGGTAGTTCCTACATTGCTGCCCTGCCCACACCTTACTTTCTGCTTGCAGATACGGCACTGTGCCATGTTTTCGTCCTCCGGGAAGGTACAGAAAAATTGCCACACGGCAGAGTACCGTAAAGAGGTAGTACCACGTCCACCACCACCACCCGAGCTTGCCCCTTGTCTGGCAGGCTTTTTTCGGGAGCCTACACCAGCATCAGTGTCGCCGTCACCGGCTCCTGAGCTGACCCTACCGCTGCAACGTTTTGCAGATTGACTTCTGCCCCTACCTCGGCTTGGCTGTTTATCACGGCCGGTGCCGCCACTACGACCCTACTCCTCTGACGCCGTCATCACCTCGTCACCTGGTTCCCACGTCCTGTCTAAAACAACATCATCATCATAGCCTTCCTCATCATCCCCGCCACTTCTGTCACTGTGTTGTGAATGTGATGTGACATCATGGCGGGCTCCATGCCCCCCCTCATTACTGCGCCTGCCACCACGGCTACCACCACCAACACCCCCACTACCGCAGCTATGCGTCTCGGACACCGCTTCCACCTCCACCACCGCCGCAACACACTCCGTTGGCTGACTCGCGGAAAACAAATCATCATCACTATGTTGTTCAGTATCTTCCTTCGCACCCGAGGAGATGTCTCTTAGGACTCTCAGGAAAGATGGCTTCCCGCTAGGAAGGGGGAGCGAAGACAAAGATGATGGAATGGAAACGCTAGAAATACCTATATTACTACTGTCACCGTGCCAAGGAACTGTAGAGGATCTGGAATCCAACGAAACATGGCTTGAAGCCAGATCGTCAGAGTCTTCCTGCTGAGATGACCGCGAGCCAGCCAACCAGTCCACAATGGCCGTATTGTCTAAAGTAACCCGCCCACCGGAGGAGATGGACAAGTCTGGCTTGCTGATACTACCAGCAGGCACATGGCAGCTGCTACTAGTGGACCTGGGCACATGTCTTGTGCCACCAATGCTGGTACTGGGTCTGGCACCAACAGATCCAACATTTGGACTGGAAGAGGAGACGGCATGGGTGTTTTTTCCTCTACCCCGTCCTTTCACAACCTTTTTTTTCCCAGACATTTCAGAGCCCCTTCTAAAAGCGTATTCACACACTGACACTGGCAATGAATGAGAATTTCTATCAGCCACGCCGCAGTGCACTCAGGGAATACTGGGCCTTGTAGTACTACTACTACGTCTACTACAAAGGCTGCCTGTATTGCAAGTTGGATGCAACGGGGATGAGCCCCTTATAAAAGCGTATTCACACACTGGCTGAGTAGTGAGTAGTGGATGAGCCCCTTATAAAAGCGTATTCACACACTGGCTGAGTAGTGAGTAGTGGATGAGCCCCTTATAAAAGCGTATTCACACACTGGCTGAGTAGTGAGTAGTGGATGAGCCCCTTATAAAAGCGTATTTACACGCTGGCTGAGTAGTGAGTAGTGGATGAGCCCCTTATAAAAGCGTATTCACACACTGGCTGAGTAGTGAGTAGTGGATGAGCCCTTTCGATTTCTGGATTCCTGCCTTTTAGATTCCTAAAGCTTTCCCTTACTGCACAGAGATGCTCTCCCTACAGCTCCTGTCTGTAAAATGGCCGCTGAGCTCCGTGCATAGACTTTTATTGCAGGCTTGAGCCCGCCCCTATGCTGCCTCCCGATTGGCTGGGAGAGCCGTTTGCAAGGCATTATGGGGTAGCCTGATGTCAGGTGATCTTGTGAAATCCTCCATTTTAGATGTAACATGTGGCAGGCGCCAAAATGTAGCCGGGTTCGGTCAAAACGGGTTCGGCCAAACCTGGTGAAGTTCGGACCGAAATCTCTAATAGGGACAGCAGACAGATTCATTATTAGTACTAGAGGTTAACAGATTTATTGCCAGCAGCCTTATTAATCCCAGCCGTCCGGCAGAATGAGATACGGGCCGAGCCGATACTTGTGTCAAAGTTGGTCCCAGTAACAGATTTATTGTTTGTTGTAAGAATCTGGTAACATTAGTAGCAGTGACAGCAGCTAAGAAAACACTGGCCCTCTCTCCAAGGATTGCGGAAAGCACGTTGCCCAGCAGCAAGCTGGACGCCGAAGAAGCAACACCGCAAGTCCGCTGTTTGATCCACTGCTCGTGCGCTTATACAGCGCTATGAGCAACTGAGCGGATATTCAGCGGTGTTTCTGCCACTCCTGTACGTGCAGGCATCGGCACAAACGGCGTCCGGCAGCGCCGCTACGGGGATGTGTATTCCTGCCGGAGGATCACTCGCCAGCAAGTATAGCACTAAGGTACTCTTTCCCTTCACATTAACATTCCCTGGTCTAAGACCCAATTCAGTCAGCTGCTTCTAGGACGCTATTAGGGGACACACTGCAGTCCACATATCCGGCTCCTCACTGGAAGACCGACGTGATACTGAAGCCCCTACCCCCGTGTATATAGAAGTAGAAGGTCACCTGCTCAGATACACGAGCGGGCACCAGCAGACATCATAGCTGATCTATAGAGGATGTGGCGGCTCTGAGAAGAGCCTTTTTTGTGTTGTGTAAGATGGAGCAGAACAGGAGCGGAATTAACCTCCGAAGCCGTAGAGAGTGCGGCCCTGGCGTTTGAGCGCGTACACCACGTCCATAGCGGTGACGGTCTTCCTCTTAGCGTGCTCGGTGTAGGTGACGGCGTCACGGATGACGTTCTCCAGGAAAACCTTCAGGACGCCGCGAGTCTCTTCATAGATGAGACCGGAGATGCGTTTGACGCCTCCCCTGCGAGCTAGACGGCGGATGGCAGGCTTGGTGATGCCCTGGATGTTATCACGGAGCACCTTCCTGTGCCGCTTGGCACCGCCCTTTCCGAGTCCTTTTCCTCCTTTACCACGACCAGACATCCTGTAAGCTGGAGCTGAAGAGAAATATTATACCGAGAACGGAGGGGCGCGTCTTTATATAGACCTTGGGCGGACCAGAGAGACAACTGTTAAACATGTCACTTCCAGGGCGTTTCTCTCAGCTAATTCACATTACCAATCCCTCCCCCTCCCGTTGATTGGCTTAATTCAGATTTTGAATTGCACGTTCATTTTACAATACCGGCCGCTCTTTTCCCGCTTCTACTTGTACTTTCATATTACCGGCATTATGTCCCTGTTCCTTCATATTACAGCCATTATGTCCCTGTTCCTTCATATTACCGGCATTATGTCCCTATTCCTTCATATTACCGGCATCACGTCCCTATTCCTTCATATTACCGGCATTATGTCCCTGTACCTTCATATTATCGGCATTATGTCCCTGTTCCTTCATATTACTGGCATTATGTCCCTGTTCCTTCATATTTTTGGCATTATGTCCCTGTTCCCTCATCTTACCGGCATTTTGTCCCTTTTCCTTCATCTTACCGGCATTACGTCACTGTTCCTCCATATTACCGGAATTACGTCCCTATTCCTTCATATTACCGGCATTACGTCCCTGTTTCTTAATATTATCGGCATTACGTCCCTGTTCCTTCATATTACCGGCATTATGTCCCTGTTCCTTCATATTACAGGCATTATGTCCCTGTTCCTTCATATTACTGCCATTATGTCCACTGAAGGAGGGTACAGGGACATAATGCCGGTAATATGTCCCTGTTCCCTCATCTTACCGGCATTACGTCCCTGCTCCTTCATATTACCAGCAATATGTCCCTGTTTCTTCATATTACACATCTTACCGCCATCATGTCCCTGTTCCCTCATATTACAGGCATTATGTCCCTGTCCCCTCATCTTACCGGCATTATGTCCCTGTTCCTTCATATTACCGGGATTGTACGATCTACAACCAGCCCCCGACTACATAGTATCTTAAATTATATCTTCCAGTCTCACTGGATTCTTCGAATGCGTCTCAGTAAATGTTACTCTGCAGCAACTTCATGCGTTAGTGGGATGAGGTCAGTCCTAAGTATAGACAACGCACAGTGTTAGTACGAAGTAGAAATAGGTGCATTCTGTTTCCTGTCATTGTATTGCCAGCAGCGCGATTATACCAGCAGTCTGGCAAAGTGACATACAAGACAATGCAAGTCCATACTTATGTGGAACTTGGTGCTGCAAATTGGTAGTTTGTTTTGAAAATCTCGTAACATTTGTAGCAATGAGAGCAGCTTGGAAAACACGGCCCCTCCAACATTGGGTTTTGCTCTTGGAAAATGCCGTATCAGCTGCATCAGTTTGTCCTTTTTCATTCATTGAATTCGTCTCACTAAATGTTGCTCTGCAAGAAACTGCACGCGTTACTGTAATAAAGGGAGTCCTATATAGGGACAGCAGACAGATTCATTATTAGTACTAGAGGTTAACCGATTTATTGCCAGCAGCCTTATTAATCCCAGCCGTCCGGCAGAATGAGATACGGGCCGAGCCGATACTTGTGTCAAAGTTGGTCCCAGTAACAGATTTATTGTTTGTTGTAAGAATCTGGTAACATTAGTAGCAGTGACAGCAGCTAAGAAAACACTGGCCCTCTCTCCAAGGATTGCGGAAAGCACGTTGCCCAGCAGCAAGCTGCACGCCGAAGAAGCAACACCGCAAGTCCGCTGTTTGATCCACTGCTCGGGCGCTTATACAGCGCTATGAGCAACTGAGCGGATATTCAGCGGTGTTTCTGCCACTCCTGTACGTGCAGGCATCGGCACAAACGGCGTCCGGCAGCGCCGCTACGAGGAGGTGTATTCCTGCCGGAGGATCACTCGCCAGCAAGTATAGCACTAAGGTACTCTCCCTTCTGATTAACATTCCCTGGTCCAAGACCGGCTTCAGTCAGCTGCTTCTAGGACGCTATTAGGGGACACACTGCAGTCCACATATCCGGCACCTCACTGGAAGACCGACGTGATACTGAAGCCCCTACCCCCGTGTATATAGAAGTAGAAGGTCACTGCTCAGATACACGAGCGGTCACCAGCAGACATCATAGCTGATCTATAGAGGATGTGGCGGCTCTGAGAAGAGCCTTTGTGTTGTGTAAGATGGAGCTGAGCAGGAGCGGAATTAACCTCCGAAGCCGTAGAGTGCGGCCCTGGCGTTTGAGCGCGTACACCACGTCCATAGCGGTGACGGTCTTCCTCTTAGCGTGCTCGGTGTAGGTGACGGCGTCACGGATGACGTTCTCCAGGAAAACCTTCAGGACGCCGCGAGTCTCTTCATAGATGAGACCGGAGATGCGTTTGACGCCTCCCCTGCGAGCTAGACGGCGAATTGCAGGCTTGGTGATGCCCTGGATGTTATCACGGAGCACCTTCCTGTGCCGCTTAGCACCGCCCTTTCCGAGTCCTTTTCCACGACCAGACATCCTGTAAGCTGGAGCTGAAGAGAAATATTATACCGACAACCGCGGGGTGCGTGTTTATATAGACCTTGGGTGGACCAGAGAGAGAACTGTTATTCATGTCACTATCGGGGCGTTTCTTTCAGTAAATTCACATTACCAATCCCTCCCCCTCCCGTTGATTGGCTTAACTCAGATTTTGAATTTCACGTTCATTTTACAATACCGGCCGCTCTTTTCCCGTTTATAGCGCGACTGCTGTGTATTCGCTATCTGCCCCAAATCTAAAGAGTAATGTTAAAGGCAATGTGTTGCCAGAAAAACATGTTTGTTTTTTTTAAATTAAACATTTAGTGTGTAGGTGATTAAACATTGTTCAAATTTTTTTTATTTTTTTCACGAGTCAGGAAATATTATAAATTAATTCTAATTTATAATATTTCCCATTGCTGGTCACTAGATGGAGCTATTCCCAAAATTCCCTACCCCCGTGTATATAGAAGTAGAAGGTCGCTGCTCAGATGATACACGAGCGGTCACCAGCAGACATCATAGCTGATCTATAGATGATGTGGCCGCTCTTTTCCCGTTTATAGCGCGACTGCTGTGTAATCGCTATCTGCCCCAAATCTAAAGAGTAATGTTAAGGGAAACAAGGAACAAGCGTGACGTCTTGGATTAGCATGGCGGCTGCTCGTCATCTGCCGTCAGGTTCAGGATTTGTGTGCCCGCAGATCACCCCTCCGGCCACCAGCACCACAACGGTTTTATAGAATGAATAGGGAGGAGAGGACTCGGGCAGTGTTAATAGGTTTAGATCTCTGATTTACAACGGTGACCAGGACTACACCCGATGATCATGACCTCACAGAATAAGAGTAGAATTCCCCTGCGCTTGTGTTCACACCGGGCGGAGGATACCTGCTCCCCCACCCTACACGCTGCGCCTGGTTTGCCTTTACAAGGAGTAGGGAACAAGGACTCCGCACACACTGGTCAGCGGTGGATCATTAGCCGCACATAACGGCGTCATTCCTCGCAGCAGCAGCGAAGGTTATTATAGGAAGAGCGATGTGCGGTCATCAGTGAGGAGTGAATGGTTATCACTGCGATACAGCCGGAGAGGGAGGTGATGAATACAGCGCAGACACCCGGCATAACACATGACAGGACTGCTGAAAGGGCCGGATAACGTGAGTGCTAGAGACGGGGACTGGTTATAGTGTAAATGGCGCTAACTAAGCACTGAAAGGGTTAACATGGCACCTCCACATATTAATAGCAGAGCACCGAGAAGCCAGCGGGAGAGTCGCGGTAGAATTAACGGAGGAAAAGGATTCAGCTCGTTTGAGGGAGGATTTGGTGGCTCTGAAAAGAGCCTTTGTGTTGTAGTCGTTGCCGGGTTCAGACCTAAGCCCTCTCCCCACGAATCCTGCGGGCCAGTTGAATGTCTTTGGGCATGATGGTGACCCTCTTGGCGTGGATGGCGCACAGGTTGGTATCCTCAAACAGTCCGACCAGATAAGCCTCGCTGGCCTCCTGCAGAGCCATGACTGCTGAGCTCTGGAAGCGCAGATCGGTCTTGAAGTCCTGAGCGATCTCTCGCACCAGGCGCTGGAAGGGCAGCTTACGGATAAGAAGCTCGGTGGACTTCTGGTAGCGGCGGATTTCACGGAGAGCGACTGTGCCCGGGCGGTAACGATGAGGCTTCTTCACTCCGCCGGTAGCGGGAGCGCTCTTCCGTGCAGCTTTAGTAGCCAGCTGCTTGCGGGGCGCTTTCCCGCCGGTGGATTTACGCGCAGTCTGCTTTGTTCTGGCCATAGCTCTCCAACAACGTGCACACTTGTAGACTGATACGAGGAGAGGAAAGAGCAGAGTATTTATACACTTGAGGGTGTCCTCATTGGTCCATGAAAGGCACACCCCTACATTCTATTGGCTTCTTCATAAAAAAAATATGCGACCGACAAAGCAAATGTGATATTTGCGACCAATCACCGTTCCGAAGAGGCGGACACCGGTTTACATGACGTTCACACGCAGCTTTTACAGCAGGGGGCGTTAATGAGATCATTTCTCCAGCTCTCTGCGAAATAGTTATCATCAGTAACAGCTCACTGTATTTCCATGTCCGCAGATCACGTACACAGCGTTATATAAGAGACTACTTCCCCATCATCCGCCGCTGCAGTGGTTTTATAGATTACACAAAGGGACAATCCCCCACCCCATCCTTACACAGGACACTGTGCCCCGCATCCAGAGGCAGCGTATAAGGGTCACCATCCACCACGTGTAATGAGGAGCAGGGGACATTGTGCTCTATTTACACCGGAGAGAGTGTAATCCATCGGCCTCCTTCACGTGGATCCTGTGCTGTAAGCTACAAGTCTATTGCTGCCCCGGTCCTTATTCACACATTACACCTGGTGGACTGTGACCTGATAAACTCTGCCTGGATGTTACACCATAGTGACGGGACGGACACTGTGGAGGTCCGGATACAGCAACTATGGCGTCCAGCGCAGATGACCAGAAATGACACTTGTCATAGAGTAACAGGGACATGAAGCTCCTCCGTGCACACGCGATGATAGCGCCTCCTTTATCTCAGGATCGCGCTGCTGTCTGTACCGGAGGAAACAGCGGCCAGTGATCATACAGCTCTGCTGGGGAGAAGGTGGTGGCTCTGAAAAGAGCCTTTGTGGGACAAGTAGCGGGCGGCTCTCGGTTATTTCTTCGTCACGGTCTTCCTGGACTTAGACGCCTTCTTAGCCGGACTCTTGGCAGATTTCTTAGCCGGACTCTTGGCAGCTTTCTTAGCCGGACTCTTGGCAGCTTTCTTAGCCGGACTCTTGGCAGCTTTCTTAGCCGGACTCTTGGCAGCTTTGGGCTTGGCCGCCTTCTTTGCTGGGCTCTTTGTTATTTTCTTGGGGGCAGGTTTTGGCTTCTTGGGGCTCTTCGCCACCTTCTTGGCAGCGGCAGGCCTCTTGGCCTTTGTCAGGCTCTTGGCCGGAGTCTTCTTCGGGGATTTGGCAGCAGCCGCGGGCTTCTTCTTGACCGCTTTGTCCTTAGTCTCCTGCTGCTTCTTGTTCAGCTTGAAGGAGCCGGAGGCGCCGCTGCCTTTCACCTGGAGCAGGGTTTCCTTGGTCACCAGAGTCTTGAGCGCCATCTTCAGGCGGCTGTTGTTCTTGTCTACATCGTATCCTCCAGCAGCCAGAGCCTTCTTCAGGGCGGCCAGAGACACCCCACTGCGCTCTTTGGAGGCGGACACGGCTTTCACGATGAGCTCGGACACGCTGGGACCGGAGGGTTTTTTGGTTTTCTTGGCGCCCCCTGCTGCAGGTTTTTTCGGCTGCTTCTTGGATTTGGCGGCAGGCTCGGTGGGAGGGACAGCGGCGGCTGGTGCGGTCTCTGCCATCGTATAACACGGGAATCCACTAAAACAATTATTCTGCGAGGGAAAAACACTGAGAACAGAGATGGGGGCGCCTCTTATATGTACAGCGGCTGCTTGGTGATTTGCTGCGATTGTCCTGAGCGTCTATTGGCTGACACTGATCACATGTCCTTCCTTTCCTCATCTGACAGGAGTGAAGCTCCGCTCTCCCCTTGTGCTTCCCTGCCCGGGATAAGAGCCCTTTCCGACTAGAAGCGGCCGGGCGAGCGGGCTCTCTACGTGACTTCCCCCTCCCTAACATTCCCCCTACTCATTTCTAGCCTTCACTGGCAGAGATGCTGGGAAGGAGCCGGGTGGAGGCCCCGGGATCTCTGCCATAGTCCTGCCGATCTGAACATCGCTGTGATCGGACAAGATAAATGTGTTTGCGGGAGCTCGTGCCCTCTATTCCCGGCACTTGTCACTATCACAGGGTTCTTTACCACAATGTCTAACGTGCGGGAAGCTGATTGTCCGATGCGGGGGCGACCTGGAGCTGCAGAGAGCCCAGAAGGGTAACCCGGCACAGACAAGATGTCGGAGTGTCTTCCGCCTGTCTTACTGTAACTTGGCACAGAGGAGACACCAGAAACTGCTCCACCTGTGTTACAATAACCCAGCACAGAGGAAACACCAGAGATTGCTCTACTTATGTTACAATAAGTCGTCACAGGCAAGACAACAGAGTCTGCTCCACCTGTATTACAATTTCCCAGCACAGAAAGACACAAGTCTGCTCCTCCTTTACTAAACTAACCTGACGCAGGCCAGACCCCAAAACCTGCTCCTCCAGCAGTACATTACCCGGACACAGACAGGACACTAGAGACTTCTCCACCTGTATAACTATAACCTAGCACAGAGGAGGGAACAGACACTGTGTGTTCCTCTCGTACTACATTAAGCCGGCAAAAGACAAGACACCGTAGTATTGTCCCTGTCCCCTCATATTACGGCCATTATGTCCCCTGCAGGAGGCTACAGGGACACAATGCCGGTAATATGTCCCTGTTCCCTCATCTTTGAGGCATTATGTCCCTGTTCCTTCATATTACCTGCTTTATGTCCCTGTTCCCTCATCTACCAGGCATTATGCCCCTGTTCCCTCATATTACAGGCATTATGTCCCTGTTCCTTCAAATTACAGGCTTTATGTCCCTGTTCCTTCATATTACCGTCTTTATGTCCCTGTTCCCTCATCTACCAGGCATTATGCCCCTGTTCCCTCATATTACAGGCATTATGTCCCTGTTCCTTCATATTACAGGCATTATGTCCCTGATCCTTCATAATACAGGCTTCATGTCCCTGTTCCTTCATATTACAGGCTTTATGTCCCTGTTCCCTCATATTACAGGCATTATGTCCCTGATCCTTCATATTACAGGCTTCATGTCCCTGTTCCTTCATATTACCGGCTTTATGCCCCTGTTCCCTCATATTACAGGCATTATGTCCCTGTTCCCTCATCTTACAGGCATGATGTCCCTGTTCCTTCATAATACCGGCATTATGTCCCTGTTCCTTCATAATACCGGCATTATGTCCCTGTTCACTCATAGTACCGGCATAATGTCCCTGTTCCCTCATATTACTGGCATTATGTCCCCTGTAGGAGGGTACAGGGACATAATGCCGGTAATATGTCCCTGTTTCCTCATCTTACAGGCATTATGTCCCTGTTCCTTCATATTAACAGCTTTATGTCCCTGCTTCCTCATTTTACAGACATTATGTCCCTGTTCCCTCATCTTACTGCCATTATCTCCCTGTTCCTTCTAATTACCGGCATTATTTCCCTGTTCCTTCATATTACCGGCATTATGTCCCTGTTCCTTCATATTACCGGCATTATGTCCCTGTTCCTTCATATTACAGGCATTTTGTCCCTGTTCCTTCATATTACCGGCATTATGTCCTTGTTCTTTCATGTTACCGGTATTATGTCCTTGTTCCTTCATATTACAGGCATTATGTCCCTGTTCCCTCATCTGAACCGGCATTATGTGCCTGTTACTTTATCTTACCGGAATTATATCTCTATTCCTTCATAATATTGGCATTACGTCCCGGGTTCCTTCATATTACCAGCATTACGTCCCTGTTTCTTCATATTACCGACATTACGTCCCGCCTCCTTCATATTATCGGCATTACGTCCCTGTTCCCTCATCTTACCGGCATTTTGTCCCTGCTTCCTCATCTTACCGGCATTATGTCCCTGTCCCCTCATATTACTGGCATTATGTCCAGTGTAGGAGGGCACAGGGACATAATGCCGGTAATATGTCCCTGTTCCCTCTTCTTCGAGGCATTATGTCCCTGTTACTTCATATTACTGGCATTACGTCCCTGTTCCCTCATCTTACCGGCATTTTGTCCCTGTTCCCTCATCTTACCGGCATTATGTCCCTGTTCCTTCATCTTACCGACATTATGTCCTTGTACTTTCATATTACCGGCATTATGTCCCTGTTCCCTCATTTTACCGGCATTACCTCCCTGTTCCTTCATATAACAGGCATTACGTCCCTGATCCTTCATATTACAGGCTTCATGTCCCTGTTTGTTCATATTACAGGCATTATGTCAATGTCCTCTCATATTACCGGCATAATGTCCCTGTCCCCTCATATTACTGGCATTATGTCCAGTGTAGGAGGGCACAGGGACATAATGCCGGTAATATGTCCCTGTTCCTTCATCTTCGAGCATTATGTCCCTGTTCCTTCATATTATTGGCGTTACGTCCCTGTTCCTTCATATTAGCAGCATTATATCTCTGTTCCTTCATATTACAGGCATTATGTCCCTGTTCCTTCATATTACCGGCATTATGTCCCTATTCCTTCATATTACAGGCTTTATGTCCCTTTTCCCTCATATTACAGGCATTATGCCATATGTAGGAGGGAAAATGGACATAATGCCGGTAATATGAAGGTACAGGGACAAAATGCCTGTAATATGAAGGAACAGGGACATAAAGCCGGTTATATGAAGGAACAGGGATATAATGCTGTAAGATGAGAAAACAGGGACATGTCCCTGTTCCTTCATATTACCGGCTTTAAGTCCCTGTTCCCTCATATTACCAACATTATGTCCCTGTTCCTTCATATTACAGGCATTTTGTCCCTGTTACTTCATCTTACCGACATTATGTCCCTGTTCCCTCATCTGAACCGAAATTATGTGCCTGTTCTTTCATCTTACCGGCATTATGTCCCTGTTCCTTCATATTATCGGCATTACGTCCCTGTTACTTCGACCGGCATTACGTCCCGGTTTCTTCATATTATCGGCATTACGTCACTGTTCCCTCATCTTACCGGCATTATGTCCCTGTTCCCTCATCTTACCGGCATTATGTCCCTGTTCCTTCATCTTACCGACATCATGCCGGTAATATGAAAGTACAAGGACATAATGTCCCTGTTCCCTCATCTTACCGGCATTATACCCCTGTTCCTTCATATTATCGGCATTACCTCCCTGTTCCTTCATATAACAGCCATTATGTCCCTGTTCCTTCATATTAAAAGGCATTATGTCCCTGTTCCTTCATATTACAGGCATTATGTCCCTGTTCCTTCATATTACAGGTATTATGTCCCTGTTCCATCATATTACCGGCATTATGTCCCTGTTCCTTCATATTACAGGCATTATCTCCCTGTTCCCTCATCTTACAGGCATGATGTCCCTGTTCCTTCATAATAACGGCATTATGTCCCTGTTCCCTCATATTACCGGCATAATGTCCCTGTTCCCTCATATTCCTGGCATTATATCCCCTCTAGGAGGGTACTGGGACATAATGCCGGTAATATAATGTCTGTAATATGAGGGAACAGGGACATAAACCCTGTAATATGAAGGGACAGGGCTATAATGCCTGTAAGATGAGGAAACAGGGACATGTCCCTGTTCCTTCATATTACCGGCTTTATGTCCCTGTTCCCTCATATTACAGACATTATGTCCCTGTTCCCTCATATTACCGGCATTACGTCCCTGCTCCTTCATATTACCGGAATTACGTCCCTATTTCTTCAAATTACCGGCATTACGTCCTTGTTACTTCATATTACAGGCATTATGTCCTTGTTCCTTCATATTACCGGCATTATGTCCTTGTTCCCTCATCTTAACGGCATTTTGTCCCTATTCACTCATCTTAAGGGCATTATGTCCCTGTTCCTTCCTTTTACCGGCATTATGTCCCTGTTCCTACTTATTACCGGCATTATGTCCCTGTTCCCTCCTATTACCGCATTATGTCCCCATTCTATTACAGCGTGTAGAAGAAACCAGAGACTGCTCCTCCAATAACCAGGCAATTACAATAACGACTAAACACACTAGTGTTTGCGGCTACAATAACCTTGCACCAAAAAAAAGAAACAACAAAGTTTGTATTACAATAACCCAGAACAGACTAGCAACTATAGTCTGCTCCCCCTGTAATACAATAACCCAGAACAGACTAGCAACTATAGTCTACTTCACCTGTATTACAATAACCCCGCACAGACAAGAAGCTATAGTCTGCTCCACCTGTAATACAATAACCCGGCACAGACAAGAAGCTATAGTCTGCTCCCCCTGTAATACAATAACCCGGAACAGACTAGCAACTATAGTCTACTTCACCTGCAATACAATTACCCGGCACAGACAAGAAGCTATAGTCTGCTCCACCTGTATTATAATAATCCGGAAAAGACAAGCAACTATAGTTTGATTCACAGGTAATACAATAAACCCGCACAGAATAGACACCAGAGTCTACTTCACCTGTATAAATAAAACCCAGCACATACGTATTGATGTATTACAGATGGAACAGATTCTAGTGTACTGTAACAGACAAGACATTAGAGTACGCTCCACCTGTATTACAAGAAACCAAGTCCCAGCACATACAGTACAGGACAGGGACAGCCGGAATCAGAGAGACGGTCAGTAGCCAGGGACAGCCAAGTGCAGAGAGACGGTCAGGAAACAGGGACAGCCGAGTGCAGAGAGACGGTCAGTAGCCAGGGACAGCCGAGTGCAGAGAGACGGTCAGGAGACAGGGACTGCCGAGTGCAGAGAGACGGTCAGGAGCCAGGGACAGCCGAGTGCAGAGAGACGGTCAGTAGCCAAGTACAGCCAAGTGCAGAGAGACTATCAGGAGTCAGGGACAGTCGAGTATAGAGACACGGTCAGGAGCCTGGGACAGCCAAGTGCAGAGAAACGGTCAGGAGTCCGGGACAGCCGAGTGCAGAGAGACGTTCAGGAGTCAGGGACAGCCGAGTGCAGAGAGACGGTCAGGAGCCAGGGACAGCCAAGTATAGAGAGATGGTCAGGAGTCAGGGACAGCCGAGTATAGAGAGTCTGTCAGGAGTCAGGGAAAGCCGAGTATAGAGAGACGATCAGGAGCCAGGGACAGTCGAGTGCAGAGAGACGGTCAGGAGTCAGGGACAGCCGAGTGCAGAGAGACGGTCAGGAGCCAGGGACAGCCAAATGCAGAGAGACGGTCAGGAGACAGGGATAGCCGACTGCAGAGAGACTGTCAGGAGTCAGGGACGGCCGAGTATAGAGAGACGGTCAGGAGCCTGGGACAGCCAAGTGCAGAGAAACGGTCAGGAGTCCGGGACAGCCGAGTATAGAGAGACGATCAGGAGTCAGGGACAGCCGAGTATAGACAGACGGTCAGGAGCCTGGGACAGCCAAGTGCAGAGAAACGGTCAGGAGTCCGGGACAGCCGAGTGCAGAGAGACGGTCAGGAGCCAGGGACAGCCAAGTATAGAGAGATGGTCAGGAGTCAGGGACAGCCGAGTATAGAGAGACTGTCAGGAGTCAGGGAAAGCCGAGTATAGAGAGACGATCAGGAGCCAGGGACAGTCGAGTGCAGAGAGACCGTCAGGAGACAGGGACAGCCGTGTGCAGAGAGACGGTCAGCAGACAGGGACAGCCGGAAACAGAGAGACGGTCAGAAGCCAGGGACAGCCGAGTGCAGAGAGACGGTCAGCAGACAGGGACAGCCGGAAACAGAGAGACGGTCAGAAGCCAGGGACAGCCGAGTGCAGAGAGACGGTCAGGAGCCAGGGACAGCCAAGTATAGAGAGATGGTCAGGAGTCAGGGACAGACGAGTATAGAGAGACTGTCAGGAGTCAGGGAAAGCCGAGTATAGAGAGACGATCAGGAGCCAGGGACAGTCGAGTGCAGAGAGACGGTCAGGAGCCAGGGACAGCCGAGGGCAAAGAGTGGGTTAGGAGACAGGAACAGCCAAGTGCAGAGAGACGGACATGAGTCAGGGACAGCCGATTGCCAAGAGGCGGTCAGGAGACAGGGACACGGCATAATGTCCCTGTTCCCTCATATTACCGGCATTATGTCCCTGTTCCCTCATCTTACAGGCATTATGTCCCTGTTCCTTCATATTACAGGCATTATGTCCGTGTCCCTTCATATTACCGGCATTATGTCCCTGTTCCCTCATCTTACCGGCATTAAGTCTTTGTTCCCTCATCTTACAGGCATTATAACCCTATTCCTTCATATTACCGGCATTACGTCCCTGTTCCTTCATATTATCGGCATTACGTCCCTGTTCCTTCATATTACAGGCATTATGTCCCTGTTCCCTCATCTTACAGGCATTATGTCCCTGTTCCTTCATATTACCGGCATTATGTCCTTGTTCCTTCATCTTACAGGCATTATGTCCCTGTTCCTTTATATTACAGGCATTTTGTACCTGTTCCTTCTTATTACAGGCATTATGTCCCTGTTCCTTCATATTACCGGCATTATGTCCCTGTTCCCTCATCTTACAGGCATTATGTCCCTGTCCCTTCATATTACCGGCATTATGTCCCTGCTCCCTCATCTTACCGGAATTACGTCCGTATTCCTTCATATTACCGGCATTATGTCGCTGTTCCTTCATCTTACAGCCATTATGTCCCTGTTCCTTAATATTACAGGCATTTTGTACCTGTTCCTTCTTATTACAGGCATTTTGTACCTGTTCCTTCTTATTACAGGCAGTGATCTTCTACTTCTATATACACGGAGGTAGGGGCTTCAGTATCACGTCGGTATTCCAGTGAGGAGCCGGATATGTGGACTGCAGTGTGTCCCCTAATAGCGTCCTAGAAGCAGCTGACTGAATTGGGTCTTAGACCAGGGAATGTTAATCTGAAGGGAAAGAGGATCACTCGCCAGCAAGTATAGCAGTAAGGTACTCAGGCAGCAAAACACATCCTCGTAGCGGCGCCGTCGGACGCCGTTTGTGCCGATGCCTGCACGTACAGGAGTGGCAGAAACTCACCGCTGAATATCCGCTCAGTTGCTCATAGCGCTGTATAAGCGCCCGAGCAGTGGATCAGACAGCTGACTTGCGGTGTTGCTTCTTCGGCGTCCAGCTTGCTGCTGGGCAACGTGCTTTCCGCAATCCTTGGAGAGAGGGACAGTGTTTTCTTAGCTGCTGTCACTGCTACTAATGTTACCAGATTCTTACAACAAACAATAAATCTGTTACTGGGACCAACTTTGACACAAGTATCGGCTCGGCCCGTATCTCATTCTGCCGGACGGCTGGGATTAATAAGGCTGCTGGCAATAAATCTGTTAACCTCTAGTACTAATAATGAATCTGTCTGCTGTCCCTATATAGGACTCACTTTATTACAGTAACGCGTGCAGTTTCTTGCAGAGCAACATTTAGTGAGACACATTCAATGAATGAAAAAGAACAAAACTGATGCAGCTGATACGGCATTTTACAAGAGCAAAACCCAATGTTGGAGGGGCCGTGTTTTCCAAGCTGCTCTCATTGCTACAAATGTTACGAGATTTTCAAAACAAACTACCAATTTGTAGCACCAAGTTCCACATAAGTATGGACTTGCATTGTCTTGTATCTCACTTTGCCAGACTGCTGGTATAATCGAGCTGCTGGCAATACAATGACAGGAAACAGAATGCACCTATTTCTACTTCGTACTAACACTGTGCGTTGTCTATACTTAGGACTCACCTCATCCCACTAACGCATGAAGTTGCTGCAGAGTAACATTTACTGAGACGCATTCAGAGAATGAAAAGGACAAATTGATGCAGCTCTATTCAGAAGTAACATCTAATATCAGAGCTCCAATAGTGCGGTACTTGAGGGAGACGAACATTACAGCCCAGTTTGTCCCCTTTATGCCCCCACTTTTGATATTTGATTTATGTACCTTTCCCTTTTATTCCCCTTCATCTACGATAAGTCACAATGCTGAATGGGATTTGTTCATTAAATGGGGTGTTCTCTACTTAGGGACCGTTCACCCCTTCCCTGTTAGGTAGAATATACCTCTAAGCTCGTTGTTTTATTGATCGATATTTTTTCTTAATTCAAGAGATCCTTTGATCCGTGCGCTTCTCGCCCTTCTCTTCCCCTCTCTTTTTCATTTGTTCACATTTAGTTGGTGGTGTACACCAGGGCAGAATTAGAAGCAATAAGAGTCCTTGAGAGGAATGGTTTGTTACCCTAATAGCGTCTCCTGTATATATAAAGCATTGCCGCAGACCCCTCGTAGGACTTCTCCTTTGTAGTTTAGGAACTGCTCTTATCCGTACATGGCGCGGGGATGGAATCTTCGTCTAAACACCTGGGATGATGGTGGTTATACTTCAGGGGGACCGAATTGTGACAAAGCTCTTGAGACTGGAAGATAGAATTTAAGACACTATGTAGTCGGGGGCGAGTTGTAGATCATGAACACGAATCACTGGAGTAGTTGTACTATTAATGTGTTCTATACAGTATAGTTAGTGCATCAATGAGGACAGCGCCATCATCTACCCGAGGCAGCAGTTAACTACTGCACCGCTCACCAGCTCCTGGGATTGGAGAGATTTAAAGCCACCAATAGAGAACAGACTCGTGGAAACCACCAATTAGCTGCACTGGGAGTGGCTAATGACGATTCCACAGGTCACATGACTTGCTCTTCCAGTAGAACAGTGGTCAGGCAGCGTTGCTCATTTGCATAGCCCGTGTATAAATACAGCGGCGGTGAGAGGGTAAAGCATTCCATTATCTCAGTTGTGAGCAGATCGCAGTGTGTTATCATGCCTGAGCCCGCTAAGTCTGCCCCGGCGCCCAAGAAGGGCTCCAAGAAAGCCGTGACCAAGACACAGAAGAAGGACGGCAAGAAGCGAAGAAAGAGCAGGAAGGAGAGCTACGCCATTTACGTGTACAAGGTGCTCAAGCAGGTCCACCCTGACACCGGCATCTCGTCCAAGGCCATGGGCATCATGAACTCCTTCGTCAATGACATCTTCGAGCGCATCGCAGGGGAAGCTTCCCGCCTGGCTCACTACAACAAGCGCTCCACCATCACCTCCCGGGAGATCCAGACTGCCGTGCGCCTGCTGCTGCCTGGAGAGCTAGCCAAGCACGCCGTGTCCGAGGGCACCAAGGCCGTCACCAAGTACACCAGCGCCAAGTAATGTGCCCCGTCCCTGCAGTAAGAACACAAAGGCTCTTCTAAGAGCCACCCACCTTGTCTACAACAGAGCTGTGCCTGCTATTGTCTGGCCTCCCGCTAGTCCCCCTGTTCTATGTGCGGCCGCTCTCGTGTCGGTGCAGATGCTGCTTCATACATTATGTGGCTGCCGGACAGGGAGGGACAATGCCGCGTGTGAGGAAGCCGGGACACTGATCCTGCGGGCATATGACCCGTCCCAATATCACACTGTCCAGAAGAAACGGAACATTTCTACGCTAGGAGACGGAAGGAAGCATGGGACATCTGTAAATAACAATGATGAGGGTAGTAGTCAGATTTATAACAGATGCCAGGGAGACTGCTTGTCGACGATAGAGAACAAGCAATCACACTGGCGAGGACTGGATAAAGGGTGGTTATTGTAATACAAGTGGAGCAGACTCTGGTGTCTCGTCTGTGCCGGGTATTGTAATACAGGAGGAGCAGACTCTGGTGTCTCCTCTGCCGGGTATTGTAATACAAGTGGAGCAGACTCTGGTGTCTCCTCTGTACCGGGTATTGTAATACAGGAGGAGTAGACTCTGGTGTCTCCTCTGTGCCGGGTATTGGAATACAGGCGGAGCAGACTCTGGTGTCTCCTCTGTACCGGGTATTGTAATACAAGTGGAGCAGACTCTGATGTCTCCTCTGTACCGGGTATTGTAATACAAGTGGAGCAGACTCTGGTGTCTCCTCTGTACCGGGTATTGTAATACAGGTGGAACAGCCTCTATTTCTTGTCTGTGAGGGCTTCTTTTAATACAGGTGGAGCAGACTCTGGTGTCTATGCCCGGTTATTGGAGCAGTCTCTGGTTTCTTCTACACGTTGTAATAGAATAGGGACATAATGCGGTAATATGAAGGAACAGGGACATAATGCCGGTAATAAGTAGGAACAGGGACGTAATGCCGGTATTAGGAAGGAACAGGGACGTAATGCCGGTAATAATAAGTAACAAGGACATAATGTCTGGAAGATAAGGTAACAGGGACATGTTACCGGCATTGTGTCCCTCTACCCTCCTACATAGGACATAATGCCAGTTATATGAGGGAACAGGGACATATTACCGGAATTGTGTCCCTGTACCCTCCTACAGGGGACATAATGCCACTAATATTAGGGAACAGGGACATAATGCCGGTAATTCGGGAACGATACGGATGTAATAAAGACGTGTTACATGTTTGTACGTCACCACCTTTATACTGGAGATTGGCAGCGGACGTTGGAATTGTGCGTTTCACGGTATGGTTGGATGGAGAAGAATCAGCCCGTGCAGCCCGCAGATAACAAGACCCTAATGCAGCAGCCAGGGCCGCCATCAGGAATTTCAGGGCCCCCTACAGCTAAATTTTCGGGGCCCCCCTACCGTGGCACCGCCTGTTAACGGTACTCCGTCCAGCACTATATCATGGTACCCAGGGCCGCCATCAGGGGGGTATTAGGAGTACTGATGTGAGAGGCCCGGCCAAACCTAATTGAAAGGGGGGCCCGGCAAACTGCCGCGACTTGCCTTTGGTAGAAAAAAAACAGGCCCCTGCAATGGGGCCCGTTTTTTTCACCAAAAGAATGTCATGAGCTGCGGGCCCCCCTTTCAATTAGGTTTGGCCGGGCCTCTCACATCAGTACCCCTAATACCCCCCCTGATGGCGGCCCTGGGTAGCATGGGGGTCGTCATGGGGGCCGTCAAACACTGCCGCCCGTGCGACCGATCGCGCGCACCCGCAAACTCCCGCGCATGCGCACCGGCGACCGCCTGGAACCGCGCACCGAATTTTGAGGCAGATTTTGACCTGCCCACACTATCTTGCCGCGTTTTTTGCCTGCGGCGATTGAGGACAGCAGACAGAAAACGCAGCGAAAAATGCATTTTCTGCCTCCCATTGATTTCGATGGCAGGTCAGAGGCGGAACCGCGACAAGAAAGGACGTGCTGCTTTTTCTTTTTTCCGCGACTGGCTCCCATTGATTTCAGATTAAATCAATGGGAGGCGGTTTTGGAAGTTTTTTGGTGCTGATTCTGACGCAGTGTCCGAGTCAATATCAAGGCCCAAAAACTCTGTGAACTGGGCCTTATTGTTAGGGCTTATTCAGACGAACGTGTAATACATCCGTGCAACGTGCGTGATTTTCATGCGCCTCGCACGGACCTATGTTACTCTATGGGGCCGTGCAGACTGTCAGTGATTTTCACGCAGCGTGAGTCCGCTGCGTAAGGGTATGTTCACACGGCGGGGGTCCGTAACGGCTGAAATTACGGGGATGTTTCAGCCTGAAAACATCCCCGTAAATTCAGCCGTACCGGCATGTGCAGGCGCTTGAACGCCGCGTCAATTACGGCCGTAATTAGCGCTGCTATTCATTGGAGTCAATGAATAGCGGCTCCAATTACGGCCAAAGAAGTGACAGGTCACTTCTTCTACGCGGGCGTCTATTTACGCGCCGTCATTTGACAGCGGCGCGTAAATATACGCCTCGTGTGAACAGACAAACGTCTGCCCATTGCTTTCAATGGGCAGATGTTTGTCAGCGCCATTGAGGCGCTATTTTCAGACGTAATTCGGGGCAAAAACGCCCGAATTACGTCCGTAAATAGGCCGTGTGAACATACCCTAAAACTCACGACATGTCCGATATTTGTGCATTGTTCGCGCATCACGCACCCATTGAAGTCAATGGGTGCGTGAAAATCCCGCCCAGCACTTCCGCAGACGTATAAACTATGAATGAAAACAGAAAAGCACCACGTGCTACAAACATACAAACAGAGTGTCATAATGATGGCGGCTGCGCGAAAATCACGCAGCCGCGCATCATACGCTGCTGACACACGGAGCTGTTATGGACCTTTTGCATGCGCAAAACGCCACGTTTTTTGCGCGTGCAAAAAGCACACGCTTGTGTAAATCCGGCCTTAGGGTAGGAACACACTAGGCATGAACGCTGCGGATTTTATGCAACACATTTTATTGTGGACAATCCGCAGCGTATTACAGTCGCAGCAGAGTGCGTGAGATATGAACAAATCTCATCCACACGCTGCAAAAATAATGGACCTGCAGTGTGGCTTTTGGCTTTTTAAGCAGCCGCATGTCAATGTATTCTGTGGAATCGCTGCTCCTCTGTTGCAGAAATGCTGCGGTTCTGACGCAAAAATCACACATGAGAAAAAAAAAAAAGGTACTTTTTAAAATTTATAAAAAAGTTTAGACTCCCCCGGCCGTAGTCCTGGTGACGCGATCCTCTATTCTTAGCGCAGCCCCGCCTCCTGTCATGATGTTTCATCCCATGTGACTGCTGCAGGTCACATGGTCTACAGCGTCATCCCAGGAGGCGGGGCTACGTTCAGAAGAGAGAGATGCGTCACCTAAACTACGGCCGGGGTAAGTCTAAACTTTTTTTTCCCTGCAGGATTCCCGCAGCGGACACGCCTCACCAAACCTGCGCCACTATTTGGTGCGGTTTTGCTGGCAGAATTCCCTGCGGCTACCGGGGCGGATAAGTTGTGTAGTTTTACTCAGCATATCCGCCTAGTGTGTCCCTTATGATGTCGCTCCTGGAGCTGCTGCCGGTCTCTAAATAGGCAGTTGGTTCAGTAGAATTTGGAATTATTTTTTTTTGTGAACCAGCTTAAAAAAATACAAAACTTTTGTGTTAGGGCCTGTTCACATCACCGTTCGCTTCCGTTCCGTCTGAGGTTTCCGTCGGGTGAACCCCGCAACGGAAAGTGAAAGTGACAGCACAGCTTCCGTTTCCGTCTCCATTGATCTCAATGGTGACGGAAACATCGCTAATGGTTTCCGTTCGTCACCATTCCGGCTGGTTTTCGGACGGAATCAATAGCGCAGTCGACTGCGCTAATGGTGACGGAAACGGAAGCTGTGCTGTCACTTTCACTTTCCGTTGCGGGGTTCACCCGACAGAAACCTCAGACGGAACCCCGGAGCGGAAGCGAACGGTGATGTGAACAGGCCCTAACACAAAAGTTTTGTATTTTTTTAAACTGGTTCCCAAAAAAAAATAATTCCAAATTCTACTGAACCAACTGCCTATTTAGAGACCGGCAGCAGCTCCAGGAGCGACATCATAAGGGACACACTAGGCGGATATGCTGAGTAAAACTACACAGCTTATCCGCCCC